>NC_141704.1:62333185-63756408 GCF_971803275.1 Cyanistes caeruleus
TGTATGTCTGTACAATGTTTGGTACAATATGGGTTGTAACGTTGTTGTTGAGAGTGGAAATGCTGATGTGCAGCCAGGGACAAAGAGTCAGCAGCAGGTGGACTTACTCCTTGAAGAGGGAGTCATTCTGTATAAGAGAGAAATAAGGGAAGAGGGGTTTGTAGAGCAAGCGAAGGTGTAAGTGGTAACTACTCTGTAGGTAAAGAGAAGAAAACTGGAGTGGCAACTTGCAAGGGATAGTATGACAGAACAAATCTGGCAATGAAATAGCTCTTGGCCAAGATGACATTAATTTGGGAGCTGGGTGCAGTGATCCTGATTGTTCCCTTCCAGACAGAGATAAGTTACGGTTCTGTGATTAGGGAAATTAACAGGAAAACCCAAGAAAAAGAACACCACCACAGGAAGATATAACTAGACTGGGGTCAGTTATAGAGAATGACAGAAGAGAATGGGATGAATAATGTTAAAGAAACAGGGCAGGAGAAAGGAAAAATTCCAGATCCTTGCTTGGAAGTCTCCTGTGCATTATCTTCCCTCTCCCTGCATAAGAGGCCAGTAGTTCCACTACCTCTGTGGGCTGGCATGTCCTTTTCTTCTGTACCCAAGGGCCCTGAAGAGAATCTCCACTGAGATGAGGCAATGAAGAGACAGGTTCTGCGGAGTGTACATATTTGAGCAGTTGGGCAAGGGACCCTCCATTGTACTAGAGGATGCTTTAAGGAAAGAATATGCAATTTTTCTATTTCCAGGGACCTGCAAGATGCATCAGATTACTTTGGTGAGCTCTCCTGCCTTCACTGGGATATAGTTAGATACCCTAGAAAGTTAGAATAAATCTCTTCTGAGAGGGATGAGTAGTTCAAAATTTTGCTTTTATTGCTGTAAACAGCCTCAATAAAAAGTAATTAGTGGTAAATGTGTTGTACTGTACGTAGTACATTGCTCTGGGTTTGTTTAGCTACTGAAAAGTGAAGTGGGAGAGGAAACATACCTGGGCACAGTAAAATCTATCTATGCTTATAGAAAGTGTATTGTCATCTGCTGATTCATAAAAGTGTAAATCTCTTCACACACAATTTCATTCTGAGAATCCTGGAGCGTTCTGAAGATGTGTCAGTATTAAGCATGTAAGGAATAGGTGGTAGAGGGGAGTTGTTATCTGACCCTGTGTAAGCCCAGTGTAATATTTATGCAATCATTAAACTCACTGCATTGTATGGGTCATTTGCTAAGGTAATTTTTGCTCCTCGTGTTCTCAAGTGGCCCCATTTGGCAGTACCGTTACAACCAGTGGGTCTCTGGCTAACACAACTGGTGTCCTTTGGTTTTGAGTCTCTGATCATAAGTAAATGGATTTGTTTTGGGATGCTATGAGGAAAAAAGGACTTACTGCTGCTTTCCAACTATGGAAAACATAGTCATGCTGCCTTTCACTGCTCCTGCCAGAAGAATACAGTGACTGTGTGTAGCACCCTCCTGTGGTGTCTCATTGCTTTTACTGCTACTTTCATTTTCTCCTCTACTCCCTCTTTACCAAAGTTAGTGTCCTGACACTCACTACTTGTAGCCAAGACTGAGGACATAAAGGTCTACCATAATGAGAAATTCATGTGATGCTGTCAGCTTTCATCATGGGTCTTATTTCTGGATGCTAGCATATCTTTTCACAATTCTGCTTGAAATCAAGATTTAAAAAACATTTATTACTTTAATCTTCAGGTTAGTACTTAGGGTCATGTTAAGAAGGTGTCACGAAAGGGTCATGAAAAAAGGAGAAATATTGTGAAAAAATAGGTGTAGTATGAGTAAATGTCCTTTATTGCATCTCTCAAAATTCCTCATTCTTATTTGCTGGTGGCATCCCTTTTCCTTCATTTCTGACTCCTTGTCAGACCAAGAAATTGTCAGTCATGGTGAATTAAGTGTAAAGTCCTCATACGGAAGCATTCACTAGAATAGTTCCATTTACTCCAAGAATGAACATTTCCAGGATGCAGTTCAAGCAGAATCAGTCTGCTGTGATGCTACTCCATTCCATACATTCGATTGTATCCTAATCGTCTTCACACATGAATACTGCAGTATCACTCTACATCATCAGTAGAAGTTATTTCTTTTGCATAGAGCTTGTTTGTATTCTCATGTCTTCCATGTGATGTGTGTACAGGATCTCATCATTCTTTTCCCCTGCTTCCATTCACCTCCAGGAATGATGTGTCTCTGCCATAAACAAGCTTTACCTCAGAATTTTACCTTCATAAAGAGGTGTTTGGTTTTTTTTAGTTAGATCCTTCACAGTAAGGACTTTACAATTCCTTTGAAGATGATGAGAAAATGGGTGTAGAAGTCTTTTTAGATAAGCATCAAAAATGTGATGACACTTCAGAAGAAAATTGGAGTGACACCTGATGTGCCTAATCTACATAAAGCACTACAGCTTTTGTAGTGTAACACCAGCGTTGTGGAGCACTAGAGGTTTGGAGACTGGGTGTGTCATCTTGCTCTGGTCCCACTGGAAGAGTATGACATCAAGAACTGCTGCAGCCAGGCTTAGTGGCCATTTTTAGGCACAAGGTATAGAAGATGCTGTGAATTCTGCTGTGTTACAGTTTACTTGGCAAGGAATGCAAGAGGCTTCTTCAGCTGGGGATAGAACTGACCAATGAATATTTGACCAAAAGAACCTGCAGAGTGTCTGCAAGCTGGTCAGAATCCTATGACCATCTGCATCATTTGCTGTGGATCAGTATTAGTCCCACTTTTTCCCGATGATAATTTCAGAGGCACAGCTGAAGTGCAGCAGTGATATAACAGACTGCTGCTGTTTAAGCCTTTGGTTCTTTCAGGTGCAGAATTTTTTATAATTATTATTATTCAAATTTTTTTCTACCTTTTTTTAATGGATAATGTCTTCTACCTCCAAAATAAAAGCAGACACTATTTCATATGGCCATACCAAAATTAGGTTGAACTGATAGGTTTTAGACTCTTACCTGTGAGAGAATGTTGCTCCTTTTGTATAATATAAAATTGCTGCTACATGTCTCTGTAGAAACAAGAATGGTTAGAAGGGTGATGGAAGATAGGCTGACAGAAAAGCACTAATTAAACACTGTTTTGCAAAGACTTCATTGAAATTCATAGCTTGGTATCTTTGGGGACTTGAAAGCAGGGGAGATGGAAAGATTTCAATTAAAAAGGTATTTGTAAGGTTCTTTGTGAAGTCGGTCATTGCCTTTTTAATATAAAGCATGTAAGTATCTAATTTGCTTTACAAACATCAAATATCTTGCCTTGAAACAATAAGTGTCTTAATAGGTCGCAGAGCAAGATACTTCGAAATAAAGCAAAATCCCCACAAATTTTATTCAACTAAAGGCTCTGCAGGTTTTTTAGCAGAATAGCAGTCTTAGGTAATTTCTACATTGATTGATTAGAAAATTTGAAAGGGAAAATATACATGCATAAAGAAATAATATTTTTTAATAACTGGTTATTTGTGTTTCGCTGCAGTTGTAGTTGCCATTTACAGATTTTAAACGTACATTATGATTGCTTTATTCTTGCAATACTTTTAGATTCTTTCCTAATTCTAGGGACTTGTGCAGCATGAATCCTTCACTGAATTAGTGTCTGGGCAACAAATAACAGAAATATAGCAATTTATGGCTACAAAAGATTCCCAAGGCCATCAGTCAAAGTCAGATGCAAGAGATACAGGTTCAAAAGGAGTCAGGGAACATGTATTCCAGATGCAACTAAATACCACAAGCCACAAAACACTTGGCAGCAAAACAAACCCAAAACTTGCAGTAGAACCAAAAAAGCCTCAACTGTAATTTACCACAGTAAGAAAAAACCAAAAATACAGACTATTGTCAGGTCCCTAGATCCTTGAAGTCACAGGGAGCATAAATGTTATCCCAGATAACCCCTGAGTTCTGTGTCCAGTTGCAAGATTGCTCTAAAACTGATTTCATATAACAATTTTTCTTGTTCCTGAATTTCCTGGTCAGAATATGAGTGTAGCAACAGACAAACATTAGCAGGTGCTTTGAACAGCTGTTTTAAGAGCTGTAGAACCCACCTTGTCTAAGCAGTGGTCTTCACCTTCTATCTTCTTCCCCAGTTGTGAGCTCTGTCTCAGTCCTACATATCCAGGCAAAGCCAAGGGTTTTCTACTACACCTCAGAGAATCCCTGGTACAAGTGCAGATGGTGGAATTCAGAGCAAAGTGCCCTAGAAGAGGCAACCCAAAGAAATTTTGCAGAGTCATTTGAATTTTGTTAGATCTCATGCAACACTCAAAAACAAATCTTGAAGCCAAAAATTTTCACTCTGTGGGTCTCTAGGGCATTGGCTTTAAATGCACAGGGTTTCTTGGCAAGAGCACAAATGGCAGCATATTAAATCAGTGCCCTTTAAAGACAAAACTGCTCATGAATTTATTCATTTTTGCTGTGTCTAAGTTTGTGGGGGCATCTATGATGATGCCCCTCAATGGCTGCATCATTGGAAGCAGCAGAGCACTTAACAGGCTCTACAATAAACCCCAATACCAAATGATGGGCCATTCTGATAAGACAATTTCTACCTTCCTTATTGAGTTACAGGAGGATATAACAGAATGCCTTATTTAAAATAAATTATTTTACCTAATGCCGTCCTGTCCAAGGTTTGCTCATCAACTCTTTTTTTTTTTTTTCCCCAGACGTTTCCTTAACTTTCAGCTTGATCCACAAACCTATCTAGGGGAACAACTTTCCTAACTGTATTTCTGCAGATTTCTTATGTAGAATAGTTGCATAGTTTATGTCCATAAAGAAAGTTCATCAGGCTTTTTATCATGGAGCATGATTCAGGAGTCAGAGAATAGCTGTGGTTTAGGGTCTGTTTGTTGTTTCATGGTCAGTGGAATGCTTTCTCCATACTCATGCCCTCACTCTATCACAATAACCCTTGCTCACTTGCATGAGCCTAATTTCCCTGTAAACAGCAATAAAAACAAATAGCATTTAAATAAAACCACAAATGGTACCAATAATAACAGATAATGACGATAAATATCACTTCATTTTTTTAATGATGACTGCATTTTATTTTAAAGTAACAGCTATTTAAAAAGCTCAGATCCTTAGGGTTGCATTTTTCAGTTATGAAGTATTCTTAATTTTCTTTTAAACAAGTTCTGTGGATAACTTGAATTAAACCATATAATCTCTTGATTTTTATTTTTTTTTTTCACTTTTGGCCATTCATTCTTGATAATTATGGCTGTTTTACACAGGTTTAAATATAGTAAGAACATAGTCTGCCAGAGGCAAAGCTTATGCATTTTACACTTCGAGAAAGCACATAACTACCACTTAGGTGATGAATATTTCAGCAGAGGAGCTGGCATTGAACAAGATGATGCTATTTTCTTTTTATACCACTGAGGTCTAAAAAAAGTTGCATCACTGTGGTCATTTCAGCATGGGTGGTGAAAATCTCTAATGCATTTGTTTTGTGGATGGTACTGTGGCCAAAAAGTATATTTAGGAAGCACTGGTGAAGGGCTTATGGAAAAGTAATATTAATTTGTGTTACAATACCTTTTAGGTCTGGGTCTATTGTGTCAACTGCTATACAGAGGGAGAGAGAGACTGAGAGGTTGAGACTCTTCATTCAGCCAGACAAAAGATGTGTATCTTACTTTACAGGCAAGGAAGCATGGTATTCAGTGGGCTCCCTAGAGAGAGAATGCTGCCTCCTGATTCCTAGCCCCCTAGATTCCTAGACCTCACTGACTGTGTTGGGCAAGATCCCACAGTCAAACTGTTCATTAGTTGAAAAATCATGTTTATATAATCTGGACTGATAAGCAAATTGCAGGGAAATCAGAAAACTTTCTCAGAGAAACAGTAATTTGAGATGAGTGCGCATACTTTCCTTTTCAGATATTAGGAAGAAATAGGTTAAAATATCTGCAGATAAAAAAAAAATATTTTGGTTGTCTTTAAATTAAATTGTCGATGCTTCACTTTGCAAAGCAAACAGCAAAAATATCCACTGAACCTAAAAGAAACAAAACCCAAAAGTGTTTTAGCCTTAAAGCACAAAGCCATCCTCCCCTATGGATATGATGGAAAGAGCTTCCCTTAAACTTTAACATTTGTGCTCAAGTCATTAATAGGAATGAGTGCTAATGAAGCTGTGATTCAGAGCACTTGCGTTCTGCACATTTCCAGAAAGTCCCAGGAACACTGGTATTAGATGCTTAAAGTTAATAGTGCAGATACATCCTTTTTCCCTTGAATTCATTGTGAATTCAGTACCACGACTTCATGTCAAGAGCTGGGACCATAATCTTACTTCCACCTGAAAAAAAAAAAATTAGTGAAATCCTATTATAGGTCTACCAAGGCAGCAAGGAGCGGGACATGTTTTTCTCAGTGGCTAAGTAAATTGGAAAGTAATTTGCCTTTTAAATTATGAAATAAAACTCCATCACACCCCAAATTTTATTTTAAATAGTAAAAATTGTTTTAAAGGTATGTTAAACCCTTGCAAATTAGCCTTTTATAAAAAAGTACTTGCTGGTATTTTCAAATACATGTATCTACCTTTGCATTCTGTATTATGAGGCTTGTCCAACCTTAATGATGTAGAAAAATAGTTTGTTATCATTCAGAAAACTGTTGGGTGAGAGTAAATGGGATTTAGATATGCAAGTGTGTGAGGGCCAGTTTATTTCTGTGGAATTAGCAGCAGAAAGGCTATAAAGAATATCAATTAAGAAGTGTCTCATGTGCCTTATGAGTAAAATAATTTCTACATTTTCCAGGAGAGGTGTGGAATGGTATAATCTGTTAATAATGGGGAAAAAAAAACCCAACAGAATATGTAGGCCACAGTGAACATGCCAGAGGGACTCTTCTTAGATAGCAAGAACAGTGGTACTTGATCAGAATACATGCCTGTCTTGCTGCAATAGCTGTCTCTAGCAATAGTCTTAAGTACCCAGGGAAGAGGAAAAGCAGGGCAGGCACACGTGATGCTTCCTTGCACTGTTTCCAGCTCAGGGGGACTTCCCAAGCCTGGTGTGGCTTGTCTGCTTTGTAGCCATTAGTGAATCCCTCTTACCACACTTTCCTTGCCTGCCTTGAATGCATGCAGGCACTAAACAGAACCCTTCAGGCCTGCAGCCTTTTTTATCAAGAGCTGCCACGTTCTGTGTGTCTCATCCTGGCTCCTGCTCCTTGCATTTGGTGGCCTCTTGTTCCCAGGGGATGAGAGAAAGAGAACTGTTGGTTTATGTGCATTCTCACACGTTCTTCCCTCATGATCACCGCACAGTAGATCTGCACAGTCCCCCCCATTCTAATCTTGCTGCATCCAACTGGTCCAGCCTTGGCATGGGCAGCCCATGGCTGGAACAGGTCAGCAAACCAGGGGTATGGTGGGAGATGCAGAGCTCTTCATGCTGATATCCCATGAGAAATAGTGGGAGTTTTCTTGCTTGAAGATTATGTAGTATTATGTGTCTAAAAATGTAGTGAGGGAAAACCACAAAATATTAAGCATAAGAGAGATTTCTGAATATTTAAAGAGGGGCTTATTTAGTAAATACATCTAACATGTTTCAAAGTAAATAGTGAATGTAGCTGAAAAAAAAAATCAGTGTCTTTCCCTCTGTCCAAATAGACTAATTGACATAAAGTTCTGTTTCATGTAGGTGGGTTGCTATTATGCCACTATTAAGATGATCTACAGCTGTTGAATATGGTAGGACATAACGTTCCATTTTTCTCCCTGGCTTAAAAAGATGCAATTTCTGTCCAGTGACATGGGACAAACAGACCTACTGTTTCAGTCCTCTTTCTGTCTTCGCTGCTGGTAATTCTTCCTTCCAACATGTTGTGCTGCCTAACAGTTGCATTTCTGGTGTTATGGTCTTGTTTGCAATATGAGAACACCATTTTCTGAAATGTGTTGCAGTTCTATTGCTTTGCTAAGACATTAATTTGGTACAGGTGTAAGGTGAGGCAAGAGGAAGCAGACTCAGTATCAAAGCTTCAGCTCTGTGCTGAGGTGGAAAAAACAAGTAGCAGACTTGTCAACTGTGTCAGAATGTCTGAATAACAGGGATGGAAATGTGTTGTTAAAAACAATGTACTGGAGTGTTGATAAATCCCTTTCTGAATTAGAGGAATAAATTTTAATCATCCTTTTACAGTTTACATCCTGTAATGCAAACTTTTAGAAGCATACTAACTTTTACTCCATAAAGATAATTTGATGTGGCATCAGTGTGGTTCAGATAAGCAGAGATAAGCAAAGATAAGCAGAGCTGTCTTTCTGTGAAATAAAATCATAGGATGGAAAATGAATGGAGCTATGTTCATCATGTAGTAGTAGCTTGTGATACAGAGTATTAGGGCCTCTGTTATGGCCCTAATCAGTTCTGAGGAAAGGAATTACAGAAGTGAACTGAAAAATTCAAAATTGAAATTGTTGTTTTCATATTTTTTTAAGAATCACATCTAAACTGTACGTTTCTGAGCAAACAAAAAGAGTTACGGGATTAATCCAACACTGTCAATGCATCTTTATGTTGAATTTATCAGGATTAAACATGCAGCCACTGAGGTTTTTGTTTAGCTTCCAAGAGTTTTTCTACTCATGTTATTCTACTGGAGTGTGTTCATTTAGTTAGGTGTAATAGATTACAGCTATTATAATTAAGCTATTACATGATGAATTATCTATTTTAAAAGCAATAGATTTCACAAATGATATAAAAATTATTTTGCTAATAACTTATGTTTTGTACTGCTTGTATTATTTTCCCTGTTAGTGAGATCATAAAACAAGGCTGTGCTTCACAAATGTCAGTGATGAAATGAACTTCTGACTCCAGGAGAAATGAGTCTCATGCCAGAGCTGTGTTCTTACCTGGCATTCTGGAGCAGCAGATGTGTTCCTAAGGCAGACAGCAGGGGCATGATGTGAGGAAACTCTTCATCCTTAGCAGAGGAAAAGTCTGTTTTCTATGCGTATCTAATAAAGAATAAATTAAAATGTATGTGGGAGACTTGTGCAGATGTACTTTGTCTAATGCAGGCATTTTGACACAATCTCTAGTATTACTGAACAGTTTTGTCAACAGCTTCAAGGAAAAAAAGTGCAGTGAGGTTTCAAATTGGAGCCATTTGGATTTCTGGTTTTCAGCAGTGACAGGTGTGTCTGCAGGTCTGGTTGGCTGCAGACTGGCATTAAATGGACTAATTTTCAGGAGAATGCTTAGTAATTTCTGAAGATTTTACTACTGAAGCAAAATACTGAAGTTAGATCCTGGAAAATTGACACATCCATTTCTGAGAGCTGGCCTAAAAAAAATAAGTCACTGTCTCAGTCAATGGAAATACATCTCATTACTAATGAATACTGCATCAGACTCAATATGCCTAGAGCAAGTGAATTCCTACAACAACAATTCATTCCATAAAAAGGACAGGGAACATTTGTGTTTAGAATAATAGGTCATACAAGTATATTAAGGTCCAAACCGTTCTCTAGTGCTCTCTGACTTTCCCTCATAATTTTTATTATGTAATTTTCAAGGCTATTAGATATGACTCAACTTGCTTTCCCTTAATTTGCAACCACCTTCCAATTACAAAAATAAGCTGAAGTGGATAGCAGCTCTGTCCTTTTGTTCCCAGCACTCTATTTCTACTCCAGTGTGTTGTTTTAATGGAATGACTTAGGTGGTCTCGGGTCACATCCCAGTTGACTGTAGACTGTATTATAAAATCACTGTGTACAGAATCTGTGGAATTGGCGGCCCTTGCTTGAAATAAATCCAGGGCTGAACAAGCATAAAGAATTAATTATTTCTTGCTTCTAGAGAGGGTCTCATTGGGTCAGGGTTGAAAGCATTGGCAGGCCAGTGTAGGGAAGCTTCCACTCCAGCTGCCTGCATTGAAATTAGGCTGTCGATAAATAGAGGACTACAGTTTTCAGAACTGCCAGCTCCTTAACCTTCATTTGCACAAATATTTGCTCAGGATTTCATGAATGTTGTATTTTCAGTGCGTACTGTTATATTTCTTTCCTAGAATTATCTCTTCAGGACAAAATATTAGGGAGTTATCTTTTTCTTTAATGGACATGCAGGAGCATAAGGTGTACAAGATTCTGCAATTTTCCCAGAGAAGTTTCTGTAAATTTCTCAAAGCATTTCCTCTTGTCTGTGGGTGTTGGGTTATATGGTAAAGCGGTAGATGAATTTTTTCCTTCATAAAATAAGCAGGAGGCCCACAGGGACTCATAACTTGACTTCAAAAATCTGCTTTCTTAAGCCACCCCTTATGGCAAGCTAGGAATCCCTGGAGAGCTTGGTTAGTTTGTGGTCTTGGCAGGGTTTTCTTCTGGCCCACCAGGTCTGGTGCAAGCACAGGTAGTCTTAGGCATAAATAACTCTGATTTTAATGAAAAATATTTATGTGTTCATAAAAGAAAAATTTCCCAGTAAGCCAGTACTGTACATAACTAAATACCTAGACACATATGTACAGAAAAATAGTATCTTTTTTTCTAGTATTATTCCACCACATTGACAATAGAGATTACTTTGCATAAAGCTCTCAGCACTGTGTATGTTATTGGAAGTTTCTAACTAGATGCACATAAATTGAAGAAAAAATTGGAAGTCAATATCACACAAAGAGATATGGCATAGAAAAAAACCCTTCTTCCCCAAAACAACATTTTGGGTTTGGACAACAGTTTTCCCTATTTCCTGGCTGTGAATCCAGTGCGGCATCAAGCACAGGGAAGCGTGGATCTAATACGTAAGTTAGGATGATCTGTTGCAAATATATTTTTGCAGATCTCTTCTAACTCTGACTTTCATCACATCACAAGCAGAGTTTAACAATAGACAAGGAGCTCTGGCAGTGTGAGGGCATCCCCTTGCTCGCAGGAACAGGACCTGACTGGAGTCAGATGCCAAAACTCTCTCCATCCTTCTTTGAAGCAAAATGTAGAGAGGGTTTTAAAATGGTGAAAACTTTGTTATATTGAAATTTCAACAAATTTTGATATTGTCTAAAAGCCGAGGGTTTACCCAAGCAATGAAGTATTCATGGAGGAATACAGATATCTATTAGAGCAGTAGGGCAGTCATAGCTGGGATCACTTAATGGCATAAGAAGCATAGTGATTGTCAGAAGACTGGATTTTTTTTAGACAGACTTGATAGACATGGAAAACAAAAATGTTGAAAGGTAAAGCTGAACTGAACAGAATAGTTCAGTGTTTCACTAGATGCACAGAGGGAAACACTGGCTGTATTGAGCAGGGGAATAAAGGATGATAACACTGCTATCTCCAGTGTGGAGAAAAGAGGGATAGTAATAATTATTCTTCGAGTGATTCTAACTCAGTATCTCCTCCATGCAGGTAACTTGGTGTATTTAATTACTTATTTTTTTTGTAATAAAAACACATTGCTAAGGTGACAAAAATACAGGTGACAAATGTCAGTAGCATGAACCTATCAGTAATTGTATAACAAATGGCTGAGAATTTTATCATAAAAATCTTCAGAACTAATTTTCTAATGTTTAAAAAAGACATTTTACCAAACTTAATATAGTTCATAGCTGCTTCTGAGAAATAGGTATCTCTGAGAAGGCAAGATCCAGCAATGCAAGATCCAATTTAACTTGGAAGCTTTAAACAAATGATCTTTAAAGTAGTCTTCCAATCTATGTAATTCAATTATTTTATGACACTAAGAGTTACTATAATTGGTGTTCTGAAGACATCATGGTAAGTATGCAGGTAGACAGGTGTGTAAAGTGGTTGGATTGTGCTGGAAGAGTGTTGCCTGAATGTAGATTGCTGTTGTAATCCTAGGAAAACCTCAAAATTAATGTATATAAGGAAGTCAAAAGAATGTGCTGTGCTTCTTAGTCCATATTTATCTCTTTTCAGAGGAGTCCAGCACTGATCTGTGGGAGTAAAAGGTGTCCAAAATTTTTAAAAATTGTTTGGAGACATATAGCTTATGTAAGTGCTTCTAAGGTTGCCCCTGAATGAACATTGAAAAAATATCTCTGGCTGCATGACACTAAAACTGTTCTTAAAGGATCTTGCAGCTCAAATCTTTCTCAGGAGTTAATTTTTTTAATGAAATTTTACAGCAGAGTCACCTCACACAATGATCAGTTCATAGTTCAGAAGGGACTATAAGGGGAGAAGGGAGGATTTCTAAGTATGCATTTCCTTTCTTTACATTTTCAGGCTAGTGTGCTATGTAAAGTTCTTTCCCACTTTATTTTATTTAGAAGCCAAACTCCAAAATAGCATACAAATGATTTTAAAACTTTTCCCAACTGGCTTTTCTATTTCAAGACTGCACAGCCTACACCTTAGATGTTGTGTCTCAGACAGCCATTCCTGTCACCCTTAAATCCAGAGAAAGTGACTCAGTAACTCTGTCCCTTTTCTAGCCTTTCCAGCCTTAGCTGAAAGATTGGGATGTTACAATCATGTCACACTGTGGCATCGCCACAGAAAAATGAAATTTCTTATATTTCAGTGGAATTCCCTGTATCTTTGTTCATGCCCGTTGCCTCTTCTCCCATCACAGGGCACCACTGGGTCTGGGTCCATCTTCTTTACTTCCCCTTTATTATCAACTGTATACATTGATGAGATCCCCCTGAGCTTTCTGTTCTTGAGGCTAAATGATCCCAGCTCTGTTAGCTTCTCCTCACAGGTCAAATGTTCCAACTCCTAAATCATATTGATATCTCTTCACTGGATTCTGGAGTGTCTGTGTTAAGCACAAGGTGCATAAACAGAAAATAAACTCAACTGTCCGAGACTTTTGTTTCAAGATACCATCTCCAGGCTAAAAGAACCACTGACATATTCTGAAAGCAAATTTGCATGGACTTGGACAAGCCAACATTTGGAAGAAGTTGCCTCACACGCCCAGAAATTTTCCCTAATAACTAGCAGAAAAGCCATTTGGACCTTCAGGTCTAGAACTGACTGCTTACAAAATTAGAGCATGTTTTCTGCTCACTACCATTTTGTGAACAACTGTAATATTCTATTATTTCAAGTTAAGCCTGTAAAGTAGACCTATTTCCATGGCCTTTTTTTCTGTAAACTTAAATTTTGTTCTTGTTTTAATTTCTGGTGGGCAGGTATTTTTAAATGGTTGCAAGAAAAAAATTGTACCATTTTTTATATCAAAGTACATTGGTGTATTTGAAAAAAAGTTTAGATGGATGTTCTTTATCACTTTTAGTAGACTCATGGCAGGGATTCCTACCCTAGTTATAGGAGATAGGTAGTGAAAGGAAGTTGATTTTAGTTAGTTTCAGTGGCCTGATTGTAATCCAGTGTTATCAGAAGTACTCTATCACCCCTTGAATCTTGCAGTAGCAGAAATTAAGAGTTTCTGCAGTAGTTACAGTTCAGAACCTTCACTCACTTCACTTCATGAAGCCATATCTCCATGATTTATGTTACCACCATGGCTAGCATTCAGGTGTGAATTTTTACTCACTCTCCAAATATTTCTTTTCATAAATAGTATGTAAATACAGCTTAAAATTTGCCATTTCAGCAAAATGCTTTTTCCAGCAAATTATCTGAGTGAAATTCATTGAAAGCATGCCTGAAAGGGGAATGCAACATTCATGGGCATTTACTTTAAAATACAGATGTACATTGGGCATTAACAGCATTTTTAGAGGTATCTATTGCATTGTTGCTCAGGTCTTCAATCCTATGGAATTTTATAGCTAAGAACAAACGTCTGTGTAGACCATACTGGTGATGATTTGTGGTAAGAATTCAACCATGTAATAGTAGGGTTTAGCCCTGAAAAATTACACAACTATCTCATCTTCTAAACCACACAGCAATTATATGGTAAATACTCAGGGATCTGATTGAGCATAATTATCAGGTGAGCTGCAAAGATGTGTAATTATTCTGAAGCCCTACCTATGATGTTTACTGGTGGGGTTACCTCAAAAGTCAAATATATTTCAGAGGTCTGCACTCATTCTGTCAGTGTAAAGTATTAGCATTAGGTTTTGACATGGTTTTTCTCCCAGGATTCCTTTATTTGTTGAGTTTTCAGCTCATGTTTCCCCTTGCACCCTTATTGCAGCTGTGTACAGGAAGGGCTCAGCCCACTTCTCACATGGTAGTGTCCTGAGGGAAGGGTCAGAAACCTTCCATGCCATCCATCTTCCCTGTCCTCCACTTCCTTCAGCATGCAGGTAGTTTTAATAATTTTGTTTTATTGGGTATCATATCCCTGTGGACAGCAGCCAGCTGAGCCAGCAAACCTGACACCTTCAGTACTGAACTTCCAGCTTTGTATAGGGCAGCTCATGAAGAAAACCTACTTGTACTAATAAAGTGCAATGCTAAAAGCTGAAATAAAGTTCTACACATCTCCAAAAGGAAAGACATCAGCTTGAAGAGCAAATTGATACCTACATTTCTTAGTATGTGCATAGACTGATATGAACACCTAAAGGTGAAGCACAACCGTGGCATAAATTGTCACCAGTGGCCCTGGTAGCAGGGAAGACTAAGAATAGTAGGATGACAGTATTTAAGGTCTGGGAAGAAACATTGGTAGATGCTCCAGATGTAGTTATTGTACTTTTTGAATTAAATATATGTCAGCTTTTCTGCTGTATTTTGTTCTTTGTATCTCTAGGTGAGAAATCTTTTGCTAAGGACCTTTTTTTCTTCAGTGTTGTACACTGCACAGGATAAGAGCATCATAGTTTAACTGAAGTGAAGCAGAGTAGCCTGGATGCTGGACAGTTGTTTTGTTTGTTTGGGTTTTTGGGGTTTTTTTAAAAAAAACAAACAAAAAACACTATACTCCTATATTCCTTTGAAACAAACAATGTTTTCTTTGGTCGTCCTGTACTAGACTGTTGTCTTAGGCACTTGAACACAGATACACATGCACTTTTTATAATCTCTTAATCATAGTAATGTTCAGTCATATTTTCTCAAAATGATGTCCAAGTCTTTTTTGCCTCTTTATGGTATAAAAAGTATATTAGATGACATGGACCTGTTGGAGCAGGTCCAGAGAGAGGCCACAAAAATGATCAGAGGTACGGAACACCTCTACTGTGAAGACAGGGTGAGAGAGTTGGAGTTGTTCAGCCTGGAGAAGAGAAGGCTCTGGGGACACCATATTGCAGTGTTTCAATATTATAAGGGGTGGTTATAAGATAAACAAAGTTTTTAGCAGGGCCTGTTGCAACAGGACAAGAGGTAATGGTTATGAACTAATAGATTCAGACTTGATATGAGGAAGAATTTTTGTGTGTGAGACATAAAGCTGACATGATAGAAGACTGCTCTTCAGCACAGTGAACATATTCAATCATCTTTCAAATACATTCATCTGACATCATGTTGGCAAAGATGTAGTTCACCAAAGATCTCTCTTTAAAAGGCTGAGGGACTTGAAGCACTGGAACATTGTCTCTGCATTTAATGTCATATGTCCAAGAGAGACTCTGACTTCTATGGGAGTTTGTTTCTCCCCCTTAACCATGCAAGGAGAGAAGACAGAGCACATTTCTTCTATAGAGAGAAACTATTTTAGATGGATTGTAAAAATACAGATTTCCTACTTCACATCCGTTAGTTTCTTTGGAGTTACTACTGTAATCTATGTAGTCTAAGTAGTTAAATTTAGGTTTACTGTTTGTTCATGTAAAATGCAGTTGTTTTGGAGATTTCTGGGAAGCAGTATTTTTGCTGTGAGAAGTATCAATTAAAATCACTAACTTAACTGGCCGTACTATGAAGACAATGATGTTTAATTTTCTTCAAACTTCTGTATTATCCTTGGAATCAGGGAATCACTGAATGGCTCAGGCTGGAAGGAACCACAGTGGTTTCATAGGGTCCAAGCCTCACCTCAATCAGGGCCAGCCCAGAGCACAGGGCACAGGATTGTGCCTGGATGGTTCTGGAGTATCTCCAGTGAGGAGACTCCCCACCCTCTATGGACAATCTGTTCAGGGCTCAGTCACTGCCCAGGACAGAAGTTCTGCCTCATGTCCAGGTGGAACTTCCTGGGATCAGTTCCTGACTGTTAAAAAACTTCCGACTATATTGAAAACAGTCATAGGTACAAAATCATTTAGTTTGGAAAAGACCTCTAAGATCATCGAGTCCAACCTATGGTCGATCCCCAGCTTATCAACCAGTCCAGAGCACTGAGTGCCATGTCCAGTCATTCCTTGGACACCTGAAGGGATGGGTTTTCCCCCACCTCCCTGGACCCTTTCCAATGCCTGACTCCCTTTTAGTGAAGAAAGTATTTTCTGATGTCCAACCTAAACCTGCCTTGACACAGCTTGGGGCCATTTCCTCTTGTCCTGTGCCTCATCCTGGATTGCAGGAGGTCTGTTCTGCTCCCTATAATACCAATTCCTTGTGTCACTGCATGGCGTAGGAATGCACATTAATTTATCCTTACTCCTAGAAAATGAAGTTTATCACTTGAAGCCTTTGACCTTGTCTGAGAGTGTGAGAAATTACTTAGCTTCTTCAGTTTTAAACTCTGAAAAATTCTTACAGAACTAAAGTAGTCAGTATTAAACAAAATAGAATACTTTCTATTGGTAACAAATCTGTCTGCTACTTGTTTGTCTTGAAAAGGTATCTATGCAGAAGTGATCATTAAAAAGTAAGCTTTCACAATTTGTTCTTAATTAGCCATGTCAGGCTACCACAACCCCTGTTGTATAATTTTTAGTGACAACAAGGGTAATTTATACTGAGTGACAATAAAATAATCTATTGTACATTCACAATGAACCAATAGCTGCAGTAATCATTCAACTAACAGCTTGCATCATCTTAGAAGGAGGAACCTGTATAATTTTCTGTCCAAGCAGCCAATTTCATTCAGAGGCCCTTTCATTCACTTTCCTCAGGGACTTTTTCTAGGATAACTTGTCATCAAGGACCACAAAATCATTTTCAATTTTCCTTTTTATTCTGACAGTAGTCGCTTAGTTCAACCAAGTCAATCACTGTTTTTTGTTCAGACGGAGATCCCTTCCTAGCTAGCTCTTCATTTAGGAAATTAAGTTCCGTGCTGAGTAAAAGAATTGCCAGTGATTATTGTGTTGTACTGTCCCTTTTGGATCTGAAGACTCTTGCAACATTATAAATTCCATGCAAAGAGCAATGACTTCTAAATTATCAATTTAAGCTTGCTCAACATTTCATCAAAAACCCCTCTTTGGTAGGAATGTGTGTGCAAATGTCATCTTAGAAAAACACACTAGTGCAAAGCCTCTTACAAAGTACTACTTATAAGATTATGTGGGTTTATATAACGTTGCTCTTGGATTCCTTATTATTTCCAAATTGCCATCAGTAGAACTTGCATGCAAGAGAGAAGACCTGGAAGATAATAGTCAGGGTCAAAAGTAACAGCAACTCTGTCAGTACTTTTGAAATCTGGCAATCGCCATAGTGGAGGGAGAAAGTAGAGTGGCTGCCAGTAGTGTTTCATAACAGAAGGAAAATCTCTGTCCTTTCACTCACGCCATGAAGTTGGAGATGGAAGTTCAGTGGCATCATTGTGGAGCAGCATGTCATAAATCATGTGAAATGGCATCTTAGGGCTGGGAAGTTCACTGTTGTTAGACTGGGGTGGGACAAACACTCGTTAGCAGATATGCCAGACCTATAAACCTGCATGAAAAACTTCTGAAGGCAAGGTCCTAAAAGCAGTTTCATAGAAGAATTACAGTCAGATGGGAAGAAGAAGGGTTTCCTGTAGCAGTTCTGAGAAGTGTAGGGAGGCTGTCCCACTATTTTTGCTCTCTGACACCCACCACTTGGCCAATCTTCTTCATCACTTTTTAGAAGAAAAAGTTCTGCGCAAGAAGGGAATACTTCCAATCTGGTAAACACACATCCTCAAGTAGAAATGCGTTCTCTCCCTTGGCTGGCCAAGTGATGTAGGTGGGGCTTGTGCATATGTTGTGTTTAATTCAGATTGTGGTACTCTGTAATTTTTTAGGATGTGGATTACCATCAAACTGGATTTTTAACTTTGAAGTCAGGCCCAAGTGTGTGTTCTTTGCCTCTTTCATTGTCACAATGAGTGTAGAAAAATGAGTGATGCCCAAACCCAACAACACAACATGTATTAAAATGGCATACAGCCCCCATCCTGTGGGAACTTTCCAGATCTACAAATAATTCCAAGTTATGGGAATAAAACAACTAGTTAGAAACGTATTGTCAAACCCACAATGTCCATAAGGACTCAAGAATGCTAAACTCATTGCTGCTAAACTCCAGTATCTTACCTGGAGCCTGAAACTCCTGTTTGTATCACAGGTTCTTTGCCCACTATTTTGCTTATAAACGTACGGAGTTCCCAGTGTTATGCTTTGCTGGATATTGATAATGATGGCCCTTATGCCAATGGCAGAGAGGAATGTTTATGTGTTTTTGGTCTGATGTCACCCCACAGGCAGCCTGGGCACACAGAACTGGGGTGAGAATATAGCAGATGAATCAAGCTTTCCCACAAAACTGTGTTAGAAATCTTGGAATGCATACATACTGTCATTAGTCAGTCACAGTGCCAAGAATTTCAGTGACATATAAACAATTCATGTCCTGTGTCATTGAGGAATATGGGAAAACTCAGTGGCACACCTTTTCTAGAGCCTCAAGACTCTAGACAGTGGCTGCTTCTGTTTGCTAGCCTTTCTGTTTATTACTCCATTATTCTACATTTCGAGTATTTTTTTCTAGGTTTTTTCCTGTTTTTCTAGGTGCAAGGAATGTAGCTTACTGGTCTATTCAGCACACTACTTTCCCTATTCCATATCCGCTCTAGATTACTTCCAGCACTTCATCAAAAACAGCTTTGCTTTCCTTCCCTTGATGGGACTTGCCTTTCCTTCTCCAGCATGGACTGTTTCCCTGTCTGCTGACTGCTCATATGCTGAATGCCAGCATAATTCCTCATATTCCCTACAGGCCTCTGACTAAGTAACAACAACTGATTGTCCCTTCATACCTGTCCAGCCTCCCTCAGCTCCTTATTTTGCCTCTAGGACCCAGCTCTCATTTGCTTTCTCCATCTGAGCAATGCCTCCACAGTTACAGCTTTCATTTTCCTCTCAGCCAAGGATCTGGCAAGTTTCTTAGCAGAGACATGTCACAAAAAGTCTACTCTGCTACCTCCATGGTGATGAAAGAGCAGCTGTAAGACATATTTGCTAGCTTTCAATTTGCAGGTTTTGGCAAAAAAAATGTGTCATTAAAACTTTTCAGTGCCATCTTTGAGAACTTTTAAAAAATAATTTTGTGACCTAAGTGTAGGGCAAATACACTCATTCAAGTGGAAATTGTGATCATGCAGAGGTGAATGGATCCTTGCAGAGGCCATTAAAAACTGCAGTTTTAATCAAGTTATAGTATGATATAGTTTGCTTTATCTTTATCACAGCCCAGCCACAGGCCACTATGGACATTAGGGTTCATCTTCAGGTTTCTTTTCTGCAAATATTCCTAAGATGGAAAGATCTTTTCTCTTTTGAGAAGCACCATTAGTATTTAGAATATGATAGCATAAGGAAGTTTGATTTTTTTTTTTTTTTACATCATTCCTTCTGCTTTTGCCTTAAAAGTGGTACAATTGTACAGGATCAAATGGAAGAAATTCCATCTGAGGATTCAGGGGACAGAAAAAAAGAATTATTTAGGTAATGCCTGATTATTGTGAAGAATTTAATGGGTTGGTTTTTTTAAATTACTGGTGAAGGAGACTAATGCTGTAAGTACTGGCATATCTTTTAAAATATCTCAGATATTTTTTTCTATTATTCTCTATTTTTTCTTTTCTTCTCTATTCTTTTCTTCCCTCTTCAGAATAAAAATTAGAGAAGGTTGTCTCAAAGATCTGTGTAAGAACAGTATCACAATGAAGTGACCCTTATTTATTGCATGCATTTTGAGGTAACCTACAAGCAATTAATACTAAGTGTCCTTTCAGTCACAGAGTTCAGCAGGGTTAGGAAATTGTTGCTTAATAAGACACATGTACGCTTTTAATACTTATTTCATAAATTAGACATATAAACTTCCAGTGGCCTTGAAATTATCTCAGAGTTCAAGAGGCTTTTACCAATTCATCAAAACAAATGGTTTGTTTGTTTTGTTGACAGCCATGCAGGAGTGTTGATCTGAGGGACTGGTAAACTGGGAATTACTGTTCAGCTTTCAGCCTATTGAGGCCAATGAGGAAATTGCAAAAGTAGACATTTTCTTTCCAAGTCTCAGGCAAGTCAGAAGGGAAGGGAATCATAACATTTCCTTCCAGGAATTTGTCCTGTATTCCTTCGGCTTAAGAGATAAAGAGGAATGTTTGGATACTGAGAAACAGATTGCACTAATTGTTGTTTTCTGGGGAATTTGGTGAATAGCCCCTCAGATAAGATGGGTTATGCCATCAGCTGCTGTATTAAAGCCTTTCCACAGGGCTTTCTAAACAATACCTAAATGTGTTGAAATCTAGAAAGAATGTGGAAGCTCTTTTTCCATTAAAGAGAACCCAGTCAGTGTTAGCATTTAAACTGAAGTGAATAACAGAACACTTTAAAACATTGCAGAAGCTCTAAATAGAAAGAGTTGATTCCTGCCCATCTCCATACGTTGTTCCTCTTTACTGGGTCACAATTCCTATAGGATTTTGACAGTGACAAGTGGAAAGCTGAAGGAGCTATCCAAAATGAGCAATTATTATCTCTCTTTAGAGGCAGAAGGAGAACAAATGAGAAATCAAAGTACTATGTAAGACCATGTATGCAGGAAAAGATTCAAACATCTTGAATTCCCTTTCCCAACTAGCACAAACTTTCCATTGGAAATGTGGCCACTTGGTTAACTTCTTGTCTTTTACTCGTAGACCACTCAAATTCAGCTTAAGAGCCTGTAATTGAATCGTCTTAGTAAATTCATGTTACTGCTTTGAATCTGATCAGTTTTCTGCTATGTATCTTTGCTGTCATTAACCCAACTAGCCCTTTGGTCTAACTCTGTGGGACATTCACATGCCTCATCTCCAACTCATATCACCCTTTTCTTCCTTTCCTCCACACTTTTCTCTTACACATGCTCCTTTTACAACCTAGAGGTAAGGAGAAGGAAGCAGGAGGTTTTCCATCCCCAACTTCAGCCTCTGACCTTAGTATAGGTATATAAAGAAAGGTCCAAAACATATAAACAAGCCAGTGCACAGTACACTGGCCATTATGTAGAAAGCACCAAACTGCATATTCAGGGTTCCCATTTGAACATCGCCATCAGAGTCATGACAAAAGTGTTATGTTTCAGAAGGACTTCCTAATTATTTGCTGTATGACTCTTAAAAGTCCCTGCAGGCAAATATTGATTTGGTAAAGGTTCCATTATTTATGAACTGACATTGTGTAGGAAGTGTATTTACCATTTTGCTTTGGCCATTGAGGTTTTAAACTGAACAGTTTTTTCCAACTGTTTGGTAACATATCTAGTGTTGAAATCCTGTTTCCCCCATTTGTACATAATCAGAATCGTTTCCTGTTATTATGTCACTTAAAAAGCCCACGTTTCCCACTGTAGACAACTTGAACCTGCTGGCTTGAAATTTATATTGATTCTGTCACTAGTCTAGTTGCTTTTGTTATGAGTCTTTTAGGTGAATGAGCAGGGTTCTGTAAATTTAATTGCAGCAGATGTTTCGCTGGGGTTTCTGTCTCTCATTTCATTCTGGATTTTAGTTTTTTTTACTTGGAAAGGTACATGAAAGGGAAATCCTTGTATAGTCAAATGTTTGTTTTACCATGTAAAGCTTGCAAAGGGTCCTTAGCCTGGGTTGATTTCTTCTTGAAGAGCTGTAATTATTCATGGAATGGAAAAAAAAGCCTTTGTCACTAATAGGCTTCTTGGTACTTCTTGTAACAGTCTTTATTATTCCTTTCTACATAATTTTCTATTGATGAGGTGAATAAAGGCTTCCTCTGCTATTGAGAAAGAAAAGGTAATTGTTCTTTTTTCACATTTACCAATGCTTGTTGCGTTCCTTATGTGTTTAAAGGACGAGGATGCAGAAAATGATGTTATTGATGGCATCACCATGGCAACAGTTCTTTGGAATAACACATTCTGGCATTGTTATTCTGCACACACAAAAAAAAGGGGGACTTTCTTTTAAGCACAAACAGATTGTGCCCCTTTTAAATGCACCCATGAACTTTGCTTTTCTGAAGATTTACAGACTGGTTTGGGGCAGAAAGGATTCTGACATCATTTACCTCTCTGTGTACATCACATTGTGGTGTTAAAAAAAGAAACACACTTTGAAAAAGCCAATGGTTTAAAGACACACAGTATGGGAAGGATACATAAACATTTCTTTGATCAGAAAGACAAAAAATACTTGAAAGAATTTTGAAATTTATGAGCTCTTAGGACCAGACTCACTAAATAATCAAACAAGAGACAGAGGAGACTGGAGGAGCCGAACACTGAGCTTATTAAAGTAGATATCTAGTTATGACAATACTCCAGATAACATTGCCTTTACCCCAGACACTATTTAACACATTTTGTTTGGAAATCAAATTGCTATCTCACAAGGCAGTTTGCAAACATATATCTTCGCTTTCGTATTCTGTCTTCCATTGTCCTTGGGTATGTAAAATCCTGCTATATTAGCATTTAGAAGTGATAGCATTTTCTAAGGCACAGTATAATTTTATTCTTTCTGACTCCAGTTGTAAAATGTATCACTTTATTTCTCAGAGAGTCATAAGTGAAATATATCTATGTTTTATTAAGAAAAAAAGAGAAGGGAATGTATCGAACTTTGGAATGTTTGAAATCCATTCTGCTCTGTGTGGTGGCACCCAAGTGCACACCTTCCTGTTTGACTCGCCCAAGGAACAAACTATCTCCTGCACACCAATGGTGCATGGAAGTGAGCTGTACAAACCCTGGGACTTTATCACTTTGCACCTAAAATGAACTTGTGTTGTGGGTAAATGTATCACTTCAATCTACCCACAGTCTTATTTTTGAGAGAAACCGTAGTTTGACTCTCTGGCTCCAAATACACTCTTAAAATTTTGATTCTAAGTTGTGTGTGACTTTTCTGGAAGTCACCCCACAGCTGGTAGAAATCAGCTGTTTGGTTGTTGGACAATAACTTTGACCAGTGGATTTTTCTGCTCTCAAAATCTGAAGATGTGAAGCTCTGGGGACTAGAGCACAGCTATATATGGATGGTGCTTCACATTCAGCTTTCCAGAGCTGATGTGACTCCCTAAAATGGAACAGGAAGCTGGAAAAAGCTATTGCTTTGTTTCTGACAAATACAGTCACCTTACTGCTACATGGTCTTTTCTGCAGGGGAGCAAGTTGAGGAATTCCTTAACATCCCAGTGGAGTTTTTTACTTTTGTAAGGAACAAAGTGACAGAATGAGCTTTAGATCTTGATCGTGTTTAGCCCTACTACAAAAATTATAATCTTGATGAAGGAATATTATTTGATTTGTGCTCTGTATTTACCTGGAGAAAAGTGAGCAGCCTTCATTCCTTGCACAATGTACTTTTGAGTTTAAATAGGTTATATATGCATTAGTACATATAGAATGACATATAATTATGAATATTCGTAATGTATAAAAGTTGCTAAATATATATATTTATACATACATCTATTACCATAGTCCATAATATATATAGATACATATTCTATAATGTCATGTATCATTTTGCTAATTACATTATTTTGAAAGAAGTTGTGAAATTGTCCTGGGAAGAGTTTGGGATGTGAAGCAGTTCTGGCAAAGGAAAGTGTTGTTGAAATATTTACTGTTATTCCATCTATCTCAATATACTCTATGTGTTTGAAAAAGTACCCTAGAAATATTTATCTTTAAAATATTTTATTAGAAATATTTCTAGAATATTTCTCTGTCATGTCTGTCTCATGTCAGTCATGCATATTGTAGAAGAAGGAATAAATTTAAATATTTTAGTTGGGTTTGTTTTAATCCTATCCTCTCATCGCTTGCCTTATCTTTACACACATGATACTGTAGTGATTTAATTTTTGCCGTTCAAAAACATTCTCATGAAACAGTAATGAAAAGCTATCTTTTCAACTGATTTTTTAAATTTATTTTTGTGAGAAGTGCCTGCTCTCTGAGATTATTTGAAGCCTTTTTTATTGGAAACCAAAAACTTTGCTACATCTTTGTGAGAAGTTTCAGTTGGTAAAGGTGGTGAATATTTGATTAAACACTGAATTTTCTTGTGACTGGGAAGGGGAAAAAGCATTTTCTTGCCATTGTCTGATCTGCTTTACAATTTTCCTGTGTTATAAACAGGTACTAAGAGAGAGACTCTAGAAATGAGTGAGACAAGTTTTCCTAGCTCTAATATGCTAAGAGGCCCAAAGACCTCATATGAATATTTTTTAAAAAATGCTGCAAGTTTCTCATTCTTGTGCCAACTCTGGATTTATTTGTGTTTCCTCAATCCTGCTGTTGTGAGTGTTTGAGATGCCAGAGTGGGCTGTGGGCTGGGTTGTTCCACCACCTCTGCCCAGCTGAAGGTGTTTGAGATCGTGATGATGTTGTCCTTCACTGGCTCAGTTGTATCACCTCAGCTCTGGTAGGATAGCCGAACTATTCAAGGTTTATTTGCTCCCACTAAGGCACCAAGAAATAAGAGAGTGGTGGTGATGACTCAGATGCAGAAAGTGTGTTTCTCTCCTCTGCCTCCTGCATGGCCTTGTCTCCCCTCAGAGTCACCTCCATCTGCCAAAGGACACCGTGTGGCAGCGACTCCCTAGAAACCTCCATTTTCTTTTACTTTGCTTTACTCTTTAAACTGCTATTTAAAGATGAAGCAAAGTTAAAAGGAGGTTGTAGTGCTGACTGTGTTTTGTTTCTCTTTCCTTTCTTGTTCTTACCTTTTTCTTCCCCTATCATTTATTCCCAATATTATTGGGAATAATATTCCCATTTATTCCCTTGCCATTTATTCCTTATTTAACATCAGGTGTCAAGTCTATACTGGCAGAGACTCACAGTTGATTCTGCCAGAGCAGCAGTGGCACACGGTTCTGGGCTATCTTGCAGATTTTTTTCTTTTTTTTGGATAATCCATATCTGTGTGTGAGAAGGTAACAGAGACTATTGGAAAGACTTTCAGTTAGCCTCAGCTTCTCTTGGTAGCTTTGAAATGTGGAAAGCAGATTGAGATTGCAGACCTTCTTTCATATGTTCACCAAAAAGCCATCATACTGTCACAAGTTGGTCACAACCAGCATGGGATGGATTTCAGCCAGTCTTCTTTACTCTCTCCTTGGTCCTATGTGAATTGATGACATTTTCTGGCAATTTTGGTGTTTCCTTCCCCTACTTGCATGGTTTCTCTCTTAAACTTGGTCCATTCATTCTTGTCCTTCTCCTGAAACCACAGCACCTTTGCAGAACTGCAAATCTGTGCTCTTACTGCTGAAAGAATGAAGTTATATTTCTGATACATGCCCATTTCTAAATCTCAAGACAAAATCCCTCTCCATGTGGTTTCCTGGCTGCCACTCAGAGCAGGAACATCTTGTCAGAGAGTGGGCTGCAAGTCTGCCTTCTGAAGATGCTGGCCCTAAGCATCTGATTAAGCATTCAGATCCAAACTGAAAAGACATGTAATTGCTAAACAAACTTGAATTTGTTTATTTTTTAATATACCAGCAGCTGTTTTCTTGTACTATGTCCAAGATTTCTCCAGACAACCTACTTAATAGTGCAGAATTCTGTTTCCTTGGGTCAGTTTGCCGGCATTATTTTTTTTCTTTCCAGCCTCTGTCAGGGTGTAGTGACTGAAACAACTATTTTTCCTAAAACTTTAGGCAGAACCAAGTGACTTATTTCAGGAACGAGGATGGGAAGAAAATGCTGTGTTCATTCAGTTAACAGTATGAAAAGCATTAGATGTTTATATAGATGATTTCATTTCCGGTATGCCCAATGTAGGGTTTCTCACTTAGCTCCAAAAGTCTGTTCCTAGATGTATGCTTTGTACCTGTGATCAGCTGAGGAAGGTTGCTTGCCTCAGTCAATTAGTTTCACCCTCCATTTTCTTGCTGAAGAGAGCAAATCTTGGTGGGGGTTTTGATCCTCAAGAAAGGACATCCTGCTTTGAGATGAAAACATTTTACTTCTCTCACTGGGGAGCAGAGCTCACCCAGACATTCCTCACGTCCCATAATCAGGGAGCTCAAAGTGTCCAGAAGATCTGATGCAACTAAGCAGCATAAAGGTCAGATCCAATCTGTTAGAAAACAGTCCTTTGGCTTCAATAGCCCTAAGATCTGACCATATGTATTTGTTGACTCTAACTGGGTTGTTTAGCCAAATGCTGATTTTCATCACCCTTGAGATGCACACGAGATCCTGGAGTTAGAAGGCAAAGGCAGGGATCCCAGGTGCAGATGGGGAATTACTTTCCACAAGCCAGACAAAAAGTTAACAGTCTGCTTCTATATAACAAAAACATACATGCATAATGTATAATTTGGCTTAGAACAGCCATCTCACATTTTCACTAACATCATGTTCCTGTCTCCACCAGAAACTTGGTGTCTTTTGGTTGGCTTCCATTCCGCACAGAATAAGAACTCTGTGACAGGAGTTGTCTTTGTCAGTTTTCTAAACTGCCTGATCATTGAGCAGTATGTTTTATTGTAGTACTGTACTTTCTTACACAATTTTTAAAAAGAGAATAAATGCCTACAATGTTAATAGTAGGAATCTGTTTACTTGTTTACAAAACAAGTGAAATGAGAATACTTGTTTCCTCTTGTATTCTTTCCTCTCACTGCTGCTGAAAATATATCATGTATCTTATATATGGTGTGTCTTAATAAGAGATCTCACTGTGTACCTTGTGTTAAAATTAGCTCATCAACAGAAAAGGATAATGTGATTAAGTAGTTTTCAAGATTGAGTGTAAATGATGCAGATGCTACCGGGCATGTCAGTGTGTATGTATGGGTTAAGTTCAATATTTCCTGTATATTCTTAGCACATTCAAGCACATGTAGTCTGACAATATTCTGAAAGTTACTCATGCAATTTAAAGTAGTCTTTTTCAGAACATGTTTGGAATCAGAATGTTTATTTGAAAATTATAAAAACAACAGCAATATAAATTGAAGAGTAAATGAAATCATGGCAACACAGAAAATAATCTAAGCATATATGATGAGCCACACAGTAAAATAAATGCTAAAATCTTAATCATGAGAACAGACAGTGTTAATGAGAAATAAAGGCTGATCTGTCACAGTCAGCCTGATTCAAGGACTTTCAGGGCCATTGAGCTGAAAACATTTTTAGAGCATAATACAATGGAGAGGCCATTATATCAGACTGAACATTTTGCAGAACAGCACTGTTAAGAGATTTGTGATAACTAGATGGCAGACTGGATTAATGTAGTAGACTTACATCCAAATCTCTCCTAGGCCAAGAACAAAAATGAGTATGGATTGCTGGTATACATAACAGTGGCTGCCACTCTCCCATGAACAATCTTTTGTAACTTAAGACTTAGAAAAAAATCCAGGAAGGCAATAGAAGAGTTTCTCAAGTCATATCTAAAATGCTGAGAGAGTATTTAGTTTAATTAGATCAGTGTTTTCCCTTCTTAAGTAACATTTCCCTTCCCATTTATATTTTCCATTGGATTTTGTCTGTCTGTAAGGTGAATTTGCTGGGAATGTGTGTAAGTTTCAGAAGTTTATTTGTCTGCCAGCACTGCTGAAGAGACATGTACCCATTCTTGTGCTGACTTTAGAGATTACCTTGACTAGCAGCATTTGGGATTGAGACACTGCTTTTATTAATAGTTAATATGTAAAACCTAGAACATTTCAAAACTGGACTTCAAAAATTTTAGTGTATGCTGATAAAGTAAGGAATTTTTTTATATTTTTTTGTGTACAGACTTCTCTCTTAACAACACTTAGTCTTTCCCTTCATTTGGGAACCATGGTTTTTCACTTGACCCATAGTCCCAACAGTTCTAGAAGCTGGGACACACCGAGGTCTGCAAAAATCAAGATAAGCTGGGAACAGCTCCTTGTGTTCCAAACCAGAGTGAGGCAGATGTGCACACAATGGAAGAGAGAGAGGGGGGATCACAAGTTCTGTAAATAGTTCTGTAAATACCTTCTGGTTAGGGCTTGGATAGAAGATCCATTGTCTGATACTTTACCCAGGCTGTGCAACACACTGAGGTAAAACTTCTGTGGGCATAATTCTGTACTGACTTGGGAGAGGCCTCAAATAGTTCTGTGGGTGTTTTACCTCTCTGTCCTCTTTCTGTACTACATTAGTCAGCTCAAGGAAGGGGCACCATGAGAAGCACCGGGCACCTCTTGGTGCCAGGACCTGTCTGCTAATGGGGCTGATGGTTATAAAAAGAAAAACTTCAAACACATAAATGAGCAGCAGAATCCCACACATTTTTTCCATGATGTTTGGGGTTTTTTTTTATTTGAATGAGTTGTTTTCCACCCCTTCCTGCAAACAAAGTTGGTTTGGCCTTGATTGTGGCAGTGGGAAAGTAATATTAGCGAGTTTTCCTATTCTATTATTCACTCTGTGCCCCTTATAGGAAAAGCATGTGCACATTAGGTGGCAGCTAAACATTAAGTGAAATATTGCAAAGCTTTCTTTCTCAGGGGGCATGAGTGAGGAGAGATGTAAACTTAAACATCTCTCTGTTCCCGTGGCAGCAGTGTGAACTCATCTTCACTACCAGCAGCACACCTTCTTCCAGTATGGGAAGATACTGGAGGTGGTTTATGCATTTCTAGTTGATTTTAAAGTTTGGATTACATCCAAACTTTATGTTTTTAGTGTTACTTTGTGCTGTATCATTAAAGATTCAGTATTGCCTGAAGAGTCAACTTGCAAAAAAGTAAACTTTATCAACGGTGATTTATAAATTATTTGTGTATGTAGATTGATACAGAAGACATCTGGACAAATACTGTATTTGCTGAAAAATTAGAATTTTGAATGATTAAAATTATTTTCAAATTAACACAGTTTTAGGTTAGATTGTATTTTAAGCAAGGCAAAATATTGATTTGCTGCATTCTTCTTTCACTAATATTTTCAGACTAAAAAACTTTTGTTTAGGAAGCTTTTTGTAATTTAATTTTTAGGGATTTTGAAAAATACTGAAATAAAAATGAGAATTTTTGTTGTGCATGAGCTTCTGCTTTCAACTGAAAAATAATGGTCTTTCATTTCACCAGAAAAAAACCCCTTATATTTTCTAAAATAATTATTTTCAGTTTCAGGAGATTTCTGTGGTGTTCTCTAGCTAAATATGGAACTGAAATATTTTTAGACAACTCTGATTAATACAATAGCTGGACTAATTAATACAGTAACTAAAATACTGTGGTCTTACACACAAATACCAGGATCACTTTTGTTTCTAAATGTAATGATTTTGATCTTCAGTTTCTCCCAATATTTTCAGAAGTGCACAGTTTCTGTCTTCCCATAAAGGCAGATATTCAGCATCTGCAAGTAAACACTGAAAAATCACTTGCTTGATTACACTTGTGGGCCATTAGATATCTGCTTTCATCTCTATAATTCCTCTCTGCTCAAAGCCTAGGCAGTGGGACTCAATCAGCCATGTGTTATCTTTCCCAGATCCCTTTCGGGGCATAGCACAGTGCACAGGAATGCAGTTTGTCAAACGCATTGTGTCTGAAATCCTTTGTTGGGAGAAGTGGAGAGAAAGAGATTATAAAATGCCTCAAACCCTTCAATAAGGCCATTCCCAGGTTTCTTGTATCTGTTCAGCCTGACAAAGCCTTCATACCTCACTTTGATGTGTAGGATGGTATATTATATAGCATATAGAGTGTATTGTATCTCAGAGCAGCATCTGTTGTCCAGGCTGCAGTTTACAAAGAATAACTTACTTGATTATAGTAACTTCTTATGTTTTGGCAAGTTTTTAGGCTCAAGGACAACCCAGAGTGGAATTTAGAAGAAATAAATACATCTGTTGTCTATAATATTGGTTTTCATAGGTGGTGAGATTTAGGACCCTAGTGTATTTTGTAGGAGAGGTGAACAAAAATACCCAATCAGTCTGGTGATGTGTGTTTTTCATTACTCTGCTAATACAAACGTCTCAGAGGTAAAGCTGAGCAGTGTGAATAACTTCTTCAAGCTGTTAACTTCTGTCACCCTGAGGCAATCTCTGACTGACTTTCTGTAGCGTTTCCTTCTCAAAATTCTAGACACAAAAAAAATTTACTTGCAACACAATCGCACTGTAGGTTTAAGTTGAACATTATGCACTGGAGTAATTTTGAGAAATTAGCCTGGAATAGGTAGGAGCAGACACATTGCAAAGTGCTACATGAGTTGCAGAGTCCTCCCTGATGTCCCTTACAGGAGTATTTTGAGCAACACACAAGGTTTTCAGCTTAGCTAGCTGAGTTACAATGTGAATTCTCTGCCAGTGTATTCTGAGAGAATTTGTCTCTCCTTTACAGGTCAGATATCCAAGGGGAAGTCTGGGAAGGCTTTGTAATGCAAATCTAGCTAGCCTTCGTTCACACAAGGAATGTTAGATGCTGACCCATAAGAACTGAGTTCAAGATTTCTGTGAATATGTGGGATTTGAATGAACCCAATAATGAAAGGCTCAAAGAGTATAAGATGCATTCAGTATCCAAATCACTGACATGGTTTAGAAAGCTAAATTTGTCTCTGTGATAATTAAAAGAAAGCTGGTTGATACTTTTCCTTTGCATAAGCATTAGCAGGAATCCACCCGTGGCACTTGGATGTTTGTTGAACAGCTGGTGTGTTTTCCTTAATAGAGTCAAAGAGAAAAGTGGTAGTAGGTTTTCTGGAGATGTGCTGTGTTTATGGTTTATGTGTTTATGGTGGATGACAGAGAATTGAGTTGTAAAACAAATATCAAAGAAACAGATCCAAGCAAAAATGCTTGGTTATAATATTTGGCAGATTTTGTATATTAGAAAATATTAAGCACATTAACAGGCAGATAAAAATGCACCAGACAGTAACACCCATTGAATTTATACAAGAAAAAAATATCAGTGAGCTCTGAGGGACACAAAACTTCCTGTACTATCCTTTAAATCCCTGATATTTGAATGAAAGATTAGAATATAGATACAGAATAGAGAAATCCCAAATTTCTACATGAAACAGAGACAGACAGTAGTCCTCACATTTGCCCCAGAGCATGTTTGTCTTTTATTATGCTGTTTTGTTGACTATATATCTCTTTTCAGCTCGGTTCTTTTGTCTTGTGAAACGTGGTCCAGATGAAAAGTAAAAGTAATGGATAAAATTACTGGGGGACTGGATATGCATAATTATTTTGTAATTTTATTTTAATACTAATATTTTCAATTTTTCTTTCCTTTTCCACAGAGGGTATGAACTGTATGAACAAAGATCATGGGTGTGCACACATCTGCCGGGAGACACCCAAAGGTGGGGTTGCCTGTGAATGTAGACCTGGCTTTGAACTTGCCAAAAACCAGAAGGACTGCAAATGTAGGTAGATGAAGATTAAATTTCAGATGCCCCAAAATGTTTTGTTTTCTTCATTGTTATGTTCCAGAAGAAGTTAACCTTGTTTTGGCCAAAAGTGATTTGCAATTTTAGTAATGAGGGGGTTTTTGCTCTATAAGATGCATTTGGGGATGGATAAGAGGGATTGAATAATAAAATGTTGGCAGTGGTTCAGTTATAAAAAGGATAACTATTCTACTATCCTGTGATTGGAGAAAATTGAAGGATCAGTTTAATTCAGACTTTCCTTTTAAAGCAGTACAAATAAAATATAGTGGATTCTGGCTTGCAATATTTTGAAGGTCCACAAAGGTGGATGTATCAATGAATTTAATTATAAACCCCACTAGAGCTATCAAATTAAGAGTGTCAGTTGCAGGTTTTTTTAAAAGACGGAAATGATTGCCCTTGATTCCACTGCTCACAGTCTAGAATTATTACTTGGAAAGCATGCAGCTGCATCATATATACTGTTATTTAGAGAACAGCCCAGAGTGGTATATTCTTGAAGCTGGGATGCTAAAGATGCTCATTAGCCCACAAAATTAGAAATTGTTCTGTACAGGTTCAAATAATTGTCCTCAGCATCGTCATCTGAAAGCTTCAGAACTGACTCTTCTGATGGCCTCAGTGAGTCTTAGATCTGAGTTCAATAGCTTGTATTCCTACTTGGTAGCTTTGAGAGAGACAAAAAAAGTGCAGTGAAACAACATAAAATGTTTGCTGCTTTGCACAGGGAGATGGTCTTTCTTACACTTCATTTTTTTCTTCCTGAGATCTCTACTATGTAAACACACGTAGATGATATTAGTTCCCAAGTACAAAGTGAAAAGAATCACTTTTGAATGTCATAAAGAAATGCCATAGAGAATTGTAGAGCCTGATTTGTGCTCAATATTAAAAGGCTACATAGGGACAAAAGCAAAAGCACAGAGAAAAATGCCTTTATGGTAATTTTCATCCTCAGTGTTTATTAGAAGTGAATATTGTGTGCTGTTAATTGGAGTGCAATATCAGCTACATTGGTGAAGTGTGGGAGGATGTTTACTTATGTTGTTATTATTTGTTTCCTCAAATTCTCATATTCTTTGGGAGTTTCAGTAATAGATGATGGTAGAAGGATTAGAGCCTTTTCTGAAACATTATTTCTAAATGTGTTAGGGTTTAATAGAGTAAAAACTTTGATTTATTCTTTGCCCTCTGGTGTTCAAATTGTAGTTGGAAGTATAATGAACTTTTGGTGACAGATTTCTAAATAGGGACACTGAGTTTTCCAAGGCTGCAGAGTTTACTTTGAAGCATACCAACCTCTAAAACTACAGCACATTCTGCAAGTAGGATCCAGAGTCTTGTTTAAAATAATTACTTCTTGTCCTTCAAAATGCACAGAAGTATAGAGGTGTAGCCAGATAGCCTGGGACAATAATTGAGAGATTACAGCAGGCTATTTATAGAAGCCTAATTCTGAAACCAAATCTCAACTTTTAAAAAAAAATTTTTTGCAGCTGACCATTTCAGTGGAATTGCCATAAATCCTGACCTGCAGTTTTGCAACTACTCAGTGCAGCTATGTTGAAGAGCTAGACACTTCCCACTTGCCAGCCTGGACTGGGTCTGTAGCCCTGTTTAACAGGGATTGGAAAAGTCTGATACAACCTTGTAAAACCCTGTATCCCTCTCAGTTATTCTGGTTTATCATGGTCCTCCAGGAGTCCATGCCTTTCATGGGTTTGTCAGAGCTTGCTGCTTTGTTTTTTTTATATGAGCAAGTGACAGAGAACATCTTAGTACACCTGGTACCTGTCTGGGTGAACTTCTATCAGCCAGTTTACAATTCAGTCAGACCACTAGGAGACGTTTTCAAATTTATTGGCCCAAGGCCTTTAGTAATGATTCAAGTCTTCCTCAAAGGAAGATGTTAAAATAAGTTAGAAAGCAGAAACAGTTGGAGGGCGGCTCCATGCTTTTTATGCAGGCATCCAATAATTGTCATTTCATGCTAGTTACATAGTTACATCCCATCTTATCATTTACCTACACATACTGATAAGGCAGTCACTCTTGCTTTATTCAGTGTCCATGATGGTCAGTGCTCATTAAACATGCTTGTGTTCAGTAGCTTCCTCTCCCTAATTTAGAGGATTATTTTTTTAAAATACTGTGCATCATCCTTTCCTGCTCCACAGTATTTAAACCTTATTGTGAACATAAAATTTTTCATTTTCTTGAGGATTTTCCCATGATAGTCATTACTGTAATACCAAAGTGCTTTGTAGACATTTGTAATGTATTTTCAAAATACTCTTCTCAAGTTAAGAAGTACTGCTTTTCCCATCTTACAAAGATAAATGAATTTAAAGGTATGAAGTCATTGAGTAGTGATAGGTGATTAACAAGAGCCACACAGAACCCAGCTAAGCATTTACAGGATGTTATTATGATCCAAGTCAAACACCTGATGGCTCCAGCTGTAGTTGCAAATGCCATAGAAAAGGGACTATAATATCAGTAACCTGTAATAGAAGAGATTCAAGTGACCTGCCAAGCTCTAAGCAGGAATTCCACAGTGAAGGCAGAAATAGGTTAGAGTTTTTAGGTTTCTTTTCACTGTCTGAACAAGACCATTCTTTCTTGACAGTTCATTTCTGGTTTGCTACTCACTCTGCAGCAGATGAGAAAATATTCCCAGCTGTTTCCACATCCCTGACTTTCCCCAGCTTCACTAGGCAGTAAATGAGAGAGGAGAGTTTTCTTCACTTCTCATTAAGGAGAGTTATCATGACACAATAGGTCTATGCATGAAATTGCAGCCTTAATGGTTTCTTAGTGTAAATTTTAAGTGTGCAATTTCTAGCTGCCCAACATGTTGAGAAAACACTGAAGTGTTGAGGCTGAACAAGAGGCCATCTAAAACTACAACAAGCAGAATCACACAGATCCATACGTGATCCCTCAGATGAGCTGCATCCTTTAGATTCAAAACATCAGTAAACTTCAGCTTCTGGAAGTTTACTGCTATTCCCGTAAACTACTTTAATGGCCTCTGGTGTATACAAACCCAGAGGATGATTATGCTTTTTCAGTAATTTTTATAGATACATGCTGGCAGCAGAAAGAAGATACTTCAGAGCACTCAATTTGGCTGCAGATTATGTTGAAAAAAACATGGGAATTTACCTCTTCTTTCTACATCTGTATCCATGATAAATACTAAGATCCTGCTCCTCAGCATGATCGCATTAAAAGTTTTTGATAAACTGAAGATTTTTTCCCCCAAATATGAACAAACGGGGACATTTTGTGTTCCTCTCTTTATTAGCTGGAAGCTTAAAAATAAGAGGAAATCTAAAGCAGATTCACATACCTGAAAGTTGCAACCTGAAAGAGTTATAAACAAGTAAAAGCTGAATCTTTTAATGAAAAATGCTGTGTAACCCTATCTACAGATGTTTCTGTCTGCCACCTTGTAAAATAATGATTTAAGTGAGCAGGAAGGCTAGTACAAAGTAATTCTAAAAATCTTGTCTAGTACTTTACAATAAAATTCCAGCCTCCCTATGCTAAGTGGCATCTTTTCGGCTCATCATGACCATGTCCTCATGCAACAGTTTGCTTTCAGTACAATGATCCCCTGAATGTTAAAAATGTAAAGCCATACTAGAAAAAAATCATGCAAGCAATATTCTATGCACAGCTTTATCACATAGAGGTGCCCGCACATATATATTTATGTAAATTATGTATTTAATGGGCAATTTAGTTAAGAAACAGTGCCTGGAATGACAATATGCCCATTTGAGAAGCCCATTCTACAAAACACGAAATACCTGTGTCTTGTGACAAGTTCTGTGGCATCTGAGCCATGGTATGTATTTTAGTCCACATGTGGACAGGATCAGGACACCATTGTCTTGGGCAATTTTTTATGTTACTGAGTAATAAATGCTGGATTAAATGATTGGCCATAGGTTTTCAAGTACTTCTTGTCATGGCCATATAAGATGTAAGAAACCAGAAAGGTTCTATGAAACTTCAGAGAAGCACTGAAAATAGGATTTAGGCTGTAGAGTTAGAATTCTTGTATTTTCTGTCTTACAGAGTGTTTAGCATGGAATATCAATACCTACACTTAGTGGAATATGTACATTAAAATCCTTGTTGTTCTTAAAGATGTTATTTCACTTTCAGACAGTTGTTTCTCATTTTTTCATGATCAAAATGTCATTTCTAGACTAGTCCATTCATGTCTCTGGGTGTAAGCACTGGCCCACATGCCAAGCTGTGTCTCAGGACTGTTGGGCTGAGCCTAATCAAACTGAATAGTTGCTGCTGGTTCCAGTGTGGACAGGTGGACAGGTAGGGCCATTATGCCACCTGCCAGGACCTGAAAGGTGTCTGGCCAGCCCAAGACCCTAAGCATTGTAGTCAGTGAAAAGAATTAATCTGGTTTGAAGGCACTTTGAAACCCCAGTGTCAGCCCTAAAGCTCTTTATCCACGTGGAAGAGTGTTGGGAAAACCGACTGGTGATTCGGTTGCCAGCACTGGACGTGTCCCACAGAGGGTGTGTGTCACTTTAGGGCTTCTCTGCTTCTCTGTTGCACAGGGCATTTCTCCCACTAAGGGAAAGAGCCCAGCATTTTGACTGCACTTAAGACACATGCAAATGCTGAAGCACTGTCAAAAGATGGTATTACTCTGGTTTTAAATCTGCCATGTAGGGATAAGTATATCTGAGTTCTAACAAATATGTGAATATTCTCCTTTGGTTAAAATAAACCAAAACCAAGTCATTATTTTCCATGCCTCACATTTTAACATGATTTATGATATTTTAAGGTGATCCATGCCTTTACCATGAATTTACCACTTTGCCTCTGTTTGCCTCTTTAATGTCACAGATTCTGAATGAGCACACAGTTGTTTGCATAGCTGCAGAGTCCAAATTTATCAGAAATACTTCTTAAAATAACACTTCATGAATTCTCATTAATATTGCTTTAATTCTTTCTGACAAAAATGGAGTAGATCTGGATGTCCATTTGCTTTTAAATAATTATGATTTTCTTCCTTTAAGCAAGAGAAACTTCCTACTGTGTCACTGCCACAGAATGAGGGCTGGAAGAAAATTGAAGTGACATATTTTACAACTTGATTTTGTACCAATTTCACCTGTAGAGCTGTCAAATTTCAAAATGTTGACTCAAGTTACTCTAAGTTAATACATAAATAAATTGTAGTCTAGACAGAAATTCAAAGCCTTTAAAAACATGGTTTACTAATGTTTCTAGGAGACAGGAAAAGGAGCTGACCTACATGTGTATTCATGGGCTGGGTAGAACGGGAACCAGTAACTTTAATATGCAGGGAAGCTGTAAAAGTGTGTGATTCTGGATGATTTGCTATAAATGCCATCAGTCTAGTGCAATTTTTTTTCATAGACAAATGTAGTAAGGAAAGTTCCTTGTATTACATGGGTCAGAGCAAGAGTGATAAGATATTTTCATCTCTGCTAGCAGAGGTTTTCAGCAAGGAATGCCAAAAATAACCGCTGCAGTCACATTTTTTAAATACATACTTTGTTGCTGATTGCACTTTAAAATCCTCAACAAAAATACTGTTGGCTAGAAATGTATTTAAACATCTGTCATAAACAACACCCTTAAGTTAATTTGTGATTGCACTGCAGTCCAACAAGGATAGAAACTCCAGATAGTCCTAGAGGCATATGGGGTCAAGTAATAAGCATGTCTTAATTGGAAAGGTTTAAGAATAGAGGATTGACATAGAATTTTGTCCGTTTTGCATCAAAAATAAACCCCAAAATGTTACTGTGTATTGAAGAGAAAAAAATGTTACTTCCTTTGGATGCAAAACAGACTAATTTGCTTCAGCTATTTTTTCATTAAAATAAATTATTTAATAAGCTATAAAAGTGGAGAAGGAGAAATAATTCCTGAGGGTTGCTTAGAAGGTTTTGTAATGTAATTCCTTGCAACTTTAGGATTCTTATGATTTGGTGTATATTCCCTCCTCTGTCTGTTTGGACTGAGTTCAGAATTTCCATTTTCTAGCCTAGTGCACAAACAGGCTCCAAAAAGCGAACATGGATCAGGCAGGTTCTCCCCATATTTCTTACTGCCATTCTTTCCAGTTGGATAGAACAGTGATATTCCTGGAAACTGAGGTGGGAATCCAGGCAGTCTCTCTTCTCAGAGATTATTCTTGCCACCAGGCCCTGAGGCTATTCCCTATCTGTGAACAGCACAAGGGGTTTTATTCCAAGTGTACAGTGGGAAGACCAAGGATGCTCACACCTGTAGTGGCTTCAGGTGTGCAGTCACTTGAGAGGCGGACAATTCCTGTTGTGGTCTTTGCCAGAATTCAGGAACTGAAATTGTAAACTTGTGGTCCCCATACTGGCAGGAGGTTTTAATGGGAATTCTGTTGGGTATGCTGTGGTGGGTCTCTCTCAGTTGCTTTTTTTAGAACTGTTCCATCTTAGGCTAAATATTTCAGTGATTACTGGGAGTGGCATGGCTGCTCAGCACTAAGACACTCACACCAGAGGTGGGATATTTCATTCCTAGTTACTGTGATGGAAAATTCTGGTATACTCCATTTTCAGGAGCTAGAATTAAAACGGTCTCTGAGTTCAGTGGGAAAATATATGAACTTAACCCTCTTGCATTAGATAAAACCTCAGATTTTAGTTAGACACATTACTTTCAAATTCTGAATTAGAATTCAATTCTAATCATTATCTTGTTTTTACTGTATATTGCATCTTGCTACCCTGCCTCTTTTGTAAATTCTTATCTAGAAGGAAAGTTTTGCTAAGATCAATTTGAGGAAGTTCCTTCTGATTACAGGGAGTCAGTGTTTAAATAAATGCAGTCTGCATTTAAATTACCATAACATTTCAAAACATTTAAGTCCTCTGAAACTAAAAGTATATAACTAAATAATGGCATATTGGATTTCCCCCATATTTGCCAGTATATGTTTACCAATAAAGAACCTAGTTGAAATGAAGACAGTGAATTGAATTCAGAAATCACTCAGATCAGAACTGTTATTCAGCATCAAGGTGTGCAAAGGATGAAAAGACACAGGGGAAAGTGAGAGGCTTTATTATATGGTGCTAGCCAACTTAATATTTTAAATCTGGTTTGTTTTACCTGGCAGAAATTAAATCCATCATGTAACAAAGAAATTAATTTTATCTGATCTATTAATACATGTAACCTTCAAAACTCTACCTATTCTCACAAAAAATGCTTGCTTTAATGTACGTTTACTACTTTTGCACCAGAGTTCATTTGAATTGCTAAAAACTGTTCTTCACTATATTCCTGGAATTGAAAATGGCATCTCCAGTGCTTCCTTCCTGGCTGAGGCCAGCACATGGCAGAGCCATAACGACTGTGTATTTGTTGTTGCAGAGAAGAAAAAAGAAACCCAAACATTTCCTGTTTTATTTTTAAACTCATTGCTTTAGTGGAGGCAGCACTTGATATAGTAGATTTCAATACTTCTGTGATTTTGTTCTTGCTGCTTGGTCTCTGCTCTGTCTCCTGAGAGAATGAAGGGGCAACAAAAGGGAGATGCCACCTATAGACCTGAAACTATATATTCGTATTGGTAGACTGTTAATTTCATCATGGATATGAAGCATGTAGTTTTAGGAAGACATGGAATTGGCTAAGAGTTGCACTAAAGTTATTAACACAGATAGAGTGGGGAAAATGCTTTTATTTTTCTTTCTCCTTTTTCCTTCAGTATGGATTGAGGCTAGGGCATGAGACAGGCAGAAGGGAGGGGGCAGAAGGAAGAAATAGAAATAATTGCAAACACAAATGTTATGTTGCCTTATATATTGGTATGTTACTGCTCTTCTATGTTCTGAAAGGCTCTCAAGACTAATCGGTTTCATTGTCATTTTATTTATATATACATATATACACATTCATATGGGGCTTAACTAGTAACCTGTAACTATGGGAATGGAGGCTGCCAACACACCTGTGATGACACAGATACTGGTCCTGTGTGTGGTTGTCATCAGAAGTATGCCCTGCACTCAGATGGCCGAACCTGCATTGGTGAGTACTTATCTGCAGCACGTTTGATTTTGGGTTGCTTAGAAATTCTGTGCCGCGTGCGTGCGTGTGTGTCCGTGGGCGCGTGTGTGTGTCCCACAGGGGTTCCATGCTGCCAGCACTGCCTGAAGGGTGTTCCAGCAGCTCCTGGCTCAGCCAGGCACACAGAGAAGTGTTTCTGCGTGTTCTGTCAAAATGTTTGTTAATGAAGTATCCCTTTGTTACCCGCTTGTAACTTTCATTTCTGTCTGTAATTATTTTTGAAGTAAAAAGGTGTAGAACATTCATCATTTTGAATGGAATTCAGCTCTTCAGTTCACTTTTGTTAGTCAAGACTTCCTTGATTGAGCAAGGTTAGAAAAATTACCTCCATTTCTGAGCTGTTACCAGGAAAAGGGAGTCATCCTTTATGTGCTTTCTTCCCTGGTTCTAAAAACTACAACACTTGGAGTGACTAAGCTTTCATTCAGAATATCAGTAGGAAAAAGCCAGTCAAGACATGTAGTATCTTGGCAGATGCTTTGCAAATATTTGTGATTATAAAATGTATAACTTTTTTAACACCACTTCTTTTCACTAAACGTAAAAAAAAATAAATTAAAAAGTGCATTTTTGCATAGTGCAAGCTAACATTTGAAAATTCTTACTCACTCACAGATCAGAATCTGAAATCCATAATGGTTTTCATTGGCATTGCAGACATGTTGACTTTTTTTGGTTTGTATAATTTCAAGTTCTTACAAATTTGTAGTCATTTCCTGAGGTTAAAAAAACACAGACACGTATTTATCATATTTTCTCTCCTATACTTCAAGACAGAGCATTTGAAACCCATGGAAATCTGTCAGTTACCTTTAGCCAGTCTGTCTTGGTCAGATCCATGGCATAAAGTTCCATGGCTGCCCAGAGCTTTGCTCACTCCTGAGGGGTTTAATTGCACAAGTTGTGGGGTAGAGTGAGGTTTATGCTGGCATAGGTAAAGCTGAATGGGACTCAGGGCTGGGCTCTGCCTTTTTTGTCTGCACAAGGTGTGTCTGAGTGCAGGGGATCACTCAGCCAGTGCCTCTGATAACAGAGAGGGGTCCATCGTACAATCCCTGTCCTGTGGCAGTTCCAGATGTGGAGAACTTGCAAGAGTGAGAGCCTTGAGAGCAGGTTTTATTAAATGGATAACTGATCTTCTATTTATTACTGTTCATTAATTTCCTTGGATTGCTGTTTTATTTTTTCCAGCATGTAAAAATTTTGTTTTAAAAGCTGTGTACATTGCATCTATTTTTTTTTTCACTTTTTTTTTCCCCATTCTTGTAATGTAATACATACAACTCCATGTTACATTCCTTGGTCTTGTGATGTAAATCACATATTACTGCCTGTGCTGATTTTCTTCCCTCTAAAATAGTTCTTTCTCTTAGAATACTTCTAGTTTTATATTTATTTTTTACATTTTTATTCCTCCTTTCTGGTGATGGTTCCTGATTGCCTGTCTTGTCTGAAAACTGACGTTTATTAATTATTTACAGAGAAAAAAAAAACCTCAAACAAAAGCCTCTATTGCAGCCTGATCCATCTAGAACTTGTTAAAAAACAAAACAAAACAACTTCTCGTTACCACTCAACCATGTAGAGTTGCCACAAACAAAACCTGCCAGCCTCCTCCTCCTCACTTCAGTGATTCCAGTGTTTGCTGTCTTCAGTGGTGTATATATTCCAGGCATCACTGCAAGAATGCAAACTTCTGCAATGCCAGATAAATACTTGTTGACCCTTTGTCTAACATATTTTGTCTTCGTTTGCTTGTCTTAACCATTTTCTTTTATGTTTGCTGCATGTGAAAGTCCCCACTTGCATTTTTGTTTTTTGTTTCCCTAATGAGCATTTCCCTTTTCCTACAAATCATTTTATTTACCCAGCTGCTGCTTCTCCATTGCTCTTCTGTATCAGAAATCTTTAATTTTATTTCACCTACTGATCATCTCTTCCCACACTTGTGACTGTTTCTGTGTATTTCTAATGAAACATAATCAAAGTCTTAATTACGTATGAAACCCTTACATGTAGGATGTCAGAAACTACCTTGTAAAGTGACCTCTGATGACATCATCCTGCTCACCGCATGCTAATAAAGTTACTAAACCCTCTTCTTGCAACATCTTTCTTAACGTTGAATGTTTAGCTAGTAGTGTTTCATAGACAAGCAGGCAACCAGCACTGCCCAAACTGATCTTTTCTTGTGTTTGTTTGGTTTGTTGTTTGTTTATTTTTGTTGTTGTTGTTGTTTAATTTGCATGCTGTGGTTTTGTTTCTCAGTGTGTCGATGTGTACGAGGCTATGGTGCATCCGTGCCCATCCATCACCGGACTCTTCTCGCTCTCTCTCTCTCTGTCTCAGTCTTCTGCCTCCCACCTTCAGATCCTGGTGCCCCCAACTAGCCTAGTTTGTCTTTGGTAGTTTGTTTAACTAGCCTTCCTGAATTTTAATTTTCATCATTAACACCTCTCTGGGGCACCCATGTTAGATGTCTGGTTCTCCAGTAGAAATCCAGCTTCCTCTGTGTGGTTAATTACTTCTGGGTTGACCATTCTTCCTTCTCACCCTCTTTCTTCCTACTTTCCCTAAACACCCTTCAATTTTTCCCTGGGTTCTCAAAGGGAATTAACTCTCTAACGGGGATTTAGTGCTTTCATGCCTTGCTTCTTGGCTTTGGCTGTGCCATGCCAAGAAACTGTCTTAGGCAGCGGAAAATTGGGCTTGTGATTAACCAACTGCTCCATGTTTGTCCCTTACTTGTGTTTTAGAGAAGGATGAGGCTGCAATTGAGAGTTCTGAGTACAATGCCACGTCAGTAGCTGATGTGGACAAGCGGGTGAAACGGCGGCTACTTATGGGTAACACTTTTCTTCCACTTCCTTTGTTGTGCTCTCACTTTTGTCTGTATGTATGTGGAGGGGGTGGTTCTCTTTTGGTCTCATTTGGTTTTGGTCTCCTTTGATTTTGGTTTGGTCTGTTTTGTTTTTTTTTAACCTGACTTCTTCTGTGTGGAAAGGTCACCAATTTTGTTAAGTTCTCATCTGCTGTACAACTTCATTCCTTGTTTTTAAACTTTTTTTTTTCCTAATGCTGCAGCTTTAATGTTCAATTTTCTCTGCATAGAAAGAAGCTTTTGCCATTAACCTTACTTATCTTATGCAAGCTACTTTTTAGATGTGATTTGTGTGTTTGTGTGTATGTGTTGCTGTAGAATTCCTGAAAAATCTCCTGTTGCAGACCTATGTATTCACTTAAAAGTGGTGGATGATGATGATGATGATGATGATGATGATGATGATGATGATGATGATGATGATGATGATATAAACCAATGTTCTATTACATCTGTGGTGTTAAATGAACAAGTGTGTTTGCCTAACTAAATTTTTTTGTTCTTTTGATTGAAATGCAAATATTATGACTGGAAATTCATTGATTTCCTTTGTGCAGCTATTTTAGTAACCACTGAAAGATCTTCCCTTAGTGACTAGTGAGCTTCTATACATTCTTCTTTCTGAGGCATGGCTTGTTTCTCTGTGTTGTTGGAGCCCGAGAGTGGAAGACAGTAGGAAGTGCACTGAACAGTGAAGATAATTCTTTAGCTTCTGCTCTCAGTTAACCCATTGCACACTCTTGTGCTCATCTCCTTCACTTTACATTTCTGGCTGTTAGTGAGGAGGGCCTTTTGGGAATAGAAAGGGTTGAGTGGCTGGGCCTCTGCCAGACTTTGCAAGAGACAAAGAACACAGAGTAGTACAGACTGCTTGGGAGGTTTTCAGGTGGTTCATTTCTCTGTATTTTCCACTCTGATGCCCTACTCGCCTCATAAAATTATTTCCACTAGGTTTTGAACATAGTGACCATTGCTGAGATGTATCCAATGGTTCCACTTACAAGACAGGAATTCATCACCACAGAAGAGATTCTGGCAGGACAAAATTCTGGTCTCTTCCCTCAGGGTTACTGTTTATTTTCTTAAGACCACTGAGTCCTTCACAGACTGTTCTGCTAGCCTTTGGACAGCTCAGCTCTGCCTGTCAGCATCCATACTTATATGGAATGATCACCTCAAGGACACCAAAGCCTCACTTTGAATATTTAGTTGATTGCTGGGCTAATAGTTGCATTAGGTGGAAATATTTATAAATTTTCCATATAATTTGTGTCTTGTTGTCCATGAGAAATAATCTATTTACCCAGAGGCCAGCAACAACCACTGTGTAGGAAATGGCATAGTGTTATGATTCTGTAATGGTATTAGATGACAAGATTGAGGTAAAATATTTTCCTTCATGTGAAAACCTGGGCATATGTTCCCTTATTTTTAGATTATCCGTGTTTGTTATTTTCCTGTTAGTTTGCAGACCTAGCAAGTGACCCATATAGCTTTATTTTTTAATGACATAAAATTTTAAATATTTTAATATAACAAAAGCTGTGAGACAGCTCATCTTGCTTTATAAATGTGCTGTTAACACTTATAGCTATAATTTCAGTAAGACCCATAGTCTTACAAGAGGTCAGGAAAATAAATAAGCCAAAAGGCCTCTAAACCACTGAAAAATGCAGCCCTCTGGGTCTCAATGGTGGGTTTCCTCAGACACAAATAGTATGTACTCTCTAGAGGTACTGAGCAACATAGTGCACTGTGTTGATGCCTCACCCTCTGAAAAAAATAAATATCCAACCTGAAATTAAGTTCACACTGCTTCCAAGAATCCAGGAAAATAGCATTAAAAAGTTTAGCATTAAAAGGATTAGTAATAGCCTTTTTAATTACAGCACATCTGCAGTTTCCAAGCTGAACATAGACCCTATAAAAAAGCCTAGGGATATAGTTTAAAATCCAGTTGGCAAAATACATTGTTGAATTCTGTAGTACCTCCTGTATTAGCAGGTATCAGCTGAGAGATGAGAGTTTCTGGACATGCTGTGTTTAAACCACTGATTCCTTAGAAAAACATTTACTAGAGAGGAAAAGAAATTTAACTAGTGAGTGAGATTTGACTGGCTGGCTTAATATTTGGGGATTTTTCTACTTGTTTGTTTCTGCTGATTGCTGATGCTCAGAATTATTTTTTTTTAATACAGTCATAGTTACAAAGTGTAGTGGCATTTCCATTAAATTCCATATGTCTTCAGATGTTTTCTAAGCAGCTGTTTTAAGAAGTTCTGGAAGGCTCCTCAGGAAACTTTTTTCCCAGTTTTTCTAAATGGAGTGTGATTTTTGACCCTCCTGCAGGCAGTCTTGGGAGAGTAGGAAATGTAGATGACTTTGGGTAATTTTAGAAATCTGATGAAAGGTGCTTTCAGTTGCAAGTCCTGAGATGATAATTGCTAGTCCCCTGTCATTTCCTGCATGCTATCAAAATGACTATGATCTGTATAATCCTTAATGTCAGCTCAGAATAAGCTTGTCAAGATTGCTTTAGAACAGTGTTGCTGTGACACAAGGCTGCCTATAGCAGTCAATTTGCTGCACAAAGACTGGCCACCTCTGTGTTTCAGATTGGTTCTTACAGGGGGCCTGAGTCCAAGTCATGCTGTAGTCCTGTGACTTGTGCCTAAATCTTAAACAGAGAAAATTAGATAAATACACCGTCTTCCTTCCTGTTAGATGCACCCTTATCTAGATCTTATGAGGCAGATGATAAACCGGTCTTCTCAGATGATCAAGAAACTTCCCTTTAGACCTGTCCAGAGATGTCCAGGAATTTTCATCCAGCTTTTTTGTAATGTTTGGACAGACCCTGAGGGCTTCCAGCTGTCACTTACTTTCCTGGATCAGTAAGTTGGATTCAGAGTGAAGAGTACTTCCATTATGGAGATGGCACTGAATGGCTGTTTCCTGGTCCGTGAATGTTCGTAGAGCTCATTTTCCTCTTCTTCACTTCTCCTTGGCCATTGCCATCATGGTGCGGAGGCAGCGCAGCCTTAGTTGTATCCAGGGGTGCTCCTGGAGAGGTTCTGCCTTGGTTCTGTGGTGGCTGCTGTAAACTGGACATGGAGCCATGAGCATTCTGTAGATGGGGAAGGACATTGATCCTGCAGAAATACACAGCTCCAAAACCAGAGGTGTACCATCATCTCTAAGGCACATTGACATTCCCTTTGTTGCAGAACACCTTGCACATGCTACAAAGCAGAAAGGCACAATCAATGTCTTCAGGTCTTCTTAAGCATTTGGTATGGTTCATCTTCCAGTTAGTTGAGCACAGCCTTTAGCTCTTGAAATTATGTTGAAATATCTGTTTTGAATGGTATAACAGAATTTTTTCTGAAAATATTTTGTGTGTTTCTTAGGAGCATCATAGAGACCCTCTCCATTTTCCTTTACCTTCTTTTCCCTGGGAGCCCATTTGCCACAACTGTTCTGTCATTGCAGTATAGCATGAGTCTGCCCTGCCTGGTTAGAGGAGAGGACTGGTGCATTTCATGTATTTTTCAGTCTAAATCCCTAATGAGTGTGAATCACAGTATATCTGCCCTGCCTACCTGTATGAGAGCCATTCTAGTATAGGCACACAACTTTAGAAGCACTAGTTAGCCAGTCAACCAGTTAAATTTCCAGTTAACCCTACTAATTCACTTATCTTCAAAATACTTTGTCCAGTGTCACATCTTCAGCAATGAAAGTTTGTTTTATTCATATTTCCGTATCTCTTTTTGCTGTTATAGCCCTGGATAGAATTCATAAATCAAACAGCCTCGTCACAGTCTACAAATGTTAAAATAAATCATCCGACAGCCTGGCACTTTATCATTAAATAAATTGTAAATAATCAAATCTTATGGGCTTACCATTCTCCTTGGCCACTTTCTCCAAAAAGGCTGCAAGATTTTTATAGAACAATTGTTTGTTGATATCCTGAAGCTTTCTTTTAGAAACCTTTATTTAGAACATGGTATTCCAGTCACAGAAATAGAATTCATGGCATCAGTTATGCCATTGGGCTTCCTCGTTGCAAATAAGTCAAGTGCTTACAAAGAGATGACAGGCAGCTGGAAACTTCCTCTTTGAGGAGCAATAACTGTAGAACTGTCTGAAATTTAGACTCTACTCCTCCTCTCGTAGTCAGAGATAATGCTTTGCTCTTTGGCTGGTCTTTACCTCAACTCTTTGAACCAAGTAATTTCATGAAGTATTTTTTTATATTGTCTTTAAAAATTCAGTCATTTGCTACATTGCCATCATCCCAGGCCTTATTAGACTGCATGAATCTGTAAAGTGTTTTAGGCACACAACCATGATGTTTTGTTCAGGCTGTTTGTTAGATCCTGGCCTCTGGTCAGCTCTTCTTGAAGAGAAAGACTTGACTAATTTTTCACTATATTTCATTTTCCTTCCTCTACTCTTTAGCAGTCAGTGGATCAGGTTCCTTTGGGTTTGACATGAGGTGACTTCAGAACTGCCAACATTATGCATCTTCTTCACCTTCACTCCCTTTTCCATTCTTCCCTGAGATCACTGTTGTAAGAGCTCACTTTGACCATAAAATGATCTTGCTCTGGCCCTAGAAGATAAAAAATTGGTCCCTTCTTGCCACAAGAAGAGGGATGTACAAAGTACTTTTGAGTATAGCAAAGAGCAGCAGGACAATGAGCCCATCCTGAAGTTGAGGAATTGTAATAATTTCCCTTGCATGCTTAAGGAAGGTAAAATGGACACTATTGCTAGAGGTGTCTTCAGAAATCCAAACTCTGCACAGAAATTCATTCCTTCATGAGACATATTCAATTAATTTTGTGTCAGGGCAGCTGAGGATTCTGCCATTGGACACCGACTTTTTGGGTCATCAGTAAGGTTATTTGCAACCCACCTCAAAGAGAGTGATGCAATTCTCTTCCCTGGAAGCTGGTTCCTAAGAACCCTCCAAAGTATTCTACTCTCAGCTGAAATGCAGATAAAAGCTGTAAAGTGCATGAGAACTGTGCTGGTCTTTGTTACTTCTCAATTTTACTTCTGCCTAGATTGCTTCTGTGGTGCAATTTGGGAACCAACAAGAACCAGCTTTGTCAGGCTGGGATGTATGTGCACCTGTAGTACATTTCATCCCTGGTTTCCTAGGAGTTGTTCACAAGCAGGGCTGTGGTCTGGCTATATTCTTGGCACATAACCAGCAAATAAGGTAGAATTTGCACTAGCTCTGTATTTTCCCTTGTGCAAGAATCATTTTACTTCTGCAGGTGTCTCCTCTTCCATTATCTTATGAGTGGCTTTCCAGCCATTTATAATGAGTGCCCAACTACATGCCTGGAGAGATGAATGTGCAGTCAGCTAAGACCATTCCCTCTGCACAGCAATAACTAGAGATGTGAGCTGTGGAAACTGCAAATTGGGCATTTCTGCCATGGACCAGTATATGACAGAGAATATCTTCCCTGCATGTTATATGGGGAATAATCATTCATCTCTTTGTTTGCCTTTGCTTGCTGTGGAAATTGTAGTTCCCCATCAGCTCAACTCCAAGGATCCCAAACATTGCAGTAAACAGCCAAAGCCAGTTCAGAATAATAGATCACAAGTGCAAGTCCTGCTCTGGCCGCTTTAATAGCATGCCAGTACTCTCTTCTCTGTGTGCTGGTCAGCTCTTTCATCCAATCTTATGCCTCCTGAATGTACCTGGAAGCATCAGCCAAGGTAACTGTTTATCCTGCCCTGGCCAAAGCTGTTTAGGTTTCCTATCCTTAGCCCAGTACCTACGAAGGATTTTATGAGCTGCTCATATCATACTAAATAAAAAACCCACAACTTGAGCTTGTGCCATGATTTACAGCATTTGTAGAAAAAGCAAGCATTCAAATATCTGTTACATCAAAAAAGGCAGAGAAATATACAAATTTAGTGTTTGGGTTTACCCATTTGAACCAAAAGTGGTACTCAATATCATATGCCTTGAGACCTCTGAGTTTAAAAGTCAGCCATATGACAATTTTTCTTAATCCCCAGTTATCTAAGTATTAGACTGCCCTATTCATCCTGAACATCAAGCGTGCTTTGACTGACTTGTCTGGAGCACCTAACAAAAACTTCTAATTTATTTGGTGTGCTTAGTTTTACTTCTACCTCTTTGTATAACACACAGGACTTTCTTGGAATCACTGTTTTCTCTTCAATAGAGATATTCAGCTTTTTCTTGATTACAGGAAAACAGAATCTACAAAGTTAACTACAATTACCAGAGTCTCATAGTTAACTTTATTTTCTCCTGACATGTTTAAAATGACAGCATATCAATATGGAAATTTTCCTTCTGTAGCCTTTCAGCATCCAAAGATTTCTCCATTGGTGACTGAGTGTGAATAACTTACCAAAATCAAGCATCTCTGTTGAAATACTGTATAAACCACACAGTGACAGTGTAGATCATATGGAAATCCACCATTTTCTGGATTTCAGAACTCTGTGGTAGAGCCATATTTAGCTTCTTTGCAGATCAGGAAAAGGAGCTATTCAGTACTCTACTTCAGTAGAAAGTACTGAAGCCACACATTCTTAACAGAATCTTGTCATCTGACAAGCATTTGCTGTCAAAAGCCTTTTGTCTTTAAAGTAGGTTTTGTGGGGAAACTGGTTTTCATAGTACTTTTGCCTAGAATGATCTTCAGAAATAGGAAGATAGAATGTACACAGACAGAACGTACTTGTTAGAATATTCATTTGAAATGTGAGGAAATTATTCTGAAGACCCTTTCACATTGCATTGCCATCCCTGTGCAAGGAAAATGGTGGTCTGTAAAGTCAGACTAACTCATTATTGCCTCATGTATGTGTTCCACCCTTGGGGCCGTTGTTGGTAATCAGTAGCCTGATAAGGGCTAGGGATTTTTCAGTTACAGTAAACATAAAATCATACAAAATGTGACCTGGGTTTCTAATATGCAATGTAATGCCTAAACTACCAAACAATGGAGTAGAGAGTGTATGAGCTTCAGAAAATTTCCAAAAGTCTTACATTGTTTCATTCCAATGTGAATTAAAAACAGATTCTTCAGACTTTATTTTTGTCTTCTTTCGAAATAGAACTACTCCTAGGTTTCTGTCTCAGAGAACAGGATGATGGACAAGCTAGTGTTTGTTTTCAAGTGTTCTTTCAAAGCAGTTAACTTCTATCACAGTTACAGCCTACCAAAGCTCACTTTAAGCCAAGAGCACTTTTCCAGTGCTCTTCAGTAGTTCAGTACCTAGCTTTGTTGTACTGTCTCCTAGGACTCTTTCCAATTACTTAACATATGTCTTTATTTTTCTGAATGGCTTTTCCCCAACTTAGAAATGCTCACTGTCAGAAAACCAAGCTTGTGTCTCTGTATGCATCATAATCCTTTTGTGCTTTAATCAATAAGGAATTGCAAACATTTCATTAGCAGGCATATTGTTAGGAGGTTCTATAATTCAGTTACTGACTGTGAAACCAAGACCTTGCTTTAACTCCTTCTGTCAGTTCTACTTTGCTGTATGAAATCATAGCAAACAGGGGGAAGGGAATCCCTGAGGTCATTCATGCATTCTCTCTCTCCCAAGGGCAGATCTTTTCATCTTCAGTTACCATCACTTTTATTCATTGAGTTTGTGAATGATGTGCTATTTCCTGTAAAAATCCCTTTCCTTCATTTCTTTGCTGATGATAAAGACTCTGACCTTATCCAGAATTCCTGGCAATATCTTCCATTGTTTTCCTTTCCCATTTTAAATCAAAGGATTTATCCAAGGTCAGGAGATAATGCTCCTTCATGATGTTCAGAGAATTTCAGTTTTTCTTTAATGCAGCTTCTCTATTTAAAGAGATCACCACAGCTACAAGTGTTAATTTTAAGAACCAGACTGGACCCATAGGATGCTTGTAAAACACCTGATCCAGTCTATCAAGTGATATTCCCTAAATGTGTAGTGTTCCCTGAAGAGGAATCAAGCTTTTCTGAACTGAGAGCTGCGGGTTTCATGATTCAGTGTAAAATTCACCCAGTTGTTTCTTCACACATTCCCTATGTGGCAGGGCAGAATTCTAATCCTATTTTCATGCAAATAAAATTCTACCAATCATGAAATTGCAAGGAAATGAGGAGACAAGCATAACGAAGTGAAGAATTCCACATCCTGCAAGTTACCCTTTCTGTCTTACCTTTTTCATTCCCTGAATATGAAGCTTTCAGTTTCTCCTTCATCTGTTCACAGCTATTTGTTTCTTTCATTATACTCTTGTGAATGCTCTTTCTCTATCCTTTCAGCATCACAGAGCATAATTTGCATGAGAATAGCATCGTTCTCCCTTAACTGAAAATTGAAATATTCTGCGTGTTTAGTTTCTTCTTGTGCTTATTGTCCTTTGGGTCCCTCCCTGTACCCTGATCTCCTGCCACATAGCACGTGTACCTCCTGTACTGCTACTTTCAGTAAAATGCTTTTATGGAGGGCAATAGAAGTCTTATCATCTGTTCTCTGTCTCATTGCTTTCTTGCTCATATTGCATATACCCTCTTACATAAAGGCAAGCTCATTTAATAATCCTCAGATTTTTTTATTTTTTTTTTTTGTGGCTTTTGCTGAGTTAAGTTTGAATCTCTTCCAAGTTTCAGGCTTTCAGGATTTGCAAATTTTTGGTAAGAGTTTTCAGGGGATCTTCAGTGTAGCTTTTTTTATTCAGTTAGGTAGTCCTTGTTCTTAGGCACGGTCATGTGCTTCACGTACCACTAGTGGTTAAAATTATTTCTGGATTCTGTAGATAAAATTTAGGAGGAAGAGAAAGAACTCCAGTCCAAACCCCCAGTATGTCTGGAATTCAGAAAGAGCTCTCTTTGGTGGAGATTGTGCTGTGACACCAACATGAAGGAAGCAGATGAGATGTCTGCACAAGCAGCCTTTGAGCCAGATGGAGCAAAGTGCTTTATTCAGGTGTGAGAGGAGGGGAGGTGCAAATTAAGGACTAATTTGACTCCAGACACTTTGTGTATTAAACTAAATGAATTGAACAATCTTTAAGGGGAGGGAGCCAGTACCACTCAGCTGAGTAAGATCTTGCCCTCTCATAGAACTGTTTAATACCTTACTACCATCACTTCTTCAAAACTGCAACATAGTTGGCACAATGGAGTCCTGTTGTTGGTCTTTATGAGGACTCCAAAACACTACAGTGATGCAAGGAATCATAACAGACAATGGCAATTAATGGTATCAGAATAGACTTTCTCAAAATTCTCAAAAAGCCATATATTTGGCTCTCTTTAACAGATGTCCTTAATCTTTTCTCAGTTGTTCAAAGTTGGTGTTTCACTTTGAATTAAATACAGAGTAATAAACTCATTTTTATGAGCTTAGAATAGGTAAACAGGTTATCTCTTGATTCAGAGACAGTAGCAGTTTACAACAGCTTTAGTAACAGCTCATCTGCTGAGAAACAGATACTGGGAGTAGTTTCTGCTTTTTGCCAGTTGCTGGTCCAGTTTACCCAATTCCAGTTGCCCGGAATTATTATTTCAGAGGCATCTTTTTAGGAAAAAAATGTTCTAATTAATCCATATACCCCCTTGTTGCACTGGCTAAAAGTGTGAGTGCACTAAAGCTGCCATCCTGCTTGCACCATTTAGCTTCTATTGCATGAAAATCCACTTGTTCATGTGTCTGACCCCTGAATTTAAGACAGCTGTTCTGAGCATGAGATGCCATGTTCAGATATTGTGCAAAATTCAGACCAGGTGTAGAAGTAGATACGATTACAATCTGAGTACAGTTACTATAACTTTGCTTGGACTATGATTTACTTGATAGGATGTGATGGCTTCTCTAAATTCTGAGCTTCAGGCTACTCCATCCAGAATTGCTCTTGTCTAGCATAATAATGTTGACTCAAAATAAGTTCAAAATAATATGGCACAGATTTTGAGAGCAAGGTTCAATCATCCTGTTTCTGATGACCCCAATGAGCTTCAGTCCACTGCAAATGAATTCCACATAATGGCAGTTTGAATTTCTCATTTTCTTTAATTTGCCCTTTGGTTAGTGTTATCATTTGGGCAATCATAGGAACTAGGTAGTGGAAAAAAGCATTTTTCCACTTTCAAGTCTTCTTTTTGGCTGTACTTACTCCTTACCATGCCAACCTAAACAGTTTCTAGAAATCTGCCAAACTTAGAGAACACTCTTTATTTTGGAGGACTGCTGTGTCTTTTATGTGCAGCGTAACAGTTGCTGCAAAAAATCCTTTTCCTCTGCACAAGGCCTTAGGACAGAGGGTCAGTCCAGCCGTCCTCTCTGATTTAGAGGAAATGGCAGTCATAAGCCTTACAGAACAGTCATTTAATTTAGTCCAAGAACAACTTCTTCTGAGCAATAAGATGCCATTCAGTGTGATTGTCATGCTTTTCCTAAGAGATAGATGCTGCAAGACTACCTTGAATGTAGGTGATGACTTCAGTGGCTTCCATCTCCCATTTTTACTTAGGTTACATAGCTCTCTTGTTTTCACTACAGCTGGGTTTTTGTCTTCTGTTAAGATTTCTTTGCATGTTTTACACACATTCTCGAGACCAGCTCTTATGTTTACAGTTGTTATCCACTCTTTCCAGTCATTGTGTTATGATCAGGAGTCTGGAAATAAACATGGTTTTTCTGGATCCTGTTGACTTCACATTGCCATGATGGGTAACACAAAAAATAAGAGAATCATTTCTCCATATCTCTAAAGAAAGTACCTTGGTGCTAGATCTCCCTCCTCTTATCTTTACTGGTGTTTACCTTGTCCGTGTCCTCATGATTTACCAAAGATTATAGAGAATGACTAATGTATAGTTAAGACATAAATTACTGCAAGACCCTCAGATGTATCCCTGCTAGTCTCAAGGGCCTATGTAATTTTGTTCTGCTTTGCACCGTATCTCAGTTCCTATAAAACTGGTTTGGAACTTAGTCCAGATTGAACCAACAGTTGGTTCAATAATAAAGATTCCAAGATTTGCCGGTACTCTTAAAATCATGTCATGTCTTTTCTCATTTTTCAAGTTAAACTGAAGTCACAGAAGTTTGCTTTATAAAATAATTGGCTACTTAAAAAAAAACTCAAAGAAACAGATTTTTATTAGAAGCTTATATTTTAAATGGTTATATTTACTTGTTTCATAGAAGAAGCTGAAAATCAGGCTTTCAGAAATATTCTTAAACCATGAGATGTGTTCAGAGTTTTAGGCGCTTATTAGTATTCAAAGCCAAATAAATCCTGTCTAGTGTGACTCCTTTTTATGAAAGTGACCTGCTGCCACCTGGTAGAGATTCTGCTTTTGTTCAAAAGCTTCAGAAGTAGAGCCTGAAGAAGCTGCTCTTTCACTGCTAAACCATTGCAGCCACTGGAGTAACTTCACCTGGTAACTAAGTCAATGTTCTTGATTTGGTGCTGAAGGGCTAACAGCTCCAGCTTCTGTTTTTTAATTGGATATTTTAATATCCAGAAGCAGTGCATATTCCATAGTGCAGTGGACTAATGTTATAGCAAGAGTTCCTATGAATTAAGCCACAGCATATTTGTTTTATATTTATATTTTATATATATATATATAATAATATATATAATATTTATATATTGATATTTTATATCAAGATATATTTATATTTTATACCAATAACTAATTTATTTTAGTTATTTCTTATCTGTGGATCCATTAAGCAGATGCACGAGAGATTGTTCCATAATTAGGAGCTTACACTGGAAAAATACAATGTAATGTCTCCCAGACTGCCTTCTATAAATAGATGTCCTTTTCTTTAGATCCCTGCTTCTGCTTGAATTTTCTGATAAGAATTCAGTAGAGATGTAGATGGAGCTACAAACATCACTTTAAATTAACAGTAAGGTCTAATTGTTTCCGATTATGGGCTTTATCATAATTCAGAAGGAATCTAAATGTCAGTAAGATGACACTGCTTTAGTTGTGTCTTCCAGTTCTTTTTTCTGCTGCCTTGTCAAAACAAAAAACTAAAAAATAAAACAAAACATATCAAAAATAAAAATGTGCAAAAAAAGTTTGAAACAAACAAACAAGAAAAAAAGGCTAAAATGTTGAAGTTGTCTTTCGCAGATAAAAAAACACAGCAAAAATAGCCTGTAGGATCAATATCACCATGAAGACCTGATGCAATTTTTAACATCTGTTCTTTCCCTTTCATAGCTTCTCCAGTGTGATAGAATGAAAATAAGAAATTTGCTTCTTCTCTTGGTTTGAGGCCTAAAAGTTGTATTTGTATTTCAAATAAATACTGAGGTTTGGTAGTGGTGAGGTGAGGGATGAATTGGCATCATCCCTTCTCAGAAACACAGGTGGTCGGTCATATCTTTGATTTGTGCTGTGTGTAGGCCTCAGCTCCTCTCTTTGATGTAGCCTCTTTCCCACATTCTGCTATTCATGTTTGCTTTCTTTTACCGACGTTTTCTCATGACCTTGAGTTTAAGGAATTTCATCAGTACATTCTCCAGTTAACCAAAGTGTGAGAGGTACTGTCACATGTCCTCTTGCTCAGTTGGATCTTCATTCTGCTAAGAGTTTGTCATGTATGAAAGTCAGAGTTGCTAGGAAGGTTGCAGGGTATTTACCCTTTTTGGTTTGTTTTACTAAATCTGTGTTAAAATAAGAAAAGCTGGCCTGATTCCTGCTGTTTATACTTAGAAATAACTCTTGATCATTGAATGACCCTGACCCTATAGATCCAGTCATCCATGCCATGGGAAAAAAAAATTCTTGTGTCAATTCATTTTCACTGGATGTCATCCAGAAAGCAGAAATATTACTGCTTATGTTCATCTTGTGTCGACACATTGCAATAAAGGAGTCTTCATATGCCAGAGTTAATCTGCTAACAGATTTACTGCTCTTTGCAGTGCCATGCCAAATGTAACCTTCAGTGCTTTTTCCTGAGTTTTAACCCTAACTCTTTACTTCTGGCAAATCCTCCTGCCCTTAAGCTGTGCCCAAGTTAAAAATTTTAAATGACCTGAAAGATTTTTTCCTTCCCTGAAAGGTGAAATTATTATTTGATATGTTGATCCACGAGGACACACATGTTCACATCCAAATGGAGCAAGTGGTAGCATTGTCATTTGCAGAATTCTTCAAGCAGAAATTTCAGCCTCTAAGTTTAGAAAACAGCACTTCCCAGAGAAGTAGATGAAAATGAGAACTATATTGCTTAAACAGTTAGGTCCTGCGAGATGAGCAAGAGCTGCCTGAAAATCAGGAGCTGCAGACTCAGCTCCATTTTCAGAAAGGCGTTTCAGAAAACTTACCAATCCATTTGTTAACTGTACTCCCTGGCAGTTACATACAAATCCACTTCTATACTGGTAGCTCTTTCTACATCATGTTACTACATAGCAAACAGACACAAAAGATTTAAAATCTCTCTGGAGGACCACGTGTGAATGTATAGGGGCTCAGAGATCTGTCCCATGCTGTTAATGCATGTGTGCCTCAAATCTGCGTTTCAGTTTGTTCTTAAGTGCCAGGTGCTTATTTCATAAATGGTGGAGAAGACAGGGCGAAAGAAAAAAAGTTACACTTTTTTTTTTTTTTTTTTAAGCAGTGAAGTCCCTTCAAATAGCCAGCCTAAGTTCACCTTGAGGGCAAAGCACAGGCTACTTTAAAATAAAAACCTTTTAGTATTAGTCAATAGAAAAATAAAGCCTGTTCTGTTCTGTGTAAATAATTTTTGATCAATGTACTGTTCTAAGGCAATTCCCAATTAGCATATCATATAGCTGATTGTCAGATCCTGTCCACAGGGTACAATTGTGACACAGGCTGTGAATATTCAGCAATAGGAGTCTGTAAATCTGAGTAAGTAATGACAAAGCCTCTTTAGGGAAAGAGGTGAGCTGAGTAGAATAATGGCAATCTTGGGGGGCAGTGGGGTATTTTATTTTAATTTAATCAAATCCAGAGCAACTGAAAAAGATACTATTAAAAGGACTTATTCTCTGAAGTAAATACTTTTCAGAAAAATGTACAGTTCAAACTGACATGCTAAATTGGCATCCTTACATCCACTCCATTCTGTGGATCAAAGCAAAGTAAATAATTTCCCTTGCCTTTTATCTCTTTTATGGATGTGTTTGTGAGTATGTGTGCATATGCATGTGTATGGTGTGTGCATGTGCATACATGAGTAACACAGAACAATGGCAGCGACGGAGGGGTTCTTGCTTTTTCTGTAATGAAGTTGGCAATTTTATTTTTTTTTATCTAGTGGTACCTAATGGTCACTGCCCACAGTAGTAAAAGCTCAGAAGTATTGCAACTTTCTCTTGCCTGTGTTTGCCCAGCCACCCTTCTACATACTACAAGCACTGGGAAATTTCAATGACACAGCTTGGAATGGGTTCAGTGACCTCAATTATGCCCTCCCACCCACTCCAAGCTCCTTTCAATTTGCAAAAAGCTTTAAGTGGACAAAACCCAGATGCCTTTTGCTTGTAGTTCAGTAAGAACAGATTGGACATGTAGATTCTTGTCAAAGTGATATATGTAGTTCATTTTCCATTAACTCTTTCTTAACTAAGGGTTTTAAATTATCAGTTCCAAGTCTAGCACTCTGCTTTGCTTTCTACTGTTTTTAAGGTCCATTATGCAACATCGTTTAAAAGTGAAATTTAAAATACCTCAGCTAGACATTGACTGATACAAAACAGAATGGTTCTGCTTTTAAAGGCAATAACTTTTTTTTCTTTTTAAACTTGTTTCATATATAATAACCCATTCTGTTGTCTAAGAGAGTTGAAAAGCACTAATTAAATACACTAAGTAAAATCTCCAGTTTGGGAGGAAAAAGAAGTCATGACCTGTGCAAATGATTTACCAGTCAAAACCAGTATATGGACCCTGATGACCTTGAGCTTGCTTCAGTTGGCTTGCTTAAAACTTACATTGCTTTTAATATGTTGTAATATTGCCCCAAAGAGGCAGTGCCCTTCCCCTCCCCCAGAGCATTTCATTACACTCCCTTTCTTCCTCTCTCTCTCTCTCTCTCTCTCTCTCTCTCTCTCTCTCTCTCTCTCTCTCTTCTGCAGAAACATGTGCTGTCAATAACGGAGGCTGTGATCGGACTTGCAAGGATACCGCAACAGGAGTACGGTGCAGTTGCCCAGTTGGATTTACCCTGCAGCCTGATGGGAAAACGTGCAAAGGTCAGCCTCTGTTTGCTTTGCAATGTATCATTTGCCTTCAGTGGGCCCAGTACAAGATGTAAATATTCAGTTATTTAATCAATACTTCTTAAGTCGAGGCAATACTGGTATAGTGATTGCAATTAAGTTTATCAGCTTTCTTCTTCCCTAATTTTTATGTATTTGCCTGGTTCTATTGTTTTCCTTTTTATTTATTAGAGGGTTTTATTACCAAAAAAAAATGAGATACAGAGGTCAAACTGTTCAAAGCTGAGCAGAGATTTAGAGGAATAACTCAGGGCTGCAAAAGGCCTTTAGTTTCAAAGGATATTCTGATAACTTTGTAATACCTCAGTCATCTAATGGTGTCTGCATTTGTCTATTCAGAAAATGAGTTACAATTGTTAAGCAATACTTTGTTACCTGAGGATAATCAACTGCTTATTACTAAGTGAAGCCAGGTATTGCTCAGAAAAAAACTTGCTCATTTCTGCACCTTCAAAAGATAAATAGACAGCTACAAAGGAAAACCAAAATAACATTTACAGATGCAGGAGTCTAAACCACACAGCTGATGCTCAGGTTTTACTCCCCAAAGGCAGCACCAGAACCTTGCTATTCTGTCTTTTGTGTGTGTGTGTTAAAACTGAGGTCAGGGGAAAAAAGAGCAGAAAAGAACATCTGACAGCACTGTCAGCATGTGCTCTTGGTTAAAGAGACTGGGACAGCTCTCAAATGTCCCCCCTACATTGTCACACTTCAATGGCACATGAAGAGACTTGGGTACATGTTGGTAGGACAAGTCCATCCATCAACCATTTTCCCACTTTCCTGGGTATTTCTTTTGAGCTTCTTTGCAAAAGATCTGGAAGTGGAGATCCAGGAGGACATGGCATATATTTTTGTCACAGAAAATATTTTTCATCACTCAGTGACTTAGCTTAAGTTGACATAACTTGCTAAGAAATTATTATGACTCTTTTTCCTTCAAATTAACCAGAAATGTCATAATACCTTCCATCCAGGGCTTGATGTTACTTAAAACAGTAAAATCCACAAAAATAAACAGAAAGTGTGTGGTTTCCTCTTGCTACAGGCTGAAAAATCTCAGTGCTTGGGCATGATCCTGTTAGTATTTATAGAAATAACAGTCCATTTGCCTGTTATTTGAAAATAAAACGTTTAAATTGCCATTGCACACAATGTTAATAGTTAAGGGTGAGCACACATCAAAACTCAGTCATCTTAGTTCAAGCCACATAAAAATAAATATTCGTTCTTACCAGCAGACTAGCTAAGCCATAGCAGAACAGTAACAGTGATTCCACCAAGTGCTTAAAAAGAAGGCATTTTAATAATGTAACATACACCTAGACTTGATCATAATGTTTATTATTGAAACTGTGTTATGAAAAAAAAAAAAAAAGAGTAATTCTAAATTTAGACATTTGGCCAGAGAACTAACATGAAATTATATTTATATAATAATCATGACTGTAATTATTCCAGTGGACAAAATGAAATATTCTACTGATCCACAAACCAAGTACCATAGCTCTAAGCTCTTTCACATTTTGCTTTTCTCCTTTTTTAAGAGTAGAAAATATAAGAAACAGAACCTGTATTTTTATGTCACTGCTGATTCTTTCTTACTTTCTTAAAATAAGCAGCAGCTGGAAATTAACACAGATGGTTTAATAAAGCAACAAGTCATTTCTTTTTAACCTTTATTGACATTTTAGGAAATAATCTTTATTGTAAAATGGTAAAACATATATTTGAATTTAATTTAATTAATAAAAGTTGTCTTATGTATTGCACTGTGAGATTTCTGGGCTAGATCCTGCTCTCCTGAAGTTGAAGTGATTTTCCATTTAAACCTGTGCACAAAGAATCCTGCACTTAAACTGACCTTGAAGTTTCTTGCACAGCTTTTGCAGGCATCCCTTAGTCAAAAGGGATGGTCTGTAGGATTTGCAACTCCCAAGGGCAGAAGTAAACTTTTTGGTGGAGTGACATTGATGTCCTCTTGGCTCCTCTTGCTGATAGGTGAAGCCTGGAAAAGACAAGACAGGAGAAAGTCAGTGTGCACATATTCCTTCCTCTGAATTCTCTAGAAAATAAGAGAGTGATCAGCACAAGTTTTCTCCTTCGATTTTTTTTCTTCTCTAGTTTCCTTGACTTGACTGGCCCCCAGTCTCTCATATATCCAGGTCCCTCTGTCCTCCAGCTGTAATTTTACATCTGTTTGGGAGTTATGTCTTGGACGCCCTTTAAAATCTTCAGGGATCATGGAGCTGTCACATGCTGTCTTTCTTGGGCACAGTTTTCAAGTGCTTCAAGTGTCATAGTATGTCCAAGTGACATTTCTCATAGAACATCATTTTAAGGTAGGTTATGTTTCTAAATATAGAATAACGATATGCCATTGTCTGTTAAGGGAAAGTAGAGATGCAGGGCAAGGAAGAAAAGCTGAGAGGAACTGGAAGGAGAATTAATATATTAACTGAAAAATGCAATTGTGGGTTGAGCAAAATGATTAATATGTTTAGGTTTAATTTAGCAAATAATGTTGACCGAAATAATGTTTTTATTGGAAAGTCTCTGAATTTTTTTTTAGTCCATTTTGGCATCTTCGTCTCTAAGCCATTTTACATAGAGCAGCTACTACATGAAATTATGTAAAAGCTTTGATTCAAGAGGATTAAATAAGACTCAAAGAAACATATGTACTTTTGGGTATTACAAAGTGGATGTAGGGTAATTTATTAATGTGTAATTGTAGCTCATTTGTAGGTGATTTCCTCAATAATGTGCTTTTACTATACTAGTAATTTATGGAAATCTGCTGACACATTTCTTCCTTATTTTTTACTAGGGAATTAATTATTTTTTTTAAAAAAATCATGCAATAAAAGTACTATTTTGCCAAATAACAAAAATTTCTAGATGACTCTGTTCAACAATCAGGACTCTAGTCAAATTTAGGCACTGTGTAGGCATGTAAAGGGGGAAAAAGTTTCATATCGACAATGTCCACAGGTTTTTGTTTCGTAGTTGGGAAGTACGTTAATTGTTTAGTGTAGAAAAAAGGCAAGTATAAATACAAAAGGAAAGTTCTTAATAAAGAGTATATGCAAACATGCTTGATTACCAAAAGGTGGGAAAGAAACCCTTTTAAATGGAACTAATTGTTCTGTGCTTTGCTTGCAATATCACAGTTCCCATTCTGTAGTTCTATTCTAGAAGTTGGCATGAATTTAAATCACGAAGTACAGAACTGAGTCCTGACTAAAAGTCTGATATTTCTCCTGGCCCTTCTCAGTGTATCAGAGAACTACACCAGGAAGGTGTAGGAGAGCAGCTTCAGAGTAATACAAGGAACCTGCCTTCAGTGGTTTTGCAAGAGGTTGACCTCTTTCATAGTGAGAAATGAGAGTTCATTGTACCTCAAAGAATCAAGCTCCTTTTTTAATGCAGAGTACAGTCTGGTTTATATCAAATGTCTGTAAAATTGGGAGGTATAATGTTGTGGAGATAGTTTGAACATGGAATAGGTACAGATACTGGCAGAACACGTAGGAAGACTTCTGTCCACTGTCATGGAGGATTGCTTTGCTTTCTGGAAACTGGAAAAACCTTTTTAATCTTTGATTAAAAATCTCTAATTTCTCTGTTACATACATAATTTGAAAAAGTGTTGTCTGTGGTCTAGTTAGAATGATCTTCAGATGTATTAAGGGTGATTGGATAGAAATTCATTAACCATTTGCTGTCTTTTAAAAGTCAGTCTTGAACTCAAGTCTTCCCGCAGTTGGCTTGGCACACAATGGAGAATGCTCCTTTATTCCCTTCAGCTTTCCTGTCAATTTGGTTCTTAATAAGCCATACCATGGAGGCTTTTGACAGCTGAGAGAAGAGACATTCCAGGCAGAAGGAGTTCCATGTTCTCCCTCTAATTAATGCCATTTAATTCCTATTGCCATTGTAACTGGGTGATGCTGGCTTGATGCTCAGTTCATTTGATGCTGTTGATTATTGTGCTACACATGAGGAAACAGTGTAGATCATTTTCTTGAATGCCTACCGTTATCCCACAGGATTCAGCCAATTCACAGAAAGGGAGACTGAACATTGAAAGACGTAGAGGCCTGGGATGCTTATTGCTCATTACCTCCTACCCGCTTTTTAATATCCTCTGTGTGGGGCATATCAGGGGTTATGTGGTCCTCAGCTCCCTTTTTTGTTGGTTTCTGTGCCTCCTTCCTGCTAAGTGACCTTTTCATGGATCCAGCTCCATTCTGCCCTCAGTGAGAAAATTCATCAGTTCAGCATTTTAATTATACTAAATACAGCTTGGGTAACTGATCATGCAGGAAGCTCATTTGAAAAAGACTTGTAGGGCTCAAGAGGAGTGAAGTCAGACTAGATTAGATTTAGCACAGATTTCTGAAGATTGTTTAAATCCATCTGCCAAACTGGATCAAACAATAAAGAGCTCACCTTCCCGAGGGCAGCTGCAGGAGACAAGCTGAGCCAGGGAGTATTCTTCTCTCAGGACTTAAAGTAGAGAAAGACTGAGAATGATGGCAAAAGATGATACCTGAGAGAGACAAGGACTTTCCTTCGTTGCTTCTCTAAGTGAATTAGAGCAAGAGAAAGGGCAACAAGCTTCTAGCATGTTCTAGCATGTGTAAAATATATGACCATGTGTATGATATATATGCTCCATTTCTGCCCTGGGACTTAACAACATAACTGTGCCTTTTCAGGCAGTGTTGTGCCTGAAAAAAGCAACTTCCCAGCACTCTGCGCCTAGACATAGAAGTACTGTGCAGGCTACAGCCCTTGCTGAGCTCCTAGGGTCAAATGGCACAGCAAATTAAATTTTTAAGCAGGAGAAACTGGATTTCTAAGGGTCATTGAGCAAAAGCAATATCTCAACTTTTCCACAAACATTCATAAAGTGCTACCTAACTTTGCAATGTCCTGCAGATTTTTTTTTAACAGCAGGATGTGGATTATTTTATTCAGTTGGCTTCCTGTTTTACATCATTTCACCCACATTTCATCATTTGGTTTGCCTCTTATGATGATCCACCCTTAAGGGGAAGGAACCCGACAACAGGATTTTGGGATAGTCAGCTGGACTGTAATGTGAGGGAGATTAGTAGCAGTGTGGTATTATAGGTTCATAATGTGCCTCCAGCTGTGACTAAATGCAACAGGATCTTCCTGTGCAGGAGTAGGTCTGTGCCAAGCCCAAGTGATCTTACAGACGTGTGTTTAGGAGACAGAAAGTTCCCTTCACATTCCCACCTAGAGATGGTGCATTTTCTTGGCTGTGTGACACTCAGCCCTTCTCAGGCTCTGGGATATGTAACTAGGGCGGTGTTACGCTGGGGTTATGTGCCTGCATGGCAAACATTTCTCCTTCCTGCTGTCTCATTGTCATGGTGACCCAGCAATGGGGTGGGCTCTCCACTTCCTCAAAACAGGCCCCCATCCTTCAGCATTCAGATGTAGCAAAGAAATGTGGCACTGAGGCGCTTAAATACTTGACTGTGCTGCAGTAGGAGTATCAGAAATGCCTGAGTGGTGAATGATCTGCCCAGTAACTCAGCTCTGAAACCTTATCATTAAGCAGTCTAGGGGGGGGAAATAAAATAAAATAAAATAAAATAAAATAAAATAAAATAAAATAAAATAAAATAAAATAAAATAAAATAAAATAAAATAAAATAAAATAAAATAAAATAAAATAAAATAAAATAAATCAGGAGCATAGAGACTAGTGAAAAAATTCAGTCAAAGAACTGCATCGAAGTTTATTTGAAATAAAAGGGAAATTTTGCACTGGCTTTGGTAGTTTGATATAGTAATTACTTTTTTTATCTTTCTTAATTCCAGCCTATCACAGCAGGAAAACGTGTTTTAAATCAGCTTTGAATAAACAAAAAAATGAAACCCTGAAAGTGAATTAAATTTAAAAATGGAATTGTTTCCATGAAAAGAAAAGTTTTTTAGAGAATGAGTTTCAATGAAACAAAGTAAGTTTTGTTAAATATGAACTGAAAGTTTTCATTAAATTAAATGCTTTAAATTAATGCTTGACATCAGTTTGGTATAAGATTATGACTCAGATGCTGAAGGCTTTCCTCTCTTTTTATTCAGAACACACTAACACTGAGTGAAAAGCTCACAGTGAGCTGGCCAATTTGGCTTCATTTCCTGGCTACAAAGTATCTGTGAACAGTTATGATTTCCTCCATACTTCCATTAATCAAAATTACTTAAAATTTGTTTTAGTTTTTTTTCTCTAAAATGGATTAAATTGACGCAAGCACTTAGAATTGCATCTTGTTAGTCCAAATCAATTCATATGAAACTGAAAATCCTTCCTCTTTTTTAAAAAAGTACACCAGACAGAGCATAGGTTATTTTTACTGTTTATTATTAGTAAGATAAAGGTGTTAATCTCTTACCTCCACAATTAGTTTGCTTGAATTATGATAATACTTTTATTTCACTGGGATTGGTTAGGTAAATTTGAGAGTGTTATAGTTTTTTTCATTTGTTGCCTAAATGCAAGTTTTTTGCTATTAGAGTACTTTTGATAAACTCAGGTTTTGTTTGATTAATATCCCTGATCAATTTGACTTTTTTTTCTACACGTCAGTAAAAATTAGACAGTAAAATATAACCCAGTGCAAGAAAAGCTCTAAAATGTATGCATCAGTCAAGTTTACACTAAGGCAGATAAAATTTTCATGGCTGATATGACTACACTTCTCACAACAACTCTTTAGAGTCAAGACTGCAAGTTTGGAACAGGCCTTCTGAACTAAGATGGTAATGACCCAAGAGAAAAATACAAGGCAGGCCCAAATGATTTCATGTGAACGAACTTTTTTTTTTCCTTAGTTGTAAAATGATCTCACTGAAAGTAGTCACCTAAACACAAAGTTTTCCTTTGTTGAATTCATTCACATATATCAGCATTTTAAATGGGGAAAAGAATTTAAATTATCTCCTGAAGAATTTAACATTTAGAGGCAAATCTGTTCATAGCTGTCTGACTACTCCTGATTTGAATCTACACCTTCTTTCTGTGCACCTCCCATGAGCAGTGTGTGCAATATGTGTGGTATACTCCACGCAGTGAAAGGAGTATCAGTGGTCTTAGAGCAGGTCCTAGGGCTTACAAAGAGAGCTTTTCCCAGCTCGCCTTTCTCTAGCAACATGAATTTTTTTCTTGACACCTGTGAAGAAGTCAGTTTAGCTCCCTCCACATAGGTTTTTGAGGAATGTAAGCATTATGAGCCATTAGCCATAACAAGCTGTTACATTTTCCAGTGCTTTCTCAAAAAAAACCAAAGCAAAACAAAAACATGCAAATGTTCTGAAAGAATAAACTCAAATGAAAGAAGTTACTGACAGTCATCACCTCCTCTGCAGTCAGAGTGCTGTGGTACCAGCAAATGTCAGCATAAATGTCAGCTTCAAAACTACAAGCAACAGTGGTGTTTTGAAGAGGACACCTGGCAAAGCCAGAAAGGACAGAGAACTGCTTTTTCCCTTTTCTTCTGATTACATTTTCCTTGATCATTGCACCATGGCCATCTACTTACATGTCTTATTTTTGAGAGAATTTAGGTGTTAATAGAGTGATTGTACTTTTACACTTGATTCTGGTTCCTAATGTCAGTGCTTCATGCCAGAGAAATGTTGTGTATAGCACATAAAATTTTCAAGGCTGAAATAGTGCCTTGGATTCATAGTTTGGTTTGGAAAGGAGCATATGGGGAATGGTCCCTTAGCCTTAGCTTAGTCAAAGGTACAGAGACAAGGAGTGAGGGCAGCTTTTCCTTTTAAGCTGATGCTATGCATCTCTCTGCTTGCTGCACATAAATGAAGGTATCTGTCTGGATCACTCTGGGATATCCCAGAGCCATAGTGTGCATGTTGCTTAGAGTCTGTCAAAAGTACGTAGGGGAAAGACAGGATTACTCTCAGCATATTTTAACTTGCTCTGCTGGAGAAAAAATGCCAAACTTTGCAAGTGGAACAAGACTGAGAGACTCAGTGCTTAGACTCTCTATGAAGAAGCTAACCTGAGCACATAAAGCACTTTAACCATGATCCTTGGGAGTGGCAAGTAGTACAAATATTTTAAGGTAATAAGTCAGATACACTTCTGACTTTTTAGCGGAAAATTTCTCAGACATTTCAGAAAACGGAATGCTCATGGGATTTCAAGTCAAGAACCTCAGTAGAAAAGGCACTGAAAATTGCAGTTTCATTTTTAAAACAGAGGTTGTCATCCTCAGGCCTTTGTGTAGACTCCACCTTCTGTGACTCTTCATTTGATCGCCAAGGCCACTGTTGTCCCCACCATGGATACCCAAGTAGAATCTCCATCCTCTCTCTTATGCGTCAGCCCTCAGGGGGCATCAAATTTGATTTTGCACATCACACCTTTTACTTATCTCAGGAATCCCTCAGTCAACTGTGTTCTAGAATAAAGTCAGAAGAATAGGTGAATTTATTTCCCCAAGGGAAAATAAACACATCAGCTTTGATGGGATTAGAGGTTTTGCATCATATGACTCAGCTACCTCCTATTTATACAAGCTTAAAGAGATGTGCATTGAGAAATAACATGGGACACCCTCTGAACTCATATCTTACTGCAATAACATAGAAAAAGTTTAGTCCCATTCATAAGTGTAATCCCAAACCCACTTTACTTGCCTTGACAATATCTCTGAACTGGATTAGCCTTTCCACTCCCCCTCAGAGTCTAACAGGGAATACAAGGGCCTCTCCTTGAGCTCAAAAATAGAAACAAAATATAAGAAAAAGACGTAAAATAGTGTTGCAAAGAGGCCTGTGTTGTCAATTCAGATGTGGAAGTCAGTGCAGGACAAATTCTCAGTCCCTCTCTGGTTTTTTTCAGTGTTCCTCCCTCTGAAAAACATCCTACTCCAGAGGGATCAGAGTGCCTTGATTTTTTCAGTGGCAGGCCAGAGCCAAATATTTTTATCAAATGATTTTGTCAAAGCCAGTCCACAAGCTGTCTGAAGTCAGGTGGTAGAGCTTTAGAAGTTAGCTATTAAAGTATGTGTTGTCTCTAAGCAACCCTGTAGTGTTTACTTAAGTGGTTCATTTTGAGCCATTCTTTCCCCCCAGATGGCTTTCTCCGTACTTCTCATCAATATAAGCCAAGAATAAACTTCCCAATAATCAAATCAAGATCTATTTTTCATAATTTGTTATAAGCAATTCTACTTCTGTCAGATTCTTTACACAATTCTGCTTTCAAGATACAGCAACGTACCCTTCCAGTGTTTGCCACTAGAAATAAGTGCATGTTCAAAAATAAGCACCATTTGAGTTTGCTTCTCTGTACCTGAAAGCAAAGAGCTATCAGAAAGTAGATCAGGTGCAATCACAAGCCACTATAGCCACATATCAAAACAAAAAATACCTTTGCCTTCTCCATATTGATCATGAGGCAAATATAAATCTTGTGGCTGAGGTCTGTCTTTTATCCTAAAAACAAGGAAAAAAATAAATACAAAAACCTCTTACATCTTTGCATGGACAGAGGGCCATCTTTGCTTTGCATGAGAAGTTGGCACCAAAATTAATTCATAACATGAGACTAATGTCAAGAATGATACTAGTGAAAATGTGGGTTTTTCAGTAATTAAATTGGTGCTTTTAGGAGGAACAAAAGCATTAATTTAAAATAATCATTTTCTATATATGTATGGTAACAGATTAAATGTGCAATTAAGTATTTCATTAAAATAGGCAAACTTTCTTAAAAATACCACCTGACACATCAGTTCTGACCATTATCCAGTACTTCTACACAGTTAAAGGGTTTTGAGACCACGTGCCATTTTCAGGAAGCAAGCAGGGGGCCTTCTTGGTAAAGGCAGATTTGTGTGAATCCCAAACTGCTCAATTGATTTACAGAAACCATCAAATTTTTTTGAAAAATGCAGCAGCTAGATCTCCTTGTCTCTTCCCCTTCCCAGTACTCCTCTTTTTCTGACAAAACCATATGATTTAAAAATAGAGGCATTTGTGACAAATGAGTAACCAAAGGCAGCCAGTGGGTGATTTCAAGATGTGAAACAATAGATATGTCTGCCCAACCAAAGAAAAAGTAATAAAAACAACATGAAATGAGATGAAAATTGGGAATTTTATCTTTAAAACAGTGGTCCTGGTCAGGGCTTGAGTACTGGCAGGATTTTCAGAACACACACTTTGGGGAAGTGCCAAGAAGACTCTTATAGTTGGACCCACTAAATGCCTCCACAGGGAAGTTTTTGGCATGTAAATCAACCACATGTATGCTGCAGAGATAACAGGTAGACTTGTAGTTGGTGAAAGAAGAAAACAGAAAGGGAACTTATTTGCTAGAAATGATAAATTAAATACTAAAGCCAAAAGGGAATATTAAAATACAGAGGAAGTTTTGGGGTTATTTTTTGTTTGATATGAGTCTAAGCAAGATGCGAAACCATCGGTGTCCAAAATAAACAATCATAAAGATCAGGACTGAGAGAGGGAAAACTGAGTAACCAAAGAGAGAGTAATAATCAAGTTCAGCTTATGAGAAGAGATACTTGTTTTAGAAGAGGTGGGTAAGACTCATGATTTGGCTGAGAGCACAAATTGCCAGGTAGCTACAAAAACATTTTCAAAAAGCTACCTAAATGTGAATTAAAGAAAGAAAAGTTAAGGTCTTTTTGCTGAGGCTGCAGTCATTTTATGCTATTCCATCAATGTTATCCAGATCTCAAGACAAAGCACATATAAGATCAATCCAATGTGAGGAAAACAGAGCAGCATCCAGCAGGCAGCTGTAGCAGCTCAGTAGAAAGCTCTGTGTCATGTCCAGTGAGAGAACCAGAACCATCTGGGCCAGCACTGCTATCCTGGAAACAGCTGTTTCAAGACTTGCTAAGACTGCAAAGTGACTCAAAACTAGGTTTCTAATTTTTCTTCCCCACTTTTTTGGAGCAAACAGGGAGTTGGTTGTTGTTGGTGTCTAATAAGAGAGACGATAAGAGTATCTGATTGAGGAGAAGGCTCTGAAGAGTTCATGGTGAAACCATAAATAATGGAAGAATTTTGGAGAGGGAAAATGCTGCTGGTTATCAGCAGAAAGTGAGTGAATGAGTGGGACTTGAGGGAGGAAAAGATGGAAACTCTTTGTGCTAGGTGACAGTGGTCAGAATCCTAGTGTGGGGATCAGAAAAATGAGCAATTGGACACTCACTGAGGAATACATGTGTGACTTTGATTTAGAGACATAAGTGATTCAGTCTTTCCAAAAGAGTTGAAGTTTCAGACTACAGTGATGGAAAATCTAATTATAAACCCATGATTTTTTTATTAAATAAAAAAAAATTTGAAGAAAATGCAAGTTTTAGATACCAACAAAGTCAAAATTTTTCAGAAAGAAGAAAATGGAATGAAAAAAAAAAAGAAGAGAGGGGAGAGCAGAATCCTTCTAACTACTGCTGCAAGTTTATCTAATCCACAACGTGTGAAACTTTCACTGCCCCTTTTCCTATTTTTAAGGGAATTGTCTTTTAGGTTTTCAGTTGGGCCTTGCTTTTTTTTTTTTTTTTTTGCTTAAAGAGATACAATTCATTTGACTGCTGTAGACTTGTTCATGACGGACAAATATAATATAACAAATTATCTTTCATTAAAAAATTGCTGACTTGGGTCAGCTGCCATGTAACTCATTCCATTTCATTCCCTCCCAAGGGTTCCATCTATCCCCACAAAATAAATTCATGTGTACTAAATTAGGGTTTTTTTCACAACTAAGAAATATCCCTGTTCCCTAGAAACATGCAGTTATTTGTCTTCGTGAACCTCCCCTTTGAAAATGCCAAATCCTTTAAATTAATGCTTCAGAGAGTCATATTTTGCATTTCAGTTGTTGAAAAGACCTTGCATTTATTCAACAATATAAAGCCCCCTGAGGATCAACGACCACAGTATATTATGGAAAAGTGTGCTGTGCTGTTACTTGGGAGTTGACTACTCACGTAATCATAACTGCCAACCTTCAAAACTTACAGCATTTTTTTCATTCTTTTATCATTGCTTTTTTCATCATAAAATACAGTTGTTTTTTGGGGTTTTTTGGGGTTGGTTTGTTTGTTTGTTTGTTTGTTTGTTTTGGGTTTTTTTGCTATGACTAGATCCTGCTCTCAGTGGTGGATCTGTCTTCCCTGGTACAGAGTAGATCCCTGGCTGGTTGAAGTAGTGTCTTCAAAAACTTACGGAGGGTAATTTTTGGTCAGCATCCAAATTTCTTTGATTCATTAAAAGGTATTTAAATTATCAGAGGCTAATTGTTTCCCTTTCAAGAGTAGCTTCATCCCAGGAAAGCTAGCACAATTTCACTGGGATTTTAGAGACAACATCAGTACCTTTAACTGCCCTTAATACCAATTTTATTTAATTGAACAAACACTTTTCTAGAAACAAACTGAGATTCTTGAAATTAAGCACAGAACTTTCCTGAGCAGTTAATAATTCCAATGGGGTAAATTAAAACAACCATGAGTAAATGTAAATTGAGTTCATACACTAAATCTAGGGATTCTTGGTCCAGTAGTACAGTTAACTCGCCCCTTTGCTCTTCATTCAGACTATATGGGAAAATTAAATACACTAAGAGCCAGGCCTTGTTTTTTAGTGATACCTAGCACAGAGAAAATTCCTAGGGATGTCAACCCCACAGTTCTGTCTGATTTTCTCCTTAAGAAACACCAAATTAACTCTTTTATTCTTGTTATTAACCTGCAGAAACCCATGTAGTTCTTCTGCCTCAGCTCCTGCTGCGTAAACAATACAAATAGACTTATTCTGGTGGTAGTGACTGTGTGAATAATTAAGGTAGGTAAGCAGTCAGCCCAGTGTATTTGAACAGTTCTCTCCCACTGTTTTACCCACAGACTTCAGATCTGCCTGTACTCACTCACGCAGCCACAGGTACAGCCTAGTTTCCTAGAATTTGATGTCCTGTACTTTCCACATGCTCTGTAAAAAAAGAGAGACATTCTTTAGTGTCCCCAAGTACACATGGGAGATTGAACAGCACGCTTATTTCTCCCACTCCACTGTTTTAGAAAAAGCATTTTGATTGACAAAAAGCATTTTAATTGATAAAATGTTCCAGGAGGAAAACTAGTTTTATTTCCTGGAATTCCTGTGAGGTTTATCTTTGCTTCTGGTGAGGGGTGGTGGTGGGGAGGGATAGTTTTAGCATTTAGCTCAGCCTAAACAGTAAAAAGACTATCAGTCTGTGTCTTTATGTCTGTAGTCCCCTTCACATTCTGGTGTCACAGACTCAGACAGCTTGCACTGTTTGGGTCCATAGCATCGCACTGACACGTTTTTAAGGTTAGAAAATAATTCAGTGTTCAGCAAAAATTTTAAATGAAAATCCTTTCTTTTCATATTAGATTTAGTAAATCCCTTCCCTTTTACAGATGGGAAATCTGGGCCTAACCTCTTATGACAGCATTTCAGAGTTTTTCACCTGCAAAGGTTTTTGTATTTTATAAATCTAATTAACTGTAATAAAAAAATAATAAGATATAATGTTTGTTTTACAAGGTGATTGATCTCTTGGCAGCCTAGCAGACTCTTTTATTGATTGGTTGGTGGATAATGTCAGAGTGGATATGTCCTGGAGGAGAATAGCTGATACCTAAATCCGTATGTGACAGATTACCATCTGTGTTGGAAGACGGGTTTCTTTGCGAAATTGCGAAGATAACAGGTGAAAATTGAGAAAGTGACATGAGGGAAATATGTTGAAACCTGCCTCAACCTTTCCATGCTCTAAGAGCATTTACACAAAGCTCTCTATTTTGTGAGCAGCCTCTTTTCAGGATGAGGGAGATTAAATTTTAATTACATTCATTCCTGTCTAGATTTAATCCTGTTAATTAGGAAAATGCCTTGTCCCACAACCCGGCTATAAAGCTAATTAAACAGGGAATCTTCATTTGCTACTTAGTGGAACTTCAGTTCAGTAATGACAATCATTCTTTACAGTTAATTAGCAGTGTGGGAGGGAAAGTGAGGATATTGTTGAAGCACAGATCTCAAATTAGGGGTGCTATAATATGTGCTTTATTTCATTTTGCAGCTATCTGATGCAGGCAAGTTGCACACTATCCTACCTGCCTCATAATAATAATAATAATAATAATCTTTATTATTATCAAATGAAGATAATAAGATGCTGGCCTTTGAAATCCTCAAGTAGAAGGTACTGCATAAGTAGAATTATTCCTCTCTGAAATATGCAAGAGGCAATGAACTGTGAAGTTTCAGGTGGAGTGGTGGAACAGCAATTGTGCTTCTTAAAGTAAACATGGCCCTAACTGTCCTGCAGACATTCACAAATTCTTCCAGTGTGAAGCACTGCCTACATGGAACCTGCTGCTGGATCAAACCATTCTGAAGCCCAGACCAGAAATTTAAACTACTGTGATTTGACTTAAAAATTTTGACAGCAAATGACTTGGATTCATAACACCTTATTCCATAATAGTGCATTTTAAAGTATTGATCCTGAAAATACCAAGTGATAACTACCAATCCCCAATTTTACAAATTAAGTAAAGCAGGAAAGTGTTACACCTTTCCCAAATGTTGGATAAATCCATTGTAAAACTGGAACTGCAGCTACTGAAACTTACAGCTCCCTGGAAACGAACCACACAAAAGCTGGCTTGATACTTCTGGATGGAACAGCAGAGCCTGTGTTCTGCTTTGATTCAGATTTTCTCGTAGTGGCACTGATCCAGTGAATCTGGGGATAGGAAATTATCTTTCTACCTTAATGAGATATTCCTGGTATGCATTATTTAAGATGCTATGCAATATTACATTTAGAGTATTGCAAGTGGAGCCTGGTAGCTTCTGATTATGTTAATCCTGACTTTACAAGTTTTATTGAGAAGTGTCAGGCAAATATCAAAATAATTCAGTGTGAGCATTGGTGGGTCTGTAATATTTGTAACATAGAACAGTGTGCAGTACAAGGTGTTATGTGCAAGCCTGTGCTGATTGGCACCCCAGGGTAACCTGCTGAGTTGTACACTGAGCTTGGATTCAAGTGCGGATGAGTTAGTTATTTTTTCTATTCCTCTCTTTCCCCACCTCCAGCATGGGGTAAAAAAGTTTTGTCGCTGCTTTATAAAGTACTTTTTGGTCTGTGCACGTCAGGGAACTAATACCTGTGTCAACAAGGCAACACTAGTTCAAATTTTTAGGAGACAGTGGTGATTTGTAAAACAGTGAGAAAGAGCAAGGGAAGAAAAGCAGGGGAAAATTAGGAAATCAGGGAATAAAAAGAACTAGCAAACCAGACATCCTTTCAGAAAATATGATTATATTGATGTCCACTGTATACTGGTAAAAGCATTACTAATTTCAACACCCTGGCTTTCATTATTAAAAATAAGAGTGTTATGAAGTTTCAGTAATTATTTTAGGTTGATCTGGGAGTATATTATTTTCCTGGAGCTAGGTAATATTTTAAATCTGCAATAGATTAGACTGACACAATCAGTTCAAATATTTGTCCAGCCATTGAAAGGAGGATCCTAACTTCTGCCCGTGATGAGGCTTTGGAAATCTCCATCTCCATCATTGTTCAACACCTAAGTGAAGATTGCATGTTGATTACCCTTTCAGTTGCCTTTAAGCAGCTTATGTGAAACATTAAGTTCTAAGTTACCTAAAATCCATACTTTTTCATTTGTTCCCTGGCTTGTATGCAGCAAGGCAAATCCCTGTGGGTTTATCTGTGCACAGATAAGTGCATACATGGACCCTGAGCAGAACCAGTTCCATCCAAACATGAATTGCACTGAGTAGAGATTAAAAAAGCTGCACGTGGAACAGGAGCATGCATTCCCATCAATCTTCACAAGATCATGAAAAGAAAAATAACAATCTGCCTGCTTAGCCAAGTAAAACTGTAGCTATGCAACTTAGCACAAACTGAGTTTCTATACTTTTATTTAAAACTGAAAAATCTATTTAAAGATGATTCCACTGCCTCCCTCACATTTTGAGATCTTTGGAAAAAATAGGATAATCTATTATTATACAGTATCATAATTGTGATATGATATGATATGATATGATACATGATATATGATATGATAGATTAGATTAGATTAGATTTACAAACCCAGGGTTTCTTTCTGGGTTCACATGGATGCACAGCTTTTGTGATGGTCTTGCTGAGCTCCATCTCCAGACAAATGTTTGCAATTGGGGTTTTTTCCTTCAAATATTACAACTTTAAAGAAGGTGTTAGCTTCCTTGTTGCAAATCTTATCTTTGCTTTTGTTTGTATTTAATTGCTTGGGAAATGAATGAACCATTTTCAGAGCTAACAGGAGGCTTGAGTGCTGAGTTGCTTGTTACACCATACTTTCACCTGACAGTTTTGACCATAATTTTCAATGCTCTGTGGTTTCTCACAGGTCTGTATTTTTGTATCTGCATTTTGTAGCAGATCATCAGCTGTATGAGCAAGGTATCATTTGACAATATTAACTTACTGCACTGGGAGAAATCCCTTGGGATTTTATTCCCAATACAGTGAAAGCCCATCCAACCTCCCAGTCTGGAATGACTCTTACAGTATCATCAGGGCATTTTATGTACAACCCCTGTGGAGGAAATACAGTTCTTTACATCCTTTTGCATTTCTGAGGATAAAGGGAAGCAGAGACTGTGGGAAGTTTGAGCTATTTTTCTGCAACCTGCCTTTTAAGGAGCCACTTGAGAACTGTTTGAAGACAGCAGGTTTATGACTGCTCCTCAGACAGTCCCAATAACTGTAGGGGAATACTTGACTAAACAATGTCAAAGCTGGTAGAGACACCACAATGGGTTTCCACTGTGTATTTTTGCCCTACATGAGAGGCAGACATGCTTACCTCTGTGAAGTTCAAAGAGGCACTTCAGTGCTCGATCCGAAGTTGATACCAGTGAGTTTAAAGATAAATGGGTCCTTAACCTTTTTACACAGTGGAATAATTTATTTTCACATGGCTCATAACACAACTTATTTATACCCAAGGAAAGAAAAATAGTGGGGATACAGACTTTTTGCAATTTCTCTGAACCAGTTAGACAAACATACAGTTGGATACTGCTCTCTTCCAAGTGAAATGCAGCAATATGCTGCTCTCCACAGAGTGAAATAATTTTTACATGCCTTGTCAGTCTCACTATGGCCATGAAAAGAAATACAGTGAAAGCAGAGACATTGGCACTGTTTTTGTTATTTAGAATGTTTTTGCAGCTAACAGTTTTGACCTCTATTCTGTTTTCGTGGTCCCTGTTTCAAAAGGTCATGTCATGTTTTCCAGTTTGAAGAAATGAATAAATACTTTCTTTTCCTGTGGACTCTCACAGGTTTAACCCAGATCCTGGTTCAGAATTATTCTAAAGAATTGCTGGTGTAAAGCTAATATGCTGCATTGTCAGTGGAATTACAGTTATTAACAGCCTAAAATCTATAGTCTGATGCCAGCAGGGTTTCATTTCTGACCCTTATGGTCATGAGAGACACAGAAAAGAGACTGGAATTTGAAATTTAACATGTGAAATCTATGGGCCATCATTTAAAACATCAGTTGTAACTCCAGAATGATGTTTGACAGGCTGCAAGTAATTTCTACTTCAAGCAGTCTCAGGCAGCAGAGTAGCCCAAAGGTCATGTTGTTCTTATCACAGGTAAAATATACTTTCTTCATGATGGATGACTGTTCTGTGTGTTTACGATGCATAATGCATAATAAGTAATTTTACTTCAGAATTCCATTTGTCCCACAGTTTTGTCAGGGCAAGCTAAACTGTAGTTAGGTACACCTGTGCTGTGCAAAAGGGTAGGACCTTTCATGGCAATCCATCCTAACATCCACACCACAGTCCCACTTGCACATTAGGGAGCTGGGAGGAGTCACTTCTACAAAAGGAAATGCCAGGCTGCAGGAATTGGGCCAAAAATTCTTGTCTTTTCATTGCCAGTCTTGACCTATGCAGACGATCACAGCTGAAACCAAAAGGGTTGCTACCTCCAGTCCCGTGGTGTTACGTAGAGTGACCCTCAGGGTGTTCTTCACCAGATCTGTCAGGTTGGGAGCTCAGGGTTATCTGTTGTTGCCAGCCAAATGCCAGAACTGGAGCACCACAGACAACAAACAGACTCCTGATTTTGGGGCACTTTGAGAACTTTGTTACCTGAGACACAAAGATTTGAGCTAGCTTCACACAAAGCACTCATATATACACACATATATTTATATGGCTTTCAAATAAAGGCAATGGGTGCTCTGTCTTCAGAATAACTGAAGAAACAACATTTCACATGCACTGACAGTTCCTTTTCTGCTACACCAAGTAATAAAGTTTGATACAAGATAATGGGTGACACTCTGTCACAGCATCACTGAATAATGAGCGAAATAGCATATAATGCTCATTCTGAAAAAACGTATCCTTGCATTTGTTTGTGTAAGAATGATAGAAGTACTTCTTCAGAACTCAAGTATCTTTTATTTCGTGTTTGGTATTACTTCAATTTTTTGTGTTTTCTTATGTTTTGATAGTTTCTGTACAAGGTAAAACTATTCACATCCTTCACAGGTTGAAGTCTGCTGTCAGGCAGAGCACTCCATCCACAGAGAAGCTTCCCTAAATGTTCCCTAACACCAAAGTACCTCACCTTGGGTCATCTGTTGGTTCCAGTTCTGAGAGAAACACCTCTATCTCCTGAACAGCTCAGCCCATAGCTCTCCTTGTAAGCCTTGTGAGATAGGTCTGGGAAGGGACACATCTGACCAGCCTGGTTCCTGACAGGGATAGCAGCCTCCTTGGGGATCTGAGTATATTCCTGCGTTCCTGACCTGAATGACTGAATTTCTGTCACAGACTAAAATTTTGCTGTCACGAACTAAATCTTTGCTGTTCATTCTTCGCAGATATTGATGAGTGTTTGGTAAACAATGGTGGCTGTGACCATTTCTGCCGAAACACCGTTGGCAGCTTTGAGTGCAGCTGCCAGAAAGGCTATAAACTGCTCACAGATGAAAGGACCTGCCAAGGTAATACCTCATTAACCTCACTCTTCATATAATGAGAATGTTCTTCATATAATGAGAATGTGGATTTTTGTTGTTGTTTTTATACTTAAGGCATTTGTACTGCAGGTTTTAATTGTAAGTAAGTAAGGTTAGAGAACACCTGTGAGCTTTCTGTTTTCTGAGGTGGGATTAGAAGATTATTGGAAATGTCTTGTTTCAATGTTTTTAGTAGTAAGAATGCCAGTGTCCCATTGAAGTGTAAAAATCCAAGTGGCATAGTAAAATAGCCTCAGGCAAAGAGTCTTATGTTCAAATCCTCTCATTTGCTATGATCTGAATGGGACAGAGGCTTATTTTATTTAGACCAGAGCCATTTAGAGGAACTAACTGTAATATAGCATTTGTAAGATTTGAACTAAAAAAAAAAGGGTTTAATTTGTGAGCTCACCTTTGCTTGAGAGAAACTGTTTATGAAGGGATGATGGTGGCATTTTGTGGGAATTCAAATGAAGTGTTTTTTTTACCATTTGCTGTGCTTGTCATAATTTGTTACCTAAGTCATCTGATGTTATGTATTCTATGACTAATTTAGTGCATACCCATTTCCAAGTACTGACCATGTACCTTTGGAGAAATGACATTTAAACTCTGTTGCTTTACTTTTCAAAAAACTCATAGAAAATGTTAGAAAGATGAGCATGCATCAATAGAGAGAGAAAGGGAAGGATGATGTATTCAATTAAAATTTTGTGCAGAAAATGCCATTTTATTAATATGTGATTATTTGCATGGGTTTTGAATGAGTAAAGGTTATGAAGTCCAAAACAGCATTCGTATTTTAAATCTTTTTTGATTATTCACAAAAGAGAAACCATGATCTGAAGATACATGTCATTTTGAATTTTTCCATTGCTTCTCATTGGTACTTCCATCCATCATTTGAGAAGCCACCTCCACCCTGATTGTGTAATTAGGCACAAAGGAGTTAGTGAAAGGTTGGTTTCAAGCAGGACAGGATGGAAAGAGATGAGATTAGCACAGCTTTTGCCACATGATTCAGCAGAAATAACACTGCAGGACCATGTCAGACATGGGGAAGTTGCCAGGTTTTGATTTGCCTGCTAAAAACAGGGACAGAATATTTAAAAGGATATTAAAAAGAAACATTCCCTTCAGGATGTAGTTAGAGATGGTTAGGAAGAACCTTGTTCATTAATTTCATGTATGATGGCATGCTTTCACTGTGCTATTGGTCAGAGGTTTCACCATTGAACTGATTGTTATTACACCAGGGAAAAACTCAAGGAAAGTTCGGCAAGAGCTGGTGCAGAATTTATTTGTTCATTATCCAGAGGATTAATAGTAGGCTGTAACAACTCCCTGTAAATAATCAGGTTTTTGTGATGATAGTGAGAATCTAGAGGCAGCTGTGTAAATGCTGTTCAATTGAGTTTTGTTTCTTCATGTGCCAGAGCTCCAGAATGACAGGGTTGCCAGTAACAATACACACCGTGCAAAGACTAAAGCAGGAGCTGATCTTCTCCCCTGCATGTGATCAGACGTGGAAGTATAACCATGACTCAGCCATCCTGCTTTTCCCATTGTCAGTGAGGAAGGGCAGACAATTCTGTCTTGCCTCTATGTGACACATAGATTGATAAACTGTAGTTTATCTGTTGCTGTAAAAGACAGATTAGTGCAAGCCCAAAGAGTTTTTGAGCTGGACAAGTTCCTCCATCCCAGAAACTCTAGTTCTTCATACCATGAAATGGGGAGGACAGAGTAATTTCCTGTTTCAAGTCTGAGGTATTTGGACCCCAGCAAACATGATGCGATGCCTGCTTTGTGGAGGGATCACTGTGATAATTTAGTTCCTGTCTGGTGCTTAAGGTGATAATTGGTGACTCATGCAAGTCAGTATTAGGCTGCTAATAAAGAGAGAAAGAAAGTGAACAAGAGCAAGAAATCACCTGCACTTTGATTCTTCTGCTGTGAGAAAATATAGTTGGGGAAGTGTTTGTAGTTATTAATGTCAGGTCCATCAGGAAAATGTGGTTTGGGGTTAGTGACTCTTCTGGGATATAAATCATCCACATTTTGTTTTTTGTAACAGCTGGTTGATGCTGACCATAAAGCATTAATGAGAGATTCAGGGAAAATTGTTTTAGGCATATTAGCCTTTCCAGTGAGTAAAACAGAACAATCTAATTTCTGTTTATAAAAGATGCTGTTGTTTATGTTGCATCTATTGTTTTGATTCATAATAGAGTTTCCATGATTTATGATCTTTCTGTCAATATTGCCTTTCCCTTCTGGTTTTCATTTTTTTGAATAAAGATTTCTTTCAGTTACTAATCAACATGTTTACAAAACACCATTTAGGACCTTAGAAGGCTGCATTGTTTGGGACCGGGTCTTATTTAGTTCAGGTGGCCTCCCCAGTATATAGAGCATTCATCTCCAAACACCTTCATCATTAATATCAGCACAAGGCAATTCTGCATATTTCAATATAAAATGTTCTTTCATCTTCCCAGTGGAATTCTGAAGCTGTCCCACCTCACCTAATTTCCTTCATGTCCTTTCATTGTAGACCTCAGAGCTGACTTTGAGATTACAGGGAAATTGTATCAGTTGCAGACTTTGTTCTGGTTGTTTGCAGAGCTCCCACTCTGGTCGTACCAAGTGCCTTCTCCACATTCATACTCTCTGTGAAGAGGAGAGTATTTCAGTTTTTAGGCAGGAAGGGTGAAGCCAAATACAGCAGCTTGCCTAAGATCACACATACAAATGCCTGAGCTGCCTAGAGAATAAATAGATTAGAATAGATTTTTGTAAATCTGCCCCTGCTCATTTGCCCATAACAAGGTATTCTTTTTCTCTTGCATTTGTGTTCATATCCTGATACAAGAAATCCTTGATTTATTCAGGAAGTCTAAAGCCTGGTGCTTTCTTGGTGCCACCCTGCATGTTGAGTGCCTGCATAAGCGGTGCTTGCCTTTGTAAAGGGCCTTAAAATATTCTACATTTGTCTGTTTACAGCTAAACCATTTTTAGCCCTGGCTGCAAAGAAAACCATTGTCAATCACAGATTACTTCTGCTAGGGAGTGGTTCTCACTCTGTGGCTCCTTGTTAGGCCAGGAGAATGTGGGGGGTTCCCTTCCTTTCCCCTCCCCTGCATTCCAGCCACTTAAAAGGAAACTTGTAACCTAGAAGGTGAAGAATCCATACTGCCCTGCCAGTAATACTGTGGAGGCTGATACTGTTTTTCCAGAGTCTCTTTTCACTCAAACCTAAAAACAGATTTCCCCCCCCCCGCCTTTGACAGGGAAATCACTGTATGACGATACCAAACCCATTTATTGTGTATTACCTCAATTGATCCCTTAAGTCTAAGGTATTGTAAATACTTCAGTGCAGGAAGAAACAGTTGGATCTATTTGTACAAACCTAGCAAAAGAGGTCTGCATCTCCTTTGAACATGTAATAAAAATAACATAGCTATATTTATAGCAAAGAGAGCTTGTGTTTGTAACCTTTTTGGTAATTAATAGAAGGACAACACTACCAATCAGTTCTAGAATGACATCAGCAACAAGCAAGCAGGCAAGACTTGCTACAGTGAAATAAAGCTGCAATGAATGTGTGTAAACTCAAACATAATTACCTTAATCCTCAGCCAGTAGGAGTTTCAGAGCCAGTTAACTTAATTGCTTATTCAGTTTCTGTTTGTTGTGCAGTGATCTTAAAAAAAACATCAACAATAAGCAGTTTCTCTGCTCCACTCAAGTTCAAGCTTCATTAAGAACCCAGAAAAATGTGTGAAATTCTATCATAAATAATTTTCTGTTTCTGCTCTAGGCATTGCTTTTTGCAAAGCTAGACAGTGAGAGACAGCGCACACGTTTGTTACAAATCTCTCCAGGGAGTGGTAGAGATAGAAAAATGCCTTACCTTGAGGGAAAAAAAAGTGCTTTTAGTGGGAACATCCAGTGATCAACATGTAATATTTTGTGCTAAATCCACACTCACCTTCTGCCCCTCACCATCTCAGTTCAAAATAGAGACAAATCCTCCTACACTGAGGAATTTAACTTTTTGCAGGGGGCAAAAGCTCAAGGCATTTGCATCATTCTGGTCCACTTATAGTCTCCAGAGTAGGCTTTAAGGGGATTTGATGATATCATGGACATGATAAAGTCTTCTCAAGTTGCCTTCTCACCAACCATTTGAATTGATACAGTCACTGTAATAAAAGAAGTCTGTCCACCAGGGAACAGTACCTCCAGGGCATGTGGAATACCTGAATGGGCCATCTGGCTTTTTTGGGCCTCCTTTACAGCCATAGATGACAGCAGTTTTTATTTGCTTTGAAGTATTGCTGGTTTGACTGTTGGTTATTCTTTACTACTCTCCTACCAAATTTTAAACAAATGTAACTGACCCTTTTGTAGCCAGGCACTGGAACACAGGGTCTCACAGTCTGCTGTTGATATTGCTGGTGTCTGTCCAAAGGAGATTCAGTGATGCATGTTTCTACAATAGGAAATCCCAAACTGAATTTGCCTCATTGCTTCAGAAGTTGCTGAATAACTGAATTTTCCCTCTGGTGATATTCTATGGGCACTCTTTGCTATATTTGGATAGCTACAAAGCTCTCCAGTAGAAGTCCAAGTACAGCTGATTTGAGGTGGTTTTCCCTCTCACTACAAGACATCAGCATTTATACCATCATATCTGATATTTGTACTTTTTTTTTATGTAAAACAAATGTGCTTCCTATGTCCCCCTTTCTCTCTCCTCAGCCTCACTTCCAGACAAGTGTTCCTCAAGACTTGATGCTCATGGAGTGGAGCAACTGGAAGTAATGGTCTACAGCAATGATGCTGTGAGCAGATAATGAAGCAATTTCCTTAGTAACTATGGCAACATTTTGCAGTGCTGTCCTGCAATACACCTCAAACCTTGTCCAGCTCTGGATTTTCTGTTTCCTGTTTCTTTTGTTTGGTTTTTGTTTTATATCTCTACATATCTGTTAGTAGAGGGATGTGCTTTACATAGGGCTTCCAATGCCTAGTGTCAGGAGAAGCCTTCTTTGATCCCAGAATGAGAGAAAGAAAAATAGCACCTTGAAAAACACAGTAGCTGTCTGTGATCCAAGAATCCTGCAGGCCTGGTCTTGAAACATTGCCCAATTAACTGGGTAAGTAATCACCTCTCATAAGGCACATCTTCTAGCTTATTGTACAAAATAGGCACTATTTGCCTTCCCAGAGTAAGATTTGGATCTCCCAGCATGGTATCTCTGTTTTGAAAATGGGTATGAAATGAGGGATTATTCATACAGGGAAGGAGAGATATAAGGTGTTTGTGGGAATTATTTTTGGCCTAAAGAAGCCCCTAAGGACTAGCTACGAAGATCTCATTGTATTCTTCTGTATGGAACCATTGATGATAAATGTGGAATTACAGGACCAGTTTAATCCCAAATAAATCACTGCCTCTACACCAGCAGCACTGAATTTCCAGCCATCTTTGACACAGAGTAACTAAATTATAAAAATAAAAAATAGCCAAAGAGGTTTGCACCCTTGGGTTACATGACAGTGACCTGTTACTCACATTTGATCCTGTAACCCAACAAAGCAATGCCCCTTGTCCCAAACACATAACCTGATGAAGGTACCAGGATTAGCATGCACCCCTTGCATTGATTTATACAGGACACAATCACTCATCTAAGATAACAAAACACAGAAGTCAAGGCTGGAGCATCTGGCCCCTCAGATTCAGTTTATCAACATGGTTTGGCCAACTTTCCAGTGAAAAGTGGCAGAAAGTTTCATTGTTGGTCTACCCCCGCTCTTTCCTTTTCTTACCCCATTAAACACATAGAAAAGCAAATGCACTCATATACCTATCCCCATCAGATAGATGTGCCCTAACATATAAAATACATTAGCTTGTTACAGGCTGATTTCCATCCAGCCCAGCTGAGTCTGACCCAAGTGTGTTTTAATTGTGGGAACTCTTCATATACAAATAGTAGTGCTGGTTCTGCTGCCAGGGCAGTGTAGCTCAAGAACCAGGAATTAATGCTCTGGAGGAGATAGTGGGAGCTGCTTGTGGAAATCAGATTAGCTCAGAGAAAGAAAACTCAGGATGATTCCCCTGTCACTGATGATGTTCACTCCCTATGCAGATTTTCTCTATGGCATTCTGCACAACAGAGCCTTACAAAAATATCTTGCTTATGACAAGGACCATATTGCTTCTTGCATCAAGATTTAAAAAATACTCCACTGAGTAAACAACATGTTACACTGTCAATGAAAGGAATACTTCTCAAAGCCTTTCTGTTACACTGGGTGTCAGTGAGACTGTGAATATTTCTACTGTCTGCCTCTGTGAGAAAAAAGGGTTGCAAGATCATACCCAGAAACAATAAATACCCCAGGTAGGAAGTAAAAACAGCTCTAGCCAGCACAAGTTTGTTTGCCAAGTGATAGTATCTGCAGTGTTGGTTTTAGCAATTAAGTCTGCTGAAACATGAAAACAAACACATTCCTCCACCACCTCCAGTTCTCCCCTCTGCAGCAGTATTTTCATAAGTTAAAGGAGAATGTTCTTTGGTTGCTACTTCTTGGAAGGCATATTAAAACTCACAATCTAGGCTTTAAATCACCTTCTAATAGAATGAGACCTAATGTGGAGAGAGCAGATGGGACAGATTATTCCAATTCTATTTTCCCATGAAGTTTCTGACACAGGCTACTGTTGGAACTTAGATAGTAGATTAGTTTGACCTCAGGTCTCATTCAATATGGTAGCTCTTATACTGTTAAACTCTAAAAAGTATACTGCTATCAAATTGCTTTTTACAGCTCTATCTGGCCCCCTCTTGATGATGTGTGTGGGAAGCCAAGCAAAACGTTCCATTAGTGTTTAGAAAGAGAATTTGAGATACATTTTTCATTTGATTATTTTAGGATTTATGACTTGAATAGTGCAGAAATTACTGGCCTGGAATCATGTTATGTATTAATGAATTACCAGGATATGAGTCAGCCTTGGAAGAGTTGGAGCAGGAAGGTAGCATTCTTCCACCAACAATAATCTGTTGATAAATCATGCTGAAAGCTGTAATTCAATAGGAATTGTTTTTAAAGAGAATCAGAGAAAGACTATATGTGTATATCTATTTTCCACTACAGCACATTAATACCGTGTTACTGCGCTCAAGCGTTCAGTCACGCTGATTATGGTTAGATAGCCCTTACCCTGAGTGTTAAACAGAATTGCAATAAAATGACAGCCTTATCCCAGATATTTTTCTGTGCTTGCATTTACACTCCTGGGTCTTTCAAAAGTGGCCTGTTTATTTTCTTCTAATGAGAATAAAAGCCTAACCTGTTGAAACAAAGGGATTTTTCTTACATTAGCCATGTTACGAACCACTACTCTTTGTTTTGGTAGCTTGGAGAGGAGGCCTTAGTTAGGACAGGTGAAATAAAACCAAAAACTAAGCTCCAATACAGAATCACTGGAATGGAGGAGTGTTTTCTGGAGTTTTGCTGAGTGGAGGATTTTTGAGGCATGTTTGCAAATCATGATGTTGGTGTTTTCAGAGGGATACCTGCTGGGATTCTGCAGAGGCCAGCCCTTCTGGGCAGGGTTTTTAAGCAAGCCTTTGAGGCAGAGCTAGAGAACAGCAATTCTTGTGTGTATTCAGTGGTCCCTTGGATTCAGCAAGAACTTGAAGCAAGCTGGGAATGCACAGGTCCACAGGAAGTGAAGTGCTGCATTTGAGTTCTCAGCTGAAAACTGAAACTGTGTTGTACTTGCTCTTTCAGCACCATCAAATAACACTAGGCATGTTTTCACTCAGACTAGTCCCTTGTTCCTTCAAGAAGTCTCACTAGCAGCTCCTACTAAGGGTGATAGAGACAACACCTTAGCAACCTGAACAGTTTTCTCTTTTCAAAATTATGGCTAAAATCAAATATATTGCAGGATAGAGGGAATATTCCTTCATTTCTACAGAAAGGGTAAAGCCTTTATTATGTTCTCCTCAGACTGTTAAGCTGCTCTTACAGTGTTGCAGTGTAAATAGTGGCTTGAGCAGAGTGCAGACTAGTAAACATATTTATGTTTGTAGGAAAACAAACCTGCCTGAAGTTTCTTTTAATGCACTTCTCTTGATATATGGCTTCTCCTACCCCAAGCTCTTGACATAGTAGCACAGGTTATTCCTATAATAGCAGTAGATAACTCAGCTTGCCTTTGGAAATGATTGATACTGGAAAATTATACATTTCCTTATAAAATCTTGGCAATGTCTTAATAAAAGTACTTACTTTCTTTAAAAAGCATTTGAAAAGTATTGGCTTGAATTACATTTTAGCTTGTCCTAGTAAAACAATGGTAAGAGGATAAACGTAATAGGAGCCAAAGCCAATTGTCTCCTGCTGGGTTCCTGAGATTAAGAGAGGAAGATGAGCACAACAAAAGCCCTCAAGTAATGGAGAGGGGTGGGGAAAAGCTGGGAAAGGTAATGTCTGGGAAGTCTAAGCATTGGCACAACTTCTGTCTCAAATTTTGAGGTGTTCTTCACACAGAAAATAAGGCTTCTGCCTTTCTGGTCGCAATCTCTGTTTCACTTCAAGTCACAGCCCTCAAAGCCTGGAGAAGCTTGTATTGCTGGGAAGTGGTTGTATCCAGCTGTCACATAAAGAAATACGAGTTGGTTCAAGAGGATGGCTGTAGTGTCCCTTTTGGAGTTAGCACTCCAACCACTCGGGCTAGCTCAATACTGTTGACCTGCAGGGGGACACCCCTCCGAATCCTGGGAATCAGAAGAGCGGCTTGATGGAATAGACCACAGCTACAATAGAGGAAGCAGGAGTCAGGCTCTCTTGAAGGGTCCCCACAGGGACCTCTGACCTCAGGAGTGCTGCTCCAGGGGAGCCCCCAAAGCAGGGATGACAGCAACTTAAATTTGGGTGAGGAATGAGGGGAGGGGACGGATCTAAAAACAATGGGAAACAAGGGGGGAGTGTGAAGGGATCAGAGGGACATTGGAAAGAATCAATGAGGGAGGTTCAGGGAGGGAACTCCTCTGTCTCTGCCCTATCACTCGACCACCCTCCCTGAGCTTTCTAGAAGCTGGGAGGAGTAGCCAAGTGACAGACAGGGCCCAGAGGGGAGGAACAGGGAACATTCAAGAACAAGAGTCAGGTACAAGGGTGGATTGACAGTTGGGGTAGGAGGGTACAACTTGGGTTAAACTAGTAACAAAAACAAAGGGGAGAGGGGAACAAACTATTAACATAACAACACGGGGAACAAAATTAACAACACAACACAACAGAGGATCTTTATTTTCATACCATTTCATAAATACATCAGTATTTACTTCTGTTTCAAAATCTTATGTCAAAGACAATCTGTACTTAATGTGAGGAAGCTATAAAGTAAATAAAATCAGTGTCAGAGATGTGTTGAGGATAGTGGTCCCCACTTCTGCCAAGCAATACATTTGTTAGCACAGGTGCACCTTCCACAGAGCAGTGAAGATGTGATTGCACAGATTGGTCCCTAAAATGCTCATATATTGAAAAGAGCTGTTATACGAGGGCTACATATCCTTGATGCCCATAGTGCTATAGCTTCATTCATGCTAAATACTTTGACTTTATCAAAAATGCCACTGGCTGTTGCTGCACTTGGCATTCTCCAGGCTAAGCATTCAGGGGTTACAGTTTTAAATCAGGCTCATTTATCACAGCTTTCTTGACCTTTCTCTGATTTGCCTTTGCTGAAAATTTGAAAACGTACTTGGACTTTCTTTGGCCTTCCAGCCAGCACTTCCTGATGTAATCATAGGAAAATTTTGTAGCTCCTATGATCTGACAAAATGCTTAGCTTAACTCATTTCCTATTGATTTTAAAAGTAATAGGTTATAAAAATGAATAATACTGTTAAGTGCACTTAGGCATTTTTTATACTATTATCTTTCATTGTTAAAAAATAATGGTGCTTCAGTCAGGTTCAAATCCTTATAGTGCATTTTTATATGTTTTAAAAATCATTTGGAAATCCTCTTTAAAATTGTTATTCACAAAGCAGTAAGGAGAAAAAGCAGGATGAGAGAACTGCCATGAGCTTATGGTGAGGTTAAATGTGATGTGCTCAACAGGGAAAACCAGTACCAGTTTGAAATCTTCCTTCCAAATGCCTTAATAGAACACCTCCCTAGGCTCACTTTCTGCCTGTGAACTTGGACAGACTTATTAATTTTATACCATTGTGTGTAGTTATTAGTGGGTTTTTTCCATGTTCCATAAGAGACCAGGCAAAATTTCCTATCTGAAAAAAAACCTAACCAAACAAAAAAACCTTTCTTTTTCTAACTTCTCTATTTGAAAGTATCTGCAGAGCTTTCTCTGGTGACCAGCACTGGTTTTCTCATTCTTCTCTCTGCTAGGACAGCTGACCAAATTCAGAATTGAGCTCAGATGAAGAATCAGAGGAAGAGGGAAACTTGGCTTGGCACTTGAGGCCAGGCAACTTTTCCTCTTCAGCAGTTCACATGGCAAAAAGTTGATGCTGCTGTTCCCCAGCTCTGCTTGCAGGACAGAGATTTAGCAAGTTGAGCAATTTTGCTCAACCGTGTTTAAAATATTAGAAGAAATTATTATCTGCTAAAATTGAATTTATCAGGTAATCCTCTACCATTTTTCTGTTTCTAAGTTTGGTGCTGCCCCCAAAAATAGCAGGTGGTAGGGTTTTCCATGCTGCTGCAGGGAAACATATCAGAAATCTTTTCTTCATCCAACAGCAGAGAAATAATAATGTAATAATAATGGTGGTGATAATGATGATGTATTTCATTATAGAAAAAGCCTTGGTCCAAATCCCGCCACCTGCAGTCAAAGAAACCCCCAAAAACCCCAAAGTTGGCTGCCAGTTTTTGCCTGGCTGAAATTGCCAGATTCTGCAGTTTCCATCCAAAACCATAAACTTTCCTACCCCTTGGGCAAAGCTCCTGGTGATCTAAAAGCAAGCAAATCCATGGCTGATGCATGAGGCAGAACAAAGCCATAGTGCCTGGGATCAGACTTGGCTTTGCAGTGCTGACAGGAAGAGGGATGTGTGGTGGCCACTTGGCTTGGCACATGCATTAAGGGGAACACACACACACATGTTAAGGGAATAGGCGTTTACTGCAGTGACTTGTTCCACAGCCCCATTTCTGCAGACTCAGAGGAAGTCCTGAGGGAAGCTTGTGGAAGAGAAAGAGCTTGTGGATTCAGTGTGGAAGAAAAACTAATCACGGAATTTTTGAAAGAAACTGAAAAGAGAAGGGAAAATTAATTTGTTGCTACATTAGATCACATAAAACTCCCTTGGAAGAGTTCCCAAAGAAAAGATTGTGTTTACTGTGGAGAGGGAGCAAAGGATCTAGGCCTACAATTTGATTGCCAAGTCTCATTTTTTAACCTGGTTTTCCTTTTGTTTTCAAACCCCAGAGATAGCACAGTGGTTCACAGAAAGTGCAGCTGGTCTCTTTTGATAAGGTCTGATAGCAGAGATAAAGGAAACAAGCTGCCATTTGCCTTTAAAGACCTTCCAAAATGTATTGTCTTGTTCTTCCTAAAAGCAGTTCCCTTTGCTTTAACGTCTAGGTAAATAGTGGGAAAACAGTTGCTGTGATGTTAATGAGTGTGATGAGTTTGCTGGGTGAAGAGTGGTCCCCTTGGTGCTTAGCATCAAAGAAGGATCTGTCTGCTGCAGTTCCTTTAAAACTTAAGGGGCCAACCAAAGATTGCTGTCTTTTGAACTGAGGTGGATTCACAGGAATTAGTAGAGGCAGCCAGCCAGCCCAAGGGAACTGCTTAGCTGGAATCATTCCTGCTTTCTTGTGTGTAACTTCAGGCCCAAGAAAATAGTATGAGAAATCTAAAAGGAGGTACCTGCTTATTCCTGAAAGGATCAGATATGCATTGCACTTTTTAAGATAAATTATTCAGCCTTTACAAAATTTAGCAGTTAAAAGAGATCACACGAATTTGAACTCTGAAAGTTAATCTGATGGAAAAGATTAAGGGATCTATTCAGGAAAACACCTAGACAGTCCCTTCTGGGACAGGGATGCTTTTGGAGTTCACCCAGAAAAATGCTGGAGGCTGCTTAAGTACAGGAGTTTGGACTAAATTAGTATGAGTATTTAATGTTGGCATTAAATATCCTTATTCTATCAAAATAAACATTCAGTTTCTGGATTATGTCTTGGAAGACATTATTCAATTTCAGACATGTAGCAGAAGTGTGAGAACACACAGTAAAAGGAGAAGTTAGTGACGCCCAGATATTCCTTAGGGCAAAATGAGGGTATCTAAAATGATCAGACCAGAATGATAAACACAGAGACAGCTGTGGCTCCCTAAACTGCTAATGCATCAGAGCTATGTGGAGTTCTTATACTGCATTTGGTAGACAAAGACATGGCCTGTACTAGGAGTGACAGCCTCAGGAGCAGAGATAGGAGGTTATTGAATTTACCATGGGTACAGATAAGCCAGGAGGAAGATGAAAACAAGCTGTTTCCAGTATCTCAGTACACTGAGTAAAAACATACAGACAGAATCCTGAGGCTGTGAATAGAATTAGGTAGATGATAACATTTGTCCTTAGTACAGCCATATACTGTGTGCCTGAAGCTGAGTAGCAGTCACTTCATTGTGGACTGCTAAATCCTTGAAATACCTGCTCAGTGCAATGCTTACATAATAAGTCACGGGTTTCTAATTATTTATTGCCTCTGTCTCAAACATATATTGCAGGTTTCTTTTGCTGTTTATATACATTTATTTGTTTTACTACTACTTTGCATTTTAACAAATCATCTCTAATGAAAAGCACATTTCCCTGCGAACAAATCAATTTCCTTAAGAAGACTTTCAGCCCCTGATTATGGGTTACATTTGGTCTTCACCAATCACGTACTTAACTGTGAACAATAATGTTCTTAAATAAATAAATGCTTTGGTCCAAGTCAACATTAGTCATAATGGACAGTTTCCCACTCAAATATCTGAAATACTAGATGAGACCCTGCTGCCTGGGCACTTAGCTTCCCATTAAAAGTACAGCAATTAATGCTGGATCTGGTTTTTTCTGCAGGTCATTAGGTATGTTATTAACAATTAAGTCTCAGCAGCAAGATGACTTGATTGCAGCTCAGTAAAGCAGTGGGAAGTCTAAATGGGTGTGGGTTTTCAATTACATTACAAGACCTGGGGTTATGGCTACTTTTTCTCCCCTTTGCATTAGCCTGCTCCAGAAGCACTCAGTGGGAAGGTAATGAAGTAGATTTCTACATTACTACATCTTTCCCTGCTTCCTTTTAATTTGTTTTATTATTGTAGACTTTGAAACTTGAGGAGAAGTTAGCCGTAAGCCATTCCACCTGGTCGGGGCTGGCGGTATATTAGAGAGTTACGTTCTCACATGGAGGATGCATTTTTACTAACTGCGAACAGGGCTAAGTCACTGTGGATCAAAAAACCTGAGATGTGGTGGAAACCCCTTCACATAACTGCTGTAGCAAAACAATGCCTTCCCAGCATTGAATTTAAACCACCATTTCTTGGGCAACATAGCTTGAATCATGACTCCCTATGGTCCAGCAACCACTCAGATTAAGATACGTGGTTTCCCTAATGTCTGTCAAATATTGTTGGAAACAGGGCTGGCTCGGCTGTGAGGTGAACAACATTGCATGGGTGGTATCAGTTTCCCACAGAAATTGAAGGTGGGAGGAGAAGACAGAATATAACTTTCAGCCAAAATACATACAAAAAAAAGCATTAGTGTTTATTTTAAAAACACCATGTCACACTTCTTTGGAGTTTCTGTGTATGTGTGCTTAGTGAATGAGAACAAGGAAAGGCTCTGTTTCTCAGAGAGGCCAATAACTTGGAAGCTGAGAAAGGTGAACACAAAACATTCTGACTAACCTTGAGTTTGGCTTGTGTGCATGGCCTGGGGTGCTCCACACTTTTGGCTTGGGGGTTAAAAATAAACCAGGACTGTGTGAGATGGACAAAGCAGTACTACATCTTCCCAGGCCTTTGCATGAGGAGGATGTGGCCTTGTTAGGAGGTAACCCCAGTGCTCTGAGAGTGGCTTTGCTTTGCCTACTGCTCTGGGACACCTGGGCCACTCTTCACAGCCTGGGGATTAACCCCCACCAACGCCTGAATCTGAAACCCACAGCTTCCTTGCTGTGGATATTCATCATAGCAGCTTGGGCAGCAGTTATGAGGTAGATAGAAATCTTTGCTACCATAATCAAGGTGTACCTAAGCTTACTGGGCAGATTGGAACTGTACAGACTCACAGCTGTAATAGCACTTTTAAGCATTGCTGTAATATCAAAAATGACCATTTTTGACTGACCTACCAGCATTCAGGGTGTCATCAGTCACTTCTGCTGATGAAGGAGTAGATAGTAGAGATAGATATTTCCTTTTATTTTTATTGTACATTCCCTTTCTAAATAAAAAATAATTCTTTTATCTTTTACTTCTATTTGAAATAATATATTTAAATTTAATTTACCTATTTTGCAAATAAACTTCATGTCTTGCCTCACTGAACACAGATAAATCAAATATAAGATGGGTTCTTTGCTTACAGTGTCCAGAATCTTCAGTCTGCACTCTGTTCCCCATGCCTGTTATAGCTTTTTTTGGTTGCCTTTGAGCCACTTCTTTCTTGTTCTCTGTAGCACAAATAGCACCACCAAATAGCAATGATCTCCCCTTGCCACTTTTATTTTCAGATCAGGTGAAAAATACTCCAGGCTTAAGAGTAAACTCTTATGCAGTTATAATATATGACCTGTGTTTTGGAAGGAGACACCCAGTTTCATAAAATGACCTGGCTACTAGGTGTATGTCTCAGAGAAAAGCTGGTGAGATAACCATTAGTTTTCACTAAACAATTTTCTCATCTGTTCTTATTATTAACAAAATTACATTGATGAAAACAGAGAAGGGAAAACCCTCATTTTTGAAGTAGATTTTTAATGTGAAATTGGAAGTTGGGCATTGAATTCTTCAGTTCTATAACCACAACGCTGAAATCACACCTCTGTGCAAGTGAGTTTTGCACATGTGCATTCTGTCAGGGAGTCACAGCAGGTCCTGCATCAGTTTGCAGTTCTAAAACATCTCTAAATCCAGCAGCATTTACCAGTCTCACCTGTGTGTGTGTCTGGTGCTGAGCTGCTTGTTTGTAATGCTAATGCTTTTTTGGAAATGTCCTGCTTTACACTTTGATTTTCTGATCATTGGTTCCTTTTAATTACTCTGAAATTTATTTTAGAGCGAAGACAATCAGGAGTACAGGGTACTGTGTCTGAGGGCTGGAAACAGAGTACAGAAAGGAGCCTTTCACTTGAGAGCTGCTGGTTGGAATCCAGCTCAGGTTCAGGCTTAGCAAAAATCACCACTGTGTGATGGCTTCTGGGTGTCCTGCATTCTATGTCCACAAATGAGTCAGTGTCCACATCACACAAACCACAGAACAATTGGTGCTACTGTAATTGGGAGTCTAGTGGCAGCACCAGTGGAAAGGGCAGGGGCTTGAATGAGCATGGAAAATGAGCTGCTTTATTCCCTGCTCCCTCAGGTCACCTTTGAGACACATCTGTTTGAGGAAACTTAGAAGAAATTCGATCTCTGGGAGCTCCCTTCTGGAGATAGAAGAATTTACTTCACAGTACTGACAATCTGACACCCACTAAAAAACTTCACATTCAAGAAAAATAAAGATCATTATGGGATCGTTTAACATGGGAAAGCCTGAACTAAAAAAAATAAAAAAGCAGCTACATATGATTGAAAAATCAACAATAAAATCCAAATGCTGACTTGAAATAATAGGAACCTAGCCAAACTAATATTATCAAGCATGGCCACCACTGCCAAAAATTGCTTCCCTCAAAACCCCAGGGAAATCCTGCTCTTTTATTAAACCATTGAACAATCTCTTCCAGTTGAATCTCTTCTAGGGAAAAAATAAGGAGTGCTTCCTCTGTTCAGACATTCTCTTTGGAGGTGAGAACATGGATTGCTGGAAGAGATATTGGACTTTATTCAGCCTGAGTTGATCCCTTGATGTCATGGAAACAGGGACTGCAAGGAGAGCTGTCAGCAGCACAGGACACCATAAAGAGAAGTCTGGCACTGCCAGTGTGCCCATGAATCCATGGTAGAGCTTGTAAACGACGTTTGGAGGTCACCTGCTCCAACCCCTGAACTTGTCACTTCCACTGGGTCTGCTGTGAAGTAGGGAGCTCCTTTCTTAGATTTTATATGTATCATTAGTATGCCTAAAAAAAGCTGTCAGGAAACTAACCATGTGCCACTGGCAGTGAATTTAGCCCCGTAGTCCCTGCAAGATTCAAACAGCTCAGCTGTGAAGACACCTCTTAATATGCTGCAATGACAGTCACCTATGCTGATTGCAGTGGTGAATGTGGCATGAATTTTTGGGTAAGTGAAAGTAAAAAAATTGTGTTGATGTCAGATAAGTGTGTTAGCAAATCTGAAATGTTCAAAGACAGCTTGGACTACATGTGAATTCATGCCAAATGCAACCAAAACAGCAGATCTTCAAAAACACAACATTTTGACTTTTCATCTTCAAATGGTTAAAAAACTTTATTTAAATAACCTTAAATCATTTTAAGAGCACCTCAGACCTAGAAAGTTAATTTATCAGTATTTATTTTGGGGTGTGGGAGGGAGGAAATTCAGAGCAACACAATACAAAAATGTTTTTGTGTTTGAGTGTGTACGTGGAGGTGGGGGTGATGCTGTGACCTGCCACATCTCTGCTTTTGTATTTTTTGACTTCTGTTCAGTAGATGAAGCTACCAGATTTTGTAGTGTTGCTTGTACAAATGAGACAGGGTTTAGACGCCCACATTTGTTCCCTGTTGTTGTGGTAAAGCAGGATTTGAAACCAGGGGCTGTGAACGTGAATGTCATGAGGGTGGTGGGAAATAAGCACATCCTTTCAGGCTAAATATGGAGAGGTATTGTGAAGCACCACAGAAGTGTGAGGGCAAGCTTCAAAGTTCCTGGGAGCCCAGGGATAACAGCATCCAGAGCACAGACTTCAGAGTTTCGTGAGGAAAAAAAAAAAAAAACCAAAAAACAAACAAACAAAAAAAAGCGATCTCTGCATTCTGTATCACACCACCAGTTTATTGTAATGAAGAGTGTGTGGTGCATATTTTTGCCTTTTCTATGACAAGTGCTGAATTCCTCAGGGGGCTGGTGATTGTGCAGACAGGGCTCTGCAGAAAGCTGGGTCCCTCCCTGCCTTCCTCAGTCAAGAGCAGCCAGGGCTGAGGCTCAGCCAGGGGAACCTGCATGGAGGTTTGCCCTGTTCCAGCAGCCAGAGCAGGATGCTGAGTTCAGCAGACTGAATTTTTGAGAGCATCAGCAGGAAAGGAGATGAGAGGTTTAAAGGGTGAAAAAGCTATGAAGTAGAAATGTGTTTGGTATCCTGAGTGCCTGTTGGCACCACTTGGCAAGCAGTGGTCACGTTATCAGGCCAGACTATTCTTCCATGGGTAAAGAGGGGAGTGCATCCTCCTTAATGTGCAGAAAAATAGGCCATATATGCAGCAACACAAAGTGCTACATGTGAAAGCAGTGCATAAACACTATGGACTAAACTAGTGCAGGATAAGATCACTGTTTAAAACTAGGAAAAAGAGACTCCCAAGGTAAGTGAGAGGCCAGAAAATTAACTGCTTTTGTAAATTTCCCACAATTCTACATATCGAAAGAGGTTACACATGAATGAAACCATGATGTATGATTTGGCTTCTTAAGCATTAAAAATCCTTTAAACTATGGCTGCAGTGTTCATTCCCAAATGATTTTACTTTGTGTATTTATTTAGAGAAAGCTGAAAGTTTGCCATTTATGTGTATTCAAAAGCTGCACATTTCCAAGACTATAAAGGAAACCTTAGAAAGAAATTACTTAAAGAACTCAATTGATGATATTTAAAAATGGATTAAAAAATGCATTAAAAAATTCAATAGATGTAAGAAAGAAAAATCTCAGTTGTCATCTTTTTGTGACTTGATCACAGAAAGTGATTGTGATGCACACATAAAACTGGACAGCACAGATTTCTGTTCATCATTCATTCATTTTACATTATGCATTTGCCTGAACAGTTGCTTCCCATATTGTGAATCTTTTGTGTGAATGTTTTGAAACATTTAAAGATGGAGGTCATATAAAATATAGCTGTTTTTGTCATTCTGAATTTGTGCATAAACTCTCACACAGATTTGGGTTTGTGTACCCACACAGGAAATCTCAGTTTTATAGTTCAGGAGGGTAAGTATTTGCATTTATAATAACAGAATGAGACCTAGAATTAAATGTCAAAATTATGTAAATAACACTTGGATATAGGAGATAGAATATCCTGAAGTATGGTGAGTTTTTAACTTTTTTCAAACACCAACAGGTTTCCAAGCATGTACAATATGAAAGTCTAAGTTACATTTTTTGATGGTGTTGTTCAGGTTTTGTTCTTAAAAAGCAGCTCTAGTAAGTGTGGAAATTGTCATAGGAGTACTATTCTATTCATTTATAATTCAGGAACATTAGAGGAATGAGATTTGTTGAAATGACCACTCTCAAATAATGTCATTGTATTCAATTTTCTGACTTATAAGCAGAAAAATTAATTACTGGAGAGAATTTAACTTAAAAAACAAAAAAAAACAAAAAACAAAAAAAAAACAATAAAATTAACCCAAAAGTGTTATTCTGCTCAGATTGCTGTTTAAGGTACGTTTAATGTTTTCAGCAAGTCCATTCTGTCAGGACTGCTGTCAAATCAACCTCCACAGCACCTGCTCAACAAAGCCTTTGTACTGTCCTGGAAGCAATGTGCTCTTGGTTGCTTTTTCCATAGCCTGCTGGATGGAAGAGGTTGTGTAAGCCAGGGTTTCATATTGCTGAGCAGAGATAATTAGAGATGCCTGTCTTTTTTTTTTTTTTTTTTATAAGGCAAAAGGTCATAATTTTTTGAGTTGGGTAGAATGTAGGCTTTGGACCAATATTTTCTGTGCTAGCTGCAGCCTGTCTGTTCCATATGCTGTTTTATTCTCCAGTAGTATTTTGCTTGCCCTCTGCAAGTCTGTAGAGTGTTGTAAGGCAGAGCAGAAGTCTGGAAGCAACTCCCAGTCCTGGTGGGCAAAATGTCAGCATATTGGTCAGTGAAAGAGAGAACTGCTTGATTCAACCTAAACCTTTTTTCCATTGTGCCACTAACTTCCCCAAAAGCTCCATACTTGCCCAGCCCTGCTGGATCAGTATGATCAGAAGTTAAAGGCTGCCATCTAATGGGGAATGTACATAATACAATCTTCATCAATAATTTGGTTTTACCAAATTATCTCTTCTTGTCCTTCTCCATGTACCCATAAGTATTTTCTTAACAAGGCACTAGAGGAATGAGAATATTTTATTCAGATTTTATGTAGGATGGTAAATGGTACTTTTATCAGTAACAAGATGTTCAACCCAGTGAGAAAATCCAGCAATTCAGAATTAAATGTAATTTCTTAATGCTTTTTCTAATTATTCAGATATAGATGAGTGTTCCTTTGAACGGACCTGTGACCACACCTGTATCAACTACCCTGGAAGCTTCGAGTGTCTCTGCCACAAAGGCTACACCTTGTATGGACTGACGCACTGTGGAGGTTTGGAAACTGAGTTTTGCTTACATGTGTGTTTGTTTGCTTTGTGAACTGTTTACAGAGACACATGATCTTTGAGATTAAGGTTCTGTAACTTAAAATGATAAAGACATAATGTTAAAATAAGCTTAAAATATTATGAGCTGGGTGTGATTAAAATTTCAGTATCTCAAATTTGCTGAAGCATTCCCAAGAGAAAAAAAATGACAACCAATGTCCCACCATTTTTTTATCAGAACTTCCACAGGAGTGAGGTTTTTTCACACCTGTAGGGAGGCTTCATATGATGGGCAACAAAGAAAATAGGGGAAAGATGTCAATTTTGCAAAGTTTATGTATTTTGGCTCTGTTGGCATTTGTCCTTACCAGTCTGTGACATAAACTGCCTGTGAAATGCATAACAGAAGGCTGTGGTGGATATTCTTCCTATCTTCTGGGGACCTGCTTTCAACCTTTTTAGTATGACTGGAAAGAATCGGTACTGTAATGTTTCATTATCTAGGAGAGAGATATTTTTGAAGTGCAGCATTACCACAATGACCAAATTAGAGGTTCAGCTGATGTAACAGAAACAGATGTGCTGGCCCCTCACTTCCGAGGGCTGAGTTCACCTGATTTTGTAATGTCAACATGAGACACTGCTAATGGCATCTCTGCACGGCTTCTTTTTGGGAGAAAGAGGTAGGAGGTGTATGCTGGTCTCTCTTTTATGGAAAAGTATCACATAAATTCACAATAAGAGTAGAGCCAGATGGGAAGAGAAATAGGAGTCCATCTAAGGAAGCAGTTTGGGAACAGACCTTACTTGAAAACAATTGTGAAAGCAAATTCTGAGTCTGAAAGTTTTTGGGACCTGTGTTATATGAGGTGTGGAGACACTGATCTTCAGTTTCACAGTTAATTCCTTAATGACTTAATGTAATAATTTAGGGAAAGAAGCCTCAAAGTTTGGAGTTCTGCATCAGTCTTTAAATAACCTTCAGCCTCAGTTCAGCTTCAGTCTTTTCAGTAAGACTGAAGAAGGACCAAAACTATAGCTGGAAATACTCAGTGCTGAAACTTGGAGCAAAAACATGACCAGATCCAAACCTCCTGCTTTTTTTTTCCATTATGAGCAGATACAAAATCACAACTCTGAATCTAGACTTGTCCAGGCCCCAAGTTTTGCCACTTAGGCCTGTCCTTAGTTTTAGTCCTTGCATGCTTAATTTTGAGGTCTACCAGTGAGCCAGAGCATTAGCAATTCTGTGTATCTCCTGTTGATTCAGTGTCATTTCAGCTCATTAAATAAATAAACATCCTTTCTGGTGGTGGGAAGAGAGGAGATGAGAGATTGACCTTGTCAGCACGAGTATATGAGTGCTGAATGCATGGACTAAAAAGGACACATCTCATACTGGCTAAATACTTCCCTAATGTACCAAAAGTTGAAAGATTTTCTGTGGAATATCAATGATAACACATACAATAATTTCTTCCCCTTCTTGTAAACTTTACCTTTTATTTTTATTCAAGGAGTATATATCTAAACTACAATTCAACTGCTTAGTTTCTTTCAAAAGTATAATTTCCTCCTTCACCTGAACTAAAAGAAACTCTGTGAATCACTGTAGAGAATTTATCTCCTTGTTTTGCTGAAGTGATGTGATCTCATAGAGGTTTATGCCGTTTTTCTGTGTAACACATCATTGTCCAGATGCTGCAGAAACTTTTGAGCATGTTTTATATCTTGTACTTCCAAGAATTTCAGTGTGACTGGTCCTGGCAAGTAAACTGTATCAAATGGATAAATCCTTGGGAGAGTAGGAGCTGTAAAGTTTAAGGCCAAATACATGCAATATGCACTAAAGTTGTTTGGCACTGTCTGTCTTCATACATGTTTATGTGGGCTCAAATGTAAAAGATAAAATAGAAATGGGTTTCCTTATGCAAGTCATATCTTAATGGGCAGTATATGTGTGTACACATGGTTAAGACTCTTCACAACTTTAAATATGTTTTTAGATATTGATGAATGCAGCATCAGCAATGGGAGCTGTGACTTTGGGTGTCTTAATACCATGGGGAGCTACGAATGTGTCTGCCCACCTGGAAAGAAACTGCACTGGAATAAAAAGGACTGTGTTGGTAAGTGTGGAAATGTGACTCAGAGGTGACTGTGATGAGGCTCCTGTTCTCCAGTAGGGTGCAAAAGTCCTTGGTTTTGTTTGAGAGAAGCTGCATTTTCACAATCTAGATCCTGAAATTCATTTTATAAACTCAGATAACACCTGATCCTGTGGAGCTCCATGGGCTAGGATACAACTGTAGGTGGATTAGCGAATGAGCAATATGTTGGATTTCATTTGTGTGGAATGTTTCTATAAGTTTATGAGTCCATTCACAGAAATTGAAGTATTATTATTATCTTAGGTATTTTATACTTTTGTCCTTAATTTGCACTCTTCCCATCTCCATAATGTCAGTTATAACTCTATTTACCTCTAACACTAATTTAGAATATTCAAAATATTTCACTGTTTACAAGTAGGACATGGTAGGACATAATACCTACATTCACAGAACCATACCCAAAATTTTCAAGTTATCTCTAAAGGTATCCTGCTTGATATAAAGTACTGACACTAGCTGTGTCAAAAGTATTCATCACAATGAGCACAAATCCTGAAATCAGAAAAATTTGGCACTTGCTGCTAGTGCCACTTTGGGACAGACCTGAATTTCTGTATCCTTTAAATAGATGGCTTCTTTTTCTGGAGTCTTATTTGAAGCACAGCAAATCTTGGTCATGGCTACAGCCAAAGCCTTTTCTGTGAGATTTTAATTCTGGTTTTTAATTTTTAATGAGAATGTCATACCTGGGGTTTTCCATGGCCAAATTTTGAAAACACAAATAACTTCTCATAGGCACATTTGTGGATGATGCCTAATGCCTAACTGGGAGTCAGACAGAACAAGAAAAAGGGGGAATCTCCCTTCAGGGAATCTCTGTACATACTGAGAGAAAGCACTGCTTAAATCTGGAGTAGAGAGCACTGCACTGGCCTTGTGTGATCATGCAATTGTGGTGTTGTTTACATGGATACAGCAGTATGGAAAGCACTTTATAACCAAGGTGGGGTGGTGGGTGAGATCCTCAAGCAGAATTCCAGCCTTTTCCTCTATGTTCTTCCTAAGTACAATTAAGTGCTTCGCTTTCCTGTTTACCTGTCTACTACCTTCCCTGCTATGCAGAGAACTAAGCATTGTGACAGCAAGAAATAGCTCACTGTGGTTTTTAGTTATCCACTAGGTCTCCCTTGCCATATACCAGTTATTCCTTTGGAAAGGATTTTGTAAGTTAACAGCTGGGACTAAAATTTTTGGAGGTCTGGTATGAAGACTACTTGTGCTATATTCCCTCTCAGCCTACTAAGAATGTTGGTAAGAGACTGTATTGAAAATATTTTCCTGGTTGTAAATTTCTCCTCATTATTTATAATGCTCAGCTGGAAGATGGAAATAGAACACCCTTGTCTATTGATACACACTCTAGTATTTGGTGACTTCATTGAGACTTAAAATGAGCATCATCTCACTGCTGATCACCTGCCTTTATAGCCAACATTTTTGAGAGGAAACTACATTCTAAATTGTTACAAAAGCACAATAAAAAGTGGAAGAATTATATTTAGTGATGCTGAATGCCATGTGATTTGGAGACATTTGCAGTAACAAAACTCTCTTTTGTTCAGCAATGGCACTTTGTGCTTTGTTGTCTCCTCAGTCCAAGGAAATATTTCCTTCAAAGACATCACCAGAGAAACATAGAAGACTTAGGAGGGAGATAAGTGGAGGATGATTATTCCCATATCTGAGATGTGAACATCAGGCATGTTTATGGGACTTGTATCTATTTATATTTAACGACCAGTGAGGCCAGGAATACAAACCAGCTGGACGCTGCTGGGACTCTTCCTTTGCATGCAAGCCAAGTCAGGCAAAACTCATTCCAGGTACTGCTTTGGAACTGCTTGGTTTCATGATGACTTTATTGGGCTTTTCCCAAGCCCTGGTAGACCCAAACCAGTCTTGCTGCTACAAGGGTTGCTTCTGACACCAGAAGCAACCCTTACCTTCGTGTGGTCTGCTGGCAAGCCCACAGGTAGGAAAAATTACATTTACAGAGCCACAGTGAGTACTAAGAAAAGCAAGTGTCAGCCAAACCTATCTTGTAAGGTGAGCAGATTGGAAAGAAATATCAAGAAACAGAGAAAAATCATGTACCTGAAACAGCATTTCTATGGGGCTGAAGCAAGAGCTACCCTACAGCCACCTGGCTGAGACTTAAGTCTCAGCTGCTGCAGTCTGGAAAAGCTGCTTGAAGAGGTGCCCAGCTGCACTTGGTCAGCGCTCATTGCAGAGGGGAACCTTCTGGGAAAAAGAGGGAAGCAGTGAGGCTTCCTCCCTATAGAAAGTGATGGCATGTGCCAGCTACAGCCAAGAATGAACCTTGTCATTTGTGGGGGAAAAGATGTGCTTAAGTAATATTTCAATCCAAAAGGATGGCAAATTAAAATAAATGCAGGTTTATGACTGTCGGTGTCATACCATCTTCTCAGGGTGAAGCACAGAGAACTGCTCCAAACAATCAACAATAACGTCATGTGTTTTCAGCTGAAACACATGCACTCCCTTACTCAAGTATGAAGACTCACTTGGGAGACCTGCAGGATGCTCTGACTTCATCCTGCCATAAGCCAAGAGGAGAGTCTGGATTTTTCCTTCAGATGAGCTGCAGTGTGCCTCATGTTGTAGGCACTGATGAGAGATGGCTCTATGATCTCTGTATGTGTCACAGGGTCCCTTCTAGCATTGTTTGGGACATTTCAGCAGCATCTGAAAGGGCCAGCAGGACTTTCCATCTCCATCCTAGCGTCTCCTGCCTCACCTCTGCCTTGTTTGAAATTTTTTAGCTCCAAAAGCTAGAGCATGGAGCTAAAGTTAAAAAGTCAGTGGGAGTTAGAGAATTTAAAAATACAATTTTAGTGGTCATCTAAGTAAACAGAGCACTGTGCACAGTGTGTTGTTGGTCTGTTAAATCAGAGAGCTGTGCCTCCAAATCAGAGAAGGGGAATCTCAGGTGATCAGTGTTTCCTGTTGCTTCTGAGATCAAGATGTGCACACAGAACTGTGCTCATAGAGCACAAAGATCCCAAAGTGGAGGATAGGAGAGAAAGATTGATCTAGAATTTAGGTCTAAAAATGGGAAGGAGTTTCATTTTCAAGTACAAGCTTAACATCCCAATCCAGATGCTCTCCCTTATGTGCTTATTGCAGAAATACTTGTATCTGTCATTATGTTTTTTGCCACTTCCTGCCTTTTCCCACCATTGTATCCAAGTGTGCACACGAGGTTCTGTGTTGGGCAATTGTTTTACATTTCCTAATTTTTTTTCTCCTCAGAGATGGTGAAATGTCTCCCAAATACCAAACCAGCTCCCAAGGCTCAGCTAGTATGCAGTAAGACAGGAGGCATAGAGAGCTGCTTCCTTTCATGCCCATCCAATACTCTTTTTGTTCCAGGTTTGTGCAAAGTATTTGTCCTCTTATGTCTAGGATGTGACTTGCTGACTTTCTCTGTTAATGTATTCATGATTCTTGCATTCATTTTTTGTTATGGACAACAGTAAATGAGCAAAACCTCATTATAAATTAAATCAAGAGCAACTACACATGAGAAGATTGGTCCTTCATTGTTTAATTTGAGATGTCAGTTGCAAGGGTGGGAAAATTCTAAAAGGCTTGTATTAAAAAGTAACAGGAATTCACTGAAATCAACTGTTCATTTTTGCCTTCCCTTTTGTCACAGCAGTTTGATATATAACAAATTTTTTCTGCACCATCCTAGTTAAGGTGGATGTGTCTCTCAACCCAGCTGAGTAGTATTTATAAAAAATTGGGCATTTTGTTCCACTCCCTCCTTTTTTCTTTTCTTACCATTTGCTACTTGTAGTTTTCATCTTCACAGTTTTTCAGGGAAGGAGTGGGGGATTGCTGCTTCTTTTTCATAGATGTTCTGGCACAGGATTATTTTTGGCATCTACTTTTCACGATTAGTCTTGGCATTATATGCAGTCGAGCTAATGTTTTATTCACATTTTATTTTCAGTTTAGCAGAGACTACTGAAACTGTGCATTTCTCTAATTTGTAAGCACCAGGACAGGATTTATCTCTGTAATATGTAAACACTGAAGTATGCCATTTCTGTTTCTGCCAAAAAATTCTATTGGAGCCTGAAGCTAAAATTATTATGACAGTACATGGTTTGTTTTCTAAATTACAGGGATGATCAAAGGAGAAGGACTTTGCCATGGACAAACACAAAATATTTTTTACTTGTGCGCAGCTAACCTTGTGCTGAATCACTTATGAAATGTATCATTTCAGTGCTAGGAAGAAACAAACCTTGTAGTCAACACTGTGAAGCATTGAACCTTTTGGCAAAGTATTTCAGCCACTTAAAATCCAAGTTCAGCATTTAAAACGTCTCGTTGTTTAGCAGCATAGAGAAGCTGAAGCCTCGAGCAGGTGCTTTGTGAGGCTGTTGCCTGAGTGCTGACTGTGTTCTGTCCCCCAGACTCAGAGAACAGCTACACGCTGAGCTGCGGCATCCCCGTGCAACACGGCAAGGCACAGCCCAGACGCAACTCCACCCTGCCCAGCTGCTCAGGTGGGTGCTGCCCTGCTTGCTCCCTCTTTCCTGAGCCCAGGGAGGGAGGGGATGGACCTCAGGGAATTGCAGGACATCAGATCCATTCGTTAGATAAGGCAAGGTTTAAGGTGTTGCCCAATAACAAAAAGAAAAACCTCGGGACAGAGTTGAAGCGGTAAGATAAAAAAGTAATTCTCTTAAAATAGAGTAGTAAGATACAAAACCAGTTATTCAATGAAAGCTTTCAGGTCAGCAAGATATGGCTCTGTGCACATGTGGTACAAAATTTCTATGATTCTATAAGGTTAATTAATTAGGATATCAAATAGAAATCAGTTACCCCAGTAACACATCCATGGGTCAGTCACCCTGGGGCTTCTTTGCCCTATTCCCTTGTTATGTCTCTTAAGTTCTGGTAGAAAATAAGATGTCCTTGTCAGGAATTCTCTTCTTAAGAATAGGGCTAAACAGAATTCCAAGTATGTGTTAGTAGGGTTAGCTTATTATTCTAAAATCTATGATAAAGGGTAGGAAAAATACCAGCTATATAACCATGTATTAAGAGTCTACAAAGCTACAAATATATTGAAAATGTATAAAAAGCAAAAATCTTTAGGCATCAAAGGTAGCCAATGTCCCCTTATGCACACACTTTTTCTGCAGCCTCTCCTTGAGGGTGGGGTGTGTGGAGCTGCAGCATTGTATTGAAGGGTCAGTGTGGGAGGATGGGTGCTGCAGGTTTGAATTATGTTCAATAAGGACAAATATTTAGAATTGTTTGCTTTCCATAGTCTAACAAGGCAACAGTGAGCATATCAAAACAGGACTTTTTCCCAGGCTCAGGACTGAGCCAGAGTGACCCAGCAGTAGCACAAGGTGGGGTCCCAGCCCTCACCTGCAAAGCCCTTCCACAGGAGCACAGGCTCTCCTACTGCAAGGATAAAAGGTTATCCTCCCATGAAAAGGTTATGAGACTTCTGTGAGAAAATAATGCATTTATTTCACTCATCTTTTTCTCAAAAATGGCTGGACTGTTTTTGCAGAGACATTTCAAATGTTTATGGAAGCTGACAGTATGGAAAAAACCAAACCAAAAAGTTGAAGCCTGGCAAAATTAGAAACAGCTGAAACATCCAGCAGTAGGAGTCAGCCCACCATACACATACCTGCTGTACTTCTCTCCCATTTTCCAGTTCTCCAGACATGTATTTCTTATATATTTGGGATAGGCTAGGACGTACATTGTTGTGGAGTCGTAGAGTGCTGTGGAGTGACACATCCTGGAAGCAGATGTGTCTGCTTGTGGCACAGGATCAGGCCACCTGTAAAGTCCTGGTTCAGCAAAGCCCTTCCAAGGAAAGAGGGACTCACACTGTGGCATCACCTGGCACCATCCTTCACCTTCAGCAGGGCCAGTGCACAGCCCACAGCAGCTGGCAGGTGACAGGCCAGTCTCTTCATCCAGGGACTTCATCAAATCAGACAACAGCTCAATTTTCTTCTCATGGCATGGCTGTATAACAGCCTTTAAAACATGAATGTGAAACCTGCCTTTGTTCAAAGCTGAGGGATAAAGCTTGCAAGCCACAGACTGCAATACAAGGAGTTCCTTTGGATGGTTTTCAGTTGCCAAGAGCATAGCACCACTAAATAAGTCTTACTGGCACTAGCAGGAGCAGAACTACAACTAACATGGGAATTCACAGAGTCCAGGAAAAAAAAAAAAAAAAGGTAGGATTTAATATTTCTCATAGTAAAAGACAAATTTACCCAAAATCTGAGAAGATGTGCAGAGCAAGCAGGGTACGAGCACATTCATTGATCTGTGTGGGCCCAAGAGTAGGTACTCACTTAAAAAAATGAACTTGTGGAAATGGGGCCCTTGCACAAGTGTAATTCTTGGGTTGCCTCTTTTTTTAAGTCACAAGAAAGCATTTGAGTCAGTTTTTAAAAATTTTTAAAAATGTCTCATTTCATTTCCATCCCAATGGCAGCTTTTTTTACTTTACATCAACAGATTCCCTAGCCCTGCCAATCAAGCAGAAAGTTCGTTTTAAAATCAAAGATGCAAAATGTCATTTACAGCCTCGCAGCAAAGAAAAAACAAAAGATTCTGGGAAGCAGGCTGTTTCAGGTATGTGGTTTCTTCCAGCATGTAAACAACACTTTAATTAGTTTTATTGTTTGTTTGCTTGTTCATTTACGTGCTTTGTTTTCACACTGCAGACAGGAAAGAAAATCATTTGTTTTCATATTTGGTGTGAATTTAAGTTCAGGCCAAGAGTCCCACTCTGGCTGAACAGTGCCTTGGTTTTGGCTCTTGGGTGCTGAAAATCTCACCAGTTACTTTGAAAAATCTTTCTTCAAAAATATATGAGTTGGGAATTAAGCTGATCCGTCTTCTGGCCTGGATAATGGCAGAAATGCCCTGACAAAAAGCAATGACTAGGGCAAAGTTATGTGAAACAGTGTCAGTTTGGCTGGTTTAGTTTGGTTTCCCAAATGAGTTTTTAAATTAAAACAAAAGCTATTATTTGTTTGGTTTATACTGGATTAGTAACCTATTGTAGCGCCAAAGAAAACCCCTAAAAGCGAAGGTTAGTATGTTACACAGCCTTAGATCTTTTGTTTTGAAAGAGTGAGTAGTTATGATGTTAGGAAAAAATATTTATAAGATTTAGGTATAAATAACAAAAATGTGGTATTAAAAAAGTTATATTGCTGCTTAAAGCAACTTAGCAGCTTACACCAAACATCTACTGGTGATGCATTCTCTGTTGTGAATTTGTTTTACCACCACTTTCACTAGTGAGTGAGAAATCTTATATGATCCCTGAACAAAGAGTATTTTTTTATTTTATTAATTTATTTATTTTATTTTTTACAAGAGTAAAATAGCAATTTTTTAAAAAAGTAAATGGTTCAAAGATTTTATTTTTTAAATTTAGACTCATATTTCATCTTTACCCTGCAGTCTACACATGCTATCTCTAATCTAACAAGTACTGACTTAAGTCTTAGTCATCAAGATGCTTATCCTGTGAATAAGGTGTGATTATCAGACTTACTTTTAAAGTCATAGAAGTTGAATTTTTCGGTCCATACAATCACTATGGGAACGTGGGTTTTGCATGCATTTCCTTGTCCTTTGTTTCCTTTGCTTTGCATTTGTTCTGTCATCTGAACCTCTGAGTCTAACAGTAACATTACCTCAGACAGCCACACCCTTGGAATGAAATCCTTTGGTGGCTTGAGTACTACAAATTCCTCTCTCTTCCCTGACCTGGAAGGTCCATCATCTGTGGTAAACTACAATTCCTGCTCAGATGAAACCTTCCAATACATTTTCATAATCTGACATTCAAAGCCTTTTAAGCCTTTGCTATCTGATGATCGTCACTTCTGAAAGAGATAGAATACCCACTGATACCCAGGCCTGACATTCTCATAGATTTATGTAACTGGCTCTCTTGCTTTGTTTAGCCATCAAATATAGTTTATAGTATTTGCTGATTTTAAGATCATTTCTGTAAAGAGCTTTCTAATCCTTATGAAGAAAAGGGCCAGGCAGTTTTAGGCATTGGAGGCCCCACTGTGCAGCTGAGCATCACCAGACTGTGCTTCTGCCTTCTCCATCCACTAGCAAAATGAGCAAACCCAACACTGCCCAGAGAAGGAGGTGTCTCACAGCACATAGGAAATGTTATGAAGCCTGTCACTGCATTCATGATAACCCAGTGAGATAACCACTTTTTAGCCTGTCACTTGCTACTTGATTTCTTTCCTGTGTTGCTTCTCTGGTGCAAAGGAGGTCAGTTCCCCTGTACAGACAACTGCCAGGTGACCTTTGTGAATCTCAAGTGTGATTCCTCCAAGAAAAAACGCCGAGGCCGCAAGTCACCGTCAAAAGAAGTGTCCCATATCACTGCGGAGTTTGAAATGGAGATGAAGTCTGAAGAAGTCTCAGGTTTGTGAAAGAGAAATCAAAATTTAGTTCTCCAGTGTGTTGTTAAATTCTCCTTGAAGCTATTTCATCAAGCTGCCATAAACACTTTTTAGCACAAGCCTCATTCAACAGCTTTCCAAACTCAAAGATTTAATTAAAGAAATAAAGATTTCAGAGATTTATTTGACAAGAGCCAAGGATGAAACTAAGCCAAAGGAACAAAAATTGAACCTGCATCAAAATTCCTCCAAGGTTTTGAGTTAAATCATGTGCTTTCATCCAGTCTGATTTCTTTAAACAGCAGAAGTGTTGATCAATGTTCAGGGAACATAAAGATTAGGTAGAAGTTCTGCAAAAAGGTTGATAAAAATATCCTCCAAAATGTAAGTTGCTTAATATTTGGTCTGTGAATCAGACAGTTTTATCACACAGTTGAAAAATTCATGTGTTCTTGCCAAACTTTGGAATAAAACTAATTACCTCAAGTTATAAATGAGATGGAATATTATGTTATAAATTCCAGCCAAGGAAAATGTGGAATGAATCCTATAAAGATGCCAGTCCTCAAAGCCTGATTTCTTAACCTTGAGGGGCACCTCATTAGCCAAGCAGTTCAAACAATAGTTGTGCCTGAAATCACATTTCTTTCTGTCACTGACACAAAGGTGTTTTGGTCAGGGAAGTGGCAGGAGTTCCTAATCAACTGAGAAAAGCATGAGCAGAGAAAATTCAGGGACACTAACGGTGGCAGACTGAACACACAGCTGAAGGGAGAACACATGTGGATTGATGCTTTCTGCAGCACTCAGCATGCACTTGCAGGCTATGGAACTGTTCCATGGACCTCAGGATACTGTCCTGTCCCTTTGAAAGACCTGATCTTGAATACAATGAGCTGCTGCTTCAATTTATATGGGCAACACAGTGAAATAGACAGAGGTGTCGTAGTGCAATGCAGGCTAAGCTTTTTGTTAAGCACCGCTTTTAAACATGAATCTCAATTGCTTCTAGTTTTGTTATCATTTCCCATTTAGACACCTGTAACATTGACTGTGTTCGGAAAAGGATGGAACAGAAGCTGCAAACTGCAATCAAAACATTGAGGAAATCTATTAATAAACAGCAATTTTACATTCAGTTTTCTGGGACAGAATATGAAGTGGCTCAGAAGCCAGCTAAAGCTACTGAAGGGCATGAAGCATGCAGTACAGGGCAAGTACTGCAGGATGGAAAATGTGGTAAGTCCAAACAGCTCGAATATTCAGTCGTATCCCCCAAAACAAGCAGTCTAAAATTACCTTTTCCATGGTGAACCAAGGAGGAAATCTCTGAGATAATGACTTAGAATTTAATAATCAGTATTACTCAGCATATATACATGGACTATGGATGGTTCATAAGAGTCCAAAGGGAATTCATTAGATGGTTGTAGGAAATCAAATGTATAAATATGGATACATTCCTATGCTGTCAAGTGGTAGGTATCAAAACCTGCCACAAGAAAATGTTGGCAGTTAGTTACCAGTAGTTCCCATCTTATCAAAACACATTTACAATTTGGTAAAACAGTAATATGATGTTTACCTAGTAGCTGTATATTTACTTTTTTATCACCAACTGTCACTGTCCTCACCATCAAATAATCCATGATCCATGGATATGAATTAATGCTCAAGAAGTCCAGTTAAAAAAAAGAATTATAGAAATCTATTTTATGTAAAATTCCTAATTTATTTAAGCCTTTTCCCACGTTATCAGGCTTTAGTGCTTTTCTGTGCTTTTTAAAAGCACTTTTAGTCCTTTACTTCTTTTCTAAAGTGCTAGTGCAGATTTATTAATGGCAGTTCTTAGCACTGCAAGCTTTCTAATCACTTACAGACATCTTTTCAAAATCAGCATACCTATTTTTCTAGCTTTTGAGATACCAAATGATTTACAATCCAAAAGTCACATCTGATAGGTGCTTCTAGTGAGTGGGTTCAGAGGTAGTTGTCATCATGTAGGAGCAGTGATTAAGAAACTGCGATGCTGTTGCTATCAGTACCTAGAAACTCAGACATTTTGACCACCCCTATCCGGCAGAGAAAAATGTGTAAGGCATGTCCTGTTAAAGCGAGAAAAGCACATGTATTCATATCTGTATTTAAAATGCTGTACAGTTGGGGTATTTGAGTGGCAAGAGACAGAAATTATTACTGGGGACACATTGCCCATGGAGAAATCTCTAGAACTGATCTCAGTTGACTTTTTGTAGTCATTGGCCATAAAACCAACTTGTAACTGCACCTGGTATAAACTAAAAGCTCATGCTTCCCACACTCTCTGCAGCACTGCTTTAATAAACTGCAAGATACTGTTTCAAGACTGTACCCAGCTTTATTAACAACACACGTGTGATACACACCTGAGTGCATTACAAAGCCAGTTAATAGTCTAAACAATAGAAGCAGGACCTCACCCTGATATAAATTGACCTAAACCACAGTGGAGATTGGTCTGTTTACATCAGGGAAGGATCCTGGACTAACATATGCAAAACATGTGCCATCATAAACTTGGGGCCAAAGACCTTCTCTAAACGTTTGATATTATGGCAAATAATGTGATCAAAGTGAAGATCCTTACGTAGGCTCCCCTTTTGTTTCCTCAGTTACCTGCAGCACAGGCACCTTTTATAGTGGACAACACAATCAGTGCATTCCGTGCTCGCCAGGAACATACCAGGACACCGAAGGCCAGCTCACCTGTGAGCCTTGCCCCAGTAACGATGGCCAGGGAGTAGCGGGTGCCCGGAACGTGTCAGAATGTGGAGGCAAGTTGAATTTGAATATAAAAGCTTTAGGTGTTGCCACACACAGCCTGTGAGGCAAGGAGGCTGAAAGAGGAAAGAGCCTGCCACAGTTCTGTCTTGTAAAGGTAACAGAAGAAATCTCTGTGCACTTGACAAGCAATGGATGGTTTGGCTTGGGCCACCTACTCACATTGCTGACAAGACAGTGGGATCTGCTACAGCAATGTGAGTTATGGTATGGAGATAAGCAAGCCAAGCAAAATACTTTGTGCTTCAGGTCAGGTATGGAAGTACCTTGACTTGTAAGGACTCATCTGTACATTGTGAGCCAAAGGAATGGATTACTTTGGACTGGTATTGGTGAGTCTAATAATGAACTTGCTCATTTATTGTTTTGCATGAGATGCAGCTTACCTGCTCTAATTATCAGCAATTACAAATTTGAGACAGTTATGCTGCAGGGATCTGTAACCCAGACTCAGAACTAATGACTGCAATTTTCAGCACTGCTTGAATGCACTGTAACTTTTGGCCAGTGATGTAGCATCTCTGATTCAACTTCATGATTTATAAACTAAGTCACAATGATGATAATACCTGGTGCTTCTACTGTAACTTGGTCAGTCTAACTTCTTACGATACAACTGTTAATTATTTTCTTTACCTCATTTCATTACAGACTATCAAAATCTAGTTTATAGCAGATACATTATCTGACTTTGAAATAAATCTGTCCTATCTGCTACAAAATTTCAAACTTGAAAACTCATCCATGTAATTTGCATTAATGTGTTCTTCAAGGATGTCTAAAGAGAACACATGGCAAATGTCACTTGAGAAACTGCTACTTTTTTCTATCTACTGAACAAAAAATAACTGCAGTGTCTCCAGTCCAAACATACGATAGATTTTGCTGATTTGCTAATGCTGATTTGTATTTATCCATAACACAAGAAAGCTTATCAACATACAGTTTGAGTTTATAAAGATTGACTATAGCATAGTCAACACAAAAGCAGCATAACAACTAGAGGAAAGGCTTACATTGGAATTATTGTTCTGTACAAGAACAAAAAAAAACCCTTTTGATTATTTCTGAAGAATGTATTTATTTCACAATATTAATTGTCAGATCAAAACAGTCTTTTTCTGCTTAGCTCTCCCCTTTTCCTCTGGAAGTAGCAAGAGAGAATATGCTTTGGACTTCATAAATTTCCCTGACAAAGATTTTATCAAAATTTGTGTCAGCACATATGATGAAACAGTGTATTTTTTATAACGATACTTTGTTAGAAAGTCTGTACTGTCTGTACTCACTGCCAGTAATCAATAGTATTTTTGCATTGTATCTTCCAGAGCAGAAATGCCTGTGCAGTAACCAATAGACTTTTACTGAAATCCTCATTTCCAAATGTGAGGGATGTATGTTCCACAAGTATGTCAGAGATTTTAAGTGCCTGTTGTGCAGAAATCACTTGTAGCTGCCAATGAATTCCATGCTGCAGTGGACTGCCCCTGCCTGGACACCAGGCGCCCACCAAAGCAGATCTCATTGTCTTCCTCAGGTGGAGAGGAGGGAGACAGGGTAACAAATGTTCATGACTTAAGGGCAGGGAGACACTACTCACCAAATATCAAACAGACTCAAATTGGGAAAATTCAGTGAATTCATTACTAATCAAAATCAGAGCAGGATAAGGAGAAATAAAATATCTCCTAAAAACACCCCTTCCACACCCCTCCCTTCTTCCCAGCTCTACCGCCTCCCAACGAGCAGTGCGGGAAATGGGAATGGAGGTTATGGTCAGTTCATGACACTGATGTTGTTCATGACACTGCTGCTGCTCCAGCATGGGGTCCCTCCCATGGGAGACTTAATTAACTTCTCCAATGTGACTCCATCTCATGGGCAAGAGTTCTCCAATATGAGTCGCTTTTCCAAAGGGTCAGTCCTTCAGGCACGGCCTGCTCCAGCATGGGTCCCCCACAAGCGTCACAAATCCTACCAGGAAACATGTTGCACTCTGGGTTCCAGTAACCAATTGGACCAGGCCAGGTAGATCCATTTTGCTCCTAAAAACAAGGGCAAAATTGTCCACAGATTAGTAATGTCATAATATTTCTCTGAGATTTGTGTCACAACAGCCAGTTTGTAAAGTCATATTCCAGCCAGATGGGATTGGAGCACAACTAAATCCTGGAGATCCTGACTTCAAAAGTGGCCATAGGAGTTTGGGTTTTGTGGGGACAGAACTTGAACTTTGCTTTCTCAGTGCCACAAGTTCATCCTAAGTAGCAAAGTTCCTTGCTCATGCCTAGCGCCCAAGATACTGAATGCCCCAAACTTTTCCCAGCAGGTATCAAGGTTCTTATGAGACTGCAACAATACCTAGAGTTCCAAAAGCTTTCTTTTTTTCAAGTCAGTTGTTTCTGTCTGCTGCTCAGTTCTCAGGGAAGCTAAATTACAAAGTACTGGGATTAGGCAACCTCAGGGAATATGTAGCATCTCACAACACTGGTGTCCCTCTCTGGAGTGGTGTGAAGGCACACATTCATGCCATAATTTTGAAAAACCTGACATCCTGGTTCTCACGTTCACAAAGTACTCAAGCAAACAAGAACCAAGCCAAACAAATGCCTATCAGAAACTGCCTGGAGAGCAAGTTTGGAAACTTCTATCAGTAGATTCATTCACAAAGCAATTTGCTTTACACAAATTGCTGTTTTCTGGCAGAGAAGCACCTGACAAGCACCAGCTTTCACAACTACGTTAAAAGCTCCTGGTGTTAGGCATTCTCATGGACAAGGTGCTGGACTGGTACCATCCCATCTGGTAAACCCCATAATCCATGGTCCACATCTCTAAAATGGAGATACAAAAACTTTCTTCATAGGCATGGTGCAGTTCTAGTTCTTCCTATGAAGTGCTTTGAAATACTGAGATGAAAGACTTGGTGAAAGTACAAAGTATGCTAATGAAATCTTAATACACCCCTTTCTAAAAAAAATTTTAAAAAAATAAAAAAAATAATCCAAACAGAAGTATAGTTGCCAAAAAAGCGTATTATGAAACTGGTTCTGTTTGCTGGTGGTGGTTTTAGGAAGAAGATACAGGAACAAGACAAAATTTGCAGGTAAGTTTAGAACTTGATCTGAAGCTGTCTTAATGTCACAGTTTAAGTGAAAGAAAACCTTGCTAACTACTAGTAGGTTTTATACTTCATCCAGAAAAGTCAACACACTAATACAGATGATCATTTTCAATTTCTAGGGCAGTGTTCTCCTGGGCACTACTCTTCAGATGGTTTTAAACCTTGTACAGTCTGTCCTCTTGGTACATATCAACCTGAACCAGGAAGGACCCTCTGCTTCCCCTGTGGCGGTGGGCTTGTGACCAAATATGAAGGTGCTGTTTCCTTTCAAGACTGTGAAACCAAAGGTGAATTCAAAATTCTTCCACAATATATCTTCCTACTTCCTGGCCTTTGGTTTATTATCATCAGTGCCAAGGGGCATTTGAAGGCTCCAAAACAAACATTATTGCTGCATGGGCATGTGATTAAATGAAATCTGTAAGCTGGGAATGGTCTTCCGAGGTTGTGCAGACTGAACAGTGGACTGACTTACGGTTTTCTTTGGAATTTACCACAGGCAGGTATGGGGTCAGCACGGCTACTGGTAAGGGAATCAGCCCCACTGTGTGGCAATAAATAACACAAGCTTGGATTAGACAACACTTTAGCTTTTGTGTCCTGTATAGTTTTATTTACTATATCAAAAAAACTAAACACTACAAAAGTTATACGAAGTTAATGATTGATTACTCATGGACTAGGCAGAAACTATAACCGTGCAACACATTCTATATTTTATAATGTCAACTTCCAGTGCCAATGCTGAAGAAGGAATACATTTTGGTTTAGGTACTGGAATGACATGCTGGCCCTGGCAAACAGACACTAATGGAATCCTGCTGCCATGGAAGTAATTTTTCTTGTTGAGGTGGACTTACATCCGCTTCCATTTATTACAAATATATTAAATACAGTGAGAGATACATATCCTTTATACTGGGAAATATAGGGACCTGGTGTCTTTTCTGCTCTTTATGGCCTAATAAGTGTGTTGCAGACCAGGTATGTCCAAGGCAGAGGAAAGTTCTCTGTGTTGGAGGTTGCTACTTTTTGAAAATAATACACCTCATACCTTGCAGTTCACTGTTCTCCTGGACACTACTACAACTCCACAACACACAGATGTATCCGGTGCCCTGTGGGAACATATCAGCCTGAATTTGGTCAGAACTACTGCATCACCTGCCCTGGCAACACCAGTACAGATTTTGATGGCTCCACCAATGTCACTCATTGCAAAAGTAAGTCACATTTATATCACTGACACAGAGTGTGTCTTTGGATCTGAACTGCAGCTTGAAGGTTCCATCTGTCAGGCTGGACTTCAGTTTTGTATTTCCTAGTTAGCAAATATCTCCTGCCAGAGGGAGTTGTAAAAGTTGGGAAAACAATGAGAAGAAAAGTTGGGGATTTCACAGAGCGCCAGCTACAAGTTAAAACTACAAAGCCTTTAGTTTCCCAGACCCTGTAAGTTGTATAACAGTGATGCATATTTCTCTGTGTTTCTGTAGAGCAAAATATCTTCTATCAGAGTAAATGCCACGTAGAATAATTGTAAAATATTAGAAGATATGGTCATGCATGCTGCAATTGCCAGGTAATCACTTACGATAGTGAAATCTTCTTGGAGGCTTTTTTGCATTACTCAGCCTCCTATCCTACCATTTTAAATATCCCAAAGGATTTCAGTACAGTTTTATTTGATCCTTTGTGAATGACTGATTATTTTAGGCAAGCATTTTTTTTTCATCTCTACCATGCTAATTTAAGATAATGTTTCTATAATAATTAAGCAGTGTCATCTATCTAACTATTCATCTGCAGATCTCCTGTAAATTTTTAGTCTGATTGTGTGCCATATGTCTTATAAACCCTTCATAATTTACAATATCATTTGAGTAAATTATATATTTGTATGGAATTTATAGAAGTTTGATGACTTTCCTGTAAAATAAAATCATCCTTGTTACTCTGCTATCTTAGATCCTCTCAGTTTTCAAGCCAGTTTCTGACCTTGCATAATATTTGGGAGTTGGATTAAGCAAAATATTTAAACATGTATCTAATGTTACGTGGATGAGTGGGACTGGGGAGGTCAAGTTTTAAGTAATTTGTGCCAAATTCAGTAGGATTTTTGAAAACTCTGAAAGAAAAACTGATCCATCAATGGAGATCCTTTACTAACTGGTTTAATCTAAGATGAAGCAAGGCGAATGTGTAATCAACTAAGGCTGGCTACTTGGACCAGCACTCTCATTCAGCTAAAGCCAGTTAAAAGCCAAGTAAATTAAAGCAGAATATCTTCTGTATGTCAGCACAGTATCCATGGCAACCACAATTGGATCATGTTTATTTACCTGTGTTTCTCAAACAAAGTTAAAGCAGCCTGGATGAAGCATTTAGTCAGTACATGCACTGGAGAGATTAAGGTTTTGCAATCAGCTGCAGCAACCTTGTTGATCAAGTATTCCTTTAAAGCTGGAGAATGTGTGCATTTCTAAAGCCACAAGGAGGCGTTTAGACTTGTTCATTGTAACTTTTCTCTAAAAAATCCTTTTTCTCCTCTGTATCCCAGGCTCCAACAGTTCATGACATATCTAGAAAAACACCTCAGATTAATTTATCAAGTAACACAAATGCTAATTTATGTTTCTCCCCAGACCAGCACTGTGGAGGAGAACTGGGGGACTACACTGGCTACATTGAATCACCCAATTATCCAGGAGACTACCCAGCTAATGTAGAATGCATTTGGAATATAAATCCACCCCCAAAGAGAAGAATACTCATTGTAGTACCTGAGATATTTCTCCCAATTGAAGATGAATGTGGTGATGTTTTAGTAATGAGAAAAAGTGGTAAGTTGCCAGACATGGGTTATATTTCCTGCAAACTGATGGGGTGAATAGTTCATATTGAAGGGATGTCTTCAGTGTAGCCACTGTTTCTAAAACTTTTCCTGAATGAAGTGGCTCAGCAAGTTAAAACACTTTACCAGTGTGATATTAATTATTCAAATTTATTGTCTGAATCACAAAGCAGTAATGGGCTTCTGTCTGACCAAGTTACCACATGGAATAAATCACTGCCATTTAGAAGTCAGCAATGATAAATTATATTTGGGGAACTATCTCTGTAATCTGTACAAACTGTGTTCTCACCCTTTGTAAACATATATATGCTGCAGTTACTGCTAAATCTGGCCAGTGTGCTGGTACAACTGGCACCCTCAAGAAATCCAAAGTTATCCTGCTTTTCTGTGGAATGGAGGGAGTGCATTGTGTCTTTGATTATGAATTTAATTCAACAACTTCTGAAATTAAGATCCAAATGAAATACATTCCTCTTTTGCATGGAGGATGTGGGCATCATTCTGGTGATTTGTTGCTAAATCAAGAAGCACCAAACCTGAAAGGCAATTGTTCCTATGGAGTTTTTGTTCAAAAGAGTGTATTTACTCACAAAAATTGTGTCTTTTATTTGCTAAAACAATTTTCACAACATTTTATCCCTGAGGGCCTGTAGAGACATCCCTGTATGTCAGAAGGAAGACACCTGGTCACTATAGATGGAAGAAAGTTATACCTGTGCAGATGAGCATTTTTAAAAGCAAAACGCTTAATACAACAAAACACATCAGTTATCCTTCTGACCCCAAACTGTGGTTCCAACAGTGACCAAAGCCAATCACATCAGGGTAAAGTTATTCTTCAGGCATGATTTACCCTCAGTGAAGCTGTGCTGGCTGTCACCAACCACCTTCTCACATCCAGGTTAACTGTTCTGTGGGTCACTGACCCTGCAGAGTGTGACAGTCTTTTATTCAGAATTACCATACCAACATTACATTCTGGTTTTATTGTGTTTCTATTTATAAGTGGTTTATTGCTATCAGATGAACTCCCCAAACTATCCATGTGAGGGACTGGCTACCATGTCTGCCTGGCATGCAGCTCACTTCTTCTTACCTATCTGGGACAAGCAAACGCATACTCTGGGATACTATGCTAGAGTAGTAAAAATAAAAAAATTAATATTGATAGTAGTTTTATAAACATCAAAAATTATACCTTGCCATCTGCTTAAGCTTCTTGCTGAAGGATTCCTATTACCTTTGTGGAAAAACCTACTTCTCTTTATAGGCAAATAAAGCCATTCTATCATAAAAAGCTTCTGCTGTCAGCTGGGAAGTGTCTTGTCAATTTGGCATCTCTGATCCCTAGATGAGGAAGGGTGCAAAACTTAATTTATAAAGAACATTGTTTAACTTTATTTCTAGCTTCTCCTACTTCAATTACTACATATGAAACATGTCAGACATATGAGAGACCTATTGCATTTACCTCAAGATCGAGGAAACTCTGGATTCAGTTCAAGTCAAATGAAGGAAACAGTGGCAAAGGATTTCAGGTCCCCTATGTGACTTACGATGGTGAGAATGGAATTGGTTTACATCTCTGTGTTATATCTGAATTACAGAAAATTTTCTTTAGAATCTCACTTACACTGTTTGCAGGGACAGAAGAACAAGGAAAAACTTATGTGCCTCATTTAATTTTAGTTGCAAAGACTTTGAAATAACGTATGTCTATATAATGTTTCAACAGTTATTTGTATTCCTGTTTCTTCTTCTATAGAGTGGAGATAATACAGCGTTCTTATCTGGGGGAAGTAGTTTTTTGAGGATGTTTTTTGAATATTTATAGGGATAATTCAAAACCACTGTTATAAAAAATAGAGAATTTTAAGGTGATTAAATTGGAATACAGCCTGAGAGACACAGAATAATTAACTGGATACAAAATTTCTCAGTTCTGTCTTCAAGAGGAGGTCTAGCTAATGTCTGACTATTGCCCTCTCAAAGGATGTCAGTCACTCAACTGATCTTTATTTTTCAGAGGATTACCAACAACTGATAGAAGACATTGTTCGAGATGGCCGATTATATGCATCAGAAAACCATCAAGAAATTCTAAAGGTAAGAAGTTTCTTCTTTCTTTGAGGCCAACCAAGAATTCCTAAGCATCTGCCTAAAATAGTTCTTGATACCTTGATAGAGTCATTATATTTAAAGCTCATAGGTGACCCCAAATTCAGTGCTCTGTCTTCTGAGATTTATGCTGCTATTTGAAGCAGCCCAAAATCAAGTAACTGAGCTAGGCTTAGCACACCCTTGCGTCCTTTGTAGAAGCAGGAACTCAATTAAATACATGCTAATATGATTAATAAGACTGTATATTCAAAAAATCAGTCAGCCAAGAATGAAGGGCCTATTGTTTGAAGAGCCTTCTTCAGCCTCACTCTGTCATTTAATGCTTATATGACTCACTAAGTTTGCTATGCATTAAAAAATGTATTTACCTAAATCACTATTTTGCATCAGTAAGAAATGGTTTTCCAAAGACACAAGAAACACCTGTAACAACTAACTAATTAAAACTGAAAAAAAAAGGTTGGTCAGAGGGCAGAATTGAGCCATGTAAATGTCAGGCTTGGAAGGACAGGAGCTGAGGAAGAGCCGGCTCCCTTCGCCATCCTGCCCAGCACTGTTCTCTCCCTCCAGCTTATGGGTTGCTCAGGTCCCAGCTGCAGTGCACAGTGCCCGGCACAGGCTCAGCTGAGGCTCTGAATCAAGGCTTTCCCAAGGTACACAAGAAAGTCCTTAGAAAGCTCAGCATCACTGAGGATCAGCCTTGTCTCCCATTCGTGGAGGGAAGGCCTGGACAGCAGTATGGAACAGGTGGGAAAGACAGTCAGAGACAGCTTTCAGTTTTAATGCCTGATACCTGCAGTTCGTGGTTAATTCGGTGCTGCCCTCCCAGGGCAGGACCTGCCAGGAGCACTTCAAAAAGCATCCAGCACAGCAGGTACACTCATCCCTCTAAAACTCCACAGCAACATGGAGCATTTCCTTACACTGCTTTACCCAGACTCAAGTTCTGCAAAATAGACCTGAGTGTTCTTCAATTTTGAAACCTGTGTAGACACTAAATCCAAATCTTGCTTTTATCTAACATACTTATGCTTTCTTCCATAGGACAAGAAACTGATTAAAGCTCTCTTTGATGTATTGGCACACCCTCAAAACTATTTCAAGTACACAGCACAAGAGTCAAAAGAAATGTTTCCAAGATCATTTATAAAGCTGCTGCGATCGAAAGTTTCCAGGTTTCTACGACCATACAAGTAGTCTAGTGGTATTCAATTTTTGGTTACTTTGAATTCCTGTCAAATATTGTCTTTTCTCCGTAGTAGAAATATTTGTTCATTTGAAAGCTCTTTTCTGCAGTCTTTGTTCTCAATAGTTACTGAAGAACACCTGTAATGTTTTAAAATTGTTGAAAGTCAGTGTTCTGAATGGGATTCTTGCCAAAAAAAAAAAAAAAATTATACATGCCTGAGTACCTCTAGTTGTAGATCCAAATTTGTGTCTGCACTAGTGTATCCTCATTTTCCATCTGAAATCTCACTATGTAAAAATATTCTTTCTAGCTTTTTATTTTTCATCAACAATAACTTTTGTCAAAGAAAGGAGAAACCTATTCAAATATGATTAAACTACCTGCAGATAAGTTCTCTTATGGAAAGAAGTATGTAGTATAAATAATACTTGGATTTTGAATTGCACTTGAAGTTTATATTTGAATCTTTAGAAGAAAAAAAAAATCAAAATTTTATTATTTCTCATTTGTGGCTTAATGGAACCTCTGTCCAAGTAGAAATAATAAAAAAAAAATATAATTTTGTTTTATGAATTACGTGAGATTGAGTTCCATACCCTAATGTCCTAATGTTTTTATCTGTTCTCTTCTAAACTTCTTCAGAGGTTTGCCACTCTCAATTACTTAATTGAAACAGATTTAGCTCTGGATTTCCTTGCTTCAGTTGGTCCCTTTGAAAACATTTACAATAGGATATGTGAGAAATGAACAACAACACTAGTAGTCTTGGTTTTCTTTCCATTAAGAGAGCATCTAATTAAGTACAATATATAAATATATACTTCTATTTGTGGGTACATTAGTAATGTTATCTCTAGTTACTGTAAATATTATTCATGCTTAAATCTTTACTCCCACACATCCTATTTACTCATATCTATATGTAACTTTGTGTAGACAATTAAATGACTTCTCCAAGTGCTTGTCACTTCTATTAACACTCAGCTAAAGCCTTTAGAGGTTTTATAATACAGGATAATGGTTTACTCTGGGACAATCTCTTTCAATATGTATTATTCCAGGAAAAATAGCATCAGTGGAGATGCAACTGCTGCCCAATAAAGGGTCAGCTGTTGCCTCTTCCTTGGGAACCCCCCACATGCAGACCAAGAGTCACCCTCAGGACACGTGGGAGGGGCTCAGCAAGGAGGAGCTGTTGCTGGACCTGCTGTCTTTAAAACACTGGGAATGCAACTGTGTCCAAGCCCCAGATTCAGGACACGGTTTTGCAGAAGAGTTGGAGGGCAGGTTCTGTGTTTGCTGGAACATGGCTCTCCCCTTTATCCTAAATTTGTAGTCATAATACCCATCAAGCACAGGGACTGCAGGAGAGCTTTAGCCTTGTGCTCAGGCCCTGCCCACAGAGCAACAGTGGGTTTACCATGACCATAAATCTTGAATTTCCTGCTGTTTCCTGACACAGAAGCTAAATCAAATGAGAGAGGAGCTTTTTTTTTTGTATTAGTTTTTCAGCCTCTTTCTTTTTCAGTCCCTTCCTCTTGTGTACCATTTTTCCTTTTGATTCTACAAGTTTATTAAATGGAGAAATGAACTCTCCTGGCAGCATCCTTTCAGAAAAAGAGTAACATCCAGTTTTGCTTTGCTGCTTTTTTTTTTTTTTTTGCCTGTCTACCTTGTAGTTTAACACATCTTTGGATGATCTCAAAGACATATATTAGGGGTGGTTGTGATTATCTTCTGACACTTTTTTTGTCCTTGAGCAAGTACTGCTTAAATTTACACAATTGGTTTCTGTTGAAATACAAGTGGCTGAATATTCCATTTCTAAGAGAACACACCTTAAGTATTCTGTTAAGTTCTTCTACTTAACCATCTTGTAATTTTGCTTGCCTTTTTTCCTTTTCTGTTGAAGAATATCACTTTTTTCTTTCTATGCCTGAAAAACCTGATCTTACAGTCTAACAATTCTTTTTTTTCCACTCACGGACCTCAAATTTTTGGTGAGCTTTCTTTTTAATATAGACATTAACCCTTGTTAAAAAATGTCACTTCTCCGTAAAAGTCCTTTGTTAAAGGCTGTTAAACCTAACTTTTTCTTGATGATGTTGAAACTACTTTTATTTAATATTCACCAAGGATCACTAAAAAGAACAAATTTTCATAATTTTTTTCTTTAACAGTAGTCATTTGTACAAAAAATTAAAAAGCAAAAATCTTTTCAGGTACTCAATTATGCAGGAGTATATAACTAAAAATCTACTTTAGCCAAACAGTAGTTCAAAGTCTGATGGGTTATTCAGAGTTTTATTCAGATCCATTAGAATGAGTCAGGATTGCAGCCATTCTACCGAAAGATATGAAGGAAATATATGAAAAATATGGTGAAAAAAACTTCCTCACTTGGCAAATTATTTACAGTGATCTTTAGTATTTCAAACTTGAGTAAGCAAACTCCAGAACCTGGTACTGTACACTGAGTAAAATCCTTGCTAAAGTTTTTGCTTAACAACCAACATGTTTGAATGTAATACCATTGTATGACACTGACGCCAGACTCCAAAAGCCACTGGCAGCACTGTAACATTTTCCAGGTTCTTAGCTCCATGGGAAATCCTGTGCCAGAGAGAACTCGTAAGAGGGACAAGTCCCAGTTCTGCCCAGTAGTAGTGGGACCTTGGTAGAGCTGTGAGAGGTGAATACAGGTGCGAGAAATTGCATTTGGCTCAGGTACCACTTGCCCTGACTTAAAACCACACTACAAAAAAACAGGGTTTTGTCCAGTTCATCCTGACAGTCAACCTGAGAATGAGGCTGGTGTTTCCCAGAGCCAGATCAGGGCAGGGACTCCATGATCAGGACAAGGTACTCGTGGACTTCAGTGGCAAACACAGGCTTTGTGCTGCTGAAGGAAGGTGCTGAAAGAAAGAGAATAATTTGACCCTCAAAAGCTGACACTTAAATGCTTGTGGACATAGAGGGGGCTCATATCTGACATATTTAAAAAATGAGTCAGGCTTGAATGCTTGTCACTCTGCATAGAAATGCTCTCAGATGTTCAAATTTCTAATGAAATAAGTAATGACAAGTGGTATATATAGCAGTCTGAACTGGTTTCAGTTGACTGAGAGAACAGCACAGAATTTTTTTATCCGCTCTAGAAGTTAAAAATGCTTTCACTTTCATACTAGATTTACAGTTACAGAAACAGGCAGTCATCATATAGAAGGTGAGTTCAGCTCTTCATCTGTTAGTGTAGGATGCCTTCATTGTCAAAGTCAGAGAACCTGTTGCTGCTACACAGTAACAGCACAACAACAAAGAACGTTTTCTTCTACACAGAACACCTACACACATTTGGGAATCAGAAACCATACAAGGAGAAATACAGCTGCCTTTAAGCAAACCAGCTTCATGAACGTGGCAGAATATAACATGTTAGCTTTTACCCTGAATCTGAAATACTGCATTTGAACATATCAATAAATAAAGCCCTGTATGTGTTCTTACAGAATTACACATTGTCAACAGGACAGGTGCAACAACACATTTATGTGTTATGGATGCTGAATGCAAGAAAGCAGGCAGGGAGCACAGAGCCTGTGTGAAACTAAGTTACACGAGGTTCTCACTCTGGCCTGAGAAATCATAAGGAGGAATCCAAACAGTCCTTGGAGAAGACAACAACTTTTGCAGGTGCTGTTTAGATCCTTGTTATTTACTTGCAAGAAACAGTCAAGGGGTGTAGTACCCAAATGACCAGTGATGGTGATGTGTTGGTTTAATGATCAATGAGAGTTTCACCTCTCAAACATTCTCGGATCTGTCTATAAAAGAAGATCTGAAATAATAAAACTTGCTCTCTTGGGCAACCCAGCTAAGAGAGTCTGTGTTGTACTTTACAGTTCCTAATGTAGTGCGACAATGTTTTAGTTACAGGTGGACTGAAGAAGTGCCCATTTATGATTGCCCAGTTCTGTGGCACAAGCAGAGCTCTTTATTTTCAATTTGCAAATGCCTGTGTGCTTAAAAGCTGCACCTGCAGCACTTACCGTTTTAAGCCTCTTTTTCTGATTTAAATACTGCACTTATTTTTAATGAGGTGGTGGCGAATCATCCCTAAACATTCTCACAGGCCACCAAACCACTGTCTGCACACCTGCTGCAGTCCAGGACACTGCAGTAACAAGCTGCTCATCAAGCCCTGAGTTGTGTCTTGAAAGTGCTGAGGAAACAAGAGTGCCTCTGTGTGTCATTTGAGTACAGGGAGCAGCAGGACTCTGTGTTCAGTGGATTGCCACCTCTTCTGCCACACTGTATGTTGCCTTCAATTACAAGGCTTACTCTGCCTGGAGATTTAGCTCCTGAAACTGGATTTTAAAGTCTTTCTTTCAGCCCATTTTCTTGCCCCGTCTTCCTTCTTCCATCATGCATTAGATTTTTACCTAAAGACCAACTTCTCAAAAGAAATTTATTTCCTTATTTTGCCTCCCCCATAGAATAAAGTTATGACTACTTCAGATTTAGACTAATCCTTCCTACACAGCAGCTTCATTCTAGAGTAAGCTTACTTAAAACTAGCTTACCTTGTAAGCCAGATTTAGTTTAGTTTAATTTAGTTTAGTTTAATTTAGTTTTAGACTAGCTTAAATAAATACAGGATTGGTCAGAGAGTTTTCAGAGGGTCCACATTCTGAGTTGCAAGTGGATTTTAAAGAGCACAGCTCACCTGAAATCCTGTCTGTGAGCAGAATGCAAGGATGCTGCCATATGCGTGAGAAACATTCTTTACATGTGTTCAGCATACCAAAAGGACAGTCAAACCCCCCAATCTGTGCCTTTTTCTAAGCCTGCCCAACACATTCAAATTTCTCAGGTCAGTCTTATCTATAAAAAACCTAGTTTTAATCTTGCAGACAGCAGGTTAGGAACTTCAGGAGCAAAGTAGTGCTGTGATTCTTACACAAGATCTGCTGATATGTGTTTGACAGCAAAGCTCACCTGCTCTGTGACAGCTCCCATATCTGGACTATCTAAATACCTTTGAATGCTCTTTAAAACTTAGCTGGAGTAAAATTTTCAACAACTGGACCCAGTGGCAAATTTCTCAGCCACCTCAAAGGTCTGGATGATTTCTTAATGATGGGAATGAGTGACACACACAGTTCTTTATATCTGTATCATGACTTCAAGGAGTTGTATTTTTTCGTAGTTTAAAACCACTGATTGAAAAGGAATGGGAGTAACTGGAGGAGTTCTCAGTACTTTGGGACCTTAATTAAACAGTTTTCTAGAATGAGAGACTGTTGTAGGCACTTGGGAAAAGGAATACTCTTGTCTTCCAGAAGAATTTTTGGAAGAAAGGAAATTTCTGTAAGGTACTATTCTGCAGGGAATTTATTCCTCAGTAAGAGACTTGGATTCAGAGACAAGTCTTGTGTTTTATCTCACATCTGAATAGAAGCAGAGTGGGAATAAACAATGTCAAAAAACTCTTATCTAAGGATCTGAATATATACAATTCCAGTTTGTTACTTCATTTATTTATTCTTTCATCATAAAGCTTTTAATCTATAAAATTAATATGTAATATACAAGAGTAAAATGTACAGAAGTACCTTTAGATCTAATAATTTAAACCATCATTCAGAGAGTGGAGATAACAACTTTAAAGATATACAAACAATTGCAATTCATTTTTCTCAATATCTAGGAATAAAGTGGCTTTGATTAATTAAACTTTATTTTAATTATTGTGAAAATAACTTTTTTAGAGTTTGTTTTTGTTACTTTTTTAATTAAAATTATTTTGTAAATATTGTTTTCTATGTTTTATAACTTAGAAAGGCCATTAATTTGCATTGAGAGCAGCAGGGACTCAACATGTTGATTATAAAGATACTTTAGGAGACTGGGGTGGATGTGAGGCAGTTGCCAGATTTATCCTTCCAGATTACAGATCCTGTTATTTCTCTAGTCTCGCAGGCATGACAGGAAGAGTTTTCTGGGGCAATTTAACACCCTAATTGAAACAGAACTGACTATCAAGTGTCATTCTAAAGTGCTTCTCATTTTCACAACATAAGAAGATGTATTTTAAAGTTCTTCTTTTTAAAGTTCTTCTTCCACTTTTAGGATAAGAAACAGCACAGAGGTCAGAAATAAAAGAAATTTATTCCCTTGGATCAGATCACAGAGCCTTTTTAGACAAAATCACTGAGGCCAGTGGTACTTTCACGTGCAAAGAAGTTCATTATGATCATGTCCAGCACCAGTTTAAGCAGAAATTTCTGGCAGGCTGGATTTCAGGGGAAAGCACACAGGATACAATACTAATTTCTGCATCAATTTGCTCTACATAAACCACTGTAGAGGAGTGAGATTTTAAACTGAACTGTTGTAGAGGCTGCTGGGACTTCTAAGCTTTATTATGAATGTAAATTGTGTACAAACAGCTATTTCCATAAGAAATGTACAATAATAGTTTAGAGCAAGGGTAGTGAATAACTGTATAAAATTTGATACTTAGAAAATAAAATACAGTGCTAAGCTTTACCAATATTTTAACAATTCTGTCAGATTTATCGTAGAAAATATTGTTGTAAATGTACCTTATAAGAAAATACATTTCCTTTTGCATCTGTATATTAATAGCTTTGATTTCTATGTCAAAGTTAAAAATTAAGCATGTAATAAAACCTTTGTTAAAATCACTTTAATAATAAACATTGAAAGGAATGGATACCCCTGCCTGCCATTTATTTGTGTATAGGACAAGGCTTCTTGCACAAGCGTGGACAAGAATAAGAAGATAACTTATCTTTTTGATAGCATTTACATATTTTAATCTAATTTTCATCCTTAAGCAACAGAGAGCTTTTTTTTTCTCATCAAACCACTGGAGTTTGTGCAACACTGATAAAAGTTCCTTCTAAACAGGCTTCAAGGAGAGTTTTTCAAAGAAGAAATCCTGGCTACAGGGACGGACCACATCACCAATATTCCTCTACGACTCTTAACTACTTGTTAAACTAACTCTGGTGTTACCATGTATAGCTCATGCAGACGCCCTTTGTCACAGACCTCTATTGAGAAGCAGCCTCAAAGAAAGAGGAAGGAAGCTCTCGTGTTCCAGCATGGTATGTGCCATTCTGCTGCTATCCATGTAAGGAATTCAGCTTGTTGAGAGAAAGCATTTATGATGTGACAGTATCAGCTTTGCTGATTTTATATCTACTGATCATTATATAAATACTCTTGGTATGATTAATGACTCTCAGTGTCTGGCAGGTTTGAAAGGCATCATGAAATTGGCTGCAAATTATCAATTACTGCCTTTTTCAGCTGGTAGGAATTCGCTCAGGTAATATGGCAGCTATCCTCATTGTATTCCAAGAAGACACAACATCATTTTTATGGGACTACAGAAACACCATATGAAATGACACTCAGCTGTCCTTCAGAGCTTTAAATGAGTAACAAGAAAAGTCAGCTTCTATCAAAGACAGAAAAGCTGAACTCTAAGTTCCTAAAAGTCATTGGAAATCAATCTGATTACTGGTAATGAAGTATCTGTGCACAAGGACAAAAACTGGAATGGGAATGCAGAGAGGTCCCAGCTGACTGGAAGCTGGCAAACATTGTCTCAATTTTCAAGAAGGGCAGGGAAGGAGGACTACAGAGACTCCAAACCTGTCAGTATCACTTCAGTGCCTGGTAAAATCATGGAAAAGATTATTCTAGGAGTTACGGAAAAACACCTGGAGGACCACACAGGCATTGGTCACAGCCAGAATGGCTTCATGAGAGGAAAGTCCTGCTTGTCAAACTGATTCCTTTCTAAACAAGGGTAGAACAGGCAATTTTTGTAACAGCAACTTAAGTTTCAGCAGTCATGACAATGTTCATTTGAATACAAGATTCTCATTTACTGGAAGAGGCATTGCCTGGTGTGAATTGCAGAGGGGTCCGTCCTCAGTTCCAATCTTGCCATGACTTCCCAGCAGGTATACAAAACATAATGGCCTGAGGAACAGCACTCTGGCACAACCCAGCAGGTAAGTGAAGGCAGGCTGGGCATAGATTAATTATCAATCAACAGACTCCTGGTGTCACAGAAAGGGTCTATCCTGTAACCACCATAACTGGCTATTTTTGCCTCTTAAATACAACATCTAAATTGACAGTCAGCACAGCATGAGGTATGCTACCCTCCAAAAAGCACTTTTTAACGGGTAGAATAACAGGTAGAATAACAGCACCTCTACCTCACTTGTGTGTGTAGAACAGTATTTCTAAGTAATGGTCCAACTTCTATAAAAGTAATATATTAGACAGCATGCTATGTATGCCTAAAGACATGGGAAAGGGAAGAACAGATATCTGCCTTTCAGAAGATACCCAAGCAGCTGATGAAAAACTGCAGCAGTGGCTGTGGAGGATGCCTCAGGACTGAGGGCAGCATGCTGGATTGCCTACCTGGACACAAGATCCTTGGAGCTGCCTGGCAACACGTCTTCTCATGGTTGTACCCCCAGAATGAGGGCAGCCTCCCTCTACCCCAGTACTGCATGAGCAATGAAAGAGTATCTTTGAGAGTAAAACACCTGCGCTTGTCAGTGTGTGTTATGTCAGCACATAAAATGGGTCCAGTAAATTTGTCTCTTAGGGAAAACACTCAGTGGAAGTATTGTTTGTGCCAGATAATTTGTTTGCTTTATTATCCTTCACACACTGATTTCTTGCCAGATTTTTAGAGGGGAGGCTGAGTCCAACCTGCTAAGATCATTCATCCACCTGCAGAGTGTTCTCCCAGGCTCTTTCCAAGCTCCACACTCACATTGGGTGTGCATTGCAAGGTCAAAACATGGGTTTCCCTCCTCACTCACGTGACCGTCCAGCCATACAACAGAACAGCACAGCCCTAATGGAAAACCACTCAGAATATTCACTCATGTGTCCTCATGGAGGTAAAAGTGAACTTTGTTTTATTTCTATTTTTACCACACTCTTGTAGGGTCCTACAGGGTTTGTGCGGCTTAACAAGCTACTATTGGATAATACATTTTGTTTATTATTCCTTTTCTTGTATACAACATCACTGTTTTTCTTCTTACTGCTCCAGGAAAGTTCCAAGGACACTATCTTTGGAATTGTCATCTGGGTTGAAAGCTGGGTTGTGCAGACAGGCTTTGATTAAAATATCATGCCCTTGCTCTGTTAAAATGTTTTCCTCCAATTCCTCCTTTTCTTTTTGCACAGCCCAGGCTTTGGAAGCAATTCATTTCAGACCTTTATGGATACAGGATAACATACAGCTTATAATAACTACCCCTATTAATACTATAACAAGAATTAGTCTCTCTTCTAGTACAAGAGATTTTAACTACTTAACCAACTTCTAATAGGGTCATCAACTTCTTTCAGGGTGTGTACCATGTTTTGCAGCTGTTTTAGTTGTTCATGGATAGAGACTGAGTGTTTAGAAAGATTTATACAACACATTCTTTCAAATTTTAAAACAGGCAATAACTGAAGAAAATTGGTAGAGACACAACCTCATGACTATAACATAAAACTTCTGTTGGCAAACTGTCTGTGTAGTTTTCAGGCATAACTGTCTCGGCAGATTCACTTCTGATCTTGTTTGGAGTACCAAGGCTGTGTGGTGACTTCTCTGTTCACTGGATCTCATGTTCTCAGAGGCAGACAGTCTGGTCAGACAAACAGGTGACCCTTTTGAACCTGTCAACAAAACATAGGCACTTCTCTTGAAGTTAATGAATAATTTTGGCTTAGCTGTGATACACTTAATTGTGAATTCAGATTATATGATCTTTTCTAAATTTTTTATATATTTCATTATTCAAAATTAATTGTGATCTAAATTTCTAATGCACATAATACATTAATCGAATGCTTTCAGGGAATCAATTCCTTTTGTTTTTAAAAGTGTTTTTACCTTTATCATGCATATTAATATCAACACAAAACTCTACAAATAATGAACGAAAAACCTACAGCAGTCAGAAACCAGTCAGATAATAAACATTATTAATAACAGATGTGATACAGAATTACTATTAACCACTAAAACACTGCACCAGCATCTCATAGTCTGTAAACAGATAACAAAATCAGTGAAGGATTGGATAACCACCTCTGGAAATGATTCTCCAAGCCTACTTTAAAATTGATCCAGCTGTCATATTAATAGGGTCAAATTGCCAAGTCAGAAGTGACTCAAATACTGATTTGGTGCAGAAGACATCTGATCTGTTGGTAAACATTCTGTCCAGGTAAAGTCAAGGCTTGACCAGGGCCTTGGGCTTTAAACTGGAAAGATGTCTCTTAACTCATTTTCAAAACAAGGTTCTTAATAATAGCAGCTATGAGATGCTTAAAGCTCAGCAAACTGTTGAAATGCATTTGTGTAAAGCAAATGATAAGAAGTCTTAGGCAACAGACTAATCAAACCATTTAGCAGTTGATTTAATCTTTTCTCATGGTAGCTGACTTGAAGTAACAATACATTTTCTTGGAATTCTGGAAGCACTGAAAAATAATAAAGCTACACTGGATTAGGCAAAAGCAAGTCTCCTTAAACAAGGAAAGGAGTAAAAAAAACCAAGAAAAACTCTGTATAGGAACAGCTGTATAGCTTGTTTACAGAGATGCATCTGCAGATAGAAAACAAAAAGATCTCAAATGACACATGTCTAAAAAGTAATTACACAAAGATATGTTAAAATATATAAGAAGCCGGCTATAAATACAACAATGACACCCTATAGATAATGCTCATAAAATATCCATAAATTCACATTATACAATGAATAGGTCAACAGTGTCTGAGAAAATCAAGATAATGACCAAAAATTAAATAAGGTAAAAAACTTCTAAATTTCCTAGTAAATAACAGTCACTATTCTTTTGTGTATCCTATAGAAAACAAAAACTGCAGAGATTGCAACAAACAATAGAACTCCCAATGAAATCAAGGGTGACTGAATTCCCCTCCATCCACAAGCAAGCGTGCATAGGTGTTTCATCACAGCTGTTACAGTCGTAGTCATCTTCATCTCTCTAGGAAAATAACTATACTTTGCAATTTAGACAAATGTCTTTTAACAAAACGTGAGACGATTTAAATTTTAAACTTGGCAGAAATTAATTTTGACAGAAGGAAATAGTAAAACTTAACTTCAAAAGAATACCAAAATTATAAAACCTAACTTAAGAACAGTCAGACCTAAACTTAATGAAATTTAACTTTGCTTAATTTTATTAACACTTAATCTATATCAAATGAAAACATAACTCAGTCTTACTCTATTATTACAAAAAAGGCAATTTAAAGTTTGGTGTATACCTTTTGAAAACAATGTAACAGCAACAGGAATTTACTATAGAGATTATAAAGATGCAATAAATACATTATAATTTTATGTAATTTGGCTTTGAGAGTAACTCATAGTAACTACAGATGTTACTGAAAATACTTATTCGTAGCAGGAATTTGCCGGGTATATGCTTAAGTTTGTTAGGATTTTTAAAGTGAAGTTTTACTAGAGGAAAACCACAACAACACAGGATTTGGCAAATTGCTATTCAGCTTTTGTAGTACTTCTCAGAAATATCAAGTCCAACTTTTAATTAAAATCTGAAGTCCAGATTGGTATATATGCTGTTACATGTGTTTTTTATAGCAAAAAGACTCACATTGAAATTGCCTTATTAAAATTGTGGAAAAAACAAGCAAATGGGTAATATAGTTAACTTTGTTTTGTACAGTGAAGTTTTCCTAGCTAATTATTTTTTAAACCATGAGTATCTTCGGTAGATAACACTAATTGGAGGGTTGTTTTATTAGTAGCTGTAAATCATTCAATATTTTGGCATTAGGTTTTAAAACTAATTCTTGCAAGGTAACTTTTTACTTCTGTTAATATTTACTGTAAACATTTCTAAAGAAGGGTTTTTTTAATTTTCTAAAGGGTTGCAGTAATTTCTCCAGTAAAAATCTAAAACCGCAAGAACTCATAATTACTTAAAAACACAAAATTAACTCTAAAAGGGTATATAAAGACATTCTAAGAAAATAATGAATTATAACTTTTTAACAAACTGGGTACTATCACGGTGCTTCTTCTTGGAGAAGGAGCAGAGAGGCTGAATGCCCAGTCTGCTGCTGTTACCTCTAGAAGGTTTGAGTGAAGTCTTTGTCATCCCCCACATATGCTCGCAGAGGGGAAAAACTGAGAGAAAAATACCCACAAAGTTAACTTTAACAAATGCAGTTCTTTCAATATTTCTCTTATTATTCACAGACAGAGAGAAAAGGAATGATTTTATAAAAACAAACGATGTTAAGCGAAGAGCTTCTCAGAGCCAGGTGGTAGCAGCAGTAACCATTGCAACTTATCAGCCTTTAATTACAGTAATGAATTTCAAACTAGATACAATATAGTTAGCAATTTCTTGACTCTGTAATTGCTGATATTTGTCCAGCATGGCCTTGAAGCTTCTTCTGCAGCGGCTCTGCCATGGGAGTGTCTCTGTTCTCTGCGCATGCTCCAATGCTCCCCTCACGTCCCCCTGGGTCGGGTGGATACTAATCTAAATTTGGCTTCTCTTCAAAGATAGAGTTAATATCTTGCCCCTGTATGTCCACAATCGATTTAAAAACATTGGACATCTCCTTATTCTCTTCTCTCTGACTCTCCCCACCTCTCTCCAAGGGCATCATTGTCAAGAATGTTCACCCAGCAGTGGGCAGTGGGACTGCTGCTGCATGTAGAATTACAGGGCTTGCAGCCTGGGTAGATTTCGCTTTCATGTCTTTTAAGGTATTAATTACAATCTGCCAAGTCAGGCTGTAAGACAGTGTCCTTGCTTTTCCCCATAATCATTTTCTCCCACAGCTGGTCTCCTATTTCTCTCCAGTCTTCCACTGCAAAAAGCAGTGGAGGCACTTTCAAATGCCTGTTTTCTCTAGCCCATACAACAAGCCTTTCTAGGTCCTTATCCGTTACTGCTTCCCCTCGTTTAACAAGTATATTTTGAAGCAGTTTTTGTGCTGCCGCAAATTCAATATCATGCTAGCAGCCCTGGACGGGGGGAGATTTGCGACTCCTCCTCCCTGAGTGCCGACGCTTACTTGCCCTCGAACTTCGTCTCAGACTCCTCTGTCCCCGGTTTTCCCCAGCTTAGGTTCACAATTCCACGTCCAATCGCTGCACAAACCCACCACCCAGCTCCAATCCACTTCCATGTCCAACCACTGCACAAATCCACTCCCTCGGCCCCGATCCGCTTTCCATGTTCAACCACTGCGCAAACTTGCCAAGCTGGTACCCTTTGCCCACAGAGGGTCCCTGTTCAGAGCGCCAGGTAATGGAAAACTGCTTAGAATATTCACTGAGTCCTCATGGAGGTAAAAGTGAACTTTGCTTTATTTCTATCTTTAGCACGCTCTTATAGGGTCCTACAGGGTTCGTGCAGCTTAACAAGCTACTATTGGCTATGGATGCTAACTCTGAATCAGGCAGCATAGTGCCTGTGAAATAGCAGGCCACATAGCTTTCTCAGTCTTGCCTGAGAAAGTGGCCTGGAAATCATGGGGAGGAATTAAAACAATCCTCAGAGATAGAAAGCAGCCTTGCAGGTGCTGTTTGTCAGTTCCTTGTTTTCCTGCAAGAGAAAGTCAAGGGGTGGTGAACCCCACTGACCAATGATGGTGATGTGTTAGTTTACTAACCAATAAGAGTTTTCTTGTCTGTACTTTTCACGTATTGGTCTATAAAAAAAGACCTGAGGTAATAAACCGGGAGAGAATTCTCCAGTTTGACTCCATGAGAAAGTCTGTGTTGTTCTTTTCGCCGTTCCTAATAGAGCGACAACTGGCTAATACATTTTGTTTATCATTCCTTTTCTTGTACACAACATCATTGTTTTTCTTCATTCTCACTGTTCCAGGAAAGTTCCAAGGACACTATCTTTGGAATTGTCATCTGGGTTGAAAGCTCGGTTGTGCAGACAGGCTTTGACTAAAATATCATGCCCTTGCTCTGTTAAAATGTTTTCCTACACAGCGCCACTGTCACACGGTAGCCAAGGTAGGGGACAGACCTCATACAGACTCCAGCTGGCAGGTGGGTGTTGCAAAACCTTCCCAAAAGTTGTACCTGTCCACAAAGCAGTCAACATCTGTAACTATAGTATAACTAAAAACTGTAACAATAACTGGGTTTTTTATGCAGAAGAATACTGAATTTTCACTTCTTACAACAGCCTTCTTGCAAACCTCTCTGACTTTTATCATAGCTATACAGCTATGATAAAGTATTTACAGCAAATGATGTTCCTCTCATCTAAGCCCCTATGACAGCTTTGCATGCTCTGAAATTCTAGTTTTACCATTGAGAAAGCTGTTGACTTGAAAGTAAATGGTTTATTTTAAAACATATTAGAGGCTTTATTTTGAAGTGCACCAAAAATATATCACTTCATCTCCTTTTCTCTATGATGTTAAGGTCTCTTCTGCCCCTTATATCCTTACCTCTCTTAAGGAGGTTTCCATGCCATGTTGACCAAGAGGAAGGTTCTAACATTAAACAACAGGAATATGATCTATTTGGATGAGATAGCCATAAACATTTGGAATAAAGTGACAAACTGCCAGACTCACAAAGCTTTTTAAAACTCTCGCTGTGTTTGTTGGGGACAAATGCTACTTCACATATGCTAACTCATGATAAACTTCTGCTGCAGACTGCTGCAGGGTGGGAACTAAATGTGGTAAAGTCATGGGGTCTGCTGTGACAGAGAGGCTCAAGGGTTCTTTGGGTTGGCTTACTATGGATAGTGACAGAAGGCTAAATCCTCTTCTTTTAGACTGGGGTAGTGCTAGTAGGCTCAGCCTTGCTGAGATCTTTTTGCATTCTCTATGAATATGTATATAAAATAACCCATAAAATTTAACTAGCACATTGCCTGAGTAAGGGCTGCGCTGTTCAGGCACTGTAAATCAGCAACTCTTCCTAAGGAAACAATCAGAATAAAATACTGTGTTGAGTTTTCCTTACAAAGATTATCCACAAACACCGCCTTTCATGCGAAGCTGGCAGTGGTACCTCTGGGCTATGGCTCTGGCATCCATCAGAGTAGGAAGGACTGCTCCTGAAAGCCTCAGGGTGCATTCAGGAGCTCAGGGTGAAGAATGGTGAAGAATGTTGGTTCCCACTCCCTGCTCCAGGAATTACTCCTGTTGTGGAAAACAAGCAAAAAAGAAAAACAAGCTGCCAAGCACAGCAGCTGAGCAAGACCACATTTGGGTAAGTGCTGGACAAAGTTGGAAAAGAGCCAAATTACAGTGTACTCTTAACATCAGTGATTCTCACTGTCTTATTTATTACTTGGAGTTTAGCAGCAGCAGCCCCCTGACCTGCAAACTCACCCAAACATCCTGGAACCACAGCCAGCCAGCCAGCAACCACAGCTCCCATCCAAAGTGAGATGGAAGTGCAAACAAGCAGTGAGAAGGCAGCTGCCTACACTTGGTGAGAAAAATAATTATATGAATCTCATGTTCAAACAGGATCACATTCCCCTTGCCTCTGGTCCGGGCATGATCACTGTGGCACTACTGAACAAAGACATGAAGACACCCCAAACCTTTCCTCCTTGGTCTGTTTAAGAAAAAAATATTGATTTTTTTTTTTTTTAACTACATAACATGACAAAGACAGAAGTGAGGGAAGGGTGGCCTTTTCAGTAAGCAAGGTCCCCAGAAGGACTACTAGTAAATGGTCAAATCTCCACATTTTACAGTACTAGGGCAAGATCAACACCACAGCCATCCTCTTTTCCCAAACCGCAATATTAGCAAAAAATGTGCTCAAACTCAGGGTAGCAGGGTGGAAACACAGTCAAGGAACATTGGAAATCCTACTATTTTTTGATCTTCTGCTGTTTAATCAGGGAAGTCTCCTTAGAGACATCCTAGTGGAGCCTTTTTGCTGAGGAAATGTGGGAACATGGCACACGGTGAGGTAGACACAGTCTCAGGTAAAGAGGAGAATTTGCCTGCATTTATTATTCAGATATCCAACCTGGAGATTTGAGTTAGATCCTCAGCTGCTGAGTGGTGATGTATAATTATAGCATGTAGGCACCATTTATAATCTCTTTCTACTCATTCTCTGCCCAGTCAACCTATTGTAGCCCTTTAATTTATAGACCTTCCTCCTGAATAATTCTGTGATTATGTGGAGAAAGGGATTGTTGCTACTCTTGGGTAGTTACAGAGCCCAGCCACACTAGACAGGGCAGAGAGCAAAGAGGTATTTCTTCAACATGGCACATTCTCTACTGACTGTAGTCTGTGAATGTGAAGCTTGCTTGACCAGCAACTAGATCCTAAAATCCTGTTTCTTGAACTTGACTATTTCCAGGGCTGTCCAGGATGCCCCTCCCAGCACAGTACTGTGCTGCCAGCCCAAGCAGCACTGAAGTTGAATCCTTGACTTGAGGTTGCGCTGCCAGGAAAAGGAATTTCCAGTCTGTGGAGGAAATAATCCACAGAGGGAGCAATGTGGGTTCTCCCAGCAGCAGCAGGCACAGCAAAGCCCTGACCTGTGCTCTGAGCAGTGTCAGACACCTGCCTTTGCTCTTGGGCTTTATAACCATACCTGAGGTGAGACCAAAACTACCAGTAATGTTTAAAAAGCATCAGCTTATTCCCCACAAAATCTTGGAAGAGATTTTCTTAGAAATCTCTTCTAAACCATACAAGGAAAGAACTGGGAAGCCAGCACTCCGCTACAGGCACTGGCAAAAAACACAGCTCCCTCTTGTACTGACAGATATTTAAGACGGGCCTACATGTTAAAATTCACTTGTCAACGTTCAAAATTAAAAAATCCCCAAACTTTAATAAATGACTGACACTTTCTGTTTTTCCTGAGGACCATTTAATGCAATTCCCACTGCTACGGCCGGCACTCAGTGCCTGCCATGCCTCACACCCCACCCGTAACCCACTTCAGGGGCTATGGCGGGGGCCTTCCAGAAGGGTCCCTGAAACATCGGGAAAACAAAATACATCTTTCGGCCAGCACTGCACCACGAATGCTCTGAATTTTATTAAAGCTCAAGGGCAAGAGAAGAACAAAAGCAGAACCCCCATCTGCTCAGCAGACTGAAGCCTACTCAGACCCCATCTCCTCAGCGGCGCCTGACAGTGGCCCTGCGCTTCCGATGCCCCCGGCCCTCGCCCGTTCCAGGGCCTAGCCCCTATCCGGGCTGCGGGAACGCCCCGAGCGCCGCTCCCGCCTCCCCGCCCGCCTCGGGCCCCGCCCGGCCTGTTCCGGCCCAGCCATGGCGGGAGACGGCGAGGAGGCTCTGGCGGCTTTCGTGGCCCTTCACGGAGCCGCGCTCCGCGCATCGCAGGTCCCCACGCAATACTGGGAGAGCCTGAGCCGCAAACTGCGGGGAGAGGTGAGTGAGCGACGCTGGGGGTAGCTCCGCATGGGAGAGCAACGCTGAGGGAGCAGTCCCGGAGGGCAGCCCTGAGCAGAGGACGAGCGGAGGCCGTGGGACGTGGCCGTGGAAAAGCGGTGCTGAGGGCAGCCCCTCCACCCCTGGGTGAAGAAAAGAATCACGGTGTTGTTAAGCAGGGGACAGTGGGAAAGGCGCGGTGCGGGTTGTGTTACCGAGACTGCAGCTCGGGGCTGTGAAAGACGTCAGGTGTATTGTGCGTATCTGATTTCGTCTTTTTGTTGTCGTGAGGTTTGGAAGCGTTTGGAAATCCTGGTAACTAGAGATGCAGTACTGAAGAGACGTGATGAATCTAAAAAACCACAGCACTCTTAACAGCTACTAAGAAAAAAAATTAACTCGGTCCCAGCCAAATGCAAGACAGTGTCCTCAACCCTTCAGCTTTTTATGCCAACGAGAATTAAGAAAAAACAGCAACGGTAGTAGTGTTAGACCCAGAATGTTGTCATATCCTAATCCATCTTGGATTGACTTTTGCCTGATTTTTAATTTTTTTTTTTTCCAGTTCACTTCCACACAGATCTGCCCTGCCCTCAGTCATTTATAACTGTGCAAAGCTTGGGCAGCTCATCTCATGTATGCGTGAGTTACCTCACTTGGGCAGTTATTTTCGGGTGAAGCTGACCCCTGGCCCTGAAGTAAAGGAAGTGTGGAGGCACAGGCACACTTCCAGGATGAAGTATCCCTTTTCACCTTTATAGCAACCATCTGCTTGCTTCCTGGAGCTTTGTGATGGGAAAGGGAAGAGAGACAAAGTCAAGAAAAGGAATGATTTTAAACAGATAGTAAAGGCACGGGTCGTATTTAGATTTTTTTTGTTTCAATGTGGTTTGCACATCTGCAGCCTAGCCTCGGGGATGGGGTAGGCTGTCTTTGATTTGTGGGAGTAAAGGAACAAGGAACTGAGGCAGGAAAGAGAGGCAACCCAAAACCATTCATCTGTAGAATTGAGAGTGCTCAAGGGAGTCTGGAGGAGTCGACCTGGAGAAGAAAATATGAATTAGGTGAACTTCTAGTTCTGGGGAGAGAAAGAGCTCTGATAAGGGGAGAAGTGGTAGTTTGCTGGAAGGCAGGATAAGCACTGAAGAAAAGAGTGAGATGGGGTGAGAAGTTTGTACAATAGTATCGGACAGTAGGGAAGGTGAGGGAACTGCAGTTTAGCACCATGTACTGGTAAAGTAATTTCCAGTTACCTGAGTGCTTCTTTTCCCCATCTCATTTTCAAAGTAGGGACAGGAGAAAAGCATTGCAAGTCATGATATGAGTGCTTGTAGTCAGGAAGGGTCTGAATATGTTCCTGCTGCTTTCAGGCTGTTTCGTGGTACTGTTAATAACAGGAATACGTGTTTATTACAGAGAAGATAAATCTACATTATTTCAAGCATATTCCCAGTCAAAAGCTCCTTGTGGAATTACATTCCCCCAGTAAGTATTCATGCAAGGGACTTGGAGCAGGAATATCTGCTGCTCTGCTTAGGTAGGAGGATATGAGAAGGGACGTCCTGGAAGAGGATGGAACAGAAGGCAGTATAAAGCTGCCAAGGAAACCCAAAGTTGAGAGTTGCTGTGTTTCCACTTGCCAGTATGATGCTGGAGGTAGCAAACTGAATCTATGCTGTGACCTAATGCAAGCTTGAGATTTGTGACCTGTGGCTGAAATCCTTGCTTGTTACCAGCTTTGCTGGGAGAGTGTCACATTGAGAAGGTAAGACAGTAGACTGAGAAGAGACCCGTGGTGCTGATGTTTTTATGGAGTCTGGGATGATGAAAGGCAGAAGGAAGAAAGCACATGCCCTAAGGCAGCAGGCTGCTCCTGCTGCATCATTTTACTTACAGTGGTGGCTGAGCATGCTGTTCTGTAGTAGATGTCCCAGTGTGTGTGGAAAGAGACTTAATTATTTCAGTGAGGTTTGGAAGATGAAGCAAGCTGCTGAGAGTGCTTGTCTCTACTCCTGCAGCTTCTGGGTTTTGTCCAGAAGGAGGACAAAAGGATATTGAGAAGATTGGGATGTCCAGGAAAAGTTACTGTGAGGAGTGCTGTGGACTGTGATAACCTCTTGAGGAGGTAGAGACCAAGCTACGGGACCTTGCTTAGAACTGGACCACTCAGAATGGTCCAGGCTGGAGGAGCAGCAGTAAAGAAAGAAAAGGAGGTGAGGGGAAGGGGTGAAATGGTTTTGGGAATCTAGGTAATAAAGTATAACTCTGGGGACAAAAACCCAGTAAAACATAGAGTGTAGGATGAGTTTCCTTGTTATATATGTAAAATAGAGGAATTTTTCAATTATCCTAATCTGCTGCAAAGATTAAAACTATCTAGCATAGAACTTGAAAAATTTGCATCTGCAATACAGATAAAATATCTCTTGCATTAATACCTCTAGAACCCAGCCCAAACAGCTGTTTTCCAACACTCTCACACATGTTTCAACATACAGAGTGAATGCACCCTCCCTCCACTGTGTACACTGAAGGCTGTGAGAAGTGGAGGGCTTGGGTTTCTTTTTTTAATTTACCTTGGGATCTGCTGGAGCAGGTTTCTTTTTGAGAGCATTGTGTAATTAGATTGCTCATTCAAAACATGGCATAACTGCTAGATTGGTAAACCTGCCTTTATTTATTCATTTTGCATTTGGCATTCTTCTCAACAGAATGCTTCTCAATGCTTCCTCTCAACAGAAGCATTCAAGCTTCTGTTGAGAGGAAATTTTTTTGGTGTTTCTGGCAAAAATTTGAAAAATAAAATACATGCATGTGTAATCATTCACTATAATTTTATTTCTAGTGTAGTGGTTGTTTCTTATGCTACTGGATAAACTGTATATATAGTATTAATGCCTGTATCTAATTTTATTAATAATGGTTTTTTTTTCTATTCCAGCCATACACTAAGTTATTTTGCAGGCTTCTCTGTATTGCAGGAAGATTTTTTTAGCCCTCAGATGTTGCTGGCAAAAGACTGCTTAGAGTTTCTTCCCAGTTAGAAATGGAGGCTGTTAATTAATTAAGAAAAAATTAAGAAAAAACTTAGAAGGAATGCAGCATGATGATACTCCTAGAATTTATTTTTTTGAGCAGTGGAGGGCAGCCTGTTGCTCAGAGGTTACCTGTGGCCTTCAAAGCAGTTTGCAGTGTGCCTTAAAAGAATTTTCTGGAGATGCCTGTGTGTAATTGTCATAACATGTACCTGCTTTGGTATCAAATTCTCATTTTCTGCAGTTGGTTACTTTGGAACTGCACCTGAACATGGAGAGGGAGGGATTTTGCCCAAACATGTTTTGCTTGCAAGAAGTAGTGCTGCTGGAATGTGTTGGTACCCTTTTGCTGTGTAGAGGTTATTGGTTGCTCTGATGGAATACTTAATGTGAGCTCTCCCTGTTCTGCTTCAAGCCAAAGATTACTTCTCAGATTGGTGGTGTGATCTTATCCAGCTGGTTTTTGCTTAAGGAGCTTACTTAAGATTCCCTTAATGGTTCTGCTGAGTTAATAGGTTCAGTGTTACAGCCTGGCTCAAAGGGAGGGAGGAAGAGGGGAGACACAAAACTATCTGTGTATCCACACTGACAATGAGGTGCTTCTGCCAAATCCATCAGTGAAGTACTGAACTGCTTGTATTATCAATTATGAGTTTAAAGAACAACAAAACCACAAAAAGCGTGATTTTTAAGGTGGTCTTGAGCTGCTGCTGCGACAAGCATGATTTGCTTTGAATGAGGAATATACATAATTCACTTTTATAAGGTTATAAATTCTCTGGGAGAAATTTTGTGTTAAGCATAATTCTGTAAAGGTATTAAAAGTGGAGATTTTTTGCTAAATACAACTGCTGCAGTCTCATGCATCTGGTGATTTGTCAGAAGGAGAGACCAAAACTTTGCCTTAGGGCATTTGGAATCCCTTCATTTTTTGAAGTCTTGAGATTATATTTAATTTTAAAAAATAAAATATAAACCAAATAGCTTCCCTTTCGTGTTGTGGAAGAACTTGGTATTCATTGTGGGTGTTTGATAAACGGATGGAGCCTGTCGTGAGCAAAGGCATCTGAGTCAGCCACTGGTTCACCTTGTATCCCTCTCACAAACTCTTTAAGATAAAAGCTAAGTGTGGAAAACATAGTGCCACACTGCAGCACATGTCAAGTGGCTCCTCTGCATTACACTTGTACTTCTCATTTTCTAATAGCTCCCAGTCACTTGTCTGTCACTTCTTTGTTAGCTAATGAGGTTGTTGAGGATGGCCCTTGATCCAGCAGCAGGCACAGTCAAGTGTCACTTCAGGGAAGAGTGGAACATGTTTCCTGGCACGCTGCATTTGCTGGCTGCCATGGGCTGGAGTTAGCATTTGTGCCCTGAGCCAGTCCAGGGAGCTTACCCAGCTGGGAGCCAACCTGACAAAAATTAATTGTGAGCACAGGGAGGGGCTCTTCTTTTGCTGGGATCTGCCTGCAGCTACGTGAATTTCAATGACTACAAATTTTCAAGGCAACTGTGCAGACTTAAAAAATCATTAGAGACTACTATTAGAACAACAAGAAGTTATGATACTGCTTAATACTGAGTAATATTGTCCTCTTCTAGCAGCTGGAAAACTAGAAGTAAGGTGGAACTGCTATTTTGATACCTGCTGAAGTGAAAGAAACTAAGTTCCTGATTTTTATTTTTTTTAAATAGGTGTGTTTTAATCTCCTGAAAGTTTGTTTGCAGAGTAATTTTCTTTACCCTAAAAAAATGCGTATGTATGTATTAGCCAACATACTGTTAGCATCCCCTTAGCATTTAGCTAAGAAGCTGTGTGCTAAGAAGCTGTTAGCTAATAACAGCTAATAGCTGTTAGCTATTGTTAGCATCTGGAAGGCATCCCTGACCATGGCAGCAGGGATGGAACTGAGATGATCTTTTAAGGACACTTCTAACCAAAGACATTCTATGATTTTTTTATCCACCATGGCCCCCTCCCCTTGCCTTCCACCATTCCAGAGGAAAATACCATCCCATGTTCCTCAGAAGGGAATTTCAGATACTTCTCCACTTGTATCTGCTTTATGAACTGTGGCTTAAGATGAGAAGTAACTGTTGTTCCCCTGCTGACTTCCTCCCTCTTTGAGCAGCTGTCTGCTTTTTCTAGCTGTCCTTTCTTCACAAATATGGAGTTGATTTCCTCACCCTCCTGCTGACACTTAGCAAAAATAATTGTCCTATAGAAACACTCACCTGAACAAATGAAAACTTGTTGCTGCCACTGGCATTTTACAGCCAAGACGTTGTCAATTTACGGAAGTAATGATTTTTAATCATTTTTAATGTAGCATTGCAGGCTATTTGTTGAACTATTGCAGATTTGGAGTATTGAACCAGTAACTCTGGAGTTCACACTTTAGACCTTTCTCCCTCCCTGCTACTTTTTAGTCAGATTGAGGCAAAGGATTTGTCTGCCCATGCCTGGTTTATTAGGTAGTGTGTGAGTGATTCTAGCAAAATAATTCTCTCTGAAAAATTTCAGCTGTCTTTTGAGGCTTTACCTATTTTTGTCTTCCTAAAAGCATATGTTCATTTTGAAACTATGAAAGTTGTCAGCAGGGTCTTGGTTCTGCCAGAAAGGCAAGCCCACTGTTTGGCAAGGGAGCCTTGAGTGGTGACTGTCCTCACTTCTATATATTCTAGATGTAGTGAACCCAGAGTAGGCAAGAATGTAAACAAACCCCTTTCAGCACCTTAGTGTATACACTTATAAAACTTATATAAGTCAGTGTATAAAACTTATCTTCATATATAGCAGCATAAGGAATCTCCCAATTTACCTGGAGGGGAGTGAGCGTTGACAGTTTCTTTCACAGGGAAAGAAGAGAGAGATTTCTGAGATTTCTTAGCTGGTTCAGAACTCAGTTGGGAAAAGCTCTTTTTCTTCAGGGACCTTAGTGTACTTTAGTACAGTTGTGGAGCCTCAGTTTTGCAGATCTTAAATTACTTAATTTAGCAAAGGTTGAACAAAGGTATTCTGTTTTCAGCCTCTAAAATTCTTAATGAGGCATTAAACTGATAGGCAATCATCAGTAGACCTGTTGGTGCCAAAGAAACCAACAAAGCTTCCTGCCAATATTAACTAAAGAAACTTCCCAAACAAACAGCTGTGTTAAAATGTGAAAGAATAAATACTGTTGTTCATTCATATCTTAAGTCAAAAATGCCATTTTTTATCAGGTTACAGGGAAGAAATGTCTGCAGGTGTTGCATTGTCCGTGTCAGGGTACTGCCTTATCCAGTTGCATGATATTTTATGCACTTCCCATCTCAGGTATTTGATGCTGGTGATTACTTTGGAATAATGCAAGTAGAAGAGGTGGATGAGGAGGAAGAAGTTGATGAAGAAATGGAAGAACAGTTTAAAAAGAAACCAAATCCTGGAAATGCGCCTTGTTTCAAAGTTATTGTAACTAATGAGAATGGACTTCAAGCCTCCAATCCTGATAGGTGAGTTGTGATTTTGAAAATAGTGTTCAGTCTTTGAGTAGTGTGAAACCCTAAAATGATGATAGTTTACTTCGAGACTTGTTTGATTCTCTTCAGAAATCCTCTTTTCCAACTCTAAGACATAGCTGCATATTTGAAGGAAGATGCATGCTATGAAGCAAAGGGTACTGGGAGTGCAAATATCTTAATGTCATTTTTAAATCATGTAGGAAGATACTCAGAAATTTGTTTTGGTAAACTCAGGGAGAAAATAGGGAAAAGGCAACCTTGAAATGATTTCTGCAGAAATAAAGCAAACCTTTGTATCTTCAAGACTGTGTGCCTGTGGAAAAAACAACTAAATACTTGTAATCACCACAAATCTCATGCCAAGAAGGTACTCACAGTAATATTCTGTGGGCTATTACATTTCCTTCAGGCAGCTAAAGTATAATTCAAGAGCGTGGTCATGTGCATGCATGTAGAATTGAATGTATCAAATTACTGTTCTCTTGCTTACAAATCAGCTTATCTGTCATGAATACAAGACTAGGAGGCATCTAAAACTAGAATAAAGTTGTGTAAGAAAACTTTACACTATAGTACTGCTTCTTGTGTTCTTACTGGTTTCAAACATAGAACAGGGTATTTGTCATGCATTAATGAAAAGCAGTGAGATGCCTCTGCAGAAGATCTAAATGCAGTTCTGCTCAGTTCCATAAAACTTCTGTGAGACCTTTCATACTTTTTAGATATTAGGTAAATATGCAAAATCTAAACATTTAAATTAGGCCTGTTGAGTAAAATCGACAAAGAATCATAGGTATGTGCCTTTACATCCCTGCCTTAACCTAAGTAATCATCTTTCTAAATCTGAGAATGCACTTAAATTATCAAGTTCAAAACCAGCTCCTGTGATAATCTTGGGCTTCCTTGCAACATTCAGGTGTGTGAATATGGGAGCAGAACACCAACACACCTGTTTGCTAACATTTTCAAAGAGCTTGACCTTAGCATTCTCTGGAGCCTTTAATTTTAAAATTAAGTGAGGTTTAATGTGTGTGGAATCTGGGATACAATGATTGTTCAACCATACTTGCCCTATGTGACAGCTGACATGTTTTTAACTTTCTGAAATACGGGTGGTGTGGGGGTTTTTTTTTGTATGATTTGGGCATTTTTCTAGCAAGTAGAATTCAGATTTTTCTCTGTATTGGTTCAGTCAGATGATATAATCAAAATATGTGGAACCCCTCTGTTTGAAAAACTGCGGTTTTCTTCTAAAAGTCATGCGGCCTAAACAAGGGTTAAACTTGTCAAGGGAAGTTGCACCAGATATGTATGGTTTTATTTTGGTTTAGATTGTAATTTTCCAAACAATGCATTTTTTTTCTAAAAATAGCTTGGTGACACACCCCACCCCTACCAAAAAAAGAAGAAAAAAAACCGAATAGAAACAATCAAAAATTATTGCTTATTTTCTTTCAATAGCATATACAGGCTTCTGATGATCAGACTTCTCCACCTGGTTTTGCAGATGACAGTAGATGTCACAGACCTCATGACTAACAAGGTCCTCAAGTAATTTTTCAAAATGGTGTATATTTTTCAAAATAGTTTTTCTGTTTCAGGCAAGAATATCAGGTTGATGTAGTAGAGTTAATAGTGATCAAAAGGGAAGACATTTGTGTTCTTGGTTTTTAAAGGGAATAAGTTCACAAGCTGAGTGCCTGTTCTTTATTTGCTCCTCATTTTCATGGAAATGCTCACTATGCACCATAAGCTTTCTAGAGCAAAATCAGAGTGTATATTACTTCTGGAAAGTTGCTCCTACCCTGCAGTGCTGCTGTGTGTGCTCGGGGAGTGACTTTGTGACTAAGAGCAGATTAGCTATCACACTGTCTCCAGGGAAATCACAGTATGACTAGGTTGGAAGAGACCTTCAAGATCATCGAGTCCAAACCATACCTCAACTAAACCATGACACCAAGTGCCATATCCAGTCTTTTTTTAAACACATCCAGGGATGGTGACTCCACCACCGCCCCAGGCAGACCATTCCAGTATTTTATCACTCTTTCTATGAAGAACTTTTTCCTCATGTCCAACCTAAATTTTCCTTGGCCCATCTTAAGACTGTGTCCTCTCTGTCAGTTGCTGCCTGGTGAAAGAGACCCACCCCCACCTGACTGCAACCTCCTTTCAGGAAGTTGTAGAGAGTGATAAGGTCACCTCCGAGTCTCCTTTTCTCCAGGCTAAACAATCCCAGCTCCCTCAGCCATTCCTCACAGGGTTTGTGTTCCCAGCCCCTCACCAGCCTCGTTGCCTCCTCTGGATGCGCTCAAGCGTCTCAACATCCTTCCTGAACTGAGAGGCCAGAACTGGACACAGCACTCATGGAGCGGCCTCACCGGTGCCAAGTACAGGGGAAGAAGGACCTCCCTGCTCCTGCTGGCCATGCTACTCCTGATCCAAGCCAGGAGCCATTGGCCTTCTTGGCCACCAGGGCACACTGCTGGCTCATGGTCGGCTGGCTGTCACCAGTACCGCCAGGTCCCTTTCTGCCTGGGCACTGTCCAGCCACACTGTCCCCAGCCTGTAGCACTGCAGGGAGTTATTGTGGCCAAAATGCAGGACTTGGCACTTGGACTTATTAAACTTCATCCCATTGGACTTTGCTCAGTCATCTGAATGTTCCAGGTCTCCCTGCAGAGCCATCCTACCTTCCAACAGATCAACACACACTCCCAGCTTAGTGTCATCTGCAAATTTACTATTGAAAGTCTCAATACCCTCATCCATGTCATCAATAAAAACACTGAACAGGACTGGCTCCAGCACAGACCCCTGAGGGACACCACTGGTGACTGGCTGCCAGCTGGATGCAGCACCATTCACCACCACTCTCTGGGCATGACCATCCAGCCAGTTCTTAACCGAGCAGAGTGCTCCTGTCCAAGCCAAGGCCTGCCAGCTTTTCCAGGAGTATGCTGTGGGAGATAGTGTCAGAGGCCTTGCTGCAGGCCAACTAGACAACATCCACAGCCTTTCCAGCATCCACCAGGCAGTCACCTGGTCTGAGAGGTCTCTAAAAGGAGACCAGGTTGGTCAAACACGACCTACCTCTCCTAAAGCTGTGCTGGCTGGGTCTCATTCCCCTGGCCGTCCTGTAAGTGCTGCATGATGACACTCAGTATAAGCTGCTCTATTACCTTACCTGGTACTGAGGTCAGGCTGACTGGCCTATAATTACCAGGATCCTCCATCCCACCCCTTTTGTGAATGGGTGTCACATTGTCCAGCTTCCAGTCATGTGGAACCTCACCAGTGAGCCAGGATTGTGGTAAATGATAGAGAGTGGCTTTGCAAGCTCATCTGGCAGCTCTCTCATCACCCTGGGATGGATTATCTGGTCCCATAGATTTATGAACATCCAGGCAGCTCAACAGTTCTCTGACAGCCTCCTCTTGGATAATAGGGGGACCATTCTGCCCCTTGCCACCATCTACCAACCCAGGAGGACAGTTGTTCTTAGGAAAAATTGCTTTCCCACTGAAGACTGAGGCAAAGAAGGCATTAAGCACTTCTGCCTACTCCTCACCTGCAGTTACTAAGTTCCTTCCCTTATCCAATAAAGAACAAAGGTTCATCTTACCCTTCATTTTACCATTAATATATTTGTAAAAACTTTTTTTATTGTCTTTTACAGAAGTTGTCATTTTATGTTCAAACTGAGCTTCAGCCTCTCTAATTTCCTACATGCTCTAACAGCCCCCTTAAATATTTCCTGAGAGACCTGACCCTCCTTCCAAAGATGATACTTCCTTTTTTTCTTCCTAAGTTCCTGCAAAACCTCCTTGCCCATCTAGGCTGGACGTTTACCTTGTCGACATGTCTTTAAGCATACAGGGACAGTTTGTTCCTGTGCCCTCAAGATCTCTCTTTTGAAGCATGTCTACCTTGTCTGCACTCCTTTGTTTTCAAGGGCTGCTTCCCAGGGAACTCTCTGAATAAGTCTCCTAAATAGGCCAAAGTCTGCCCTCCAGAAGTCCAGTGTAAAAGTCTTATTTTTGTTCCTCCTGATTTCACTAAATATCAAGAATTTTATAATTTCATGATCACTGTGCCCCAAGCGACATCCAACCACCACGTCGCCCACCAGCCCATCTCTACTTGCAAACAACAGATCTAACATAGTCCCTCCCCTGGTGGGCTCACCCACCAGCTGCAACAAAAAATTGTCCTCCATGCACTCCAAAAATTTCCTGGATTGCCTCTTTTCTACTATGTTAAGTTCCCAGCAGATGTTTGGCAGGTTGAAGTTGACTACAAGAGCAAGGGCTGGTGATCCTGAGACGTTCTCCAACTGCTTATTGAATAAGTTGTCCACCTCTTATTCCTGGTTGGGTGAATGATAGACTCCCAGTAGGATGTCAGCCTTGTTGGCCTTTCCCTTAGTTCTTATCCATAGGCACTCAACTTCATCGTCATTAGATTCAATACCCATGGCATTAAAAACCTCCCTAATATAAAGGACCACCCCTCCATCTCTTCTCCCTTTCCTGTCTCTTCTGAAGAGCTTGTAGCCATTCAGTGCAGCGCTCCAGCTATGTGAGTTGTGGTGCAAAGGACTACATCCTTTGCTCTTGCACCATGGCTTCCAGCTCTTCTTGTTCAGTACCCATGCTGTGTGCATTAGTATACATGCACCTCAGCTGGGCTGCTGATCTCACCCCTAACTCAGGCTTACCACCCTTGGGCCTCCTTTCAGAGAGTCCAGCTGCATCCCCTTCCCCCTTCAAACCTAGTTTAAAGCCCTCTCAATGAAGTCCACCAGAACATGAGCTAAAAATCCTTTGCTCTTAACAGAGAGATGGAGCCCATCTGGTTCTAGTAGGGCAGGTACCGTAAAAGTTGCCCCATGAACAAAGAATCCAAAATTTTGCCGGTGACACCAACTCTTGAGCCATTTGTTGATGATGTGAGTTTTCCTATTCCTTTCACCATTTCTCTCCGCCATTAAAGGGACTGAGGAAAAGACTACCTGTGCTCTAAAGTCCCTTTTAATTGCCCTAACACTCCTCCTTTTGAGTTCATCATTGCCAGCCTGATGTATCAGCAGTGGTTATAATCAGACAGCTGAATCAGCCCAGGAAGTCTCTCAGTGATGTCCTGTACCCTGCAAACCTCCCTGTGCCCTGGATCCAGTTGACATATGGGGCCCTCTGTTCCCCTCAGAAGGGAGTCACCCACTAATGCAGCTTTTATTCAGAGCATGCAGCTGTGTGTGTGTGAGAACCCCAGGGTGTAACACCACCCAAACTCTCCTGCAGCGTGTTCCTCATCGACCACGCCTGGACATACCGCGTGGAGCATGCCCGGCAGCAGCTGCGCCTTGTGCCTGGCCTGCTGCACAGGATGGCCAACCTCATGGGCATCCCCTTCCATGGAGAGGTCCCAGACGAGAGCAGCATCGAGCAGGTGGTGCGGGAAATGTGGAAATACAACCAGACCTACAAGCTCTCTCAAGGGGTAAGACACTAAATGTTGCTAAAAATTTTGGGGTGAAGATGTTCCAGTACATGAATATTAACTAAGATCCTTACAGGCATTCCTTCTACTTGGAAGAAAAGGAAATGCTGCTTTTAGGGTGTGTAGGTAGGACCACACCAGATTGGTCACCCTGCTCTCTGTAGTCCTTCAGCACTGTACCAGCATTTCTTGAGCCTTTAAAACACTTTCAAATGCACATGTGCCATTTTTGAGGGAATACAACCCTTGGGGTGCAGGTGAAAAACATGTTGTAGGGTTTGCAGTGGAGCTCCAAAGTCTTTTTGAGTCTTTCTAATTAAAGAGGAGAAATCTGAATTCTTTGGCCTCAGCCCTATGCAGAATGGGCAAGGCTAACCCTGAGCAGTGAGAGCATGGTCAGACTGCTCCTATTAGCTCAGGGTCTTGAGATTGTTCTCTGGACTGGTCATCTTTATCAATTAAGCTCAAACTTAGCTCACACTAGAATCAGGTCTGAAAAGTCTCTGAGGAGATTCATTGTGACTTTTTCCGTAAATGAAAGGGAAAATCAGAACAGTATCTCTGTCTTTCTACCCTATCTCTTTGTTACTCAATTTATTATGAATAGCTTGAGAGTCAAATGGATATCTGTGTTACTACTTGAAAAGTGATTTTCCAGAAGACAGTTAATTCAACCTGTGGTTGAATTTATCTTCTGTTCACTTTTCTGGGAAATACCTCAAGTCTAATCTCTCTGCTCCATTCCTGCCTCCATAAAAAGACCAAAGTAGTGCTACCAAGCAGTTTAAGGTTTCAGGATGTTTTCATGATGAGTGTTGCAGGAAGGAGTGCTTTGATGATGCAGCCTCAGCACTTGTAGCTACTGTTAGTGCAGGCTGCAGTTTTGCTCTCCTTCACTCTCAAACTTCAAATACTTTTCAGCTAATTGATTCTGAGACAAACTGAATGAAAACTAGTCCTAACAAGCAGCCTTCTGCTGGCTTAGCTCTCTTAAGCAGCTGGTTTGGTTCAGGGAAAGCAGGTCTGGTAGGCAATAACAATAGCACAAGAAAGAGGAGGTTAAAGCAGAAATCTGAGAAGTGGTGTAGGGGTGCTGCCAGTGCCTGTCTCACAGAGCTTTTCCTGCAGTCCAGTGTTCGAGATGTCTCCCTCTGTTTATTCATGCAGACTGCAGAAGAGAAGGTTCCTGTCTGGTACATCATGGATGAATTTGGATCACGCATTCAGCATTCAGACCAGCCGAGTTTTGCAGCAGCACCTCTGTTTTATATGCCTCAACAAATTGCTTACACAGTTCTCTGGCCTTTGAGAGACCTTGAAACTGGTGGTGAGTGTGTGTCTGAGGAGCTGGGGTTTTCTTTAATGCTTGCAATAGAAAATGGGCCAGTTGTTACAAAATCATTAAGCATTTCACAGTAGAACAAATGTTTCAAGACCAAAAATAGCTGTATTCTTATAACACTGTCAAATATAAAAGTTCTATCTGTTATTTCTGTATTTTAAGATAGAGACATTTTACCAGTCAAAAAATAATGCTATTGTTTTATTGACAGAGAACTTAAATCTTGCATCACTGCCTTAGTGAAACTGCAAATTCAGTCATCTGAAGGGTTTAAAAAAAATCCTTAAAGTCTGTGTTTGTAGTTTTGTGTCAGAAAGTCGGGATCTGAAAGTTGGGAAACATCAGTCCAATGATTTATTCCTGTAATCTTGACCAGGGGCCACCCTGTGCCTCCATCATGTGGAGAACATAAGCATCCTAAATAATACTCTTTTTATCACGTTTCTTTAATTATCTCTAATTTTTTATTTAAATAACAAGATTTGTGCTGGTATTGACTGTACAGCTGTTATTTGAAGATTTTCAGTGGGAATGAAAGGCAGTTCCTAAAGGCTCTCCTGGTTTTGCTGCAGATGAAGTCACTCGTGATTACGCTTACGGGGAGACGGATCGCCTGATCAGGAAGTGTGTTTTGTTACCCTGGGTGCCTACTGAAGTGTTGGATATCAGCTGCTTTACTCCAGAACCACCAGATGAGCATTATCAGGTATGATTTTAACCAGTTAATTCCGTATCTTATCTCTGTTAAGAAGAGGCAGTGTCTAAAAAAAGCATTGCAAGAATTCCGATTTTGCTTCTTTTTAAGCTTAAAGACTGATTCAGAGGACAGCCGTTAAACTAAAAAAACAATTCAAAGCACCATGAGACAAGAAATGTCTTACATTTATATGTGATTTCTAAGTATTTAAATACTGGAGCAACATAAATGAGTTCTAATATTTATTTTATTGCTCTGCATGGCATAGTTTTTTTTTATAAGCACACTACAAGGTACTTCATATTGAGGCATCCATCTTCCAGTCAGATATTTGATGCATTGTCTAATAGGCTTATTGATTGGATTTGTTATTGTAGCATTGCTGTTCAGTGTTGAATTACAGAAAGTTTTGTTTTACAATTTTAGGAAAAGCTACATTTTTCAGACTGGCTAATGGGCCATGTTGTTGTTTAGAGCCATTAAATATTGGAGAAGGGACATTTTTAATTTGATGGCACTCTTATAAAGTATTCATTCAGTTTGTTTCCTTTCTAATAGAGGTTTGGGATATTTTAAGGATGTGAAATTAATGTTTGAAATTTCCTTTTCATTAACAATATCTGCACAAGATTCACCTCTTAGAAAAATGAGGAAACTTGATACCTATGAGGATGCTGTACTGGCCAATAATGGCATTCAAAGTACAGCTTCTAAAGATTAATCTGTACCTCAGCTATCTGTTTCTTTATGATGGCTGAGAGGCAGAAAATGCTCTATCCAGCTTGTTATTAACATTATCTAGTTAGAAATGAAGTTAACCTTCTGCTAAATAAAGTTGTACACTCATAATAGCTAGGCTGTCTTGTAACCTAAGGCAGATTGATTGGTTGGGATTTTGCATTTTTGGAAGAGGTGTACTTTGCATCGACACTTCTATCCTAGAATTTCTGATAGCTGCTTCCTTTGGCAGGGCATCAGCAATGATCCAAGAGTGTATTTTCTTTTATCAGTCAGAGGGGAGCTGTACAGGATGGAGAGTGACTTTGCAGGCATGGTTACTGCTGAAGACTGCAAAAAACATTTTGCTTGTTTTCATAGGAGCAGAACTGGGTTCCAACCTCCTATAATTTTTTTAGTCATCTGTAACAAAGCGTCACAAGTAAATGATCAGTTTTCCATTTTGTTGGAAATACAGCAACTTTGTCTTCTATTTTATATGGTTGGCTGTGATTTGAGATTTTTTTTTTTTTTTTTAATGTTTAGGAGGCAAGAGTTTCTCAGGATCTCTCAACAGTGTTGATGTGCCCTGGCCTCAAAACCTTATTTCTTGTTCCTTTTTACTGATAGGATTTCCTTCTGCCTCTGTTCTTGTACAGATTTTTTTTCTGAACAGCATATTACACAACATAATAGAATTGTCAAAATAGAACTTTGCTGAAATTCACTTGCATGAAAAAGAACAGACCAATAAGACATGCAATGAAGTCTTTCATTCTGCCTAGAATTAACTTTTTGTGATTTTCTGTTTTCTAGGCAATTTTAACAGAAAACAAGGAAAAACTTCCCGGAGCAATAAATCCACCAGTTTATGCCAAAGACAAAGTTTTCAAGTAGGTATCCACTTACCAGGATTATGTGCAGTAATTGCAGTGTGTTCAGGCTAAATAGCCTCTTCCACCTTTGAAGAACAGAGGCAAGTTAAAGGTGTGTTTATATAGAGCTACTTGCCTAAGATTGTGACTTACTAGTTGCTCCTGTTAGATTTATTTTTCAGAGTGAGCCAATTGTCACTTACAGAATTTCTAAAAAATTAATTCCATTTGGTTGGTTGGTTGGTTGTTTTTTTTTAAGTGCCACCTTCTGGGTGAAGGAAAAGTTGCATCATGTTTTAACGCTAAGTTACACAGTGTTGTTTTCACTAAGTATGACTTAAGGTGTAGAAAAGACACTAAAGACTTGTCTTCTGCATTATAGCATGTATGTCCATAGGGGTTGCTCTGTGCTGTTTGAATATAACAGACTGTTCACTTCTTTGGATGGCATTATCAAACAGGAATCCTATAAAAACCTGGAATGTTTTAAAATGGACATATGTTTGCTACAAAAGTGGACCGTATGCTGTGAAACCATTTCAGAAGAAAGATGGAAGAGCATTGCAAAGATAAGGGATTTTTTGAGCAGAAACAGTGGTGCTGCATGGCCAGGCTGCCTTGTTACTGGTTTTATTCCAGAAAGGCCATTGCTTAGCATGTTCTGTGAGTTGCACTCCAGGGTGCTTGTAGTCTGACACTGGGATCATAGTTCTTGCTTGAAACATTTTGCTTAAATGGTAAAGTTGCACTAAAATGTATTTGGTAGGTGTACTCACACACCAGCTTCTTGTTTTGGTTTGTTACTCCCTAGATCAGCTTTACTTGAGAAGAACTTACTGGAAATCAGTGTCACTGTTTGGGGAGAGGCATTTGTTAACTTGCCCAGTTACAGTCAAGATTCCATTTGGTTACATGACCATGAGGATAAGCAAAAGCTGATATTTTTCATCTGATGTACTCAGACACAGGAGTCAAAGGCAGGTGCATTCTGACAGAGGCAGAAAGCAATACTGAGGATGTTGGAAAACACTGATAGATTTTTCTGTTTATCTCTTTAGTTTGTATCTTACATTTCAAATGAATGGCATTCACATTAGTCAAGAAAGGAGGGGGAAACACTTCAAATTCTTCCTGCTTTTCTTTTAAGAAATTTAATTCACACTCAATCAATGTACTCCTAAGGGTTTCCTTCTCTTTTCCTTTATCCTCTTCATATCTGGACAGAAGGCTGTAAGATCCTTCTCATGCTCTGAATTTTTTCTACTAAAGTTCCTCCACAAGTAGAGCAGGATCTCAGAGTGGAGATAACTGAGTGTGAGCTGCAGCCTTCCAGTGCTTTTGGCCTCCTTTAAAGGTTTTAGGGGTGCCACCATGGGCAGACAGGTAGGAGCACATGGAGCTGCATAGATGGTTGTAGTCTCTTAATAATACTTGTGCTCTGCTTTTTGGATTGCTGCTGTTTTAGGGGATTGAAGAGAAATTCAAGGCACAAGGTTGCAAAGTTTAGAACTTGGAACAAAGTCATCTTGTATCCAAGCAGAGCTAAGACAGAGAATGGAAGATTAAATAAATGTTTAACCTGAATCCTGAAAAGCAGGGAAGTGAGTACAAGTAGTTTGATACAGCAAAATTATAGGTTTAACTAGGTCTTATAGCATAGTAATGGCTGCCCTAGTTCTATTCAGCTGTGATGATTGCTGAATGGAAAAAAAGAATCAAAGAACTAAATGTTTCAAAGATGGATTTATTAGGGAAAGTCTTTCCAGTTTGTTTTGGGTATGATCATCTCTATTTCTTTTGATCTTCTCTTTCATGTTTTTCTTCAGCTACATCAGTTACTGTTTTGAAATGTCCAAAGAGCTGTTATGAGACAAGTCTTTGTTTTGGTTGGTCTTGTCACAGCTCTGTGCTGTGGGAGTTGATTCTCATAATTGCTTCTTAGCTTTAAATATTTTGAGTAAATTAAGTAACATATAAACATATTTATTTTACTTGCATAATTTCACTGAATGTCATCTTTTATCCCAGACTTCATAGCCCTTCACTGGGGCTTTGGTGAGACAAGGGGGGAAAAAATGGTTAGCTGGCTTCATTAGTTCAGTGTGTCACTGATACTGGACTGAAAGGTCCAAAATAGCTTGGCTGATACTGCAGGATTGCAGTGTAGATGTTCTGCCCCCTGCCAAAGCCAGAATGGGACTTGGTGCATTTCTTACCTCTCGGTATCTTTTTGTGGTATTATCAGTGTATTACCTTATGTTGTGGTCTTAAAGCAGTAACTAAAAAATTACTAGAAAACTTACTTATTCTTTGCTGTGAGATATGGATTAGAACAAGAGCAAAACAGGCTTAAAACTTAAAAGGAATAAAGAAAGTTTATTAACAAAACTACAAGAATAAGAACTCCAGAATAAACTTTCAGTAAACCCTTTTATCCCCCACTACCCACCATTCTCTTGTTCACATGACAACATAGAGACAAAAAACTTTGGAACTTTGGTGTTTAAAACAGTCTCAATTCCTGCTAGAGTCTTTTCATCAGCCTTTGTAGAGAAACAGAAGGTTTTTTCTGCTAATCTATGGAGTTTCTCACAAGAAAACTATTTCTGTTATAGTTTTCTATTTCTCTGATGCCAGCTGCCCGGAAATCCTGCCATCAGTTCACTCCTCTCATTTCACATCACTCTGAGGTGTGTATGGGTCAATGAGTCTAGGGATGTCGTTTTTAAGGATGAGTTATTCAAAGGTAAAAATTCTCTTCATCTGTCGCTGTGAGCTTCTCTGGAAACAGTTTTCTCATTGCCCCTCAAGGCCACAAATCTTTGCTTCACTGTTCCAGCACCTCACTGTATCACCATTACTCTACCTTTTGCTCAAAATCCACACTTTGAACACTCTATCCCTCCCAATATACTCTGTCATGAATTAAAGGATTTTTTTTCAGAACACTATTGTCCATCTCCATAGCTTTAACAGAAAAATATTTCAGCTTATAAAGCATCTTCTTACTCTCTCTTCCCTGTCTAAAACTTAACTCTTTTCTTCACTGTCTTTGATGATTTTATGATGTCTTCTTCATGCTGATTGTCTCTCTCTCTCTGTCTCTCTGGGAAAAAGGAGTAATCTGTACATTTTATCTAGGTAGTAAAAGAATTAAAGTCTTAGAAAAGCTGCAAGTGTTCATGGTGTCGGGTTTCAGTCCAGCAGCAGAAACTACAAACTAAGCCAAGCCGGCCAGCTCCGTTTCTCTCCCCGCCCCCCCCGCTCCTCCACCCTCTGCGGCCTGGTCCGGCTTGGAGGGGGGGGAAGAGGCCGAGACAGAGCCTTGTTACCTTTTCAGAAGCCAGAAACCAAAGACAGCAAGAGAACTCTGGCTTTACACCTTAAGGTGGTGTTCACAAGTTGGTTTCACTTTTTAATGGTCAAAACTGCTGTCAATTCTTAGAAATGACCAATAATTGGTCAGGAGAAAAGACTCCCATCAGCCACCAGCAGCTTTAACTTCTTTAGCTCCTAAAGCTATCTTAAAGGTAAAGTTACCCCATGACACCTTAGAACAAATGAAATGGCCTTATTTCCTCTCTAATATTAATCTCCCTCATTTTATTACAGTGATGTTCCTGCACTTAACAAAACTAGATTGAGCTCCCCTATTTCTTTTGTTCTGAATTTTAAGCAAGTCTTCAAATACAATCCTGAGTGCTCTGGCACTGGGTCTTTGCAGGATTTTTGCACTTGTAGGGTGTGTTTGTAAGGAACCAATTTGGGATTTTCTGAACAACTTCAATTTTAGTACTACTTGTGTTTCATGCCTATTTGTGTGCAGATTTTGAGTGCTTCAGGACTGTTACAGCATTGTGTAATTGGCCTTTTAGCTTCAGGTCACCACTTTGATTTCCTTTTGCTCCAGCAAGGACTAACAGTTGCTCCAAACCAGTGGATGTTAGGAGAGCTTGTGGGTTTGGCAGAATTTGTAGTGGATCCAGTACAGAAGATCTGGTATTACACTTTCCCCTAGTGTGCAGACTTAAAAGGAGAAGCCAAAAAGCCACAGATTGCAGAAAGAAATGCCAGAGGAACTCTGTGGAAATAGTAATTTCTTTCTGTTGCAGCAGTGAGGAAAGACTGGTGGCTTCTTTCAAAAGGCCGATTCCCTTCATCCACAGTGACATCGTCTCTCTCAGTTACAGGCTTCAGCATAAAGAGTATAACTATTGTAATAGCTCACACATGGAGCTATGTAAAGCATCTTACATACTTGGCTTTTTAAAGAATTTATTTCCTCCTGTGACTGGGCTATTTCTGCAGTTCATCTTTTTAGAGAAGTGTCTCAGGGGAATATATCTTCCACTTGTGTAGTTGTGGAAGGAGGAGAGGAAAGTTCCACAGCTGATAAAAACAGATCTGGAGAGGAGGAAGAATACAATAGTTTTTCATGGAAAAAATTAGTGGGTTTTTTTATTCTGTTTAAATGTTCCTTTACCAGGAGAATGATATAAAAAAACAGTCTTGACTTTTGAGTCAACATGCTGAGTTCTGAATTAAGTGGCCTCACTTTAATCTCTAAAGTCATCAAAATAACCATTATTTCTATCTGCTTGTTTTAGCATCCAAGTGACCAGTTTTATATGAGAGGGAAATTTCCTAAGATATGCAACAACTTGCCTCGTTCTTGGTTACATTCTGAAATGTCTATCAGGTTTGGGTTGGGTGATTTTAAATGGGGTTCAGAGGGAAGTTGTATCAAGCCTCAAAGCTTTGTATATTCTCAGCATATACCTACTTTCATATGTTTGGTTTATTTAAAGTTGTGAACAAATAAAAATAATCTTCTGAAGCTACAGAGTTAAGCTGACAAGATTTCCTATGACTTTCTTTCATGCGGATGACAGCAGACTGATTTTTAGAGCTCTTTCAGGAGTGAAGGTATGCACAAGGCCACTCTCACTTTTGGACTTTTAATGTAAAACAGTGAATTCATGTTACTTCTTACAGGCTTCTATGTCACAGGTTTAATCATCATCTTCTGAACAGTTTTTTTATGAAGCTGTCAGAGCTAAACTACCTTTGAGATTTCTATCTCAAAATAATAGTTTTTAGGTAATCTCTCACAATTTTTTAATCTATCCCACTTCAATTTAAATTGTTTCTGTGTCAAGAAGAGATTGTCACAGAGTGTATACAGGAAAAATGTAATTCTTATAGAAAGTCAAACTTTAAATTTTTTTTTCTATTCAACCATGAGTTGATCAGTTTCAGAAGCTAAACTGACATTTTTTTTCATGTGCTTCTTTCTCCTAGGGTGTTCACTGACATTCAGCAAGTCCTCAACAACCTGACGCATCCCCGTTTTGTATTCACAGACAACGAGGGAGAAGCAGACATCCTCTACAACTTCTCACACTTCAAAGATTTTAGGTTAATTAATTATAGGATTCATTATTCCGCTGATAATATTTTTTCCTCTTTTTTTTTTTTTTCTATAAAAACTGTTCCCAAAGGCCTCCACAACCTTCCCCCTTCACCAAACTCTTGTTTACTTTGTAGGAAGCTAAGTGAGGAGAGGCCTGAGGTAATGGTGAATCAGTTCCCATGTGAGAGCCTCCTGACAGTCAAAGACTGCCTTGCATCCATTGCTAGACGAGCTGGAGGACCAGATGGGCCCAGGTGGTTGCCTCGGACTTTTAACCTCCAGACAGAATTGCCTCAGTTCATCAGCTACTTCCAGCAGCGTGACAGAAGGTGACGTGTGTTTCCTCTTCCTTAGGTTTTGTCCTGTCTTGATCCCACTTTCCTCAAAGACCAGGAGCCTGCAGTTTGGTCTTTGCAGCTGTTTCACCACCATGAGTTAGCTCTTGCTGCATTTACATTCAAGTGAATTTTACCTGAAAAGTGGGGGCTTTTAGGTTTTTATTTTAGGTAACAGTAGTTAAGCAGTGCAGTTTGAAACCCAGAAACTTTGCTGTGATTTGAATACAGAGTTGAAGTCCTTTGCTCTTTGCCTAGTCAGAATCTTGCCTCTTGTGTTCAACAGATACACGAAGCCTCAAAATGTGTTCACAAGTGTGGAATTTTATTTTTTTTGAGGGGACATTAGCAGTTTTCTTGCACTTAAGCCAGAGAGGAAAATGTTTAAAGTACTTGGGTTCTGTAAGGTTGTGAAAGTAAAATTTTGTTTCAGTGTTAGACTGAAGTAGTTGTGGAGCTTTAGGGTTCTAAATCCACACTGCTGCCACTGCAGCTGTCTTGAAGTGGGTGGAAACTACAATTATACTTCATGTAGGAGAGAAAGAGATCATTGGCTACTGCTGAATAACCTCTTATGTCTGGCATGGAGTATTCTGGTTGAAAGGTTGCTTCTTTGATGATTGCTTGCTTATTATTAATATTGCTTATTATTATAACACTCCTGCCAGGTGTTTCATTTGGCTGTTATTTGCTGTACATAGTCTGTTATGGACTGGCATTGATCAGGAGAGAGCACACCTGGCACATGTTCCTAGTGTGTGGTGGTTTAATTATTTTTCAACATCAAAGACTGACAATGAATGCAGTGTGTGTGTGTAGAAAATGGGAAGGAGTGGCAGGAATTTTCAAACTAACAAAACAGAAGTTAACTGCTATCTTCAGCTCACTTTATGATGCTTTAATAGGTTGAGGAAAGAACATCAAGCATCACCCTGTCCTGACTTGGAAAAATAGATGGAAAGACCAGCATATTGCTGGATTTTCTCAAGGATATCTCAAAGAATTTTACCCTGGGAGGTGTCTATGTGCTAGAAAGCGAGCCGATGGTGGTGTGTTTTTACATACCTGTAGTGTGAACTTTTGAGACACTGTAGTTTCTTCCCAAAGAGATGAGTTCTGGTGTCATTTAATGTGAATGATTTGGAGGTGTCAGTAGGGAACCAACTTGGAAAATTGCCCAATACCCCACCAGAATGTTCTCAGGCTCCTGGCAGAACAATTCCACACCATGACTTGTGCATGTTCATGGTGATGCTGTCCTGTTGATGGGTTGTTTTCCCTTTTTGATGGAGTCAGTTGCAGTAGAAGGAGATAAACAGTGAGATCATGATAGGCCCTAACTGGAAAAAAAAATTGTGAAGGGTTACATTGCTTTTTCTCTCCCTTATTCCTAATGCCTACTCCTCCCAGCTGTCAGCAAAAGTCTTAATTCTTGCACTGTAGCCCACAGCTTTATAAAGTATTTTTCCAGGAGAAGACCTGGATCAAGCCAAGTGGATGTTCAGACAGATGAATGAGGTGGATACTTAGAGATATTTCTCTCCCCCAGAGGAGAAGACAATCACTGGATATGCAAACCATGGAACCTGGCCAGAAGCCTGGATACGCACATCACAAACAACCTGAACAGTATCATCAGGCACAGGGAAAGCAGCCCAAAGGTGAGAGAGCCTGGCTTTGAACAGGATTTAAAAGGCAGAGCTGAAAAAACTGCTTTGTCGAAAGATGTCTGAAAATACAAAGGAAATTAATTTTCTTCAAAATTCATATGCTGGCCATAAGCATACAGTTCAGAATAGAATCAGTTGCAAATCGGTCAACTCCAGTTGTTGCAGTGATGAACTCAGAGCCTGATGTTGTCTTATTTAAAAAATAAAACTTGCCCTGACAATAAGGGATGCCAGCATGGTGCTGCTGTAAAGCCAGTCCTCAGGCTCAAACACATTGGCTGTAGTTAGTATTCATCATTAATTTGGGAACATTATTGCTTCTGTCCCCTGGTTGATTGTTACTGCTCTGCTCAGTGGCACAAAGGACCACCTGTGTCAACAAGAGATGAATCACAGAGCTTTTTACAGTGTCCCTGCAACATCCACCTGTACATTACAGTGTGTGAGCACTGGAGCTCGCTTCAGTGCCATTTGTTGGTGATGTGTGGACTGTGTGTATTTTCTGGGGTGCAGAAATACACACAGAATTGCCTCACAATTGTTGCAAAAGAACAAGGTCACCAGTTAGAAATCTGTACTTTTTTAAAATTGAGAACATCCTGGTCTTATTTCCACATCCTGTAGTTAGAGTGTGACAAAAAGTAACATTTTCTGAGGAAAAGCTGAAATGCAAGCAGGGGTTCCCTAAGTCATGGAGGGGCAGTAACACATCTCACCTGAGCTGTGTTTCATGTGCTTTGCTGTAGGTGGTGTGCAAATACATCGAGGAGCCGGTGCTGTTTGAGTGTGAGGACGTGGGGCTGGTGAAGTTTGATGTGCGCTACGTGGTGCTGCTGCGCTCTGCCCGGCCCCTGCAGCTCTACAGCTACGACGTGTTCTGGCTGCGCTTTTCCAACAGGTGCCCCCCTCCCCCCGCAGTGTGCACATGCTGGAATTGCATACCTTGGAAACTGAGGAGTTGTTCTGTTCCTTAGGGCATTTTCGCTTGATGACCTGGATGATTATGAGAAGCATTTCACTGTCATGAATTATGCTCCTGGTGTGACATTGAAACAGGTAAGCAAACAGCCCAAAACACTTCCTCATCTTTCTGTTGGTAGAAAATCTTCTGGTGCCTGCTTTGTGGCTGTTAGCAAATAGTCTGTTTCACATCCATTTGAACAGGATGTTGAAGTCCTAAGGAAATACTTTTCTAGACTCTTTCCCCTAATAATCTGTGGTTATCCAAGGTAGTACAAACAAACATTCTGAATAAAACACACAGACAGAGACAATAACAGAATTATAATTAAACAACACTTGTCATTGTCAAAGCCTTAGTTTGATCTTTTATAACAGGAAGTCCTGGAACAAGGAAGGTATTCAAGAGCTGTCTTAATTCCCTAGTTCTCTACGTGCATTTGTATGAATGGCAAATATATTTGATCTTCATTCTCTTGTCATTCCCGAGCAAGACAGCCTTTGATGTTACTAAACTGTTTTAGGTGCACTGTGAAGACTTTATTCCTCTGTTTGAAAAACAATATCCTGAATATCCTTGGACAATGGTACAAGTAAGTCAGCAGTTCATCTTTCTCATGTAAATGTTCATGATCTGTTTGGGGTTTTTTACTCAGCTTTTCCAAAAGTCTTGGGTTGTTAGGATTTTTTTTCCTCTCAGGAGACATACTTCATGTGTATAAGTTTCACAGAGGAGATCATATGTTAACCTTTACTTTGGAATTTTGTGTAATTTGCCCTCAAATGCTTGCTTGTTAGAAAATTGTATTTTATAATTTGAGAATTTTATTTCATGTTCACACTATGGTAATTCTTTATGTTGGACTTAGCAGTACAGCTATTCCTACTCTAAAGTGCAGAGTTTCCTGCTGCTGCCTCAGCTTCTCTGTGTTAGCAGCCTTGCCAGAGCCCTGTCCCTGCTCCTTGCACAGATGACTTTTCACAAGAACACAGATGGTTCTCTGATACCAGGACATCTTTGATTGAAAAAAGGAAGCTCAAAATACTACAGTTCCATAAAATGTGCAGGAGGGCAGATGAGGCCCTTCTCATTGATTTTAATTTTTCCTATGATTCATGCTTGAAAGAAAAAGCTGAATGTGAAGAGCTGGTTCAGAAACATGCACAAAACTGAATTCTTTCTTTTTTCCATATTTATTAGGAGCTAGAAGAAACAGAGTGAATGATAACTGAGCCTTTATATGTGCATAAATTATTCAAAAGTGCATAAATTATCCAACTGTGACTTGATTTCCATATATTAATTCACATTTGTTTTAACTAGATCCTTGTGTCCAATTAATGATACTCACAATATGGCAGGGTTTAAAATAGTCTGGAAGAAGCTACAAGGGGTGAAAAGAGAGATGTCAAAATACATCCTGGAGGTTACCCAAAGTAGTACAGTGTACAGAAAAAAGAGGGAATGGTTCACTGCAGCATAAATTCAATGCTAAACTCACATCTGTGCATTCTTCCTGGTTTATTTCACTTTCAGATTGGATATCTGACTGTTTTTCAAAATACCTATGAAGTACATTCTTAAAATCTCCATGTCCCCCCTCCCTTCTTCAGGGTATAAATGGGTAAAAGATTTTTCATAACAGAACAGAAGAAAACTAGAATACAACTGAATAGGCAGGAAGAGAAGCCAGAACTTCACAGTTGTACTGCTGGTCTTCACAGAACTCTCCTAGGTTTCTTTTTCCCCCCTCCTCTACACATAAGTGCAATACTTGGCATAATGCCTGAGAGGGGAATTAATTCTAATATAAAATGCACTATTTTCAGGATTTCCATAGTATTCATTGCCTCCCCAGAAAAGTCCATGGATATTGCCAGGTGCTGAGTTCTTTCTCTGTGTTGGCATTAGGTCTAAATGCACATTTGGAAGCCAACACTGTGTAGATCTTCATCTGTTATGTAGTACAATTGATACAAACCTTTAAAACGCTGCATGAATGAAGTGATTAGACATGTGTGTTGCTTTTATGGAACCTCACTCCTCATTCAGAGGGCTTTTTCTTTTATTAGGCAAGTATTTTTAAGGCATTTGCTGATTTGTTCCAAGTTGCTTCGTCTAAACCTGCCCCTCTTGGCATCTGCGATTATCCATCATCAAGAGCAATATATGCCATTGACTTGATGCTTAAGTGGGACACCAGCAGAGATGGTGAGAAGCTCCGTTATTTGAGCGTTGAATTGTTTATGCATGTGGACCTTTTCAGAAGTCTGTTTCTTCTCTTTTAACTTGTACTGTTTCTCAAGCAGTGTGAACTGTGTGCTCTGTCCCTCCCACTGACACCTGAAGTTACAAACCTATTGGGATAGCATCTGCCATGCTGCTTAACAGGTGTGATGGGGCAGCTGCCAACTGCCAACAGCTGCACCTTTGCTTCCTTGCTGCTGTTGTTCTCTCTTTGGAGAAAAACAGAGCAAAACAACAGAGGGGTGGGGGGGAGAACCAAAAGAATCCAGTCAAACCACCACACACACAAAAACCCCAAACAAATGTCTGAAATTTCATGTCACTCTCTGTGAAAACCTTGGAGACATCTGTCTGTGGCTTCCAGACTTGGAGCAGTGTCTTCAGTGCACAGTGATTTATTACAGCAGGGAAGGGACCACATTCACTATTCACCAGTGCTGTTGATGTCCTCAGGGCTGACATTCAGCTGTTGCCAAGTCTCTGAAAGAACATGTGAGTGGGGCTGCTTCATGTTAGTACCACAGAATGGGTGACTTCCTGAAGCCTTTCTTCCAGGCAGCTGTGGAGGAATGGTAGCAAAATCTGCCAAACAGACTGAATAATTTCTCTCACTAGGAGGTTCAGGAATGTTCTGTAAATGTGCCTGACCCAAGCATGTGTTTTTTGTAGAGGTAAAAAAGTAGCAGAGGCATCAACACAAAGAGAGCTGCCAGGGAGTACTGAACAGAGCTGAACATACTCTCTTCCTCTGGTACTGGGTTCTCTGAGACACAGGAGAAGTTGATTGCCTGTGCCCAGGTTTGCCTGCAGATGTGTGTTGGGTGAGTGCCCCATGGCCACTGCTGCAGGGACTGATTCTACAAAGATTGAGTCGCTGTCATGGAGGGAAATGATTGAGAAACAGGAGGTATAAGATGGAACGTTTACTGCTTAGATGAGGTGGAGCAAGAGGTTGAACGTGGTTTGCTACAGACACACTGGATGCTCTTTCACGTGTCCCAGAGGTGTCCTGAATGGGAGAAGCAAAGGAGCTCACAAACATTACTAGCTTGAGGAAAACTACTGTAGTAAATGAACCAACCTCTCATTACATACCTGGCAGAACATGAGCTGCACAGGTCCCTGGCCTTTTGAAGATGAGGGGTGATGCCAGTGTTAGTGCTGTAAAGCTGTGGGCAGCCTGTTGACAAAGAGATTCATTGCTCCTGTGCAAAGCAGAGTAGGATTTGCTTATCCATCAGAAGGTTTTTTCCCTCACTTAACAGTCTCAACACCAGATATGAAATAAAATCCTTTGGTTTTTCTCTGCACAGAATGGATTGGATCCAGAACTGATGAAGTTATAAGAGAAAATTAAATTTCCTGACGTCCTTTAGGAAGTGGCATGAAGTGGCAGATGGGGGTGGGTGCAGTTAAAAGAACAGGACTGCTAAATACCTAGGAGGTTTAAGAAAACAAGGTTTGTATGGAAATGTGAAAGGAGAAGAAGAGTTTTCTTGAAGATGTTTAACACTGACAAGCAAAACAGCTGATTCAGGAAGATTGTATTGAGTGGCCACAAATTCTCATTCCAGAGGAGGCACTGAATTAGCACAGTGGTTGCAGGATCTGTGGGATAATTGTCCTCTGGATAATGATGGCAGAACATACTTCTGTCCCTCCAGTAAAAACCAACCCACTGAAACAAAAACACCCTACAGGCTCAGCAGTTTGGGTCACAAAAGATGCTTTTCCCAGTAATTTTTTATAATTTCTGGATTAAAGACAAGGCGTGATTTAAGATCTCTGTAGAGCTTGTATTAAGCAGCAATGTTTGTGTTTGCCTTGACAGGAAAAAAAATTATGCAGCCTCAGATCCTGGAGGTGAACTTTAATCCTGACTGTGACAGAGCCTGCAAATACCACCCTACCTTTTTTAATGATGTCTTCAGCACCCTTTTTCTGGATGAAACAGACAACTGCCATGTGACACGCATTGTCTAACCACAGGAGACATGACTCCATCAATTTCCTTCTCAGATACACTTAGCAGCAGGATTTATATTTCAGTTCTATGAGCTGCTGATACAACTGTTTTCCTATGCTGATCACCAGGGTAAAAAAATACCATATCAGAAGAAGATGCAAATACCATATACTGTATTGATAATCCCTTTGTCTGCACTGTCCAAGTCTTCCTTTGTTCTTTCTGTAAAACATAGGTGTGTGTTGACAAAGTGGCTTGTTTATTGAATATTTGAGACCTCAGAGTAGGACTTGTTTTTCAGGTAGCCTGATTGCTTGCTGGGAAACATTGCACAAGTTCCATATGTCAACTTTAAAACTATAATTTACTGAATCACATTGGGGTTTGTATGTCCCTTACTTATCTACTCCTATACAAAGATCTAAATTGTTCTGGTGGGTGGGAAATAATATATTAATAGGGTATTTCACTGCAATAAACTATGTGGTTAATGAGACTATAGACTGTGGTGGCCAGGCCAGGTTCGTTGATCTGACCCAGGACACCATGACTTTCCCAGAGAGAGCAGTCCCACAAGAGAGCCTTTACAGGGAGGTCTCTGGTGATACCTGGCCACCAGGTAACCTCAGCAAAGGGCAGCCTGTGGCTGCAAGTGATTTCAGCTCTGCTTTCAAGGTTATCCCGTGCCAACTCAGAGATAGACAGACAGGAGCATTGGGATGGCAGCTCCCTGCTGAACTGGGCAGAAGCTGGGGTTTTTATGGGGGACGGCCAGGGTTGTACCAGGGGGGAAAACCAATGGGCTACAAAGGACCAATACAGTCATCAAGGCATGGTGGGATACCTCACCATGAGAAGAGAGGATGGTCCCATCTAAGGGGTATCTCTCCAGGAGAGGGTTGGGATAAGCTTGTCACAGCTCCCCCAGGGCACATTCCTCCAAGGGAAAGCCTTGGCAGACTGACCTGCCTCCACAGCTCCCCCTTAATGTATTTAGTAAAAACGCCTTCTTAACAGCTCCTAAAGCAACATACAACACAGGAGAACATAAGTAACACAGTAAGGATCAGAACAAAAATCCACAAAATTCCCTTAACTAAAGATTAAACCCATCCTGTTAATCCCCATTGTCTGAAAAGTTCATTGACAGTCTGTGTTTTCTATTTTTATGCCCTTTACTTGTTCCTTCAGTTTCTGGATGTTGGTGTGGATGAATTTTGAGCACAAAGAGAGGTTGAAGCAGCACACCCCCTCAAAGTCCTGGCAGCCATGTCCGTGGGCAAGTAGTAGGAAGTCAATTGCTGCTTGATTTTGTAGGGATGCATGTCTGGTAGTCTCCTCATCCCTTAAAAGATCTCTCAGGGCAGCAGATGTTGCATTGACCTGCTTGCTAAGCCAACACCCCAAGTGATTTAGCTCACCAAGGGCTTTAGCTGCAGCTACCCAAGGGAGAATCAGGGAAACCGCAACTTGCTTTCCTGTGTTTCGGTTTTAAATTTTGCTGTCACAATTTTCATCAGATTCTGAATAGGGTCTCTTTTGGTGTGTCAATTCTCTTTTCTTTCCAATCATGTAATAATGTGATATTTGGAGTGAGGGTAGAAAGTTTGCCAAGGCTTCAGGGACACCCCTGGAGACACGAGGGGATCCCAGCGCATACTCAGTCACCACAGATAAGAAACATTCCCCAGGGCAACACTTTAGGATAGAGTGAGGACACAGAGAGTATGCAACTGGTGTAATTACACCAATTTAGGTTATTATAGGCTTTGTTAATTGGTGATAATGTCTTTTCTGTATGTGTTTTTTGCCTGGTCAATTTCTGGCCAATGGTGATGTGGTTGTCCAAAGTAAAATTTGACACAGCCTGTTGCTTTGGAGTACCCCAGCAAATCTAGTTCTTGGGGTTCCTCTGGAGCATGTGGCAGAATCTTTGTCCACTCGTCCCAAGTGTCTAGGGGATTGGGCCTCTTACCTGTGGTGCAGAGGAGATCTGAGTCAGTGATGGGCCATTCATACCAAGGGAATCCCTACCAGACATATGGAAAGTGGGTTGTCTAGGCTGCCCATGGACAAGTGTGGGAAGCTAGGGCCCAGCGCTCAGAAGATATCGGGATGTAACAGAAAGATGGCCACCCCCCTCCCCCTTAGTTATGGTAATGACCCCCGTAATTAGCCAATAGCACCTAGCTGTGATGAAAGCAGATGGGAGTAACACTGTAAACCTAGGTTATAAAGTGTCAAATTCTTCAGCAATAAACGCCATTTCTGCCATCCATCACATTGATGTGTGCAAATGGACCGAGTGGCCTGGGCATGGCCACCATGCTGCTCCTGAACCAGAGTGTCTGCCTCGCATAAGGCAGCAGACAGGCACAAGTTATCTTGTTTTAGTGTCTTTGCTAAGGTCACCCAAACATTATGGCTAGGCTGTGGGACAACCCAGCTGAAGGCATGTGGCTCAGTAAGGAGCATCCAGGCAGCAGTGAGGGCGGCATCAATGTAGATAAATTTCATCTTTGGACAAGGATAGGGCTTCTGATAGAGAATATAAGCAAAGTTTGTTAGCTTTAAGGTGAAAGGGGGGGTTTGTGTTGTTCCTCTCTCCTTTGTCTTTCCAAAGGATGGGAAGTGAGTCACGTCAGTCTGCCACAATTGACAGCTGTTCAGGCCCTGGGGGTTAACCACAATACCCATACATGGTATCTGGCAATTTTGGCAGTTTAGGCACATTACGACAATAGCTTTCACTTGATATTTTGAGAGCTTGAACATTCTGATGAGGGCAGGTACATTTTGATGATAAAATGCATGTGACAGCTTCACCTGGGCAAAGGTGTCAGGGATGTTAGCAGTCTCTGCCGACATGACGAACACATCTGCCTTCTTGTTCCCTTCTGTGATGGCACCTGGCAGGTCGGTGCGTGACCTAACATGCATAATATGGTAAGGTTGCTTTCTGTGGGAGATTAAACCAATTAATGCAGAAATCAATTGGTATAGGTTTGGATTTGAGACCTCCTTGAGAAAAGCATGTTCAGCCCTCATGGCTATGCCAGCAACATAAGCTGAATCTGTGGATTAAAGGGTTCATCTCTGAATTTCTCGAAGGCTGTGATGATGGCTGCTAGCTCAGCAATCTGTGGAGATCCCTCCACTACTTGGACATCAGACTCCCGTTTCTGGGTCTTGGGATCCTTCCAAGTCATTACTGACTTTGTGGGATGACCCTGAGCCATCTGTAAAAACTGTTAGAGCTTTGGGAGGGGTCCTACTTTGGTTTAATTTTGGGATCAGATTAAAGGGTGAATCACAATTAAAAAATCTATGCTTTGGCATGTGGATGGAAATTTGTCCTGTATAGCTATCCAGGGTGAACTAGAGGCTTTCACTTGGATGGAGCATATGCTCCAGATCCCCAGTAGTCAGTGGCAAGTATATTAATGTAAACTCACACCCTGCAAAAGAGCGGAGGCTGGTTCTGACCTTTCTAATTAGATGTGCCATTATTTCTTGAAAGGTGGTAATAGTTTTTATAGGTTGATTGCTTGTAATGATCCATTCAAATATCAGTAAAGGGTCTCTGAGTTGAGGATCCCATTCAACCTGTAGAAACAGGGGGCCTTTTCTAAAATGACGAACTGGAAAGGCAGGCTGGGCTCAAAGTGATGGGCTTGGCATGAAGACCAGGCTTCTTGGATTTTGGTGATGCTATCTTAGGCTTCTGATGTGAGAGTGCGTGGAGAATCCATGTCTCCGCTGCCACAGAGATGGTACAGGGGGGCGAAATCCTTTGTTGTATTCCCTACCAGGGGATGTATCCAGTTGATGGACCCACATAAACTGTGTAAGTCTCTCAGGTCTTTGTGTCATCTCAGATGGTGAGTTGATGGGGTACGATGGTCTTCTCACGAATCTGGAGTCCGAAGTAAGTCAATGGGCTGGTGTACTGCACATTGTCCTCACAAATCTCGAATTCTGCTTTCTCTATGGCTTCAATGGTTCTTTTAACAGTGATGTCCAAGTGAGTCTTTTCTGATGCACAGATCAGGGTATCATCCACAAAAGATTTTACAGATCTTCCCATTTTTCCTATTTAACATAATAGAAACAAACCCTGCTGCATTTAAGAACTTGTACTGCTGGCTGTCATCTTTGGCCTGCCCCTTAAAGAAACCAGATTTTTGAGGAAGTCAGCAGGAGGCAATGTCTGGAACAGCACAGGAATGCATAAGCTGAAAGATATTAAAGGAATTTTGAAAGCTCTGCTAGAAGTCCAAACAGTCTTTGGATTTCAAAGTCTAGGGCCTAAGAGAGAGTATTTGGCAGTGTGTTGCCGCTGAAGATGAATAGATCACGCGGACACAGGTCAAGGTGTGGTGAAAAGAAGAGAGAGAGTTTATTTTTCCTCCCAAGATTTATAGGCTTCTGACCACAGCCAGGGATTGCATGGTCAGGATAACACTTTCTCACTGCACTGGCCATGAGAGATGCCCATCACAAAACGTGTAACAGAAAGAATGTACAGATATCTATGTTTACAGTTACTGTTCTGATAAAGTCTTTAGAAAACCATATCAGCAAGCTCAGAAGCCGAGTTTTCAGGGTGACAGCAGTGGGGTGCTCATTTGAAATTAATCATTCCTAATCTTTCCTCAAATCAGGGTCACTTGCCTGAAGTTCAGCAATTTTATGTGCAAGCTGCAAAAAATTCTGTCTGGCATGACATACATATTGTACGGGTAGTAATTATTTAAGCTAGTTTGCAGCAATTAGGATGTGCTTGAGAGGAAAGTAGTTATAAAATTGTGTAAGTGTTCCAAACCTTGCTTCAAACTTTGCAAACATGTAGCACGTTATCCCTCATGATAAGGAACATGAAGGAATATCTCAGGCTATTTCAGGCTAGTCTGCAGGAATCTGCTTTGTTCCACTGACTGGCGCATAGGCTGGAGAAATAAACTTGGGAAAATCCAACTGCTGTGCAAGTGGGACAGAAGGGAGACCAGGGTTGCACAACCAGAAGTGATGCTCACACCATGCTGGCCCTCTGCTCAGATGTTTGGGTTCCTTAAATTTGGTTAAAGAAATGTTGTGACTGGGTTCTCACAGTTTCTTTACAGGTGCTCTGAATTTCCTGGTTTGTGTTAGCCATTGCAAAAGTGAGGAAAAGTGATGAAGGGGCTGTCTTTGAGGCTGTAGCATCCTACTGCCTTCAGTGTTCTTCTGCTCAAAACAATTTAAAACTATATCAGCAAGGAACAAGGTTATGTGTAGTTTAATGCATTTAGCTGAATGCATGTACAGTTCTTCAAAGTCGGAAGGCACAAATTATTAAAAAGAGCTTGTCTTAAACATTTCTGGAAAACAATGGCCAGAAGACAAATATCTGGTGACTGTAGTGGGACACATCATAGCACAAAAGCACTGTGCCTAGTGGTAAATATATGAAAGATTCAGGCCACAATCATGCCTGTCACCTTTCTGGAAACTGTGTTAGTGTGTGGCTGGATTTCTTCCTCTGAACATAAGGAAGTTTGAGTTCCTGCTTTCTTCTGGCAATGGTTAAAATGCTGTTGTTATGCAACATACAATACCAGTATATGGCACTTACTACTTTTCAATCAAGACTTTCTTTTAGTTTGCTATAAAACCCAGTCAGACATACACCCCATTGTGGCTTGCCTAATAAAGTTGTATTTGTTTTGTCAACTTGTAGTTAACAAAGTAATAGTAGAAGTAGTTCAGCTAAAAATAAAATAAGGCCATAACTTTATATAAAAAATAATTGGGGGAAAAAAATGGTTTTGGCTGAAAACTGCTTATTCAGGTTTCTTGCTGTGATTGTCTTTCCAGATCTGATAACTGAGTGCAGAAGCCAAGCTTAGCCAAGCTAAATAAGGAACCATCAAATAAGCTGCTGTTTTGTTGATGTTATACCAGGAAGCAGTGGTAGCTGTTGCTGTACCAGTTGTAAGCAGGAGAGTCACCAACCCCTGAAACACAAAAGGTGGTTAGTGTTATTTTTACTTGTTGCATTTCCTGTGTGGCGCTCTTTCCACCTGGCTCTGGCACCTGTTCTATCCCTCTGGGAGTTAAATCCTTCCCAAAAAATCAGCCAACAGCAAAAGATGATAGCTTTCTGCTGAGTTGCAAACCACTTCAAGTCATAAAACAATACAAGTACAAGAAAGGGCATTCATTACAGCAGGGAGCAGAGAGGGAAAATGAAGTCTCTCTCATACCCTCTTTAGTGGACAGCGAGACACTTCCCAAAGTGACTTGGAGCAAGCAAACCTGTCCAGTTTGCTCATGTCACCTGAAGAGATGAACTGTGAATGAATCTGTGATGGATGGCAGTCTTTCCCTGTTACAGCATTGCATGTACAGCTAGAGAACCAGACAAATATTTTATATTTTTTATTACCAATTCTTATTTTTGAGAATAATTGAGCTGTTTCTCTTCAGAGAGCTGGAGAAAATGAGTCTTTTCTAAAAGGGGTGTTGATCACCTGAATAATGTTGTAATAAGCTGCTTCTCACTGCTGTTTGCCAGAGAGACCTAGGAATTGCAATAAGGCATAAATGTTTACATCTTCTAATCACACAAAGCTCTTACCAAAGGCTGGCAGAAAGCTGCTTGAAGTCTATCAATTTAAGGGTGGTCTAGAACTGTAAATTCTCTCATGTGGATGCTGGCATGCATTAAAGAGAATATTTTAAAAGTTCTGCAAGCCATATTTTGTATTCAGAGCCATTTTCAGGGAGAAAAGATTATGACACAAATCTTTCATGCTAATACCTTGCTAGTAAGAGTAGGAGCCTTTGGTTCGGAAACTTAGGGTTCCACTTACCCATCCCATTTTGTGAGCTCCAAAAAATATTGGAGTCCATGCCCAGTTTAATGCCAGGTTCCCTGCATACAGACCCAGAGGAACCACTGACTTTTCACTGAGGCCCCCCAATTCCTTCCACACCAGGTAGGAGCCGTATCTGCAGAAAGCAAAGGGGAAGTGTCATTCACTACACTGTTTAAAGCTATCACACCTTCTTGATCAATAAAATAACTTCAGTGCCAGGATCTGGATTAATTTAGAAGATTTAGATATCTAGGCCCTACTATCTTGGCAAAGTAACTGACAGCACAAGCTTCATCAGCTGCTCTGGATAACAACATGGAGAGAGAAAAATTCCAGTCATGCCTGAATTCTCACTTTTAAGTGCATAGAAACCTACTGCATTTTGGTCTTAAAAAAGAATGCCATGTTGAAATGGAAATAATTCTAAGATGCAAAAGGAACTTTGTTTTAATACTGGAACATGGTATTTCAAAGATTAAAAAAAAAAAAAAATTAAAACCCACTTTTGAAGTGGATCAAATGAGTGGCATTGAATGGGTTCCCAAAGCAGAGTTGTGTATGGGGAGCTCTGTAGCCACTTTGTTTCTTTGACAGGGACTGAACAATGCAGCTTTGCTATTTTGACAGTTTTATTGCAGAGAATAATGAAAACAAGAAAGCTGTGGCAGGGTAAGCATTAGAAACTTCAGTTTCCTAAGTGATTTCCAGAGCACAGCGAGGACTTGCACTTGTTCACACATCTAACTTCAACTTCAGACCAAGATTATGGTGCACAAATCTAGGAAGTTAAGTGTCAAGAAAGGCAGGTAAGCTTATTAAATCTTGCTTTTAGTTATTTGTTGCTTTCCATATATTTAAGAGATTCTTAAGAAATTAAATGTCTTGGTCATTCAAGGAATGTGTGTGCATGACAGATTAGAGAAGGCTGTTACTAAGTATGAGCTTTTCACTATGCTGAATATATAATACATAACCAAGACTATCCACCTTAGGCTACACTGATTTTGCTATTACCAAAATAATTGATAAGCTGTCACAATCTGGACTTTTTTAAGCTATTTAACTTGCTACCCAGATTCGTGGTGAGAAATCTAGACACAGGGTTATACATTGTGCAATCAACTTGAAGGAAATTGGGAAAGCCACCCAGCTCTTTTCTCCTTGATAAAAGGCATGTTTTTATTCACAGGTCAGTAATGATCTCATTCAAATGTTAACTCTTCAAATACACAGGTATTGCACTTAAATAAGTTAAAAAGTATATGTATAAGGAGAAAGAAAAAAAAATACTGGTGGGGAGGGACCATGGAAGTGCCAACCCAGCATTTTCATCCATTGCCCTATTCAGCTCTGTTAGAACAGTTCTATCCTAATTTCCCCCACCCCTTTTTTTAAATTTTCCTAAAACTACTGAAGGACATACTTAAAAGAAATCCCAGTTCTGCCTTACCCCAGTGTTTCCAGCTTGGCAGGTCTTCCCCTCAGAATAAATGAGGAAAGCAAATTAATGGCAGATTTTCAAGCTCCTGATTTTGATATGGATACTTCTGCATACAAAATGTCCTATCAAACCCACACGCAACTCCCAAAACATGTTTTTACCTGTTAAACATGCAGCTGGACATAGTTTCTTACAAACATACAGCGACAGGAGTACAGTCATATCCTCTGGTACAGCATCATACCAAAAGCAACTTTGAGATCAGGTCAGTGCCTTAATACAATGTGAAAAACATACCCCATAGATGTATAGAGAGTTCCCCAAACAGGAGCAAACACCCAGTTAGGTGGACACCAGGATGGCTTCTGCAGAGTTTCGTACCAATTTGGGATTTCTCTTTTGGTTATACTGCTTCCTAAAAATCCTCCTGCATGTGGCAGGAGCATGAAACCTACTGCTGGAGCCCAGGCTGTTACCACTTCCATTGAGACAGTGAACCTGAAACAAAACCAAACACTGATTGGCAGAGAACTTTCAAAATGCAACTGCAGAAGTTTCCATTTTTAACAGATTTTAAAAACAGGCATGTCAGATCTGATCCACAGCCTAGTGTTGTCATTGAGAGAGACTGCAGCTGAAATTAATGGATCTTGTACCAATACACCTGTAAAGGAATCCTTCCCTGGGGAGGGGAGAGCTGCTGAGAAGTGGGGCTTTTACTTCCCTCTCAGCTGAGTGCATGAAGATTACTGAATTCTACCTACAGAAATATCCTCACCCATAAGTATGGCAGAGGAATAATGCAGTTTAATGTTACGTGAACTGCACTTGAAAAATAAAGAAATGTAGTAAGAAGTGTGTATCTCTGTATTCACCCGAAAGCCTATTCCCTCAATGAAATGGCAGAACCAAGGAAGAAAAGAGCATGTGCTTTCCTGTGCTCAAGCTGAAGAATGTGAGATGCTGTCTGCAGGATGCTCAGTGGGAGCCAGAAGGATGTGAATCAGTAGCAGACACTTGAGAAAGTGCATTGGAAAACAAACACCAGGGAAGACAATAAGAAGGTAAGTACTTAAACAATGTTTTGCTAAACAAGGAAGGCAATCTGGATACATGGGGATTACACCTTTGGCTCCTTCATGAAGCATTCAATCAGTTGCAGCAATTGTAGCTGCCAAGCCCATTAAATTTGCCTGCAGAAGTAGGGCTAAGGGCCTTGCTCTGCTAGACCATGCTGCTTTAGTTAGGGTACAGGCAGCAGGAAAACCAGGAAGCAAGGAAAGAGGAAAAAGCTTCAGATTTCTGGTCAAAAGCCAGATGCTACAGAAGAGCTCTGTTTAGTTTACTGAATTGTAAATATTAGAGCTACAATTAAAAAAAAGGGCAGAACTGAAAGATATTTTTTCAAATATACAGTAGGCAAATACACCCAATTCCTGTTCATCTGGTCTGCAGAGATAAAGAGAGATTGCAGCAGTGGGGAAAGAGCAACTGCAGAAAGCCCAGGAGAGAAAATAAGGTTTTAGATCAATGAGCATTTCAGATGCTTGTCAGAAAAAAGTGCCATATTGATACTGTCCTGGCTGTTGTTTTTCCCTGAATTTCAAAGCTTCTATTGCTGTAGTCATGGTTGCTGGGATGAGGAGGTAGGGAGTGGGGAAGAGGAAATCCTACTTGTGATAGATGTGTTTTAACTGATAGGAAATGGCACAGATGAGGTTGCAGTGTCACAGCTGATGCAGTGAATTTCTGTTTGGAGATCAGGGTAAGCTTGAGTAGCAAGGGAGTTCTTGCATTATGGTTTTTGTCCCTGCACTCAGGGCTCTGCCCACACAGATTAAATGTGAGATTTCAGTGGCTGGGACCACAATGCAGTCTGCATAGGATTGAGAGAAATCCTGGTGATAGAAGCAGAGTAGAGTTTTGAAGGCAAACTGACCATAGAGGGACTGGTAAGGCACACAGGATGAGAAAAGTTGATGGGGTAAACAACAAAGGGCACTAGGCCTGGGCTGAGGGCCTGGGGGAAGTAGGCAATGAATAGAAATATACACAAAAAAGGCAGCAGGAAAAACCACCAGAGATACGAGTCAAGGTCAAAAACAGCAAAAATGGGTGAAAAAAAAAAAAAGCAGAGGGAAGAATTCAGAACTGAGGCTGAGGAGAAGGAGAAGGAGGACAATGTGATACTCTGCTGTGATAGGATCAGTTAGGGAAGGAGGAAAAATCTGCAGGGCTCATTGCTGCCTAGTGGATTCTACTTACGAGGAAGCATCTTAAGTGGACCGGAGGAGTTCCCCAGTTCTGCACTTAGAGCTGTGCTGTTATTTCCCAAGGAAGCAGGCTGTCAGCTGCTGTGTGCACTACTTGTCATACCCACCGACAGCATGAAAGGCTCTGCTTTTACTGGGATGTGAAGCAACAACAAGGTGAACAAGAGCTTCGAGCACAATGATTCTCTTTGGCTGCCTTCAGATGAGTAATTCCCAAAGGTTAAGTTAGAAATTGAAAGTTAGTAAGGTCTCACTTTTTAACCCTTTTGCTTTGCCTACAGGGAGGCCAGGCTCACCTCTCTACACATGCTGTGATACATGCAACTCCAGCGTGGCTGCCAAATACTATTTTTTCAAAAGTGATAAGCAAGAACACAGAAGGCCTAATGCTTTATTTGGATGCTAACAATATAAAGGTGGTTTCCTTGCAGCGTTCAGCAACTGGATTTTGTCAGGGTTCTGTTCCCAGAGAACAAAATCTGAAAGTGTTCTGTAAGTCAAAAGTGCTAAATACTATAAAATTGAAACAATACTGCTCTGTGGCAGTCATTAGTGAGTAAGTGATGTACCCATGCATGTTGGGGGAAGAACACTGAAATAATTCTTAAGAGAAAGAAAACTAGGCAAGCAAACAGGGAGAAGACAGAAACAGGGAGAGCACAAAACAGGGAAAGCAAAGATACGAGAGAAGTGAAGACACAGCAAAGGGGAGGAAATAGAAATTAACAGATTGAACATACTGCCTGGAATTGAATGTTGGTGCCTCAGTCTTTTAACTACTATTACTACTAATTAATTATGTGCTGTATTTTCCAGTAGTATCTCTCAGGACTTCCCAAGCACGGCAAAATACTCTGTCTTACAAGGAGAAGGAGGGACAAAACCATGCAGCAAGACATGCTGGCAGCAAGACCACAGATGTCCATCAGCAGTGGGAGTTCCTGTGTTTTCATTCCCAAGAAATATCAACTTTCCATAAAAAATATAGGTAACTCAGAAAACAACATGGAAGAAGCCACATCTGTCTGTCTCTGGTTACCTGATGTAGGTCTTTAGCAAGAGAATAAGTAAAATGCAAGGATGCACTGGAGAGTCTCTGCGTTAGCCAGTGCTGCAGTCTTTGTTTACCTGTGCAGTACAAGAGCTGTACAATGTTTACAGAACACTCTGTACATTTTCTAAAAGTAATGTAAGCACAACGGTTCATCAGCCCTGCCTTCCTTTCAGTGCTGATGATCTGAAATGAATCGGTGAGAACTTACACACCACAGCCTTGGTAAAACAGCCCCACTGGTTGCAGCAGTATTACTCAACCTAGAAGTAATAACTGCTTTCCCAAGCTCCAGGGTGAGTTGCACAATATTCTTGCACCCTCGTTTTCATACTGAGGAATGCTAGATGTCTGTGAATGATATCTGCAGCGTACCCAGCAGATATCTGCCTCTAAGAACCACCAAGGTTGGAAATAATTTCTTCTCACACACACTTAACTTGTTTACTTCTTTTTCTACTTCTTATCTCTGCCCTGCAAGATATTCCTCATCATGCTGTCCCTTTTCTTTTTATCCCTAGGTGTGACTTCAGGCAGTTTCAGCAGTGCAGTGAGGGCTGCACTAGGCCACTTTGCTTTACATACATGTTAGAATAATTATTCTAGGTATTCAAAACATCTGACTTACCCAAAGTTGGTTCCAGCTTCAAAAAGTAAAAGGAGAAATAAAGGGGGGAAAAAAGCCCCAATAGTTAAACTTGCTGCCTAATGGGCTTCTCTCTGTTGTTTTTCTACAATGACATAACATGAAGAAAAAACTAACAGAAGCTTTCTTTGTCCTCCTTCCAGAAAAAACACTGTGCACCCAAATAAAGGGATGGGGTGCACTGTAAGTGGGATTAGATATATCATGACAGATAGCTGGGTTGCATCAGCCTGATGAAAAATGAACTAAAACTTCTTTGCCTTGAGAAGGTCTCTGAAAGACAGGTGCCTTTCCTTCCTTGGGGCACTCTGTCAGCAGGAAAAAGGAAGGTCGGAAAGGAGAACTGCTTTCATCCCATTTTCTTATACCCCTGTGCTGATAAAACTTCTGACTAGTTCCATTCTTGTGTAGCTTGGAGCTGACTACCCAGTCACATGGGGCTTTAAAATCACATTAAAAACACAAAGGAAAATCTCCCTGCAGAGCTAAATCACCCTGGCAGCCCTGCGGTTCCCAGTGCCCAGTGTTTGGAGATGGACTGACAAAGCTGGGACCATACCATGGAAGGGGGTTCCCAAGACACATAATCTCCCTCTCATCCTTTACCAGACATTTTTTAAGGGCAAATAAGGCTCTGCCCAGGTCTGAGAGGCAGCATGTAAATTTTCCCCAGAAGGAAGGCTTACTAAGATAGATGTCTGAAAAATTAAAGATAACATAATTTATATTGATAAACTATTTATGTGTGTTATGGTTTTAATTCCTGGGAAACTGCAACACTGAAATAAAATTTATATCACAGTCTATGACAAAGAATACAACTACCACAAAAGAAAAAAAAAAACAAATCAGGCTTATCTTTGCTATCTAATCTCAAATAATAGAGATACTTCAAACAAGAAATGGTATAGAATATAAATAGAATATAAATATCTAATAAGTGTATAATATATGTTTATAATATGTATTTAGAATTTTTAAAAAATTACGGTATTTATTGAAGACTGTGATGCAAGGTGTACAGATGGAAACAAAAAATGTCACTCCCCAGGTTGCACTTATTTTGTGGCAGAGCACAAGCTGTGCAAACAAATCTATGATTTCATATGATTATTCACAGGAACTGAAATGCATACTGAAGCAAAATCTTTGCTGGGAGAATTTGCCATTTACTGCTCAATCTATTCTCACTGACACTTATGTTACAGGTAGAGGCAGCCATGGGCTGGGATATGGTCACATATATGTTTTATATCTCCTATGTTACTGCCCATATATTTCAGCTAACTTGAGCAACGCATTTATGGTTATTTTACCTGAAGGCTGGCACAAATGGAAGAAATCATCTTACAAAATAGCACAGAGGATAGAAAAGTGAGATCAAGTCCTTTCAAATTCGCCAAAATAAAGTCAACATAATTACCTGCTATTGTGACATATTTTTCTTCTCCCAAGCTGTACTTACTACAGTCTCTTTCACTGAGCTGCTCTGACTCAATGCTTGATACTGTTTCATAACCTTACTTCATGCAAAGTCGTTACACAATTACAACTTCAGCACGACAACTTTCGCTTTTTAAAAAATAATCTTGTCGTTGAACGCTCAAATTATATCACAGTGCATTTTGGGCCGATTTACAAGCATCACTCAAAAACTCAGAACTGAAACCAAAGCACTTTCACTCTTAAAGAAATGTTCCTCGGTGACCCTGAAGGAAGGAAGATACCTTAGTTAAAAAGCAGCATGAAAACTTCCGAGTACTGAGAGCGAATGTACCGCGTGTGCGGTGTTCTCTGAGAGACCAGAGGAACAGGATTTGCCTTTCTACTGTGTGCGCACACCTGTGAACCACTGAAAAACTCATGTACTGGATAAAAATTTAGAATAAGCTCCCTAGCTTGGTATGTATTATTATTATTATTATTATTATTATTATTATTATTATTATTATTATTATTATTATTATTATTATTCAAAGCACTTTCCGCGCTAAACGGCGGCACGGAAAAGCTGTGTTTGACCAAGACGTCTCCGCCCGTGAGCGGCGGCGCGGTATCGCCCCGCCGGTCTCCATGCATCCCCCTGCCCGGCGGACCCGCGGCTGCTGCACGGGGCTGTCGCCGGCAGCAGAGAGCTGGATCGCCCCACTCAACCCGAGCCGAGGGCGCCCGCGGGGCGCGGTGGGGTCCCGGCGGCGGCAGCGCTCCGGAACAGCCGGGACCCGCGCGGGGGCTGGGGCGGGCGGTCCCTCGGCCGAGGCAGCCGAACCCCGCTGCGGGGCTGCGTCTCCCCTCGGGCTCGCTGTCCCGTCCTGTCCTGTCCTGTCCTGTCCTGTCCTGTCCTGTCCCGTCCCGTCCCGTCCCGTCCCGTCCCGTCCCGTCCCGTCCCGTCCCGCACCGGCGTTACCTCCTCCTCCGCTAGTGCTGCTGCCGCTAGTCATGCCTACTCTGCCGGAGCACCGAAGCGCCGCCCCCGGGACCGCACGGGATCCCCCGCCCCGAGGCGGGCTCTCAGCGCTGGGCGGGCGGAGGCGCCTGGCGCGGGCCGGGCCCAGGGCGGCGCGCGGGGCTGAGGGCGGCGAGCGCCGGGGCGGGCCGATTGACCTCCCTCCCTCCCCGTCCCTTTTGCCGGCGCCCGGCCCGGCAGCGGCTGCAGGCGGGGGCCGCCCCGTTCCTGTAGCAACGCCCGTTCCCGGGCGGCGGCCATGGGCGGCTGGGCCGCGGCGCCATGGCGGCTTGGTGGCTGCAGCGGGCGCGGCGGCCTCCGCGGCGCTGCGCGGCTGTGGGACAGCTCCCGCCCCGGCGCTGGGGACCGGGCGGCGACCCTGAGCGACCTCCTGCAGAGCTCGGTGGAGGCCGAGGAGCCGGGCGCGGCAGCGGCGAGGCGGGAGCGGCGGTGCCCCCGGGAGGGCACGGTGCTGCTCTTCCCCGGGCAGGGCAGCCAGTTCGTGGGGATGTGCCGCGGGCTGCAGCAGTACCCCGGCGTGCGGGACATGTACCGCCTGGCCGAGAAGGTCCTGGGCTACGACCTGCTCTCCCTCTGCCTGGAGGGGCCGCGGGACGCGCTGGACCGCACCCAGCACTGCCAGCCCGCCGTGTTCGTCGCCTCCCTGGCCGCCGTGGAGAAGCTCAACCACCTGCAGCCTGAAGTGAGGGGCCGCGTTGGGCGCGGGGGGTCGGGGCGGCGGCGCCTCGGGCCTGGCTCGCAGTGCGGCTGAGGCGGCGCTCGGCTCTGTGTCCCCGCAGGTCGTGGAGCGCTGCGTGGCGGCCGCCGGCTACAGCGTGGGGGAGTTTGCGGCACTGGTCTTCGCTGGAGCCCTGGGCTTTGCTGAAGGTGCCTGGGGAACGTGCGGAGCTCCCTGCTGTTTCCAAAGCGTTGCCTGTTATCACTGTGTCCCTCCCGCTTTTTATTTTTAATTAGAGAACAGATTTTACTTTCTGCTTCCACTGTTCGCTTTAACATATGTAATGCGGCATTAAAAGCATTGAGTTTCACGAGAGTGAGCAACTGCCATTTCTTGCGCGCAGGTGCCCGCGCTCACGTTCACGCAGCATCTCTGTTTCTCTCCGTAGCGCTGTACGCGGTGAAAGTGCGCGCCGAAGCCATGCAAAAGGCGTCGGAAGCTGTCGCCAGTGGAATGCTTTCGGTTGTCGGCCGGCGAGAGGCAAATTACAAATTTGCCTGCCTGGAAGCCCGTAAACACTGTGAATCGCTGGGTATAGAGAACCCCGTGTGCACAGTTTCAAACTATTTGTTTCCAGACAGCAGAGTCATTGCAGGACACTTACAGGTATTGCTTCAAGAGTAATTATTCCTTCAGTTGAACTGAGCATTTCACTTTTCAAAAACTTTTACTTTGCACTTCTGTGTGGGTGTTATGTACAGCCTTAGTTTGTCCAAACAAAAATATTTGATCTGTGGGTTGTTTTTTTTTTCTGGTATGTGTTCAGTTGTTTGGTAGGGAAAGGAATATCTTTATCACAGTAAGTCTGATGAGGTGATTCTTGTGAGGTGACTGAGCAAACCTTTGTTGTGCAAGACTCACTTCTCTCTCTCTTTTATAGGCTTTGGAGTTTTTGCAGGAGAATGCCCGAAAATATTATTTTAAACGTACAAAAATGCTCCCAGTCAGTGGGGCTTTTCATACCAGCCTCATGGAACCAGCAGTAGAGCCACTGGCTGAAGTCCTAAAATCAATTGAAATTCAGAAACCGCTGCTCTGTGTGTATTCCAATGTCGATGGCAAAAAGTACATGCATTCAAAGCACATTCAAAAGCTGTTAGTGAAGCAGGTGGTGTCGCCTGTTCTGTGGGAGCAGACCATGCACTCAGTGTACGAAAGAAAGCAAGGAACAGAATTTCCTTACACATATGAAGTGGGGCCCAGGAATCAACTAGGAGCCATTCTCAAACAATGTAATTTGAAGGCCTGGAAACAATATAAACATGTAGATGCTCTGGAAGATGAGGAAGCAACAGAGACTTAAATAACCTTTTGAGAAAAATCCACACGATTCCTTTTTTTTCTGATTTAAAACTTTGTGCTCCCAAAAGAGGAAGTCTTAAATATTCTTATGTTGTAAAGAGAACTATGTGTGTAATTGCAATGAACATTTTCCGTTGAGTTCCTCAGGTGTGGAAAGGGGAGAGCAAAGTTTGGCCTTCCATCTGTGTTGGGACCGCAACGCTGTCAACAAACAGGCCAGGTAGCATTGTTTGGCCTCAATCCTGCAAGCAACTTTTTCTCTTGGGTTTCTCTTTTGTTTGTTTTTTTTCAGTTGATTATTTTTTGGGGGAGTGTTTTGGATGTGGATTCAGGTTCCAGTTGGTAGCCTTGGCTGTGTGATGCAGGGATCTTCTGCAGGAATGTGGGGGTTGTTGTTGGCTCCAAGTTGTAGAGGGCTCTGTTCTGGGCTGGAGGGTGCATTTGGAGGAGCCATTTCTTGGGATGGCTTTCAGGTGTGTTGATGTTCCCATTTTCTTACTCAACTGACTTGTGGGGTATTCATCTATGTAAAGTTCTCTTACTTTGTGTCCACATTGCCAGGTAGCAGCTGAGCGAGGCAAATGATGTTACTAGAAAAATTATTTTCTTATGGTTAAACTATAAATAAACTATGAAGCTTTTCTTGCTCTTTTTAATGCTTTGGGGTGCATCATTATTGGCTCTGTCCGCATGTGGATGGAAGTAACTTTCCCTCCAGTTGTCCAATGCCACATTGGTTGTGCTGAGTTAGACAAGAAATGTTCACTGGGAAAAAAAAAACTTAACGAAAATATTATTTACATTTCCTGGCAGCAGGAAATGATGAACTAGAGAGCATCAGGTTGTCCCAAACCCTCCTGGAAAGAGCTTCCCATTTCCCAGCTTTTTGGTATTTTAATGCTGTATTTAGCAAATATATAGAAAAAAAATAGGATATATTACTTAAATCAAACGACTGACAATGTCTTCAGTAGTGTATTATGAAATGCAGGAGAACTTCCAATTACAGTACCAATCATTCTGTAATTTCACACTTGTGACAGGGAGAGTGAATTGAAAACACTGGCCCTTATTATTGTTGCTAAGTGGGCTGTATTATTAAACAGTTCTTTCGTGGACTGCAGCTGGCAGCTGTGCCTCCCCTTCTAGTACAAATTCCACTTCTAGCATGTGTAAACATTAACAATCAGCAAAATAGTATAGAGTTATTCAGCTTCACCATTGGACTGCTAGAAGCTGATGAGTAAGGGTTGGAATAACTGTAAAGAAAATTATTATTTCAGTGAAGGTTCCTATGTTACAGGTAAGACATTAATTACTCAGAAAAGCATACCAAAGTCTTCAGTTAGAATTATCGGTTAGAATATTGCAACTAAGTCCCATTCATATTATTAAACACTGTGTTGTCCTGTGTTAGAAGTTTCTGACCACACCTTTTAAGACCAAACACAACATTCATGACTTTCAAACCAGGCTTTAAGATAGCTGAAACTGAGTGTGGTATGTTGGTGGCACTAATTTTAGTGCTTTAAAATTTCTGGACTTTCTTTTTATTTAACCTTTCATAGGGAATGTTGGAGACTTGTTTTCTATTTTGTAGTGTTCTTGCCATAATTTTTTTCATTTTTTTCCCCCCTCATTTCATTTTGTTGTACACTTTGCTCGGAATTAAAGCTCTTTGGGAAATCCAATCTAGAAATCTCTTGTTTGCAAACCATTAGATAACCTCTGTGCTTTTGTCAGCTGCAAAATGCTGAAGGGAAATCTGTATCCTAAGGGCATTCCAATCTTGTGGGTCTTGGTTAATTAGTGGGAAGAAGGACCCATCACCACTGTCGGGTGTTTGCTTTTCTTCTGTGCAGTGGTTGGAGCTGAGGCTTCTCCTGAATGAACTTTGTGTCTCCAAAAGCAGAAGCCAGAGGGAATCATGCTCTTGTGTTGATGCTGCAATTTCTAGGAGCAGAAAAAGCGTGATGGAGGTCTTTGTACCTCTGTATGGAGAGTATTCAGGGCTTGATTTTGTGTGGTGCCTGTTAGCAGAGCCTCACCTCACATGCGCTTTATCATTGGCTGTGGCTGGGCACACAGTGCCCAAGTAATTACAAATCCTAGATTTCAGAGCATTTCTTTAATGCGTTTGCTCATCTATCCCCTCTGCTTCTGGAAACTGGGTATTTGAGAGGTGGCGAACCAGCATGGCTCCTTTGCCTATGAACAAGCAGAAACAGGATGTGGAAGAAAATCAAGTGCCATAAATGCTGTCACATATGAGAAAGTGTGCAGTGAAAAAAAACCAGAATTAATATTGGGTCTCCTGGGTCACTGTGGGGTGTGACAAAAGGATTAACTAACTGTGCTCCACAGGTGAAAGAGGAGCCTGGCACTGACTGCTCTGTGGTACTCCAGTTAGTGCTGATTGCTGTGGCTTTGGATGTCGTTTGTGTTGTGTTTAACTTGTTTCTTTGCTGGGATTGAATTTTGTATTCCTTGAGACTGTGTTTTTCGCCATACATGGTGGATGATGAAATTCCCCTCTCTTGTGATTCAAAGCCTTACGTTATGGATTACAAGAATGGGAAAAAGCAGTCACCCCACACAGCTCTTGGATGAAATAGGCAGTGAAGAGTCTCCTGTTCATCATCACTCCCCTGTGCGTAAAGGTTATTTATCTAGAAACAATTATTAAATTGTAGTATAGTATTTATTTAGGTAGTATTAAATTTATTCAGCTGGGAAGAGTCAATTTTTTCATAGCTAGTACTTTTATTACACATGAATAATTTATTAGACCCTCCTGATGTTAAATTTTACCCTTTACTAAATAATAACTTTAGCATATTTTTCTATCACACAGTTATTATGGAGCTCAGCAGAGCAGTCAATTCACTGATAAAACTTTAGTCTGTTTTTTTGGCTATGTGTGCCAACTTCTGGCCTGTGTGTGACTCCAGTTCCAGATGTATTATCTGTGCTTTTCTAGGAAAAAACTTTTCTATCTGCTGCTGAAGGGCTCATTAGCTTGAGAGCATTTTGGAAAAATGTGACACTGGAATGTATGCTGCTGCTGCTCCTGCTGGAATTTCTGGGGTATGCTCGAGCCATCACCCTTTACTTTCCTTCTTTGTCTGCTTTCCTTTTGCTCTGCATTTCAAGTCATTCCAAGATACTTCAAAATCCTTTGCATTAAATGGTCAAATGATATAGTCTAGTGGAGCTTCATTCATTTTTTTTTTCCCAGAAACATTTTTTGAGGTGGGCACTTAGGATCATAATGGGATTTAGGCACCATTCATTAAAGAGAGGAAGCATGTTCCTCAACATGCTTAAATTTGGCATTTGTCTTCACTGTAGAGGGGTTTAAATTCCTTGTCTGACTTAAAGCAGAGACTTGAAAGTCCAACTTCTCTGATGAGTGCTTAGATCATGAATCCATTGAATATTGTATTTTCCTGATTTAAAAATACACTAAGGGTAAGAGTTGCTTTTCTGGGCAAGAAGCAGGCATCCCCTGTGTTGAGGGGAATATCCAAACCACAGAGAAGCACTTTGGTTTTCTCTCACTGAGTCTGTAGCTGGATATGGAAAACCAGCTTCAACAGAGAAGAAAAGATGCACTCGGGCACAAATGGGAGATTATGAGAGAGGAAAAACTCAACTGTGCCCTAATGGTCACCTGTGGAGTCCAAGAAGGTGACATCTCAACTATCTCCAACCCTGTAAGTTGTTCTCATGTTCCCCTCAGGCTTCTATTCCCTCCGAGTACGTGCCTTGCAAAAAGACATGCATCCTCTGAGAAAATCCCCTCTCAGAACCCATCAAATTCTTGGGGTTTTGTTCTGAGCAGCTCCTAGTTTCACTTTGAAAAGGGGCAGAACATACTGCTGTCACTGTGTGATAGCAGAGTCTTGGAAAATCAAGTAAACAACACTGCAAGAGGTTTGAAGCAACAATTTAATTTTAAAAAAGTATCATGGTATTAATGTTTACTATTGCTTTTACAGTCTTAAAATTCAAAGGATGGCCAGCATGCCTTCAGTTTTCCTCACATCCAGAATCTCCTTAACAAACTCATTTATAGGAAATAGACACTTTATATTGCATTAAAATAAACACAAAAAAGACAAACTTTCTAATCGCCTGGAGTCACATTTCAAAACTAGCAAGTCAGGCAGTTATCCAGCAACAACCTCCTTATTTTAAAAGATTTTTCTTAAAAAAAGATACAGTACAGCAGTGGCCCAGCACTAGCCTAGGTTTTAAATATTAAAGAGACTTGTATCAGTGTAAATCTGAAAAACAAACCAGCTGTCACCACTGGGGTGTCAGTGATGTTGGTCAGTGTCCAGCAATGACCTTCTGTTTTAATTCTGTGTGTTAATTCTACAGTCCATAATTCATGGCCCACCAAAAGGCAGCAACAAGCAAGGCTGCAGGCACCAGCTTCTGGCAGAGGCACCTCACAGGAAGCCTGCAGGTCTGCAGGAAGAAAGGGGATGGTAATTAGAAATAACAAGCAGCAAAAAGAAGGTGAAAGGAAACTAAAAGAGTGCTCATGTGGGAGGTCAGAGGACCGACAGCATGATCTAGTTCTGCTGCAGAAATGCAGAGGGGGGTCAATTTTACTGGGGGTTCCAGCCTCTAAAGAATCCTCCTCTCTTCTCTGGGTTAGTATCACTGGCAGCAGCTCTCCTCATCTCCCCAGGGAGACGCTTACAGCATTTCATAGTGGCAGGTGCCTCCCCTCTGAATGGAACCCTGTGAGTTGTGTGAGATTTGGGCAGCATCCTCTGTCTTTAAATGAGAAATCTCAGCCTAAAGAGAAAAAAGCAGGGCACTAAGGGGGCACCAACAAACTGAGAGATAAACCCTAGCCTGAAGCCACATTACATGCTTCACTCACTGATATCACAAGGGAGTCAGGTGTTCCTGTTGCCTGCTTGCCAACAAAGAGGTGGGAGAAAAGGGAGAAAGCATACCCAGCCTCCACAGCCACTGATCCACTTTGTCCAGTTACTGCTCACAACATCTCCAAAGCTTCTTTTAACACTTTTAATAACATTCCAGGTCTGAAAAACACTGATAGCAACCCTTATGATTTCAACAACAACCAAAAAAAAAAAAAAAAGCATAAAGATTGAAAATTTATTCTAAAAGTGCTAAATAAAATACCAATGATTAGGAAAAAAAAAAAACCAACCAAAACAAAACCAAAAAAACCCTTTAGTATATTCTTCCCTAAAAGTGTATGTGTACATGTATATTTATCTAAATATTTAAGAAGAAGACCTTTGAAATCTAAAGATAATATAGTTTCAGAATTAAGTGATTAAGTGACAATCTTTCTGGTTGTTTCAAACTTAGAAGAGCATAACCCAATGAGAGATGTTTATGTCTGATTAATCAGGACAGCAATACAAGACTGACACAGCAATGCTGCAGGCTCTCTCTGTAGTGTGAATCCAGCTTGGCTGAGATAGGAGGTGTATATATATGTTATATACACATACATTTATACATTATGCTACACAGCTGTAATTGATCTGCATTCTGGTAGGTCTGCAATGAGTGACCATCCCTTCCCAGAAGCAAGGAGAAGATAAGGTAGAGTACCTGGGGCTTCAGACACAGCTGAGTATCTCATGTTAGGACAATGCATGTCAGTTAATTACTATGCAAGACAAGACCTTCAGCTCACAGTAGATAGAAGGCAGTTCAAACTAGTCCAGCTATGTTTTCTTGTATGTGCATGGGTAAGTTACATGCAGTAACATGTTACTCTCACACTGGGTTGCAAGTCAGTTATGCTTAAAATTGTGTCTAAAGTTACTGTGCCTCTGAGGAATTTGAAATAGCAAGACACTATTTAAGTCTTCTGACTGTAAATGGCTGTAGTCCGTGGAAACAATTCACATTTTACATTATTACAAGCTTTTCCTAGTAAAACAAGCTGCTTTGCTTTTCTATGTTCTGTAGGAAGCAGCAGCAGTAGTAGCAATAATTTTTTGTATTTTGTATACAGAAACATTCTTGTTTATCTAACATGATTTTTAAAAGGATCTGCCAAGAAGGTAACTTACACTCTTGCCAGGTGAAGCAGTGTTTCTTCTAATGTCCTGTGGTACCTCCTGTTAAATTCATCCCCAATCAGGGCCAGCTGATGGCCAATCTGAGTAGCTGAGCTGCAAGGAAGTCAGGATGTGCAGATTAGAGGAGAACCTTGCAACAGCAATTCTTTGAAAGCACTCTGCAAATGTCAGGGACTGTTAATCCCCCAACTTGGGCTAAACTGGGGATGCAAAAGTGAAATGTTACAGGGGGTTTTGTTTCCCATTATTTATGGGTTTATTGATTAAGTATTTTATGCCCATACATGAAGTGTTTCGATGTTTCCACAAAAAGTTGCATATTTGGCACTTTTGTAAAAATGTGTTGATTTTGTAGGTGTTTCAGTTCTTTATACAATACAATGGGATTCTGGTTTGTGGTTTTTGATTATCCCACTCCCTCCCCTGCCCCCCCCAAGTTAAAATATTGGAACTGTCTTCAATTCAAACCTTTAAAAATCTTTCATCTTACAAAAAGGTTGGCTTTGTCATCCAACAGATTTACTCCAATGAGTTCCACTGTGCAATGTGGGTCTCCAGCTACTGGGTGGTGCCCAGGTACAAACTGACCAAAACCTTAAGGCTTTTAGGGAGGTCCTGAGATAGACAGAAACTTGAACAACATCTGTGGCACATGTTGATGCTAAAAACTGGCTATGATTTCCTGATGGAAAGTTCCCATTAGATTCAGCTTCTCTTAGACACGTGTTTTTGTTCTGGTAGAAAAATAGTAAGAGTATACATTTTTATTTTAATTTTTATTTCTGCTGCGATCTGAGATCTGTGGAATAGTAAGTAGGCTTAAGAGCTTAATTCTAGAGTCTGCTGAAAAAAAAAACCCTTGGGCTTGGTTTGGTCAGTCCACCAACAAAAAAAAAGGCCAGAAAAACTACAGAAATTAATTTTCATGGATGGGGGACTCTTGTACTGGAAAAAATGTATGTATGGGATTAAGAAAAACCCAAGGCAGTACTACTACTACTACAGTTTATTGTAAGCGGCGCCTGGAGAATTATGTAAAAATGGCTTCTTCAGCTGCTTGCTGTAACAGGTGGGTCTCTAATAAAGAGCTGTATCTGTGCCATTGTGCAAGATAAAAACTTAGAGACATTTAATGCAACATAATCTTGCATAGTCAGTGTTAAGCACTACAGGTTATCTACACTTATATCTATTCCATTTCCAATATTATGCACTGTGATTACTTGGCTTATCAGTTTTCTGGAAGTCTGGCACTTTGTACTTGGGAAGGACAGAAGGAGTATTAATGTAGTGTCATACCTGGTATCAATCTCCATTTGCTCTGTCGTATCTGGAATTGTTTGGAGGTTACTGTAGGTTTCCTCTTCTGGTGCTCCATTGGGGTAGCTGGAGAGGACAAAGTGCCTGGGAGCTCTCCTGATACGAGACATCTTACTCTGCAACAAGTCATGAAAGACAACCTCAGGGCTTCATGTTATGCAAGGTCTTTTCATTTTAGATGGAAATTGTTCCAAGTGCTCTTAAAGTTACTCTTTTTATTTCTCCAGTCAGAACATGAGTGCTTCTAAGATAACTATTTTAAGAGCAGTCAAAGGAAAGTTTCAATGACCCAGCAGATGTCCAGCAATTCAAACATGAAGCATTTAGATGGCTGTTACTTTATATTGGCTCAGAACAAACCAGAAATTGGAAAATCTCGATAAATAGTGTAGACAAGTATAGTTTCTCAGTAGTTTCACTTAGTATGAGATGCTTTCCTGCATTGTTTGCGACAACCTGCCTGGCATTAAATCACTCTAACCCATGGAGATCCCCAGGCAGCAAAGTACCTAAAAAAAACTTCAACAGGTTTTCCTAGGTGTAAGTCTTTAATTCAGGTCTAAGCTTACACATCTCCAGCTGGAGGCTACCACCATGGAAATTACAAGCAACTCACTACAGAAATAGAATATAAGAAAGATTTTAATCCATTACTAGCTTTCCACATGGAGAAGCAGACAGTAGGAACCAGTAAAATCAGTGGAGCTGCCTGCTTGTACAATGGGAAAGTTATTCACAAACAGTACCACAAAATCAATGGCAAAACTGAACAGGTTTCAGCACATGTGACTTGTGTCTAATATTGCAAGCATTTGTTTAATGAAGAAAGCAGTGTTTGGAGAGCAGAGCTGATGTTTTTGTAGTCATTAGGATTATTTTATTTCGTTTATCAAGGGAAACAACATCAGAGCTGCAGATGGGGATTATTCCAAACTACACACGTCCTTGAACATTTGCTGCAGTGAAGACTTCCTGATGAGGAACTTAAATACAACTTTCTGGAGATGCTCTGGTTTTATCTGGCATTGGTTTTGGCCAGCTTTTTTATGGTTTCTTTGCTTCCTGGCTCCATCATTAAAAAATTGATCCCTTTTGTTGATGGAGTGATTCTGGACAGCAACAAAGGGGAGTTCTGCTGGCTGGATTTCCTTCTCATTTTTAAACACTCAGCAGGTAAAATTAATAAAACTCAAACAAAATATTTTCATAAATTAAACTAAACCAAGCATAATGTCATAATGCTGCTTGGTATGAGTCTGGTTTGCTACATTGCTGCAGTCTTGTAAAAACTTTAAATTTTACACTTGGGATGAGGTTAGGGTCTTTGTGATCTTTCAATATTTAGATTAAGTTTGCATTTTTCACAAAGCAAAATTACTCATAGCTAATGTATATACATTGCTGCATAAGCAAACTCACAAAAAATTGATACTAAATAAATGAAAATATACTTGGTTTACAGAATCATAGGATCCTCTTCATGGTGTTTAATGTGTCTGGAGAAAATCATGTTACAGACTAGTGTCAGCTGGCAGATACGTGTTTTATACAGTTTGTAATTTCATCTTCTGGGGTTTTTTCCTCCTGTTTGTAGAACGTCTGCTTTACTTACAAAGATGTTTAGAATCTAGGATTTTAAGTATGACCAGAGTTCTGAAAAGCTGTGTAGTTTAGCAGTGACAAAGAGCAGCTGGGATCAGGTCTTCTGAATTTTACTGCACCAGCTTTGAAGGGAGTTGTGTAACCCACCTCTTTCTAAGGGAGAACACCACAGCCTTCCTTCCAAGGGAGCACCTATCTAAATGTTACAGGCAAGTTAAAAGGCTCTTTTAATTCAGATTTATTTTTTAAAAAAAAAGAGCCATATATTTGCTTCAAAAGATGCCTTGTCCTGTTTTAAATTCATCTTTTATGTATTGCTATGTGTCTCTCTCTTCCATCCAAAAAAAAAATCAGGAAAAAAAGGGTGATGTCCATAGAGGAACTTTGTGCATTCCAGCACCATACGTTACTTCCAGATACCCAGTCACCCCAAGGACTCTGTAGCTCTGAATCAGGTGCCAAGGCTTCATACACACACCAGAGTGAAGTTATATCACATTAAATCAATCCATATTCACTTGAGCAGGTACTTGAACGGATCTTCAATTTCCCAGGGCAACATCTGGACCAGTGGGTTACTGGGTGTAGTGGTGGCCACGGGCTGATCGCATTCCCACAAGTGCACCCCTGTCCCTTTTGGTGCAAGGTCCAATGTAACACTACTGCAGTATGGACTGGGTGACCCAGGGCTGCTCCTGGTTTGAGAACTCCACCAGAGCTCAGGCAGGAGTTCCAAGGTGTCCTGTAGATCCATGAATGGGAAACTGGGAATGGCAGAGCAGAGTTTGGAGGATCCAAGGGATGCTGAAGTACTCCCTTGGACACTTAAAATGTCAGCTCTCTGGATGCAGTTAATCTCAGTAAGCTGCACAGAGAAACAGTCAAAGCACGCAGTGCTGGACTTTTGGAGGTTTAACAGCCCAACTGTTTGGCTCACATGTACAAAGTAAACATCTAGGGATATAGTGGTATACTCCCGTAGCCTGTGGGTACCAATGGAAATGTATTAATTGTATTTCTTCACAGTTCAGAAAGTTGTTGAAAGTTACCTAGTAAAAAAAGTGCTATAGTGGATAAAATGTAGTAAGACCAAGCATAAAAGGTCAGCTGTCTGCTGCACATGTATTACTATTTTTACCTTCCACAAGGACATAGCAAGGGGAAAAAAATACTAAAAAAAGGTATTTTCTTTTTCTCTTCTTTTCTTCATCTCTAGACTCTATGCTAGTTTCACATTCACAGAGCCACACAACAGAAATGTCTGAATCTGTGAGACAAAACCTGTGTCCTGAAAAAGTTCTATAATAAGTCAACACAGTACAGAACTCAGACATGTAAACAAACCATACAGTACCGCAACAAAAGCCCAAAGTGCAACATATGCTACCTCACACCTGTTACCACGATAATACCTTCCTCCCACAGGCTAAAAAAGAGTTGTTGGGTCATGCTCTCCACAGCTCTGCTGCAGCCTTATGTGTTGGTTTTGCCCACGAAGCTGTGTCAACGCAAGGCCCATCCAGCAAGGAGGGGTATTCAAATGCGTTTTACAGAATGGGCAGTACTGAGGCAAAGGTAGTCTGAGGAGGGTCACTGTCTTGGAAGTGTATACGATGGGTCTAATTTAGTTTCAGAGCAAAGCTTAGCAATTGTCTTCTTGAGACTTACCTGCCTTGAGGCCATTTACTCATTTCTGTCATCAATTTAAAAATCTGGTTGTATAAGTGTAATATAGAAATGCACACAAAAGCTACATTAATATGGACCTATTCTGTTCATCAGATTTGGATCTGTGCAGAGCTGAGGAAGAGGAGCTTGTATCACATTCTACAGGCCCTTCTGGTTCATCCACAGCAGGATGTGTTAATATTCTACCACGCATCTCACCCTTCCGTTCTTTCTCTCATTCATACAGGAAGAAAAGGCAAACTGATTTTGGTTTACAGAAATCAAAGGGTTGTATGTGTTTGTGAGTAATTGCTTGTAATTCAGATAGTGACTACCTCACAACAGCTCTGAGGAGGTGGTGGCATGACCCCATGCCAGCAACAGAGATCATTTCCAAACAAGCAACCAGATCAAAAAAGCTCAAGCTTCCCTGTAAAGCTTTGACTGAGCATGCTTAAAGCTTAGTTTCAATGGTGAAATGCCTTCAGCAGAATAAATAATGTATTTCAAGTCAAATATATACTTAATGTTCTGATAAAAAGAGACCTAGATCCAAATTTTAAAAAACAGCCTCTCCAAATGCCAAGTTATATCATGGAAATTATGGCAATTTATGGACACAAGACTGATTGAATAATGAAGCATCTTCAGTAGAAGGACTATGTTGATGATGTCTATACTTTGTGTAGTCAGGTTGGTTTTATTTGTGAGGGTGTTCTTCAACCTAGCAAAAGAGAACAGAAAATCATCTTGAAAAAGGAACATTGCTAAACCAGGCAAGCCAGGTGAGTTGGGAAAACAAAAAGGATCTGAAATCTACTTGTAGTTAGTACAATTAGATTTGCTAACAGATTTTAAGACAGGCACAATGATTCTTTAGTATAATGCATTAATTATAGTTTATGTTTATTATGTTTTTAATCTGGTTATGAAAACAGAAAATCACTATTGATATTCTAATTCCAGTGTTCAGGTTCAAAATTCCCAGCATCTGCCTACATAAATATGGATTGACACACAGGACCCTTGTCCTTTACCCCCATGGTATCAAAGCCCATCACAAACTCCTTCATATTCTACCAGCTGCCGCTGCCCATGCAGACTAAATTTAAATTAAAAACAAATAGAGGCTTGGTTGTTTGCATATATATCTTCAATCCATAGCCAACTTTCAAAACATGGCATCATCCTTGCTGCCGCAAGCACAAATCTCTGTGCTATTTTACAAGGACAAGTCTTTGACATAGTGACCAAAGATTAAGAGCTAGTTAAGGTTTCAGAGAAACAGGAATATTTGGCAGGCAGGAATATACACTTTAAAAGCTTAGGCATTTTTTGTTTGGTTTTCGTTGGGCTCTCCTATGACCTCTGTCAATGAGCAGCAGCTGCCCTCGACTTCTGGCCTTCTTCCCTTGCAGGTCAAATGCTGCGAGCCGTGGGCAGCATACTGCCTGTGGGCACCAGGAGATCCCTGCCCCTTCTCTCACAGGGACACCTGCCTTTGGAACCACCACAGCTCATGGCAAAATGCTGCAGGGTAACCATCAGCAACCTGAGTTTCTCTTCAAAAGATGAGAGGTTAAGTCATCATTACTCATTTTGTGGAGGTTAGTTAATCCAGGATGCTAGATGAACTCTTAAATCAGTATCAGGTCAAGGAGCAAAGATAAATTATTTCTTTGTCTCCTACCACATTCTTGAGTCAGCTTAACATCAATGACCTTGGAGACTGTTTACACAAAACACTTCTTAATATTGCCTCAAACAGCTATTAAGGGACACTTTATAAATCTAAGAAATACATGCTGTACTCCTTACATTTTACTTCATTTCTGTTTTTATGCTCAGTAAGTTAGTATGATAACATGCCTCCACTGGGAATGTCACATAGGTTTTCTTACCTCAAAACAGAATAGGAATTAAGCATTTGATTATATTTAAACATAAAAAATGTGTTCCTTAAGCTTAAGTTCCATAACCTTAGTAGCAAAAGAATGCATACAGCAGACTTTAAATGCAGGAAACCTTTTAGGCAAAAAGCACATACAGTTATTTTGGATTTCAGTCTCTACTGAAAATAAGTTTAAGGGGCTCCTGATTGAAGCAAGCCTTCAAGAAACTCAAGTTTTTTGTATATCATCAGCATTTCTATGTTGTCTATTAGAGCACTCAGAGAGCATCAGTCCTGACTGTGACTGTAGAGAACAAGAGATTTCCATCTTAAAAAGTACATAGCACAGTTATGTCTGCATTAAAAAGCCATCCTTTGATAAGCCTGTAACGTGTCATTTTTCTTAAAGAGTCTTTCAGTGCTCACCAACCTATTTCAACAGCTTCTAAACTGAAAAAGAAACAAAGGGTGTCTGCTTTTATCAAAATGAACACATTCAGTTCCCAAAACGTTTCATGGGAAGATCTAAGAATATTGAAGAGAAGAATATATTGGTACCGCAATGAAACTATTTCTATTAATAAAACCCAAAACGACACACACATTCTGCCAGGCTCTGGTTTGTTGTTTTTTTTTTTTGTGACAGCACCACCTATGTCAGGGATACTGCTTTTGCTCTACTTGTTTATAAGGAGTTAAGGTTTAGATTGACTCAGATTCTGTTCTAATTTACACTTCCTTTTCAAAACATCTTCTGCCCTATGTACTTCTCTGTCTCACCAAAAGGTCAAGATTCTTATACAATAAGAACTTTCTTAAAATTGATTATTGAATTGCATGGCCAAGTTGTTGGAGGCAAGTATGACTATATATATGGTTCAATAATCTATGAATGGAAAAATGTTTCTTTGTTCACATTTATGCCAAGATTTTGTCTTAGATTTTTGTATTTTTGCAAGCTTCTAAAATAAATAATGCAGACAGAAAAGTTTTTATTTGTGTTCAAAAAAGTTTGTGCAAAGCCCATAATTATTATATTATAAAGTTACATAGTAAAATCTGAATTCTTAATTTTAAGATGTGTTCAATCAAATGAAAATCTGATGTACTCAAGAGACCTGGTTCAACCACCCCATCCACTTGGAGGGTAAAGTACCTGCAGTGACCCTGCCTCAGCAGGCAGATTCTGGGATACATGCCTTGGTATTAGATGTAGATTTCAAGGATGCTGGTCACCAAGGTCATAACCTATAAAAATACTGAGGCAGATGTTGAGCTTCAACAGACCAAATAACATTTTTAACTTAAATTTGATAATTCATAATATTAAAAAGCTGGCACACTTGGGATATATTTTCCCTCACCTGGTCCCCTTAGCACTGCACAGCACCCACACTGTCACCTTGCACCTCCAGCCTGTCCTATTTAGGGACGCTTTATTGGACTTATGGTCAGAAAACTCATCATCATCTATGACCTCTGGTGGCATTTTCTGCAGGTGCCTCTGGAATCCCAGTTACTGGTGCCACATTGGGAAGGTGAGAGAAATTGTTGATATGCAAGAACAGTGTGACTGTGAGTCAAAGAACTCGGATTTACCTCAGTATTGATGCTGCCTTGTTCTGAACATCAGTATAAAGAATTAAAATGCTACACTGTTTGCAGTTTTACTTAGATTTTCTGTATTGGGTAAAGCTCACAGTTCCTATTCTACTCCCACCAGCTCTTGTTTTGCCCAGCAGGCTGTTACCCTGCATAAGGTGAGTGCATTCAATTTATTTTTAGTCTGCACTAAATGCTATTATGGTCAGTGGCCTATCAATACAGAAATCACTTATAAAAACTACCACAGACATCTATGAAACGGGAATTAAGACAATTCTGTTAAATTTCTTCTTTCAGAGAGATTGTGTCTCTACAGAGGGGACATTTTTACACCAGAAGATATCGAACACCTTGCATAAACACTGATTTTCTTCTTCATTATACTCAGTGCTAACTCGTTCAGCTGACATGCATTAAATGAAGAAAAAAAAAAAAGGTTGTTTTTTTTTTTATTATGGGCATAATACTCTAATTCAAAATAACTTTGTCCATGTAGCTGTGACAGAAAATGACAATGGAGTCTACTCTGTCTTCCTGTTATGCATGTGTCTGTCTTTCTACTATTGCCTTGAGAAGCAATCTCAGGCTAATACTTTGCACTTAAACACCTCAAAATCTGTTTAATCACAGAACTCACCACGCTGACGAAATCATTCCTTGTGAAACGACTTAAACATTACTGAGTATACATTGCTATACAGATTTCTACATTCATCTCTGCTGCTGCAGATCATTCATGTTATCAACGGCATAGTTTTAAACGTACACAGATATAGTAAACGAGTTTTTCAGGGATTTTTTATATGTTTAACTCTGGCATATTTTGCTACACGTCTTGGACTTATTTTGACGGCTTATTTCCTGCTTTGCTAAGAGTGAAAGTACACGCACTCCGCTCCTCATTTGCTTAGGACACCGTATTGCGTACAAAGTGCACGAGTGCTCGCAGCATCCTTCGGAGTGGCACAGGTCCCGGCCGGGGCTGAGCAGCCGGGGCCGTACGTTCCCCGCCCCCCGCCCGCCGCGTTTCTTACAGGACATCGATCCCGAAGCCGAAGATGCTTCGGCGAAGCGGAGGTGCTGCCCGCGAAACGTCCCGGGACACGCCGCGGGGCCGGGCGCAGGTGAGGCGGCGGGTCCCAGCACCGCCAGGAGCCCTCGGCACTCCGCAGCGCTCTGGGACCGCAGCCTGGGACTGCCCGGAGAGCCCGGCCGGGCTCCCCCCGCGGAAAAGCGCCACCCGTTTCCCGCCGGGACCCCGACGCTCACCTGGGCCCGCAGTCCCCGCCGCGTCGCGGGAACACAGCAGCGTCAGCAGAGGGGCTCCCCGCGCCCCCCGCACCAGCCACTCACGGCGGCAATCCTGCCTGACTGCCCCTTTTGTCCGCCCGCGCCCCGCCCCGGCCCGGCCGTGGCGCCCCGCCCCGCCGGGGACACTGCCGCCGCCGCCAGCCGCCACCGCCCGCCTGGGAAGCACCGCTGGGGAGCCCGTAGGGCCCGGGCATGCAACACCCCTTGGTGCGACAGCGGCCATGGGATGGACCCCTGCGTGGCCACCACGGCCCTTGGTCACCACGGCACGCTGGCCAGCACGGCGTGCGTGGGCGTTGCGGTCGCACCGATGGAGATGCCAAAGTGGCGTGAGCAGGCCCTGTGCACCCCCTTTTGCAGAAGGAGCCCTGTTCCAAATGGCTGCCCTTGTCTCTCAGTGGGCCCACGTGTTTTTTTCAGCCCGCGCTGGGCTTTGGTTTAGAAATGTGGTGGTGGTGTTCACTTTGAAACAGGGAGGAGCAGGCTTTTGTCTTATTTCAGCGTAGCAACTAAGATAAAGCTGCATCCCCAACTGTCTCGAGAGTACTTTTTCCTAAAAAGAGGGTGTGGAGCAGAAAACGGAAGCCCTGGCAGCACTGCCAATGCAGAGTTACTGAGAGGTTAAAAAAAGAGAGAGATCTGCTGAAGTGCAACTGACACCTTGCCCAAAAGGTTTAGTGAGGTCATGGTCGGTGTTTTTCTTTTGTCCTGGTCATAGCACTGTTTTGATTCAGTCAGTATCACCACTCACTAGAGAGCACAGTGTACTGCAGAAGAGCTCCAAAGAACCAAACCCTCCTATTGCTCCACACTATTGTCATGTCAAACAGGAGACTTTACCGAGTAATGTTTGAGAGCGGACTTTGCCTTCTATTTATAGTATGATTTCATCTCTCTGAGTGAAGGTAAACACCAGGAGAAGCAGAACAGCAGCACAGATAAAGCACTCCACCTGGAGCTGGTATATCCTTAAGACTTTCACAGCTAAGTTTTTAATTGTATAAAAGTGTTTGCATGTGTGTGTCTTATGCAAACCACTTTCAGCACTGTGCAGTGCTGAACCAACCCCCCCTCGTCTCACCTTCAAGCTCCGTACAAGAGGTTTACTCATCTGTAAAATGAACATGACAAAGCTTATCTTCCAACTCATGCCAAGGACTGTGCTGTGTTTACATTTGTACATGCTGGAAGAAAATTGCCTGGAAGGTACAATGTAATAAAAGGTAAATTAACCTCTGTACTATGACTGCTTGCCATGACTTTCTTCTATTCACCAGTTCCGATATTTCAATTCTTGTATTTACCACTTCAAATAATAATTCAATAATAGTTCCTCTCCTGAAACCAGGCTGAATTTTGCACATACAGGTAACATTTTGAGTTGCCTCAAGCTTAAAATAAAATACACAAATGTCATCATAGGAGTAATTTCTGTCACAAAGATAGCATACCAGATAGCCACTACATTTCCTGATATAATAATAGTAAGCATCACCAAGCTACTCTCCAATTACACCCCACTTCCCTTTTTTAACAATAATGTTAAAAAGTGGAGATGGCTTAATATTGAAAACTACAGTATCTATTACTAGCTGTGATGAATACTGTCAACGTAAATTTCAGACAGACAGGAAAACAACATCTTTTTATACAATGGAACTGTAACATCAATTAACATCTGCTGAATTTAGCTAAAACAATCTTATATTAAATTAAACAAACAAACAAACAACAAAAAAAACCACAACCAAAACCAAACCAACTGTTTCTGTCCTTCATGAAACATTTGATACATTTAAAAAGTGAACTTCCTTTCAGCTTTCTTCTGAAGTTTGATGGCTGCAGGAACAAGAAAGGGTTGACCAGCATGAAGATTCAAGCTCACTTTTCTTGCTGTCAGCTGCCATGGCAGGCATACCTTCTTGATTGAAAGAAGGCTATGAAGGCTGCTCTCTTCTCCTGCCAGAGGTATTGTGCTAGGAAATTTCCACTGCACGTGGCCATGCACATGACACTGCACTTTGCAGCTGCTTTCATAGCTAAACCATGGCATATTTAATAGCCCCAGTTATATGAATTATTAAATTAATATTTTCCTTGTAGTTGCATCCTTGAAATAGCCTATTACTGTAGCATCACCTGGTAAATTACAATGCATATTTATTGTACTCAGATTCTTTGGGGAATTAAGGCTCTTAGGAATTTGCTGTACTCCAACATACTGCAAACTGCTTATTTCAGCTACTGTCTTAATGTATCTATTTTTTAATGAGTCATTTGTCTTACAGAGACTAAATAAGTATTAAATGTAATTTGTCTTACAGTGTCTCCCTCAGACTTTTCAGATCTCTAGAGTCTACTATGTAGTATCTTATTGTTTTGTATCAAGCCTATCACAGAATGTTGGTGACCTTAATATATGGCAGGTGTCTTAATAATCTCTGTTTGGAAGGATTTTTGTATGCGTAAATCAGGCTTCTCTGCACAGGAACTAAAACTGTCATGTATGTACTATTTTTCTCATTCAGCTCTCACTGTGAATTAGAGTTGTTGATCACGTTGTTGTTGTCATCGTCACAGGCTGCCCAGAGCAGCTGTGGCTGCCCCATCCCTGGCAGTGTCTAAGGACAGGTTGGATGGGGCCCGGAGCAACCTGCGATACTGGCAGGTGTCCCTGCCCACGACAGGGGGTGGAACGGGATGGACTGTGAGGTGCCTTCCAACACAAACCAGTCTGGGGTTCTGTGATGAAATTTTTGGGTGAAAGTTTGCCTGCTTCCTCTGAACAGTATCCGTACAAAAGCAGATATTCCTGCAGCTGTATGGTTATGAGCATTTTAACACTTTATGGGCTCAAACACGGACTTGAGCTTTGGCAGCTGAGTGTCCCTGGCGCTTTTATATTCTGGTAACATCCAGGAAGGCTTTTCCCCCAATGGCCTTTCACAAACCCCTATTTACTCATGGCCTGATGTTTGTTAGGGACTTGTTCCTAGACGGTGGGGCAGGCCCAGGCCGCGGAAGCTAGAGACCAAAACGTCCCAAACAGCAGGGGGTGAGGCTGAGATGGCTGGGAGGAGTTCGGGGCTTTCCCGTCGGGACTGCCGCACATTCCTATCCCTCGGCGGAATGCAGGTCCCAGCTTCGCCACTCTCTCCGCCCCGGCCCGCACATAACATGGCCGGCGGCGGCTCCGAGCAGCCCCGCCCCCGGGCGGCGGCCGGAACGGGCGGGGCGATGCCGGCGTCCGGCGGGGACGGCCGGGTCTGAGGGGAGCAGCGGCCGCGGTCCCGCCGGCAGGTGAGCGCGGGGCGTGGGGCAGATTGTGGGTGTCCATCCCCTCCCCAGCATGCCCTCTACACGCCCACAGCCCCTCCACACACATCCCCAATCCTATCCCCTTTTTCCACAACCCCATACCTGTCCCACATACACCCACTCAAACATACCCCGCACACATACACACACATACACTCCCCACACACATACACACACACCCGCTCTTTCCCCACACAGACAGCCCGCAAATGCACACAGACACGCCACACCACACATTACACATACATACACGCCCCTCCATCACACCAAACACCCCCCCCGCCCACGCAGACGCAGCCATGTGTCTCTTTCAGGCTTGGGCTCCTCCTCCCTAACACCAAAGGAATCTCGCAGCAGGCCCTGCTGGCCTCCTCTAATTGCACAGCCAAACTGGATTTTCCAGTAGTAAACTTAATAATGAAGTTACATTTTGTACTGTTAGAAGGAAATAGAGGTTGCTGGGTCGGGTGCCAGGGGCACAGCTTCAACCATATTTTGTGGTGTGAAAACTGCCATCAGCAGCACTGGCTTCTGATAGTGGCAGTAGTGCCAACCAGGCTTCTTTTGGATCGCGGTTCATCAGTTTGTACCAGGGCAGAAGGTCTCACCTGGGGGTTAGGCTGTTGCCAAGCTTCCTTGCTGCCCGTGGGAGCAGTCTGGGAAGGAAAGGCAGTGTTTTGGAGAAGTGGCAGGCCTGCTGTGCCTCTGTCACATACCTACTATATCTTGAGTAGGAGCTCTGGTGTTTTGTGAAGGATTTGACTTACTACAAATATGCAGGCTATGGCTGTGTTATGCAGCTCTTCTTTGTGGTTTTGTGAAGCTAAGGATCTCAGCCGACCAGAAGTTTGAATGTGTAGCTATCTTACGCAGTCTCATAGTGTTATCTAGAAATACCTATTTGCAGATTAGAGGATTCTTCTAGAAAATTATATTGTATTAAAATGATATTATTTTTTGTGCATTCTGGTAATCCATTTATACAAAATAGGAAGATATTGTTTACAGGCCACTTAAACATCATCTGAAATTGATCAAACTCTGCAGAAACCAAGGAGGAATTTTCAGTCTACTGTTGTATTACTATCCTTTCAATCCTGTAGCAGGAGTGATCTGTGAGGCACCAAGTTCCCAAAACAGGAAAAGAATTGCACTCTTGTAATTTTTCTTTTGATTTCTGGTAGAACCTGTCTCCGGTGTTCAGCTCTGGCTTAATTTTAGCTCACCTTCCTGTGTGTGAATTGATCAAGGAGTAAGAGAAACAGGTATAATGTTAGGTTTGCATTTTGGTGAACCTCATGGGTAGCTTGGAGATATGAAGGACATTGGTTTAAAGCCTTTTGAAAAGTTTACATTGTGGTTGGTTAATACCATTGTAGCCTTTAGTGCATTTCCTTGTGAAGGGACAATCGTATTGCAAGCAGATTAATCCCTGAACTTTCAAACCAACAGCAAGGTGGTGTGTGGTATTAATGAGTCACTGATGGTGAGTCATACAAACTTCAATACAAATAAATTAATTGTTTCATTTAATTTTGTTCTGCTAATATCTGGAAGGCCCAGAGAAAGACCATGACCTTGTAGAACTAGGGGTTATATAAAAGCACACACAAGAAGACAGACCCTGAGCCTTTGTATGCTCTTTTCTATTGAAGCTTGATGTCAAATTGCTTTACCGACATGAATAAAAAAATGTGTGTCTTAAACTTTCTAAAATTGAAGTTTATTAGTAAACATTTTGGCCTTGTAGGATTTAGCAGGATAAATAGTCTATGTGGGATTATATGGGTTATACCTCCCATATAAAGAAAGAAACTGTAGGGGCCTGAGCTTAGAGGCAAATGTACATCTTCACATGTAGTCCTGGAAAATGAAGACCCCCCCTCGAATTCCAGTCCAACATGTTACTTTCAGAAATTGTATTAACATTAAATTGCATTAACATTATTAATTACGTTGCTATGTTTAGTGAAGGTGATTTTAGTAAAGGTAATTACTTTTCAATGGAAAATTGTATGTAAATGGGGCAGTAGATGGTGTTGCTTGTGGGTGTGTGATAACCCAGCTCTCTCCCACTCCTTTGTATGGTGAGTTTTGTTCTTGGGAAAGTAATGTAAGTAAAAATAACAAATATAAGGGAAATAATAAAAATATAGGGACAACATTCGCTACCCCCACCCCCATTAGGTCAGTGAGGTAGTGGGATGGGATGCCCAGAGAAGCTGTGTTGTCTGTATCTTTACAGCTTTTCAAAAAGTGGGTAAAGCTCTGAGCAAGCTGTCCAGACCTGCACTGAGCAGGAGGCTGGACCAGGGGACTTGCTGAGGTCCCTTCCTGCCAGAATGGTCAAGTGATTCTAACAAAAAGCTGACCGGGGCAAGTGAGAGATCTAATGCAGAAAGTGACATCTGGTGTCAGGAGCTGAAGTGCAGTTTGTAATCACTCTTCTAACAACCCAGTGTTTGAGGAAATCCTCCCGTGAGGTTTTAATGATATCAGTTGAACTTACTTCTACTTACTAAAGTCAGTAACTTTAGTTCCCTCACCTGAGGTACTGCAAATCTTGATTATTCATAGAGAGTGTAAGGGATTTCTCTTGGAATCATGGGGTTTTAGTCTACAGACACCGTGTGATCCAGATGAACTTTCCTGCTTCAAAACAAAGCAAAAATACATGTTCATAAGTCAGAAACAATGTCTGTGCTCCACTCTTGGTTCTTTAAACATTGCCAGTGTAGAATAGGGGGTTCTGTCAGTAGTATTTAAGGGAAGACAGATGTTGTGTGCCTATTTATAAAAGGTGGTGGGTGTGAATAGTCCCTGTAACCGATACCCTTGTGTGCAGTTGTCCAGCTGAGAAATGCATCAGTCAGAGCCTAGATGTTATTTTCCTTGGGTTTTAAACTAATAAACATATGTGAAAGTGTTGTCTAGGTGCCACTTATCTTCTGCTTTTACTTACCTGTATCCTCCCCTATTTTCAACTTTAAACTTTTCTGTACGAACAGGTTGATTCCGCTTTAGGATAATGGCAGGAAAAGTAAAGTGGGTAACTGACATAGAAAAATCTGTTCTAATAAACAACTTTGAAAAAAGAGGATGGATTCAGGTGGCAGAAAATGAAGACTGGAATTTTTATTGGTAAGTATGCTACAATTACCAATTTCTTTCATCAATGTTATGGAGGCTTACCCTGTTACCAGAGTCCAGACTTCTGTAATAAACTGTACTTTCCTTCTCTTAGTGATAATGATTTATATTCGGGCTAATTATTCAACATTTCAATACTGAGAGTGAATGTGAAATTAGATAAGATTGTGGTAAAAGGAGGAGAGTAAATAAACTTCCCATTTGGTGTTTGTCTAATAATTAAGACCATGAATTGCTGTCCTCGAATGTAGTATTCTATTAACTGGCAGAAACAGTACTCTTTAAATAAACCAAACAATTTATGAGGTTTCTTTGAAATACATCAGAACGGCAGTTTGTGTTGCCAAATGTACCCTTTGTGAACCACTTATTTAAGTGGACAGGAATCTAATAAATTGCTCATGCTTTTGGGATGCAGTTGGGAGTGTGGGGAAACACTCACGGAAATTGCTGGGTGAGTGGTTGTATTGTTTTGGGTTAGTTTTCTTCATTTCTTCCTAAAATGATAATATAGCAGATTGGTAGCATTCAGGAAATATTCTTAAATTTTCACATTGAGACATCTAATATGGGAAATTCTTTACATCTGTGCCCCTGCTCTTATCTTCTGTGAAAAATGTAGTTGATAACTGATTTGATTACTCTGTCACTGCAACACTTTCATCTGGTATATAACTAAACATCACAGGTGTTTTTATCAAGCTCTCTTAGCCAGTTTTCAAGTCATATGTTTGAATTCCTTTGTAATCCAAGTAGCAAGGCAGTCAGTAGTAGTTTGGATTTGTGGCTTTTTTGAAGAGGAAAGGTGAGTTTCAAGAATGTGAATTAACAGTTTTACAATGAGGATTCTGTAGCATTTGGGTGCACATCAGTCATTTTTAGGCCCTGCTGGGGATTGATCTGACCATCAACAAGCCAGAGTCCAGTAGGATCCATTTCATCTTTCTGTCCTCACTTCCTGCACCCATTTCAGTAGTGATAGAGGGACTGATTACACCTTCAGTAGGATTTCATTTGGTTTGTTAATAGAACTTCAGGACATGTTGGATTATCACTGCAGCAAAATATTATATATAAAGAGAAATGAGAGAGAGAAAAGAGGAGGAAATTGGAGTGAAAATATCTCTAATTTTTCTTCCTGAACTGTGTTTCTTGAGAGAAATAATTTGGTATGGCTTTGGTTTCAGGATGAGTGTCCAAACAATCAGAAATGTGTTCAGTGTGGAAACTGGATACCGCCTCTCTGATGACCAAATTGTCAATCATTTCCCAAACCACTATGAACTGACCAGAAAAGATTTGATGGTAAAGAACATCAAGAGATACAGAAAAGAACTTGAGAAAGAAGGAAGTCCTCTTGCAGAAAAGGATGAAAATGGAAAATATATTTATTTGGGTATGATTTTCTTATTATCAACTTTCAGCTTCTGTCTTACGGAGTCAATAACTGGAATCAAATCAGCTTTTTTGTGTATGAAGCACTGAACCTCTGGAGTGTTATGACATTAAAGTGGCTACCTTGAAGTGCTCTGTTAATCTTTTGGGTTTGCTTCATTTGGAGTTTCCCAAAAATTATTTTGGAGAGGGAAAACGGTGGGTTTAAGATACTTTGCAATTAGGTTGTAGTGAAACCAAAAGGCTCTGCTACTTCATATGAAAGAGGGTTGCAGTTTAGTTCAAAAGTGAAAAAACATTATGTGAAAATACTACACTGGAGCAAAACCTGAAACTTCTTGCAGAAAGGCTCTAGGCAGAACTGAATAAACAAACACTTCAGAGGGGAAATTTGGAAGAAATTGAGGAACTAATAATGACTGCTAGAAAATAAAATAAAAAGCAAACTAGACAAAATGAAAATACCCAAGAAACCCAAACCCCAAAATTAAACGAAGAATAGATCAGGAATGAGGAAAGCAGAGTTGGTTTGATGATCAGAAAGTATTGAAGTAAAACAGAGTGGGATATGTGGAGTTGAATTACATCTTGGATAAGTGAAATGAAAACACTTCATCTGTGTAAGAAGGCAGTTCTTTAAGGATGGAAGCAAAGATAATTTAATAGTAACAAGTGAAAAATGTTTTTTTTTTAGGTTTCAGTAATCATGGTAAAACTGAGTGTGGGAGCAAAGAAGAATAATAGGAGTTCAGAATAAGATATAATAAATAAGAATAATGGGAGTCACATGGTAATAAAAATTACACTGCCTAAGGGGATTTTTGCCTGCACAGAGAATGATAAAGAATGGTCAAAGTTGATACAGCAAATTGAGACATTTTAATTGTTTAGTTGGAATGGTAGCTAATACTCTAATTGTACAGCATATCAATGGAAGAAGAAAATCTAATTGAATTAATAAATAACATGATAATTGTAATGATATATATAATGATAATAAACATGAATTAGAATCTATGAAGTTAGCATTGTGCAACATTTTTCAATTATTTTAGTAAAAACCAGGATGTAAATAAGATAAAAAGCAACGTGGGTCTTAATGAAGATGGATCATGCCAGACTGGAAAACTGAAAATACAGAACTTTTCAGTCTTTGTGTCAAGAGCCGTTTCGGATAGAGTCTCTTTAATTGTGCACTGTTTTTTCCCCTCTTAATTCAGATTTTGTTCCTGTGACTTTTATGCTTCCTGCTGATTATAATCTCTTTGTTGAAGAATTCAGAAAGAATCCTTCCAGCACATGGATTATGAAACCTTGTGGCAAAGCTCAAGGAAAAGGAATATTTCTAATCAATAAACTCTCCCAAATTAAAAAATGGTCTCGAGACAGCAAAACATCTTCGTAAGTTCTTAAAACCTAACCTTTTACCGTACTTTCTGTAATTGGGCAAACTATATCAACATGCTGATGGTCTGATGCATGGGAAAAATATTCCATTATTATTATTGCTTTGTCATTTTATAGTTAGGTTTGCCTTTAATTTCAGTTGTTACCTGGCTTCCTCCTTCAACAGGTTATAACACAACTTGTTTTAGTATGAGGAGGTAGGCAGAACTGTTCAGTTAATATTCTTAATAAAATTGCCTTCGGTGTTGTTGGGGAAAAACTTGCTCAGAAGGAAATTGTTCTGCTTCACAGTATTAAATAACAGGAAGCAAGAGAAAAAATCTTCCCTTCAGCAATTTCAATAATTGCTTAATATATATTAAATCACTTTTTAAACTAGTACAAAGGAAGACTGCATTTCTATGTAATAAATGTATTTTCCTTTTGGAACACAAAATAATATACGTCTTGATGATCTCCTTACAAATAGATGAAATAGGTTAGCAGTTTTATGTTTTTCTCTGACTAGGAGTTTTGATCACAAAACTAAAGTTTTTTCCTCTGATCAAGTGACTGTCTGAATATCATTTGAGTATTTTTCCCCTCATTTGAATTTGGAATCTGAAGAATGTCACAATCTGAAAGTTATATTAACTTTTCACAGTGGTTTGCAATTGCACACCAAGCAGATATGCAAATATTCCAGTAGTACAAGACCCTGAATAATGAAGGTACTGCACTACATTCTTTTTGCTTGTCTGGACCTTGCCAAGCTCTAAATTCTCTTCAAGGGAAAAAGGCTGGCTTGTTGGCTACATTCTGAATAGCTTGATCAGCTGCTGTGTGAGTTTAAATGGGTAATTGATCTTGGTCATCTGTACAGTATTTTCAGCTTTTTTATGGTATATAAGTATAATTTTTTTTGTATATAAGGCCTGATAACAAATATTATTAACCACCCCAACGTTATACATTGTCTTAGCGAAATAAACAAGATTTTAGTTGACTCAGAATTTACAGAACACTTCTAAAGAAGTGAAAGACTTCAGGGGTTGTATTGTTGCAAATATCATATTGTGAGGCATGGTTTGCATTTTTCAGGTTTGTGTCTCAGTCTTCCAAAGAAGCCTATGTGATTTCACTCTACATCAACAATCCCTTACTAATTGGTGGAAAGAAATTTGATCTTCGTCTCTATGTTTTGGTCTCTACCTATCGTCCACTGAGATGTTACATGTAAGGTTACATGTCTTTGTGTTTTGTTTAGACATAATGTCCAGTGTAGTCAAAATAATGTTGGACAAAGACACATAACCTGCACAGGATATCCTAGGATGCTCACTTCCTTGTTTCTTACAGGGATTTAACACAATTTAATAACTTTTTACATTTAAGGTATAAGCTTGGATTTTGCCGGTTTTGCACAGTGAAATACACACCAAGTACAAGTGAACTGGATAACATGTTTGTACATCTTACAAATGTTGCCATTCAGAAACATGGGGTAAGTGTGCTGATTGCTTAGATATTCCTTTGCAGCAGGACTGATTTTCTTAAATTGTCCCAAAAACTTTGAATCAAAAGGTTTTGTCATGTTCTTCATCATCTTGCAATTAAAATACTTTACCTTGCACTCACAAATCAAATACAATATAGAAATTTTAGAAAACCACAAATCAAAAGTCAAGATAATGAGTTGAAGGTCTAATAGAGTGTGACATTTTCAGTATTGACTCACAGTAGTTGAGAGCAGAGGTCTCCTTTCATTGAAAAGCCAATTTGCTTGCGTATGAATTGAACAGTGAAATTAATGAGCTTGAATCATGTGGATGTGTACTTTATAATAGTGGCTTAATATCTCCTTCCTCATTTCCCCTTCCCTTTCTCTCTGGCATGCAGTTAATTCAATTTTTTATTTCCAGCACTTATTCATCACAGAACTTTCCAGCTTCTTCCAGTGTTCCCCCAACCCCCTGCCCCTGCCTTCCTTCTGTGGGAAACAAAAGGAATGTGCAGTTGCAAACTTGAGATAAATAAGTGCTGCCTGGCCATCTGGTGGCTTCCTCTTGCATGGACAAAGCTGGAGCTCTGCCTGCAGAACACTTCTGTCCTGTAATTTGCCATTGATATTCATGTGGAAACATGAGAGCTTTGACTTACGTCAAAATACACTGAAATTCAGCAGTGGGGAGGGAAGGTTAGTGGGGCAGGGGTGATACAGATGGGCATAAAGTGTCACTTCCTAAGCCTTGTTCCTTCAGGGAATGACTTGATAATGATTGTCCCCTTGACTTGATAATGATTGTCCCCTTGGTGTTTTTAGCGGATGTCTGTGATTCACAAACCATGCCTCCAGTACAGTCATTAAAACTCTATTGCTGCACTTCCTAATGCCAGAAGCTTTATTTTAATGGTTAGGAAAATACGTATGGACACACACGCACGCTCTGATTATATTAATGTAGGTAAACACACGCAGTCATACACAAGATATATGCAATATATCTTAAACTGAAACCTTGCTTTTAATGTGCCTTCTCTGCTACTGTTGCATAAGATGTGCAGTATAGCAGAACTGTTTTTGTCTGGATATTGCTGTAACAACGAATGTGAATGATAATGTTGGTACTTCTTAACCAGGGAAAGTGGTCAAATATGCCATTTTTCAGTACTACAAACATTTTATTGCTCAGGTTCAGATTTGTAAAGTGCTTCAAACATTTTGGTTTGACAGGGCACACTGAGAATTACTTACTGTGAAAGCAGGTCCTATATAACTTAGAGAAAAAATCCTGGTGCTGTTGAGTAGTGAAAATGTGAAGCACATGGTACATTGCCTGCCTTGTTTTTATTCACCCTTCCATCTTCTCTACCAGTTAAAGAATGGCCTTCAAGATTTTTCCCAAATAAGAGAAGTGACTGTGGTGGTGAGGTCACTTAGAATAAAGGACCACAGAAATGAATATAGAAGTAGCAGCCTAAGAATGCAGGATTATTACTGGAATGTTTGAAAAACTTTTTGTAAATTGTAAACCACTGATACCTGTTCAATTTTGCAGAAAGGCAGAAGAAAAGTTTAATGTAAAGCTATGTTGCCCATCCTATTTGTTTTAAATGTGCCTGTAACTTTGGAGGCATTTAGACTGTACAGTTTTAGTTTTCTAAAACTGTACCTAATTTGAGCTGTCAGTAATCTGTACAAATTATGATGAAGTGCTGGAAAATGCATGTGTAATACAAACAAAACAATAATTCTTATACATAATTCTTTTTACTTTTTTTTAATGTCTTTAATTAAACAATTGTGATTGTGTAAAGCTCTATGTTGTTGCAATCTGTTGTTCTGAAGGGCAAAGAGGGCTGAAACTGATCTCTGTTCACTTGCTGGAATCTGGTCTCAAGACATTGTTTCCATGGAGCAAATCCTGAGAACCATGTTTCAGGTCTTTATTTGTACTGTGCAGTTTTTCCAAATTTACTAATGCTGTAGGAAAAAGCCTAATAATAAGATAGATGCTTCTCTGACCTTGTCCTAGAGGACGACAGAATTTGTTCTTCTGAGAACCTTTTTCTGCTCTGTGCATTCGGTGTTTTGTAATTTATAATCATTAATTCTCAGAAATGCTCTGAGGAGAACACTTTCTAAAGGGACAAAGCATTTGTCCTGAGAGTTCCTTGAGGGCTGAATGTATGCCTTTCCATCAGTATGAACAACCCTCTCTTTGCTCTTATCTTTCTATTTAAAGAGAAATAATGCAGAGCCTTGATAGCCTCTGAAAAGACAATATAAGGTAACCTACTGTTTCCCCTTGTTTAATTTCAGTAACACTTAGTGAAGTTTTCTACTGAACTACTTGAAAATTTAAACTTTTAAAAACAATTCAGGTATAATTTCACTATGTTCTTGAATGTAGCTTATCAGTAGCACCATTAAGAAGATACCAGGGAACAGACAACTTGTATTTGTTAAATAAATAAACACAGACAAACACTTTCAACATTTTTCAACAGCTACCTTCAGTGAAATTCTGCGGTTGCTCATTAATTGCTTTTTCTTTATCCCCAGAGGAGCAAAACATTCAATTCTTTCCTTTCACATTTTAAAACTTCTATTTCCAAATCATAACTCATTCTTTACTATAAAACTGTCAAAGTATCTGTTGTTTTTTTCTCGCCTATGAAAGATTTATTACTTAATTTGCAATGTATGATACAAGCATATTAGAGCTATAATAAAAGCAGTTGTTTATGCCGAGGGCTTTATAAAGCTGGAAGAGCAATTAGCCAGGTTTGTTTTTAGACCAGTGCTTGTAAGTATAAGGGGACTTTGGGGATGAAAGAAACCTGCTGAACCATATGTGTAGAAAGCACAGGCTCACGGTGAGAGACTTCTCCAGGGTCAGGCTGTTCAGGTATAAGCAGTTTATTATTTAGGCAGAGGGTGGAAGAAATCCATTTATGCTGCCAGCCACAGCATAAACATGGTCAGAGAGGGAGAGAGAGAGTGGAGAGAGGAGTCGGGGAGCATGAAGGGTGAAGGTAATTAAGAGGGTAGAGAGAGAGGGGCAAGATGGGGTAAGAGAGGGGAGTGAGAGAGGAAGTTAAGAGAGGGGAAGTGAGCGAGTTAAGAGCAGAGGAAGTTGAGAGAGGAGCAGGTAAGAGCAGAGAAGTTAAGAGAGTAAATCAAGAGAAGAGCTTAAGAGAGTAAGAGACAAGCAAATAAGAGAGTAGGAGCGGTTAAGAGGTGGAAATAAGAGAAGTAAGAGAAGGTAAGAAGTTAAGAGAAGTTAAGAGAGTGAAGTTCTTGTTACAATACATTATATCTTTTTCTGTAGTGAATATTCTAATTCCTAGTGACCAACCAATATACGACACACATTCTATAGAATTTACATATAGCCTATAAGAACTACTACATTGCTATACAATGTTACATTTTAAACTCTAAAAGCTACTTTTCAATTTTTTCTCTTTCTGCTTCACCTTTGGATTCACTATCAGCAGGAGGCTATTGTTTTCATCAACAGGGATTCTCTTTCAGCTGGCTAGGCTATTGTTCTTCGATTATATAGTAACTAGCACTCAATATCCTATAGCTCAAAGCCAGTTTTCAATTCTATTTCAATCCTAGGTTTCATATTTTCAGAATTGTTTGCTAAACAATCATATTCATAAGGTATCATTATTTCATCTTCCCCAACACTGAACAACTTCAAAATCTTATACTGAGTGAACTCCTTAACTCTTCAGGATGATTACAACCATATCCATGGAGGCAAGTGGACAGTGAGTAACTTACGCCTGTATCTGGAGAGCACCCGTGGAAAGGAAGTCACCAACAAATTGTTTGATGAAATCCACTGGATAATTGTGCAGTCCCTGAAGGCTGTTGCGGTGAGTGCTGTTCCTGGAGTGCTGCCAGCGATAGCATTCCAGATGCAGGCTTCCCATAACCATGGAAGTGAGCTTGCCATTCAAACCCCTTCATCTATTTTCTGCTCTTTGAATGATGGTGTTGATGCTGATTTCTACAGCTCTCTTATCTTTTGATTTCTTGATATCTTTTGAGGGAACTGAATCTTGGGTGGTGAGTGAGGAGGTTGAGTTGTCTGTGGATATTTGAAGGAGTGAATCTTTTTCTTTGAGGGATTTGTAAATGATTTAATATGACTTGATACTGCCTTTGTGAATAGTATTAGCTTCTGCCAAAATGTGTGATGTCATTCCAGCAATAACAAATGTGTCAAAGAAAAAAAGATCTCTGGAGGACAATTTATCAAAGGAAACCTAAGGCTATTAGTTCATCAGAGTTACATAATGTACTTTCACCACTTCTATACACAAGTAACAGAGTTATCATGAAAAAAAGCAGTAGCCAGTTCTCTGCTTGAGTGACTTTCTAGTGTTTGGGTAGTATTCTATGATCACATTACAGGGCAGGTGTCACTTTGGGAGTCAGCTGGCGTAACTGAGGAGCTCACTGTAGACAAGGACTCTCCTGGTCCTAAGTACATTGTCTTGTCATCTCTTTTGGGCTTGTGCTGGCACTGTTTAGAGCTGAATCAGCTCACTTGAGCACTGACAATTACTACCTTGCTTTATTGATGGCTTGGTGTTCTGCCAGGGGAAAGAGCTGAGTCATGGAAGGAGCAGATGAAGACCAGAATCAGCTCGAAAAACAGGGACAAGGTCGTGCAGCTAGGCTCAGTGGGAGCTGGGGAAGCATGGCTTAACCTGGCTTCTGCTGTGCAATCATATCTGAAGGTACCTGGGAGAAGAAAAGGGATATATTCAAATGTTAGCAGAACCTTAGAAGAGGAAAAGTGATGAAAATGATGGAGGATGAAATCTGCCATTCCTCTGTCCTTCTTACAATGGCACATGTCATTAGATTCTTGTTCCTCCTTCCCCCTTGCAGTCCATGAAGAAATGAAAAGCTTCATTAGTAGTCATGGGGAAAACATCTCAGAAACCTTCATAAAGTTTTCTCTAAAAGATCTGATGAGATTCACATAGAAGTATTATACCATGCATACTGCAAATATTTAACAGTTGCTGGAAAGCTCTTGGTTCTCTAGAGGATGTGCATCTAAGCAACTTGATTCTTGGTCTCTCTTGGCTTTGGGGTTGTAGTTTCCTTGAGTAATTATAATTCTAAAATGTATTTTGTAATTGTTTGACCTAAAATTTCTGCATAGTTACAGCAGCAAAATAAAAGAAAGATCTTTGAATTGCTTTTCTAAAGTTTAAAGAATTCACAATTATATGAAGCTGTAAATTTTCAAACTTTCTGTTTTCTCCTGATGCACACAGGCTTTAAGTATACTTATTACTTCAGCAAAGCATAAAAAGACTTATTTTCACTCTGGAATCATAATGGGAAATTAACTTAATACTTGGCATCAATGTAATCATTAGTACTTAATTATTTGCACACAGCCTCAAAATAAGATGCAGTGCTACAACCTACTAGTTAGCAAGCTTATATTTGACTTACGGCACTGAAAAGTGTTGTAAAAGATTGATGTTATCACATGTGTTTTGTAGCAAAGAAAGTGTGTAATTGAGTTACTTACTGAAGAGTAGATTTTAATACATATTACTGTCTTTTCTTTTTCCCCAGCCTGTGATGAATAATGATAAACACTGCTTTGAGTGTTATGGATATGACATTATCATTGATGACAAGCTTAAGCCCTGGCTAATTGAGGTAAGTTTTTATAAAATACAGGAAAAAACTTCCTTCTAATTTCACAAACAAAACTAAGTAGATTTCAATGTAGTCTCTTCAGTGTTCCTCTTTTTAAATAATATTTTTTGTTTATCAGGTAAGTGAATTAAGAAAAACATTGGAAAGTGAGATAAGTCATGTGATGACCAAGCTAGCATGTGCTTTTCTTTCCTATTTTTATTTTGTTTCTATTTGTTTGTGGCTTTCTGCTTTGGTTTCTAAATACAGGGCATCCATACAACTGCACTTCAGAGGCAGTCTGAATGTTAGCAGCCCTGTTTAATACTGGATCAGTACCTGGAAAGTGGGCATTGACTTGATGGAGCCTAACATCAAATTTAATTTTTAAATGCTGTCACGGCATTAATGTTAGAGGTTGAGAGGAAACAAAAGGGGCATACAAAGGCAATCTAGGATATTTGGAAAGCTTTTTTATTTTTTACATTAATTTCTCTTTGGTGTATTAACTTTAGATCTGTATGTTCAATATAAATTTTATCCATCCTTCTTCCTTCTCAATCTAAATCTAAATTTCATAAAAAAATAAGTTACTTGTTTATTGTTCTGATACTACTTCTCCAAAATAAGTGTGGAATAAAGATATGTTAAATGGTTTAATTTAAATGAGATAGAATAGAGAGCCCCCTCCAGCTCACAATATAACAGGAGAACTCAGATAATAACTTAAAGTTGTTTACCCAGAAGAGAGCCACAGACTTTTGTGTGTAACAGCTGTTCATGTGAAGTGGGAAAATTTTAAGCACTCTAATGTATGGGGTTTGTAATCAGGTAAACAGAAAATTAAACAAAAATTCTGTCTTGTCTGATTCACCCTGGTGAATCTCATTTTAACAGAAATCTTCAGGCTGACACGGCAGACACTTAACAGGGTGGTACTTTCCTGTCTAAGTAAAAAGTGGGGAATTCCTTCCAGTGCCTGAGGAACTGAAAGATGTGCTTTGGGCCACCAAGGCTCAATTTCCCTTACAGTACACACAGACATCACACATGCTGTTTGGATAACACTCTAAAAACTGATGGGATTTTTTTTTTTCCTTTTGTAGGTTAATGCTTCGCCATCTCTTACTTCCAGCACTGCTAATGATCGCATCTTGAAGTATAATCTTATTAATGATACGCTTAACATTGCTGTGCCTAATGGGGAAATTCCTGACTGCAAATGGAATAAATCTCCACCAAAAGAGGTTCTAGGCAATTATGAAGTCTTGTAAGTTTTGTCAGTGTTTCATCTAAAGGCCATTGTTCTTCTGTCACCGCACTTTTTTTTGATGTGTAATGTAGACCAAAAAGATACGGTGAACTTCATTCTCATATGAAAAATGGGCACAAACTTCCACTTCAATTCTTTGGAGCTGCACTGGAGGTGGGAGCACATTAAAGCAGAGTTCCCTTGCCTCATGTCCAGAGAGAATGTTGTCTTATAAGCCCCTGGGTGCAGCTTCTGAGCTTCCAGCAGCTAGAACTGAGGGACAGAAGCAAAGAGAATGTCTTCTACATGTGCAGAACTTTAATTGAATGGAGCCTAATATATACATGGTACTTAAACAGTTAAAATAGTTGGTTCTGGTTTAAAAGTTACTCCATGCAAATTTTCTCTCAGTTCATAGAAGTGATACCTCTTGAGTCGTGTAATTCTTAATGTAATAATAAATAATGAAATGGTCAGATATTTTTTTAATTCCTTGATCTGTATTATATAGAGAGAAATAAAGGAAATGAGTTTTTTATATAGGAGTGTCTGCAAAATTTATATAGGATTGATTTGTTTTATGCAGAAGAACACTGATATTTCAATACCATACTGCTGACACAGTTTCTCATCTTTTTTGAGAAAATGTTTGGATAGGTTCTCTAGAACTAGTGGTGCAATTGCTCAGTATGTCAGGAATGCATTTATGTACATAGCTGATCCACTATGTGCATACTCAAATATTTTTTCTCTATAGTAGTAAAAGCAGTTAAATATAAATGGTCTGAATTAGGAATTAAGATTTAATGAATGTTATATACATGGTAGCTATGAATACCTATAAAACAGTGTTAGTATATATTATGATTTTCCTAAACATTTTTTAGTATTATCTTTTCTTAATTACTTATCTATAACCAAATTCTGCTTGGAATTTGCATAGCAGCTGAAATGTCAGTTTATTCTAAGGTTATCTGAGGCTATAATGGATTTAGATATTTATAGAATCACTCATCACTGTGGTTGTGTCGCCAAATACATCAAATGCATTTTGTTTGATCACATGGCTGTTTAGTTCACCTCATTCTTTCCCTTCTCTCTCTGTGATGCAACACTGGAGTTTTAATGCTGCAGCTAACAATCCTTCCTTAGAAGCAATAACTCAGGAGTTATTTAAACTGGCAACTGGATGATGTTCTGCTTTACCACAGACCTGCAGAAGTACATGAGGAATTTCACAGTCATGAAATTTAAAAACTCAGGAATTTGGCTAAAGCTGCCAGATGACTTGTTTCTTTCAAACAGAGGCTAAGGATATTTAAGATGATCTGTATTGTAAAATTATAGATTCATAGAATCACAGTTGCATGTCTTGCTATGCCTGCATGAAGCTGTGTGAACAGTTGGTATCAAACTCCAGTTCTAAATAGTAAACAGAATAGAATGTAGAAGTAGAATATACAGGACCCACTGCTGTTTGTGTAGCAGGGCAAGGCACTGAAGGGATTTCCTTACCTCCAGATATGATGAAGAGATGGCACAGAGCGATGGGACTGATCGTGACCCACGGGGTCGTCCTGGACAGTCCACAGGGGTCAAAGGAAGCCGTGCAAGAGATTCAGGAAAGCCTGTCCTGACCACATGGAAGTGATGACAGAAAAAACAGCTGCACTCTTGGTAGGAAGACGTCAAGAATAACTTGAAGTTTTGGAATAGATTCCTGTGTTTTGCTACATTGCATGTAGAAAAAGACAAAACAGCCTTTGAAAAGTGAAGCAAATACTCAAAACCCAGAAACTGTATTAGACATACACTGACCTGATAATTATTACAATTCATATAGAGTGTGTATATCTATACAATTATGTTTATACAATTTGTATAAACTAATTCTCAATAATGATCAAGAACTTTCATTATAAAGCTGGCAACTCAAAATGTGCATTCTGAAAGAAATTCCTTGCTGTTCTGGATAGTATTTATTTCCTCTAGTAGCCTATCCCTTCCTGCCTGTAATAAATGAGCTGTGGATTCTATAAAAGGGTGATGGTGGTAAGTATTAATATTTTCACAGTGATGGTTCAGGTTCTTGTAGTAAAAGAAGAGCAACTAGAAAAAAATAGCAGTACATGTACTTGAGGTTATTGCCAGTAAATGCAGCTATTGATTTATAACTAGTATTAATAAATTGAAAAGCAAGTCTTTGTATGCAGAGGGTTGGGAGTTTTTATTTCCTTTAAGTGTTCTGAGGTGCTAACTCTTTAAAGGTAGGAAGTTTTATGGACTGAGGGAGTATTTCAATGGTATATTGATGGACTGCTTCATTAGCCATTTATTTTTATTTTTAGATAGTGCGTGTCTGCAGAAAACAGACAGAACAACCAGATACTGTGATAAATCTCACTGCTTGAAGCTGATGATAAATCTTGATTTGCACCAGAATGTCTCAGTGTATTTATGCATGTACATACGTCAAATACCTGCATATTTTTGTATATTTTATTTAACAAAAATACTGTTGCATATGGCAAGTTGGTAGCTATGATAAGAAAATTTGTGATGATTAGCTACCAAAACTGAGATGCAAAACTAAGGAGCAAAAGATAAAAATGGGTATTCAGTCTTCTAACAGCAAAGTGTATAAATAAATTAGTGGGGTCTGTGATTTGGTGTGTTTGTTCCACTTGACTTTCCATCAGATATTGGAAGACCACCTGCAACTGCACCACTTCACCTGCTTTAGAAGGTCTTCCTAGAAAAGGGCACCAAACAGTGGTCTCTGGGACAGTTGAACATAGTCTGGCAAAAGCAGCTTGTGTTGGGGAAGGAGGGAAGATGTGGGCTGGGTTGACCAATACCCTTACACAGAATCTGGGGTTTAAGCTTGCAGTAAGAATGAAATGTGTAGGCTGAATCACTCAGAGCATAATCTCCATTGATCTTGTATATTCCACTAAAATAAAATCTAACTGATTCTCTCTTCATCAGACTTGAATCTTCACACTGGCCAGTACAAAAGCATACTCTAGTTGACTCTTGAAATAAGTAAGGCAAAGGCAAGATGATCACTGCAGAATGGTAAAACTCACCTAAATTCCAGGTCTCATATTTTGGGGTTGGGATTTTCTGTTTGGGTTTTTTGGTGTGGGGTTTATTGGTGGTGGTGGTGGAGGGTTGATTTGGTTTTTCACAGTTCCTAATTCTGAGTCTTGCTTGTATATTTGAGCCTTGACAGGCAAGCTACTACAAGTAAAGGTGTAGTTAGATGTGTTAATCATCAGTAGTATTGTTTTAATTATGTGGTATTTAGTGGGCAGATGTTTCTAGTTTTACCCCTAACTACCTGTTAGGGATAAAGTGGGAAGTAAGAACAGCCCTAGGGACTGTGGACCTGTAGTATATAGTATTTTGTAGTATGATTTTATTTTTGGTTGACAGGTAACATAACATAACATAGGTGTGGCACTGTGCCTCAGGGACGACAAAGGGTTACATTGTCTCACCCCAGTGGTGTTATTGCAGGTAGGCAGTGAATTGAATCAGGGCCTCCAGAGCATAGACATTAACAACACAAAATACTAATGGCACTATCTGTGATATTACTAATACTGAATATTCTTATTTAATTGTTGAGGGGGTTTCTGCTGGCTTGGAAAGGGTCAGCTCATTTAAACTTGCATCCTCAGTATTCAGTATTTCAAAAGTCATTACTGGAAATCTTGCAGTTGCTTTCAAAGATTTCTGTCCCAGTGTATAGCAGAGACACTCAGTAAAATAAAGTATTTGTAAAGAAGCAATTTATATGGAAAATGTTTTTGCAGCAGACCTATCAGTTTTAAACATTCAAATCCTTCTCTCTGTCCCAGTGGAGTATTGGGAGAGCATATTTCAAATCCTTGAGGATGAAACATCTTTGTGAAATATCTAGTAAATTATCAGTACTACTTCAAAATAAAAGCATTGAAACATTACTAACTAGGGCGAAAAACCAGAAAATAAAAACCTGCTAGGAATTTTTGACTATGTAGTAAACAATCTCAGAACTAGAATTAAGATTTCAAATGTTGATACCACATATTAGTTTTATCTCCAACCAATGTATTACTAGTAATTTATCTTGCTGACCCAAACATTGATTTAGTCATGCAATGTTCCCTTTAAAGAGCAAGAATTCAAAGACACTGCAAATGCAGTGACTCTCTCTTCCTGATCACATTGCATTTTCTTTTTAAAAACAATAGTCTAGTGATTATATATATCAGACTGCTTTCTCCTCATTCCTTTTCTTGACAGGCTTTTTGCAGAGATTGAAGTTTGAAGCCTAATTATATTTTCACTCCCAACATATAAAAACCTATGTATGTAAAGGGAATTTTAAGGAACAAAACTGAAGTAACATGGAATTTCAGTATACTAAGATTGGTTTTCTGATTATCAGTACTAAACTGTCCTGGTTTCAACTGGGATAGAGTTAATTTATTCTCAGTAGCCGTTGCAGTGCTGTTTTGGGTTTGGAATAAGAATGGTGTTGATAACTCACTGATGTTTTGGGTTTTTACTAAGTTGTGTTTATCCTAAGTCCAGGACTATTTTTTTTGTGTTGTCTCATGTTCTGCCAGCGAGGAGGTACACAGAAGGAGCACAGCTTGGACAGGTGACTGGAACTGGCCAGGATGTTCCACACCATGAAATGTCATGGCCAGTCTCTAAACTGGGGGAGTTGCTCAACAGGGCTGATTTGGGTTTGGGAAGAGGGGGTGTGCAGGTGGTGAGCAGTTGTATTGTGCATCACTTGTGCTTTTTTTCCCTGTTATCATTATTATTACTACCACTACTACTACTAGCCATTATTATTGCATTTTATTTTACTTCCAATTATTAAACAATTCTTATCTCAATGCACAAGTTCTAATTCAGTTCTCCTCCCCACTCCACCAGTGTGGGAAGGGGAAGAGAGGGAGCTAAGTGAGTGGCTGCATGGTGTTTCATCTCCAGCTGGGCTTAAAGCCACAACACAAACCCCAGGAAAAAAAACTGTGAGCAGCAATTCTTCCTTTTCTATGCGGAACTTGAGACCTTGTGTATGCAAGTGAAATGTTCTTGACAAACTCAAAATTAGGAAGCTCTGCTGCTACATAATGTCTGTTTTTAAGACTCATTGAAAAATTCTCTGAAGGAATATGAGTAAGGAAAGAATGTGTTGGCTGGGATGAGTGTGCATAAAACAGCTTTTCTGCAGACTTGTAGGTTGCCAAGGAAACAAAAGTAGTCATAGCTAATAGTTCTGTGGGAGGAGGAAGAGGGTGATATGTGGATGTTATGCTGTGAGATGCTGGTTTGTGCCTGGTCTTGAAAGGTAAAGTTGAAAATCAAGTTAGGAGGAAGAGAAACTGGAAAGGAAATTTGCTTACTCAGAGATAAAATCTTCATCTTTTCTCTTCTGCATCTTTAACTAAATATCTTGCTGAAATAGGACAGAACTAATGGAATCAAGTGGTGCCCAGGCTGGTGAGAGCCTGGGGCATGTTCTGCTAAGAGCTGGAACTGAGGTGATGAGGAAGATGTGTTCCTCACTTGAGGCAGGTGTCTGCTGCAGGAGTTAAGGGGAATTGACTACAGGAGTAAAGCTGACATGTATAATAAAAGATGACAAACCTCTTGTGGATGCTCTCATTCAGAGGTAAGGTAGCTCTTTTTGCTGGAGTCTGATTCTCCAAAAAACCTGTTTCAACTGACTGAGAGGGCTTAAATCTGAGTGACTGTGAGCAGACAAGCTCTTAGAACTAAGTAACTAACTGTGGCCTTGGGCCAGTCATTCTTCAGATATATTTCACAAAAAAACTGTTGGCTTTCAGGGGAGCAAAATAAATCAGAAATAACAGTTCTCAAAAGTTCTGACTTTGGCTAGTATAATAACTTGCTAGGCAGAGCTGATATAAGTGTGTGTCTTAATTCTAAAATACTGTTCTTTATATGTTCCAGTGCTCCCTGGCGTAAGGATAGTATTGCATGAAAAGTTAAATGGACAGGCTCTAAACAGCTACAGGAATTGTTGTAATGGCATCACTGTAGAAAGAGTTTATTGTTAGAGTTGAATAGTGGGGCTTGTTTCCTGGGCTCTAACCTTTCTCCCTATTAATTCTTTGACATGGAAGGAATTAATAAGATTCCAAGAGAATAGCTTCTGTACATGGCTTGAGGAACTTAATTAGTATAAAAGAAAACAGTATTATTCGTAAAGCTACTTCATTACTGTTGGCTTTACAATAGAACTTTTGCCTAAAATGTACCTGTCTCCTGATTCACTTCCTGCTATAAACTGCAAAACAATAGACATTTCACAGAAGATATATAGCCCTGCATTTCATCAGCAGAAATGTCAGACAGAGCTCATTTATCTGTGGTAAAGGAAGGCCTTTTACTATGTCACTGTGAACTGGTGCTGTTGCTCAAGCAGTTGCTGTTCTGTTGATTTGGATGGAAATTACAGAAGGGAGCTGACATTCTGTGACTGCTTTATGACAAGAGTTCACTCTAGGTTTTGGGTCAGTGGGAAGGACTCTGTGTCTTGTGGTGCAGAGGTATCCATTCATGCTGACCTGAAGGGCTTCTTAATTAAAAAAACAAACAAAACCAGAAACTTTATTACTGTCTTCTCTGCAGAAAATAAGTGTGGATAGCTGGGAGAAGTTGACTGCAGCCTCAGTTTTGGTAAAAATTTTATTATTAAGAGGAAATAGGAACATATTAGAAAAACTGGTTGGTTTATACTGAGTTGTAGGAAGTTGTGTGGGCTAGACTCTTATGTTTTTCCACTTTTTTTAAGTTGCCATCAAAGCCTAGGCAAGCTGTCCATACTTGAACTTTCCCAGTTACTGTGATGACATAGATACCTTTACTATTGGCAGAAAGTCTTCTATGCCTTCATAATTCTCCAGTTTCATACCTATTAAAAGCCAGTCATTCACATATGAGGTACTCATACACAACTGTCAAATAGAAAACTTGGACAGTATGAAACAGTAATTAAAAACAGCAGTGTGAAAAATGAGGAGACAACAAGAAATATTGCAGACAAGAACATGGCTTTTATTTGTGAGGTTCTTTCCCTTCAAAAAAAAGTTGGGCAGTGAAAAGGTGAAATTAATTTATTTGAGTGGAATTAAATTTAATAATCTGAAATTTGTTATCATTGGTTGGCCTGTAGTCACTAACAGCATTACATTTGCAATCAAAATATGGTCCAGGATTTAAATTTACATTTAAAGTGTAAATAAAGGTTATAATATATGGAGTTTCTTAACAAGAGAGAAAGGGTTTGAAGAGAATGCTGAAATGTTGTGGCAGCAGTCAAGAAACACAAAATTTGTTCTGAGTGAAGGCAAGAGACAGAATTTCTTTACAGGGAAAGTACCAGTGCCTAAAGGACACATGGAATTTTTGAGGACAGCAGAAGAAACAAGAAGTATATATAAAAACAGATTGTGTTAAAATTAAAATAACCGTGGGATACTTATCTAAAATGGGAGGATTTTATTTCCCCCCCCCAAACTTCCTGTCCTGTTCCTAACAGTCTGAATCAAATGCTTACCAGTGGGGCTGGATAGACTGTCAGCTGTTCTTCTAAGGAAAAAGATTTTGGTAATCTTTCACTGGATGTCACATTTTTAAGATAACTGAAAATGTGCAGAGAAAAACTGCTTTTTAATACTTAGGGGAAAAAACCAAAATACTAAAATTAAAGTTATTAATATGGTAAAGTGTGATTCTCTACATAAGTAAATTATTTATAGCATCATAATATTGTCATCTTGCTGGGATCTTGCATCACCTGATGATAGCTATAATTAGACCACTTCTAATTCACTATGAGAAAAACTTAATCTTTGAATATACATAAAACTAATTTACATTTGATAAATTGAAAGAAAATAATACTTTATTAACCACTGAGGTGTATTTGCCCAAGCAGCTTTTCGAGTACATGTATGTATTTACTTAGTGCATGTAGCCTCAAGTCCTCTATATATTTATGCTGACATTAAACTGTATTACTGTAAGTAATATAGTCAAATTACTGTACTTGCATGTGAATTAACCCCAGTGCAAATTCTGCTTTCTTCACAGGAAGAGCAATAGTGCTGATTCCAAAAGTATGCTAAGGTGGCTCTAATAATGTTGCTTCCAAATTGTTTCAAATGCCACACTTGGAATGGGGTAAAAACTTGGCAGTTAAAAATGTGTTTTCAAAACTCTGATAACAGTTACTGTCTTACTGGCTTCCAAAAGTGTCCAGGCATTCTTCATTTAAGTGTCAAAAGGATAGAAAACATCTTGCAAGCAGAAAAGAATATTCAGCAGCTTGAAAATACTATTCCCTAAAGTGGTGCCTTGAGAAACCTCCAAAGTTAAGATGTTTGTAAAAACTGCCTTTTGGTAAGCTTTATTTTTTCCAGCTAATAATCTGACTTTTTATCTTCAAAATTATGATTTCATAGCATTTATAAATATGTTTCATAGCAGTTATAAAGATGCTAATTGAATTATAAAGATGTTTAAGTGAAACATTGGAAAACACAATTGTTATTTCTCGAGTTGTACTAAAATCTGAGTCTAGCTGTCTGTACAAAAATGTGCAAATTTTTCACTTTTGGTCAATCTCCATTCCCTTGGAAGCCAGAACCAGTCCAAATTCCATATGAAGACAACTCCCAAAATAACACACTGCCTTTCCACTATGTCACAAGGGCTAAATTTATTGTACCTATATGTGTGTGTGCATTCTATATTATATATATAAAAGGTATAGTAAGTGCATATATGGAACTGCAGTAAAATACATGTAAATAGAGTAATAAATTGTTAACAGTTTCCATGCACTTATTATAATGTAATATATATAATTATATGTTATTATATGTATCTAAATGTATAAGCAGTACATCAGCCTACCAAAGTCAACACATGGGAATAGCTGATTTGAAGAGTATTTTCTTCATTGTTAAAAGACTGACTGTTAGTTTGTGCCACCAGACTCAGGACTTGAAGATACATTTCTTACTCCTTTTACAGTAATTGTAAAACTGGCCTAAGATAAGAACGTGGATTCTGGTTTTCACAGGGAGTAGCACAGATGCAATCAGCACTGGGTTTGTGCACAGTGGGGTGATTTTGGGGCACAAGGTGGTGGGCATTCAATGAACTCTGCGTGGAATAGTTGGGGATTTTCTGCATCAGTCCGCTCCAGGCTGCAGGTTTTGTCCTCTGCCAAACTAGAATTCCCTTTCATCACAGTATGAACTCTGTTCTGCCAGGGACTGTTACGATTTACACTGAATTCCGGTTCTGTTTCTTCCATCTTTGAACAAGTCAGAGCAAACAAAGAGATGTTTTGATGTTAGATTGAAGAAAGTCTAAGTGTTCCGGCACAGAGAATTTCCAGCTTTGACAATGCTCTAGGCAAAATGGAAGCTTAATTCCTTACAGAAAGAGCTCTATTTATGATTGTATATGTCCCTTGTAGTGTGCTGTAAAGAAAGCTTTATCTCACATTAATAAGACTGTAGAAAACCAAAGTGCAGCTCTAGTCAGAAGTTTAAGAAACAAATTACAAGATTTCTCCTCTCAAATGTTAACTGTTAGCTTTTAACAGAGGATAATGAAGAAAGGGAGACAAGGGAAGGGAGAAATCATGTTCAATCTTAGGAAGCTTACCAGCCTGACCAAATTTCACAGTAATGTTAATAGCAATTAATTCAAATCTATTGGTCCAGGACATTCAGAAGATAAATTTTATGCCAGTGCTATGGTCTTGCAATTCTACTGAACTAGTCTAAGTGAACTGAAGTTAATGAGTCACAGACTGAGTGAACGAGTACAGGAAGACTTGGCATCGATCTGATTATATGCGGACTTGTATAAGAAACACGGCCAAGAGGAAAGTAATCTTAGGACTGTTTTGCAGCCCTACTTAGTGATCCAGAGCTCTTGCTGTCCTCAAACCAGGCTGTCCCCGAGGCCAGCGCGGGAGGCACAGCAGTGATGAGAAAGGCAGATGGGAGGGAAATGCAGAAACTAGCAGCGGAGAAGGCAAAGGCTGAAGGGACGAAAGAAGGTCACCGTGGTGGCTGCTGCTTGGAACTTGAAACAGTCCTCTGTCTAAAACAAATAAATCCGATTTAGATAGGCGAAGGCGAGAGTAACAGGTCTGAGACTGGGCGAGAACCGCGGAGCTCCGCGGAGAGCGGTGTAACCAAACCAGCAGTGCCATGCCAGAGGTGGCTCTGTCCTTGATCCCGTGCGCGGGGCAGCTGCGAGCCCGACCCAGCCCGGCCCCGAGCGGGCGCTCCCGGTGCCAGAGTGCCGGCGGAGCGCACCGCGCTGTGCGGAGCGGAATCGCCGCCTGCACCGCTGCTAGGCAAGGAAAAGTCCCCGACACTTCCCGCGATCTGTCAGCTCACTCACATTTCGCTTCGGGAAATGGCATTTGCTTGTTCACGGTGCCGCGCAGTGGAAACGGGACACGAACGCAGTGTTACTCCCGCCGCGCCGTGCCACGTTCCGCCGTGCTCCTGCCACGGTTTCCTACACTCGGATATCTGGCTAACGCTGCGGCCGAACTGGCCGGGCAGCCGGTGCCCCCGGGGAGAGCCCAGCCCAGGCCGGGTCCGGTGGCGGTCGGAGCCCCCCAGGGTGAGCTCGGGTAGGGTCCAGGTCCGGGGACGCGGTACCACGCGCATAGCTCTGGCAGTCCCCGACCGCCGCCGGGGAGCGCGCGCCGGCCGCGGGCACGCGCACCACCCCTCACTGCCTCCGACGAGGAAGTGGCGTTGATTGGCAGTCTCGGGGAGCCAATAGGCGGCTGCGGAGCGGGAGCTTGCCCGGGCTCTCAGCCAATGGGAAGGCGGCTGGGCGGGCGCCAGGGGGCAGGCGGGGCGGCGGTCGGAGTGCAGGGGTCCGGTCGGTTCCGCCGCGCTCTCGCCATCTCGTCACCCCCACTCCCGCCGGACACTGGCGACGGGCAGGTCCTGGCGTTGCAGGTGAGGGCCGTTCCGCGCCCCAGGGAGAGGCTCGAGCTGGGTTGGGATCCCCGTCGGAGCCGTTGGGCAATGGCGGGCGATGGGTCCTGGCGGGGGAAGCCGCTGCTGCCGCTGCGCCGGCAGCGCTGCCCATGCTGGGGTCGGGCCGAGGGAGTCGGACCGGGGGACGACCCCCGAGGACCCCGCTGGGTGCGGGCCGTCCACCCCCCGCTGCTCCGGGGCTGCCGCTGCGGCGGGCGCGGGGAAGGTGAAGCTCTCCTTGCACGGCGCCAGGCGGGGAAGGGCAGGGCTGGGGCTTGCGAGGGATGACGACACTGGCTCGGTTCCTCTAGAAGGGGAGAGCTCCCTGCTCGGGGAAGTTTAGTGACCCACTCGGTCACCACTCGGTGGTGGCGGCGACTTTGGTTTGGGGAGGAAAAGAAAGCGAGGATGGAGTCCTAAACTTCAGCAGCTGGGTTTTCCCTCCCGGCTGTGAAATCCCGGCGCCTCGGATGATGGCAGGTAACGATGCTGATTTGGTGGGAGGAGGTGTTTCTACGGGGAAGAGTGAAAGTTTTAAACAGCTCAGGGCCTCCTGAGTACTGGTAATGACCCAGCTCAGTCAAGGTTCTTGGTCTTGCCCTTGCCTCCTTCTATCTTGACTTTCCCTTTTTTGGCCCGTGGAAAGAATCTACTCATGTGCCAGCCCAAAATGCCTGTGTGAGAGACAGACATCTCTTTATGTGCACTGAGGCTACCTGGTTACAGAACAGGATGTGTAGTGTCTGCTTGGCTGGCTATATCTGTCTTTCTCAGCTCTCTCTGCTTGGAGTGACTCAAGCTGATAGATTCAGTCTTCTGAGGCGTCATCCTTTTGCCTGAGCACTAAAGGAAGCCAGAAGGACTCAAGTGCCATATGCTGTGCTTTGTAAACTGAACAGTTTGAAAACTAAATGCAGTCTTGTGGTTTTAAACGCTTGGATTACTTGATTAAAATCGTAAATTAGGTAGGATAATTTAAAACCAGTACACCACTGCTCAAGTTTCCTGTACATGTTTGTGTAAGTTTGATCATTTCACACAGACTGGGGGAAAAAAATGAGCCGTGGGTGTGCTAGGCACTTTTGTTGCTCTTGTGCTCCATTACCTCCTGCTTAAAAGGCTGCCACGAGACTTCTCTCTTGCTATTGGGGAGTGGGTGAGGATTCCCTTTTACTAATTTGGATTTAATGCCAGCATCTTTTCAGCTCTTCTTTAAAGCCAAAAATCTTTCCCCTGCTTTTAAAAGTTAAATGACTAGTAGTGGATTATTACAAGAGCCATAGTGAAAGCTGCATTATGTAAGCAGCTGAGTTTTCATTCTGGATTTAGTGCAACATAAGGATCATTCTCATATGTCTGTGATGAGACCACTGGAAAAGCAGCACTTCGTTGCTTTCTTGGGTAGGGTGGTCACACATGACATTATGACTTTTATTTCTGCTTAAAGGTGAGCCGTAACTAAAAGAGTTTGCCAGCTGTGTTTCAGATGGTCAAAACTTGTTAATTACATTCTTTACTATTAAGATTATTAACACCAAGCGCTCATGTGCTGGTTGTTTTATACCTGTACCTGCCTGAAATTATATTTTGTCAAACTTGCAATTTGCCTTCTAAGATAGTAGTAATATTCTCCCTATTATAACTGAATCAGCTTAAATAGGAGCATGTATTAGCATAAGGAGCATGTCTGTTGAGCAGAGTGCAGCATCATTTTAGAGATCTCTGATCTCTCTACACCACAGCATCAGTGTGGCAAGCAGGAGAGGTGTGCAGGTGCCACCTTGATGTGACTGTTCTGTGCTCAAGTGTTCCAAACACCCTTGGGGAGTAGTTTACAAATCTGGATTAAAAAAAAAAAAAAATTTTTTTTATGCCTTTGAAATGCCGTTATAATAAAATGGCATTTTGACTGTGGTCTAGATCATTATGGTGTATGAATGTTTTTAAACAGTGCCTTCAGAAAATACCTAGAGGATATATCTTTCTAGTGGGTAGATGTCTGTTTTCTTTTCTTGTGACAAGCCACTTGAATGTTGGTCTGAAATCACTGAACCTGTTACTTTTACCAGGTGACATGTTTGGATGAATTAGCATCAGGAATGAGAAGTTTTGTTCTCCTGGTCTATCTGTGGAGCATATGGGCACCTTTTCCTGCTCTAGAGCTAAGTGAGCTATGTGCTTAAAGATGTCCATATGTCAATTCTGTGCTTCCCTGATTGTGGTTAAAATGAGCCTGAAGGTGACTGTGGGTTGAATGGGTAGGCTATAAATGCAGGCCTAGAAAATTTCGTGCTTGTTGCAGAAATTGTATGAAATTCTTAGCTGTGCTACCAGTCAAAAGTTGCCTGTGCTTGTACAAATCTGTGTTGTAATACTTAGTAGCTTTCTGTTTCTGAGTTGATACCTGGTTTTCTTAGCGTCGTAGCTGTTTGAAAAACTTTATATTCTCATACATTAAGCCAGGAGAAGAGTAGATGCAGATTGAAGGTGGGGTTGGGTTTGGTTTGGTTTGGGTTTTTTTTAATATATTTTTTTAAACGTCCCTATCAACTAATACATGAGTGCCTTTTTGGTTCTTAGAATCTCTGCTTTTTTAAAACATACTATGATTTAATTAATTTCTTGTTGCCTGAGACCTGGAATGAAGTGAATTTAATGCTTGAATTTAAAACTAGTCTGTGAGAATAACAGCTTCTTTGTAACATGGGATTTAATTCAAAATCTGTCATAATCCCCAGAACTTCAAGAGGTGACATTATTCCTTTCAACTAAATTCAGTTACTGATTTTTGACTTAATGTAAAGATGAACTGTTCCCAGGAGATGAAAAAGAAGAAGTAGGAAATAAAAGGGTGATGTAACTGTGCTGAGATAAATCAAGTTAAGTATTCTGTGATTGACTAGAATGCTGTAATTAATATGACTGTTTCATGGCTGGTTGGCTCACTGGGGTTGAGAAGAATACCCTGGAGTTGACAGTAAAGCAGCTGCTGTATTCTGGGGTTGGTTCACAGCCTCAGTAGTTCCAATTTGTTACAAGACTTGAATGCTGTTTATTTATGTGTTATCCTTTATGGTGCCTTGCATAGGGGAGGGGAATAATCCAAATTTATCTAATGATACTGGTCTAGAATCTGCCTTGATGAATGCTCCTTGGAGTGGGAGAGATTCTTCTTGAGCCACTGGTGTACTTGCTTAAAATCCTGTGGATCTTGGTGGACAGGATGTGTCAATATTTGAGGAGGTTCCCAGCCCTAATTAGTAAATAGGGGTAGAACTAACATGGCTATTCTGACACTGCACAGTAAAGAGCTACAAGGCAAAAAGAAAATGTCTCTCAGGCTTTAAGTAAGGTGGTTTGGTTCAAATTTTTAGATTATGCAAATATTTAAAAACTGTTCCAGCTTACACAAGGTATTGTAAATATATTGCTATTGTTGGAAACCTGTATCTCAAACTTTTTGGCTTTGGGCAGTGCATATTTTTAACTTTTTTACTTGCATAGGACTCTGCTTTAAGAACTAATTCCAAGGCATCTACAGACCAAAATTTTTGAATAACCTTCTTTGCCTTTTGTCACATACCCTAGAGCAGTGAATGACAAACCAGACAACAGTATAAACAACAGAAATTGTGAGAATGAGAGGTGTGTATGGTATTATTAAATATTTGACAGAGTTTTACTGAAACCATAAAGACTGGATTTTATATCATCTTTTGGCATAAACTTGTAAATGTAACATAGTATATGCCCTGAAAATGGTCACTACTCAGACTGTGTTACTGCAAACTCAGAGGAGTTCACAAGTATGTTCTAAGTATCTTCTCATGCCTATTGTAATTAATGTTCCACAGAATCCTGATGTACTTGCAAGCTCTTAGCTTTTGATATAAAGTAATAAGTTGTTTGCTGGCTGACCTTGTTGTTGCTGTACTGTTCATCCTGAAGTCCTTGTTGTAGAAGTGTGGTGTTCTTTCTGTCTTATTTTGTTGTGTCTTTGTGCATGAGTAGCACAAACAGGGCTCATAAACTGACTTTCATGTATGATTACATTAATATCTCCCATATACTAGGTAAATCTGTTGCTACCTGGTGATTGTAGCAACAAAATGTGTATGTTGACTGGGCTCTGAAAGGCCTAGCAGAGTTTTTGTGCCTGGCATCTCACAGCCAGGGTTTTGGGTTACAAAACCAACTTGCACAGAACTTCTTACCTGGCATAGTAATAGTAGCTGAATATCAAGATAAGAATTTTTTAAATTTTTTTTTTTTTATTATTCTCAGTAGCAGATGCACAGCCATACTTGATTAACTTTAGAATAATATGACAAAGAATATAATAAGCTGGGGTTTTTTCTAATTTTTGACTTAATAGGCTAAAGAAAAGGTGCAGGGTGAATATGCTTAATATGCCCTTTTTAAAAGGGGTAATGTGAAGTACAGATTTCAATAAAAAATCTGCAGTGAGTCATAGGACAAACGGGACATGGTTTTGGTTTGACGTATGCCTCTCATCCTCTCCCTTAATTGAGTCTTTCTTGGCAGTGTGACAGATACCTACCTCCCTGCTGAGTGGAACAATGTTGCTTTCTTTTTGGGAGAAATGATATATGGATAATAAACAGGTACAGATCTGTTAAATTAACTATTTAATGGAACCACATGTATGCAATGTCAGCTTGTAGGCATGCTTACTTCCACAATCCTTGAATAATATTCTTAAAAACATTTTTTCAAAAGTATTCAGGTTCTCTTCATCCCTTGATAGTTAAAGATAAAAGCTTCAAAACTCATTTTTCAGTTAACTGAAATAATCTGAGCACTCAGTGTAATCTGATATCTATTTGGTCAACATACAATTGTGCTTAACTTGCAGGAGCTGCTGAGCAGCATTAATTTGAATTAATTTGAAGGAAATTATCCCTAAGTTCTTACTTTGTTGAGTGAGGTTGTGGTTCCATTCCAAAATGTGAACATGCTGTTTTATATAGGAGAAACTGGGCAACTATTTCCTTTACACAACTTTTCTTTAGATTTTGTGTGTTAGAGAGCTTAATATAAAGAATTATGTCAGTCTAGTCTCAGATACAGACAGAAATAAATTAAGTGGTTAGTTTTTCCTCTTTTGGACAATTAAATTCTTAGAAACTGTTACAAAACTCCCACACCTGGGAGTATTGCCTTCCCACTAATTATTATTTTGGGACTCTCAGAAATGAGGTTTTTGTTGTTTTTGAAAACTGGTGCAACTGGAAGTAGTAGCAGCCTGCACATATGGATAAAGTATGATCAACCAATAACTTTTGATTCACAGTGCCACTTCCCAAAGCACACTTCCATGATGTCTTAAGCAAACAGAGTTCTAAACGGAAAGTTAAGTGAAAAAAAGTTTTATTCTGTAACTGTCATTGATTGCCTATGGTGAGATGACCATAGTTGGAGTCAGCTGCCCACCAAGCAACTCTATTACTCTCCTCAGCTGGACATGGCAGAGAAACTATAACAAAAGACTCACAAGTTGAGATAAGGACAGAGAGAGAGATCACACTCCAGTTATGATCATGGGCAGAACATACTCGATTCAGGGAAATTAATCTGACTTATTGCAAATCAAGTCGGAGTAGGTTAGTGAGAAATAAACCCAAATCTTAAAACACCTTCAACCAACCCTTCCCTTTTTCACAGGCTCAACTTCACTCCTGATTTTTCTGCCTGAGTGCCACAGGGTGACAAGGAATGGGGGCTGCAGACGGTTCTTCACACATTTATCTCAGCTACTCTTTACTCCTCACACTCTTTATCTTAAGAAACTCACTCTTCCACTCCAGAGCGGGGTCCCTCCCACAGGAGACAGCTCTCCACAAATTTCTACAACATGAGTTCCTTCTCTCAGGCTACAGTTCTTCACAAACTCTTCTGGTGTGGGTCCTTTCCAGGGGGTCAGTTTTTCAGGAACAGCCCGCTCCAGTGTGTGTCAACCACAGAGTCACAGGTCCTGCCAGGAGCCTGCTCCAGCCTGGGCTTCCCATGGTGGAGTCACAGCTCTTCCTTGAGCTTTCATGGCTTCACTGTGGGGTCCTTCTTGGGCTGCAAATTTGGCCGTATCCTCAGGAGCGTGTGTTGGAGATGGCTTAAATGAATAGTCAGTTTGGGTATGTGGATCATGCATTAGCATTCTATAGACATTTTAAGATGTCTATAGAATACAAATTATCATTTGATTAAACAAATATTAATTGCTGCTGCTCTTAAAATACGTAATTAGGTTGATTATCCAATTGCTAAGATATTGCAGAAGAAATGCAAAAGAATGATTAATAGATTTTAACCCAGGAAAGAACCATTTGTAATCATCTGATCTTTTCTGAAAAAGACCATCCATAGGACTTGTGTGAATGAATCCCTGTTGGAATTTGATACATCCACAAAGAAAATTTCCATTTAGATAAAATGGATGTAGAATCTACCACTACCCTCTTAGGTGCCTAGCTAGCTAATTAGTCCTGCTGCATCTAATAGGGTAATCTCTGTGCAGAGTAATCTCTCTGATGTATAGTCAGATAATATATACTTCCAGCTGCCTACTTAACAGCACTTTACTTATATCCTACAATTCATTGAGCAAGTTCAGCTGAATGTTCTCTCTACTTCAGAATTCCTCAAACTTGATGCTTAAAATATTAGCTCATATTTATGAGATAGGGAAATTAAACTTTGTCTTGGTAGAGTCCAATGTGAATTGAAAATTAGGATCTTTAGGTTGTGCTCATTTCAGCAAACAGTCCAGATAGGTTTATCAGCACTTCTTTTGGTCTTATATTTCCTCAGGCTTTTTTCAAACTTGTCTGGGCAGTAGATCAGTCATGATTGCTGATCTGTTCACAGGTCACCAATAATAATGGTAGATTGCTTAGCAGTAGCTTGGTGAGCACATCCAGCTTTGTAAGGTTTCTTGACTCTGTCTTTTCAGAGCTTAAAATAAATGTAATATCATACTGAGCTTGTATTATTCAGTATCTTGATCAGAATACCTTGTGAAAGCAAGTTCAGTGCTGTGTTGAAATGCTGACACTATAGTCATATCATAGTCATTGTCACTCAGGGTGGTGTCCTCATAAAAAGAAAGTTATGCTAAGAATTTGGTTGTATAGTATCTTCCTTTTTACTGTGTAATAATTATCAACTTGGTGTGCTCAGATGGAATCTCACTTGTTCTAATTGACTTGTTCTGGTTCTGGCCAGGACAGGTTAATTTATGCAGTAGGCAGGAGGGGCACGGCCAAGACCTGGAGGTTATTCTGTACCACCTCAGGTAATTTTCCAGGAATGGAGGAAAGGCTCCCTTTAGGAGCATGAAGAAGGGAATGCCTGGGCATTGTCAGGGTGTTTCTTTGTGCTGGGCGTGCTAGAGCATCCCAAATTATATATTAAAATTCTTGAACAAAAGCTGGCTTGGGCTTCTAAGTCCTTTTGATTTCTCATTTGAAGGCTAATAATCACATCACGCAAATAAGATTATTTGTCAACATTCATCTTCTCTGCCTTTGTTACTACTTTAAAGTGAATGATAGCATTGTTGCGAAGATTGTTACAGTAAGGATAATAAAGGAGCTTTAAATATATTTGCAGTCTACCAATACAACAATTTCTGTGTTCATTCTGCTATCTTCTGTCATTCCTAGCTTTTGTTATATTTGTTCTATATAATATATACAACATATAATAGAATATATATAATATAAATAAATAAATATATATATATATATTTGTTTGTGAACTTTCCCTCTTTTCCACTTCACATAGAGGTTTCTGTGGGTAATGTGATTTTCTTCTGATGTGGCTTTGGGGACAGCTATTAAAAAAGGTTTTGAGTGATTATCTGTTATTCTCGCATGATAATACTAAAACAATACTGAAGTAATATTATGTTATCAGATTGCCAAAGCTGAGCTTCTCAGGACATGTAGTCACTTGTAGTTCTGTCATCCTTTCTCTTTTGAGGTATGGATGCATGGAGTTCCTCCGTGGTGAATGCAATGTGCTGTTTGAGTTAGGACAGTGTCACCTATAAATCACATACAAATTTTGGAGTAGGGAAGGTGAAACGTGCAACATACATGGGTGGGACCAAAGGGCCCCACAGTAGTGTGCCATTCTCCTTCCCACAGCAGCTTGTTGCAGAAGGAGTTGTGTGTGCTGTGTTGTTTAGTGTGCATTAGTGACCTCTGGTAAATACCAGTCAGTGCTCATGTGGTGCAGAATGACTGTGGAGTGTTAAGTGTTCTTTAAAGTTGCTAATATTTAAAATGAGTAATGAATATTGCAGAAGTGTCGCCACTCCCTTCTTGACCAGTCTTCTCTCCCTGCATAACCACATACAAACTCTTCAGCTGTGTGACATGTACAGTGAAGTTTCAGTGTTATTAAATAGACTTGACTTATGTTCCCAAAGGCAATAATATGATCTCTTACTTGTATGCCTACTGCTTACACATAAGCAATGAAAAAATCTTTCTGCCTTTCTTTCAGGGTGACAGCCATTTTCCTGAAGGGTATCTTGGGTGTGGTCTGTGTACTTGCTTATTCTTTGTGCTAGCATAACATTTCGTAGCATGTTAAACTATCTCCAAAGTTTGTTGCTGCTTTTACTCACAGTGTTACTTCAAAACCAGTGATAGTCTGTATTGTGACTAAAACAGAGAATCACAGTTTTTCAGTGATGCTCAGCTATTTGTTCTTGCTATGTACTCCGTGGTGGTTGTGTTTATCTGGCTGTGCTGTGTCTGGGGTCAGTTCTCTGGTCCAACAAGAAACTATTTTATTGCAGAGTCATTTTCAGCTGGATAAAGCTTTGCACCTGACTTCCCAAACAAAACCGATGGCATAGGGATGGGTTAGGAGGGATGACTGGGGATGTGGCACAAACAATATCAGTAACTGTCAGTGGAATGAATTTATGCGATAACCAAGTGATCAGGCTATGTACACTGAGCTGTGTAGTGCAGTGAATAATTACTGTAAAGTTGACCTATATGTAAACAAGTCTCTGTATAAGTGCTTTTAAAATCAGATGCATGCCAAAGATGGTCGGGTGTAATAAAGGAAGGGAAATGGAATGGATATAAATGCAACATTGCTGTTTGCCCTGGCAGCTGAAGCTACCTGGGCAGCTGAAATACAACCGAGAAAGATGTGACACTTCTTCACTGAGACTCAGCCCTTACACTGTCTATGGTTAAGGGAATTGCACATATCCTTGTTTCTTGATTTTTACCAATTTTCAATGCATGGATGACTAGAAAACAAGTATAAAATTACATTAAATTCATAATTTTAAAGGTAAATGTGTTTGTAAGTGTTTTCTTGAATTTATGATTAAAATATTTTGGAGTGGAAGTAACCAGAAGACAATTGAAATACTTTCTGAAGTATTCTAAAGTTCCAAATAGAAAGGAGCCAAAATTAATCTAAAATTAAGTAATCTAAAATTACTTTTAGAACATTCACTTGTAAATACTATAGGTGTTTCTAAGGTTTAATGCTGGTATTTTATTCTTATGTAATGAAATACAGTATTTATAGAAAAAAAAAGTGATTCCAAATAATTGTTTTGAAACTCTTAGCAGATGACTGAGATTAGCACATTATAAACTGTTAGCACATTATTGTTAAACCAAGTTTTGAAGAAGTAGATTTGAATTTCAATTCAGTATTTAATTTCCAAAATTGATGCAATTTTGTTGAAAGGATCAAATTTAATATAGTATTTTCTTTCCATTTTTTTTCCTTTTCCTCAGGTAAAATCTAAGTGTACAAAAACCCCATGCCATTGCTATAATTTCCTAGACTGAGAAAGGAAAAACTGCTTCCCTACCTTACTGAAATGTCTTTGTTTTTGGGTGTTTCGTTTTTGTGCTTTTTTGGTTTTGTGAGGGTTTTTTTGTTCATTTGGGTTTTTTGCTTGGGTTTTGTTGGGGTGATTTTTAGGATTTTTTGTTGTTGTTGTTATTGGTTGGTTGTGTTTGGTTTTCATTTTTTTTAGAATTATTGGAATTCGAGAATTCAAGAATAGATTTAGTTGGATTCTTATTACTTTTGTTCTGTGATACTGTCCAGTCTGATTTCTTGACTATTCAGAGTGAATTACTATTCCACCAGATTTATTTTTCTTTAGGCAGGTGCTTAGATTGGCTAGCAGAGAAATCTTAGAACAGTATTGCAGAACATTTTGTGATTTTCTTTGTTTAATTGTTATCTGCACTGGGAAAGGTGCCTGGGATGTCATGATTGTCTTGTCTGTTTATTAAGCTAGGACCAAATTTATTGTTTATGTTCATACACACAAATTTGAGGAGATTAAAGGACAATCCGTATAGTTTTAAATTATCTGTATGTGAACCTTAAATTTTATTTGAAATGAGATTTGATCTTAAAATTGATTTAAATTTGGCTAAGAAATTCTTTGTCCAAAGTAGTGTGTAAGCAGCTGCTTCTGCTTTGTCTTGTTTTATCCCTATATCAGTGAGTAACATGTGTGTTTTGTCTATATCAAATTCCTGTGGTTTTAGCATAGGCTCTTCCATAGTTTCTGGTAGAAGGTAAATCCTGTGGTATGTAGTGTCATGAGTAAAATCTGTGCTATACAATGTTAATTGTTGTCAGGTCAGTCCCAAACAGTTCTGTAACTGAGAATCTTGAATAGATGAAACAAATATGATACAGTAATTCTGAATTTATTTTGGGCTGTGCAATATAACCTGTAGTTTCTATGCTTTAGACTTTGATTAGTCTGATAAAATATGAAGATATTTCTCTTTCTAATGAGATCCACTTAGCTGGGGTTTTTTACTAGCACTGTACAGAAATTAAAACTGTTATTGGATATCTCCCCTTTAGCCCTTCTCCCTTTCTTGCATAAGAGGCTGGATAGGAAGCACCTTTGTTTCTACTTGCTGTTAGGCATTGCAGAAACCCTTCGTGTAATTAAGGAAAAGTAGTGCTAAATTTAGCATGTAATTAATGTGTGGCTGAACAAAATTACTGGCTTTACAGTAATAATTTTAGATGTTTCTATACTACAAAGGTATCTTATTGTGCATCATGAAAGGGATGAACAGGTTTCAAAGTTTTCAAGTACATCTAAAGGTATTTAATTGGATTTATGTGTTTTATTTTTTGCACATGCAGAATTTATTCACATATGGGTTATTTCATACAAATGGATAAAATACTATATTTTCTGAGTGAATATTGCTATCCCAGTATAATATCTTTCGATATGATTTGTCTGAGTTGTGAATGATGTTAGTATTTCAGTTTTGAAGTTTATAGTTGTTATAAATGCAACGGCAGATTAAAGATAAAAAAGATAAATTTATTATAAATTAACAAAACAGCAAAACAGCGAGGAAAAACCACAATAAATGGACAGCGCAGCACTGGGTGGACAGGGTCTATACGCAAGGTATAGGTGTTCCCAAATCCACGTCTGAGGGTTCTTTGGCCTGGGTTTTTATAGAGATTTTATGTCCCCAGGCTAGAATTCCAACCAGTTTCCATTCACCAAGTGTCCCTGATTGTCGGGTGAATGGATTTCCTGGCCTAGAACATTGAGTCAGTAAGTGTCTTTAGAAGAGGCAGAGTCTCCTCAAATGCAAAGTGAGTCTGTATGTATTTTAACATATTTCATCACAGCAGAGTCGAGGGATCTGGGCTAGTGCCGATGGATATCTCGGAGGAGTAGTCTCTTCTTTGTTTTTCTTGATTGAGTTTCTGTAGTTTGGGTTTGGCGGGTGTGGTGTTCGATTCTGGCAACGACCATTTTCCTGAGGCTCGTCCCTTTTGTCTTGCTTGATGGTCTCCTGCCGAAATCGGCCGGGCATTGCCTTGGTCCGGAGGTAGACTTTCAGGCTAGTTCTTTTGTTTCTATGATGGTCTTTGTCCTGTCCTTTCCTCCGAGTTGATGAGCCTGCTGAGGTTTGTTATCTGGGGGGGGTTCTTTTGCAATCCGTGACTTTGGAAAAGGAATTCTACCTCGACCTGGAGGAGAATTCCTTATTCCATATTTTCATTAGTTATAATTACACATACTTTATTTAAATCTTTTCTTCCGAATTTTTATTCACCCAATTCTTTATTACAGTCCCCCACCTAATCATTTGACCACATTAAAAATTCGTGTTTGCATACTTTTTCAGAGGAATACCGGTTTAGATAATGTCGCTTTCCTCTTTGTCTCACTCTTCTACATTTTCTGGGGACAACATATGTTTGTTTTCAAATTCTCTCAATGCTTTAACCGCATTTCTGCTCTCTTTTTCTTCCTCTAACTTCATGATTTTTGAAAGAAGGGTAGCGTTTCCTTGTGCCTTTTCTGGGTCTATTGGGAGAGAGGCAATCTGCATTCCTTGAACGACAGAATGTATCAGTCTGATCAGACAAGGAATTAGGCAGGGTAGGAAGATGACTCCGGCAATTGAACATCCTATAAAGAATACTAGCTTTTTCCACCATGCCCCTTGCCCAAAAATTTGATCCCACCAAGAAGCTTGTAAAATCGAATTCCATTTCTGGACGGGTACATGGGCTACTTTCTTTATTTCAGCAGCTAGACCCTTTATAGTTTCTCCGAAGTCATCTATTTCCATGCAACACTCTGACTCGTTATATCTGCCACACACTCCTCCCTCCTCAGCTAGCAAATAGTCGAGAGCGAGTCTGTTTTGGTATACAAAAGCTCTCATCTGGGAATGTTGTTTTGCTAGGAGTTCCAGGGCTTCTGAAGTGTGATTTGAAACAACTTCTACCACAGCCTGTAACCTAATGAGCCGATTGAGGAGGTAGATTGGGGTCCTGTATCCCCAACTGCCATCATTTGCCCATGTTGCCGGTCCATAATATTGTATGATCCTTTCGGCGGGCCATTCCTCCCCCTTCCATTTGTGGTTACCTCTGGCTATTGGTAGTTCCCGTTTTAATTCCCTCTTTTGTCGGGCTAGAGTTTCAAAGAGGGGAGCACCTAAAGACCTACTTTCATCTTTAGGTAATGTTAAGAAGAAAGGCCGAATTATTCCGAGTGTGCATGATCCCTTCCAATTTCTGGGTAATTCACTGTATGCTTTCTTTCCGCATATCCAGTAAATCCCATCCGGTGCCTTCCAATCTCTGTTAAGTTTTGCCGGGTCCTCCCAATATTCCCTCAGGCCGAGAAAGGCATGGAAGGGATTCGCCCCGTCCTGTTTGTTCCAACATAAACCAATTAGATCTATCCATTCGCAATTATTTTCCCGAGATTGGCTCCAATAGCCCTCGGGTGATTCCAGCTGCCAGATTTTTGTCTTTTTATCTGAATTTACCGAGAGAGTTTTTACACACGGGGTGTAACCAACTAGCTCAGTGAATTCCCTTCCTTCCCGACTGACGCAAAAAGTTCCAATGATTCTTTTGTCAATCACCCACCCCTCTGGTCGCCGGGTTGTTTTGGATAATTTCAATCCTGTCCACTTAAGTAATTGTTCCGGGGTTAATCCTTCTCCCTTCCATGGCCATCTTTCGGCTGATTTTAGGCCGCCACATATCCAACAATTAGTGAATCCTAATTCGGTAGCTATTTCCTGCATCAGATCTATAAATAGATTCTGATTAGGGCTAGGTAGCTTCCAATTATCGTATTGTTTTTCTAATTGTTCGTATTGCTCACTGAGAGAGTTTAACCTCTCTTGTTCGAGTCTTTTTCTCTTATTTTCCATTTCCTGCCTTTTTAGTTCAAGAGTCAATTGTTTTATTTTATTTTCAGGGTCTGAACCATCCTCGTCTTTTGCAAAACAGATCACCTGATCAAACTGTAGACACACTCTGTCATCGTCATTTTTCAGTAAATCCAAAACTATCGGTTCATTACTGAATGACACTTTCGTTTTGTGTTTCAGGTTCCTCCCTTCCCAGTACAATTTCCCTCCCATGGTACAATATTTTAAGTTTGCTTTATTGTAACACAAGGGGTTGACTCTGTGATACGCAATGAACGTCGACTGCTCCTTTCCTCCAATCCAGACAGTTTTATTACACTGCCCGCAGACCGAGATTGGGGAAACCCCTCCTATGTCTCTCTTACTTCGTAGATGGGTCGCTTGGACCTCTTTTCCCCCTGTGATATGGGATTGCCTTTTTCCAGTACTTATCCCCGGGGTGGAGCACCAAATTTTCTTTTCCAGCTTACACAGGTCCATTTGGGTATCATTTGCCCAGCATTCTCCTGCGTGCAATTCCGGAGGGCAAGTGATCAATGGCTCGGTTCTTGTGGCAGTTTGGCACTGCTCACACTTCCCCAGGGAGGTCGTCCCTGGAGGCGCCTCGGGGCCCATCCTCTCGGTCCAGCACATGGCTAGGTTCAGGATCGTCAGGATTCCCCACAATCGCATCCCTCTGCCATTCCCTCCGCCCGTACAAGAACATACGGCAGGGATAACCATCTTCTCGGCAGCAAGGACTGTCTTCAGGGGCCCTTGACGTCCTGATGGCAAACCTCCTTTTAAAGGTTGCCCACCGAGATGCCTTGATCGTGCCGCTCCTGCACGGTACCTTTACGTTTCGGCGGCACTCAATTATTAGAGGTTCCGCTTTACAGTCCAAATGGCCTCGTAGTCCCTTTTGAAAAAATCGGAACCACTCCGGAGAGTCGAGTTCCAAGATGCCCACCCGGGTAGCAAGTGCTAGAAAAAGGTTGGTCTGTTCTAATTCCTCTTTGTAACACGCGGCACACAACCCTCTTGGTTTTTGCCCTCCCAAACAATGAGTCACCCACGTTTGTTTACAATATGCACACTTAAAATGTACAAAAGGAAAACAATAACATTCAAAATTGGTGCAACTTATCCTGTCTTCGCTGCTCATTTGTTGTTCCGCTGAAGCCTGATTTTCAATTCTCCCGGAGGGGTTACAATTTTCCACTCAGGGGGATCGTGAACCAAAACTTTCTTCACTCGGGAAGAGTGTGTCCAGCCCTTTTCAGCCGTACGAACCGCGGTGTCTGTAGTCAGGAGGACGAGGAATGGCCCTTCCCAGTGAGGACTGAGGGGTTGCTCTTTCCACACTTTGATCAGTACTTTGTCCCCTGGTTGAATTTGGTGGATCGGAAATCCCAACGTGCTGCTCTGAGGAATCAATCCTCTTCTCCTTAACTCCTGTAAGTTTTTATTTATAGAAATGAGATAAGGTTGGAGTTGCACATCCTCTGTTTGAGGATGTTCAACCGGCATACCATGCTTGTACGGCATTCCATACAACATTTCAAAGGGGGACAGTCCTGTTTCTGAGTTCGGCATGGTTCTTATATTCAGCAATGCCAAGGGGAGACATTTGATCCAGGACATTTTTGTTTCAATTGTCAATTTGGATATTTGTGATTTTAACGTCTGATTCATCCTTTCCACTTGCCCCGAGCTCTGAGGGTGCCAAGGAGTATGATATTGCCATCTGATCCCTAATGCATCGGACAACTGTTTGATAATTTTTGAGGTGAAATGTGTGCCCTGGTCCGAATCAATATGGTCTACAATACCATATCTAGGAATTATTTCTTCCAGTAGAATTTTAGACACTGTTTGGGCCGTAGCCTTAGCTCTGGGAAAGGCCTCTACCCAATGTGTCAATTTATCTACTATAACTAACAAATATTTGTTTCTACCAATCTTTGGTAATTCTGTGAAATCCACTTGGATTCTTTCAAATGGTCGGTATGAGAGTGGCCGACCTCCCCAATTGGTTTGCCGAAAATTCGCTCTGTTTACCTTTTGGCATATCACGCATCCCTGTACCTCTTGCTTTGCGAGCTCGAAGATTCCTTTACACCCGAAGAATTTTAAAAATTGTTCCGCCAATGCCCTGGTTCCCCAATGGGTTTGTGCATGTAGTCTTTTGATTATTCCTTTTGTTATCCCCTTCGGGACCAACTCCCTCCCGTCAGGTAACCACCATTTACCCTCTTTGAAATGTCCCCCTACCTTTTTGAAGTCTTCCTGCTCCTTTTCCGAAGGAAGCACTGAAACCTCTGGAGGTTCCCTTGGGACTAGCTCAGAAATACTTACGGTCAACAATGCCGCTCTTTTCGCCTCTTTATCTGCTAAATTGTTTCCCCTTGTATGGAATTGTTGTCCGGTCTGGTGTCCTTTTACATGAACCACAGATATCTCCTGTGGCTCTCTGACCGCTTCTAAAATTTGTTTAATTATTTCCTCATGTATCAATCCTTTTCCTTTAGTGTTGATCAGACCCCTTTCTTCCCAAATTTTCCCGAAGGTATGCACTATCCCAAATGCATACCTCAAATCGGTATAGATGGTTCCCCTTTTTCCCTTCAAGCCTTTGAGGGCTTTTAGGAGAGCAAAGAGTTCACATGCCTGTGCTGACCAATTTGCCTTTAGGGGACCCGATTCTACAGTCTGTCCTGTTATGCCGTTTACGATGGCATATCCTGATTTACGTTTTCCTTCTATCATTCTCGAGGAACCATCGATAAACCATTTTTCTCCTCCTTCCAATTCCTGATCCTCCAGATCGGGTCTTACTTTAGTCTGTAATTCTACTGCCTCAATACAATTGTGTAGTAGCTTTCCCGTTGGTTCCCCGCACAAAAATTGTGCAGGGTTTTGTGCAGAGGTCGTCCTTAATTCCAGTCCTGGCGAGCTCATTAACATGGCTTCATATTTCAGAAGCCTTGAATCTGTCAACCATTTCTCTGCTTTTTGCTGTAAGATGTTTCTTACGTCATGTGGGGTATAAACTATCAGGGGAGCTCCAAACGTTACTTTTTTGGCTTCCCCAACCAACAGTGCTACTGCCACAATTGCTTGTAGACACGTAGGCCAGCCCCAACTGACTGGATCTAGGATTTTGGACAAAAACCCTATGGATTTCTTCTTTTCTGCCCATTCCTGGGTCAAAACTCCCTGTGCTGTTTGTCCACTTATATCAACAAACAGTTGAAACTCTTTATTTATGTCTGGTAATGTTAGAACTGGAGCAGTGACGAGGGCATTCTTTAGTTCCTGAAATTTAATTTCGTCTTGCCCTGTCCATTTTAATCGATCTGTATTTAGCCTTTCATACAGAAATTTCACCTTCTCGCTGTATCCTTCAATCCACTGTCTGCAATATCCCATGAGCCCTAAAAATTGCCTAATTTGTCTCTTGGTTTGTGGGGCAGGAAGTTCAAGAATTCCCACCACCCTCTCGGGATCTAATTTCTTTTTCCCTTGCGATATCCAATGCCCAAGATATTTTACTTCGGGCTCTGTGAATTGCAGCTTGGATTTAGATACTTTCAACCCTTTTTGTCCCAGAAAATTCAGCAGGGAAATGGTGCATTTCTTCACCTGCTCCTCCATGATTCCGGCGATTAGCAAATCGTCTACATATTGTAATAGTTTTGTCCCCTCCTCTGGAGTGAATTGAGTGAGTAGTTGCTCTAAGGCTTGTCCGAACAAGTTCGGAGATTCGACGAATCCTTGTGGAAGGACTGTCCACCGCAATTGCTGATTTCGATTGGTATCTGGGTCCTCCCACTGAAAAGCGAAAAAATTCCTACTCCCTTCATCCAAAGGACATGTCCAGAATGCATCTTTTAAATCAATTACACTATACCATACATCCTCTGGTGAGAGTCTGTTTAGTAGAGTGTAAGGATTTGCTACCACCGGAAACCTGGTTCGGGTTCTAGCATTTACAGCTCTCAAGTCCTGAACCAATCGGAAGTTCCCATCGGCTTTCTTTACTGCCAGGATGGGGGTGTTATGTGGGGACATGCAGGGCTCGAGAGTGCCTCCTTTGAGCAGCTCGTCAATTATTAATTTCAAACCCTTCCTCCCTTCGGCTGGGATGGGGTATTGTCGGATCCTTATCGGATTCTCTGGATTTTCAATTTCAATTTTGATGGGAGCAATATCTAATTTTCCCACTTCCCCCTTTGAGTGCCATACTCAGGGGTCGATTTCTTTTTCATCTTTTGAAGTCAAATGTAACACCTTTACTACTAACTCTGAATCTTTCACAACGATATTTATTCCTAAAGCTATGATCATATCTCTTCGTAATAGATTGTAGTCTGCTTCTTCCACAAGCAACAAATTCCCTAAACATATCTTATTTTCCGACTCGATTTCCACCTCCTTGATTACCGAGACTTTAAATGGATCTCCCTTTGCGCCAATTACAATTACTTTTTCTTTACTCGTTTCACACCCTATAGGTAATTTCTGCAGGGTGCTTCTCTCAGCCCCGGTATCAACCAGGAAGCTCACTTCCTGGCGGTGGGGACCTACCTTCAATTTTATCAAGGGCTCTTTTGCTGTGACTGTCCCCATTTGAAAGAGCCCAAGACTTCCCTAATCTTCTTTAAATATTTGTTCATCTTTCATCCGTTTCCTGCAATCCCTTTTTATGTGTCCTACTTTCTTACAGTAGAAACACTCTGGAGGATCCTTTCGAGGAGGAGTTTCCTCCTTCTGAGATCCCTTTTGTTTCTTAGGTATCGGTTTACCCTGTTTCTGTTCTTGTTTTTGAACTTCTTTTACTGCAGCCACTAATATTTTGGCTTGAAGTTTCTGTTTTTCGTCTTCTCTCCTCATATAAACCTTTTGAGCTTCCCTTAGAAGCTCTTGGAGACTCTTCTCCTGCCATCCATCAATTTTCTCAAGTTTCTTCCTGATGTCCTCCCATGATTTAGCCACAAACTGCGTTTTAAGCAGGACCTCCCCCACCGGGGAACTGGGATCAGTCCCGGAGTAAATCTGCAGACTTCTCCGCAACCTTTCTAACCATTCGGTAGGGGATTCTTCCTTTCCTTGACATTCCCCAAATACTTTGCTAATGTTCTGTTCTCTGGGGACCGCCTCTCTTATTCCCTGCACGATGATATTCCTTAAATCTATCATACTTCTTCTTCCTTCCTCGGTCTGGGCACTCCAACTCGGGCTCACACTCGGCCACTTTTGGTTGCCGGGTGTTCCCTGCGGGTGACGCCTTTCCCAATCTCTGATGCCCGCCTGCTTAATCATTTCTCTCTCCTCCTGGCTAAACAGGGATCTCAGGATGGCCATGAGATCTTCATAGGTGTAAATACTACTCCCTAGAAAATCGTCTAATTTTTCGGCCACTCCAAATGGGTCATCTAGCAGTCGCCCCATTTCTTTCTTGAATGCTCGTACATCCCCTGAGTTAAGGGGCACGTTTACAAATCCAATTATTCCGGGGGCGGTTGGCACTTCCCTGAGAGGGAACATTCGATGCCCATTTTCTGTCTCTCCCCATTCTCCGTTCCCTATTTTTGATTTCCACCGAGTCCTGCTTGCAGGAGGGGAACTGGAGTTTGCGGGAGGTTTTCCCCTCATTGCTGGCGGGATGTCTGCCGCAGCTAAGTGACTCAGAGGGTTCCCTTCTGATACTTTCGGTGGTCCCAGCTGTGGTGGCCGGACCGGGATTTGTGGAGGGGGTAAGCCCCATCCTTGCGCCAACACCGACTCCAAAGAGGGTGCGGTGGCTGGGTTTTCTGCAGGTGGGGGGGTAGTGAGGGTTTCCGGCACTACTCCCGGTGGTTGAGGGGAGCGTGCTTCTGCTAGTTGCCCCATGGAACCCTCGGGTGCTGATGGTACTACTTGGTCCATCACCGGAGGCTCTACTGGCCCGCGGTACGGAGGGGGTAAGTGATCCAGGGGTTCCCAGGTCTCTGTTTTATGTTCGTTTTTCTGTTTCACTGGAAACAGCCGTACTTTGGTATTTAACCAGAGTTTGGCATATTCTTTCTCCTCAGCGTCTGACGAGACCTTTTTCTCTATGTGTGCGAGTAATTCCCTGCACGTCCATTTATCAAATGTCCCCAATACTGGCCAAGTGAGACAGTTTCTTAATTCCTGTCCTCCCCAAATCTCGGCACAGTAATAAATCATTTTTGCCTTGGATTTCCCTTGTTTTTCGGGACAACTTTCCCAATTTCTCAACATCCACCCTAAAGGACTCTCCGGTGGGATGTCTAGCATTTGTTTTGATTCCTCTGATGGGCTTTTCTCGTTATCTAGTTTTTGCACTCTACTTTTTCTCTGTCCCATTTTCTTACGATTCTTACCTGCTCTGCGTTGTGTTCGTCTTTCTTTTTTCGCTTCCGAAAGTCCTAGATCGCACCAATACTTACCTCTCGGTTAGCTGTACCGGGGTTTTCTTGGTGTTTTCGACTTTCTAAATCTTTTGGCTGAGAGAGTTTACCAGTTCCAGAGCTCGACTGGACGTTCCTTCCTCTCTCAGCCCCCCTTTGATCGGTCCCCTGAGACTCCCTTTAGCCTCAGGCTTTACGAGTAAGGAAAGAGAGACCCTTTCACACAGAATCGCTTCCTTCGCGGCCGGCCAATTCCCTCGCGGGAGGATGGAAACGCGGCCTTGAAGTCCACACTCGCTTCGTGACCAGGTCACGTCTCTCACAAACTCGCCCGATCACCCGCTCAACCTCACAGTACTTACAGCAATTTCCTGCGAGGGCGTCTTCGTGCACGTATGACTTTTTATGAGCTACCAAGCTGCGGCTTTCCCGAAGGCTCCCCGCCTTCCCGAGCTCTCTGGATCCGTTTCCTCTTTATTATGGTTTTTTCCTCAGCCTAAATTTGGTTCGGCAATCGGAGCGAACTGCGGAGGGTCTCTGCTCCCCAGGCCGCTGAAATCAGCGGGGGTACCCCCCTGGACAGCGAGATTCTCCCACAGTTTCTTCCGATCCGAGTCACGGCACCAATCTGTTATAAATGCAACGGCAGATTAAAGATAAAAAAGATAAATTTATTATAAATTAACAAAACAGCAAAACAGCGAGGAAAAACCACAATAAATGGACAGCGCAGCACTGGGTGGACAGGGTCTATACGCAAGGTATAGGTGTTCCCAAATCCACGTCTGAGGGTTCTTTGGCCTGGGTTTTTATAGAGATTTTATGTCCCCAGGCTAGAATTCCAACCAGTTTCCATTCACCAAGTGTCCCTGATTGTCGGGTGAATGGATTTCCTGGCCTAGAACATTGAGTCAGTAAGTGTCTTTAGAAGAGGCAGAGTCTCCTCAAATGCAAAGTGAGTCTGTATGTATTTTAACATATTTCATCACAGCAGAGTCGAGGGATCCGGGCTAGTGCCGATGGATATCTCGGAGGAGTAGTCTCTTCTTTGTCCTTCTTGATTGAGTTACTTTAGCATAGGTTTGGCGGGTGTGGTGTTCAATTCTGGCAACGACCATTTTCCTGAGGCTCGTCCCTTTTGTCTTGCTTGATGGTCTCCTGCCGAAATCGGCCGGGCATTGCCTTGGTCCGGAGGTAGACTTTCAGGCTAGTTCTTTTGTTTCTATGATGGTCTTTGTCCTGTCCTTTCCTCCGAGTTGATGAGCCTGCTGAGGTTTGTTATCTGGGGGGGGTTCTTTTGCAATCCGTGACTTTGGAAAAGGAATTCTACCTCGACCTGGAGGAGAATTCCTTATTCCATATTTTCATTAGTTATAATTACACATACTTTATTTAAATCTTTTCTTCCGAATTTTTATTCACCCAATTCTTTATTACAATAGTGTTTGGGTTTTTTTTAATTTTCAGGGTTGTGTAAAGCATCTAATTTATCTAGCTCAGTGGAATGCAATTTATTATTAGGTAGGAAAAATACCATGAAAATCTGTTGTACAAATTGACTCTTTAAAGATGAAGTTTTTTGTAAAAATGCTTCTCAAAATATGTTTTGAATTTGCCAAGGAAAAATGTATCACATTAATCCTTACTTTTTTTATTGCAGTGAATAGTTAGAGAACAAAGTTATGTAATCTCATTTCAGAAAAAAAAAAGCTTTTATGAAAATCTTGTGAAACACTCTTTGTAATGCAGTAGCAATTAACTTGTTCAGTGTTCAACCCTGCAAGTGAGGAGAAATAAGCAATGTAGAACTTACAGGTCTTGTTAAATTGCTTTGTCAACTGTTGTTACAATCCTCCAGGGATCTCCATGTTGCTTCCCAGAATGAATTATATTTGAGCTGCTTTCTCTAGTTTCTCTAGTCTGCTGAAGTGGCTTGTGAGGATTATTGGAATGTGCAAAGAATAGCATATTGCACCTAGGCTCTGACACTAGAATTTATGTAGCTGTGAATACTGAAAAGGCTGCTGGAAGTCTAACTACATAAGTTTTAAAAGACATTGTTGGGGAGGATGAAACAGGGAAACCTTATGAATGTGATTGTTTGGCAGAAGATTCTGAAAATATGAAGCCTAGAATCGAAGTAGAAACGAAAACCTGCTTTGAGTCATGATGCTGAGTACTAGTTACTATGTAACCAAAGAACAATAGCCTAGCCAGCTAAAGAATTCCTGCTGATGAAACAATGTCCTTCTGCAGATAGAGAATCCAAAGGTCAAGAAGCAAGGGAAGAACTTGTAAAGCTTTTAGAGTTTAAAATGCAACACTGTATGTTAATATGGGGATTAACTCCTAGGCTGTATGTAAATTCTTTAGTGGGTGTATCTCGTAGTGATTGGTTACTGGGAATTAGATTATTCACTATAGGAAAGCATATAATGTATTGTAACAAGAACTTCAGTATCTTAGCTCTTATCTCTCTTACTTCTTACCCCTCTCTTAGTTCTTACCCCTTTCCCCACCTCATAGCTTTTCCCTACTCACAGCTCTTGGTCTTTCCTCCTAAGCCTCCCTGGTTTCCCCTGCTCTCCCTGTGTTGCTCTTGTTCCCTCCCTCCCCATCTTTAACTTGTCCCTCTCCTGCTCTCCCTGCACTCTCTCCCCTCCCCCAGACCACGTGGACGCCGAGGCTGGTGGCGGACACGGGTCTCTCCCTCTCTTTACCCTTATAATAAATTGCCTATACCTGAACAGTTTGACCCTGGAGAAGTCTCTCACCGTGAGCGAGCATTTTGAACACCAATAATTGATGTCTTGTTTCCCACTTGTTTTTCTGTCCTAAGGGGGTGGGGAAAAAAATCATCTCAGGTGAAAGACAAGTTCTAGTAGAGATTTGGCATATATATGTCAAATACGTAAAATGAAAATGCAGCAGCTGGTGGAATTTTATATAGAGCTAGGCTGCTGAAACTTACTAGGCTGCTGAAACTTAAATATTTAAGCAGGAAGTTAGGTATTTGAAAAAATCATTTAACAATTTGTTATTTGATTTCTTCTCGCTTTGTCTAGAATTCAGAACTTGATGCAGAGTTACTGGTTATCTGTGTTAAGCTAAGAAAACCTTGCAAAAACTTGCCTCCAAATCCTGAAGTCACTGAATATGTTCTAGAATTTTACTGTTGAAATGCTTAACTAGAGGACTGTAAAATATGAATTTAGAGGTTTTTATAATTTGGGTGAGTTTTCAGGGCCTTTATCTTATAGGCAAAAGTGCTGGCTTTGTTCTTGGATATATTGGATGGAACCCTTGAACCCTAAAATTTTACCCATAGGTAAAAGAGGCCTTTCTGTATCATTGTGTCCTGATTACTTTGTATCAGTGACATTAGGAGGAACTTTTTTCCAACCTATCTATGCTGGTGCTATCTTCCATTGACTTTCACCTTCCCAGACACAAGAAAATGGGTAGTGGTGAAGCATTTTGATTGTCAGTTTGAACCATGGAGGAGTTAGTAAAGTAATTTTAAGGCTAATTTTGCTAGGACTTAGTCACAGATGTGAGCCAGCACTAAACCTGTTCAAATGGCCTACTTTATTGCTACTCTATTTTTAGGTTAAAGAAGCTATCTTTAGAAACTTCTTTATTCGCTGAACGTTGTAGGGATATAGTTCACGTATTCTCATACAAGCAACCAGAGAGAACTTTGAAAAAACCTTAGAAGTTTTCTGATGCTGCATAACTGCTGCATAATTATGCTGCAGTTCTAAATTGTTCCACTTGGTATGAGGCATCATTATTGAGAGCTTCAGAGTGAAGACCACCAGAAGATTTGTGTGGCAGCTACTATATCTTCTTTTAGAAGATGTTCTTAAAGCTGAACTGCAGGTGGATGTTAGTTTTAACAAAACGTTGGCTAGACTGGTTTGGTGTCATTAAAATGCTTCAATCTGTGTATCAATAAGAATAGATACACAAATATTTCTGAAAGAATAGCTGTCTTCCTTTGAAAGAAGTTTTAGGTGTCAGTGGTGTAAATGCAAGTCTGAAATAGTTCGGATTTAGAGCTTTATCTAATACCAGTGGATGTTACAATAAAAATATGTTCATATGATAAGGAACAGATAGTTACACCAGCACATACCATGGCCAAGACAAAGACTAATGGTTAAGTGTGTGTGCACCAAATGAGTGTTTTTTCAAGCTTAAATACTTGAGTATCTGCAATTTATGCCATGCAAAATGGACCACAGTTAAAAACCTATGTCATTACATTAATTAAGTATAGTTTGAACTTATTGTATTGTACCAGTACCATGAAATTTTTCTTTACATATTAGAATTCATGGTTAAGGATTAGTGAATGGCTTTGGCTGCAAGACTCAACTGTGTAGCCTTGTGCTTCAGCGTAAGAAAAAAAAAGAAAAATGCACTAGAGTTGTGTGTGTGCAGAAGGTAAAGAAGAAATTGAAATGTAACTGGCCATGAGAATGAGACTCTAGCTTTTTTCTTTAAGAAGCTGGGTCATGTTTTGTGAATTGGTAGGTAATTGATTGTAGAGTCCCTACCACTAAACACTTTCAAGCTGTGACTGGGCAGGGTGCTAGATAATCTCACCAAGGCTCCCTTTCACATGAAAGCTTGGACTAGAGAGGTCAGGCTGTTGCACAGTTCTGTGATTGTTATAACTTGACAGATACTCAGCTGAATTATTTCTTATGGGATATGATTACTGTAGCAAAGTGTGGCTATTGAACACTCTTTGAAGATATATTGGGTAGTCCAGCCTCATCTGCTCCCAGCACTTGTTTTCAGGGTCCTGTGACCCTCACCATAATTTTCATCTTTTCCCAATTTCATCAGTTATTGTGTTGACTTCACAATTAAAATCTTGCATTAAAAATGCAAACATATCTAACATTTATCTTCTGTAGACCTGAAAAGTAATGGATTTTTTTCCTGATGGAAGCAAAGTCTGCTAGACTGTTCACTGTCACAGTTAACTAGATCATCAATTGTCAGACTCAAATGAGCAGAATTTCCAATGCTAACGTGTCACTGGCCCATGACAGGATCAATAAACATTAGCTTTTCTTGGTTTGAAATTGGCTTTTTCAGGTGGAATTATGGCTACAGGCTTTTTCAGATAGTGTGACAAATATGAAGTAGATGATAAAGTATTTTCTCTTCCCATGAAAAATACTGACTATTCAAATTCTTCATAGCTCTAAAAAGGGGAAAAGGTAGGCAATTTGCTGGAAGGTGCCAAGAGTTGGACATTTCATTTTCAGTTTCATAACTCACAAGGTAGAGAATAAATGCATGTTGTCTAATAAATCAAGGTTATTAAACTTTTGAATACTCTACATAGCACATTCCTTACTAATGCTGGTTTTTAGGTGTAAAATATATCTGTTTTTTAAGTGTATTGATATTTTTTTTATAATTTTGGGTGACTCTGATTTATCAGCTAGATACTTTGCCTCAGTGAAGCAGCTCTTATCTTTCAGATATGGACAGTTGCACAAGTTTTTTCAGTATAAAATGAATTTCAAGTTAAACACAAAAGGAAAGAACGAAACCACTATAGGAGTATATTTGTGTGTAGCCTTTAGATATTGTAACACAGGTTAATAATACTTAATGACAAGAAAACTCTTACAGCTAGACTCACCATCTCTTTTGTGTTTTTAGTCTTTTCTTTTTAAATGACTTATCTGAACATGACTATGCCTATTCTGAGATAAGCTTAGTAGATACTGCAAAGTATATTTTTAAAATAATTTTTACAGTTGTTCTTTCGTGTGCCCTTAAGCTTCAGCAGTAAGGACAAAGCAACTTTGAAACAGCTGTGGTCTGAGACATGACTTGATTGTGTGAAGTTCCTTGTGACCCTGACTCTTCAGCTGTTGAGCTGCCTTTATTAGGAACAAATGTCAATGAGCTCATGGCTGGAGCTACTGAAGGGATTCTCTTCATAGGTTAGAGAAACTTCTCACTTTCTCCAGAAGGCTTAAAGTGACCAAGGAGTTACCAGGGGTACTGTTGGTTACTAGAGGTGGCATTAGCTTTGTGGGTTTAGGAGATCTACTAGAGGTGGGCCTACTTTTTCTCATAATGTTTATATTAAGGCTTTAAGCCTTCAGAACCAGAAGTGAGAAATGTCTGTACTTAAGTTTCATAGGTGAAATCTCAGCTGAAATGCACTTGACTTGAATTGTGATGCTAAAGAGTGTGATTATGAAAAGCATCATATGTATTGCATGTAAAATATTATAAATAATATTTTTCTATCTTCAATTTCTGTCATGTTTTCTTCATTGTCTGATACCTTTTTCTGCAGTATTTCAAAGTCTTATATATCTGGTTTATTCTACCATATGATAAAGATAGTTAAATATGAAATTTATTGTTGAGTAAGCACATTACTTGGTTTTCTTATTTTTGGGGAAATAGAAATCTTATTTTCAGTTAAACTTGAAAGGTATTTCTGTATAATTGAAGCTCTCATCTTGCAGCTGTTTCAGCTGTTGAACCATTTAATCCTTTGATTCCTTTGCTGCTCAGCTTCTTAACTGACAAGCCATATGGAGATATAACTTTATAATGGCAGTCATATGTAGACAGGTGACTTGTTTCAGTCACCACAAACTACTGTAAAGCACTGGCTGAGATATTACTGTGAGCAGGGACACAGAGCCCTGCCTGCAGGGTCATGGTACAGTTCTGTTGTGTTCATTGTCACCCCGCCCTGGTCTTGGACAGGAGTGTGGGGCTATTCCAGCTGTCGGCTCAAACACAAACCTTGGGAGACAAATGTGGGATGGAATCTAGTGAGAAATTCAAGCTGAACTCAGAAGCATGACATCACTTACTAAGTAGTAAAATCTCTTGGAGGTGGACTCTGGTAGTGCCTTTTATAAGATGGCTGAAAATCCCAACGTGTTAAACATAGCTCTAGGCTAAAACCCTGTATCTGGGTTTATGTGTTTGTGTGCATATATACCATTATATATATGTGGTGTATGCAAAAAGTACATGTTAGGCATCCAGCTCAAGCTGTTTGTTTTGAGTGTGTGCAAATTGGATGTTTAATTCCAGAATGATTTTATTACATGATACTAACTTTTTTCTACTGAGATTACTTCATGTTATTACACATCATGCAAAAATATCAATTGAATTCTATTTTCACTTAAAAGATGATGTTCCATTTGAATATAATGACTTCAGACTTCCTAGAGTCTGACATTCAGCAGTTTTATGATTATGTGTAGAATGATTTGCAGTAAACTAAATAGCTAAAGAAATTTGATCACTATTCTGAAGCTATTTGTGCCTGCATTTTTCAGCTGTTATGACTATCATATGGCTATTTTGTGAGTGTAGGGATTATGGACATATGAGTTAAGTTAAATTCAAAAAGAAAAAAGGTGTGTTATTGTACCTGTAGTAGCAATTGATTTTGAATCCTTATGTAACCATTTAAAATGCTAGTTAGCTAGTTAGCAGCATATATGAGAAAAAAGGCACTTGCTTTTTCTAAGACTTTGTTTCAAAACCATGATCTTTTTTGGTCTTATTTGATATTAGTCTTGTGTATTTGAATTTTCAACAGCAGTTTTTCAGATTGCCCTTCAGAGAGCACTAAATTGAATTTGGTTTGGGTTATGTACCTTTCTTTTTTCTGTCTTCTGATTTTTCCCCAAATTCAGGTTACTTGCAGCTGTTTCAGTGCTTCACAGTCAGTGATGGCACAGCTTTATTAACTGCAAAAACATAATGGTGATGGTGAGTGCAAGAACTGTTAGTTCATGTGGCCTCTTGTCCCACTTTGCTTGAACTTCTGTCCAATTTAGGTTGCAGAGTAGATGGCTGACCTACTTATACTTTGGTCAAGGATTAATTTAAAATGACATAATGCTTTTCCTGAGAAGTGGCAGCAGAGTAGAAAAGACTACTCTTTGTGAGGTTATTTAATTAAACTTAAGCATTCATTTCACATTATTATGTTTAGGGATTCTACATTTGAGTGATTTGTGTGTTTGAGAGCTGTATAAGGTCACATAACATGTATCCAGATTGCTGGAAATCATGGGCAAGACTGGCTGCTCTGCTGTGCTTTCTTTTCTATACCCTTAATAAGATTAGTGAAACTTTTGCAAACCAAAGAGAAACCTTCATCTTCTCTCTTACCTAACCTGAATCTCATGTGCCTCTTTTAAAGCAGCACTTTATTTTGCACATTGAAAACTCTTGATTTTTCAGTTACATTAGGGTTAAAGTAGGTGTAAGTGTATGATATGTGTTTAAAAAGAAGCCCAAACAAACCAGAACCAGCACCACCCCACCTCCACCCCCTTCTGTCTTTCCTTGTCAAATTACATGTACAGGGAAAGCGGTAAAATATGATCTCTGGTCCTCATATTTAAGAAGGATACTTCCAGAGAGCTTAGACCAGTGAGTTTAGTATATGTAAGGAGTTAGTTCATTGTATTTATTTAAAAAAATATTTACATATTTTTAGGGAATGTTTAATTCTACTTAGTCAGCAGCCCATGTTGTCTAGCTTAGTAAGCTGTAAGTAGAGGTCTTCTGACATTTTTGCAATAATGCAGTAATGCATTTCAGGATCAGAAAATCTAATTGCCTAGAAACATGAGAAGTCCTGGCTAAAGTTTACCTCAGATTCACTGAGCTGAAAATCTGTTTAAATAGAATTCAAGAGTCTCTTTCTTCTGTGACCATGTTAATGAAACTAAGTATTGAGTAATTTTCCCTCCAACTTTAACACAAGCAAGCAATTTAAATTCTCGTAATAGTTCTTTAGAAGCTGCATTCAGTTTGCTTTAAAAATCTGAATTAATCTTATTTAATCTTAAATATGAAATGCAGTCACATGGTCTTTTATACTGTTACAGTATAGCATTGATTTTTAAACACTTGAACAGATCTTTTATTGTTCCTAAATGAATAATTACTTATTTGACTTACTGTAAAGAAGGATAGTTGAAGTTAAATGTGTCTGTGGTTGTTTTTTTCTGCATTTATGAATTGTATTCTGCAGAGGTCTGTACATTTTGTTTCGGCTTCAGAAATAGATTAAATGGAGCATAATCTGATGACTATCACAGCTGAAAGTGTTGCTTTTAAGTTGTAAGGCTATCTTTCTTTTACATTGATAGTGTTTTCCTCAAATACTGAACTACCCTTTAATGTATTTTGTGAGTTGAGGAATGTTGCATGATGATTTGACCTGCTTTTTGTCAGCAGGGCTATGGCAGTGAGGGGATAATAAATGCAGAAAGATTTGGTAATTATGGAAACTACTGTTTAGAGTCTTTTCACAGCTTTGATCTAAGCCAGCCATTATGGAAGTGGTCATTTAATTTCTGCTTTAGGGTACAAGTCCTGGGGTTCAGTTCTCTTCTAGCTTTGGCTATCCCTTGAGCAGAAGCTATACTAGCAAATAATTTCTGATGTCATAGGCTATTTGTGTTGAGGATCTAGCCTAGAAAATTGCTGGGTTTGCTTACTAGAGAAAAATCCATTCAGCCCCAAGGAGTTTTGTGTGGAAATGTGATGTCTCTGTAGTTTATATGAAGTATAACATGAGTACGTTGCAGTCTGTTATTTTACTGTGTCTGGGGGTCTTCTCTTTCACCTTCAGCAGTGTCCTTCTGAGACACTCTACAGGAAGGTCTGTTTTCTTTATGCTTTTTCTTTATCCATGGTAAGGAAATCATCACTTCCCCTTTTCCTATTATTTATAGCTCCAAAAAGTGACAGAAAAATCCACTTGAAGAGTGCACAGATTTTCCTGGGTTCACCCATGCAGCTTCCCCTGCCCCAGTCAGCCTTCCTAGTTTTTGCCAATCTCTGTATCTCTCTAAAATGAGCAGAGGATGGGGAATTCTGATGTGTTGTTACTGCACAGATTTAGTTTCTAACAGTGATTTAGGCTTTGGAAACAAGTCTTTGTTAAAGACCAGGCTCAATTTGGTTCAGGTGAGGTATCTGAATTGGTTCTCTCCTGAAGTAAAGAACAGTAGCTCCTCAGTGCAACCTTCAGATTCAAGAAGACTGCCCTGTTTCACCTTCATTTAAGGGTTTAGATCTACTTCTATTCAATGACGTCAGTATTTCATTAATTAATATTACATCCCTGTATTTCCTGGGATGGAAAAGTACGGCTTTTGACTATGAAATAACACATCTGTTTCCTAAGTGACTCATCTGCAAAGTGTGCCTACGTGTTTCACTGAGATATTTAAAAACACTCTCCTCCACTGAAGCCAGTTGTATTGATTGAAAATACTTTCCTTTAAAATGGGCTACTCATGACCTTTCCTAAAGGTGTACAGTATAGTATTTGGTATAGTACACCGAATATTCGGCTTTGCAACTATACAGAATCATATTATGACTGAAAACCCAGTGTTGTTTTGAGTGCTGCATTGTGGAGGGAGGATAAACAAGACATTAGCTTGAGCTACAAGGTTTTCATCAGCCCACAGGAAGTGCTAAAGTACACACTGATGAGAGAATTGTGTTTGTGGAAATGGAGGTCAGGCAGTGCTGTGCAGGTATTGTGGTTATCTGTGCAGTTACGCAGCCCAGCTCAATAGTTGGAAAAAATACAAGTAAATTAAGGCATGCCTTTTTAAGTAAATAGCTTGTAAACAGAATGTGGAATGACTTTCCAAACAACTGTCATAGTTGCTTTTTCCTACCAAAATGTACTCTACCGTGACACAGCTGATAAAAAAGTATTTTTGGCTGGGTGTGATATTTTGCAATGTTTGTTTGAATGTAAGGGAGCTTGTTTATCATGTTTGGACTGATGGTTCGGGGCTCATGCAGCCTGCTGTCCACAACATGTATCTATTTCTAGATTGGTTATTGTATTGCTTTTGATTTATGTCCCTTTGTGGGATTTCTGTTTTGAAGTAGAGCAGTGTTCGTGCTGGGTGGTTACATAAGTAAGTTTTGATGTCTGAGGCAGTGCTTCTTGTAATGTTCTATTTTGCTTCTTAATTAATGCCATTTTAGAACAGTTGTGTACATGTCACTGCTCTCTGCTACTGTTTGTCAGTGCAGCTGTAAATGCTGTTTCATGGTTTCTCTCCTGAAGAATCCACCAATATCACTCCTCTGCATTGTCCTTGATTTTGCACTGTTGTAAAATTCTCCTGAAACTAAATATTAACTGTATATGCTTTAGGTATTTCCCTTGACATTTTATGAAAATAAGTTTTCATTATGAGTGTATATAACAAGTCATCTAATTCCACTAGATAAAAGGTCAATTATTAATTTTTAAAATATCTGGACACTTTAAAAAGGTTTCTTTCTAACTAAATGCTTACAAAGTATAATTTGCAAGTTGAAGATGTGTTCTTTTGCCCCCTTCATGCTTTTTTTGAAACAAACCTAAAAGCATATTTATCCTGATTTTATTTATTTAGGAAGGATGCCAAGATATTATGGAAAATTTCATTTTAGGAGACTTTGACAGGACATATAAATTAGTGTGTGATGTCACAGGCATTACAAAAATTAACATTCGGAAGAGGTGAGCACTTCTAATTAAATTAAGGTTCTTCCTGCACTTTATCATTTTAATCACTTTTTCCTAAACAGTAGGAAACTTTCAATTTGAAAAGTCGAAGAATATTTTTTAATGTTATTTTAATTGACAAATAATTGTGACTTCTTCAGCTGGTTTTCTGGCAAAACTTACTCAAAGCCAAATTTTATGCACTTTTTCCTTTGCAGTGAAGAAAACATTAGTGTAGATTTTTCCCTCATAATTCCAGATTAAAAAAAAGTATGGTCTGAAAATGTTATGGTTTGTTTTAAACAGATGCAAATTTTTTAAAGCGCCCCACATCACTTAATCAACTTTGCATCTTAGCTGGTATTTATGCAATTTAAAGCATATATTTTGCAGTGTGCAATAATTTCTATGGTCAGTGTCTTTTTAACTACAAATAGAAACTCCTGCAAAGCCTCTGAAGACAATAGATTTCCTGGTCAGAACAAAAATTACACAATTAAAATAATACACCTACATGCATTGGCTTGTCAAGCTGAGACTAAAAATGAATTTTTGTTCAAAGTCAGTGTTCTGCTATTTCAGGTATCTCCTGGTTAGTTGGATTAGTTAGAGGGAGGCTGTGCTGGTAGCATGTGGGAGCTCATAGGGATGGTTAGGTTGTGAGTGTGCAAAAAACCAGCATGTGTAACAGCAACATGTCTAACCAGCATGTCTGGCCACTAATTATGGGGAAGGAGGACAGGAGATAAGAGCTGCTAACTCCAGGGCTCTGCCAGTCTTCTTTGGAGTGTGATAGTGAGGTAGTATTTGTACATGGATGAAACAAAATGTGCAGGCTAAGTCTTTTTGAGTTTGTTGGGTCATTGTTTCGTGTTTCAGGTACACTTGTGCTGTGTGTTAATCAAATTGATCGGTAATTATAAGTTTCATTTATTTAATGAAATAAATGGCTGTTCTTATTCTTTTTATTATTTATTATGAGATCTATCTGCTGTAAGATTGCAATACACAGTGTTAATGCGCCTGAAGAGTTTAATTTTACAGACTTTCTCCTCACTATTTGTGTGGGATTTTTTTACATGTGTAATTATCATGGAAGTTTAATCTCTTTAGTGATTTTCTGATGTGTGCTGAAACTATGGCTTGAATGTGTGTTCATGGCTTGTATATTTAGGGCAGTGAATGAGTGCTACTTTCAGTGGTTTCACATTCAGCATTTAACAAACATGGGCATGGCTAATATAGTCCAATACCAACGAGATTGTTGTGGACCAAGCAGCCTTGAACAAAGGGGATTTCCTTAACTGAGTAGAGCCATGAGTCTCTTGTTATTCAAGGTTATGAATGACTACTATGATCTGATAGCTTTTTGTTATTTAATGTCAATTTATGTTATTTGCTAACTGAAAAATGTCTAGGTGGCAAATTACTCAGTTATCCAAACTAGAAAGTCCAGGAAATAAGCACTGCTCTGTCTCAGAGAAGTGTGCCTGGTAGGAAATAAGCTTGCCGAGTCTATAACAGCATGCATTTCCTAGATTCCTTCCTTTAGTGCTCACGGTTCACCAAATAGGTTGCTGTAAACTTCTTTCCAAATATCATTTGGTGCATGGCTCTGCCAACTATAACATAGAGGCTTAATTCCCCAAAAATAGTGATTCAGTTTCCTTTTACGGACTTTTCTCTGGTGTTTGTTGCTGGAGTTGTTTTCTTAGTGGAGACTAAGGGATTATTTTAGATCCCTGTGGAGGAGGGTGCTATTCTCCCTTTTTTATAGATTGAAGAAGAACTAGGTCCAAGCCATCAATTTGAGCCTCTACCTTTAAAAATCTAAGGCCTACCCTCTATTGCTAAAATGCAGTCATGTCTACTGATTGCAATTAGAAGACTTTACAGCATTGACTAGCAGTGATTAATCATGGTTTGATGCATTTCTTCCCTGCACCCAGGGGCTGGAATTTTTTGGTGTCACTTGAATGTGTAAACCAAAGCATTCTTTTTTCCTGTATTTACTTTTCATATTTATTTATGGACTTTGCAGTGTCAGTAGCTGTGATTCTTAACAGCTTTTGTTACATGATTTCACATATTGCTAAAGAAGTTATGTCACTTTTTTCTATGTAAATAGTAAACTGATTGCAACCCTGAAAACTGGAAACTCTTATAGAGCAAGTTAAGAGAAAGTAGTATCTAAATTGCTTCATTTAACCAGTGAATACGAGATTGAGCATATTCATGGCAGGTACACTTGGTAGCCAACCACAGTAGTTCATACTTAAAGCATAGATTATATTTATTTCTGTACAAGTCTTGTTTCTTTCCTATCTTGTGTGGAACAAAACCTGAGTCTTCAGTGAATAATAAGGAAAAATATTACAGCTGAAAGTTCTTACAAGCAGCTAATTGAAGTTGAGTCATGTCCTTATATGTAAGTGATTCATTTCTTAGTCATGAAACTTGGAATCTTGTTGACAAGTCAGATCTATGGTGACAAATGCTGTCAATCCAAAAATAAGTTCAAAAGGTAGTGTGACCAGGTGCTTTTCTCTTCCGGATGCTGATAGACTGTCTCTGTCTCAGCTTTCATCTGTAGAGTCCTTGGAGACAATGCATGGCAACACCATTTGGTTTTCTAAATATGGATTACTTTTTTTTTCTTCTGTATCTCATCTTGAGGATAGTTAATCACTGGAATAGGTTGCACAGAGAAGTTGTGCCAGCTCCATCCCTGGTGGCTTATAAGATACATCCGTATAAAAGCCCTGAACAACTTGGGCTGATCATGCTTAGAAGCTTGGGCTGGTCCTGCTGTGATTCTAGGATGTTTCTCTGTTGTGGACTATTTTGTTGCCTAGGGCCACAGTTTAGTGATTGCCATGCTTTAAAGCAGCTAATTACAGTACATGGGACTGTAATTAGATATTTTTTTTTTATGCCATCTTTTTGAGTATAGTGAAATATATTTTCAAAATAGGCATAATCTTCCAAAAGAAATCAGAATGTTAAAATCTCACTTTAAACAATCCTACCTGTTTCACAGTAAGAGTTCATTAAAGCTATTTGTTATTAAAACCCTGAGGTGGTTTAACAACAGGATTTCTTTAAATCTTTTCCCCATCTTACTGTTGAAAAATGCCTTAGAAGAAATTTTGGGATCCTCTGCATTATTTTAGCTTAATAGTCTGCATTTGTTTCACAGAAAAAAAACCCACAAAAAACAACAAAGTATTTCAGCATGAACAGAGCAAGGAATTTTTCAAATTGCTTTCAAAGTAATATCAAAACCAACTTATGAGAGCAGAGGCAGCATCTTGTGTTCAGCTGGTTTTGTGTTTGGTATCTGAAGGTCTACTTGCTCATTATTAGTTAATATTTTCTAAAATCCTTGTGTGTTAAGCCCTCAGGATGTTTATAGCACTTCTTTTCACATAGTGGGGCACTAGCTGTGAGGAAGAAATTCAAGGTCTTTAGCATAAAGCATGGCTAGAATGTTCCCTAAGAGGAAGCTTTAAAAAAACAAAAGCCACATTTATTTATTAAGGTATGTTTTCCTGTGTCAAAGATCAATGTATCCTAATTTACAAGAATTACTTAAAAGGCAGGACCAAGAAACTGGAGCCTTGTTTGTTTGCATCATTTCCTTGGCTATTACAGCATGTACTGTTTAGGATGGAGTTACTTTCTGCAGTTGTACTTTGTGGTTTATTTTTAGCCTATATAAGCTCTTGTGGCTTGTGACAAAAGGTAGCAGGAGCTCTCAACTGGTAAGGCTTTCTTTGGGCTGCTGTTTTTGGTAGCTACAGCACTGTGCTACTGTTTGCTTAGAAGCTGGGGGACAAGAAAAAGGTGCTAAAGAGATGGGCCTGGGAGTTGTGGAATGAGAAGAAAAAGAGTGGATGAAGCCAAACTGTTGTGGTAACATAGGAAGTGTGTGTGAGCACTGTGTTTTTCTATGGAGTTATTGGTTCTGCTGCAATCCAGCTAACCAAAGAACCCCCAGCTCTGTGAGATGCATGTGATCACTTGTGGATAGTCTGCGCAGACCTCATCTTTCTTGTTGTTTCCATCTAAATTTTCTAGATTTTACGTAACAAGCTGTAGTTGTTCACTGGCTTACTTTTAGAGAGAAATGGAAGACCCTGCAAAACAAAAAGTGCAATGAACTTGTGAAACCTCTGCAAATTCACTTGGAGGATGGGATGACCAAACCTTGACAAAAAATGTGCTAAAGGCCTGGCTGCTATAATAATTCTATTTTGTGAGGGTAGCATGACTCACACCACTTAATGTTCCTATCTCAGTATACAGTTTATTTTAAGTAGGACTGTGTAAATAGTGTTTTTCTGTACCAGTTGTTGCTATGACTTCACAATATTTCCCTAAATACGCTTGCTCATACTTTCTCACGGCATAGTATTTAGCATATTAAAACCTTAATTCCATCAGTATTTCCTGAGTGCTGATCATTTTTTCTATGGAAAAAAAGGATAACTCCATGTGTTATGTAGTTCTAGTTGAGGAGGAATAAAAGGTACCACAGTTACCACAACCTGTTCCTTCATTTAAGAAAATGTTCCTGTGTTTGAGCTTTTTCGATCTTTCTATGTAATTTTTCAGACTTAATTTGCAGGAATGATTCAGTTTAAGCTGTTTTGTTAGAGGTAAGTGGACACTGTATTATTACATCAGAACACTTTCATTGTCTTTTTTATCTGTAATTGGAGGGGAAAAATACTGCTGGTGTGGCTTGGGAGAGTGGGATGGATGACTGGATGGGATGGGCTGAAACTTTCCTTTAAGTTTGTACTTCAGGGTTTCTTTTTCCAAGATGCTGAACTCTACAGCTGTCTGCCAGACGTCTTCCAAATGGCAGTGAACATTTTGGTTGAAAGGTTGGGTGTAGTGGAGGAGAACTGCCCTAACCCTTCCTGATGACCTTCAGAACTGCATTCCTCCCTCGTTCTGCATGGCATGTTCAGCTGTTTAATCTTAAACTATTTTTATGAATTGGTCCTGCTAGTTGCAAGCTTTGTTGCACTTCAGTTTCCTCCTTATGCTGCTTTTAGCTGTCTAGAAAAGGATGTGAAAAAATACACTTAGAAATGTGATCTTTGCTTACCTTAACTGTAAAAATTGCAAGGGACAAATTTTTTCTGGAAAGAACACATTTCATGCAAAGATGTGCTACTAGAGAACCTGACAATTGAATAGTGTTTAAACTTTTCCCTCTTGGCTCAGTGAAAGTACAGATGGAAAAACTGGTTTTTTTGTAATTACTAATTATGTAATTTAAAGATTGTTGCACTAACATGTAAAAATAATTTCCCTTTATATGATTTTCCTTTCTAGTTTGCCATTTTGCAGAACTCTTCTTATATTTTGGCTGTCTTTTAAAAATAAAATTGTAACAATTGATGTTCCTGTTGTGGTTTTTAGTTCCATATTCAGCATTAATGTAAGCTTTTTGTGAATTGCATTAGATAAATTAATTGGATGAAAAACTGATAAGAAGAAATATCTTGTCTTCCCAGCCAGAGTATTTTTTTTATGTTTGTGCTGCAACTGTCCAAAGAACTGTTTCGTTTAAGTAGCTGGGTTTTGTTATGAACAAGTGCCTACCCTTATAGCAGTTATTTTCAGTATATCCCAGAAATTCTAATTTAGTGTTGAATTTTCCTTGCCTGGGAGGCTTTCAATGCTGTTTCTCTCATCAGCTTGTCATAATCACTGGGCAGCAAGGTCAGGTTTGGAGATGTTTTCTGCCCCCTTTTGAAGGGCCCATGGTATTTTAAGGGAAGCATGATTGACAAGGCAGAAAAAAAAAAGAGAGGGAGCTACAACTTACAGTCTGATGAAGGTATTCATCCCACAAAGGGTGGTAAAATCTGTTTACCTGTATGTATCCCTGGTAGTAGTTAGAGATAAACTTGGCAGGAGACATCCAAACCGGAGAACCTGGTGAAATATCTGCAGAAATGGGACAGGGATTTGTGTGTGTGTTTATGTTTTGGGAGGCAGCTGTTTCCTTTCTCTCCTACCTCTTGGTCTCCAGCCCACAAACTGCATTTGTGGATGCAAGTGCCTGGATTTTTTGTCTCAGTAATGTTTTTGATGTTAATCTTACATGTTAGCTTAAGGTAGCCCTAACTTTTTTCATACCCAGTGATTCATTAAGTCATCTGCTTCGATGAGGATAGATTATATTTTTCTTCCTTGCAGCTGCGTCTATAAAGGTGAAAATTCCTGAATTGTTAAAGTAATGACTTACTTTTTAATAAAGCTCAGAATTCAAAGCTGATGAGTTTTCAGTTTGTTTGTTTTGCTAAAATAGAGCAATGACAAGAATACATTTATTTTTCTTTAACTCAACGAATTTTGGCCTTTCCAGTGGGTTTCATTGTATAACAGATTTCCAGTGGAAAAGGAATAGAAATCAGTGCAGGTTATTGCTGCTGAAGCAAAGATCAGCTGATTGTCTCATAGGAATGCTTTGAAAGTGGAGTAGTTAATGAGTAAGCATCTCATTGCTCAATATTTTTTTTTGATCATGATAGGAAATTTTATCATTAAATAAACTCAAGAGACTAGTGAAACATGATGTAAGCAGATGCACTGAGTAGTTTCTGGACAACCAATGTCATGATAAGAGCTACAAACTGTGTGGTAGAAGTTTTCTATTCCAAAATGCTCTTTGTGGTTACCTCTTGTTTTTATTTAATGGATATCAAAATATCTAGATATCAAAATACTGAATGAAGTTGCTTTATGTATTTTCATAATTTCATAACTCCACTTCATTGTTAATGCTCATAAATGTGGATTTTTTTCTGTTTCTACAGATTCTGAAGGTGTTTAAGCTCTGAATAATTCCAAGCTCTTCATACATAGCAATGTCTGGCTCATATGATGATTCTGTTGGAGTAGAAGTTTCTAGTGATAGCTTCTGGGAGGTAATCCATATGTTTTATTTAATATTTTGATTTTATTTTTTACTCGTATTGTTGAAAATATGATTTTTGTGCACTGTGAATTATGGAGAGAGCTGCAATACAATCCACCATCATTATTGTGATCTGCAGAAATAGCCTTCAGGGTAGAAATTAACCTTTTGGATTTTGACCTACTTCTGTTGAGAGCTTTAATGGGCATAAACTTGAGGATCATCCAGTTGGGTAGGGTACAGGATTCAGAATTGAACCTTTGCCAATTTTTATTGTCAAGGAAGGCCACGTGTTAGTAGCTTTTAAAATGATCAAAGTTAAATATGAAGTAACTCTTCCAAGCTACTGTAAGAGTACATAAATTACAACAGATACTGTGTGGATATACTGCCTGTCTCATGTTTGTATCTGGATATAAGTATAAACTTTTTTGAGACAAGTTATTCTTGTCTCAGTGTAAAAGTATACATATGAAAGATAATATAAAGTACTTTGTAATATCAGCAAGTTATGCTGCCCCAATGTGACAGAGACTTTCAGATGCTGGGATAATTTAAGCTCTAAAGAAAGGAAGCTTCATAAAGCAGAAGTACTTTTACAAAAACAAGTATTTTTCTTTAAGTAAAAAGAAAAGTTTGGCAGTGTCAGTACTGACACAATTGGAGGTAAGTACACTGTCCAAATTAGCTGTATTCAGTAGGACAAACTTCTACCATTTGAGAGGGAGCTCTTTTGAGTTTGAACTATAGCAAACATGAAAACAGCTCAGGGGAGTCTGGATTTACCAGAGACCTATGATAGACAGCTTGATTTTGGTGACCTGTACTTCCTTTGAAATGTAAGATTTTCTAGACCACTAAACTGTGCTGTTTGTGGTGACAGCATATTACATTTTAATGCATATCTCCCATGATCTCCCATGTTTTTACAATATATTTTCTAAAAGACCTAATGCTAGTGAGGTTCTGGTTGAGCAGATAGCTACAGTTTTTTGAGGAGATATAATTACTATTATGTTAAGTGTCTGTCTTCTTTATAAAGAAGTTTTTTTAAAATCACTGTATTCTAAGCTTTGACCCCTCTTGTAGGGGTACTCTGTAGCATGACTACAGACAGGCTGTGGGATCATTTGATGTATAACCACAAATATTGTTCTTTGTTGTTAAAATGATACGTGGAAAGCCATGGCAAGCAGGTGAAATTCCAGGTGACAGGAAAGAGTAAAATACTGTACCTGTCTTTAAAAGGGGTGGGAATGATGACTCTGGGAACTACTGCTCTTGGAGGTGTCTCTCAACTGGCTATGATCCTGAGCAATCTGAGATATCACACCTACTTTGAGCAGGAGATTGGACTACCTGATCTCCAGAGGGTCCTTCCAACCTTAATTTTGCTGTGTGGTTTGTTTTATGCTGAGGCAACTTCCTGAGCAGGCTTCCTTGCTAGAATTGTTTCAAAATGAAATAAAGAGGCAGTCAGGAAAAAAGAATTCTGGATGAAAAGATGTCTGCTGGGCATCGTATACTTGGCAGCAGAACATGATTTCTGGCTGGCTGTTCCTGTACCAAGCTGTTGCCTTCCATCAGATAATCATGTCTGGAAGCATAAAAGCTGAGTGAATAAGAATGAAAATTTCTGTAAACTAGGATGATTATGTTTGGACAAATTTGAACTCAAAGAATTAAATCCAATAAGGGATGATCAGAAATGGCAATTAACTTAAAAGAGGACCTTCATGAAGATTTGTTTAAATGTATTTGATGCTTATTATAGGTGGCTTATTTGTGTTTGTGGTCTTGGTGACTTATTTTACATTGTTTTGTAAACACTACTACTTAAGTCTGTTTCTTTGGACTTGTCAGTGTATTCTTTCCAAAAGGTCAGGACTGCAGTCTGTTTCATGAGCAGTGTGAGTAGACTAATGTATAATGCATGAGCATACCTTTCTTTATCCTTGGATAAAGAAATATTAGGCTTCTGTATAGCAATCAGTTGGTTTCATTATAGATTTTTCTATGCTTTCTCTTTTTTGATGTATAACCACAAATATTGTTCTTTGTAGTTAAAAGGATATTTGGAAAGCCATGGCAATCAGGTGAAGTTCCAGGTGGCAGGAAAGAGTGAAACATTGTACCTGTCTTTAAAAGGAATTTAAATTTAAATTTTAAATTTAATTTTAAATTTAAAAGGAATTCCCAGGAAGACTGGGAATTACTGACATGTCCAACTCACCTCTGTGCCTGGGAGTATCATAGGACAGACTCTTAGAAACTGCGATAAGGCATAAAGAGGACAGGAATGTGATTTGGGACAACCGAGGGCAAATCTTGTGTGACGAACCTTGTGGCCTTTTCCAGTGGAATGGCTCCATCAGTGGACAAGAAAAAGGATACAGGTGTCATTTATTTAAAATATTTATTTATTTATTTATTTAAAAGCCTTTGACATGGTCCCCCACAACATCCTTCTCTTCCAACTGGGGAGATGTGGATTGCTGATGGAAAAGGAATTACTTGGGTGGTTACATCCAGAGGGAAGCAGTCAGTGGCTCAGAATCCCAATGGACATTGGTTACAAGTGGTGTCCCTCAGGGCTCCATACTGGGACCATTGTTATTTAATATCTTCATTAATGGCTTGGAGGGCTTGAGGGCACCCTCAGCAGCTTTGCAGATGACACCAGGCTGAGAGTGCAGTGGCAATCCAGAGGGACCTGGACAAGGTCGAGCAGTGGCCCATGGGAGTCTCATGAGGTTTAACCAGACCAAGTGCTGGTGCTGCCCCTGTGTAGGGCACATCCCTGTGCGTGATGGATCCAGGTGGGAATGGGCTTGGGAGTACTATGGGTGAGAGCAGGACATGCCCCAACTCAGAATGCTCCTGTGCTGGGCAGCACCCAGAGCCCCAGGGCGGCAGGGGAGGGGGATTCTGCCCCTCTGCCCGGCTCTGCTGAGCCCCCCCTGCAGGGCTGCATCCAGCCCTGGGCCCAGCACAGGAAGGACAGGGAGCTGCTGCAGCCAGGCCACAGCAGGGACACCAAGGGCATCAGAGGGATGGAGCAGCTCTGCTGGGAGGAAAGGCTGAGGGAATTGGGATTGTTCAGCCTGGAGAAGAGAAGGCTTTGGGGTGACCTCATTGTGGCCTTGCAGTGCCTAAAGGGAACCCACGGGAAAGATGGAGAGAGACTCTTAACAAGGGCCTGGAGTGACAGGACAAGGGGGAATGGCTTCACACTGACAGAGAGCAGGGTTAGATTGGATATGAGGAAGAAATTGTTCCCTGTGAGGGTGCTGAGGCCCTGGCACAGGTTGCCCAGAGCAGCTGTGGCTGCCCCATCCCTGGAAGTGTTCCAGGCCAGGTTGGATGGGGCTTGGAGCAACCTGGGATGGTGGAAGGTGTCCCTGCCCATGGCAGGAGGGGTTAAAACACGATGATTTTTTAAGATCCCTTCCAACCCAAGCCATTCCATGATACTTCTGGTTTGGAGTCATCTATCCAAACTAAATTTGACTGCTGTTTAGTCTAAAACTCATCTTTTATTATATGTTCGGAATTGGTTGTTTTGTTTCTGAAGACTGCAACTTTGAATTTTGGTCTTAATCTTTCTCAAAAGGGTTAAACAGCTTTGATCAATGTATTTTGCTTGATTTGAGTAGAAAAGATGTGGTGCCTCTGGAATGCCAGCTGAGTGCTTCATGCCTTAGTCACGGGAGGTAAAAAACTCCTAATCAATTTGAAAGTTGTTTTGTTACTACAGATTCTGATATTTATGCTCTTGTTAGAGGTTTTTCAAAGTTTTTGACACAGTAAGTTTTTTCTTTGTTTTTAAAGTCAGCTTGCAGTTTGTTAAAATCCACCTTGTTATGTTTTGCTGCCGCAGCTGAAAGCAATAAATGTATTTGAACATTTGAACTTTGTGGTACAGAAGTGACAGTCTGGTAGGGTGAGCTTTCAGGTTCCCTCACATCCAAAATAGCTCAGATTTGTGTACCTTTGGACTGTGCTGCAAAGCCCATCTTTTTCGTAAAGGCATTTAGGAAAGAGTAAAGAAGCTGGCTGTGGGACCTAGCTGAAAAACTGACTGCAAAAGCTGTTTTTTGCTGACTATATATCTATTGAAACTAAAACACTTCTAGTTGTTAAAAGCTGTTTGTTCTGTTGAGCTGATGTGATCTGTACCTGCTGAAATATTGACAAGTGAACTTCAAAGCTTTTGCCATTGCTGTTGACAGAAATTTCATTGTCTTTAGGACATGAAACACTTTCTTCTTTATCAGTTTTCTGACTCTAGAAGGCTTTGGTTTCTTTTGGAACTGTCATTGCCTTTGCTATGGTTTCTTACTAAAATGTGTGAATCTAGTGTTTGTAGTTGCCTGGTACTAGATTTACTACTCTAACCTTGTCTGGTTGCATATGTTCAGACTGTCCATGGAGCAGGTTACTTTATCTGTTAAGCTTTTTTTTATTAAGTTGCTATTTCAATACTGTTCATGGAAATTTCCAGTTCTAGCACTGAGAGTTAAGTTCAGTGCTGGAAATACAATACAAATTGTAACTTGTTTCCTCTAAAGGTTAGTATTTTTTATTACAACACAGATATTGTTATCAGGTTCTGCTTTGTGGTTGGAAAATTGTTGTCTTGTTGAAAGGGAATTGGACAAGTTGCTGTTTGGACTTGTATTCATATTGATGGCTTACTGTAGATCAGGGAGTCAAGAAATGTGGGTAGGTCAAGGCTTAGGCAGGGGTAGTATGTTGAATCAGAACAGCCAATATGACTGAAAGAAAAAGGCTTTCAGAATTACACGTTTGTTAAGCGTGCCAAAGAACAACAGCAGCTTTCCAAACTGTTGTTTTTTGGCAACAACAGTTGCCAAAGAAAGCAACAGCTTTCATAATTAAATTGAAGTGGTTTTTTCATATTTGGTAAACCCAAGATAAAACTTTAAGTTTTTTTGTCTTCTAGCAGAATGACAAATCCTTTTCAGTAGAACAAAACCTTTTTTTCCCCTCTAATTTCTTCAGGTGTTTACTTAATAGAAGTACTTTGGGAGTCAGAGGATTTTGTAGATGTTTTAAAATAGATTGCTTAGAGAGCAAAGAACTGCAAAATACTAAGAAAAGGCTTTCTGAAGAATATTTCCCACAACAGCAGTGGAGGATTTCATCAAAGTTTCAGTTGTAGTAGTGTCTTAAATTACCTAAGAAATGGAAATTTCACTCTCCTAATTTATTTTTTTTGTCAAGCCTCAATGTGCCTTGATGTGTCTGGTTAAGCTCATAACTCTCTCTGGGTGCAGAAATGCTAGAGACTGAGGAATCTTTTTTATAAGCTCCAAGTAGGAATTGCTTCATCTGTGTTACGTAGCTGACAAGGCTGATGTGCTTTGGGTAATCAGAGGTTGTTGCTGATAGCCTGAAGCTGGGTGGCAGCAGGTTTTCCAAGGGAAAGTGGAAAATATACAATTTAAAAGCCTTTCTATTTTGTCCTCATTTATCATATGGAGTCTAAACATTTGCATGACTGCTGTAAATGCATCATTATCATTTAGGGCACTTTCTGCATCCAGAAATAGACTGTGGCAAAACTGGTTAGTTCCAATATTGGATTGTTTTAGTTAAACATGAGAAATGGGCATGAGGACAATTGGCCTTCTCTTTCAGGAGTATTAGACATTTTGGAGTGCCCATGAAAGATTTTAGTATATTAATAATTAACAAAATGTATAATAAAGTTTGCTTTTCTGTTTATTAAGTTCCAACCTTATGCTATGAAGCATATCACTATTGGGGATATATTAAATGAAAAATGCCTTGGGCAAGATGAGACCAATAGTCTTGTTCAGTTACATACCTGTGAAGGTAAGAAAGCCAGTGAGTGAGTGTTCCTAGAGGTAAAGTGAAAGTGTATGCATATCTTGCAAGGGAAGACATCAAAAGGAGCAGCTACCCTGCCTGTGGAGGCACTTATTTTAATTGAGCTCTGGGTCCCTCAGAGTCTGTGTGTTCCTTATCCCCTAGGTGTGCTTCCTTATCTCCCTGACTTTTTCTGCTAACATCAGCAGTATGGAGCCCATTTATTGCAGGGGTGTTTAAAACACGTACTTACCCAAACAGAAATGGTTATGCCGAACAGCTGCTAAACCTGCAGCTGGGATTATTTTAGCCCTGTGAGTAATTCCCTTGGAGGACAGGACCTGGTATGCATTTTGAAGTGCTGAATACAGGACTTCCGTTGCTTTCTGAAGGATTTGCTGAGAATCCATTAGTAATATAAGACTTTCAGCCTCATAAAGTGGAAGCTGATCCCCTGTGTAGTATGGATGAATCAAATTTGGCTTCTGTTTGCATTGCTATTGTCCCCTGCCCCCTCCTAACCACATAGAAAACCAACAAAACAAACCACAAAAACACCCCTACCCAAAACAAAAACCCAACCAAAGCAAGGCCCAAATGTAACACTCCGGATAAAAAATACTTGGGCTCTGAAATGATAGATTCCTGTCACATAGTTGTTTTTTAAATCTCCTCCTAACTTTGAGCAGTGGAATATTTTTCATTTATATTGCCAGTATTTGCTTTAATGGTGTATTTGCCTTAAGATTTTGTGTGTTTAAGAGCTTCCTCAGAATTTTTCTTGTAACCAGGGGTGGATTTATATGCATAAACTTAAACTTACTTAGAGCTAGTGCTCATATGTACTTGGATTGTATGTGTTAATTGTGCACCAAGATAATTATTCTTATATATAAAAACCACATAGTGGTTATACATGTTATTGCTGGTTGAAATGTTTGGAAGCTTCCTGTTTGACATAGCTGGAAAGAAATTTTACTCATGGTTAAATGGAGTGCTGGAAATAGTGTGTATCCCCATGTTGGCCAGTGGTATGTGTGGGCTTGACTATGAACCTTTAAAGCTTATTATTCTGTTTCGTGCCAAGGAGTATTTGCCCCTAAAAATACCCTTGCTGACTTTCTTTTGAATGGTTCCAGTTCATAAAGGCTGACTTGCTATGAATAAGATCTGTAAGCTTGGAAAAAGAGTTGACATCAAATCTATCTTCAGACATTTGAAACTCCTGAAGTATTTGTGGTATGCTGTTTATCATGGCATGCTGTAATTACCTAACAGGAGTTTAGCAATAGCTGAATGTTTGCCACCTTCTGGACTGCTAATAAATGAAAGTACTCTTCTTTTTTCTCAGTGTATCAGAAAAACCTGCAAGGTGTGTTTAACACTCCAGACTTTTGTGCTGCTCTGTGAATATGCCTTAAAATTTAAGAGTCTAACAGTAAAGATAAAGGAGCCTACATAATTCAAGATTCTCCCTTTGTGTTTAGTGCTGCAAAATTGTAGAATAATGAGGTTGTAAACTCTTAGATATCCCCACTGAAGTTCCTATCAGTGACAGTGCTTGGCTCCCTTGGTCCAAGGAAAGCTGCCTGCGCTGCCAACTATAGGATTATCAGTGCCTCATCACAGGGTGCCTCTGTGTTTTTTCTGGATGTTAACAGATACCCTAAATATTAGATTTGGCAGACAATTTGAGGTGCCTTTGCTGTGCTCATGCCGGAGAGGAAATTGTAAAATCAGAAGGAATGGTTCCTTGCTTAAGCTAAATGGAGACCTGTAAGAGAGAAATGGGGCAAAATAAGATCAACTGAGGTTTATTAGTAGCATAACTCAGTATTTTTTGCAGTGGAAAAGGTTTAAAACTGATGGTTAGTTCAAATTAGAACAGGTAGGGAAAGTGAAACAACACTGAATTACAATCTTCCCAGAATGTACTGATTGCATCAAAAAAAAGTGATCATTATAGTGGTCTTCTTAAGAAACAAACTCTTGGTTATTTTGAAGTGTTTCTGACATCTAAGAGTAAACAGCAACTGAATTTGATATTGTGAAATAAACTATCTGTTTTAGATGGAAGTAGTTTTGATGTTAAAATGAAAGTGGGATATAGCTTTTAAATATCTATTTTACTTTTTGAAATTGTAAGAAAGTTTGTAATCTTACAGTTCACTTTCCTGAAACAAACATTTTATTTGTAGGACATGAAAACTTTTAACTTCACGTCATAACTTCATTCATGTCTTAGTCGTCTGATGTCTGTTAAGGAGGAAGTAGCCCAATGCTCAGAATGATCAGGAAATTATTCTAACTAGCAAAATCATCTATGTTCATGCACTGTACAGGGCTAATTGAGAAATCTGAAAATTTCCAGGCATTATGTAAATATGGCTCTGACTGAAATAAAGGAGCACAGAATTTTCTGTTTGTGTGGCTCCTGGTCAGTTGCTACAAATAAAATAATTCTTCATTTTTCATTTCCTCAAATACTTCTTGTGAAGGGGAAAGAGGAAGTCTTGCAGAATGTTTGCCCTTTACCTCATAAACTGGAGAAGAGAGTCTTGAATAAATAATGTACAACATCATGTTTTTCAGAGTTCCAGGTGTCTTGAGTGTATTTCTAAGTTCTTCATTTATTGTTTCAACCTATCTACAGTTAATCTAGTAGTTCCTTGGCCACATAAAGACTGAAGTTCTGTTCACTTTACTTGGCTCTGTGGCCTAAGGACCTTGTGTCTCAAATCTTGTGTCCTACAGTGGCAGGATGCACATCCCACATTTCTAAAATGTATCATTGCAGTGTCCATAACTTAAAATGCAATTTTTAAAAGAAACCACTAGGTTTTCAACGTTACATGCCAAGTTATAGAAGTTATGTTCTCTGCCATAGAACACAGAAAAAATGCTGTATTTCCAAAATTCCTCATAGGGCAAATTTCAGTGTAAAAGGCTTTCTTTGCAATACTTGGTTATTTTCTAGCATCGCAAGCTTGGTAGTTCCTCTTCATTCTAAACTGTGATGCTGAGTTCCTTCACTCCTCCTGTTAGGAGGAGGAGGAGGAGGTTGGGTGAATTATCTGTGGTGTGCATGCAGCTCTTTAAAGGTGCCCTTATGTGATAGCAGCGAATGGACCATCACAAGTAAGCTCAGTTCGGTTCTCTGAATACCCGCCTGAAATTTGGCAACTGCTAAATGCTGCCATGAGGTTAGAGTTTGCCCAGACAATGCAAAATGAAAGGATCAAATATACCACAAGGCGGCCAGCTCTCATCCAATATTAGTATTTAAATGCTAATTTAAATGCTAATTTAATAGTGAAAATTTATGAAAGGAAATGTTTGTGCTAGACACATAAATCCCAGGGCACCTAACTGGAAACACAAACTGATGTTAATATAAGGCTTCGGTAAGCTAACATAACCTGTTCTGAAAGTCTGCTTGACTGTGAACCTACAGCTGGAGTAATTTTGAGTAGATGAATGATTTGTCTTTCATTACAAAGACTATAGATATTCTTGGGGGTATTTAATTCCCTTAACACTTTGATGACGTATTATAACTGCCTACTTCTCCATTTCCATTTCTCCTGAAAATAGAAGGTTATTTTTCATGCTTTCTTGGTAACAGATGCAATCAGTTGACATGGATGTATTGACTATCTCTGGTAGCTACTTCTCTTCAGTTATGTTGTAGCTATGTTTAAATGTGCAGGGGCTGTGTGTATGTATTTGTTTACATGATTTAGGCAAATCAGTGGCTGCTAACTAATGCCTTACTTAGATGCTAACTAAATTACTTTGATCTGTTGAAGTGGATCTATTCCAAACAAAAAAAAACATTCTCAGATGAATGCTTTGAAGCCACTGTCTAAGAGAAATGGTTTTGTCATGTCATTGATGGCTTTGATTTTATTTTTTGCCCAGATTTAATGAGAAGAACTAGCATATGTCTGTATTTATTGGTATAGTCATTTATTCCTCCAGCATTTAGTATAGGGATTTTTTTTCCCCTTTAAATAGTATTTCCCTGTATACCATTTTTCTCAAACAAATGGCTTGCATGTACATCTGCTGAAAAAATTCTGAATAAACGGGAACCTAAAAGTTGGATGTTTTTCTCTAGGTCAGATGTGAAACAGATATGATTCATATGTAAAAACAACTAATGCACTTTGAGTATTTGAATATTTAATCTACTGTCTTGCTACTAATCTTTGGTTTTCAGTCAGGTTCTTATGGCAGATAAGAAACTGGCTGTGTTATTTTATAGGCTGTGCTAGTTCTCTTAACAGAGCTCTTAGATCTTGTTTAATATTTACAAAAGCCAACCTGAGTGACCTTGAATTCAGTGGAAATGTTACTCTGGGAGCAGTGTAAGGCTTCTCTTCCTTTCAGACATTTAGATTTGTTATTCCATGTTGGTGTGTGCACAAGAGTGAAAAGGGAGTGTTAGTTATATAATGGATGTTTGTTACATAGGGTGCATTTTGCTCCATGTCCTCATTTTATTGTAGCTTGTACCGTGAGCAACCGTGGGGTTTTTTTTCTTCTGTATTTACAATTCTAAGTATGGTAACTCCATGTCATTGCTGTCAGTATCTTCCCACACTAAATTCTAGAGTATGCTTTGGAAATAATTGCTGTGTGGTTTGTCAGCAGTGACCACATTCTTAAAAGCTGTTATTATGGTTGATAGAGATGTTGCAATGCTCCTTTGCAAGTCTGTTCAGTTTTATTAATCCTGAAAGATTGAATACAGCATAAAATTAAGGTATTAGGTACTTGATAAACATTGAAGAGGGAAAGATATACTCTATTATTTCTCTTAATTTTCTCCACTATCTAGAACATTACCAAGAAATAATAATGCAGAACAATTGTGGTGACTGCCCATAATTACATTGCACACTCAATAAAATATAATATAGCTTTCACTTTTTAAATTAATGACTTTTTTTTTACAGGGGAACTTGTAGCCTTTGTTGTGTTGTTGCAGTTAGGTTTTATGATTAATTGATTTAAGATAAATGAACCTGATTCAATAATTGATTATTTCCTGCTGTATTATCTTACTCTTAGTTTACAGTATTCATGTTACTTAGAGATTTGTCTTGTTTTCAGACCTTTCAAGCAGAAATTAAGTCTTTGTCTCTTGGTAGGTTGGAAATTACAAGAGAACAGTAAAACGGATCGATGATGGCCACAGACTTTGCAATGATCTTATGAATTGTATTCATGAGCGGGCACGGATAGAGAAGGTCTATGCTCAGCAGCTCACAGAATGGGCTAAAAGGTGGAAGCAACTTGTGGAGAAAGGTAATGCTGAGTTTGAACTCTGACAACTTTCTCAAATGGAAAAAAATGTTTCTGTGTATCTTTGTTTTGGTAAGTACGAAGCAGAAATACAGTATGTTTTAGCCTAAAATGGAGTCTTTGCAAGAGGCTCAGTAATGTGACAAATGACTAAGAACTTTTTGATAAAAACTGAACCAAGCAAAGCCCTGCTCTTTTGCAAGTTTACTTGTTTCTTGCTGAAGCAGATGGATCTACTGAGTAGTAGAGAACTGTCTGTTTCTAGATAATTACCAGTACAGTTTGAATAACAAGGGGGCAGTGACTGTGGGGGAAAGACTAGTAATTAAAGATCTAGGCATTGCTCTAATGGAAGGCTAAGCTGACGCTATTTAATATACTCTGCAGTAGTTTGTACTTCCATGGTTATTCACCCTTCAAAAAGTATGTTGAGAAACTGAAGGCAGTTCAAAGGGGAGCTCACATGTGGAATACTGAGAATTGTGGTACTGGGGGTAAGGACTCCAGACTAAATGAATACTATTTTTTTCTGGCCTAAAAGTTTGTAATACTCTAAATTGATACAAAAAGAAATTTTTCCCTTTTCTAGGTTTGCATCACCATTGCTGTTTATGAGTGAATATAAGTCAATAGTTTCAGGTAGTTTCTTGGGAATATAAGTTCCATGGGAGTGATGGTTACTGAGAATGACACTTTTTGTTGTGTTTAGGCCCACAGTATGGAACAGTAGAAAGGGCTTGGTGTGCTTTTATGTCAGAAGCTGAAAAAGTGAGTGAACTACATCTAGAAGTAAAAGGTTCACTGATGAATGAAGATTTTGAAAAAATCAAGAACTGGCAGAAGGAAGCCTTTCATAAACAAATGATGGGAGGATTTAAGGAAACCAAAGAAGCAGAAGATGGATTTAGGAAAGCTCAGAAACCTTGGGCAAAAAAGCTGAAAGAGGTACAGCAGTAGATTATGTATTAGATTTCCTGTGTTATAATATACTAATGTTTCAAATCTCTGTAAGGGAGTAAACTCCCTATTCTTTCTGCTGGACCCTCCTTTCTCTTAAAGATCTCTTGCTTTCTGTCCTCTTCTGAAAATAAATATTTTTCTCTTGATCTCTCCTAATCTTGGTGAGTTCAGTGAAAATCTGGAAAAAGTGGAATTTAAGCTGTCATTTTAACAGTATCTTATTTCATGCAATTGAAAGTTACAAGTTGCTCAAATAAATGAGGGTAAATGTGTTTGTGGGTTTTTTCCCCTCTCATATAACATTATTCTTAAGTAACAGGTTGGTAGAAGAAGGGGGTGCAGGTGAACATGAGCACGAGGGAAAAGCGTTTAGTCGGGACTTTCTATAAACCTTTTATTGGTCACTTCTCTAAGTGTATTCAACACTTAGTATTACTGTTCAACACTCACTCTAAGTATTCAGTACTCCTCTAAGCTGTATGAGTGACATTTCTTGTGTGGTGAAAATGCTCCAAAAATTTCCTTATGTTGATTCTTATGTGTTGTTCATTCTTTGGCCTAAATGAAAACAATTTCCCACCCAAAAAAGAAAACATCCTGAAAAAAACCCTGACAGTTTCTTCATTGCAACATGATTTTATGGCTAAGGTTTTATGGTTGCTGTAGACTGTTCCAGATGCAAAGACTTAAAACTCTTTTGTAGGTGGAAGCTGCAAAGAAAGCTTACCATGCTGCCTGCAAGGAGGAGAAGCTGGCTATATCCAGAGAAACAAACAGCAAAGCTGACCCAGCACTGAATCCTGAACAGCTCAAGAAATTACAAGACAAGGTGGAGAGAAGCAAACAAGATGTACTAAAGGTATACTGGATGTTTTTTTAACCTGTAGCTTGTGCATATTTAAGCTCTTTTTTCCTCCTGAATATGCTATGAGCACCAGTTTGCATAGATCTGTCAGTTCCAGTCCTGTACCAAAGTTTAGTTTTCTTCCAAGAATGTGTTCTTGCCAAATTTTTCTTCTCTGAAAATGAATAATGTATGGCCTCTATTTAATTTAAGTTCTTTCGGAAAGGAAACTAAGCACAGTAAGCCAACAAACTTCTAGGGCAGAGTTCTACTTATTTACTAGTGAGAGCTGAGCTATTTCACTTGAGAATCTGAGAGATAGATGCCTAAAACTTGCTGACAACTAAATATGTCATTTTTTAATGCAAAATGCATTTTTTTTAAAAAATGAAGCTGATATAATCCTCTTAAATAAATGCTGTTCTGTTGCACAATTTGCTTTATCTCTTCAGTGGGCTGCAGCTGAGAGGCTTTTAATGTGTGATTCCTCAAGGATGTCTTTTTCCTTTGAGAATGCTGTTCTGGGATCTGGAATGTTGTGTTCCACCAGCTGGGATCTTTTAATTTCTGCCTATGGACTACTTCTGTAAATTAGTGCAGTCTGAGGTTGTATCTGTTAGCAGAGCTCACAGTGTGTGCAATTTATATTCACAAGGATGTACACAATGTTTGGGGTTTTGGTCATAACTCACAGTGCACTGTGTAAATTACTAAAGAAAGACAGTGCTTTAAAAGATCTCCAAATACCTTCAATGAACTGAAAGACTTTCTGCTCTGATTTACTCTGTAGCTCCTTTGGTTTTTACCTTAATGTTACATTAACATTTGTCATGGTTTCTGTTAAAATGCCAAAGAAGAGGCTTGGAGGTTTATTGGAACTGTTTCCTCAGTTTACTTAGATAAATCTCATTGTGCCCTAAAGTGGGTACAATGGTTGTGAGAGGAGATTGGAGCTTGGCAACTTCTTGTCTAAACCTTGGTCATTACTGCATTGATAAGTGTATATTGTAAGGCAGTAATAAAATATATTGCTGTTTGTTTTTGTACCCCCAGACAAAAGAAAAGTATGAAAAATCACTGAAAGAATTAGATAATGCTACTCCTCAGTATATGGAGAACATGGAGCAGGTATTTGAACAGTGCCAGCAGTTTGAGGAGAAACGGTTGCGTTTCTTCCGAGAAGTGTTACTGGAAGTTCAGAAACACCTTGATTTGTCCAACGTTGCAAGGTAAAACTGTAAGACTTCAAAATTAATGCTTAATACACTTTTCGGTGAAAAGTAATAAATGCTTCAAGTAGATCAGAGTTCTGATTTCTTTCTAATGTGTTGATTCAGTTTGAAAGCGTAAGTGAAAGAGATTAATGCTTTGTTTTGTCTAAAATGAGATTAGCACCTATCTCTAACATTTGCCAGAACCAACAAACCTTCATTCTTGTGGTATTTTATAATCAAATATGTTCCAGTTAGAAAGGATTCAGTGCTTAGAACAAAAAAATGCTGGATCAAAGATTGGGAAAAGAGGGTTTTGGTGTATTATGTGTCTTGTATGTTTATTGGAGAACAAAGTAGAATTTATTAGTGCAGGACAGCATGAAATTTATAGTCAATATATTTATTGTTAAAATATTAGAGCTCAGTAATGAAATTACCTTAATATGGGGATAAATTTAATATCCATAAGTTAACCACTGCTGAACTCTTGTCCGTCTTAATTTCAACTTTTGTATTTCAAAGTCTTTTCTTTATACTGTCATATGTATCAAGCATGCCTTGTATTTTGTTCTTTCTGCGTGAGCCTTCAACATATTCCAAGAAAGCTAAACTCTTGCTAGGGAGTTCCAGACACAGGAATACGCACAATGAGTGCTGTAACCATGGTGGTATTTTACATCCCACTTCTAACAGCAGAGGTCACGTGCACTGTGGTTAGCACTTCAAGTGCAAGGAGAAAAGGAAGAGCAGAATTTGGTTTTAACCTGAACAGTGTCCCAAACTGGCTTACTATGCTGTCACACAAATGTTAATGCTGGCATGAGAGAAAGGGGTAACATAGAGGCAAGAACAAAAACAGAGCAAGCAATAGGTAAGGGCAAAACCATTTATTTTGGCATCATTGCCATTTTGGGTTGCTTCGAAACTCTTATGGAACTGCTGTGGGAGTTAGGTTCTTTTTACTCTTTTTCTTTTTACTACTTTTTAGAGTAGATAGATGGTAAAATTACTTCCCATTTAATTTAGTTTCATCAGATTAAAGGAAACTACAAAACAGAAATAAATGAGAAATAGTTGACTTAATGGATGAGGTTGGGGGAAGACCTCAGAAAATGACCAAGTGGAGAGGCAATGATTTCCTTTTAAGATACTTAGAATTCCAGGACTGGTCATAATAAGGTGCAAACAAAGACCAGAACTATTAGGGTGAAACTAGGGGAAAAGCAGCTATAGCTGTTTATCTATTTCCTTATCTTTGCCAGTTTCAGTAGAGAGATAGCTTGATTTTTAAATTTAATGATGCTAAAGAGCACAGTCCAGAAAATAGCCTGACACATTTTCCAGAGATGTAGACCAAAAGTTTACTGTTGATTTAACTGATGGCTAGTAAGCCATTCAAAATGATGTATTCCCTTTCTCAAAATACATGCTTCTCTATTGCTTAAATACATTGAAATGACTGCTGGTGTAGGAAAAAACCCATACTATGTATATGTTAAAGCACTCAAGTATTATATAGAAAGTGAGAAATGGTGAAGTGTTATTTCAGAAAGTTTGACTCCTTGACAATGTAGCACTAATGAATTCTTATTCTAAATTTTGTATGATTTGGTCTGGAAGGATTTTTGCAAATTCTCTACCTTGAGTATAATAACATCTTAACTATATATAAAATAATATCATAGCAGTTCTGTGTCATCTATTTTAAGCCTTGTGAGTATTATGTTGAGATCTTTTTGTACTCCATATTGCACCGTATTGGTGGCTTTGTTGTAAATGTACAGTCATGCGCATTACCAGTGTGATTCACATTCCAGTGAATGGACTGGGATCAGGGGATCAGAGCATGACTTCTCTTAATGAAAAACAAGCAGACTTAAGAGATAAGAAAAAGTAGTGAGGTTCTTTTTCAGTGTTTGATATAAATGGTGCAATTAGTAAAATCAGAGAATACCCAAACTAGTAAAAGCAGTTAGCAGATATTATACCTGCATAGGAAAATGTGTAACCCATTCACTTCTGGTTTAGCTTTGGGGGTTTTGTTTTTATTATTGCTTACAATTCTCATTGGACTACTGAGAAGTTTTCACAGAGTCCTAGGGAATTAGCACAAAACCACTTTCTACTGTCTTGTAGATAACCTTTGAAATTCAAGAAACCTTGAGACTGCAGTTCAGTAGTTTAAATACAGTCCTATGTATATACATTTCTTTTAATGACAGTCAATTAACTTACACAAGAGTCATAGTTTTAAAATCTGGTAAACAAAGATTTTATGGTGGAGTGAACTTTCAGCAAGTTTACTTGTTGGGCTACTCTTCCCTTTTTACAGGCAGTAACAGGTCTGTCAGATTTTAAAAGTCTATCTTGCTATAAGTTTTTTCAATACTCTTGTGAACTTTCAAATATTTAAAAAAAAAAAAATTCTAGGTATTTGCCATGATTCTAAATGTTACACTAAATTAGAAGACAAATTTGTTTTGCAGTTACAAAAATATCTACCGTGAACTGGAACAGAATATCAAAACAGCAGATGCTGTTGAAGACTTGCGGTGGTTTAGAGCTAATCAAGGTCCAGGGATGTCAATGAATTGGCCTCAGTTTGAGGTAAGATCACAGTACTTAAGCCCCAGAATTGTTTTGTCTATTTTTTTCCTCTTTACTTTTTGTAATATTTCTTTCTGGTGTAATTCTTAACTTCAAGCTTCCAACACTGAATCTTTTTGTTTTACAAGACATAGTAGTTTTCTTATCTCACTTTTCATTAGGGCTCTTTTCATCCCGCAACTTTTGAAGGTAATTATGTTGGGTACCTGTTTAAAGAGAAAATGGGTAAACCAGAAAACTACAATGACTTTTTTTTAAGCTTAAGACATTGCTGAAGTTGTTAGCCATTGTTTAGTTGACACATCTCTGACACCTGTATATGTTATCCTTTATGTTTTACTTCTTCCCTTTGGTGACAGACTTCAATTTGAATCTCATTGCTCATAGCAGATAATTGTAGTGTATGCTGCAAAGATGCTGAAAAAGTCTGAACTAAACAGTCAAAATTTGAAAATTGGTATTTAAAATTCAGTTTTTAAAAAGCCACCTTTACCCAGTTGGTCATTTTATTGCTGGATGCCATTTTCAGAAGAAAGGAGTTTTTCTAAGTAGTGTTCTATAAACATAGCCTACAATAAATATGCACAAAAAGGTGTCAGTGCAGATCATACTATTTGTGTATGATAGCTGGAAGTGGAATGAGTTGGACCAGCATCATGAGTCTAGTTGAAATAAGTTCCAGAGATTAAATTGATGGAGTGGAAGCATAAACTCTGGAGTGTTTTGCTGTTCCCTTATTAACCATAAAGGAAAATAGCACTTGTTTTTAAAATACTGTTTAACTTTACATTAGATGTTTGAGGAAGAAGATTCATTACCATACCGTAGAATTGCTTCGCCTGAAACACTGAAGTGCAGTTACTTCTGTGTGGGGAAATTACTATCCTTTTTCTTAAACATTATAATTAACAAATTAAACGTTCCTCTTACTGTTTTTGTAATCAAGTTTTTTTCTCGTTTACATGCTACAAGGATGACGTAAGTAAAAAAGTCATGATGAAATGACTATGAAATTGCATTGTAAACTGCAAATATGTATAGGTCAGTGGTCTTTAAACTGTGGTAACTCAGAAGTACAATGTGTATTTTACAACATTAAAATAATGAGGTATTTGAAGAATGTGCAGAAAACACTGGACTGACTGTGCTACATAGGAGTAATAGCAACTCTGAAAATTTCCATTTCCTGATAAAAATATTGATCTCAAAATGCCATCTTTTGTATAGCAAACTCTCTCCTGACTTTTTTTTTTAACTTTAAGACTTCTGTGAGGAAACATGTCTCAGCATAGGGTATTTGCTTGCTTCCAGTTTGTTTTCTCTTGGTTCCTGCTTTGTATTTATCAGGTGTATTTAGTATAACAGGAAATCAAAGCTTAACTTGATGCAGGAGTTGTGTTTAGGTCTCACCATGCCTGCCCCATCTGCCTCTGAATGGTTCAAAACATCAAGGAGGGTCTACAAGTGACATCATTTGTCTTGTCAATACTTGTGTTAATTTGAACCTTAACTCCTATAGATGGCTTTTTAGGACAATGAATTTCACTAAATCCAAAGTGAAGTACCTTAAGGGCTTAAGTCTTAGGCACATATTTAAATTAGCTGCTTCTTTGTAAGTCATCTGAGAGTGTTTCTTGAGAATTAAGCCCTGTCTTACAATACCTTTTTTAATGGAATGTTAGTTACCTTTTAAAGCCAGATATCATTGCATTATTTGAAACTGTGAGCTGTCACAGTATATCTTTTAAATATCTGTACTGGCCAGCTCTTTTGATTTCTCCAGTTGTGTGCCAGATGTCTGGTATTTTAAGTCTTTTCAGGGGGTTTAGAATACTAAACAGGGAAGTACAGGTAACCTTGGGATTTTGTGAGTAGCACAGATACCTGTTTGCAGCATTGCTGGAGTAGGAACTAGATGAGAATCATAAATGAAACATTTAGAGTGACTCATCTTTAGTAATTACTGGTAGTGTTGTCTATATAGATATATGTTCCATAACTCGGTTATGTGAATTAAATGTGATAATTACTTGTTCAATTGAATTTCTCAATCACGTTTTTCATTCATTGGTAGGAGTGGTCTGCAGACCTGAATCGCACTCTTAGTAGAAGAGAAAAGAAGAAGGCTTCTGATGGAGTGACTCTGACTGGTATTAATCAGACGGGAGACCAAGTTTCACAGCCTAACAAACATAGCAGGTAGTTTTTTTTATGCCTAAAAACACTAATTGGAAAAGATTGTTGCCTTCAAATACACATAATACAAATAAGCTCTACAGGATCAAAGTCACTGTTCAATCAAATGATAATTATCTGTGAACATTTTTAGAGATGTCTGCACTTCACAAATTAATTTGGGAATTATTCTTTATTTTATAGCTCTCTTTCCATTGGGAGCTGAAAGAAACAAAGCTTCATGAGAAACTGAACTTTCTGTACCTGATCTGGTGGTCTCCTCCACCTTCCCATCTCCAGAAATAACAATAATACTTCAAAATCTTAGTTTGCAAAACATTTATTCACATCAGAATTCTGAATCTGATTAATACAAAACTGTTAACATCAACTGCTTTAAAAAGGAATGAAGCTGGCCAGAAAAATTGCATTTTGTTTTATTGCAGGCAATAGGAAAAAAGAAATTGTGGTCCACAAAGGATATTCTAATTGTGAAGGAATACTCCATATGTGAGACTTTCCAAGTTTTCTTGAGCCTTATGCTGCATTTGATAGATGTTTTGATTTTGTTTAGTTGTTTATTTATTTTTTTTGGCTGAAGGAGGGATCTGCTAAGAAACTGCTTAATGGGACACCAATGACAGTGTTCTCTCATACAGATAGGGTCACCATAATGCTTTTTCTTTTCCAAATTAGCAGTCTTAGTGTCCAGAGTAACACAGTGCAGTCAGTACAATCAAGTTACAATCCCTTTGAAGATGAAGAAGATACTGGGAGTACTGTCAGTGAAAAGGAGGACAATAAGATCAAAAAGTTGGTGAAACGTTGTTTTTTAATTGTTTTCACATTTCCACTTTGTCTATCCAGGGTTTTCTATTTTTTGGTTTCTATAACACTATGCTGGTCAGTGCATGAAGTGTTTTTAAGCAGTTGTGTAAGCAACACTGTAACCTAACTTGTCTTTCCTAGAAGATGCCCTATCTGTTGCTTGATTTTTTGGTTTCAAACTACTGTGGTTATTGGCAGTTGCTAACAGAACTGCTGTTGCTTTTTTTCCCCTTCCTTTCCCATTCTTATAAAACATTACAACTGATGTGTTTTTCTAGTGAAACTGCTTCTGGAGCTTTACTGCTCTCTGTCTTCTCACTGAATAAATCTGCTTTTAAGATGCTTTCTTTTTTTGTTTAGGACCTTCTCGAGCAGCTGCCTGTTGCTTCAGTGTACACTCTAGGGCTATTCCACTCTCTTAACTGGCATGTGCATGCTGAACAATGAACTTACCTTTAAATGATCAAGTTGTTGCAGTATAATGAAGTTTTGTATTGGTGGATTGCAATATAGAAAAAGTGTTGGAAGTTATTGTAGAGGTGCATAGAGGTTTGGGAGGAAGGTTCAGCAAATTGAAAAATTTAAATGTTTTACCTAAACCAGATAATCCCTCTCATTGACTATGGCATCCCTTTCACCTTTCCAGAGTAAATAGTCCCATGGATTATATGGATTATATTATAGATATTATATATATAGTATATAATATATAGAGAAGTATTTTGAGTTTGTAGGCAGATTGATGTGTGTTGGTTTTGCCTTTTTGTAACTTTGTAAATGCATTGCAAGAATGGTTTGTTTTGTTTTTTGTTGGTTTTTTTTTTAGTGAGGCGTTATCAGTTAAAGATAGATGGGAAGATACCAGAAAGAAAGTTTCAAAACTGGGCCTTAGAGTGGAGTTTAAGCATATTTAGGGGTATTTAGTGGTATTTCTAGTCCCCCATTTTAAGAGCAGAAAAGAATAATTTCAACATTGATTTTCAGTGTTAGCAGCTATGAGAAAAACCAAAGCTACCCTACAGATTGGTCTGATGAAGAGTCCAACAACCCCTTCTCTTCCACTGATGCAAATGGAGACACCAATCCCTTTGATGAAGATACCCCTCCTGCCATGGAAGTGAGAGTACGTGCACTCTATGACTATGAGGGCCAGGAGCAAGATGAGCTCAGCTTTAAAGCTGGTAAGTTTGCAACATTTACTTTAAAATATTTGTCAGGAAGGAGAAAGGCAGGGGATTTTTTTTTTTCTTCAGCTTTTATTTTGTGAAGTTACCTGTTTCTCTGGATTTACAGCTCCACGTACAGGATCCTGTCTAACCATCATCCCTCCTGACAGCGCTTTTTGGTATTCCCTGTTTGGCAGCACTGACTCCTAAGCTTTTTGGAATGTGTTGGGCTGCCTCTGAGATATTCCTTTCATATCATCTTAAGTGAAACAAAATGACCTGCAGAACTGAAAATCCTTTCTCTCCCTCTTCTTCTTGGGTGACAGTAACAGCTGCTGCTTTTTAGCTGTCTGGAAATGCCAACCCTACAGAGTAGTTTTTTTAAAGGAAAATACTACAGCAGCTAATCTTGAAACTCTATTAAATCAGCTGACAGCTTCTCTGTCTAAATGGAAAGCATCCAATTTTTGGCATCCAACTTTCTGCAATGCTAACATTTTAGGGTTGAATATTTGAATATTCATGGACAGATACTTTTTTAACTGTCTCTTTTCAACCCTCTTCACTGTATGTTAAGCACAGGAAATGTGTTCACCTGTTTTTTTTAGTCCTGTTTCATATTAGGGTACACTTAGTACACCTCTTCCTTCCTCAGACATTGTATCTCCCTTGAGCCCTAAGCCCTTTTTTCCCCTCACTGTTACAGGAGAGAGCAGAAGTGATGCAGATGGGGGGAGACCCATCGTACACTGTTTCCACACACAGGAAGGTGCCATCAGGGTGTGATGGCTGCACACCACAGATGCAGCTGCCTCCAGCTGAACTCTACCTCCTGTTTATGACTGTTCATGACTTTCAAGCCAGTTGTTCAACTGTCTTGCCTAAAGTTGCAGGAGACATTTCCCAACCAGGAAGTCCAGAACAATATTGCAGGAGTAGTTTAGCAAAAGCAAACTTCACTTCGTGCAAATGAGAGAGATAGATACTCTTTTGTCTCTTTTCCCATTTGCTTGTCATTTAATACCATCTCCTGTAATTCCCAGATTAATTGTAATAGAAAAACAGTATTCAAGTGTTGAAAAGAAACTCCAGGAAGCTTTTGGTTCTGCCTTCCTTTCTGCTGGGGTTAGTAAGAAGTGTGCTATTTCTCTACCACCTGCTGAGGTTCTTAGGTAGATATTAGGGCTAAAAGTTAGGAAACCAGTCCATGTTGTAGCTAATCAGGGAGCTGCAGGATGTCTGTTCTGCTGATGGAGAAGAGTAGTCCTCAGAATAGTGTGTCCCCAGGTCATACTCTAAATGCAGTTTCTGCTTTCTGAACCAAAACACCCCCCAGCCCAGGTGGTGGTGCTCTGCCTTTAACTCACCACCTTCCTTTTTCATTAGTGAAAACACTGAACATCTAACTTTTCTTCTCTGTAGACAAGTATTGTAAGCTCCCAGAGTGGACGGATAGGTTATTTTGTCTGTGAATTTTGCTGAATTGTGCCCTGACAGAAGTATATAGTAACAAAACATCTGGTACTTTCTGTGGAATGCACACAAGCTAAAAGTTACTTCTCATTCTGTAGACTTTTACTGCTCCTTTTCTTCTCAGCAGGGGACGGAAGCATGCTAATCCTCTTGAAATACATCTATGGTACCTGTGAAGCAGCAAGGGTTTAATGAGTCTTTCCTTGGCAAAACTATGCAATGTTTATATATACAGATGTAATGGTAAAATACAAAGTTAGGTGTTCTGTGCTGGAGTACCAGCTGCCTCACTTGCATTAAACCATTGAACCAAGTGGCTCTCAGTATGTGAGGTCTGTAGAAATAAAGTAGAAGATGTATGAACTGTGAGATATACACAGACTTCACTTTAGAAGAGTTCAGTACTTTGAAGGAAGAGCATTAAAGAGTGTTACAACACCAAATTATGGCATTGATACAATTGTAGGAAAGGGATGATGTGCTAGACTATGAATCCCCTTACAGATGCTGAATTAATAGGATGGGTGCTTAGTTTTTAGGCAGAAGTGTTAATGTGACTAGCTTTACACTGAACATAAAAAAAACTAAGGAAAAGAGCTCACTAGGTCAGGTGGGAGCCAATTTAAAACTTACCCAATCTTGTGTTCCTCTGTAGATATCCCTAGGTTTCTAAGCAGCTGTCAACAGACGATTAATGCATATTAAGGGCTTGTTCAAATGTACATGGAATTTGGGTATTCAAAGAATTTACCTACAGAATGCTTCTAAATACATGTTCCAGAATATATGCTCTGCACAGTGTCCATTAAATGTACTTTAATACATGAAACTCATTTTTTTAGTGGAGTACCTTTACATCTGGTGTTTTTTGATTTATTTCTTTTGTTGTTGTTGTTTCTTGGCAAACAGCTGTGGGAGGCTTCCAAACAGCAGGAATAACTTTATTCATATTTTATGAGAGGCTTTATAAGCAGGTAAAAGGACAGGATATAATTATTTACAATATATCTGTCTCACCCTTCTGTGGCCCTCCATGGCTGAGAATAGTGACAGTAAATCTTGTCTCTGAAATATTGTCAGAATAAGTTATTATATGTTCTAGTTTTATCATCACAGTGGTTTCATTGTAACTGCTGTGCAGATGACACTTTAAGCGTTAATATTTTCTTAGATCTCCAGGATCACTGAGTTTCCAGCCCAAGCTTTGATACAAATGCATTTGTTAGGGCATACTGTCATTGAAAAGTGAATTTTAGTAGTCTTTGTTTTCACTCTTTATTAACATACACTTAATGGAAGGTTTGAAATTGTACACCCTAATTCTTCAGCACTAGAAAAAGTGGGAAAATTGTAATGTCTCTATAAACCAAGTAGAGTCTGAAATGCCAAACATTTATTCATAATGGGTATTTACTAGTTTTCTGATAAGCTTAAAAACTAGAAGAGATGCAGCTTTAACCTTCCCATCTTAAGAGAAAAGCTAAAAAGATAGGTGTCTTGAGAAGATTTAATATGAAGCTTGTCCAGTTTTACCAAAGAATTTAAATTCCTTAGGCTAGTTTATATTCTCCTAAATCATACCAAGACTCTGTTTGGGACTTATTTTATTGTGATTATTAATCACTTAATAATAAGTGATTAATACCTTCATCATCTATTTCCTGTTGCTAAGACAAAACACAAATCAGTTTTATCTAGGGAAATCATTTGACACAAAGAAGTTGGACAGGAGGAAATAATTGTTACTCAATGCGGCCTTTTATGCCTGGCTGAAGTGGAGCCTTTGCTCCTTTGCTGCTATGGAGCATCTTGGAGACTGCAGGCCCTCAAAGTTGTGTTTTTTTTCTCAAAATGAACTTATAGTTCATAAATGTCTGAATGGATAGTCTGGAAGTTAGCAAGCAAATTCTGAGTTACTTAGTCTTTGTAGCATTTTCTTCCATGTTTCCCTTAAAACCTTAAGAACTAAGCCTAATGCAGCATTTCTTTTACTTGCACTAAGTGGGGCAAAATGTTCCTTCTTTTCTTCAGGGGATGAGTTAACCAAAATGGAGAATGAAGATGAGCAGGGCTGGTGCAAAGGACGCCTGGACAATGGACAAGTCGGTTTATACCCAGCAAACTATGTGGAACCAATCCAGTGACAAAGGACAAAATAAACACAGAAGTGTCACAAGAGCTCTGTAGGCCTGTACAGTGTATTTAGGTGAAGTGAGAGAAAACTGAATGGATATATAGAGTGTATATATTTTAATGAGAAGATGAGAGCTTGATACTGAAATAAGGCTGAATGAAACACAAAACCTTGACATTGTTTTCACAACTTTTACACAATGCAAAGGAAAGGAGTTAGGTTGAAAAAATAGCATGATAGGAAAAACACTTTTTAAACTTTTTCTTCCTATATGGCCTGTTATTGTGGATCCTAAACTTTTTTGCATTTTCTATGCTTATGCCACATCCTACCCCAGTATGTGGCTTACGCTCACTTTTGTTTAATCAGTTATTTTAAGTGACCTTCAGTAACTTGCAACTTGAATTTTAAAGGTTATTACAGTTAATTTTTTATTTGTTCTTACCAATGTCTGAAAGATGCAGTATTTTTTTATTTAAATGCCATGTAGTTAAGCACCTTTTTGTATGCTTTATCAATTAATACTTAAATTATGACATAGATTTAGTCACCACTTGACTGAATGAAAGCTCTTCCCATGTTGTAGCAATCTTTCTGTGTTGTCAGCGTGGCTTGAAGTTGTAAATGGAGTTGTAAAACAAAATACTGTATTTAATAAATGTCTATTACAGAAGGTTATTTGTAGCAGAGCTATCTGCAGGTGTCATGTGTTGGGATTCTATTACAAATGTTCTTTACATAGATTGACACTTGAACTAAGAATTTTCCATCTAGATCTTAAGTGGCATTCAAAAGAAATATGAATTATGCATAAGCCCCAGAAGAGTGGCTATTTCCAGCAGATGTTTGCAGGAAAAAAATAATCTCCTTTTAACTGCTAATGATTTTTGGGTGATTTGAAATGTTAAATCTGTGAAGGCTGATTATCTTGAACAGAGAAGATTGTAAAATAGACTAAATGCTTTTATTAAGAGCCTATCTATGTTGTGTATATGTACATATAATTTGATATTCCAAAATATGAAGAGCATGGCTATTAGTTATCAAGCCTTTTAGTGTCAATAAGATTGAGACTATTTTAAGAGATTAAATGATAGGTATATTTAAATCTGTTTTCCTGCCACATTCATTATTGTACCATAGACAAAGTATTCTGTGATTAGATTTTTCAAAGTACAGTAAATACACTAATGTACTCAAAATCAGTATTTGTGGATAAATTAATGAGTCAAAATATAAAATAGCTTTAGTCCAAACATGTATTATTGTAGCAAAACACTGTAAAATCTATATTTGTTTGCAGTTACAACTTGGCCATCTGTACTAGTGTCAAATATGCATTTGTGACCTTGAAAACTGGGTTGTAAAACTACAGCAGATCTGTGTTAAAACTAAGTATCAGGTAAGTAGATATGCCATATTAGGAAGCTACACTGTAATGAGGTTAACAAATCTTTTTTGAGGTAACTATAAAACACTGTTGGTAATCTTGGACTTTATAGTTTTCTTTTTGAGCTTATAGATATATTTAGTCATCATTTTCAGTGAATCCAAATGTGCAAGCTTAGAAAGTGGATGTATGTACTTGTCTGTCAACAAAAACCTACCAACATATTTGTTCATCCACAAGACAGTTGCTAAAATTGTCAGGAATTACTGGTTTGGGTCTCTGTATTGTTAAATGCTTTAGAAAACAATAAAATCTGTTAATCTCTTAAAAACATAGAATGCACCTTTTACTATTTTAATGTATGTCGTAATAGTCTTATAAAAAATAATCTATGCATTTCGTTGCAATTCATGGTGACAAAATCTGCATTGTGTAAAAGAACCACAAACCAGGAGTGTGACATGGGTGGCAGTGTGCCATTAGCAAAAAAGGGAGGTGCCATGCACAGGAATTCTTGGCAAAACATTCCAGCAAAATCTTCATGGAAGAGGAAAGTCTTTTATGGGTATGCAGAGTCTACTGTAATGCTGCTGTCTGCGGTGGTGTCAAGTCTCAGATAGATTGGGTGAGCAGCTAAGTTTTTATTTCTTTTTAAATACAGTATCTGAATATTTCCTGCCTTTTGAGTTTTCTTGTTGACTGGCAGTGATTAATGCAGTTCTGTTTGTGACAGCTGGCTGAGGGTTTTACCTCATCTTACCCATCAACACCAGCTGAACAGCAGATCCCAGAGGTTCCTAATCAGAGGCCTGTGACCAGTGGCGGCCACCAGTATTAACTGTTTAATACATTCATCAGTGCTTTGGGTGAGGGGAAGGTGGTGACACAGAGCTGGAAGGAGGAGCCAGTCCCCCTAGAGGCTGCACAGCCCTTCCCAAGGACCTCAGCAGGGTGGAGAGATGGGGGCAGAGGAGCTGTCTGAAATACAGAAAAGGCAGATGCAGGGTCCTGCACCTGGGGAAGAATAATCCTGGGCACCAGGACAGGCTGGGGGTTACCTGCAGGGAGCAGCTCCGAAGAGAAGGGCCTGGGGGTCCTGGTGGGCAATGAGCTGTCCCCAAGGGCAAGAAGACCTATCAAACCCAGTAAGGTACTTCTGCAGCTGTCTTACACTTCTGTGATCATAAGTAACTTATTAAATAATCAATAAATAATCAGCTGCCTTCTTTCTACTTAACCATTTAATAAATGTACAAGTCCAAACAGGAATCCCTCTGGGGACACACAGATATCCTCCCACTTTTTGTTACTGTAGTCAGTAACTGATTAAATGTTCATTTATTTTCATAGCAGATCACTTCATCTTTGATCAGGGACATTAGCAAGAACTCATTGAACATCCAAGTCACTTGTTACCTCAGCTAGATCATCTTGACACATTGAATCTCCTGCAAGGTAAAAAACCAGATCAATTGTGGAGTACTGTGGTGGTGATAGACACTTCTAGAATCCATATGCAGAAAACACTGAAATCTGATTGCCCAGGCAGAGATAAAACGTGATAAATGCAGGTGGGTTTTGCAGAGGGATGCAGCTGGAGCTTTGCAAGTCCCCTGCACTGCTGGTGCAAACAGCATCCTCACGCAACTGATAGTTGCTGCTTGCAAATCCCAGTATATAACAAGAGATTGGCTTTGCACTGAGCAACGGTGTTAGGATGTAGACACTTCCAAGAGTGGAGAGCTCCATGAAACCTCACCTGTTTGAAGTGGTTATGCTTCATGATATTATCACTGCATTAGTACTAAATAAAAAAGTTGAACTGGTTTCATCAACTGGTTTTTAATGTAGATCCAAAACTTCATTTCCATGTGCTGGGAGAAGCATTTGAATGCTTATTGAGAAACTGCCTGACTATTCACCAAGTCTTCACAGAAGTATGGCAAACGTCATTTATTTCTATCTTTAGCACACTTTTATAGGGTCAGACAGGGTCCGTGGGCTTAGCAAGTTACTATTGGTTAATACATATGGTTTACATTCTTTCCCCAATACACAAGGCTACTGTTTTTCATTCATTCTCACTGCTTCAGGAGAGTTTCAAGGACACTGCCTTTAATATCATCGCTTATACCAAAGGCTGGTTTCTGCAGACAGGCTTTTACTAAAATATCATGCTTTTACTCTGTTAAAATGTTTCTCTACAATTCCCCATTTCTCTTTTCGCACAAGCCAGGCTTTAGACGTGATTCATTTTACACTTTTATAGACACAAGATAACATACAACTTAAAATAACTATCTCTATTAATAACCTAAGTAAAATTCATTCCCCTTTCAGCACAAGAGACTTCAACCATCCAGTGATGCCCCAGTTGTCTAACCAACTTCTAATGGGGTCACTATCTTCTTTCAGGGCATGTAACCCATTCTGTAGCTGTTTCAGTTGTTTGTGTATTACAAACAGCACATACCTTCAAACTTCACAACTATGTCCTTGTGCTAAGAGCAAGAAATCAGTTGCAGCTTGATTTTCCAATACGGCGTGATGTACACCACTCACATCAGCTGAAAGTTCACTTAACATTGTTGATGTTAAGTTCAGTTCTTTCCTGATCCAGCAAAATTAGAGTTGACAAGCCTTTAGCAGCAGCTGCTCCTGGAGTAAAAAGGAGGCTAGCCATATTATACCACGACCCTAAAAGTCTGTGTCTCTAACATCATCACATTGTAATTCATTCAGGCTTTGCTTTGACCATTTGATGTTTTTTTATTTTACCAGCTATATTCAGTAATTGGTGTAAGTTAGGATGGAACAAAGTAAGTTTCCTAAGATAACAGGGTCCTCCATGTGGGCTAGCAGGAATTCCATTCCATGCTCTTATCTCCACAGATTAAGACTACTGAACTAGGTAATCACCCTGGTGATCATCCTGTGAGATTGCACCTTGAATAAAAAGCTTTACTTTCGGTGTTAGTAATGAGATCAACGATAGAGTTAACTATAGCTTAGTGTTGCATCTCTTTGTTGGAGTGGCTTTTGGAGGGGGGCTTAAACATTATCCATCCACCTGAGGTATTGGTGGAGCCTAACAAGTCCAATTCTTCTGGGGGCCCTATGTTAACATTGAGAACTTCAATAATTTTTGTTTGTCAGCAGGTTTCAAGTTGTCTTGACGTGAAGCCAACAGTGCGATTGCACTCTCATAACATTGCCAATTCATTCAATCGAGTTTCATTGATAACTAAACTTTTAAATGCTTGAGGATCCCATTCAGGGACTCCTATGAGACAGGTGCAAAAGGGATCTCCAGGTGTGGCTAGGCTTAAACACACTGATTTTTGGCCTGCCTAGTGTGCTAGAGTGACCCATATGTTCTGTCGCTTTTGGATGTTAGTTAGCAGACAGTTGGTCGGGACTATACACAACACAATTACTATAAGCAGTTTGTTCCACATAAATAACACCATGCCTGCAGAATCTAAAAGCTAATCAGGCTTTTATAATTTGTTGAATTAATTCCTTTAAGGTTTAAAGTTAAATGAACTTTCAAATATGCTCTTATAACCTTAACTCTTGAAGGGGGAATACTTACACTTTATACTAATATATTTTCTAAACTTATCAAAAACCTACAAATAACAATTATCACACAAGCTAAACTCTTAATCTTAAACTATAACTACTTTTAACACATGTGCTCTGGTATTTATGCAATCTAAATGTGAAAGCAATTTGCTTAAAGGGTAAAATGCATTTACAATTTGCTTTTATATACAGTTAGATGGAGTCTCTATACTCTTTCAGATCTTCTACAAAATTCTTCTTACAAACAATGATTTAACGCAATTCAGTCTTGGAACATCCGCTGCTCCTATCATGTCAGCTGGCAGCTGATCGGTGACTGACTGAGGGCATCGATGTTCAGAGCTGTGTGGTGACTTCTCTGTTCCCTGGATCTCATGTTTTCAGAGGCAGACAGTCTGGTCAGATGAACAGGTGACTTTTTTGAACCTGTTAACAAAACACAGACACTTCTCCCATTAAAGTTAATGAATCATTTTGGCTTAGCTGTGGTACACCCAATTGTAAATTTAGATTATATGATCTTTCTAAACTTTCAATATAAATATTTCATTATTGTGGTCCAAATTTCTAATACACATATTACACTAATCAAATGCTTTTAGGGCATCAATTCCCCCCTTTTAAAAAAAAAAATTAATGAGATGTACTTCTGTCGTACACATCAAAATCAACACAAAACCATATACACAATGAATAAAAACCTATAGCATCAATCAATCAATCAATCAAAAAATCAATCAAATAATAAACATAATTAATAACATATGTAATGTAGAACTATCATTAACCACTAGATACACACTGCACCAGCATCTCATAGTCTGCAAACACACAACAAAATCAGTGAAGGATTGGATGACCACCTCCGGAAATGATTCTCCAAGCCTGCTTCAAAATGGATCCAGCTGTCATATTAATAGGGTCAAATTGCGGAGTCAAAAAAGTGACTTGAATACTGATTTGGTACAGAAGACATCTGGATCTCTTGGCAAACATTCTGTCCTGGTAAAGTCAAGGCTTGGTCAGGGCCTTAGGCTTTAAACTGGAAAGATGCCTCTTAACTCATTTCTAAAACAAGGTTCTCAACAGTAGCAGCTATGAGATGCTTACAGCACAGCAAACTGTTAAAATGCATTTGTACAAATCAAATGATCAGAAGCCTTAGGTACCAGACCAATTAAACCATGCAGCAGTTGGTTTAATCTGAAGCCTCTCCCATGGCAGCTGACCCTCAGTGATGGTACATTTTCTTGGAATTCTGGAAACACTGAAAAATAATAAAGCTATAAAAAACAAAAACTTCAGAGATTGCAACAAACAATAGAACTCCCAATGAAATCAGGGGTGTCACAGACTACATTCACTTCTATCCACAAACAGTTTCAGTGGAACATCAAGTTCATTAGTGTTCTATCACAGCTGTTTCAGTTGTAGTCATCTTCATCTCTCTAGGAAAATAACCATACTTTGCAGTTTAAACAAGTGTCTCCAATAAAACATAAAACAGTTTAAATTAAACAATATTTAAACCTGGTAAAAATTAATTATGACAAAAGGAAATAATAAAACTTAACTTTAAAAGAATATCAAAGTTATAAAACTTAAAAACATTCAAACTTAAACATAATGAAACTTAACTTTGCTTAATTCTATTAACACTTAATCTATATAAAATAAAAGCATAACTTAATTTTACTCTGTTACTACAAAAAGACAACTAAATGTTTGGTATATACTCTTTAAACACAATATAACAGTAACATGGATTTACTATAAAGACTATAAAAATGTAACAAATACATGACAATTCTATGTCATTTGGCTTTAAAAATACAATACACAATAATTGCAAATGCTATTAAAAATACTTATTCGTAACAGGAATTTGCCTAGTATATGCTTAAGTTGGTTAGGATTTTAAAGTGCAGTTTTTCTAGAGAAAAACCACAACAACACAGGATTTGGCAAGTTGCCATTCAGCTTTTGTAGCACTTTTTAGAAACATCAAGTCTAATTCTTAATTAAAATCTGAAATCCAAATTGGTATATATGCTGTTATATATGTTTTTTATAACAAAAGGACTCACATTGAAATTACCTTATTAAAATTGTGGAAAAAACAAGCAAATGTGTAATATATGCTTTAACTTAACTTTGTCTTTTACAGTAAAGTTCTACTAGCTAATTATTTTTTAAACCATAAATATCTTCTGTAAGATAACATTAATTGGAAGGTTGTTTTACTAGCAACTGTAAATCATTCAATATTTTAACATTAAGTTTTAAAACTAATTATTGCAAGGTGGCTTTTACTTCTGTTAATATTCACCTTAAACACTTTTTTAAAAGGGGCTTTTTGAACTTTCAAAGAATCACAATAAATTCTCTAGTAAAACTAAAAAACTGCAACTGCATAAATTCATAATTACTTAAAACACAAAATTAACTCTGACAGGGTATATAAAAACATTTTAAAAAACCAATGAATCATGACTTTTTAACAAACTGGGTACTATCCCAGTGACTCTTCTTGGAGAGGGAGTGGGGGGGAGGGTGAACTGCCCACTTTGCTCCTGCTCTGCTGCTGTTATCTTTCTTCACATCCCCCACATACTTTTGCAGAGGGAAAAAATGGAGAGAAGAAAAAAAACCTCACAAACTTAACTTTAACAATTGCAGTTCTTTCTTTCAATATTTCTCTTGTTCAGAGATAGAGGAAAAAGGGCACGATTTTACAAAAACAAGCAATGTTACACGAAAAGCCTCTCAGGGCCAGGTGGTAACAAAGGTGACCATTGCAGCTTATCAACTTTTAATTACAGTGATGAATTTCAAACTGGCTACCATATTGTTAGCGATTTTTTGGGTATTTTGTCTCTCTTTGAAGCTGTCTGAGCCACCTGTTTCTGCTCAACTGTTTCTGTAATTGCTGATATTTGTCCAGCGTGGCCTTGGAGATTTTTCTGCACTGCCTCTGCCCTGGGGATGCCTTTGTTCTCTGCGCACACTTCAGTGCTCTCCCCATGTGCCCCTGGTTCAGGTAGAAACCAATCTACATGTATCTTTTCTTCTTCCAGGGTAGTAAAGTTGGAACTTGAATCAAGATTATGGTGTTAAAAGTGTCTCCAAAGGTGGAGCAAATAGTTCAGGATGTATCACATCCTTCCGTTGCTGAACAGATTCTGTTCGTTGTTTCAGCGTTTGTTGTGGAGTTTCTTTCTTCTTTTCTTCTCTCTTTCCCTCCCTCTATCCAAGTGTGGCATAGACAGGAATGCTGCCCAGCAGTGGGAGGTAGAGATGGCTGCTGTGACGCAGGTAGAATTATGGCGCTCGCAGCCTGAGCATATCTCACTTTCCTGATTTTTAAGGTACTAATTACAATCTGCCAAGTTGGACCGAGAGTCAGATTGTCCTTCCTTTTCCCTGTAATCGTTGTCTTCCACAACAAATCTCCTATGTTTTTCCATTCTTCTGCTACAAAAGGCAGCAGCAGGACTTGGGGATGCCTGCACCTATTATCTCTAGCCCATAAAACAAGCTTTCCAAGGTCCATATCCTTGACTGCTTCACTTTGTTTAATGACAACGTTTAGAAGCAGTTTGTGCTGCCACAAACCCATCCATTCTTTGCAGCCACGGATGGGAGGAGGGGAGCAACCCCTCCTCCTGGATGCCGATGCACACTCGCCTTTGGTCTTCACCCCAGCTCCTCCAGCCTTGGTCTCCCCCAGCGGCCCGTGTCCGCATCCTCCCGGGCACAGACTCGTCTACCCAGTACTGATCCATGTCCGCGTCTTCCCGTGCACAGATCCGCTCCACCAGCCTGCGTTTCCGTCTCTCCGCTCCCAGACCTTCCAAATCCCTCTGCCTGCAAAGGGTCCCTGATCGGAGCGCCAGATATTGAGAAACCACCAGACTATTCACCAAGTCTTCACAGAAGTATGGCAAACGTCATTTATTTCTATCTTTAGCACACTTTTATAGGGTTGGACAGGATCCGCGGGCTTAGCAAGTTACTATTGGTTAATACATATGGTTTACATTCTTTCCCCAATACACAAGGCTATTGGTTTTCTTTCTTTCTCACTGCTTCAGGAGAGTTTCAAGGACACTGCCTTTAATATCATCACTTATACACCAAAGGCTGGCTTGTGCAGACAGGCTTTTACTAAAATATCATGCTTTTACTCTGTTAAAATGTTTTACTACAAATGCTTTCTCTTCCAGTGAAGGCTTTTTTCTGTATGAATTATTTGTACTGCAGTGATACATCTGTGACCCTGCTGTGCCCTTGAGGTTACCATTTGCAGAGGGCTGGCCTGAAGCCTGATGAACTGCAGTTGCAGATGAGTGTCATGGAGTTACTTTACCTTTAAGGGAGTTGGAGTTGCTGGGAAGTGCTTGGAGTTGCTCCTGACCAACTATCGGTCATTGCTGGGAATTGACAGCAGTTTAGGCCATTGAAAAGTGAGATCAACTTGTGAACCCTACCTTAAAAATGTAAAAGAAGAGCTCTCTGGGTTCTCTTTGTTTTCTGGCTGTGAAGGGTGGCGGAGCTCCAGGCCTCCCGTTCCCTGCCCAGGCCATGCGGCCGGGCGGGGATGGGGCCGGGCCTGCCCCGTCTCCCGGCCGGGAGATGGGGGGGCCTGGGGAAGGTTTTCCTCGGGCCCGGGCCGGGCCGAGCCGATCTCTGGCTCGGCTGCAGGTTTTGCTGTAACTACATTCACTAGAAACTGCCGAATGAAGAAAGAGGGAGGCCCTGGACTTGCAGCGGGTTGGAGCAGCGACTACACGCTCCAGAGCAGCCATGAGGAACTTTCCATCGCAGACGGCTCCAGCTCCTGTTCGGCAGAGATCTCCGAACCATCTACAAAAGCCTGGGCAAGATTTTAACTCTTTCATTACCCAGATGAGATTTGCGGATTAATCTTTTTATCCAGAGAGAGAGAGAGAGAGATCAACATGAAAAGAGACTTTATAAACCACCAGTGACAGGAAAGAAAAGAAGCTTCAGGAAAGGTAGAGAATTAAGAAGATGCTTTAATTAAGCTGAAATATCTCTCTGTTAAAACTATGGAGATGGACAATGAAGTCCTGAAAAGAACTCCTTTAATTCATGATACAGGATCTAGAGAGGAATAGTGTTCAAAGTGTAAATTTGAGTAAAGAGTAATTATAGTATAGTGAAGTGCTGGGAGATTTGAAGCCTTGAGAGGCAATGAGAAAACTGTTGGGAGATTTGAAGCCTTGAGAGGCAATGAGAAAACTGTTTTCTGGTGAAGCTCACAGAAACAGATGAAGAAGACTTTTTTTGCCTTTGAATAACTTATCCTTAAAAATGCTATCTCTAGACTCATGGCCCATACATACTTCAGAGTGATGTGAAAATGGGAGGAGTGAACTCTAGTAATAGCAGCTCTGAGCAGCTAACATTAGGGCAATAGAAAACTATAACAAAAATAGTTTTCTTGTGAGAAACTCCATAAATTAACAGGAAGAAACTTCTGTTTCTCTATAAAGACTGGTGAAAAGACTAGCAAGAATTGGGACTGTTTTAACCATCAAAGTTCCAGAGTTTTTGTCTCTGTTGTCATGGGAACAAGGGAATAGTGGGTAGATAGGGGATGAAAAGGTTTTTCTGGAAGTTTATTCTGGTGTTCTTATTATTGTGGTTTGTCAATAAACTTTCTTTTTTTTTCCCTTTTAAGTTGTATGCCTGTTTTGCTCTTGTTCTAATCCATATCTCACAGCAAGAAGTAAGTAATTTTCTTAGTTATTGGTTTAAAACCACGACAATGAGGCAACATATTTACAACATAGCTGTGAGCAGAGACAAACTTTGTTTAGACAAACCAAGCTTTCCGAAGGGCATCAAGCAGAATTTGTGCTTACCTAAGGGACCCTTTGGCACTGAAAAGCAGTGAAGATGTAGCTGGCATGACATGGGTCTGTACCTATATCCCACCATTTCCCAGCAGCACCATAAGGAGAAAGCAAACAAGGAAGGAGGCTTGTTAATAACTGGCAAACAGCACTGATAGAATTTTATAGAACTAAAAGCTTTGAGGATTGGAAATGGCAGCAAATGTTTTGAAGCTTTGAAAAAGTAGATGTCCACTCAAGCTGTAATACCACTTAACTCCAGGCAGATTCAAGTGCCAATTTCTGGTTACCAAATCAGCCAAAGAACAGACTGTTCTCAGGAGATAATCCCAAATGGTTCTCCCTTGTATTTAATATGCCCTAGCAGGGCTGCTTGGCTAGCTTCAGGAGCCTAAGACTTGCTGTGGCAGTTGGATAGATGAGAGTAGGAGAAAGTTATCTTGCCTGTGCTTCATCAGCTCACAGAGCAGTCCTTGTGCCCAAAAAATGTGTATCCACCAAATAATACAGGAAGACCCCTCCATTTCAGAATGGCTGTGCAGAAAAGGGAGGATTAGCACAGGATCAGTCAGGGAGGAAGGGCCTCCAAATGTCTTCAGTCCCATCTCCGGCTCAACACTGAACTTGGAACAGGTTGCAGAATGTTGCTGACAACCTCCCAGGAGAGTTTCCACAGCAGCTGTGAGCAAACTGCTCCAATGTCTAATTGTCCTCATCATTGTGTTATAAATAAATTCAGCCAAATTTTATCAATAAGGATTTTATTGAAAAATTTGTAAAATCAAATTTTGGAACAGCCACAACTAAAGTCAACGTTGTGCCTGGGGTTGGCATCTGGTGATCTCTGAACCAGCCTCTATCACACTGATTTCCCCAAGTTCACAAACTGTCTGTCGGAGTTTTATACAGCTTTTTCAGCCTGAGGCTATGCAGTCTCAGTTTTCTCCTCCAAGATGTGTTGTTACATATTCATATTTTTGCTGTTGAACTGCTGATGAGTTTTTTGAGAAGGAGATGAAGTTTGAGTAGTTTTTCGGGAAATGGGATTGAGATGTATAAGCATGGTGACTTTTTCCCAGAAGGAGAGGGAGTCTGAGTAGTTTTTCAGAAATGAACATTGAGATGCATGGTCGACTGGATCGGTATCATGCGCTGATTGCTGAATCATTAGTGGCTCGTCTTATCTGGGTGGATCCATCTCTTTTCTTGGTGCTCCCTTTGTCCTGTTGCAAAAATCCTGAGTTCTCAGTCGCCGTTGTTGCAATCCCCAGTTGTTCATGTTTTATCCATTATACTTGAGTTATATATGTGTACAATAAACACAAATTATACCAAAATATATTACAATTGTAATGCATAGCATAAATAAATTCGTGCTGAAGTTATAATCTTGTCTGATAAAAATCCTAGAATATTTCCAGGAAACCTTCTCTGATGAGGTTATAGTGATATGCAGGAAAGCCAACATGAATATGGGTCTGCAAGGAACATATTTCCAAGAAACGTCTGTCCAACAAGATTATAACTTATGAATATTCATCTGGAAGAAGTGTATTTCCAAGAAACCTGACAAGATTACAACACATACAGCCAAAACAACATGAATATTTGTCTACAAGAAGTGTATTCCAAGAGACCCCCAAAAAAACCCCTGAAAACATAAAAAGCACCTTGGGACAGTTGCAGTTAGTGAAGCATGGTGAAGCAGTGCTAGCAAGCCCTTCCCTGTCTCATCTGATGCTGTTCACCTGATACAGTGTTGAACTGAATTTTGCTTATGGCTTTTCACAATTGTATTTTTTAATAAATTCTTTTTTATTAATCAAATCGGCTACTCATTTATAACAACATGAAATCGTCGTACCAAATTGGAACTGTGTTCTGGGCTAGTATGAATTAAGAGCCCTTGGTTTTTGATTTGCAAACCAGCAACCGAAAACATCACACTCTGGCAGTGAATTGCTCTCATTTGCACATGATTATAGGGCTCTTAATGCAGGGCAGGCTGCACTTCACAGGTGTTTGTTTCTGAGCATATACATAGAACAGTGTTCCTCCACATATCTATTTGTCAGACCAGCTGATATGGAAACAATTCTTAAGGGGTTCCCTGTGCTCTGGGAATACGAAGATGCGTTCTGGCCATTCTTGGAAACCACCACCAAGATGTGATATTGCCACACTGAGGTATAATTGGCAAAGGGGCACTTGTAGGCCATTTTCCCACCACTGCTGCTGTTCTCTCACTGTGCCTTCCCTCTTCCTGCACTCCACTCAAATCACAAACTTGCTGAAGAATGAGAGACCCACCTCTATTCCCTAGAAAAATTAATCATCTTTCACAGTTTGTTCTGATGACTTCCTTTATTTAGACCACTTTGCTTCTGCCCTGGGCCTGGGCAATTACCATTAGGAGGAGAATAGGATATGGGGGGTGTTTCCAAAATGTCTTGAAAAAATTGGCATTCATTCTCATGGCAAAGAAAATGACAGCACAACATATCATGAATACCAGGGAAGGAATCTGTGGGTCTTGGACAGATTTTGTCAAGATGAAACTCTGGTGAGAGTTTAGGACATAAACGGTATCAGGCCAGGGGAGTCAGTGTTGCTCATAATGCTGGTTTGCTACTGGGTCTGGGTAAGGACCTGTATTGCTCACCAAAATAGAGAACACTCGGTGCCTAATCCACAGCCACCATAGAAGGCAAGTTGAGTGGTTTGGGGTATTTTTTGTGTTTTGGTTGTTTGGGTTTATTTTGGGCTTTTTTTCTCTTTACTCAATGTGCAGTGCAGCCAGTGAATTGTAAGTACTGCCCTTTCCTTGCTGGAGATGGACCAGCTCATCCCTTCCTTCATGTTCTCCATTCTCTATATTATCTGTCTTCCACAACCTAGAGGCTGCTATGTGATTGCAGAACCTGCTGAACTCCTTCCAGTTCACACACAGAAATGCTTTCATTCCATCTTGTCCAGAGTTCCTCTCCTAGCAATCAGCTGAGCTTTCAGTCTGCAGCAGGAATCTGTCCAGCATGCACAGCCACAAAGTTAAATTGCAAAGTGTGGCCTTAGGACAGAGGTACTGTGTATTTCTGAGCACAGCCATAGGCTCATTCTCCTCTGGCTGCCTGGATAGAGACCTTTGGGCTGCCTGCAAGATGTAGCTTTGAACAGCAGCAGCTTTTTGACATCCCAGCTTGAGACAAAGAGGTACCACTTCCTGAGATATAAGGTCAGCAAAGACAGAGGAACCAGCCCTCCTGTGGAGTTACTTGCCTATGACTCCCAGAGATGCATTTTTAGGGTCTTAGGATGCTGCAGTGGCAGCACCTTATTTTTCTGATGTTGACTTCCAGTTAAATGGCAAGATTGTACCACTTTTTTTTTTTTTTTTTTCTTTCGTGGGTTTGGTTTTTTGGTTTGGTTTGGTTTGGGGTTTTTTTGTTAGGTTGGTTTTGAGTTTGGGTTTGGTTAATTTTTAAATCCTTGAATCCTTGCCAGGATAACTAGTGCCTGACTCCTGTAAATAAGCCAGGAGCTCCAGGGGACACTTCTGGGTTGTCCCACTGAGTGTCCAGCATGGGGATAGCACTTGGCACATGCTCCAGCAGAGATCCCAGCCCCAATGCTCGGGACTGCTCTCCTCTGTGGCTGCCTCAGGAAGCATGGCCAGGACTGGCAGTGATGTGTGTCACAACCCTGAACAACTTCCCCAGAGATCACTAAGAACTGGGGCTTCTGAGCTGCTGGGGGAGGTCATGAATCTGCTGTATTTAAGGCATGGAAGGTGGTGCAGAGCAGAGGCTGGGGGGCAAAGCTTTGGAATTGATTATTTAGACAGCTGGATAACCCAGTCTATGGAGAGGAGGGGAAACCAAAACTTGTGCTTGCAATGGGATAGAAGGTGTATCAAGGAAAGGGCCTATGACAGAGGAGGTATTTTGCAAGGTCCTGTAATTTGCTCACACTGTGTCTAAGAGACCAGTTAGTTCTGTAAGGCCATTGTGATGCTTTCTCTGTATTGGTATCAGAAAAGAATTAGAAAGTACCACCCACACCTGGTGGTGGTGGAAATCCTGAGGATGGAGTGCCTCAGACAGTTCCCCTGTACTGAATTCAGCCCCATGCAAGACTCTTTAAGGTGGGTTGCTCAAGTAGATCTGTCTCTCCTTGTAGTCACAGCAGCTGCCAGGTAGGATTTTAGTGCTGGTATCATTAGCACATTGTGTGCTGCCACTCTCAGGGGGTCAGTGTGACAGAACCAGTTCAGGCACAGAGAACTCCATAACACTGCAGGGAAGCCTGGCTGACCTGCAAAGACAGAGATGAAGGAAAGTCAGAAACATCAGCAGGTTTGATCTCACAACTCTCCCAGGAATTAATTAATTTGGTATTAGTCATTGTCATAAATGCATATTGTGATGTTGGCTTTTCGCAAGTATTAAGATGAATGTTATATGTATAATGTTAGAATGGCTTTGCTGTGTGAATGTAGTTTTTTCTTTTTTTCCTGCTATTAGCAAGAATTTAGGCATAGGTCAATATAGTGGGTTTTAACTGCCTGACCAGTTAGGATAACCTCTAGTGAACAGATGATGGGGCCCAGGCTGCTATCAACACTCACTGCCTGTGGAAAGAAGGAGCCAAAGCCCAAATCAAAGGATGATAAAAAAGGAATTAAAACCACAAAGCCAAGAAATGCGCATGCTCTAGAAAGGCAGACCCAAGGAGTGGCCATGCAAAACAGTTCCTGGAAAAGTCTGAATATGCATAAAGTCTATGCAGTAGAAATGGTATATAAAGAGTGTTCCCAACACCAAATGTGCTCTTGGCAGCACCCAAGCATCCCGCCATTTTAACACTTTGTTTATTGTCTTTGTCCTCTATTGTCTTTTTATTTTTATTAAACCTCTTAAAATTTACCAGAACAGTGAACGTTGTTTTTCACATCATGTTCTAGACAATATAGCTCACATCACCAACTTCAGAGAATATTTCGTTTGGTTTGTTAAACATTTTTAAAGGTAAGACACATCTAAGTAAATATAATATACCATGTGCATTTAAGTTGATGGTAAATTCCCCAAATGACACTTTGAAAAACTGATTATCTTGACTCAGTTACAGATCCTATCCAATTTTTGATATGGATTGTCTATTTATTATTTTTAAATTTTAGTAAAGATAAGTTTTTACTTATGCTCTACAAGCTTAAGTGGTTATGTGGTATTTAAATTGTTGAATGAAATTATTCTGCTAAATTGATTTAGTACCAACTGTCCCCTCTCCTGTGACATGTTAAAAAATTCCTTGCCTAACGTAGTGATAGTGTTGATTCCTGAATGATGTGAGCTTGTAATCTTTTTGATTGAGTTCATGGTTTTTTTGTTGTTTATCTTTTGCATGGAGTCTGAAAAGCCTTGAGAGATTATTTGCCTCAGAGTAATTTTGGAGAGCAGGTTATAGTCCTGCCCTGCACAGTGCTAAGAGTGATCTGTGACCCTGCCACTTACCTCCCTTAGAGCAGGCACTGCTACAAGCTGTTGGCATCAAGCACAACTCTGCTTTAACTGTAGCTGAGCTTTTTGGACTCTGAGATGAGGTGGAAGAATTGGTCACAGGACCAGAACACACTGGTACAATTCTGAAAACGCTTTCCACTGACTCTGAGGGTGCTTTATTTTCAGTTGGGTTTGCTTTGTTTTTTTTCTTTTCCTTTCCATCTTGTCAGCCACATCCTTTAGAGTAGACAAACACTAAAGTACTCATAAGGAAATGTGCTTTTTTTAATTGTTATTATTCACTAAAGCACATAAGTAAACAAAGCACTTACAATATTCAGATGCTAACAAGACATTTCCTGTGAGCAGCAACAGCCACGGCCCTGCCCCTGCTGCAGCATGGGAAGTCCAGGTTTGCTGCTCTGTACTTGAGGGCTTACTGGAGGATTGTGCCAGTGGGGAGCATATGCCAGCCTCCTCAGGAATGTGCCATCTTCCTCAGGGACAGCAAGATGAGGAAGCACAGCCCTGCTGGGCTCTCTTCCACCTTTCAATTCCATCTCTGCTCCTTGCCCTCCTCATTCCACTTCCCAAGTCAGGAATTAGTCAATAAGGCCCTTGCAGCTTATGGTGGAACCATAAAACAGACTTTGCCTGCAGAGAAGGCTTGAATGGCTCTGTTTCCACATGACACAAACATAAATGCACATAAATGGAGACCAAGACCTGTTGGCTTTGATATTTCCCTGCAGCTGTCCAAGCACTTACCCAACCTTAAGGATAGGATTTGCCATTCAGCCACAGCCCTTGTTCCAGCACTGTCAGCTAACCTCAGGCAGATCCAATTCTAATGCAAAACTTGTTAGGTTCCTATAATCCACAAGGATCTCCTGTAATCCACACCTTAGCCTGGTGCTCACTTTTAACACTCCCCCAGAGCCCTGCTGATCCTCAAACTTCAGAAAGCAGCTGGCAAACAAAGCCACCTCCCCAGGTCAGAGCGAACAGAACCTGGATACAGGAGACAAGACACTGATGGTATTAAATACCTGTCTGGGTATCCCTGTGCATTCCTGCTTTACACACTGCAATTTATGTTTTAAACAAGCACAATGCAAAGTGAAGGTCAGACACCATGTGGGCAGTAGATTGTAGATTCTGAGCCTGTGATGGGCACAGAACTGAATGATGGTTGTCAGGGAATAGCTTAAAGAGCTGCCATGACTGAGACTTCCCTTGCCATTCAAGAGCTTTTTGGTTGCCCCAGCTACAGGGTTTTATCAGATTTCTCAACCCTAAAAGAAAATCTGAGTGATTTTATCCAAATTTGAAGTTAGCCCTGCTCCTCCACTCTAAGGGGGGAGTGGGACTTGACCTTTCCATGCAAATTTTTCTGAGACTCTCAAGTGGTGGTAGTTGTAAAACAGAGAGAAAAAGGATCAACATGATATATTTAGACTTCTAATGTATTTTAATTGCAGTAACAATATTGATTATTATTTAATAACTGTGTTCATTTTCCTTGCACTTTATAAAACTATGAAATATGTCATAGCTGGAGCATGATACTACATGTGATAATAAGAGGGCATTTCTGAGGTGAAAGGAGAGGAGAACAAACCAGAGAGTTCTGCTTCCCAAGGTTTGGCTTTGTATCAAAGTGCACAGTTTGGACTTCAACCACCACACTGGCTCAAGGTCCCAGGATGATTTTCTCTGTAAAATTCATTAATCCATATGCTGCCCAGACATTACTGGGGATGAGTAGGTTCTCAGATCCTTAGCTGGCTGTGCACATTTCACTCTTCCCTTTCTCCATCAGCTGTTGTGCAGCTTCTGGATCACCCCCAAAAGTTAGTGCTGAGGAGCTGACCTCCAGCAGCTCATGTGTGATCCTGCCTGTGGATTGGGTACTGTGCTTGCAACTCCTCTTTAGGGAATCTTCTTTGTGGGGTTAAACAGTGAAAAACGAATTTGCTGGGCAGATAGGCTGGTGTTTCCTGTGTGCCCAGAGCACCCAGGGAAAAATGCATGAGACAGGACAAAAATGGCTCCCCAGGAAACCATTCCTTTGTGCATGGAAAAAGGGCATGGCACCAGCTTGGGGAAAGTCTCTGCAGTGAAAGAACCCACCTGCTGTTTCCCAATTACAGGTTTGATTTTTTTCCTTATTCCCCATTGCCATCTACTGGCTCTGACTGAATGGCTTCTTCGTTGGCCCTGGACTAAATATCTTTGGTGTACTCTACTCACTTAAGAGCTACAAGTTTTGACAAGGGACCCTCAGAGAGGGCTTTGGGAATGGATTAACTGACAAACATAGTTGAGAAACATCACATTGTGGAGTGTTAAGCTCAGACCATAACTGACAGAAATTATGGATATAGAAAGGAGAAGACCATTCTGAAGTCAGCCCCTAATATTGCATTTCTGCATTTTGAAAACAAGTAATTTTGGGTTTGTTTGTTTATTTTGAAGAAAAGCTTTTGTTTGGAAAACAACCCCCCAGAACCCTCCCAAGGTTTTATCTTAAACAGGTCTATATAAAAGGGGCCAAAATGCATCTTGAGTGTCAATTACATTTTTGTGGCCTTACCTGCTGCCAGGACTAGCAAAATGGCTCCAAGAAGCACCTCAAAGCTCTCTCAGGTGAAGGAAAGCAACTGCTCGCTTGGACAAGAATATCCTGCACTTTGTTTCTCTCTGAATGTGCTGTCAGGGAATAACATCCTGCCGGCATTGGCTGTTTGGCTGTTTCCACGGCCTCAGGAAACTTCAGGTAATACTGTAACTACCAGTGTCTTGTAAATGATCAGGTGGGCATTGAGTCAGGCAAAAATCATTCAGAAAAGGTCAGTGTTTTGATTTTGCTGTTGATAAAGGAGGGCAACACTAGAAAGATCTTTATTATGGTTGATCCGTGACAAATTTCTTCCTCTCTCCTCTTACACACAGCTTCTGGGTAAAAACCACTTGAAGACAGCAATGCTTCTGCTCACAGAACTGGCAAGGAGAGAAGGCCTCCAGTCCAGCCCTTCCATGTTGCTGCAACACAACCAAGTATTGAACCACTTAGCTGCCAGCAGGTCTCCTTCGGCCAGGAACAGAATTATGACCTCCCTGTGGGTAGGTACCATGTAGGCCAGGATTGTTTTTTTTTATTCCAGTACATCCTTTTCTAAGGAAAGCACTGGAGCTGAACAGTGGCTCAGACAATTTCCTTCTTTACTTGTCATTTCCAACTTTTAAATCATCTTTGATGACTTGCTGCAAACCCTTGAATTGACTCTGCCCTGTGTATCTCCCCACCTACTTTCCCTGTAGGATATACTACATTACAGCTAGTTGGGAACAGGCTCAGGGGAAAAGGGGAAAGCACTTTTCAGATTTAAAAACTGAATCACATCGTCCAAATCTGCTTTGACACATACCATCTCCATGAAATTCCCCAAGGAGAAGAAACAAAAAAAAACCCTGATGGCATACTCAGGAGCAGAGGAGGAGCTTCTTAACTGTGGTCTCTAACCACCACAGGAGGCAAGATGAGAGCCCAGTGCCATAGAGAGATGTCAGCGCATCCTTAAAATATATAGTAAGTACTATAGATATATGTATCTTGTAAGTACTATACCTCCTTACTAGTAGGTATAGTACTTACAGAAAATTCACTTTCTAAACATTCATGGGTAGAAGACCCTCCTCAGCAACAAACACCCTTCTCTGAGTGCATTATTTATGCTGTGTCAAAGACTAGTTTACAGTCCTTTCACACTTTTCCACATAGAACAGTAGTGAATAAGATGTGATTATTCAACCCATGGCAGGGTAGCACAGTTATTTATATTGATAGTTTTAAAAACAATTGTGAAAAGAGGAGGTCCACCTCAAGTCACTCCTGTTGGTGGAGATAAAGAGTTTGGATCCACCAGTCTTAATAATGGAGCCAAAGGCCAAATTGCCTTCCTGGACAAGCTGAAGTCATAGCTCCAGGGAAAGACATTACTGTCTTAATCTGGGAACCTGGGCAAGAAAAATGGGAATATATCCCTGCAACCAAGTATTCTGTGCAAGAATAACTCATTGTAATAAATTCTAGTGTTACGGATCGAGCACGACTAAATCTACCTGATTGTTCCAACAATCCATTTGGAAGCAGATATTACCTGTGTGATGGGAACGGACCCTGGAGCAGGGATGGTGCCCAGCAGAGCAGCGACCATCTAGAGTCCCACCAGTCCACCCCTGCTGCCCACGTTTGGGATGAGCAGGCTGATGTCTGTGTTTGCTCTGCAGGATGAGGAAGCCAACCTTGCCAAGGAGGAAGATGAGGAGATATGGGAGGATGGAGACAACAGCCACCAATGGCTAGGGAAGGCACAGGGCCAGGTAGGAGACATTGCCTTCCAAGGAGAGGGCTTGTCTGTCCCATTGGAATTTGGGGTGTGAGGCCAATGGATCAAAGGGATTGAGTCCATTTTCCTACTCAGGTTCTAATGTACCTTAGAAGAGATTTGTGAAAAGGCATTATCCCTGATGGAATCTCTGAAAAACAAGGGTTGAAGCTTTCTGAAGTGGCCCAAACCTGCCTGCATGTATCCAAATGCAGCCCAATCCCTATTTTTTTGTACAGCTGGGATGAGGCCTCAGCTGCTGTTACTTGCCAGCTCCCAAGTTGTGTAGCTCAGAGTCTACAGTCCTAGAGGGCCAGGCTGTGGTTAAACAACCTGAGGTACCAGAGAGCTGGAGTCATTTCCTAGCAGGTAACTTGACTTGGAAGCTGCGTACAAAACTTTTGTCCCCATTTGTTTTATCTCCCATATGGAGGCACTTAAAGAAGCAGAGGTGGGATGTTCCTAACAAAAGGACATCCAAATTCATCTGTGGTAGAAGGCTTAAAATTCAACTGAGTTAAAATTCAAGTATGAGTGGAGGTGCCCTTAGGACACTTCCAATTCCTTACCATGAATGGAATTTAAATGAAGTATCCAAATCCTGACAAGCCTGTATGAACTCCAAAGCCTCTGCAAGTGTTTTACAGCCAGGGAAGGAGACAGGAGTCTGGAGTCTTTCCCCAGAAACTCACTGCTGGCGAGGAATACTCGCTGCAGGCATAGGAATAATTTTGTATTCCATAGGGCTGTCCCTACGGAATACAACAATATAAACAAATAAACGTTTATTTGTGTGCCTTGGGTTTACTCAGTGTATCTCCAAAACGCTGGAAACTGATTTCATTGAAATGCCAGGGTTGCCAAATGTTTTCCCCAGCCAGAGCTCAGAGCCAGCCTTGTGGGAAGGGGTTTAACACCCATTTTCCCAGTCCCTCAAGGCAGCAGCACTGGAGCACGTGCACCCCAACATGCCCAAGGTGCAGAGTGCTGGCAGGAGGCAAATCCAGGGATTGGACAGTAGGAGTTTGCACTGCTCCTGTAATCCCAGACCTGGAGCTGTGCTTTACAACTCCCAGGACATGCTGCCTCACTCAAACACTATTTAAATCTCAGCATCCCTCCCTGAGCCCTTGGAATTATTGTTGCTCCCATTGTTGCTCTTTCCTGATACCATTATTATTATTATTATTATTGTAAATTACCACTCCATTTCTTCCATTGCCCTTTGCTGTTGTCTTTTAAGCAAGGCAAACACTCTGGTTCAAGGAACAGCACGGTGACCCCCCTTGGCCACTCGGTCCATTGCCCACAGACACCAATGTGATGGATGGCGGAATGGCGTTTATTGCTGGAGAATTTGACATTTTATAACCTAGGGTCACTGTGTTACTCCCATCTGCTTTCATCACAGCTAGGTGCTATTGGCTAATTGCAGGAGGCATTACCATACTAACAAAGAGGGGGGGGTTACTATCTTTCCGTTACATTCTGATATCTTCTGAGCGCCAAGCCTTACTTCTACATATTCCCCCCTCTCTATGCATAATTAATTTGCTAGAATATAAGGTGTATTAGTCTTAAAAAGTTCTAACGTTATTTTCTATATATCTATCTCTAAACATTTTGTCTAACTTATCTATATTATAAAAAGTTTTAAAAGTAGATATTATAAACTTGAGTAAAATATAGGGTACACTATACTTAACTAAAAGGCTAAAAACTTATAAAATAGATACTGCAGTTTTTCGTTAGTAAGCATAAGGCACATGCGGTGACCAAGTGTATTTTTAGAGCATATGTTGCCTTTCTATAAACAGAATGTTGACTTTTTCTAGTTGGCTCTTAACAAAGGACACAAGCTTATTTAAAATACATGGTCCAAAGATTAACACAAGCAAAATCATCACAACTGGCCCAATCAGGGTAGACACCAGGGTGGTCAGCCATGGAGATTGGTCAAACCAAGACTGGAACCAGCTTTGCTGGCTTCTCTCTCCGCCTTCCGTTGAGATAGCCTGTCTCATAGCTCTGCCATGGTGTCTCTCACTACTCCGGTGTGGTCTGCATAGAAGCAGCACTCCTCTTTCAGGGCGATGCAGAGGCCTCTTTGCTTCATGAATAGAAGGTCGAGACCTTGCCTGTTGTCCTGGTTTAGGGCAAATTTGGGAGAAAACCTCCAGTGGGGCTCCCCCCGGGAAGCAAACCCACGTGGCCCTTTCCCCCCACCCCCCAACCGGTTCAGGAAGAGATTTCTCTGAGAGAAGTGGAAAAAACCTGTTTATTTCACAGGCACAACACTACCCAGCACAAAAATGAATGATATCAAATTACAAAACCTCTCGCCCTTCAGAAGAGATGACAAACTTCAGAGGGTCTCTTTCCTGGGGGTGTTTGCTCTGTTATCAGTCCCTCTGGCGCTGGAAAATGCCGCTGCCCAGGCTGGGCTCCCGGCAGTCCACGGGTGCAAGCTCCCGGTGCTCCCCCGAGTCCCCAGTCCAGAGCAGGTTCGATTCGTTTCAAAAAAAGGGAAAGAAAACAGTCCAGGAAGACCTCTCTGCTCCGGCTAGCTGGAAAGCCAAGGCGATCTGTGTCTTGTTGTCTGTCTGTGCTGTAGTCAAAACTCCCGATGCAGGGGGAGCAAGTACAGTCTGATAACAGACTTGGTGCTTCTTTTCCATTCACTTTTACTCTCAGATGGACTTTTAAGAATACAGAACCTGTGTCTGGGTTAGGTGGAAGAATGGGGATACAATTTAACATCATAATCAACCCAGGACACCTGTTCTGCAAAACAACTTCAGAGAGTGAGGAGACTGACTTTTCTAGAAAGGATATGGATTTCTCAATTCTCTGTAGATCTTCATCTACAGTCATCTGTAACTGAGATGAAGTTACTCTGACTCTGGGTTACCAGGGCGAAGACACCAGTGGCCGTACCGGTCGCTCCCAAGCCGAGCAGCATTGCTACCGACATTCCTGTCAGCAGCTCTCTTTTCTGAAGGTGGCCTGCTCGCTCCAGGTACTGGTTCACTTCTTCTCTGGAGTGGTATAGGACCCTGGGGATGATAACAGCTAATACACAATAGTCAGCAGAGGAGTTAAAGCTTTGGGTATAGATGCAAGGGCTTAGCCCACTGCAGTTGCAAACCCACATGCCAGACAAGGGGGCGATTGCCCATTTCTTAGACTTGTCCACCTGCACAGTGGTCGCACAGACTTTTTTGTCAATAACAGTGGCTTTGCCTATGCAAAACCCTCGCCCGGTCATGTGGCTGATGGTGATTCTGCGAGAAGGTGACTCACTGCAACTGGACTGGGGCCTCAGCACTAGACCACATCAGCCGGTTGTTAAGGGCCACAGCCTCATAGTAAGGGGGCTGTGTGTCATAACACAGCCAGCAGGATTCTGTGGCATTGGGGTTAGATTGATTTAGAGGTAAAAAGGTGGCCTCTGACATTTGATAGAGCGAATCAAAAGCAGTGACTTCAGATCTTTGGGGAAAAGCTTCTCGCTTATGCAGCGGGTATAGACTATTAGATCGTGGGTTCTCAGCCTGTACCACAAGGTTGGGGCCAATTGCTTCAGGTGTCATGACTGGGAGTCGGATAATTTGTACTACTTCACCGGGATCTTTGCCAGGCTTGTGCAAGACTACTGACCACATTCTTCCGGTGGTTCAACCCACATCTGCTGGCTGCAGGACCTGTATGATCATTTGATGACAGACTTTAGATTGGTCATCATAAAAGCCATAAAACACTTGCCCTATGGAGTTGAAACTGGGATGTATACAGCCTGCTGGACCCCAGGTTACTTGCAGAAACTCATCTGCTTTTGGTGGTGCCCACTGGTTGCTCAGGACTATTGTTTCGCACCCCCAATAGCCACAAAACCAATACCCTAGCTGGCGGCAGTAGTCTTTGCCTGGGTTGGTAGCTGGACACCAGTATGACTGGTACAGCTCAAAGCGAGGGTGGATGTTATGAGTTACTATACCAGGGAAAATGTCTCGAATGAGCACAAAGAACTTTGGGGTGCCTGCTGTGACTACCTCTTTAATCATCTCGTACAAGCCACGGCATAAGATCCACCTGAATGGTTGATGGGGGTTATGTTCTGCACTAACCTGCTCACTGCTAACAAGTCCTAAAAGATTACACACATAAGTTGTTGTCGCTTGGGTTTCACAGGCTCAGGAGTTTTGGGCGTCTTCAGGTTGTCTGGTGGTTCATCGCGTCTTTCTGGCACTGGAGCATACGCATCACACGGGCGCCCAATGATCCAGTCCTGCAAACAAAACTTCAGAGTTCTTGCCAGTTTCATTTTGAAGGTCTGGTTTTATTGACTTAAGTGGACACCACTTTACCATCTCTTTTAACTGCAGCATACCCTCGCCCTGTGAGTACTAATCTTCAACCTTGCTCCCACTCTCCTAACTCATTTCTGATTATGACCTGCAGGCCCTCTTCTAGAGCTCGAGTTGCCCAGTGTTTTTGGGAGGGACTGTTAGTTTCATCTCCCCTAGGGAACTGGTTCAGTGCTAACAGTGCAGTTGCTAGCAAGCGCGCCTGGTCTGCCTGGGGAATGGAATTGTTAAAGCATTTTGATTTTGCTAACACTTCTAGCTCGGCTTTCAAGGTCTGGTTTGCTCACTCAACAATGGCTTGTCCTGTGCTATTGTACGGGATGCCTTGCACCAGAGTGATACCCCATTTGGAGGCGAATTCCTGGCTCGGCTTTGAGAAAAAATTTGCACCATTGTCCATTTTGATTTGCTTAGGGATGCCGAGCCAAGCCATGGCTGTTAGCCAATGCTGGATAGTTGCTTTGGAGTTGGTTTCCAGGTGCTGCGTGGCTACAATTATTCCGCTGTACCTATCTACTGTTACTGCAAGCCATGCTCGGGGTTTTAACAGCTGGCACAATGTAAAGTCTGTTTGCCATATCTCTGAGGCTTTTAGGCCTCTGGGGTTGATTCCACAGGACCACAGTGATGCCTTTTGGCAGTGGGGGCATGAAGCTACTACATATTTTGCATCAGCAACTGAGATTTCACATCTCTTTGCTAGTGCTTTGGCTCCGATGTGCAGGGTTTCGTGTAGCTGATGAGCTTCTTGTAAAGTCCACAATCCTTTTGCGGCAGCATCTGCTTTGTCGTTGCCGACTTGGAAGAACCCTTTGATCAGGTTGTGGCTGTTAACACGGATGACTGATATGGTACCTTTTCGAGAGGAAAGCACTTCTTCTAGCATTAGAGCTGCTGTAGATGTCGATATGCCGGGTCCTGACATAGCCAGGCAAAGCTTGGCTACAAACATTGAATCAGTTACAATGTTAAGATGCTCTGTTTGGAACAGTCCACATGCCAGTACCACAGCTGCTACTTCCAGTTGCTGGACTGAGTGTACGATCAGTCGCTTTGACGCAGTGCCACTCATCCTCTGATTGCCACACTGCAGCCGCGGTGGAGGTTGTCGAGGATGCTTCTGTGAAGACTGTTGGTCCTGGCTGGGCCTGGTCCATGACCTTTTGTGGTAGGTCCATGTCGACAACAGCCAGCATCTTGAGTCCAAGGGGGCTTTGCAGAATACTCAAGAGAGTCCATTGCTTCTGTTGTCAGGGCTTTGTGTTCCCATGGATATTTCCCTTTCAGGAGATCATACAGGGGGGCCATCTTCCCGGGTGGGATTAAGACGATGTTGCGGAGCCATTGCAGGGATCCCACCAGCTGCTGCACGTCATGGAGCATTTTGATGTCTCGACGGATCTTTATCTGGGGAAGGGATATGCAAGAGTCTGTGATCCCCACCCCCAAAAAGGTTACACATGGCCCCTTTTTTATTTTTGCACTCGCGAGTTCAAAGCCATTTGTTTTTAGAGTCTCTGTGATTGTTGACACTAACTGGTCTACCTGACCTCCCGAGGGTGCAGCTATCAGGATGTCGTCCATGCACTGGATGATGGTCGCAGTCAAGTTGCTATGACGGATCAGTGCTAGCGCTTGATCGACTGTGATTTGGCAGATTGTAGGCGAGTTGACCATCCCCTGAGGCAGCACTTTCCACTGGAAGCGTAGGTTGGGGCACTGTTTGGAAACACCACGGAGAAAGCAAACCGCTCTCTGTCTTCTTCATGTAAGGGTATAGAAAAGAAACAGTCTTTGATATCAAGAACAGCACAGGGTTGGCCTTCCAGCACCATAGAGTTCATAGGTAACAATGTTCGAGCAGGTCCCATGGGTTGAATTTTCTTATTTACTTCACGTAAATCGTGGAGGAGGTGAAACCCTTCTCTAGATCGTTTAGGGATTACGAAAACAGGGGTATTCCACAGGCTAGTAGATGGCTCTATGTGACCTTGTTATAATTCACAGTTAACTAACTCAAGAAGGGCATCTAATCGAGGCTTGGACAGGGGCCACTGCTCGATCCACACCGGGTCGGATGATTTCCAAGAAAGCCTGATTGGTGGCAGCGGCCCTTAGGGTAAATTTGTCACCCTGGCTTTTAGCAAGGCTAGGGCATCCCTCCCTAGCAGGGCTGGGATTCCTGTCATGACATACAGGAAGAGGGCAATAGTTTTTTCTGGCCCTTTTTCTGTGTGGAGTGTAATGGCTATTAGCTGTGCGCTTCTCCGAGCCCGTGACAGCCCCCCAACCCCGCCTACCATGGGGGCATCCTCTAGTTTCCAGAGCAGAGGCTAATCTGTCTCTGGAATGACTATGACATCTGCCCCAGTATCAATTAGAAAAGGAACACTGATAGATCCAGAGGGGATACTTTGATCACCTGAGGTGTCATAAAGGGTGCAGATCCCGCATACCACCACGGTGGTTGTCACACCTTACTGCCAGGGCCACCCTGGGGTCATGTCCCCCGAGTGTGATCCCTGCTGCCCCTGAGGCAAATAAGGCAGGGTTGGCTGAGTAACCAGCTGAGTCATGAAAGTGGTCGCCTCTCGGGAGGGTAATGGATTTGGGAGCACCTCGGTCCTTGCAGGATTGGCATAACTGGGCCGCCTCGTATCCCAAGTGGGAGAGGACTGTGTGCGGCCCTGCTGTCCCCTCCCCCTCCCGTTTCCCTGAGCCTTGGATCTGCATTCTCTGGCAAGGTGCCCCTTTTTCCCACAAGCCCAGCATGGCCCTTTAAATTGGTTCTGCTGTGAGGTGGGCTCTGCTATGGCCCCCCCACCTTTACAATTTGCAGGAACGTGGACCTGCCTGACCGCATTTGAAACATGCCATCACGTTAGCGATTGCTGTGCAGACTGCAGTTTGAATCAGAGCTACCTGTTCTTCCCTCGCAACATGCTTAATCATCTCTGCGATATTTGTCCCTGCCGGTAATGACTGGAGGATTTCCTTGGTTATCGAATTGCATTGTTGACGCAAGCAGTCTGCCATGACTGGGCCTTTTGCCTCTGGGGGCAGGGCTGAGGAGTCAACAGCTGCCTGAAGGCAGTCTACAAATTGTGTAAAGCTCTCACTTTTGTTTTGCTTTATGGTAGCCCATGGTGATGGCTTAGCAACAACTCTAGAGGCCGAGCGAATAGCTTCTCTGGCCGACGAGTGGTTGTCATAACTTTGTGGGCCCGCATACCCTGGCCTTGTGCCTGAGGTGTAACCATGGCTGGATCTGTGCCCATTAACCGCGGCAGGCTGGAGCCGTGTAGCAGATGGTCTGCCCCAGTTATCTGGGCTACGTATCTGGCACAGCTGTCTTCCCATTCTTGTTTTAAAAACAATCATCCCTGCCCCATCAAAAAACAATCTGCAAGTGTGTTTTATATCAAAAGTGAGCAGGTTGTCACCTCCAAAAAGACCATCTGACCATGGCAGAATTAAGCCCTTTTTCTGAAATTGCTTTAACAATCGTTTTAACTTCTTTAGGATTTATTGGTGAGTAAACTCTCTGTCCCCGCTCAGACACACGGACTGGGAATACTAGAGCATCTGGGGAGACCCAGGTGGCACATTCTGCTCTTATCTGACCCCAGTCTGTGAGAGGGGTATCCTCTCTCAGTTCTTTTTTGATGTGGAGGGGTATATTCTTGTTTATCTTTATTGTTTCCTCTTCTGAGGACTCGGCCAGATCGCAGTCAGAGCTCTACTGGCTAGCTACTTCCTGTTTCCCATGCCTTTTTGTTGGGCTCCGGCCCCGCCTACCACCCCTGTGGGCAGGCTGTTCCCTCCCTCCTGGCTCTCCCTGCCCTTCAGTCCACCCTCCACTCCGCCTTTCACCCCACCTTTCGCTCTACCCTTCACTCCATGCTCTGTTCCTCCCTCTGCTCCCCCTATTCTCTACATTCTTTTCCCTCTCCCTCTTTACACCTCCCCCTCATCCTTCTTCACATTCCTTATCTCTCCCAACCTCCCGACTGTTCTCATCTCTCAATGCCAGCACTTGTTCTCTGTTTTCCCTAAGGACATTCCTTTCCCGCTGTATGTCTTTTTGCTCAGCACCATTTTTAAGCCCCTGGGGGGATACTTCCCCCCTGACTTTGTCTGCAACACCTCTGGCTTCTTCTGTTAACTTTCTCCAAAAATCTCTTGCTGTCTGCTGTTTGTTTGAGAGCAGATCAGGGTTTGGGGATTGAGGGGACTCATCGCCCTCTTGTGTCCCCTTCGACTCAGCTGAGCTGCTCTCATCTGGGGGCTCTGAAGTTTGTGTAGTGGCACTGACTCCCAGTTTCGGGGTGGCCAACAGACAGTTTTTTGCCACTGTCCAGGTCTCTTGCTTTTGTCTAGCTTTTTTCAAAGCTTTGACAACCTTACCCCATGACTTAAAATGTTTCATACTACCTGAATCTATAGTTTCATTAGCGAGAGCTCTGGTACATTTCTCCAACACCTCAGGGTGGAGAATGTCCACTGGTTGCTCTATAACCCAAATATGCAAAAGCCTTGTGATAGCAAGCGTAAAATCCTTAGATTTGCAATCTACCCCCCACTGTTTATGTAATTCAGATACAACCTTTATCAATGATTCCATCTTCGTAGAGATGTCTCCCTCACCAGGGTTAGTCCAGCCAGTCCTGACCGCCGCTCTCGTTTTCCAGGTAATCCTCGCTTTCTAGGTTTGAATCCTGCTTCTTCCTGGGTTTTCAGCACCAAATGTTGTCTTTTAAGCAAGGCAAACACCCTGGTTCAAGGAACAGCATGGTGTTCCTTGCTGTTCCTTGTTCCCCCCGGCCACTCGGTCCATTGCCCACAGACACCAATGTGATGGATGGCGGAATGGCGTTTATTGCTGGAGAATTTGACATTTTATAACCTAGGGTCACTGTGTTACTCCCATCTGCTTTCATCACAGCTAGGTGCTATTGGCTAATTGCAGGAGGCATTACCATACTAACGAAGAGGGGGGGGGTTACTATCTTTCCGTTACATTCCGTTATCTTCGGAGCACCGGGCCTTACTTCTACAGTTTGCTTCCCAGAGGTGGTGCTTTAGGAAAGCACCTCCAGCCTGGTAAGCTGCTTTTAGCTCCAGACACATTCCTAGTCCCCAGGAACAGCTGGACCTGTGCTGTCCCCAGGAGAGGCAGAGGTTTATTTGTTTGTGTTTGTTTCCTTCCTCACTTTGGCTTCTCAAGGGGTCTCTGGAGGTCTGATGCAGTTCTTTGTCATTTCACGGCAGAATAAACCCTGGTCCCACCAAAAGCTGGAGGAACCATTTTATCTTTGTTTTTGGATGCACATTTTGTGTTTTCTCTCTTTTGCTGACACTGTGTGGTGAAGCAGCAGCTCCCAACCTTGTCAGTGCTGCTCCCTGGAATAGTTTATACTTGTAAAACAATGAATTCCCTGCTGGATTCCCAGTCACAGTCCCCCAGGACAATGTGCAGTTTAAGGTCTTACACCCATAGTTCAGATGAATGATACCCATAGCCCCAAATTCCTGCTGGAATAACCTGACAGTCCTCATGGAATGTGGATATTCCCATGCAGAGCTGCCACTTTAACACCAGCTGTGTCAGGAACCAGCAGCGGTTCCAGGGAAGCTCAGTGGGATCAGGACAAAAACAGGTTTATAATCCATAGAATTTGCTATTTATACCCTTCATTCCCCAGCCCCACCAATGTCCTTGGGGGACACTGGACAGAGTTCCCTGGAATTCAGCCAATTTCATCCCCCTGAGGTCAGTTGATATTTTAAAGCAGGAGACAGCAGTGGCCGCACACACTCTTGGCCCGTGCTGAGGCAGCTCCTGGGCCCAGGGGAGGTCATCTCCCCCTGAAGAAGCTGAGTTCATTTTAGAACCTCTGGAGTGGCCTCTGGAAGTTCTTTACCCTGAGGACAGGGATGAACATCCCTGCTTTCAGCACACCTCCAGTGGGATCCCCCCATGAAAGCTCTCCATCAGTTCTGTAGGTCCAGCTGGCTTCCTGAAAAACTCCAAATTTAATCCAAACAAAACCTCATCCCATGCTAACGTTTTATTTTAAGTCATTTCTGAGGACTATTGCTAAGGGTTTAATTTCTGTATGGGGGAAGATTCTCTTGGCTTTAATGTTGCTGATAGATGATGTCCCCAGGCTGGAAGGGAAAAGATTTGGAGTGGGTGGGACATACCTGGGGGTGTGTGGGAGCTCCAGGAGGTCAGCACTGGGAATTGCTGCCTAAGCCTCTCCGCAAATGCACGGTGCCAACATTCCCAGGTAATGCCAGCTGTTCCTTGGGGTATTTTTGGGGTGTGGGTGGGGTCTGTCTGGGCTGAAGCATCTCCAGGTGCCTGTTCAGAGCAGCCCCTGGCTTGACTTGATGATCCTCATGGCTGTTTCCAACTCAGAACCTCCTGTCCTCTGGAAATAAAGAGCAAACAGTTTTCACTGGCTTTTTAAACTCACAGCTTTTTCCATTGGAGAGTGCAAGGCACATAGAAAGTAGGGGAGAGCAGGAATAGTGTCAAGTCTCACCCAACAGGTGTCGGATGAGCAGCTGGAGCAGGACTGAGCCCCGGCGGACTGTGGTCCCACAGCGGGAGCGGCCGGAACAGGAGCGGCAGCGCCGGACTCAGCTCCAACCCCGGAGCGCCTGCGGCGATCCAGCCCCGCTCGTTCGGCCCGGGGGTGCAGGCACCGGGGAGGAGGAGGCGGGCGCTGCCCGGTCCGGAGGGCGCGGTGGCCTCGGGGGTGCCGGGGCGGGGGCGGCTCCGCGCGGAGCTGGGCCCAGAGCGCTCCGGGGCTGCGGGGCCGGGCCTGCCCGCCAGGGGGCGCTGCGCTCGCCGTTCCTGCCCGCCAGGGGGCGCCCCGCCAGGGGACGGGCGGCGCTGACGAGGAGGCGGCGGCGGGGCCGGGGCCGGGGCCGGGCCCGGGCCCGGCGGTCGCCACGCCCTGCCCACTTCCTGCTTCGGGGAGCCACTGCCCTCCTCCCGGCACCGGCACGGGCACAGCCCCGCTCCCCGTGGCAGCAGCGGGACCGCACCCGGAGCCCCAGCGGTACCCCAACCACGCACCGGCGGAAGCAGGAGTGGCAGCGCCGGGCTCAACCCCGGAACCCGTCCCGGAGCGGCTCCTCCCGCCTGCGGCGATCCCAGTCCTCATCCCAGCTCAAATCCTGCATCCCGCCCGCCGAAGGAGAAACGGCTCCGCTCGGGACCCCCAGCGGACACCGTCGGGACCCGGACCCAGGTCTCCGGGGCCGGATTCCAGTGTCGGCCCCATCTCAGCGCCTTGGGCTCCGCACAGTGCTCCGAGCGACGATCCCGCCGCACCCTGGGCTGAGCATACACCGCGCTAAAATGAGCGGGCGCGGACTCGCCGGAACTTCTGGGTGGGGCGGGGCCGGCTCAGATGCGCGGGGCCTCAGAGTGGCTGCGCGGGGAGGGGCCGAGGGGATTTAACCCCCGGGAATTACTTTTGCAACCATTTAATCCTCGGCGCTCGGCGTGGGAGGTTGTGGCTGGGCTGGGCTCTTTGTATGTTTCTCTCTATAGTACTTTTCTTCTACGTTTCTTCTGTACTTCATTTCCTCTATACTCTCTTTTCTCCTCTCCCTTCCTGCTTCACCCCCACATCATCTGGGCCCCAGTCAGGAGGAGGGGGTCCACCCTAACCTACCCACACGTCCCCTGCTGCTCCCATGGGATTTTTGGCCTGTGGGACTCTAATGAAGTGCCAGGTGCTGAGCATGAAAGAAAATAATGGGAAATCTCTCTGGATCAGGCAGTGTCCCCAAAAGCTGGTAGTGCCCAGTATTTCTGGCTGGAATTTGGGGATCCCAGCAGAGCCCCTCTATAGTGTCCCTATGGAGCTGACACTGCCCAGCATCCCTGACCAGGGTTTGGGGGTTTCTAGCACAGCCCTCCCAGCATATCCCACTGTTTCCTCATGTTCCTTTTAACCAGGATCATTTTTTGGGGTGAGGGCACCCAAACCCAGCAGAATTTGCTTTAACCAGTTTTGGGGGATCTCCCCTCTCCCCTCCTCACTGAATTCCTGCTGCCAAAACACAGCTTCCCATCCCCTCAATCTCTCCAGCACCACTAAAACAGCACCTGGGCTTGGAGGAACACAACCCTGTCAAGTCGGGGGATGGCATCGGGGAGCAATCCTGGCTGTCTGGAGGCTGTTCAGGCCCCACAGCTCAGGCTGCAGCACAACGTCAATGCAGATGAGTGACCCACAGGAGTCAGGGGATTTTCTGCTCTTCTTGCAGTGGCATTTATGGCTGAGCAGTTCAGAAAAAGGCTTGAGCAGACAGGACCGGAGAATCAACACCAAGCAACAACCCCTGTGCTTGGCAGGGGCCTGGAGCATCCCAGTCTAGACTCTGGGCTTCAACTACTTGCTTCTACTGCAGTTAATCTGGCATGGGAAGTGGTAAATCACAAACCAGACAAGGAGACACTTCCTGAAACAAATAAAATCCAGCTGCAGCTAAGCCCATGGCCATGTTTAAAAACCCTTCAGCATAAAAACCCTTGGTAAAGCAAAGGTGATGCGTGGTGACCAGGAGCTCCAGGGGACTGAGGGGAAGGTGGGCAACAAGCCAGCAAACAGCTTCCACTGCTTCTCACTGCAGCAATGGCAGCTCCATTGGAATTTCACACTCAGCATCTCTTCCATGCTCAACAAGCCAACAAAAGGCACTCCAAGATTGAGACTTTTCTAGTGCTGAGCTTTAGATGATCCTTTGGGCAGAAGGAATCTTCCAGACTGTCCCACACCTTAACATCCCACTTGCTCTTTTTGGCACAGTGGACCAGTTCACTGTCCCTTCCTTCTGTGAAAGGATCTTTCTGAAGCCAGAACATACCCTTTGTATGGAAAGCTTTGCTTTCCCCTTAAATATTCTTTTCCCTGCACAAGTAAGACCGTTCCAGTGCTTGGCAAGTAACAGCTGAAGAATCCAAGCCAAGAGCCTGCCTGGGATGAAGGAATGTGCATACTCACAGGAAGAGCATCCCAAGCCTCTCACTGCTGACCCTTCGCTTCTCACCACGGCTCCAATGGCACCAGAACTGTCCCTGCAGGCAGAAACGCTGCCTTGGGAACACCATGAGCTGTCTCCAATGTACCACTGGGCTCGGAAAAGCAGTGAACAAACCAGCAGCTCACAGGGAAATCAGGGGCACCTCCTGAGCCAACAGCAGCTGGGAGAAAGGCAGGGACGCAGCATCTCATCAAAACTATGGCAAAAGAAATGCCAACAACTCAAGAATCACTGCAGCGTTGATTTACTAAAACAAAAGCAAAAAGTGTTTTTATTTTTAGATGCTTGGGAGAAATCCATCGCATTTTAACCCATTTCTGTGGCTTGTTTTCAGCCTGCTTATGTTCATTTCCCAGCTCACATGAGGCTGCTGCCAGTTGCTATTTCAGCAGCAGCTCCTGAGGACATGAACACCATCCACACCTCCCACCTCCTCAGCCCAGTGTCCATGCAGTACTCCCAGCGAGCTGCTGGGAGCTGGAATTGTCCTTGCTACAGGGCCTGGCAAACCCTGCCTCCCCAGCTGTGGCCCCCGCAGCTCTCACCTCCTGGGAAAGAGGAGCTGCATCCTGCCGGGTACTCCTGGCTCTGGGCAGATGCTAGACTGCGGGCAGGGAGATGGCTCAGACAGCTCCGGTGACTGTTTTTCCTCCATGCTTTTGTGTTTTCCTGCATTTCCCCAGGCCAAGGGGTATGGGGGAAACCCGGGCCGGCCCTATGTGGCCTCGGGGAGTGCTCGCATAGTGGCGAGGCGTGGCTGCAACAGAGGCATTATCACTGCTACCTGCCGCTGCCCGCGCAGGCTCCTGCCCACCCCCGGTGCTGCTGGCCCCAGAGTCCATGTCCTCACACCGGGAAACGCCGCAGAAAATTGTGCTGAAAGAGTGAAGTCAGCGTCGGGTTCAGGCAATCGAAGAGACACCTTTGAGAGGCGAGAGGGTCCTTCTGGGCACCATTCTCATCCTTACACAGGGGCGCATGCGCAAAAAGTGCAGCTGTTTCCAGAAGGTCAAATAAACATTGTGCCTACCGGCTATCTTTGGTGTGGCATCACGTGATTTCCTCCTTAGACCGCCATCTTGGGTGCTGGCAGAATTCACTTTCTGATGAGACGCCATCTTTAGCGTAGCCTCACGTGACCACCTGATTAGTCCACCATCTTTGGTACATTTGGTATGTTTAAGACGCCATATTTGGTATGGCATCATGTGACACCAACCCCTCGTCACCATCTTTTGTGCTGGCAGAAGCCACTTCCAGCTGGGTTGCCATCTTTGGTGTGGTACCACTAAGGCCCTTCTTCCCTACAAATATGTCTACTTGGCTGCCTGAAGGTGACCCCCCTCTGATGCCAGCCTGGCCCAGGTTGCCATTCTGACCCTGAGCTTTCCTGCCATCGCGCCTCCCACAGTGGCGCACAGACCATCCCTTTGGAAAAGATTGCAAAGGCAGACAATGGCTGTGAAATTCAAGGGTGAAGCCGTTTCCAAGAGTAATGTTGGAGGGGGGAAGGCAGCATGTGCAGTTCTGAGCTGAGCTGCTCATGCCAAGACTCTGCCTGGGGTTTGATCTGCAGCTCCCCGCAGACCTCTGTGGCTGCTCACAGTTCACCCTTGTCTGCCCTGACTAAGCAGGGAGGTGATGGGGGCTCTGCCAATCTCCATTTTTGTTTTGTAGCACAGGCAAACATATGTTCAGTGCAGTTGTGTGTGTGGTCTCTGTGCTATAGGAGTTATTGGTTAAGATATGGTTTGTGCTCAGCGTGAGTGGCTGAGGAAGGGGTTTCTGAGGTGAAATTTAGGTACCCTGGACTACGCTTGTTTGTGACTATCCCATAAATTACTGAAATAAGCGGGCCAGGAGATGGACTCCCATTTTACACCTTTATTAGAATTCAGCCTTGGGGTGGGGGCCTGAGGGGTTGCTCACACCACTGGTGCTCCCACACTGGCAACTCCAAGGAGGAGGCACAACTCAGCTTTGCAGCACACACTACAGAGCTGAGGCTTACCGTCTGTTGGGGAGGATGAAAGAGGGGAACCTTATGAATATGATTGTTTAGCAAAAGATTCTGAAAATATGAAGCCTAGAATTGAAATAGAAATGAAAGCTCACTTTGAGTCATAAGATGCTGAGTACTAGTTACTATGTAGACTGAAGAACAATAGCCTAGCCAGCTAAAGGAGAATCCCTGTTGATGAAATAATGTCCTGCTGATGGAGAATCCAAAGGTCAAGCAGCAAGAGAAGAATTTGTAAAGCTTGTAGAGTTTGAAATGTAACACTGTATGGTAATGTAGTAGTTCTTATAGGCTGTATGTAAATTCTTTAGTGGGTGTGTCTCGTAGTGATTGGTTACTGGGAATTGGAATATTCACTATAGGAAAGGATATAATGTATTGTAATGAGAACTTAGCTCTCTTAATTCTCTTGTGTTCTCTCTCTTAAACTCTTAATGCTCTTGTTCTCCTAGCTCTCTTTAGGCTCTCGCTCCCCCCTCTCTCTTAAGCCTCTCTTGTTCTCCCTGCTCTCCCTCTCTTACTCTTGTTACCCCCTCTCTCTTTAATCTCTCTCCCTGCTCCACTCTCTCTCCCTCCCTGACCATGTGTATGCTGAGGATGGCGGTGGGTATGGGTCTCTTCCTCCCTCTAGCCATATAATAAATTGCTTATACCTGAACAGCTTGAACTTGGAGAAGTCTCTCACCGCAAGCGAGTGTTTTGTACATCTATAACCATCCTCACAGGAGTAGCCAGGAGGCCTGCTTTTCTGGCTCGTTGTCTAAGGGGGTCACTCTTTTCCAGTCGTCTTTGGTCACGGCAACACCTCTTAAGCAGGCTCAGGTGATGCGGGAAGACTATCTTCCTTCGTAGCTTGCTAGGATGTGTTGCTTTGGCCTTTTATTCCTTTGTTAGCTCGTTGTTTTAGTGTCTAGTGTGCCTTAGTGTTGTAGTCTGCAACTGCAAGATCACATCCAGAGAAGCCGCAGGGTTCTGGGGACCAGAATGGAACATCAACGAGACGGGCTTCTGTTCATGAAACCATTTATTCAGCATGGGAACGAACTCAGATCCAGAACAGAGAGCCCCAAACGGAGGCCAAGCAGGGGTTTTTGAGGGACAGAACTAGGGTGGAGTTCAGGGTCAGGGACCACTAGAAACACAGCAAGGGAGAAACCCCCCAGGGACTTAAACCCAATCAGAACTCCTAGGCTGCCCCTCACAAGGGGTTTGGGGTGGGGTAACTTCATCCAGGGCTAACATGTCCATCCCCCAACACAGGGGGTCAAAATTCACACACATGGCTTACAGCCATTCCTCTCCTTTCACAATGCTTATCTGAAACTAACTCCTTGCCTCCCTGAGGCACTTCACAACACCTTAGTTTGCATATGACTTGGGGTGCACAGCCCCCTGGGAGCAGCAGCAGTGATTCCTGATGGGGGAAGGAAGGTAGGAGTGTAGGGAGCAGGGTTGTTACATAGTGACAGGTAAGTAAGGGAAAGGGGATAGAGGTACATGGTATAAGAGAACTCTTAAAACACTTCAATATTTTAACTGGGCTGGATTTCTTGGGAGAGTTTTTATTCATAACAATTCCCCCCTCTATATATTTGATCAGGTTTTTCAAACCTGCATCAATTGGCGGTTTCAGACTCTTCGGAGTAAAATTTTCTTAGCTTTTGGTATTGGTTGTACACTTCTTGGGCTGTTCTATGGTCTGGCTCCTGGGTTTCTAACCTAAACCCATTCCTTCCCAGGGCCAGACCTCAGACATTTGCATGTTTACACACACCAAACAATTGGTTAAATTTAGGTCTTTACCAATCTTTTCAATCAGGTCTATAAACAATTTTTTTCCTAAAGGTTCATCCACATCTTTCTTTACCATTAATAAATAAGGTTTTTCCTTAATTATGTCTCTTATTCCTTCATTTTTAAAGCAAAACCAAGCTTCTCCAACCAGACATTGCCTGAGTAGGCGTTGCCTAAATACAGCTTTGTTTTTTGTGATCCAATATGTTTTCCCATCCTCCTGGCATGTGTTCAACTGGGAAAGGTCAAAGCAAGTGGGATTTATATTTGTATGGACTTTCATTAAGGATCCCAGGTTCTCCCCATCATAAAGGGGTTGATAGCATTTTGTGCAGAGATCTTTGCCTCTCACATACCCTAGAAGCAAGCTTAACACCAATCTTTCCAAGAGTCCGGTATGAGCTGTTTTTCCTGCAGCAAGTTCATGGCTCACTCGCTTCCTTAGCCTCACCTTAGTCTTGCCTCATGGACAAGGTGTTTTTATGAAGATGGTGGAGTCCTTTCTTTTTATTCCCACTTTTAGTAGTTTTTGTAAGCCGTTAAGAAATGCTCGGTGGGAGAAGCTAATTTTTACTATAGTATAAAAACTTAAAATAGCAACAAGTAACAACAACTGTAGTACCCAATTAATAGCAACTGTAATTGCAGTTACAACGGTCTTTCAGTCTCTTGTTAATATATTTGAGTCTGTAAGTTCCTCAGCCCACCTTGGGCTGCTTCTTGAGAGTTACTTTAAGGTTGGTCGGATCTCTGGTGGCAATCCACTGAAAGGGAACCTTTGGTGATTCATCTGAGCTCAGTCTGTCATCAGGTGGGGATATCAGTCCTTTCACCCAGGTAATATGGGTCCAGCCTATTTCTCGAGTTTTCATAGTGGTGTGGGATATCAGCAGTACTTGGAACAGACCCTCAAATCTAGGGGTTAGTGGGGTGGTGTTCCAAGATTTGATTAAAACCCAATCTCCAGGATTAATTTGATGAACATCCACATCAAGGGGAGAAGTTTGGGGAAGATGCTCTCTTTTCCATAGACTTTCTAAGGTTTTGCTGATAGTTTCCAGATATGTGCAGTTTAAGGCCTCTCCTAGATAGTCTCCCATGCTGTATGGGGTGAGTAGGTCTCCCATTTTATAGGGAGACACCCCTATGTCTGCTCGTGGTCTCATGTGAATTCTCAGAAGGGCGAGTGATAAGCACTTGAGCCAGCTTAGGTGAGTTTCTATGATTAATTTAGTTATTACATTTTTTTAAGGTCTTGTTCATTATTTTTGCTACCACTTCCGCAGTTTCCTGCTTTGTGGGGAAAGCTTTGACCTAGCGTGTCAGATGGTCAACTATCACCAGCAGGTACTTATAGCCTTAGACTGCAGGCATTTCAATGAAGTCAATCTGTGTATTTTGAAACGGTCTAAGAGACAATTCTCTTCTCCCAGGTATGGTCTTTCTCATGACATTTTGATCTACCTTTTGGCAAATTACACATCCCTCAGTGACCACCTTTGCTATGTGCTGGGTGTGTTGGGGGTTAGGTGTCCTTTTTTTGTTCTGGCTTGCCTGTGGAATTTTTACCCATTAGTTGCGGGGGGGGGGGGGGGGGGGGGGGGGGGGGGTGGGACGGGAACGACAACAACCTAACTGTGGGTACTTAGTGGGTGCTCGACAAAGGACAAAGACTGGCCGGGCCCAGGGGAGGAAGAGGGCAGGAAAGGAGGGTGGGGACAGTTTGGGCGGGCTTTCTTCAGCTTCGGGGGAAAGACATTCTTTTTATGGAGCACGGAGCTGCTGCGGTAGAGAGAAGGGAATTATTTTGCCATCACCCAGACAGAGCTGCTGCTGCTTCTTCTTCCCTCTTTGTTGGTTGGCCTCACACCCCCTATCCTGCCGGGACGTGTGGCAGTGCCAGGCACCGCTGCGAATACACCTCATCCACCAGCCCAGGATCTCTGCTCATCCCTGCTGTTCCAGCCGACTGTTCCTCGGAGCCCTGCAGGAGCACTGGGACTGCCCGCCCAAGGGGGAACAAAGCCTCTCCTCCATCTCGCCTAAGCCGAGAAGGCTGTCACGGGGTCCCTGGTTCTGTTTTCTTGCTAATGCTGTAGTTATTGTTGTTTGTTTGCCTGGTTCTACTAGTAAAGAACTGTTATTCCTATCCCCAGATCTCTGCCTGAAAGCCCCTTGATTTCAGAATTAAAATAATTCGGAGGGAGGGGGTCTACATTCTTTCATTCCAAGGGAGGCTCCTGCCCTCCCTAGTAGACACCTGTGATAAATGTAACTTTGGAAAAAATCCGTGAAAGAATAAATAAGTATATAACTGTATTTATAACAATGTAGACCACATAAAAATATAGTGTGGCCTAAAGATTCCTCCCCAGAGCCAGCAGTACTACCTATTCAGGCGATAACGACCCTAGGCGACGCTTATCAGCCTGAGAGAAAGAGCAGAACACGGGCAATCAGGCTAGACAATGAGAGGAGCCCAGCCGAGATGCCCACCGGCTCCACATCGAATCTGGATACTCCACCCTGTAAGCCCCGACCGAAAAAGCAATCTGGCTAAACAATGAGAGGAGCCCAGCCGAGATACCCATCAGCTCCACACCGGACCTGGACACTTCACCCTGAGAGCCCAACCGAAGATACAATCAGGAAGCAATCAGAACCTTTCACATGCGAGAGGACTCTGCCCAGTTGTCTATTGATTCAGTTCGACAGTTCCAGGAAATCCATTCAACCAACCATCTAGACTCTTTGTGGAACAGTGACTGCTTGGAGTTTGGCCTCAGGACACAAAATCCCTATAAAAACCCCGGACAGTCAACTCTCCGTGTGGATTTGGGTAAATCTGTACCTCTGGGTATAGACCCCTGTCCACCCAGCGCTGCGCTGATTTATTTTATTGTGGTTTTTTCCTCACATTTGTGATTGAAATTGTTTTATAATAAATCGCTGTCTATATTAACCTTATTTTGCCATTGAATTTATAACAGATTTGGTGCCGTGACTCGGATCGGAGAATCTGCGGGGAATCTCACTGCCCTGGAAGGGTACCCCCGCTGATTTTGGCGGTCTGATGAGTTGAGAACCCCTGTAGCTCGTTCTGACATCCGAACTAAATTTAGACTGAGATAAAACCACAATAAAAAGGAAACGGATCCAGAGCAGAGAGCTCAGGAAGGCACAGAGCCTTCGGGAAGCCGCGGCTTGTTTTGCTCGTAAAACATCTGTTGTGCACGAAGACATCCACGCAGGAAAATAGCTGTAAGTACTGCTGGTTGAGTGGCTGATCAGGCGAGTATGTGAGACGTGATCTGATCACGAAGTGAGTGTGGACTTCAAGGCCGTGTTTCCATCCTCCCGCAAGGGAATTGGCCGGCCGTGAAGGAAGCGATCCAGAAGTGAAAGTTTTTTTTTCACGACACACACTTGTAAAAACCTGAGACCAAAGGGTGTCTCGGGGGACTGATCACAAGGAACTAAAAGGGGAAGGATACATCCTGTCGGCCTCTGGAACTGGTAAACGCTTCTAGTTAATGGATCAAGGTATAGGTCCAGAAGAGGATCAAGAGTGACGATTACAAGAGACCTCAGCTCAGCTTGTTGAAGGGTGAGTGTCAGCAAAAACTGATTCCTCGAATAGGTGCGAAAAAGGTCACAACGCAGAAACAGAAACAGACTCACAGAGGAGTCGAAGACAGGTAAGAAATTATATATTTGTGAAGTATGGGGCAGAGAAAGAGTAAGCTACAAACAAAGAGCACAGGGAAAAATCCCTCCGATCAGGAGGAGGGATCACTAGACATCCCGCTGGAAAGTCCCTTGGGGTGGATGTTAAAACACTGGGAAGATTGTCCCCAGAGGAAGGGGAAATCAAAGGCAAAATTAATACATTACTGTATGGAGGTTTGGGGAGGACAAGAGTTGAGAAGTCACCTTACTTGGCCAGTGTTAGGCACATTTGAAAAATGGATGTGTAATAAGTTATTCTCCTATGTGGAGAACAAGGTCCCCTCGGATCCTGAGGAGAAGGAATATGCTAAGCTCTGGTTAAACGCCAGAGTAGGGCGGTTCCCAATGAAACAAAAAGAAAAACGTGAGTCAAGAGCTGAATCCTGGGAACCCCTCGACCACTTACCTCCCCCATATCATGGACCGGCTGGGCCTTCCTCTGCAGATCAAGTGGTGCCTTCAGCACCTTTGGGCCCCCGAGACCAACCCACTAAGATGCATGTGTCTCAAGCGGGAGACTCGGTGCCGGCAGCGATGCTGGCAGCCCATCCCCTTTCCCCGCCTGCAAGCACCGTAGCCACAGGAGCCTCTTCGGAGGTTTCTCCTGCACAAGGCTAGGGATCACACTATCCGTCCTTGCCGGTCCAGCCGCCACAACCAGGACCCTCCCATATAACGGAGGGGATCCCCCCCGTCAACCGGGTGGCGGCAGAGTTCCCACAATTGATAACGGGGAAGCAACCCACAATCACCAACTCCCCTCCCGCAAGTAGAACCCGTTTGAGAGCGAGAATGATGAGAGATGAGTGGGGAGAGAGTGAAGAAGGGCACTGGTTGTTCCCTCTTAGGGAAGTACCGACGGCCCCAGGAGTGATCGGTTTTGTGAATGTACCCCTTAACTCTGGAGATGTAAGGGCATTTAAGAAAGAGATGGGGCAGTTGTTGGATGACCCTTTTGGTGTGGCTGAGAGGTTAGACGAATTTTTAGGGAGTAGTATTTATACCTTTGACGATCTTATGGCAATCCTAAGATCATTGTTTAATCAGGAGGAAAGAGAGATGATTAAACAAGCTGATATCAGAGACTGGGACAGACGCAATCCACAGGGGACGCCAGGCAACCAGAAATGGCCTAGCGTAAGCCCGAGCTGGAATGCACAGACAGAGGAAGGCAGACGGAATATGATAGATTTAAGGAGCATAATTGTCCAAGGTGTAAGAGAAGCGGTCCCTAGGGGCCAGAATATTAGCAAAGTTTTTGGAGAGTGTCAAGGGAAAGAGGAATCACCCACTGAATGGGTCGAAAGATTAAGGCGCAGTTTACAGATTTACTCTGGAACTGACCCGAACTCTCCTGTGGGGGAGGTGCTGTTGAAAACAATTCTTTGCTAAATCTTGGGAAGACATTAGGAGAAAATTAGAAAAGATTGAGGGATGGCAAGATAAAAGCCTCCAAGAGCTCCTAAGGGAAGCTCAAAAGGTATACATGAGGAGAGAGGATGAGAAGCAGAAATTGCAAGCTAAGGTTTTAGTAGCTGCAGTGAAAGAGGTCCAGAAACATGAGCAGGCACAGGGTAAGTTTAAAACACTGCCCGGAAAAGGTCGAGGTTCTCACCGGGCAGCCCCAACCCCACGGAAAGAACCCCCTGAATGCTACTACTGCAAACAGGTAGGACACGTTCAGCGGAATTGTAGAAAAAGAATAAAAGATGAGAAAATTTTCCAGGAAGATTAGGGGTGTCGGGGGCTCTTTAATTTGGGGACCAGAACATCCAAGGAGCCTTTGATAAAATTAAAAGTGGGCCCCCAATGGCAGGAGGTAAGTTTTCTTGTGGATACTGGGGCGGAGAGAAGTACCCTGCAGAAATTACCGTACGGATGTGTGGCCAGCAGAGAAAAGGTTTTTGTAATCAGTGCAAAAGGAGACCCCTTCGAAGTGCCCGTAATAAAGGATGTAGAAATAGAATCTGAAAATAAAATTTGCTTAGGAAACTTGCTACTAGTAGAAGAAGCTGATTACAATTTGTTGGGAAGGGACATGATTGTCACTTTAGGAATTAATATCATGATTAAAAATTCTGAATTAGTAGTAAAAAATATTCTGACTCCTAAAGATGAAGAAGAAATAAACCCTGAAGTATGGCATTCAAAAGGAGAGGTAGGAAAGCTATATATTAAACCGATCAAAATAGAACTTGAGAACCCTGAGGACCCTATAAGGGTTAAACAGTATCCCATCCCAATGGAAGAGAGAAGGGGGTTGAAACAAGCAATTGATGACCTCTTAAAAGGAGGTAGCTAGAGCCTTGCATGTCACAACGTAACACCCCCATCCTGGCTGTAAGAAAGGCGGATGGCAGTTTTCGATTGGTCCAGGACCTAAGAGCGGTAAACGCTAGAACCCGGACTAGGTTCCCGGTGGTGGCTAACCCCTATACCTTGTTGAATAGACTCTCACCGGAAGATGTGTGGTACAGTGTGATTGATTTGAAAGATGCTTTTTGGACCTGCCCTCTGGATGAAAGGAGTAGAGATTATTTTGCATTTCAGTGGGAGGACCCAGATACAAACCGAAAGCAACAGCTAAGGTGGACGGTCCTCCCCCAGGGGTTTGTAGAATCTCCGAACTTTTTCGGGCAGGCTTTAGAACAATTGCTAACCCAATTTATTCTTGAGGATGGGACAAAGCTTCTGCAGTATGTAGATGACTTGTTAATAGCTGGATCAATGGAGGAAAGTGTGAGGAAGAGTACAATTGCTTTGTTGAATTTTCTAGGAAAAAGCGGTTTGAAAGTCTCAAAATCCAAGCTGCAATTCACAGAGCCTGAAATAAAATATCTAGGCCATTAGATCTCTCAAGGGAAAAAGAAACTGGACCCTGAAAGAGTGGCAGGCATCCTTGCATTGCCTGCAACGAAAACAAAAAGGCAAATTAGACAAATTTTAGGGCTCTTGAGATATTGCAGGCAATGGATTGAAGGTTTCAGTGACAAAGTGAAGTTTTTGTATGAAAGATTGAAGACTGACAGGCTGAAGTGGACTTAACAGGATGAGTCCAATTTCCAGAAATTGAAAAATGTCCTTATGACCGCTCCCGTACTAACTCTACCAGATACAAACAAGGAATTTCAGTTGTTTGTAGACGTGAGTGAACAGACAGCACAGGGAGTCCTGACCCAAGAGTGGGCAGGCAAAAGGAAACCTATAGGGTTTCTCTCAAAAATCTTAGATCCTGTTAGTCGGGGTTGGCCTACATGTTTACAGGCAATTGTAGCAGTGGCTCTGTTGGTGGGAGAAACGAACTTTTGGGGCTCCCCAGGTAGTTTACACTCCCCACGATGTGAGAAACATATTGCAACAAAAGGCAGAGAAGTGGCTGACTGATTCCAGGCTTCTGAAATATGAAGCCATTTTAATCAGCTCACCTGGTTTAGAATTAAAAACCACGTCTGCACAAAATCCTGCCCAGTTTCTATTCGGTGAACCTCCAGAGAAATTAGTACATGATTGTACTGAGATCGTGGAGTTGCAGACCAGAATAAGACCGGACTTAGAAGATCAGGAGTTAGAAGGAGGAGAGAAGTGGTTTGTAGATGGATCTTCGAAAGTTATTGAGGGAAAGAGAAAGTCAGGGTATGCGATAATAGATGGAGCATCCGGGGAAGTTGTAGAATTGGGTCCTTTGAAAGCAAGCTGGTCCGCACAAGCTTGTGAGCTCTATGCTCTCCTGAGAGCCCTCCGGAGGCTGAAAGGAAGGACAGGGACCATCTACACAGACTCACGGTATGCCTTCGGGGTGGTACATACTTTTGGGAAGATTTGGGAAGAAAGAGGATTAATAAATACTAAGGGAAAAGACTTAATCCATGGAGAAATAATTCGACAGATTCTAGAGGCTGTCCGAGAGCCGGAAGAAATATCAGTTGTCCATGTAAAAGAACACCAGACGGGGTTGCAGTTTCAAACCCGAGGTAACAACCTAGCCGATAAAGAGGCAAAGCGAGCAGCTCTGCTCACTGTAAGTATTCCCGAGGTAACTCCAGAGGAATCGCCTGAAATCCCCGTGCTCCCTTCAGAGAGGGAGATTGAAGAATTCAAGAATATAGGGGGAGTCATGAAACAGGGAAAATGGTGGTTACCTGATGGGAGGGAACTAATTCCGAAGGGAGTGGCAAGGAAGGTATTACAAAGACTACACAAACAGACCCATTGGGGAACTCGGGCACTGGCCGATCAGTTCTTGAAATTTTTCGGGTGCAAGGGGATCTTTGAAATTGCTAAACAAGAGGTACAGGGATGTGTGGTTTGCCAAAAGGTGAATCGATCCAGGTTCAAACAAACTGTTTGGGGAGGGCGTCCTCTCTCATACAGACCATTTGAGAGGATCCAGGTAGATTTCACCGAATTACCAAAAATTGGTAGACACAAATTTTTATTAGTAATAGTTGACAAACTAATGCACTGGGTGGAAGCCTTTCCTAGAGCAAGGGCCACAGCCCAAACAGTGTCTAAAATTTTATTAGAAGAAATCATCCCTAGGTACGGGATAGTAGATTGTATTGATTCGGATCAAGGAACTCAATTCACTTCAAAAATTATAAAACAAATTTCAGAGGCTCTGGGTATTAGATGGCAATACCACACCCCTTGGCATCCTCAAAGTTCAGGACAGGTGGAAAGAATGAACCAAACACTTAAATCCCGATTGTCTAAACTCATGATAGAAACAAAAATGTCATGGATTAAGTGTCTCCCCCTTGCTCTGCTAAATATAAGAACGATGCCTCATTCTGAAACAGGTCTGTCACCTTTTGAAATGTTGTATGGAATGCCATACAAACATGGAATGCCGGTGGGACACCCTCAAGTGGAGGATGTGCAAATACAACCTTATCTCATTGCTATCAGCAAAAGTTTACAGGACCTGCGAAAACGAGGACTAATTCCCCAAAGCGCCACTCTAGGATTTGCTATACACCAGATACAGCCTGGGGATAAAGTCCTCGTCAAAACTTGGAAGGAGCTTCCCCTCACCCCCCATTGGGAAGGACCGTTCCTCGTTCTCCTGACCACAGACACAGCTGTCTGGACCGCAGAAAGGGGCTGGACACACTCATCTCGAGTAAAAAAAGTAAAGGATTACGACGCCTCCGAGTGGAAAGTCACCACCCCTCCGGGAGAGCTGAAAATTAAACTTCAGCGTCATCACAAATGACCAGTGACGACCAGATAAGTTGTATCAACCCTGAATGTGACTGTTTTCCGTTTATACATTTTAAGTGCGCGTATTGTAAACAGATCTGGGTAACCCACTGTTGGGGAGGGTACAAGCCTAAGGGATTGTGTACCAAGTGTCTAGAAAAAGAACAGGAGGAGACTAGCCATCTCTTAATACTTGCCACCCGGGCAGGGTTTTTAAAACTTGACTCTCCTGAGTGGTATCTGCTTTTTCAAAAAGGGATAAGAGGTAAACTAGACTCCAAGGCAGAAGCTTTGGAAATTGAGTGCCTAAAGACAGTTAAGGTACCGTGCAGGACAGACACAATCAAGTCGTCTCGGTGGGCTACTTTCAAGAGAAGGTACGCCATAAGGACTACAAGGGCCCCTGAAGAATATCCTTGTTGCCAAGAAGATGGTAATCCCCGCTGTATATTTTTATACGGGTGAAGGGCAAGGCAGAGGGATACAACAGTGGGGAATCCTGATCATCCTGAGTCTAGCCGTGTGCTTGGCCGAGGGAATGAGTCCCGAGGTACCTCCGGGGGAGCGTCTCCTGGGGAAGTGTGAGCAGTGTCGAACTGCCACAGATACGGGACGAATAATTGACTGTCCTCTAGAATGACAAAAGGGGCTTTGTTTGTCTAACGGCACTCAGTATAATCTCTGTGAACTAAAGGGGGAGGTCTGGTGTTACCACTCAGGGGCAGGTTTTAAGGATGGGCAGTCTAGGACTCCTATGAGAAGAAAAACCAAAGCTACCCACTTCAGGTATAAGAGAGAAGTGGGAATGCTTCCTCCAATTCCCATCTGTAGCCAATGCAACAAAACTGTCTGGATAGGAGGAAAAAGACAATCCACCTTTTTAGCATATTATAAAGTCAACCCTTTGTGTTACAATAAAGCAAACTTAAAAACGTGTACCACAGGAGGAAAATTGTATTGGGAAAGTAAAAATTTAAAACATGAAGAAAAAGCCTCCTTTAGTAATGAACCGATAATTCTTGATTTGTTAAAAAGTGATGATGACCAAGTATGTTTACAATTTGATCAAGTGTTCTGCTTCTCCAGAGATGAGGAAGGGATGGACCCTGAAAGCAAAATAAAGCAACTAACCCTAGAATTAAAAAGGCAAGAAGTAGAAATTCAGAAAAAGACACTAGAAAGAGAGAGACTTAACTCTCTTAGCAAGCACTATGAGCAATTAGAAAGACAATACAGTAACTGGGGATTACCAGCCCCCGACCAGAATCTTTTCATAGACCTAATGCAAGAAATAGCCACAGAATTAGATCTATCTAACTGTTGGATCTGTGGCGGTTTAAAGTCGGCTGAAAGGTGGCCTTGGAAGGGAGAGGGACTCACCCCAGAGCAACTCCTAAAATGGGAGGGCTCAAAAATGCCAAAAACGACATGAAGACCCGAGGGATGGGTGATAGACCAAAGAATAATTGGTACCGTCTGCATTAGCAGAGAGGGAAAAGAATTCACAGACTTAGTAGGTTATACCCCGTGTATAAACACACTCACAGAATTAAATGTCATTTAATTCTGACATTAAATCAAAAACGTGGCAACCTGAACCACCCGCGGGCTATTGGAGTCGCACACGGGGAAATCACTGTGAATGGGTCAAAATAATTGAACTATGTTGGTACAAAAACTCCGGGGCCAATCCCTTCCATGCACTAGAAAGCCTAAAAGAATATTGGGATGATCCGGCAAGAACAAACAAAGGTTGGGAAGCTCCCGACGGCATTTACTGGATATGTGGCAAGAAAGCATATAGTGAGCTACCTAAGAAATGGAAGGGCTCCTGCACACTCGGAATAATTAGGCCCTTTTTCTTTACTCTACCCAGAACAGAAAGTAAATTACTGGGAGCTCCCCTCTTTGAAACATTAAATAGACAAAAGAGGGAATTAAAATGGGAACTACCAATGGCAGGAGGCAGTCAGAAATGGAAAGAAGAAGAATGGCCTGCTGAAAGGATCATTAAGTATTATGGGCCTGCCACTTGGGCAAATGATGGCAGTTGGGGTTACCGGACTCCCATTTACCTTCCCAACAGGCTTATCAGGTTACAAGCGGTAGTAGAAGTAGTTTCCAACCACACCTCAGAGGCCCTAGAACTCCTAGCGAAGCAACATTCGCAAATGAGAGCTTTTGTGTACCAAAACAGATTAGCTCTCGATTATTTGTTAGCCGAGGAAGGAGGAGTGTGTGGTAAATACAATGAATCCGAATGTTGCATGGAAATAGATGATTATGGAGAAACAATAAAAGGACTAGCTGCCGAAATAAAGAAAGTAGCACATGTACCAGTTCAAAAATGGAACTCGATTCTGCAGGCTTCCTGGTGGGACCAAATATTTGGGCAGGGGGCTTGGTGGAAAAAGTTAGTGTTCTTTATATCTTGTTCAATTGCCGGAATCATCTTCCTCCCATGTTTGATTCCTTGCTTCATCAGATTAATCCACTCTGTTGTGCAAGGAATGCAGATTTCCACCCTTCCAATTGACCCAGAAAAGGCACAAGGGAAACCCACTCCTTTTTCCAAACTAATGAAGTTAGAGGAGAAAAGAGAGAACAAGAAAGCAGTTGAAGCCTTAAGGAAACTTGAAAATAAAAACAACCCTTCTCAGGAATACTGTGAGAATTCACTTACAGACTGGGAAGAGGACGAATGTAGTTAAAACTCCACAGTTCTCCCTCATTAGAAATGAATGGAATGACACGAATTTTTTATGTGATACATTATTAGGCGGGGGACTGTGATAAATGTAACTTTGGAAAAAATCCGTGAAAGAATAAATAAGTATATAACTGTATTTATAACAATGTAGACCACATAAAAATATAGTGTGGCCTAAAGATTCCTCCCCAGAGCCAGCAGTACTACCTATTCAGGCGATAACGACCCTAGGCGACGCTTATCAGCCTGAGAGAAAGAGCAGAACACGGGCAATCAGGCTAGACAATGAGAGGAGCCCAGCCGAGATGCCCACCGGCTCCACATCGAATCTGGATACTCCACCCTGTAAGCCCCGACCGAAAAAGCAATCTGGCTAAACAATGAGAGGAGCCCAGCCGAGATACCCATCAGCTCCACACCGGACCTGGACACTTCACCCTGAGAGCCCAACCGAAGATACAATCAGGAAGCAATCAGAACCTTTCACATGCGAGAGGACTCTGCCCAGTTGTCTATTGATTCAGTTCGACAGTTCCAGGAAATCCATTCAACCAACCATCTAGACTCTTTGTGGAACAGTGACTGCTTGGAGTTTGGCCTCAGGACACAAAATCCCTATAAAAACCCCGGACAGTCAACTCTCCGTGTGGATTTGGGTAAATCTGTACCTCTGGGTATAGACCCCTGTCCACCCAGCGCTGCGCTGATTTATTTTATTGTGGTTTTTTCCTCACATTTGTGATTGTTTCATAATAAATCGCTGTCTATATTAACCTTATTTTGCTATTGAATTTATAACACACCTGTCTTCTAAAACCAAGACAACATGATATATTGAAAATTGCACATCAAGTGAGGAGGATGAAATGGACTATTGCAAACCAGCTCATTTGCTGAAAAAAGGCAGCATCCTGTGAGAAGAGAATTTTGTGACCATCTAATTAAGAAATACGCAATTATCCCTACACTTATGGGGTCTGAGCTTCCCGTTTACCTAGAAAGAAAGCAGAGGAAGGGTGGAAGAAGGGAATGTGTAATTTGGGGGGAATGCAAAAACACTGTCTGTTATAAATGAGGGTCAAGACTTTTTGATGTAATTAAAGCCTGGCTTGTTTATTAATATTGAGCTGCAGCCAAAGGAGAACACAGGCTAGTCCTGTGTGCTCCATGCTACAAACTGGGACAACAACAGCATATCCAAACAAATTCCTGAACAGAAAAATCCCCTGCTAACACATAACACCCTGTTTTATACCCGCCCTTAGGCTTGGATTGGTCCGTTTTGGATCCATTTCAGGATTGGCTGCTTTCTTGGGCTCTAATTGGTCCACAGCCATGTTCATCCTGGTCCAATCATTTTCACAGGGCATCGAATGATTGGTGGATGTTTCTTCCAATCATTTCTCGCAGTGCTGATGACATCATAATCTTGAATGTTCTATTCCAGGCCCCCATAAGCCCCCTTATATCTCTTACCAATCCCCCATTCTATCCACCCGACCCCAATCCAATATCAACCCCGAACACTCCAAAATACTTAACAATCATCTTAACAACTTTACAACATAATTAAACATAGTTAACTTTTATCATAATATTAATTAACTCTCCAACAATAACAACTTTAATTAACCTCCCAAGTTCAACAAAAAGATTCCTTATAACACTGTCCAAGCACTCAGGGATTATGTCAAAATGAAATGCCAAAAGGAAATTAATCTGGTGAAGGGTGGCACAGGGAAAAAGGAGCATTTCTTTACAGAAATGGCAAAAGGAATGTGAGGGAAAATGGGAGCCCACTACCAAATGGGACAGGGGACCTGGTGACACAGGACACGGAAAAGACTGACGTAGTGAATCTACCTTTCCCTCAGTCTTTACAAGCGAGACCAGCCTTCAGCAATCCCAGGTCCCTGAGAGCAGAGAGAAAGGCTGTAACACAGGAGATGCAGCCTTGGTGGGAGAGGATTCGGTCAAGGAATACTCAGGCAAATTGGACACGCATGAGTCCATGGGCCCTGATGGGATGCATCCATGAATGCTGAAGGAGCTGGGACAAGTCACTGCAAGGCAACTCCCAATACACTGAAGGAAAGCAAATGTCATTCCCGTCTTCAGCATGGGCAAGAAGAAGGACCAAGGGAATCACAGGCCAGTCAGCCTCACCTAGATCCACGGGAAAGCTATGGAGCAACAAATCCTGGATTTTCAGACACATGAAGAACAAGCCAGTCTCAACCAATCTGTGATTCTGTATTGTTCTAAGTTCTATAAAATAGTAATTTACACCAAGATGATATAAATTCAGAGAACGTAGAGAGGCAGAAATTACTTTCCCCATGCAAAAGTTTTTGTTACCTGAGTTGGTGGATTGACTTCTTCCAACATAATTACTGAAAAGACTTCAAGTACTGAAGCAGAGGAAATGTATTATAAATTGGTAGCAAGAAAAGGAAAAATGAGATTACTCTATTTTTTTTTTCCAATTAAAATAAACAACCCAGGGGAAAACATTGGCAATTTTCTATCATAGTACATTTCACAGCTTGTATGCTGTAGTTTTTTATTTAATGGATTTTTCAGTAAACTCTGAAATTAACTTGAGGAAGAAAAAATTAACATCTTCACTGAAAATAAATTTGAAGTATCAAGTGCATGTCAGTGTCTTGATTATACATTTGCCCTAACATAATTAAGCTATCCTCTTGAAATTCATTCCAATGAGCATCCTCTTAGAAATTTAGAGAAGTAAGGCAAAAAGTTTGTGTGAGTGTAGAAGCACTTTATTTCGTTGCCTGTGGAGAAAGTGGAGAAGGCCATGTCCCTGAAGCTCCAGTCCAGGCATCCATCTGGGAGAAAATGATGGAGACAAGTAGAAAGTGACACGGAGAGAATTTGGAATAAAGATGGGCTGGTGGTGGTGTTTGCAAACTGCAAAAAGAGAGTGGAAGCATCACCAAAACTACACTCGTGGAGGCTGTACAAAAACTGTGAGAAGGACAGGGAAAAGGAGGAAGATACAGGCAAGAAGCTGAAAGAGATATACGGGCAGTGGCAGCGAAATGAGGAATCAGCAGAACAGCACGGGTGAAAACTAAATGCCCTGGGGGGAGTGGGGGGGTGGGAAATGAAATTCTAAAGTTATGAGTTGTTAAATTAGGAGGTGGTCGCTGTTAATATTTGATTGATCAATTGTTGGAGTTTTTAGTGCCTTTACCCCTGGTTGTTTTCTCCCTGCGTCACCTATGGTTACTTTTCCCTTACATTGTATCCCCTTCCCCTTGAGTAGTGACGCCACTCCAAAATGCTCCCCAAAATGGCGCCTGAGGCTGCAAGCAAATGAGGTTGGACTGAGTGCTGCCGGGAAACAAAAACCCCTAACAACAATGAGCCAACAGGAAAATAAAGGACCAAAAGAACATATCCTGGTGAACTAAGAAGGAAGACCATCTTCCTACACCATCTGAACCTGCTTAGAAGTGGTCGCCATGATCTCAAAGAACTGGAAAGGACTGACCCCCCTGGACTCTGAGCTGGTAAAGCAGTTTTCGTAAGGACTCCCGTGAGGAAGGAAGATTCAGCTCTGCCCTAGTGACAAAACTGCCCAGATCCTTCTCTCCTGTGACGTCCAGTGGGTGCGTGACCCCTCGGGCCCCCACCCCAGAGCTGTCCTGTTCAATAAAGGCCTATTTAAAAGGAGGTGGGAACTGGAGGACACCGTGGGAACCAAAGTGCCGACGTGAGAAAAGTGGGAAGTGTTATAAATGCAACGGCAGATTAAAGATTAACAAAGATAAATTTATTATAAATTAATAAAGCAACGAACAGCGAGGAAAAACCACAATAAATGGACAGCGCAGCGCTGGGTGGACAGGGTCTATACGCAAGGTATAGGTGTTCCCAAATCCACGTCTGAGGGTTTTCTGGCCTGGGTTTTTATAGGGATTTTATGTCCCCAGGCTAGAATTCCAACCAGTTTCCATTCACCAAGTGTCCCTGATTGTCGGGTGAATGGATTTCCTGGCCTAGAACATTGAATCAGTAAGTGTCCGGGCAGAGTCTCCTCAAATGCAAAGTGAGTCTGTATGTATTTTAACATATTTCATCACAGCAGAATCGAGGGATCCAGGCTAGCGCCGATGGATATCTCGGAGGAGTAGTCTCTTCTTTGTTTTTCTTGATTGAGTTTCTGTAGTTTGGGTTTGGCGGGTGTGGTGTTCGATTCTGGCAACGACCATTTTCCTGGGGCTCGTCCCTTTTGTCTTGCTTGATGGTCTCCGGCCGAAATCAGCCGGGCGTTGCCTTTATCTGGAGGTAGACTTTCAGGCTAGTTCTTTTGTTTCTATGATGGCCTGTGTCCTGTCCTTTCCTCCGAGTTGATGAGCCTGCTGAAGCTTGTTATCTGGGGGGGTTCTTTTGCAATCCGTGACTTTGGAAAAGGAATTCTGCCTCGACCTGGAGGAGAATTCCTTATTCCATATTTTCATTAGTTATAATTACACATACTTTATTTAAACCTCTTATTCCGAATTTTTATTTACCCAATTCTTTATTACAGTCCCCCACCTAATAATTTGATCATATTAAAAATTCGTGTTTACATACTTTTTCAGAGGAATATCAGGTTAGATAATGTCGTTTTCCTCTTTGTCTAACTCTTCTATATTTTCTGGGGACAACATATGTTTGTTTTCAAATTCTCTCAATGCCTTAACCGCATTTCTACTCTCTTTTTCTTCTTCTAACTTCATGATTTTTGAAAGAAGGGTAGCGTTTCCTTGTGCCTTTTCTGGGTCTATTGGGAGAGAGGCAATCTGCATTCCTTGAACGACAGAATGTATTAGTCTGATCAGACAAGGAATTAGGCAGGGTAGAAAGATGACTCCGGCAATTGAACATCCTATAAAGAATACTAGCTTTTTCCACCATGCCCCTTGCCCAAAAATTTGATCCCACCAAGAGGCTTGTAAAATCGAATTCCATTTCTGGACGGGTACATGGGCTACTTTCTTTATTTCAGCAGCTAGACCCTTTATAGTTTCTCCGAAGTCATCTATTTCCATGCAACACTCTGACTCGTTATATCTGCCACACACTCCTCCCTCCTCAGCTAGCAAATAGTCGAGAGCGAGTCTGTTTTGGTAAACAAAGGCTCTCATCTGGGAATGTTGTTTTGCTAGGAGTTCCAGGGCTTCTGAAGTGTGGTTTGAAACAACTTCTACCACAGCCTGTAACCTAATGAGCCGATTGAGGAGGTAGATTGGAGTCCTGTATCCCCAACTGCCATCATTTGCCCATGTTGCCGGTCCATAATATTGTATGATTCTTTCGGTGGGCCATTCCTCCCCCTTCCATTTGTGGTTACCTCCGGCTATTGGTAGCTCTCGTTTCAATTCCCTCTTTTGTCGGGCTAGAGTTTCAAAGAGGGGAGCACCTAAAGACCTGCTTTCATCTTTAGGTAATGTAAAGAAAAAAGGCCGAATTATTCCGAGTGTGCATGACCCCTTCCAATTTCTGGGCAATTCACTGTATGCTTTCTTTCCGCATATCCAGTAAATCCCATCCGGTGCCTTCCAATCTCTGTTAAGTTTTGCCGGGTCCTCCCAATATTCCCTCAGGCCGAGAAAGGCATGGAAGGGATTCGCCCCGTCCTGTTTGTTCCAACATAAACCAATTAGATCTATCCATTCGCAATTATTTTCCCGAGATTGGCTCCAATAGCCCTCGGGTGATTCCGGCTGCCAAATTTTTGTCTTTTTATCTGAATTTACCGAGAGAGTTTTTACACACGGGGTGTAACCAACTAGCTCGGTGAATTCCCTTCCTTCCCGACTGACACAAAAAGTTCCAATGATTCTTTTGTCAATCACCCACCCCTCTGGTCGCCGGGTTGTTTTGGATAATTTCAATCCTGTCCACTTAAGTAATTGTTCTGGGGTTAATCCTTCTCCCTTCCATGGCCATCTTTCGGCTGATTTCAGGCCGCCACATATCCAACAATTAGTCAATCCTAATTCGGTAGCTATTTCCTGCATCAGATCTATAAATAGATTCTGATTAGGGCTAGGTAGCTTCCAATTATCGTATTGTTTTTCTAATTGTTCGTATTGCTCACTGAGAGAGTTTAACCTCTCTTGTTCGAGTCTTTTTCTCTTATTTTCCATTTCCTGCCTCTTTAGTTCAAGAGTCAATTGTTTTATTTTATTTTCAGGGTCTGAACCATCCTCGTCTTTTGCAAAACAGATCACCTGATCAAACTGTAGACACACTCTGTCATCGTCATTTTTCAGTAAATCCAAAACTATCGGTTCATTACTGAATGACACTTTCGTTTCGTGTTTCAGGTTCCTCCCTTCCCAGTACAATTTCCCCCCCATGGTACAATATTTTAAGTTTGCTTTATTGTAACACAAGGGGTTGACTCTGTGATACGCAATGAACGTCGACTGCTCCTTTCCTCCAATCCAGACAGTTTTATTACACTGCCCGCAGACCGAGATTGGGGAAACCCCTCCTATGTCTCTCTTACTTCGTAGATGGGTCGCTTGGACCTCTTTTTCCCCTGTGATATGGGGTTGCCTTTTTCCAATACCTATCCCCGGGGTGGAGCACCAAATTTTCTCTTCTAGCTTACACAGGTCCATTTGGGTACTATTTGCCCAACATTCTCCTGCGTGCAATTCCGGAGGGCAAGTGATCAATGGCTTGGTTCGTGTGGCAGTTTGGCACTGCTCACACTTCCCCAGGGAGGTCGTCCCTGGAGGCGCCTCGGGGCCCATTCTCTCGGTCCAGCACATGGCTAGGTTCAGGATCGTCAGGATTCCCCACAATCGCATCCCTCTGCCATTCCCTCCGCCCGTACAGGAACATACGGCGGGGATAACCATCTTCTCGGCAGCAAGGACTGTCTTCAGGGGCCCTTGACGTCCTGATGGCAAACCTCCTTTTAAAGGTTGCCCACCGAGATGCCTTGATCGTGCCGCTCCTGCACGGTACCTTTACGTTTCGGTGGCACTCGATTATTAGAGGTTCCGCTTTACAGTCCAAATGGCCTCGTAATCCCTTTTGAAAAAAATCGGAACCACTCCGGAGAGTCGAGTTCCAAGATACCCACCCGGGTAGCAAGTGCTAGAAAAAGGTTGGTCTGTTCTAATTCCTCTTTGTAACACGCGGCACACAACCCTCTTGGTTTTTGCCCTCCCAAACAATGAGTCACCCACGTTTGTTTACAATATGCACACTTAAAATGTACAAAAGGAAAACAATAACATTCAAAATTGGTGCAACTTATCCTGTCTTCGCTGCTCATTTGTTGTTCCGCTGAAGCCTGATTTTCAATTCTCCCGGAGGGGTTACAATTTTCCACTCGGGGGGATCGTGAACCGAAACTTTCTTCACTCGGGAAGAGTGTGTCCAGCCCTTCTCAGCTGTGCGAACCGCGGTGTCTGTAGTCAGGAGGACGAGGAATGGCCCTTCCCAGTGAGGACTGAGGGGTTGCTCTTTCCACACTTTGATCAGTACTTTGTCCCCTGGTTGAATTTGGTGGATCGGAAATCCCAACGTGCTGCTCTGAGGAATCAATCCTCTTCTCCTTAACTCCTGTAAGTTTTTATTTATAGAAATGAGATAAGGTTGGAGTTGCACATCCTCTGTTTGAGGATGTTCAACCGGCATACCATGCTTGTACGGCATTCCATACAACATTTCAAAGGGGGACAGTCCTGTTTCTGAGTTCGGCATGGTTCTTATATTCAGCAATGCCAAGGGGAGACATTTGATCCAGGACATTTTTGTTTCAATTGTCAATTTGGATATTTGTGATTTTAACGTCTGATTCATCCTTTCCACTTGCCCCGAGCTCTGAGGGTGCCAAGGAGTATGATATTGCCATCTGATCCCTAATGCATCGGACAACTGTTTGATAATTTTTGAGGTGAAATGTGTGCCCTGGTCCGAATCAATATGGTCTACAATACCATATCTAGGAATTATTTCTTCCAGTAGAATTTTAGACACTGTTTGGGCCGTAGCCTTAGCTCTGGGAAAGGCCTCTACCCAATGTGTCAATTTATCTACTATAACTAACAAATATTTATTTCTGCCAATTTTCGGTAATTCTGTGAAATCCACTTGGATTCTTTCAAATGGTCGATATGAGATTGGCCGACCTCCCCAATTGGTTTGCCGAAAATTCGCTCTGTTTAACTTTTGGCATATCACACATCCCTGTACCTCTTGGTTTGCGAGCTCGAAGATTCCTTTACACCCGAAGAATTTTAAAAATTGTTCAGCCAATGCCCTGGTTCCCCAATGGGTTTGTGCATGTAGTCTTTTGAGTATTCCTTTTGCTATCCCCTTCGGGACCAACTCCCTCCCGTCAGGTAACCACCATTTACCCTCTTTGAAATGTCCCCCTACCTTTTTGAAGTCTTCCTGCTCCTTTTCCGAAGGAAGCACTGAAACCTCTGGAGGTTTCCTTGGGACTAGCTCAGAAATACTTACGGTCAACAATGCCGCTCTTTTCGCCTCTTTATCCGCTAAATTGTTTCCCCTTGTATGGAATTGTCGTCCGGTCTGGTGTCCTTTTACATGAACCACAGATATCTCCAGTGGCTCTCTGACCGCTTCTAAAATTTGTCTAATTATTTCCTCATGTACCAATCCTTTTCCTTTAGTGTTGATCAGACCCCTTTCTTCCCAAATTTTCCCGAAGGTATGCACTATCCCAAATGCATACCTTGAATCGGTATAGATGGTTCCCCTTTTTCCCTTCAAGCCTTTGAGGGCTTTTAGGAGAGCAAAGAGTTCACATGCCTGGGCTGACCAATTTGCTTTTAGGGGACCCGATTCTACACTCTGTCCTGTTATACCGTTTACGATGGCATATCCTGATTTACGTTTTCCCTCTATCATTCTTGAGGAACCATCGATAAACCATTTTTCTCCTCCTTCCAATTCCTGATCCTCCAGATCGGGTCTTACTTTAGTCTGTAATTCTACTGCCTCAATACAATTGTGTAGTAGCTTTCCCATTGGTTCCCCGTACAAAAATTGCGCAGGGTTTTGTGCAGAGGTTGTCCTTAATTCCAGTCCTGGCGAGCTGATTAACATGGCTTCATATTTCAGAAGCCTTGAATCGGTCAACCATTTCTCTGCTTTTTGTTGTAAGATGTTTCTTACATCATGTGGAGTATAAACTATCAGGGGAGCTCCAAACGTTACCTTTTTGGCTTCCCCAACCAACAGTGCTACTGCCACAATTGCTTGCAGACACGTAGGCCAGCCCCGACTGACTGGATCTAGGATTTTGGACAAAAACCCTATGGGTTTCTTCTTTTCTGCCCATTCCTGGGTCAAAACTCCCTGTGCTGTTTGTCCACTTATATCGACAAACAGTTGAAACTCTTTACTGATGTCTGGTAATGTTAGAACTGGAGCAGTGACGAGGGCATTCTTTAGTTCCTGAAATTTAATTTCATCTTGCCCTGTCCATTTTAATCGATCTGTATTTAGCCTTTCATACAGAAATTTCACCTTTTCGCTGTATCCTTCAATCCACTGTCTGCAATATCCCATGAGCCCTAAAAATTGCCTAATTTGTCTCTTGGTTTGTGGGGCAGGAAGTTCAAGAATTCCCACCACCCTCTCGGGATCTAATTTCTTTTTCCCTTGTGATATCCAATGCCCAAGATATTTTACTTCGGGCTCTGTGAATTGCAGCTTGGATTTAGATACTTTCAACCCTTTTTGTCCCAGAAAATTCAGCAGGGAAATGGTGCATTTCTTCACCTGCTCCTCCGTGATTCCGGCGATTAGCAAATCGTCAACATATTGTAATAGTTTTGTCCCCTCCTCTGGAGTGAATTGAGTGAGTAGTTGCTCTAAGGCTTGTCCGAATAAGTTCGGAGATTCGACGAATCCTTGTGGAAGGACTGTCCACCGCAATTGCTGATTTCGATTGGTATCTGGGTCCTCCCACTGGAAAGCGAAAAAATTCCTACTCCCTTCATCCAAAGGACATGTCCAGAATGCATCCTTTAAATCAATTACACTATACCATACATCCTCTGGTGAGAGTCTGTTTAGTAGAGTGTAAGGATTTGCTACCACCGGAAACCTGGTTCGGGTTCTAGCATTTACAGCTCTCAAGTCCTGAACCAATCGGAAGTTCCCATCGGCTTTCTTTACTGCCAGGATGGGGGTGTTATGTGGGGACATGCAGGGCTCGAGCGTGCCTCCTTTGAGCAGCTCGTCAATTATTAATTTCAAACCCTTCCTCCCTTCGGCTGGGATGGGATATTGTCGGATCCTTATCGGATTCTCTGGATTTTCAATTTCAATTTTGATGGGAGCAATATCTAATTTTCCCACTTCCCCTTTTGAGTGCCATACTCGGGGGTCAATTTCTTTTTCATCTTTTGAAGTCAAATGCAACACCTTCACTACTAACTCCGAATTTTTCACAATGATATTTATTCCTAAAGCTATGATCATATCTCTTCGTAATAGATTGTAGTCTGCTTCTTCCACAAGCAACAAATTTCCTAAACATATCTTATTTTCCGACTCGATTTCCACCTCCTTGATTACCGAGACTTTAAATGGATCTCCTTTTGCGCCAATTACAATTACTTTTTCTTTACTCGTTTCACACCCTATAGGTAACTTCTGCAGGGTGCTTCTCTCAGCCCCGGTATCAACCAGGAAACTCATTTCCTGGCGGTGGGGACCTACCTTCAATTTTATCAAGGGCTCTTTTGCTGTTACTGTCCCCATTTGAAAGAGCCCAAGACTTCCCTAATCTTCTTTAAATATTTGTTCATCTTTTATTCGTTTCCTGCAATCCCTTTTTATGTGTCCTACTTTCTTACAGTAGAAACACTCTGGAGGATCCTTTCGAGGAGGAGTTTCCTCCTTCTGAGATCCTTTTTGTTTTTTAGGTATCTGTTTACCCTGTTTCTGTTTGTGTTTTTGAACTTCTTTTACTGCAGCCACTTATATTTTGGCTTGAAGTTTCTGTTTTTCGTCTTCTCTCCTCATATAAACCTTCTGAGCTTCCCTTAGAAGCTCTTGGAGACTCTTCTCCTGCCATCCATCAATTTTCTGAAGTTTCTTCCTAATGTCCTCCCATGATTTAGCCACAAACTGCGTTTTAAGCAGGACCTCCCCCACCGGGGAACTGGGATCAGTCCCGGAGTAAATCTGCAGACTTCTCCGCAACCTTTCTAACCATTCGGTAGGGGATTCCTCCTTTCCTTGACATTCCCCAAATACTTTGCTAATGTTCTGTCCTCTGGGGACCGCCTCTCTTATTCCTTGCACGATGATATTCCTTAAATCCATCATGCTTCTTCTTCCTTCCTCGGTCTGGGCGCTCCAACTCGGGCTCACACTCGGCCACTTTTGGTCACCGGGTGTTCCCTGCGGGTGCCGCCTTTCCCAATCCCTGATGCCCGCCTGCTTAATCATTTCTCTCTCCTCCTGGCTAAACAGGGATCTCAGGATGGCCATGAGATCTTCGTAGGTGTAAATACTACTCCCTAGAAAATCGTCTAATTTTTCGGCCACTCCAAATGGGTCATCTAGCAGTCGCCCCATTTCTTTTTTGAATGCTCGTACATCCCCTGAGTTAAGGGGCACGTTTACAAATCCAATTATTCCGGGGGCGGTTGGCACTTCCCTGAGAGGGAACATTCGATGCCCATTTTCTGTCTCTCCCCATTCTCCGTTCCCTATTTTTGATTTCCACCGAGTCCTGCTTGCAGGAGGGGAACTGGAGTTTGCGGGAGGTTTTCCCCTCATTGCTGGCGGGATGTCTGCCGCAGCTAAGTGACTCAGAGGGTTCCCTTCTGATACTTTCGGTGGTCCCAGCTGTGGTGGCCGGACCGGGATTTGTGGAGGGGGTAAGCCCCATCCTTGCGCCAACACCGACTCCAAAGAGGGTGTGGTGGCTGGGTTTTCTGCAGGTGGGGGGGTAGTGAGGGTTTCTGGCACTACTCCCGGTGGTTGAGGGGAGCGTGCTTCTGCTAGTTGCCCCATGGAACCCTCGGGTGCTGATGGTACTACTTGGTCCATCACCGGAGGCTCTACTGGCCCGCGGTACGGAGGGGGTAAGTGATCCAGGGGTTCCCAGGTCTCTGTTTTATGTTCGTTTTTCTGTTTCACTGGAAACAGCCGTACTTTGGTATTTAACCAGAGTTTGGCATATTCTTTCTCCTCAGCGTCTGACGAGACCTTTTTCTCTATGTGTGCGAGTAATTCCCTGCACGTCCATTTATCAAATGTCCCCAATACTGGCCAAGTGAGACAGTTTCTTAATTCCTGTCCTCCCCAAATCTCGGCACAGTAATAAATCATTTTTGCCTTGGATTTCCCTTGTTTTTCGGGACAACTTTCCCAATTTCTCAACATCCACCCTAAAGGACTCTCCGGTGGGATGTCTAGCATTTGTTTTGATTCCTCTGATGGGCTTTTCTCGTTATCTAGTTTTTGCACTCTACTTTTTCTCTGTCCCATTTTCTTACGATTCTTACCTGCTCTGCGTTGTGTTCGTCTTTCTTTTTTCGCTTCCGAAAGTCCTAGATCGCACCAATACTTACCTCTCAGTTAGCTGTACCGGGGTTTTCTTGGTGTTTTCGACTTTCTAAATCTTTTGGCTGAGAGAGTTTACCAGTTCCAGAGCTCGACTGGACGTTCATTCCTCTCTCAGCCCCCCTTTGATCGGTCCCCTGAGACTCCCTTTAGCCTCAGGCTTTACGAGTAAGGAAAGAGAGACCCTTTCACACAGAATCGCTTCCTTCGCGGCCGGCCAATTCCCTCGCGGGAGGATGGAAACGCGGCCTTGAAGTCCACACTCGCTTCGTGACCAGGTCACGTCTCTCACAAACTCGCCCGATCACCCGCTCAACCTCACAGTACTTACAGCAATTTCCTGCGAGGGCGTCTTCGTGCACGTATGACTTTTTATGAGCTACCAAGCCGCGGCTTTCCCGAAGGCTCCCCGCCTTCCCGAGCTCTCTGGATCCGTTTCCTCTTTATTATGGTTTTTTCCTCAGCCTAAATTTGGTTCGGCAATCGGAGCGAACTGCGGAGGGTCTCTGCTCCCCAGGCCGCTGAAATCAGCGGGGGTACCCCCCTGGACAGCGAGATTCTCCCACAGTTTCTTCCGATCCGAGTCACAGCACCAATCTGTTATAAATGCAACGGCAGATTAAAGATTAACAAAGATAAATTTATTATAAATTAATAAAGCAACGAGCAGCGAGGAAAAACCACAATAAATGGACAGCGCAGCGCTGGGTGGACAGGGTCTATACGCAAGGTATAGGTGTTCCCAAATCCACGTCTGAGGGTTTTCTGGCCTGGGTTTTTATAGGGATTTTATGTCCCCAGGCTAGAATTCCAACCAGTTTCCATTCACCAAGTGTCCCTGATTGTCGGGTGAATGGATTTCCTGGCCTAGAACATTGAATCAGTAAGTGTCCGGGCAGAGTCTCCTCAAATGCAAAGTGAGTCTGTATGTATTTTAACATATTTCATCACAGCAGAATCGAGGGATCCGGGCTAGCGCCGATGGATATCTCGGAGGAGTAGTCTCTTCTTTGTTTTTCTTGATTGAGTTTCTGTAGTTTGGGTTTGGCGGGTGTGGTGTTCGATTCTGGCAACGACCATTTTCCTGGGGCTCGTCCCTTTTGTCTTGCTTGATGGTCTCCAGCCGAAATCGGCCGGGCGTTGCCTTTATCTGGAGGTAGACTTTCAGGCTAGTTCTTTTGTTTCTATGATGGCCTGTGTCCTGTCCTTTCCTCCGAGTTGATGAGCCTGCTGAAGCTTGTTATCTGGGGGGGTTCTTTTGCAATCCGTGACTTTGGAAAAGGAATTCTGCCTCGACCTGGAGGAGAATTCCTTATTCCATATTTTCATTAGTTATAATTACACATACTTTATTTAAACCTCTTATTCCGAATTTTTATTTACCCAATTCTTTATTACAGAAGAAATAGGAATGACTGCGCCAATGAACACACGCCGCACCCCCTCAGCGCCGCGTTCCTACCTCGCACGGAACACCTAGACCCCAATAGCCCTCAGGCGGACCCGGACGCCTGTGGGTCCCCGCAATCTCCCTCCAGCGCCGTGCCCGCGCACCGCCCCGAGCGGGGCGGCCTCCGGGGCCACGCACACAGACACCCAGACACACAGACACCCAGACCTGTGTGCACGTGTGTTCGCACTGACAGGCACGGACAAGCGGCCAGAGATCGCACACCCATGCCGTGCAATCCCATGTCCCTGAATCACGGAATATGCCCTGAGCTTGAAGGCACCCCTCAAGGATTATGGAGTCCAATTCCCGGCTCTGCGCGAGACCGTTCCCAACAATCCCACCCTGTGCCCCTGAGCGTTGTGCAAACACTTCTGAGCTCTGGCAGCCTTGGGGCTGTGACCATTCCCTGGGGAGCCTGTTCAGCCCCAGCACCCTCTGGGGGAAGAACCTTTCCCTGATATCCACCCTAACCCTCCCCTGACACAGCTCCAGCCGTTCCCTCGGGCCCTGTCCTTGGTCCCCAGAGAGCGGAAATCAGTGCCTGCCCCTCCTCTTCCTCTCACGTTTGAGTTGTAGGTTGCGTGCGATGAGTTGTAGACTGTAGGTTCTCTCCTCGTGCCATGCTATTTTATGCCGTGCCGACAGGGGACGCACACCCGACACCACCCGCTGACTGCCGGCGCGGCTCCTTTAAATGCTAATAAGGCGGCGCGCGTGCCGCGCCGGCCCCCGCTGACTGTGTTAAAACTTCGGCGGGGCCATTTTGGGGGCAGTAAGACCGAGCGCGGCCGAGCACCCAAGAGATCCACCCGGCACCATGAGCGAGGCGCCGGAGACCAGCACCACGAGCCCCGCTCCCGCCACGCCGCCCGTCCCGCCCGCGGCTGCCGCGCCGCCCGCGCCCGCCGCCCAGGACGCCGCTCCCAAGAGCGCCGCCGCGCCGGGTGCGGCTGCTGGTGAGGCGGCCCCCGGCGCCGCCGCCGCCGCCACCACAACCGCGGTGTCTGAGTCGAAGAAGAAAGTGCTGGGTGAGTACCGGGCCCTGCTCCCAACTTCGCGGTGCACCTGCAGCGGGGCAGGGGGTCTGTCCGCCGCCGCCGCCCGCAGCTGGGGCCGGCGCGCTCGCTCCCCCCGCGGTGAGTCAGGCCGGGCTGCCGCCGCCTCCTCCTCCTCTCCCGCGGGCCGGGGGAGCAGCGCGGCGCCGGCCGTGACGCGCTCGGTAGCTTAGCGGGAGCCCGCGTGTGTCTTGTCCGCCCGGACCGAGAGGGACTGCGAGCGCGACACTGCAGGGCTCAGCCCTTTCCCGGCACCTGCAGGTGGCATCTCCCCCGGGAAGGGCTGCTGGAAACCTCTCCTGAGTGCTAAGGTCCCACACAACTTTTCTATTAATAAAGAATACTGCTTTAGTAATGCTTCCAGGTTTAGTGGGTTTTGTTTGCTTTGAGGGTTGGTTTTTTTGGTTTTTTTTGAGGAACGGGGTTTAGTTTCTACTTTACTGTCAGTAAAAAGGCAAACGAAATGCCATGTTGCCATCTCTGTGCTCCAGCCTGGTGCATAGCAAGTGTGACTCTTTTTCATTGTGATTAAGTAGGATCAACCTGTTGAAAAGGACAGGACTTAAGTCTGCGGGCTACTGCCGATAGGAGTGTACTATTTCTAACTGTGTAACTTCCGAGGGTTTTCTAAAGGCAAAGTTGAAGCTGACTTACAGTGCAGAGTCCCGAATTTCCTTAAGGATACACAGGATCTTCTCTTCTGAAGGGGAAGACTGGGGTCTTGCTGCAAGAAAGAGAAGCCAGGTAAAGGATTTCTCTGGAGTGGAGTTAGGAAGAATTCTAGCAAAATAGAGATTGGAGGCACAGCTAGTGTGATTCTTCTTATTCCCTGTTATCTCATTTGTCAGTAATGAGTACACAGGAATCAGCACATCCTTGTCTCTTGGTATATCTGGCTGCTTCTTGCCTTAATCTGGCTTGTTTCATTCCTGATAGTGTTTTTTACCTTGTTCACCTATTCCTATTGCTTGGACAGAAGGGATGGGGGGAAGTGAAGGTAGAATTCCTGAACTAGCAGGAAAATTAAAACCACTGTGGTGATGGTTTTGCAAAATGGGCTTATTGCTAGGCAAGCTTTTTATTAGGAATGACGAGGAAAATGATCACTGTAAATACTAATTGAAAATGGACTTGGGTTAAAGCCCATCTCAAATGTCCCTGTTAATGGTTACTTGTGTAGTTACTGTTCATTTAAGCCTTCTTTTACAAAGATCCCATTAGAAACAAAGCCTTATGCTTGCTTGGGGCATCCAAATGTCTGACTTCTAGGAATATGGATAAAGGTTACTCAACTTTCTCTTTTCTTCTGGTCACAGGAAGCTTTGGCTCTCCTTGTTAAAAGCCTGTTTTGTCATGGGTAGGAGTGGCTGATGATTGTTTCCTCTGATAGCATCAGACTACAGCATTTTGTAGAAAAATGTGGGCTTCTACTTGCTGGTGGGATGTACGTCAGCACATCGACTGCCTTCTGTGACTCATCAGTTCAGCTGGTTATTGTGTTTTCCTCTGGGCTTGTCTTGCTGCCTGCCAGACTTCCCTGCTCAGGTTTGCTAGTGACTGTGCCATGGATGTTCAGTGTCATGCTGTTGTCTGAGGTTCTTTTGGCCTACAGTGATACTTAAGGGAGACTGTAAATATCTGCAGGGAATAGTATTTCTCTAGCATGCTGTCCTAGGGGGAATATACTGGAGTCTCCCCCTGGAACAGTGTTGTTTTTAAACTGTGTGCATACTCCTCCACTTAGCAGCAGCCAGCTGGCCACAGAGTGAATTTTGACTGCCTCTCCCCAGCCTCTTGACCCCTCTGAGGGATTTTGTCATGCATCCTAGGCTTCTTCCTAATCTGGTTCAAGTAGGCTAACAGATTCCAAAGCTGTTTTGCAGGGGAGAGAAAGGATGATGTTGAGGGAAGCAGTGGTACTGGCATTGTTCGTCAAAGCAGGCTGAAACCTGCAGGTTCTGTTGGCACTATTTCTGTGTTCCCCCATCCCCTCGTGAGTGCAGGCAGCTCTTGTAGCTAATGCCATTGTGGTAGCAAGAAGTGTCTGTATGTGGTGATGTCCCTGTGAAACTGAACCTAAAAGGACTGCTATAAATACTGGTGCTGAACGCTTTACTGAACCAGTGTTGAGCACTGAAACAATGTTTTTCTGTTCCAATAAACAAGAATTCTTGGAAATGTATGTTGTACTAAGCAAGAGTCCTTTTTTCTAGGTAATATCTCAGTCATGTTAAGACTTTGCTGCTTCTAAATAAGAACAATTTCTACTAAAAAGTGTACTAAAGGAGACCAAAAACTTCACTTCTGAAAGGGCAATGAGAAAGGGTCTGTTATTGACAATAATAGCAGCAGCAATGCTACAGTGCACTGCTGTTGTCACACATGCTTACTTGAGGGGTGTATGAGAATGGCAAAACTCCAGGAGACCAAAGGTCTGCCTGGCTCTGTCATCTCCTTGTGAGTATTTAGAAAAGAACACAGGTGTAGAGTAGATGAAGGTAACAATTTACACTATGTTCTTGCCTCTAGCAGAGCGGCCTGGACTTCTAAACTGGAGATTCTCTAGTCTGTTTTCCTTTTAATTGCCTCTTGGGTTCTTGCCACCCCCAAAATATGTATGTGAGGTTTTTAGCAAGCAGTCATCTGTAGGTGACTAGACCCTTTTCAAGTAAGTACTGCACAGGTTGCTTAGGTAGTTGTAATCAAGCTGTGTTAACAAGTAACAGCTCTTAAGTTACAGAGGCTAAAACTCTCCTTTTACTAGAGGTTTGAAAAGTGCAAGTTTGTGATGTCCATTCAGTTGTTGTGAGATAAGGAGGGGTTGAACTGCCTCCATCACTGTCAAGTTCCTCCTACACATTTCTATAAGTTGGAGAAACAGGTTTTGCCAGGTCCTATAAAACACTGCAGTGTGGCTTCTAAGTAGGTGGTGTTTTACTGTTGAGACAGGAACTTGCCTTGATATGTAAGTCATGGAATATGAAGTTGGTCACTTAGTAATCAAACAATCACAGATCTTAACAGTAGGAGTACTACAAAAAAAACCAAAACTTTTGTAGGGTCTTACATTGTTAGTGTGATGCGGACAGTGCAAGAAGGAGCTTTTCCAGAATAAGGATGTGCTGCCTTTCCAGTTGGGAGGGTTGCACAGTACTTGATTCTGCTTCTTTGGGCAATTCTGGTTTCCAAGGAAGAAAGAAGAGTAACTGTAAGTGAAAGAGAGGAATTTTAAACGTCTTCCTTCAGCTGTATTTCATGTCTAGCTGTTAACCTAAAGAGAACTGATGAATGGCAGTGGAATTTTCAGCTTTGCTGCCCATTTCTGGGATAAGAAATAAAAAAGGGGATGGATGGTCAATTCTGAAAGTAGAGCTAGGTGTTGTGCTGAAGAATAATGTGTTAAAGCACTGCATCTTGTTACTGGATTAGAATGAACTGAACTGGGAGATGAAAGCACACTTTGAGTGTTAAGGGAGCAGACCAAGTCTTGGTTGCAACTTTGTCTGCAATTACAGAAGTATTTACTTAACATTATTGTACTTTCTTATATTTTAGATTAACTTCTGTAATTTTCTTTCCAGCCACCAAAGTTCTTGGCACAGTCAAGTGGTTCAATGTCAGAAATGGATATGGCTTTATCAACAGGTATGTTTAAATTCTGATAGCTGTATTTATGCTGTACTAAGATTCATAGTACACATGATAGGCCATGTGTTACTAGTTGCAGCAGAGACCTCAGGACCTGACTACAAGTTTGTGCAGCTGATAGTCATCTTAGGCCAGGCACTCAGCAAACTCTTTCTTAAACACCTCAGCCCCCAATCAAAGGTTATGTGTATGGGGAGAAAAAAGAAAGGGTCGAACTCACTACAAATTTGGTCTGTTATCTGTTTCTCATGTTTACTTCTACTACACTCTTAATGAGCTGCATATTCTTTAGTGACTGCCTGGCTTTTTTCAAAGGCTTTAGAAAGGTAGGAGGATGAGGGGAAATACTTTTGGATAAACTTCCGGTGTTAACTGCTTGGTCAGAATACCTCCTGTAGATACTCACTGAGATTCTCTAATAGTATCTCACTGACAATATGCTTAGCCTGGGTTTCATAGAAATTCTCTCCTTGTATCTTTTGGATTTTTCCCTCTTCTTTTGGCACAGACAAACCTCTGAATAGCACTGAGAATCCAAACAGCTGTATGTGAGATTGATTGTACTGCAACCTTAGGTGCAGAAGACCCATGCTTCCAATTTACTGCAGGAAACTCTGGCTTTTAAGGCTGAAATATCTTTGGGGCTTAAATGTCTTGTGTACTTTTTTGAGGAATGTAACTGCTGCGTGCTGAGTGCTAGTCTTTCAAAAAACATACCTAGCAAGTTATTTCACTCTGCAAGCTGTTACACATCAGGTAGATTTGGTTGAGTTGGACAGTGCAGAAAGGGGTAGAAGACCTCACATTCATGGATCTGAAGATGGTAGTGGTGTGGTAGTAATCCCAGTCTCTGGAGGTTATTAGCCAGTGTTATGTAAACTTAGAAGAAAAGTTTTAGTTAGGAAGTCCTCTTAAAATCTCTAATAGCAGTTGATACAAGAGCCTTCACCTGGTTGTGATGTAATAACTTACTAGCTTTCTTCCTAACTTGAAGTCTACTGTTGCTTCAATCCAGGACAACAAATTTGGGATTATGCATTATCTTCACAAACTCTTTGACCCACCTGTTCGGTTTGCTGAGAAGGAATTGAGTGAACAGATGGGGTGGGGGGGGCTTAGGCTGCTTTCTTATTTTATGGGAACACAGATTCAAGGTTTCAGATTTACCTTTGTGTTTTGCCATGTGGAAGCCTGAACTGTCTGGCCTAATCCAGAAAGCCTCATGTTCATGTCTGGGTCCTCCTCCTGTGGACTCTCCTAACACCCCTTGTGCCTAGTTGCTTTGAGTTTCACTGAAAGGAGATCTCTGTTAACAGCTGTGGCCAGTCCTGTTGGTAGTCTTGTTTGACCTCTGCAGTAACAGCTCAGATTGCAGTCCCTCTGGAAGTGTTTTTGGGGAGTTAGAGTAGTGAAAAACAAGCAGTCCAGTCATCAACTCTGCCCTGCATAAAAAGAAAACACTGAATGCATGCCAGAAGATTACAAAGAACCTCCCCCATCCTCTCATGCTTTTGAAGGCCCTGGAGTCCTTTCTGTTCTCAAGCAAATGATCATGGAAGTTTAGAGTGGGGTTTTAGTAGCATAGGCTTAGACAGAATGTATGGAATTCAGGGCATGTGCTACAGGCTAAGAGAAGGAGAGTTTCACTTGAAAAGCCAGGAATTTCTAGTTAAGTCTTTTTAGACTAAACTCTTATGACTTCTCACTTTCTTTTACAGAAATGATACCAAAGAAGATGTGTTTGTTCATCAGGTAAGACAGCAGTAATCATGCTTAGAGATGTGTACTATGATAGGTTTCTAATGCAGCTTCCTGCAACAGCTACCCAACCTTGTCCTGGCTTCTCCTTAGAATATTTTCGGCAGATAACTTGAGTGGATGTGTATGTTGAAATTTTCAGGGAGAAACATTAGGTTGTTTTCCTTCTCTATGAAGGGCTAGGTATTTTTATCTTTCTTAACCCTTTTTTGTCTGCTCTAATTTGAACACTAAAGGTGTTTTTTTTGGTGAGGTTTTTGTTTGGTTGTCTCCCCTTGGTGAGATGCCTCCTCTGTGAATACCTTGCTACTGTTGTCTGTCCTTCCTTCTAGTTCCTTATGCTCCTTGTCTTTTGTTTCTTCCTACCCTCTTCACTTGCAGGTCTGTTCTGTCTTCCCTCCCTGGTATTGGAGAGAAAGTGATCTAGTCTGGCTCCTAACCAGCCTGGGTTGCCATCAGCTGTTTCTGCATGAGGCAGCTGCTCTTAGGCAGAAGAGGAGGAAGGCTGTGTGCCAAGTGTGCCCAAGCAGAGAGTTTGCCCAGATGCTTGTTATTGGTTAATTTCCCTTGAGCTGTCAGGAGGCTGTTCTAAGTTTATACTGTGACTCTCAGGTTGCAGGCAAATAATGGCAAGACAGAGGATGCTGTCTCCATGCTGATATCAACTGATTAGTTGTCTTATGTCTGGTTTTACATCATTCACTAGAAACTGCAATCTTGCCCCTAGAGTTTGTCCCATATAAAATGTCTGCAGGCTCATGTGGTCTTTGAAAGCATGAACTTTTTCTGTGGCATAAGTGACAGTATTTCTATCAAACATAACCAGGAATTTTGTTCCCAGAGTCAGTCATTGCGAATGAAGGAGGATATGTGCATGTGTCCTTAGCTGATGAGTCAACACTGAGAGTTAGTTTAGTTCTTGTGTCTTGATGACTAAATAGTGGTAACTGTGGTAACAGTGGTAACTGTTTCTCTGGGCCATAGGGTGTACACACATTGTCTGAATGTGTCTGAAGCTAGGATAAATCTAGTGCCTATTATGAGAGAAAATGGTGTTGGGAAGTGTGCACAGTACATGCTCCAGCTTCAGCGGGTGGGCTTAAGAGCGAGAGCTGTCAATGTGTATACTGATTTTTTTATGGTCATTTTCCTTCCTTAGTGGCCTGTGCTGTGGGCATGCTGACACATCTGTGGTCTGATGGGATTATGTCCAGAGGAGAGTGGGAACAGTTCTGGAAGAGAAACATGTTTTGGATAGGCAGCAGTGCCTTAAAGACAAATGAGATTTCCTTGATACTTCTGAGACAATATCCTGGAAAATGGCTTTTGTGCCATTGGGAAGGCTGCCAGCTGAGACCCAAACAGAAGCATTTAGTTTCTATTTAGTAATAGTGTGTGTATATATATATATATATATATATATATATATAGTATATATATATATTATCTATACTATATAGATAATATAGTATTATCTGTGCTGTTTTGTCTCCTTCACGTGTAGAGAAGATTATTCCCCTAAATGTAAACTGGTGTGTGGAAAGGGATGGGCACTTCCCATCTCCTGTGGCTGACGTCCTTTTGGGGTGAGCAAAACTGGCTTTGTTTCAGAAATACCACATCATGTGCAGATCTGCATCAGATTAACCCTCTTGGCAGGCTGGACATGGCAGAGTAGGTGCTTCTAGTGCTGCTCTGGTTTGGCTGCAGTTGGATGTTCCTCATCCTGTACGTGGATGTGCTTGCTCCTAAATCCTGGGACATTCTGGCCAGAGCTCCTGATGGGGCCATCTGACGAGGGAGGCAAATCCATGCCGTGAACAAACATCCTGCTTCAAACTCCCTCTGCTCTGACAGTGGCTGCTCTGCCTCTCCCTCCTGCCTGGGAGGGGCTGGATTACACTCCTAATCCCTTCAGAATAAGGTTGACCTAGTTGAATAGATACAGCTTCTCCCTGCCTCCCCTGCATGCATTCGCACAGGGAGGGAATGGGGGTTAGTGCTTGGTGTCTGGCTATTGGATGCTATTTATAACTAGTACAGACTAAAATGCTTTTCTTTTTAGGGCATGCATGGCTTGCTTTGTGTTAACCCTTTGTCTTGCAGGGACCCCAGACAATGTTTTTGGAAAGGGCAGTTCTTCACCTTGTGTCCCTGTCTCGTTGGTTGGTGCAAAGTGCTGTCCAGGGCACTGTGTCAGTCAGCTACAGGTGCTGTGAGCAGAAGGGATCCATCTGCCTCATGGGCTGCAGTGTGTTTTACAATTTATTAGGAAAAGTGTCAGCAGCCAGAGCAGTTACATTTAATTAGGCAGAGTTTAAATCAATGAGCTGTGAGGAGACGTTTTTATCATTCTCTTCTCTTGATTGTGTTGATCATGTGCAGCCTGAAGTACCTGCACCAGGAATTGGTATAACAATTTTTGGCTGTTACTGGGACAGTGCTGGATGTGCTGATGATGTGGTGGTATGAACTTATGGAAAGAACTCTTCCAAGCAACCTGAACTAGCTCTGGAGGCTCTTCTGGCTGCCTCTTCATCCCTGGGAAAGGAAAGGCTTTACTGTTGAGTGTTGTCTGTTAATATGAAACATCTGTCTTCTGAATCAGGGAAGCTGGTAAACAGTAACAGGGAGAATAGTGCTCTCTGCCCCCTCTGGATAAACAGAGTAAAAGTCATTTCATCAAGCTTAGGGCTTAGACTTGTTAGAGGCTTATTTCAGTGATGTTTATCTGCAGCTGAAGTAATAAAGCTGTATAATTTCTGCTTGGATTTCTAGGATTTACTCAGATTTGTCCTGATTGCCTTTATAAAACAAGCTCCAGCCTACTGCAGCCTCTACCTTCTGTTGGCAATTGCAGGTCTGGATTCTTGAAATTTCTGCCCATAAAGCTGGGAACAGAACATGTGGGATACTGTTGCTTTTATCTTCAGTTATGCTTTTTGAAGGATATTTGAGAACCTTCATCTATCTTAAGTGTACCCTCTGCTGAAAAGAAATTTGTTAGTCCTTTCTTCTTCTGCACTTACAGGGAAGGAGTTTGAAATACAGCTTATTGACATCTCTGTCACATGCAAAGTACAAGTCTTACAAGTTGTAGTCAGTTGTTTCAGTATAAATAGGACTAAAACATTAACTAAATTATTAACTTTCCTGCAGATTAAGGGTTTTAGTACTCGTATATAACATTTCTGGAAAAGCAAGCACTTCTATCTGTTTTTTAGAAATTGGACAGTTACACTAAAAGGTCAGCAGAAAGCAAACAGTTATTTGAGATCATTGTGGAGTCTCTGCTTGCTACAGTAATTCCCAAAGGAATTGCCTTGAACAGCTCATTCAGTTTCTGTATTAGAAATCCCCAAACCTCTTGAGATGTTTTTGCTTTGATAATAGTAGTATGTGCACTCTTACATCCTTCCTCAGGGCAGTTCAGGGATGCTTCAGGATATAGGGAAAAGGTATGGCTAGAAGGACATGCTGGTCTGTTTCCTGAAACACAAAGGAGACTGTATTCAGCAGCAACGAAAATTGGTTTCTAGACTAGTCAATATGAGCTTTAAATTGAGTAAATTTTTCCTTCAGTTGAAGACTTTCTGGGGCTGTTGACTAAATATTGTTGCTATGCAAAGGTAACAGCTCCACTGATGGTCATTCTGCAGTTTTTCTGAACTGCAGACAGATAGAACAACTCACTCTTCTGTTCCTGCCCTACATCCCATTTCCTAAGTCGGGTTTATGCCCTGTGTTTCCATGTGTATTTCTCTCTGCTGTCTCTGCACCTCCCTTCTTCTTGCTAACTACAGATTCCCGTATCAGGAAACGTAATGTGAATTGGTCTTTAGTAATCTAATGCAAGATAATGATGTTTCACTAAGAAAATAACTACCAGATTAGTTTGTACAATGCATGTCTAATGATCTTTTCTCCTTGGCATCTTTGCCTAATGAACAGACCATAGCCTTGCCTTGCTAATAACCTTTTGTGGAGTCCTAGAAATGCTCCACAGAATTACAAGCAAGGTGTTTGTAGCTGACACACTGAAAATTGCTCCAGGAGGTTTGAGTGTTTCTGTGAGTCTGAGGAGATGTACAACTGGCTTCGATCCAAACCCATGTTGTTATTTTTATGTAAAAATAATAGTATTATTATCATTCATAGCTATTATTGTAGTACTTTGGGGGTTCTGTCCAGGAGGTGGCTAAGATTGCATTTGTCTGTTCTGGTACTATTCCTGTGTTATCACAGACTCACCTAATATTTGGGAGTCTCATTACAGTACTTAGATAAAATGCTAATTTATTACACCAGAGTTACAGTAATTATTTTTAGTTACTGTGACTTGCCATGATACCATATAGTTAATGCTTCCACAGAAATGCTCTGGGTCTTGAGTTCTCTTTAGATGGTCTACAGCTCTCCTAATGACTGAAGGCAGGGGTCATGCTGCTAGAGCTGCCTTGCTACATCTTGGAGGAGATCAAACACTGAGTATGAACCCTGTTCAAGGAGAGATTGGTAATAATTTCCATATTCAGTGTCCTGGACAGAGCAGATCCTGGGACAGCAGCTGATTTATAAACTCATAGTGAGAAAACAGGTGATCTTGAACTGAGTATTGGTGGGCCTGTGAAATAATAAACATCTGTGTATCTGAAATACCTTAGTATGGTGACTGCTCTGGTATATAGAGTTGGAATGTTAGCAGAGAAATACTGCCCTTCCCTCATCTGTCAGGCTGTGAATGTGTAAGATAAGTAAGATAATATATTTTTATGCATCTTCCTTTCAAGACGGCGATAAAGAAAAACAATCCACGGAAATACCTGCGCAGTGTTGGCGATGGAGAGATTGTAGAATTTGATGTGGTCGAGGGAGAGAAGGTGAGAGATCATGGAGCCTCAGGATGTGGTCCAACAGAGAGAACATCACATACAACATTAGCTGTGTGTCTAGCTGATGTGTTGATCACTGGGTTGGTGGCATTCATACAGCTGGTTGTTCTTTTCTCACACCACCCTGGCTGCCTTTCTTTTGTTCTCTTAGGGTGCAGAAGCAGCTAATGTCACTGGTCCAGATGGAGTCCCTGTGGAAGGCAGCCGCTATGCTGCAGACCGGCGCCGCTATCGGCGAGGCTACTTTGGCCGACGCCGGGGTCCACCTCGGAGTGTGAGTTCAATTTCCTTGGATTGCTACTGCCACACACAATACTGGCAGGGCTGTTTCTTACTTGACTGTCTGAGGCACGTCTGACCATGCAACATAAGTCTAATAAACTTTCAAGTTGTGGTGTACAAGGCATCTTGACAAAACCAGAACAGATTGGTATTACAAAGTGGATAAGTACTAGAAAGCTTCATAAACTGAGAAGCATTATTTTTTTGAGTTCTGAGTCTCAATTATACCTTGACTACTGTCAAATACTGTCAAAAACCTGTTCCCACTGTCCATCCTAGTTTGTTTGAATATTTAGTTATCCTTATCACTTTGATACGTGAGACAGCATCACAGATGATTGTGGGGTTTTTAATTGTGTATGGTCATGGTAATTAAAATGGCAGTGGAGAATGGGAAGGATACCTGTGAAACTTAAGGTAGACTACCAAGTGCTGTCAGGTGGCTACAGCTTTTTTTCCTACTTCATCAGATGCAGAAAATGCACTTCTGTTTCTAGATATCTTGTTAAATTCCTTCTTTTAAAGGGAAGACTAGTACACAAGGAACTGTAAGTCATGTAACATTGTATAAAACAGACATTAACAATGGCTGGCATTTAAAACACAAACCACAAACAAAAATCAAACCAGAAAAAATGCCACCCAAACCAACATGCAGCTTTATCAATTAACAATTAAAGGGGAAAGATAACCACTGCATCTCTGAAGGATTGAAAAGACTGTGTAGAAAGAGTGTTTGATGTGAGTAGTACAGTTTTTCTATCTTAAAATTTCTTGATGTTTTTGTGGGGGATTCCCTGTGGAATGGGCCTTTGTGTAGAATGTGAAGAGGTCTGTGGCAAGTTTCTGTGTGATGTCTTTGTTAGCTTTCCAAATACAGAACTGTCGTGATCAATAGCTGCCTCTGCATAATGTGTACCCCTTACAGTGCATTTGATGTAGTGAAATACACTTAATATGCAGTAGAGAGAACATTTCTAAGATCAGTTTCTTAGTCTGTGGGGAGGAGGGGCAGCACTGATGGCTCGTGTTTTGTCCTTATCTTAACTTTGCCCAAATTTAAGCCTAAAAAGAATCTACTGCTTTTTACCCAGTATGCTGGGGTTTCTGTACTGATAAGTTTTTGAGCTTGCATTCAGGGTTATGGTTAATGTACTGCCTGTCAAATACAATACTTCTGTTTTCTTTTGGTAGCAGGGTGGTGAGGGAGAAATCAAGGATGGGGTCACAGAAGGAGGACAACTTCAGCAAGTGCACAGGAATCCTACCTATCGTCCCCGCTATCGCAGGTCTGTATGGTTCCTTTGCTCAGTTATTCAGATGCTTTTGTGTTCTATACAGGCTTCCAAGTGTGGGAGCACTTACACAAATGGCAGGGACAGTGAGAAGCATTTTAATTACTTGGAGAAATTTGTTTCATGTGCTTGTATGTTCAGAATCATGATGGCCCAGAAAGGGAAAAGAATTGCTTAGAATCCCATTACTTCTCACATCTGAGTAGCATGTTGAAGTTAGTTGCAGTATCCATGTTATCCCAGCTGAACACTTACACTTTCCTGGACAAGTAATAACCCAAATCCTTGATCTGGGACCCTGCTGGGGGTGCTGGTGGGTGAAAACTGTGTGCGAGCTGGTAAATGTGGAGTTGCAGCCCACAAAGCAACCACATCCTGGGCTGCAGCAGAAGCAGCATGGCCAACGGGCATGACTGCCCAGTACTTGAATGGGGCTTGTAAGAAAGATGGGGTTAAACTTTTTAGCAGGTACTGTTGTGTTAGCGTGAGGGGTAATGGTTTTAAACTACAAGAGATTTACAGTAAGTAGAAGGAAGACTGTTTTTACGTGAGTCTGGTAGAACACTGAAACAGGTTGCCCAGAGAGGTGGTAGATGCCCCTTACAAGGTCGGGTTGGACTGGGCTCTGAGCAATGTGATCTAGTTTGAAGGGGGTTGGACAAATGACATTTAAAGGTCCTCAAGGAGCTGGTTTGCCTGCCATTCATTCAGTTGCCCCTCATCATGTTGTCCTTGTTTATCAAGTAGCTTATGAAGTCAAATTCCAACATTGAATTTAAAGATGAACTGTGAAAATTATGTGATCCCCATTTCTTCATGTGCATGTCTGTTCAAAAACAAAGAGGTGAATTACAGTGCAAGAGCAGCAATAAGCTGAATTTGATAGGGATAACAAGATTATTCTTAATTGTAATGATTTGCCTGTTCCATGTACAACAGATCCATCCTTTTGGAATCTGGGTCTAAAAGCACAAGTCTTCCACCTCTACTTTGAGCTTTTCTGTTTATGAATAATCATGTTCAATTTGGCTCCTTTATCTAGGACTGTGGAAAATGGAATACTAATGATGCTTGTAGGCATCCAAGCTGAATAAATTCAGTTCCTGAAAGTCTTCATTAGTTTTGGGCAGTCAGAGATAGCACCATACCAAGTCCAGTGAGGCTTTTGCATGTCATGTGGTTGAATCACAGGCTGAATAACTTGTCTGTGAGTAATGGAAACTTGGGATTTTCTGATGAAATTTTCCTGTGAGAGGAATGATATCTCCTATCAGTTCACAGTGCTTCTGTTTGAGTTTGCAGGTATTGCTTTTGTTTACAGGCACTAAATCCAGTGACACTAGTACTTTTGTTAGGTTCCTTTGGAAAAGCTTAAATTGGTTTTTGGTACTAGGCATCTGTGGATTAGCTAATGGGAACTGGATTTTGGCTGTATTTTGACAGTTTACAAACATTGTTTATACTAAAAATAAGATTAAATGCTCTTGTATACATCAAGAACATGGACTTGATAGCTTAGTGTTAATGAGGTCCAGCTCACCTGTGATAGGTGCTTTTCCTAGTTGTTTAAGAGGAGAAACATGAGGCCAAGAGCAAAGATCTAGGAATGGTTTGCAGGTAGAAGTGAGTAAGGTTACAATGACTGCACCATTAATTAGGAATAGGCCTGGGCTGGTATTTAGTCATGCCAAAGCTAACTCGGCACAAACAGCCTGTGTCGCCACTACTGGCTTGTTTCTTCTGCTAGCCAGCAGTTCAGAGAGGCTAACTGCATCTTCATTGCAGAATAGACAGTATAATATGGTGATGGAGCTTCAGCAGTGAAGAGACACACACTTTCTTTGTCTTTCCTTTCCAACTATATGCCAGCCAAACCCCCAAGGGATGGTTTGAATGGTCAGCATTCAAAATTGTTGAAGATGATACTGGGTTATGGGAGGTTTTGCTGGACTAAAATTACTGTAGTTTAACCTTTCTTGGGCTTCTTTCATACTTAACACCTCATTCTGCCCTTCTCAGAGGGCCCCCTCGCCCACGCCCTGCTCCAGCGACAGGAGAGGTTGAAAACAAGGAGAACCATCATGAGGCCAGTGCCATGAGCCAGCAGCCATTGCGCCGTGGCTACCGGCGCCCCTACAACTACCGGCGCCGGCCGCGCCCAGCCAGCGCTCCAGCACAGGAGGGCAAAGAGGTACAGACAACAAGCTGTTCAGAGCCATGAGCACCTCTCCTGGGAGGAAAGGCTGGGGGAAATGGGATGGTTCAGCCTGGGGAAGAGAAGGCTTGGGTTGACCTCATTGTGGCCTTCCAGGGCCTGAAAGGAAAGATGAGGTAAACCTGTTGCAAGGGCCTGTAGTGACAGGACAAGGGGGAATGAGTTAAGATTGAAAGAGAGTAGGTTTAGATTAGATTAGAGGAAAAAAAAGTTTCCTGTGAGGATGATATTTTTCCTTGTGAGGCCCTGGCACAGGTTGCCCAGGGAAGCTCTGGCTGCCCGATCCCTGGAAGAGTTCAAGGCCAGGCTGGATGGGGCTCTGAGCAACCTGGGATAGTGGAAGGTGTCTCCTGGCCATGGCAGAGGATTGGAATGAGGTGATCTTCAAGGTCCCCTTCCAACCCAAACCATTTTATGATTTTAAGTAGAAGAGATTTTAATGTGGTGAATGCCCAGGACCTTCTGCCCTGTGTGAGTTTTTATTAAATGTGTTCATGTGCTGGATAAGTCTGATTACCAAATTTGATGCACTGATTTCATTGCCTGCTTCTTCTGACCCTCTTGGAGAATAAGCACCTTATCTTAAAAGGAACCAGCAGTGGGATAGGGATTGCTTCTGGATAGTTCTTAATTGGGGACAGACTGTAGCAACTATTTTTTAAGTGGAAACAGTTGTGTGTTCCTGCTTCCACAAACCTTAACTCTGAAGAGAATTGGATTTGAAAGCTCTAGGTCTATTTCCTGAACTGTTTGAATGAGATAATTTCAGGATACTGTTTGCAAACACAGATTCTACTTTAATGAGGGAAGATTTTCTCATTCAGTGTCTACTTGAGGTATTTCCTTGACAGAATCTTCTGTGTAATACTGAATTACAGGTAATACACTAAAATTTAACATTTTCTGGAGATTCATTTTTCTTGGTTGTTCTAAAACCTGCATTATGCTGGCTGTACCACTGAAGAGAGGAAGGGTGTGGAGGTCAGCCTTTGCCTATAATAAGAGTTTGCTGTGTCTCAGACAAAGGCAAATGAAACACCTGCTGAAAATCCTTCTCCAGTGACAGAGCAGAGTGGTGCTGAGTAATGTCCGGCTCCCCAGGCACCTTTACCATCGTTCAGGTAAGGAATATGGATAGTTCCTGCTTTCCAGCAGGAAACAGAGTGTGTATGCTTCTAGGATTCTGGCCACATGCCCTTATGTATGGCTTGGTATTTGTGATAAGTTCTGAGAGTGCTGTAGAGGCAAACAAAGATGCTGCTTTTCTCTTCATTCTCCCCTCTGCTTCTGTATTTGTCACAAAGTTTTGCTTTATAATTGATTCATTTTTCCAGGAAGCTCTCTGGTCTGTATAGTGATAGCATCTGTTGATGAGTTATTTTATTTTAGGCAGATCCTGATTACAGACAGGATAAGCCAGTTGTGCTTATCCTGCCTATTATAACTCTCTTTACATTTGACATCTTGTCTATTTATTGAGAAAGTGAAACCTAAACTGCATTTTTTTAAACATTTGGCTCTTCAACAGGTGTCCTGAAGTACAGCTCAAAAGTAACACCAAAGAAACACACAAGCAATAAATTGTCAACAGTGATGACGAAAGCAAAGATTTGAAATACCAAAATGTAAAAGAAAATTTACCAGCAGCTGAGATCCAGGGAACGCCTACAAGATAGATGCATGAAGAGAAAGAGAGCGAGATTCAGAAAGAACAGCCTCTCTAGTTTCAACAGCAACTGTGGGGCTTCTTGTTTTGTGGTGTTTTTTTCCCTAGAATTTCACTGTTTTGCTAGTATTGGGGTTTTTTTTCAGTTTTTCTTTTGGTATTAAACTGAAAAGGGGAAAAAAAAAAAAACCAACCAAAGAACTAAAATTGAAACAAAATGCTTTTTTTATTGGATGCTGGTGCTAAACCTCCCAAGTGTGAGTTGTTTTTTTTTTTCTGTGCCAGTCCTGTTCACTGCAGGATGTGGGGAGGACAAACTTCCGCTTTCCTTGTTAAGATCTATTTGAAGCTGTGCACATGGGTGATGTTCCTCTTAAATAAAAGTGATTTCAACTACCAAAAGAAATCTGGTTTAGTGTGTTTTTTCATGTTTATTCTTAAAATAATTAATTATTTTAATCTTGCTGCTTCAGCATTTATATGTGAAAGAGAGCTGCCTCTTTGGTGTGTACTGCTGGATAATACCTGAGCATGGTTAGGTGGATAATATATTAATATAATATATTATAAAAATAGAATAGATATGTCAATATATATATGTATATTGATATATCTATATTCTATTAATAATATTAATAATTTGGTGGATATATATTTTTATTACAAAACAACCTTTGCAAAGAAAAGCTATAACTTACACTGTTCCCTCTGTTCCTCTGGCTCCAGTGATGGTTAATAGTTGGGTTTTCCTGGGGCAGGAGTTTGGGGCATGTGGAGTGAGTTCCTGGAATTTTTTTGCTTCATCTGTTTTGCTAGGCTTTTGTGTTCTGTAAACAGCAGAATCCAGGTTTTGAGACTGCTCAAGAAGGACACTGGCATAGTAACTACCACTTTATCCAAGCTTCTGTTCTGAATAATATTTGACTGGCTTCTCTACTCTTATTTCAAACCAGTGAAATCTCTGTACCATCTCATTTTAATGAGCAAAGTCCTGAGCTGTCTTATAATATCAGTGGTTTTGTAATGTTCCGCCATAAAACTTGGCTTTCTTCCAAGTGTTATCAGTCTGCGTCCAGCTGTTTGAATATGAGTGTGTATCTTGTGTCCTTCATTGTCTAGTCCAGCGTTTCTCACGTTCCTGTCTTGCAGTTGCTGTTACCCAAACCTTAGATAAGTATATTTGTTTTTCAAACAAATATTCCTGTTAATCTTGAGGAATTAAGCAGAGAGTGCAGGGCACAATTGCACTTGAAATTTTGCTTCCGGCTTCTGGGAAGGTGAGGAAGGGTCCTTGCATCCTGTTGCCTTTGCCTTGAGGAGAAGGAGGGTGGGAAAAGGCTTAGTGGTGCCTGAGTTGCACTGTTTACAGCTGACTGAATTGCAAGGGATTAGGAACTTCTTAATGAGTTGGGAAGTGAAAGCCGTATGCTTGGTTATTTGGAAGTTGAAGAAATACATCTGTTTTGACACAAAATAAAATGCATCAAGGTGAGAAAAATGTAAGTAATGGTACCTTTTAAAAATTCTTAAGCACCTTTTTTTAAAAAATCTTTTTATGCTTAAATTTTGTTATGAACTAAATATGAAGACACATTGGGACGAGGTTGATAATTTCACCATAACGAGCAGATGTAAGATATTCATAAATACTGAAATGTTACTGTAGAACTTGTCATAAAAACTACTTGAACTGCCTTTAAAAGGTGTTTTTTTCCTTGAGAGATTTGACAGGCTAAAGAGAATTTTCTTAATCTCTGCAAAAATGTAAGTCAGATTGAATCAGGTTAGCAAAAGTACCTAATTAGCTTTTTTTTTTATGAATGGAGAAGATGAGGGAGAGATGCAAGTGATGTCCTAGTATTGAGTTCTATTTGTTTTTTCTGTCTTGCCCCCAATAAGAATATTTGCATAAAACAGAAGCCAATGACTGACATAACCTACTTCATCCCTTAATTCCCTGCTTATGAAAAATACAAGCCTAACTCTACCAAAGTTTAAAGCACTTACTAAAATTACATTTCAGATGTCTTGGGCTGTGCATAAATTGTTCCTTTTCTAGGCCACTAGCACTCTTGTTAACTGAATTTGCCAGGAAAAAGATACAAACCTGGTGCTCAATTATGAGGGTCATTTCTCTGGACAGCTGGTGCTTGTGTATCTGTAGATAAGGCTATGGCTTATTTGCCTCAAGCAGAATTTCAGATGAGAGCTTAGTTTGTGTTGTGTTGGTTTGGTTTCTTAAAAAGACATTTAGCAGAGTAGTTAATGTGCTGCAAAAACATTTCCTGTGGCTTGTGAACTTTTGAGGAGGATAAAAAAGGGAGAAAATACTTTTGTAGGCCTTCCTTTGTGCATTGTTTCATTTGAACATAATTGCATTCAGAGTCTGGAGAGATAGGTGTACTGTAAGCTTCTGTCTTGGACAGTGGTGCTGCCATGGGAGAACTACACAGGTGCAACAAGTGCCTTGGAAGTAAAACTCTTTCTGTTGGAAAAAAACTTTAGAAATAAAGCCTGTGCCACACATAAGAGGGGTGAAATCAGCTGTGGATGTCTGACTCTGTTATTTGTTGTGGCTTTTTAGAGAAGTCTCTTTGCAGATCCCTAGTTCAAAGCTATGGCCTTAGACATCGTTCTGCTTTCTGCTGGTTTGGCTTTTAGGAGGGCCAAGGAGCCTTTAGCACTGCTGAGATTTTGTAGAGAGAAAATCCATGCTCTGAAATGCTCAGAGTTGTAGGGAGAAGCATCTGCATGAGCCAAGTGGCAGTGGGATCCTTCCTCAGGTATAAAGGGGATGAGAAGATTTTGGAGGCCATATCAAATAAGTGGTAGCCTGAACTTCCTATTTTGTGCTGTTTGCAATAATGGAGCAAGGCTGCTATGATTGAATTTTGAGTCCTAGAGCAGGACAGTGATGCACTGAGCAGAAAATGAATCTTGATGACTTTTAATACCACCAGCTGATGAAATGAGTAATTAATATCATAAGGTTTTAAAATGTGATAGAAAAGACTCAGAGCTTCATTGTATTTCCTGACTAACATCAAAATATATTATTCTTCAATGTTTGGCTGTAAGTTTTGACTTGTAAATGGTGACCTGAGTAAGACCACAAAGGTCCTTAGAATTAATCAATTATACTGCCACTTTCATGCCAGTAGTGCCTCTATGATACAGTTTTTGTTCAGAAAAAAAAGAACACTATTTTAATAGTATGTGTATAAAAAGGTGTTACAGATTGAATTTCAGGAAAAATTGCTGCAAGAATCTGGACTGAAATTCTGAAAATATGCTAAAAGGTAAAACAGTTCATACAGATTCTTCAGCTTTTCTGAGATAACCTGAATTGGGCCTGTAATGAAGAACTGGAGGGCAGTAGTAGTAAATGAAATAAATATTCTAGGCAGAGCTCTAGGATGTGTTCTGACAAGGTCAAGATGCCTGAGTGGATGTGTGAAATGTTCCCATTTCAGTCCCCTTTCAGTTGTTTTACACTGAAGAGAAGGGCAGCTTTCAATCATCAAAATTATACAGGAAGTTCTGTATAAGTCTCTTAATTTTCTTGGCAAGAAATTGTCAGTGGAAACTTAAAACAGAATATTGAGAATATTTATTATTATCTAGTTGATGGCTCTTGGGTAGGTTACTCTTGGGCATCAGCCTGTTGACCTGCCAACAGGTGCAGTGCATAACTAAGATTGCTGTGCCATGGGTGGTGAAAGCATTGCACTGTTACATACCATACCACACAATAATTCTCATCACAGAAAATGGCGTGCTGGGGATTTAAGAGATGTCAGCAATCCAGTTTACTGGTACAGTTATGTGAGCACTAGATGGGGCTGTTACTTCACTTATTTTTTTCTGGAAATTCATGGACACACCCCTGTGACAGGAAATAAAGGTGTTGCAATGTGCGCTATCTGGGCTCTGCTGCAGGCTCTAGCCGGGCTGAAATAGGGTAGCTGGGGAGTTATAACTCAGTGAATAAATAAAGGGGAAAAAACCCAAAGTATAAATATCTTGCTGTATAGATTTTCTAGGAATAAGCATTGCTGCCTATCCCTAACTTTTTGCTTGGAATAATCACATAACTGGGTAGAAAATCTTAGGGAGAAGACCTACTCGTGGGAATGTCAAGTGTAGAGATGAAAGTTGTTCTTATCATTTGTACCCCTAGACATACTTGGTGCCACAAACAAAAAAAAAAATAACAAAACAAAAGGAACCCAACAAAGTTAAATTGCCTACATATTTTTTACTTCAGCGTATAAACATTGTCTGAATTTAGATCAAAGAACTATACAGCCTAAAAATTGGCAAACTTTTGGGGATCATTTAGATGTGATTTAAATCATTAAATACCTCTTCAGAAGTGATGGAGCAAGCTCTCAATTGCTTCATAGTGCTTGCTTCCTAGTTAAAAGAGACTGATTTTAATAAAAGGGAAGATCCTTAAAACTTACTGCACTGACTTCCATCTCTGGTAAATTACTGATCTATGTATAACCGCAAGGTGCTGCTCTTAATCCACATCCTAACTAAAAAAGTAATTTTTTTTGGTAGTTTTCTACAATTGCACAGTAAAAACATACAGAGATAAGCATGTTCTATAACATGGTTAGTTTGGTTTCTGTAGCAATGCCACCACACACACTGTAGTCTATTATGGTAAAAAAAATTTATTGCATGCTAGCTTCAGAGGGTTTGAGACGAACAATCTTTCTGGGGAAACCAGTTCAAAGAAATGGTTAAAAATCTGATGAAAGAAGATGAAACACCTATAGATGATCTATCTAAATAATAAAACTGTGTAACTGAACACTTAGATGATAATCCTAAATAAAACCAACTCAATCTATCTGCCAATCTAGAATTTCACCTGTGTTTCATTTTGAAGAAGAAGCAAGGCATAGGCTGGCACAATGCCACTGTATGGTCCTCTACAGCATCCCTCCAGTTTCTTCAGGTCTCAAAGAATTCCAGTTAAACTGACCACAGAATGAATATGATCTTCCAGGGAAGAGGACAGAGGGTCTTTAAATTGTGTGTGCAAACACTACTAGGATTACTGATGGGCATCATGCAAATAACACATTGCTGCTTTTTACACTCAGCTATACAAAGCTATATGTGTAATCTTATTAAAATACATCCACAGACATTGACAAATGAGTTCTTAGCAAGAGGAAAGAAAATCCATTTCCCACAGTGCCTGTGAAATCTTCACAGCTGGGAGAAAAAAAGGACCTAAGTGATTTTCCAAGGGATGTTGTTCTGCCAGCATGACCAAGTTCAGTTTATTCCTTTTTTTGCCCATCACCTCTAGATTCCGTTAGAACGTCTTGCCATTTCTTTTCCATCTGCTCTTTGCATATCAGGAAGACATCTTTCAAGTGCTGCATGGCGTTGTGTAGGTCTGGGTCGGTCCGGATAGCTACACAGTCATAGGCCATCTGGGCTGCACACACTGCAAACACAACAGGTATTATTTCCTGGCTAGGAAAAAGCAATGGCTGATTCAATAAATAAATTCAATAAATAAAATTAATTATTATCAGTTCAGATCTCAGAGAAGGCTGGAAAATAAAATGGAAACTGCCTACAGTAATACTGAAGTTAAATACACTGTTCAGTATTATTTCTTTATAAATGTATCAAAATAGTTCATAATGGAAGAACACTGATGTAAATTATGAAACGGGGATGGACACTTCACCTAAAAATGACAACAAAATAGTTAATCAAATGGAAAGGGTTAAGGCACTGTTTTAAAATATATTAATATTATATAAGGAATCCTCCCTTCAGACCAGTTACAGCTTGTGTGAGGTGAGGAAGAGTAAGATCACGAAGACTGCAACAGAGATGAAATATTTTAAGGACAGCTTAAGTAATGAAATTGATCTTGAAATAATCAGTAACTTAAATAATGAAATTGATTTTGAAATAATGAGTATCTGATAACACTGAGCAAATAGTTTTAGCAATTATGTACACTTATGTACTTTCCCTTTTATTTTACCAATAATTCACTATAGTACACTGACCTGAGAGGTGTTACATATCCATTTTCCCGAATTCTCATTTTATATACTGTATTTTAATAACTGTATGTTAAACATCTTAGTAGTATTTCTGTTTTTAACTAACACTCTGAACTAAGCATCCATCACCTATTGATTTTTAATTCTGAGCCATCAGAACTGCCTAAATTATTTGCACGCTTTTTCACAATTAAGAGCACAAGGGCCTTAGTTGATGGTGATTGCTTTAATTGTATCTCTATCACACAGAAATTTACAGAATAAATATAAAAAATAAATCTTCAGTGTCTCTAGTATGAAAATCCATATAATTCTTAATAAAAACCTCTACCGGTTTGTTTTTCCATTTTCTCCATAAGTTCTTCCATGTCTGTTTTGAAGATCTCCACCTTGTTTCCCCTGTTATCATAGTTTCCTTCCTGAGATTCTGATTCAGCCATCTATAAGGAAATGAGGAATTTCCTACTTTATTTTACTCTAAAGTCAGTTGATTTTTGCAGCTGAGACAAAGTAACATTGCAATAAAAAATAAAATAAGAGCATATACATTTTAGATTTACATGTGAATTCAGCAAGAATCTGACCTTAAGGTTACTGGTCATCATCTGTATGCTGCATATTATTTGTGATCCATTTTGAAATTAAGTAGAAAGAATTAGCTCATATATACTGTGCTTGTGAAAAATAAAGATTTTTGGTATCAGTAAGATAAAAGACCATTGTGTCAAACCCTTCACTAGCAAACATCATTACCCTGTTACAGTTGTCTTCCAGCTTCTCCCCAAATACTCTGATCCAGAGCAACTCTTTATTTTCAAAGTTAGTTGTAAAACCCCCAGTAATAACCAGTATTTATTACACAATTGCAGGCTCCAGCCACGTTAAGTACAAACACTAAGTTCTGTCACTACAGAGGCAGATAAATGATTGCAACTAACCTCTGTTTAGTGAAATTCTAGGATGTAAAAAATGCTCGGGGCGAAAATGGAGTTTTAGAACTTCAGCGTTCACCGAAAATGTGACACAAAGTATTGCCTTTAATTTCCTTTAATGAAAACCATCAGTGGATGGGACGGACTGTTAAGAGAGAGACGGAGACGCTTCGGCGCACTGACTTTATACATCACACTGCATAGCTTTTATCCAATGCTTTCTCAGGCTCAGTGGGTATCCGTTTTCCGGGTGTTATTGCCGGTATTTGCGGAAGGAACGCGACGGGTGGTTTGTAATGGCTTTACAGCATTTTAAACCGGTGCCAAACCTCAGACGCTGGGTGTTCCAAGTGTCTCTTCATACAACGAGGTAAAACTGAGATTAACCGGGAAGCTCCCTTGCCCCGGAGCCCTTGGAGAGCCCAAACTCCGGTGCTGTCCTACACCATGGGCACCCTTCGGCCGCCGCCAGGGCCGCGTTCCCCGGGGACCAGGGGACGCGCCACGGCCGCCCTCACGGAGAGAGCGGGCGGTAACGGGACACCAAACTCCGCCCGGCGGCCGTGCCGCCCCTCGCGCCCGCTCATTGCCCAGGCTCGCGACCCTAGGTTGATTGTGTGTTTCACGAAAACAAACGCTTGGGAGAGTTCGGCGGCCCAGGGCAGGACGCGGTTGGCGCTCCGCGGCGCCGGGCTGTAGCTGTGTCCTGGGACAGTGTCCCGGCTCCGTGTCCCGCTTGTCCTTCGCTTCCAGCGCCGCCGCGGCCGGCTTTGTGCGACATCACAGACAGAATCACAGAATCAGTAGGTTTGAAGAGACCTTCAAGATCATCGAGTCCAACCCTAACACATGTCCTAACACCCCAACTAGACCACGGCACGGAGTGCCACAACCAGTCTTTTTTTTAAAACACATCCAGGGAATGGTGACTCCACCACCCCCCCGGGCAGATAATTCCAGTACTTTATTACTCTTTCTATAAAAAAACTTTTTCCTAATATCTAACCTATATTTCCCTTGGCACAGCTGAAGACTGTTCTCTTGTTCTGTCAGTGGTTGCCTGGAGAAAGAGACTCTCAGGAAGTTGTAGAGATGATAAGGTCACCTCCGAGTCTCCTTTTCTCCAGGCTGAACAAACCCAGCTCCCTCAGCCATTCCTCACAGGGTTTGTGTTCCCAGCCCCTCACCAGCCTCGTTGCCTCCTCTGGATGCGCTCAAGCGTCTCAACATCCTTCCTGAACTGAGAGGCCAGAACTGGACACAGCACTCATGGAGCGGCCTCACCGGTGCCAAGTACAGGGGAAGAAGGACCTCCCTGCTCCTGCTGGCCATGCTACTCCTGATCCAAGCCAGGAGCCATTGGCCTTCTTGGCCACCAGGGCACACTGCTGGCTCATGGTCGGCTGGCTGTCACCAGTACCGCCAGGTCCCTTTCTGCCTGGGCACTGTCCAGCCACACTGTCCCCAGCCTGTAGCACTGCAGGGAGTTATTGTGGCCAAAATGCAGGACTTGGCACTTGGACTTATTAAACGTCATCTTATTGGACTCCGCCCATCCATCCAATCAAGCCGTATGTGTGGTCTGGGTAGTTTCCACGTGTGCAACAGCTGTCCTACAGATAAAGGGGGTGGTCATGTGAATGAAACTGCCAATCTGCTGTTTTTCAGTGTGCTTAATCATAAGGAAAATGCAGAGAAGGATAGAAGACGTTAAACACGGTCCCGGGCCGGGCCTGCTGGACAGCGCGACGTCCCTTCCCCCTTCCCGGGGCGGTGCCCGTCCCCGGCGGCCGGAGCAGGGGAGGTCACACTCGCCAGGCCCACGGCCCCGCCTGCTGCACGGGCCTCCTCCGCCAGCCCATCCCTCACCGCCCCGGAGCGAGCCGCAGGAGTTGAAGGCGTGGCTAGAGGGCTGCGGGAGACAGCCTCTGGTGGTTTTAGGAACTTTCCTGAAAGAAACGCAGAAGGTACATGTTAACCCTTAAGTTTGAAAGCTGGGTGGTGCTTCTGCTCCTTTTCTCAGGGAGTCTCTCCCTGCCGGCGGGATAGAGGGAGACGTCAGACCAGGGCCGGCAATGACAGCATAACTAGCAGCAGGTTCACAGCTAAATAGAGTAGGTTTATATCGGATATAAGGAAAAATTCCAATGAGGGTGGTGAAAAGTTGGAACAGGTTGTCTTGAGAAAGTTGTGGATGCCCATCCCTATAAATATTTGGGGTCAGGCTGTATGGACGAAACGGTTGGGGGTTAGAACTGCATGGTCTTTGAAGGTCCTTTTCCAAACTGTTTTGTGATCCCATGATGTTTGCTTCATTAAAAAAATACAAAAAATTGAAGGAGGTATTTGCAGGACTAGGCAAAATTAAGTTAGAATTCTTCTGGAGAAAGATCAGCAGGACTCAAAATAATAGATAGGAATTACCTGGTTTATAGCAGAGTGAGAATCAAGTCCTATTTCTGAATTCTAAATAACAAATACTGCAGGGCTGAACTGAAAATCACAATAGAATTGCCATTAAAAAAAATTAGACTTTTAGTTTTTCTTGATTAAGAAAACCTGCTACTTTGAGAGGCAAAGCTCATGAGGCAAAGCAGATGCTTAGGATAATGATGGGAGGTTTTTCACTTTTAGATCATTCCTATGCTGTGCCATGTTGTGCTTATCTGCAGAAACTACGTCAAGGGTGTTTGTTCTAGAAATGTGCTGCCCTTCCTCTGCATGGCCCCTTCCCCAGCCACATCCTGTTCTTTCCCACAGTGTGCTATTACCTACAGTTCTTGGTTGGGTCTGCAGCCACCTGACTGTTGTTGTTTGAGACTTACACATTAGCCCATTTTTGTCTGAGTCTCTACACCTCTGTGGGCTTAAGTTGACCAAAAGATCAGTCACAGTCTATCAGCTGTAAGCCACAGTTTTAAGTCTTAGAATGTGAAAGTAGGTCAAGAACCCATCTTGAGGCTATGGTGCAGCAGCTGTGTGTGGTTAGGATGGTTTCTAGGTGTGCTACAGCTGTCTTGGAGATAAAGAGGATGGTCATGTTAGTAAAACTGCCAGTTTGCTGCCTTTCGAGTTAGGCCTTTTTGCATAAGGCAAAAGCAGAGAAGTATAGAGGAAGTTAAACAGGCAATGTTTTCTTTCTGGATGCACATACAATACAAGACATAGCAGGAAAAGTCTGTTTCTCACAGGACAACAAATCACTTCTGCCACTTCAATAAACAATGAAGAGGCTTGTTGATGAATGAGGAGGATTATATAGGCTGAAGCTTGAACTCTGAACCATTAAAATATCTTATCCAACCAGTCAGACTGGGAGCACAACAGAGACACTGGTGGGGGAAATTAAAAGCTGCAGCCATTTCTGCTTTTGCATATGCTTCCCCTGAATATTTAACTCTTTGCCTTTCACACTCTCCTGCACAGCAGGGAGGTGTAGAAACTGGAAGAAGGAGGAAGATCTTCAGTTGTCATATTTTTAAACAGGAATCTGAATAGGTTTTCCTCCAGGTTCTGTTGAGGAAGGTGCCTATGGAATGTACCTAATTTCAGTAAGTAACTCATTTAAATGAGGAACTGTTATTTGCATTTTACCTACTATTTAATGGAGAATTAAGTATAAGACAGATTGCCTGCTCCTTTGTGGAGGAAACACTGCAGAGAGCAAGTTAGTACAGAATGAGAGGAAAGCTGAAACCAGAGTGTAAGCCTACGTTCTGCAGTTGTAATGATCTTTATAATTCAAGAAAATTTTGAGTCTAGAAGATGTCTTTCCTGGTTTCTCAGGGGATAAAAAACCATATTGCAGGACTATTTTGCTGCTACTATTTTGCCCACTCCTGCCAATGTCTGTAGAGAGATCAAGCAATGAAAAATTCACTCCTGGCTTTCATCATTTTGTACACATGGGTAAATGCCAGCTGGAAGAATAATACTAAGGATAAGTCTCTCTTAAATTAACTATTGTCTTTTGATGCCTGAAAGTATTGATTGTGAAAATTAAAATTTTCCCCACAATGACATAATTATATGCAGTGACAAAATGTTAACAGGAGTAGGTGAATTTGGCTAAAAGAGTTGGCACAGATCACATCCTCTGCTCCATCTTCCCCAAGCCACCTGCATTGAGTTGCTGACTATGAAATGAAGTTTGTCTCTCAAGGACAAGTAGGTTGCATGCTGTTTACTCTTGAAATGCAACTGTCTCTCACTCCTGTGAAATAGGTTAGAAAATAATCTTGTGTACACTCATATAACCAGGACTCTGGAATCTGAAATGCTTAACACAAGATTTATCAGAGATAGGGGAGGGCAGGCCAACAACTGGCACTTGTGATTGGTTGAGAAGAAAGTCCTCAGAACTAAAATGCTGAGGTGTGATGACGATTACACCCCATGGCTGCTGAGGACACTAGCAGAGCACAGTGGAGACCCCAAGGGTATCATGGCAGGAAGAGGTCACAGGGAAATTCAGGAATATTGTCTGCTGTGGTTGGGGAGTTCAGAGTAGTGTGAGAAAAGGGCAGGGGAAAGCCAAATTTATCAAAGTTCTGGCAGAATGTATGGAGAGCCCGATCAGGAGGGACACCGAGGGGCAAGGCAGAATGTGAAAAACCCTATGTTTCTGCAGTCTGCTGTAGCATTTTTTGATATTATTATTTTATCTTGTTCTTCACTTGGAGACTGTGTTCCTGATGGAGCGCTTTTTCAGCCTGTGGAGGTTTTGTACAGATTTTTTGTTCCAAAGAGCCCATTCTTTCTAAATGTGTACCTGTAACCAGAAGCGTATGAATTCTGTTTATTACATAACCTGTCCTCTTGATCTGTATTGGTCTGCCTTTCAAACCCCACTGCAGGTGCCTGCTTGAGGGCTCTCTGCTGTGCCTGTCTCTGTAGTCAGCCCATGAGCAGCTGCGGTGTGGAAGCCAGGCAGACCCGTTCTGCAAGTGTGTGCCTTCGTGTCAGCTATGTGTTGCACGTCCCTGGAGAGACAGCTGAGGAGACCTAGAGAAGCAAAGAACCAAAGCTGGGCGGGACTGGAGTAGAAAAATCAGTGAGGAGGAATTTAGTCATAAAAAAATTAGAACCGTAGCAAGGTAATCATCAGCGTTACTGGGAGTGGCCTCACAAACTGGGAACCGGCAGCTGGAGAGCTTCAGGAAAAGACAACCGCAGGACACGGGAAGCGGTGTCATTCAGGTAAGTGAGAGAAAGTGCTTCTGGAAGCACTGTGAATATTGCCTGTTGCCTGTGAATATTTATTCCTTAAAATACTTTTATTAACATAAATGTGACCTGAATTAGAAGGTAACTTTACATGTGTGTATGTGTGCATGTACACATGTACATATGTTTACTGATTGTAGTGAAGCTACTTTTAGTCATTTCTGTGATCATAATGGTATTGGAGTTTGAGAAAAAATAAAAGAGGGATGTCTTCTATACGCTGGCAGATTTGAATGAAATAGCTCACAGGCATTTTTTAAAGAGAAAGAAATTAGCAAAATAATTAAATTTTTTATAAAATTAGTCTCAGTTCACTGAAACAGGGTGATGCTATGCATGTGTGTATAGATATGTTCAGTCTTTAGGTAAGTAATACATGCCTAGGGCTGAATTGAAAACTAATTACCATTTTACTCCCATCACTGTTGCTTAATTGTAAGGCAGTGGTGCAGATATCTAGATGTAACCCAAAGTGGTGCAGATATCTAGATTGTCCTGTGTTAACCTGTGTGTGCATGAGCTACTGATTAAAATACAAACAAAATCTATGCTAAATCCATCAAGAAACATTCAGAACTTGGGAAACTGAAACTAAAGTTGTCTACACTGCTTCAGGTGGCTGTGAATTTATGAAAGCAGATTTATGTTGGGTTTCTTAAACCATTAAGCAGCATTGTGATGTCATGCAGTATTTTCATCACATAGTAAGTTTTTCACAAGAAGAGCTATATATATGCATGGTTCTTTGAAACAAAAATCCCTCATTCTTCTCATGTTCTGTCATGGCTTTTGCTGTCACAGTCTTTCAGAATTTCTGTATTTGTGCTGGGGTTTGATACAGGCTTAATACAGGCAGCTACCAGCAAAACCAGAGCTCAGTCAGCTGGGAGACATTTTCAAAAGTAGAGTATGATTTTGGTGTCATAAAAGGAAGCCATAGGTGATAGTGTACTGTTTAAAGTTTGGCCTCTAGACTTTTAATAGCCTGCTCATTAAGGGCTTCAGCTTAATGTAGTCTTTGTTGGTTTTTTTAAATTTTTTTAACTTATTCTTTAGATTACCTGTGAAGGATTACTTTTGCCGGCCTTAATTCAATGGGAAGATATATGTTAATTTTCCAGAAACTACAGTAGGCCATGTCTGCACCAGAAAAAATATTTTTGTCTTAATCCCCATTCAGGTCCTGTACCATTTCATACTTCTGTACTTAGATTTCCTTATGCAGTGCAAATAAATCAATTTTTGTAGATGTTCTGAGTTTAAGCACAACCTAGCACTGTAAGAACTTGCATGTCTACACTGAAACAGTCCCAGTTAGAACTAACATTTTTACCATAAAAGCACAGCAGCACTGTCCTCCTGACTCATTTCTCAGTGCTGTAGTGACTGTTAACTTCGCCTGGTTTTTTCTGCTGTATTGAAAAGGAGCTGTTTCTTCTAAGTAACCACCTGCTCAAATAGCAGCATGGGCCTCATTATTTGCTGTTTTCTCTATGATCTGGCTCTTCAAAAGTGGTCAGCCTAATTTTCTTCCACTCCCTTAATATGCTTCTGTGGCAGCTAGCTTAGGTTTGATATTCAAGTATTGCTTCTAATTTTGGACCAAGAAAAAATCTTGTGTGTCTGTATGTGATTTTTGGAACACTTTGTTTTCTTACAGGGTGTTACAGCTACCAGCTGTTTCAAAAGTGACTAATACTACTTAATCTTTATAGCTGAGACAGTGTTACAGCAAGCCACAGGATATTATTTTTAATCCTTGTTCACAAGGACAGAAGTGACTCCAGTGTGGCTGGTCACAATTTCCCATTCTGCACAATCGAAGATGCTGCTTGTTAACCCACAGGTGCCTTGCAGTGAGAGATGAGATGACTCCTCAGGCCAGGGAAACGTTGCAAAAATGTCACAGTCTGCCAGGTTGTTGAAGGTAGTCACTAAGGTCTTCTGCAGGCAGAAGAGACAGAATATGCAGTCTAACAAATGCATGGCTGAAACCTGTCAGGCTTGTTTTTTATTTGTGTGGATGCTGCTTTTAATAAACAGTGGATGTGGCAGGGGAAAAAATATTTTCATTTTCACTGTTTGCTTTACAATGGTGCTTAATTTCTCCCTTTTCTCTTACATTCAATATCCACAACTGCCCACACCTGGTGGTTTCCTGTTGTTTTGGTTCCTGCAATTCCCTGGTATTTCCACTCTCTTCCTGCTGCACAGCCAGTAGAGTGTGCTTGTGCAGAGTAGTTGCCAAAGCCTTGACTGTTGACCATGTTCAAAGGTCAGATAAAAGGGGAGGGAAATAATAAAAGCAACTGTGAAATGGTAACTGGAAAAGCTGGAGAGCAAGGTTCTGCCACTGCAAGAAATTAAGTAGAAGACATAATGATTAAGGATTTGTCTTCTGTCAGCACTGTGCTGGACTGAAGTTACTGAATTACTCAGCTGTTCTTTATGTGCCTGTAGTCATATTACAGCTGGTCCTCACAATGGGTGCATGAAAAACAAGTGTAAGATTATTTTTATAATAAAGTGGTATGCAGTAAACGTGGGACAGGATGTTTGGAGAAATAACTGCATTAAGTCCATATCAGCTCCTAGCACTTTTTAAAGTGTCTAATGAAGATCCAGATGAATCTTAGCCTTTATTTTTGTCGTATTTAATTAACCAGCTGTTTCTTTAGATCTTTAGCTAATCATTACACAAGGATTTACATGTTTGCACTGATGATGGGAGCTGGTGGTAGCTCACAAATTAGACATATTCAGGGGCAAAACTGTATATTTGCTGTGAATATGAGCAACTTACTCTCCTGAACATGGCAGGAGCAAGCAGCAGACAGCTTCTGTGTGGGCAGTATTCAAGCTGTCTGTTCCCATATATTCCATGGGCATGTTAAGTCTTGATATTTCTCTTTCTTTTCAGTCTTAACCACAAAGTTTGTCACTCAGGCTTCTTAAGTCAGCCCTGGAACTTTAAATAGCATAATTTGAGCTTGATGAGAACTTTAAGGACATAAAATATAAGAGAGGATTGATTATTTTAGGGCGGATCACCTTCCTGGTTCCGTTTACCACACTACCATGTGAATGCTTCTGCTATTGCTATGGCTGGAAACAAAATGCCATCTTTCCACAAGTGTTCATCCTGTTGGCAAATGTGTACAGAGGAGCAGTGTTGGTGTAGGATGGGGGCTAATTAACCTGTCACTGCTACTAGGCTGTGGAACTGCTGTGCCACATGCTGTGCACCAAGTAGTCTGCTAGGAGCAGTTTGCAAGTGCTGGTGACTGTAGTTTAACTTCTGATAAGGTTTTGACTTGTATTTCCCATTGTCTAAGAGCAGCTGCTTCTGCTGTTTTTAGGTACTGTGGTCTTCACTGTTTATTTAGCTTTGACACCAAGATTTGGGTTCAGGTTGAAGGTCAGAAGGCTCTGCAGAGGGATCTGGACAGACTGGATCCATGGGCCCAGTCTGGTGGTCTGAGGGTCAGCAAGGCCAGGTCCTGGGTGCTGCCCTTGGCTCGCACCAACCCCTGCAGCTCCAGGCTGGGGCAGAGGGGCTGGAAAGCTGGGAAAGACCCTGGGGGTGCTGGGGACAGCAGCTGGACAGGAGCCCAGGGGGGCAAAAGGCCAAAGGCACCTGGACTGTGCCAGCCGTGGTGTGGCTGCAGGGCCAGGGCAGTGACTGTCCCTGTGCTGGGCACTGCTGGGGCCACACCTCAGATCCTGGGGCAGCTTGGGAACCTCAGGACAAGATGGACATTGAGGGGCTGGAGCGTGTCCAGAGAAGGGAATGGAGCTGGGGAAGGGTTTGGAGCACCAGGAGGGGCTGAGGGAGCTGGGAAAGGGGCTCAGCCTGGAGAAAAGGAGGTTCAGGGGGAACCTTCTGGCTCTGCACAACCCCCTGACGGGAGGGGACAGCTGGGGCTCTGCTCCCAGGGAACAAGGGACAGGACAAGAGAAAATGTACTCAAGCTGTGCCAGGGGATGTTTATATTAAATTAGGAAAAATTTCTTTGCTGAAAGTCATTAAACAATGGGATAGGCTGCTCAGTGAAGTTGGTAGAGTCACCATCCCTGGAAATGTACAGAAAACCTGTGGAGGTGGACCATGAGGACATGGTTTAGTGGCGAACGTGGTGGTGGTGCTGGGCTGACTGTTGGACTTGATTTTAAGGGTCTTTTCCAACATTTATGATTCTGTGAATTCCAGTGAGTGGAATTCAGTCTGTGTAAAAGAATATTGAAAAATCCAGTGGAATAAATAAGCTGACATTTAGTTGAAATTGCACAAATTCTCTAGTGCAAATTCTAAATCGAGGTAACACAGTGTATGTGTGCACATGATCTAGATAGCACTGATCTTGGTACAGTGTTAACACACAGGCAAGGAAAATCAGAATGCTAGTGAGGTACAGATTTTGAACTTTTTAAGATATTTTTGTTTCCTTTATCCTGTCTTGGTACTGGGAAAATGTCTTCATCTAATAGAATAAGTAGTTGAGCACTGTCAGTAGTCCTGCTCTGTGTTGGGTATGCACATGAACATGCTAGTTCCACATAATTTTCATGTGTCTCCCAGTGCAAAAAATATTAAATATATAATGTGAGTTCTCTGGATTTCTGAGTTACCATTCTCCTTGTGAAGACAGGAATGTAAGAACTGCAATGATGTTACTGTTAGACAAGTAAGTTGCAGAAACAGCCTAGTACGGGAATTTATTTGGTGTTGGCCTGAAAAGTAGCACTGAAAGGCGCTTCAGAATTACCTTACTGAGAGAAACTTTGTTTTCTGCTTGCTGAGTATTGTGAGAGGAAAGAGACATGTTGTGTAAGTGGGCTTCTGTAATCAAGCTTTTCCAGTGATAACACCCCAATAAGCAACCACAGCACATGGGAGTGCCAGGGCAAATAAAGCACCAGTGACTGCCAATGTTTTCATTCCTGGATCCCCTGATTCTGCCTTGAGTATGGTTGGAAAACATGAGTGCCACCCACTGGCATCACTGCTGGGATATGCATAAAGAGTAGGGAGGAATCTTTTTTACGGACAGTGACCAGTGTAGACATGGCTGTTGCATCAGAGTTTTTTCCATGGATCTTTGTTGCTCTCTCCGTAAGCACAAATTGGGGTGTGTGCTTTTGTGTGCCTGTGCATGCATGGTGCTTAAATGTCAGTGTGCATTTCTAGTAAGCACCTGTACAAAGCCCTTAGCAAGTCTTAAGATGGAGCTTGGACTGTTCATGACTTCGATTATACAATATGATTGCTGGTTAATGATCCTGAAGTCTTTGTGTACCTGAGGATGAAAGAAGCCAGGACTGGCCCTGTGTTATGTGTGTGCGTGTGTTAAAGCTGAAGCAGGTTGTTTTTGTGTGCTTGCTTTCAGAGTGTACCTGAAAAGCTTGGTATTATTGCTGTGTTATTACTCCTTTGACTGGATTCCTAGTGTAGCAGCACCTTGGAACCAGGTAAATCTGTTAGCACATTAAGAATTAAATTAAATAAAAAAAGGAAATAGACTTTTTGTGATACCTTAAAGCACAGATATATTCCGTTTCCTTCTCTCTGCTGCCTCTATTGTGCAATTGATAAAGAATAATTTCACTCATTAGTTTTAAACATGAGAACAAACTGTTAAATGTTTCATCACCAAATTCCATGAAATCAATGCCCTATACTTGCCATTGAAGTTAATTGCCTGAAACTCAGAGTCAAAAATGAAGTAGGTGCTTCCAGGATAAAAGTCACAATTCCTATAAAAGGTTCTAGATGATACTGTTTGCAAAGCTGTTAAGTCTTACATTTTAGCAATGTTCATAAGAAGTAGAGGCTAAACAAGGTGCATGCTTGTACAGGCTCTGGATTTTCATCTACAAATGCAGAAGAGGTACAGATGCTGTGCTTCAGAATACCTACAAACTTGGCAGTGCTCAGAAGTTTGTACCAGAGAACCCTAATGACGAGTCTTTTTTCTCTTTCTCTTTGTAGAGCAACAAGTAGGAGTTGTGGCAAGGACTGTAGTCAAGGATGACATTTTCTATGCATGCTGCTGACCTGTTCACTTGTAATGGATCGGAAGATAAAATTCTGAGCCATTCTGGCATCTAGAAAATGTGTTAGCTAGGAGAGTATTAGATGTTCTCTAAATATAATTAAGTTAATATCTATGGATTTTTGTACATATGCCAGCCTTTAGGCCTAGGGGTCCTTATTTGCTTGTGGAGCACTGTAAAACAAGCTTAACTCTAAATTCTCTCTGGTCATACAATGCATCATACATGAGATGTGATAGTTCATGTCCTATGTCATTCTCTAAGCCTTCAAATCCCAGTACTGCTTCATGCAGCCACTGATTATAAGGGGTAGAAAGCTCCCTATTCACATCACTTGTTGCTTCATCATCATTATTCTTTCTCCTAATAAATTTTGTTATTATTCTTTATGTCTATGCAGGAAGTGGGGGTTGGAGACCTGCTTGATTGTAGCTGAGCATGGCAGTGGATGTGAAAGGATTCTCACGGATGCTGCTGGAGTGCAATAACAATGACAAGCTGTGTGGTAAGATTCACACACTCCTTTAATAAGGTTTCACATGCTGGGCAGGAAGGCCAGCTTCACTAAAAAGTGTGCCAAGCCCTTTATCCTCCTCTACCTGCATCCCAGCCCACACAAGAAAAATTTGATAGAGCTTTCCCTACATTGTATTTCAGGGGAGAAATGTTTATGAGGATGAAGTCTCTGTGGCAGGATTAATCTCCCATAATTTCAGCCATTTTAGAGAATTCCTACTTTGAATGAGGTGTACAGCAGGCATTAAAGATTCCTTGCAGCTTCCCAAAGGACCAGTTTTGTGGGATTTTGATTTCATGACTTTCTGCCATCTTTGGGAACTGATAAAATGGTCTCAACCACCTCCAAATCTGGGGACAGGAGAAAGATAGTTACCTTCACAAGCCTTGCTAATTGCAGTGTCTTCGAATGAAACTCCAAAGGAGACGACACGCAGTTTTCTTTAAAATGCTCTGTGTAATTTTACTGGAGGGAGCTGGAGCTGTAATTGAACTTAATGACATCGCAATATCCAGCTTTCCTGCTACCAGTGCTGTTTTTGTTTCACTGGTGCTTCAAATTACTACAATTCCTGGCTTCTATATTAATTATAATTATAATATATTCCTCTATATTAAAGGAATTAAATAAGTGACCTTAGGTGTGGGGAGTCTTAGCGATTCCATGCAGTTTAGGTACTCAGCACCTTTGAAAAGAAGGTGGCAGGACTAGCAGTGTTCAGCTATTCCAGAGGATGGAACAAACACTTTTGGGGTTGAAACCTACTGAAATGGATTGTTGCTACATGGTTATACAGAACCAGTGTGCTGCTTATTCCTTGGTTTTCCATTTTATTTCTCTGCTGACAGTTGTGCGTGAATATCAAATGGAAGTGATTGTTGTCCCAGTTCTCCTGGTGGGATTTTTTGTCATTGTGCTCACTGTGATCCTTTGGCTCCACTGCCGTGGCCTGCGAGCAAAGCAGGAGCAATCAGCACCAGCTAGAACCCAAGGTAAAAAAAAATGCTTCTCAACCAGAGGAAAGAGTATTGGTTTCAGTGGCCAGAAGCCAATTTTATTTCCCCATCACTTGAGCTGTTAAGAAAAATAATTTATGAGGATCCTAAGTGGTATTCAGCAATCCAGTAAATATTAGAAAATTTGGGAACCCTGATTTACTCCATTTTGCAGCAGCAGTAGTGGAAGCTGTAGTGTAGATGGAGCTGAGGAAATCTAAAGCATCATGCCATGTAGGCTGTTTAACATGCTGTGATAACATCACAAGAGCTGCAAAAGTGTATTTGTGTTATAGCCTCTTGGAGGTTGTTGCAGGGAGAGTTTTATGGGGTAGTTATGAATGACAGTAATTTTGATGTATATTATGCCTAGTTAATCCATTTTCTCTGCTGCCATTTAAGAAATTTAATTTCAAACTGCTGTCTCACTCTTCCTATGGAGACAACATGAAGTAGAACACGGACTGGTGAGGGGGTAGGGAAAGATTTATTGGTACACGTGTGGCTATGTGGAAATGAAAGTACAGTTCTGAACTAATTTGGGGTATGTAGAGGGAAACAGCCTCTTGAGCCTATATTAAGAGAAATAATTGAGAACTTGTAATGAAAGAAAATGTTCTTTGCTTGAGCACATGGGAATGAAATCCAAATGTGTCTTATCTGCAAAGGTTATGTAGTTAAATATGGGAGAAATTTTTAGACTGGCTCTGTCTTTTCATCAAATAGAGTGGGAGATAAATTCTTTCTCCTCTTCAAGGGCCAGGATAAGTAAGATACCATAACAGTTCCTTACTTCACCCTGATTTACAAAGCACTGTAGAGCAGAAATTAAAGAGCATAGAAGGATGAGCATTGCCACCTATTACAGGAGTTTGTATGTCAGGTTTTATGCATCATATGTATTTGCTTTTGTCAGTGACGAAAAAGAATCTGGAGGAACTTTGCTCAACAGAGACCTGCTACATTCAGCTGAGTGAGAGAACTTTGGCGAGCCTGTTAAATTCTGCATCCTTGACTCTGAAAGAATTAGAGATACCACGAGAGAAACTCCTACCAGACACCTTGCAGCTGATTAAAGTTGGTGCCTTTGGGAGCATCTACAGGGCTCAGTTGGAAACTGGGAGCTCTGGGAAGACTAAGACTGTGGTATTGAAAGCCTTGCAAGGTAGGGCCCGTGGCTAGGATCCACTTTGGTACAGTCTCTGTATCCCAGACATGCTGCTGGGCAGAGCATTGCCATCAGTACTGGACAAGTACAAGCTATGTTCAGTATAGTAAGTCTGAGATGCTCTTGTAGGTATGTCCTGGTAGGATTAAAGGTTGATGACCATGTTGATTTTAGCTGTCAACCTGTTCTTTGCTGCTTCCATTTGTTGTTGTTTTGTTTTTAATTTGTTTTCTTTTGTTCTTTCAGACCCAGCTAGTCCCCAGAGAGTAAAGGATTTTTTGGGAAGGATTAAATTCCATCATAATCTTGGCCGTCATGAGAACCTGGCTGAATTGGTTGGATGTTGTATAGACCAGCTCCCACTTTATATGATCATGGAAGATGTGTCTCTTGGTGACTTGCTGACATTTCTGTGGACATGTCGGAAAGTGAGTCGAAAGAAGTGATGACAGAATAGCTTCTTAAATTACATAGGTACATATCTGCCTATAAGGCACTGGAATTAGCATGAATTCATACAGCCACCAGAATTTCTAAAGTTTTAAATCATGTCTCAGTCCAAGTGCTTTTAAGAAAGCAGAGCTGTTACAACAGGGGGAAGGTCATGGTATGGTAACTAATGTGTTAAAAGCCAGGAAACAATATAAGAATGAAAGGTTGGTACCTGCACTGAAAGGAGGTCAGCTATCTAGGACATGGTGCTGTTCATTGCATATATTACTAACCTAAAAATGGCATGACAGTGACAGTGATGATATTTTCTGATGATTCCAGCCAGTAAAGGCAAGGGCTGACCCAAAGGAATTGCAGAAGGATCTTCAAAGACTGAGACACTTTTCAATAAAAAGAACAGCTGAAATTCAGTGTAATTAAAAATTAAATAATGCACAGGAAGAAGTTTCACGTATGTGAATGATGGCTTCATGTCTGCCTATTGCTGAGGGGTAAAATCTGACGGGATGAGGTCTGGTAGTATGAAAATATGCTGTCCATTGGAAATGCTAACTCAAGCTAAAAAAGAGCCCAAATGTCAGGGGAGGTTTAGATTGGATAGCAGGAAGACATTCTTCCCCCAGAGGATGGTGGGGCACTGAATGGTCACAGTTCCAAGGCTGTCTGAGCTCCAGGAGTGTTTGGACAACACTGTCAGGCACGGGGTTGGATTGTTGGGATGTCCATTGCAGGGCCAGGATCTGGACTCAATGATCCTTGTGGGTCCCTTCCAACTCAGCATATTCAGTGATTCTATGACTCTTTGTTACAAAAGGCACGGAAACAGCTCTGCTGTTACCACTGTAAATCCATCAGTCTCCTACATCTGAAACTCTAAATACAGAAAGATTGCTTCCAGTCCTGTTCAGCAAAAGGTCCAGGTGGTAGCAAATATAGCTAGTATGTGTCATGTTCAAAACAAACAAATGGAGCTGGTTCTTTATGAAGTGAGGAGTTGACTAACAGCAGTCTTGCCACTGACTGCTGTGGATATTGACCTTCTTATGAGGTCAGTTATGGAAAGTAAACTTTCAAAGGATGCTGAACATGTTGAAACCATAACCATCCCAGGAAGTTTTAAATAGACTGTATCTGTAGGCTGTAAAATAGCACAGGAAGAACATTGTGTGCTTACCTTATTCTCTCTCTCATCTCTCTCTCTCTTACTGTTACAGGTAGGGTGGTAGGAGAGATGGACTGTTAGTCTCATACCAGGTACCCAATTCATATGTTAGAAATGTGTTTTTCTGCTCATTATTCTAATTTATAATATATCTTTCTTTCACCTGTGTGGATTGTCATTCTTCACTGTTATTCTGACTAACCTATTAATTTTTTCCCCACATGTCAATTTGCCCACCAGTTGTCTCTAGTGTACTTGTCTTACGCAACACACCATCAGCATCATCCATCTATGTCCTCTTATATTTCAGTCAATTTATGAGCAATTGTGAGAAGGAGGAGCATAAGATTAGATAGATTAGAAGTAAACATTCTCCACTGTTCCACTGCTGTGGCATTTGTTTGAACCAAGGTCTCTTATTTTGTCTCTAGAATGTAATGGCAATGGATGGTGTCCCCTATGACCTCACTGAGAGACAGGTATATGAGATTGGACAGCAGGTTGTAGCAGCTCTGGTAAGTCTGCTCATGTTGGCTGCATTTTTTCCTTCCTGCTTGATTGCAACACAAATTTGCATGGTGGCTCAAGTCTTCTTGGCCTAAGAATAAAGACTTTGTTAAAATATGCTTCCATTATGTTGGTGAGCACATGTCTCTACTCCACATTGTTGAAGACAAGCATAAACTCAAGCATAAAAAAGTGAAAATTTCTAAAAATTAAATTTCCGTTTAAAATAATCCTGTTTTCCTTCTTTTCCAATTTCCCAGGCTTATCTTGAAGAAAAGAACTTGTTCCATGGTGACATTGCTGCCAGGAATGTCCTTCTTCATCACAACTTCACTGCTAAGCTCTGTGGTTTGGGCCTGGCGTATGAAACTCACACACGTGGTGCCAGCTCAGACACATGGAAAGTGCCCGTCAAGTGGCAGGCACCAGAGAGGCTCCTGAGAAAACCCCCTACCATCAAGGCAGACATGTATGGCTTTGTTTTGAGACTAGAAGTTCATCTGTCTGTCAGATCTGTCTCTTTCACTCCTTTATGTATCATTTCATGTCCTGAAGTTCACAGGAAGGCAGATCTACTTCCAGCATAAGGCTCCACTTTTATAGCTCATGCTTTCTCCTGTCTGCTGGCCATGCCTAGTTGTTCTTATCTATTTAAACCAGCAAACAAAATCACTTTGTTTTCTTTTCTTGCAGATGGTCTTTTGGAATTCTACTGTATGAAATGATTACATTAGGTAAGAAGATTGAATGCTAATTAAAAAAAAAAATACGTAAGGAAGCAGCAAATTAACAAGACCCAAAAATCTCTAATTTTAGAATGTAAAGTAGACCCATTTAAATAAGCACCCTGATTTTTTTCCAATTTGCAAAGTCTCGTCAATTCCTTTTAGACCTTCTGTTATTGTGAATTGTGATAGGAAAAAACCCAGATCTTGGTAGGGATGGAAGGCAGTCTTGCACAGAAGCTGCTCTCTGCAACCATTGCCATAGAGTTTTCTACCATTGCTTCTTTTGCCATTCCAGGTGCTCCGCCATATCCTGAGGTGCCACCTTCTGACATCTTACCATACCTGCAGAAACAGAACATTATGAAGCAGCCCTCAAGCTGCCAGCAAGCCATGTAAGCCACTTGCTTTATGGACAATTGAACATGAGGTTGGCAGAGCTAAATAGAAGTGAGACACAGGAAATTAGATTTTACATAAGATTTCTAAGTCTAGACTATACCAAGAATAACCTGATAGCTGAGGAGATTTGTGTCTGCCACATTTTATTTTGTTCTGCTGCGTAAAACCTCTGTGGCCAAAGCCTTTCTGTCCTTTTCTGGAAAGTGACACTTGTTTCTGTTTCCTTAAGAGCCCTTGCATTTTGCTGCTCCATTACTTCCTTGGAAGGTGCAGCGCTGCTGGGGAATGATTTTTCTCCTCTAAGTTATAGGGTATTCTCTGAAATGAACAAAGTATCCACAGGGAAGATCTAAGGTACATTTGTTTGCATGAAGACATGATTTCATAATTTACAGGTACAGCATCATGAAGTCCTGCTGGCAGTGGACTGCAGCTCACCGGCCTTCTCCAGCATACCTGTTGTGCTCCCTGAAAACAGCTATGAAGACCAGTAATGGGCACACAGTGCTGCAGGTGCCTGAGCCAGTGGTGCCTGAACTCTATGCTGATGTTGCTGGTGTTGATGTGTACAGCCTGGTGAGGGAATACACAATCCTCTGAAGGGTCCTTTCATACTTTGGTAAAGGAGAAAGAAGTCTCAGTGTTTTCCCTTTCTAAATATTTTTCAAGCTGAGAATGAGGTGTGTACATTGGAAGGGATCCTTTTGTTATTCAAACATCTATAAAATCTCTCCTCCATGCCAGACACAAGAAACTGTTAGCATTATTGTTAAATGATCCTGTTGGTGTCATTTGGGAATAAAGTGTTTAGGAAGCTGTAGAAAATGTAATGAGAAACTTGAGTTAAAGGAATGTTAGGTTTGTGTGCAAGGTTTTGGTGATGGGGTGGACTGCAGAGGAGACTTCTGTGAGATGCCAGAAGCTTCCCTCAGCTCCATGATGGACCTGCTGCTGGTCAAGGCTGAGCCCTTCAGCAACACTTTTAGCACCTCTGTGATTACGTATTTAAGAAAATGTAAAAGATACTGCACAATAGCAGGTGAAAGAGAGGAGTGTGACTGTGAGAGGAACAGCTCTGCAAACACACAGGGCAGGACAGAAGGAAGGGCAGGAGCTGCTCCAGGCTCCAGAGCTGAGATTCCCCTGAGATTCTGTGGTGCAGCCCATGGAGAGGCAGCTGAGCCCCTGCAGCCCCTGGAGGAGCCCACACCAGAGCAAGGGGATGCCTGAAAGAGGCTGTGACTCCAAGGGAAGCCTGTGCTGGAGCAGGGTCCTGGCAGAATCTGTGGAGAGAGGAGCCCTCATTGGAGAAAGACTGCACCTTATGGAAAGGGACTCATGCTGGGGCACGTAATGAAAAACAACCCTTGGGAAGAACTCATGTTGGAGAAATTCCTGAAGGACCTAGTTTCCTTTGGAGGGACCCCACACTGGAGCAGGGGAAGAGTGTGAGGAGTCCTCCCCGCAAGGAGGAAGGAGCAGCAGAGACAATGTGAGATGAACTGACCAAAACCCCCATTGTCCCTGCTGGATGAAAAGAGGTAGAGAAATTGGGAGTGAAGTTGAGCCTGGGAAGATGTGGAAGAAAGTGTTTCAAGATTTGGTTTTATTTCTCATTATACTTCCTAATTTGATTAGCAATAAACTAGTTTTTCCCAAGTTGAGTCTGTTTTGCCTGTAGTAGTAATTAGCGAACAATCTCTCGCTGTCCTTATCTTGACTTGGGGGTCTTTTGTTACATTTTCTCTTCCCTGTCCAGTTAAGAAAAGGGCATTATGGAGTGGTTTCATGGGCACTGCCATTTAGCCAGAGTCAGTCCACCATGAGGTTTCTGGAAATTTTTCCCCATCTTTTCTGTCCCAGGAAAATGCATCTGTTGGATATTTGAAAGAGGAGATGACCTGGGGAACGTGCTGGGGGTGGTATTCAATAAGTGTCTGGGATTTCTCCAGTGCTTTATACTCTAGCTTCCCATGGGAGCATGGGCACTGTATTCAAACACACAAACCCACAAACAAACAATTCCCACACCTCGTTGCCCAACAACAACATCAAAACCAAGCAAAACCCTTCATGTCTGTGGATGCAGAAGCTGTTACGTAAATGTCATACAACTTCATGGACAGTGTGCTTTCTGTGCAGGTCAGGTGAGTACTCCAAAGATCTGAAATTATTTTATCATTGATTTTAGTGGACATGCAGACTTCGTAAAAAAATAGAGGCACTGGAAGTTGTGACTATCTTTCATTTAAAAAGAAATAGAAACAGTCTGTGAAATAAATTTTCACATTTCTGTTTGTGGTTTCTAAAGTTAACAGTATCTTAAGGGCTTTTTTCTCTTACTATTTTGGCACTTTGAACATTAAGGATCCTTATGAAAAATGAATAAATGCACATTAAAGAATAATTACCATTCTGTGTGAAGAGTGGATTCAGTGTTCACTTAGCATCCCCCCACTTATCATGGCTCTTTCCATTCTGGTTTTCCTCAAAACATGTTGGTCTTCTTCCAAAGACAATGATAAGAAGTTTTCTATTTTTAATGCAAAATAACACAAATGAAGTAGTTGTTTTTTCTATGGCACTTGGGCTTTGTAGGAAATTATCTTTCCTTCCATAAATAAATGTCGCGAGTTCATACAGTGTGTGTGTCACCATTATACACTGGGATATTGCAAAGTCCATTCAAGAGGGAGCAGTCAGCTTTCTGAATTTTCCTATGGTATTGGCTAATTGCCATCTGGATCTTCATAAACCAGTTGGTGTAAATCTGACCTGGAGAACTGAGGTACGTTCTTTTACCAAATGGTAAAATAATAACATCCTTTTCTCTCTCCCTCACTTGATAGCAGGTTCAGAGCTACCTGGTAAATTTCATCAAATTCACAGTTACCTTTGGTGAATAAACCATTCATTTAAATAACTATTTGATTGGTTCAAACCTCCCACTCAAGAGTGGGATATTCAGAAATGTCTTGCCTGTGAAAGTTGGGTGTGTGGCAGGTAATACAATCCCAGAGCTGTGAAAGCATCCTCAGTGCTGCTGCAGACCTGACAAATAACGCACAGGGAGCTTGTTAAACAGAGAGCTGAAGGTAACAAATGCAGCACTGTTCTCAGCACAGAAAGCAATGCTCTGCTTTACACAAATGCTCATATTTAATTTCTGTTTTGAATGCTCTGATCAAGGAAATTCATGGAAATTCAGATGTTGAGCACCTCACAGCCTCTAACAAAAGATTTTACTTTGGTTTCCCCTGCAAACAAGTATGTGCCAAGACCCTGCTTATGCATTTGCCCACAGAAAGGCACTTTCCTGCTGTAAGACATAATTTCATTTCCCTTCAATAAAGATGTCTTATTCTAAGAATGTAAGCATTCTTACTCTGATTTGTCTTCCCCTGGTTAACTTACATTGGTTTGGAGTAACTGAATCTAAATTAGAATAAATTTTGTAGTGGCATAAATGTAATTGTACATGTGGAGTTACCCTGGTATAACTGCTCTCCTTGCTTTTTTAAGTCGTCTGTATAGAAATCTTTTCCACATAGCAAGTCTCCATTTTAGGATCAATGTAGACTCATGAATGAATTTCTCCTTAGTGAAACCACTGAGGGCTTGGTGGAAATTTTTCACAGTTGTTTTGTGGAGAATCATGAATTTTCAGTTTTTAGTGATAGACTTTGTTCTAGTTGTTAAATTAGAATATTTTGTTCCCATCAAAAATGTTGACTTTTAATTATTTAATTTTCTCAAAGATGGCAGGGCCATCTGTGTAATTTAGTTAGTTTCTGGTGGATTGTTTCTCTGTTCTTCTCAAATGTAGCTTATCTTTCATTGTACATAAAAGTTTATCTCTTCTACCTGTCTTCTTCAGACATCTGATCACCTTTTCAGTAAGAGACTAAATTAGATCCAATAGATCTTCTAAGGATGAGGAAATCCTGTCCAGAGCAGGCAGAGAGTGAAAAAAGTGGTCCAAAAAGTGACAACAGGAGGCAGAGATAGTAAATATTCCTGGTGTGATTTGGTTTCACCATGCTTGGAATTTTCTGAAACCACATATGAGCAACATGAGCTTTATAAGAGAATTTAAGAGTTTTTAAGAGTTCTTTCTTTGAACTCTGAAATCTTCTTAGTGCTACAGTGGGCCTGTCACAAAGGATTCCCATTCAGCCACACAGAAAAGAAGTACTGCAGTACTCTTGCTTTTCTGCATTCACAGAATTGCACTTTTGGTGAGGGCTTTGGTTTGGTCATGAATGTGAGAGTGCATTGGTTTATGTGCTACCTCCTATACCTTGTGGTTTTATTTATAGCAAGTGCTGCACCACCAAGAAATAGCAATAATTCACAATCATCCCCCAATTCTCCAAGACACATAAAAAGGCTACTTTTTCACATTAGTTTCATGTTACTCTAGTATTTGTGGATGGTTTAACAGGTCTTTCTATCTATGATAAAAGGAGGAAGTGAGTTGGGGTTTTCCTCTTGCCTTGTTTTTAAACAGCCCCCACTTCTGCAAGAGGTATTTTACTTCAGAGAATCACAGAGTCGTAGAATGCCCTGAGTTGGAAGGGATCCACAAGGATTGTTGAGGGGAATTGTTCTTCATCCTGATGTGTTGTAGTGCATCTAAAAATCTTGGTATCTCCCAAAGGTAAAACTCACCTCTGGTTTGTGTAATGTTAGTTCCTACCTGAAAACCTTCTTTCCCTTCCCATTGGCTGTGACCTCCCTGCATCCCCTAATCACCCCTGCCCCCTGGTATAAGAGATAAGACCCAGGGCATTTCGGTCTCTCTCTTGCCCCGGATGGACGACAGACAGTAAACCCGGGATTATTCCAGCAAGTTTGAGCCGCCTGTGTCTAGATACTTTGAGTCCGTGTTGTATCCACTCCAGGACCCCCTCAGCCGCCTGTGCCCTGAGACAATCGGGGCTCTAACCACAGGGGGTGAGACCGAGGGGTCCCCCCAAGAGAAGGATTGCAACACTGATGTTAAACAAAAGATAAATAATGAAGGGAAGAAAGACAAATTGCCTGTCTTGATTTTTCATTTTATTTTGCTTACCTTTTCATGTACAACAGTGTCAGAAATAAAACAACACAGAATTTCACATTCATCCTCTGATATGTGGAAAATGCTGTTATTTTAAGTGTGCCAGGTTTGTGTCTCTGTGGCTAATTATGCTCTCATGCATTTAAATGGACCTTGATTGGGTGACAGTAATGAAATGGATGTGCTCAACTCTCATATGGCCTTGCAGAAGTATTTTATTTTTTGATTTGATCAGCTTCCTATTAGTTCTTCAAAATTCAGTAAATGGAGGTGAAGGTTTAGGCTTGGGTGGGCAAGAAGAGAATACTTTGATGTGGAAAAACTATAGCAGAGCTGTTGCCTCTGGAGAAATCTTTAATTTTCTGTCTGAGTCATTGCAACAAGGATGAGAGCAATTAAATATTTATGCCTGAGTGGTTGTGGTCAGCTGTTACTTTTTTCACTACACCAATAGCATGTCTGCAGCTGAGCTGCAGCTCTCCACTCTTGACATCAGCCTGCCTTCAAGACAAGCTGATGTCTCCTGCCTGGTCTAAATTAACATCTTAAGAAAAGGTATTTCCCTTGAGCTGGTGTTATCTTTTCAAAGTGTGGACTTATCATTTGTGAGAAAAAGAAAGAGGAGCTATATACAAGTTGAATTGTCTGTGATCAAATTTGTTTTTTTTTTAATGTGTATTTTTGGAACAAATGTACTCCAGCTCCAAGCTGGAGAAGAGCATTTAGTTTGATGAGTTAGGTTTAATAAATGTAATTACGTAATCTCTTGCACTGAATTATTGATTTTTTTGATATTAATTCAGTCCTGCATTCTGTATTTAAATTTTTCGATAGAATATACAGTCAGCTGCAGCAGCACAGTGAAGAAATCAGGGATGTAGAGGCAGAATTTAGGTCCAGTTTGTAGGCAAGTGGGAGAAGTCTGATGTTTATACCAAAAATCTGCCCACAAGAAGCCACAAACTTGTAAAGTAGGGCTACAGTTCTTAGTTCAGTCAGTGTTCATCCTTTTTGTGATTTCTGCTGTGTGCACAGTTGATTCTAGGAGGAACTGTACTGGCTTGTTTTGCCCCCTGAATCACTACCCTGTCTGGATGAGTTTGAAATACAAAAAGCCATAGAATTATTCTCTGAAAATGAGTCAACAGCATCCTGCAGCTCATTCCTATAGGACTGTCTGTCCCTGAAGTTGGTGTGAACCTGCCAACCCCTTAAACCACACACCACATAAAGTGGAGTGAGGGAGGAGGACGAGATCTTTGGATGTGGAGGCTGTGAAAAATCTCCTTTAGACCTTATTAGGCAACACAGCGCAAGACAGAGCAACCTGTCCAAGCCCAAGGAGTCCCTTTCAGTAGCCAAAGGTTCATTGTAAAAATTTATTTAAAAATGCCAGTTCCTCATGTCAGCTTGACTGTTCTGTCTTCTTGAAGACATTTGCTTCCACCTTTGTTTTGTATCTTGCTTTTTTGGGATGGACCATTGTTGAGTTCAGAGGAGCTGATCCTTGAAAACCAGTCCTCTCCTGAGCCTCTCTTCTCTACAGGACTCTCTGCCACAGAATTTCTCCCATGAACACAGACTCCCAGTCAGACCAAAGTCTGTTCTCCCTAAGTCCAGGCTTGATTGTGATTTTCTTTTTGTATTTTTCCCTTCTTTGCAGAAACTCCAGCATCTCATGATTACTGCCAGTCTTTATGACCCTGGCCAATTCTTCTCTGTCTTCTTAAAAATAGATGGAGGATAAGAAAAAGAAGGGAAAGGAAATTACGAAAAGGGGTAGAAAATATTTATATGTTTGAAAATTAAATATATATGTTCCTGGTAGCTTAAAAAGAAAAAATAATCACACTAATTTTAATAGAATTATGTTTTCAGATTTTTAATAATTCTCAGAATTAACAAAATTAATGAGTTGTGAAATCTCCTGTTCTGAAGGTACTATAGTTTGTTTTCTGTCCGAGGTGAGGTTGTGACCAATTCTTAAGCAAACATTAGCAACTCTTTTCTACACAAATCAAAGAGTTGAGTGAAAAGGCTGATACTGTTGGACAGGTCAGTGAAATTGTTGTTGTGGAAAAGGACTGGCGTATGATTTTTGTAATGGATTCTACAAATTGAACCTTTTCAATATATTCTCTTGCTCCATGAACATGACATTAAAAATAGCTCAAAAAGAGTTTGGTGCAACTATGGCAGGAACATGTTGCCATGGTTGCCACTACAAATCTGAAATGGTAGAGATTTGTTCTGGAGGGGAAGAATTCAAGTTTTCTGTGTGGGTCACCACAGTATTTATTCCTCATGCCGCAGTTGCCTTGTTTCAGTCTGATTGTAATGGTTGCTTTGTCACCCTGCAGAGTCATGTAAAGGAAATAAGACAGAGGCACCACCTATTCTACTGTTACATTTCAACTTCCTCTTCTTGAGTTAAGGTAACCCCCTCTCAACTTTCTTGTCCCAGTTCTCAAACTCTTGTGTTTTGCTGTGTTGTTGATATAAACAAATTGGTATAATTAAGGATGTTGATATGGATCAAATGCACCTGCATTGCCTTCATTGGCAGTGCTTGCAGTGAAAGCAGGAAATGCAATCTGTAAATTATCCAACTAGAATTACCTGTGTGCTACATGAGGAAATTTAATTCCTCACTGTTTTCATCTTAGTCAAGCCTAAATTGCTTTCATATATATCTTACATGTGAAGAATGCTGAATGACTTCACTCCCCTATCAAAGCAAGTTTCCCTGTCTAACAATGATTTATGGAGCATCCATCAGAGCAACAGTTTAATCACAGAAGATTGACCGCTTTGTGAGTTATTGTCATTGCTTAAACCTTTTTGTATTCCAAAAAGCTGATGTATGACATCATTCCTTATGTATATTACTTTTCTGCTAATGACATGCTCTGTCATTAGAAATGATTCCAAAGTGCTCTGAGGAAAGCTCAACTGACCCTCAGGGAAATCCAGATCCAGGCTTTGTGGCAGATAGGACTTCTAAATTCCAAGTAAAGCAAAGTAAAAAAAAGCAACACTTAAAAGCATGTGATAGGGTGTCGTGGTTTTAAACCAATAACTAAGAAAATTACTTACTTCTTGCTGTGAGATATGGATTAGAACAAGAGCAAAACAGGCATACAACTTAAAAGGGAAAAAAAAGAGAGTTAATTGACAAACTACAATAATAAGAACACCAGAATAAACTTCCAGAAAAACCTTTTCATCCCCTCTCTACCCACTATTCCCTTGTTCACATGACAACAGAGACAAAAACTCTGGAACTTTGATGGTTAAAACAGTCCCAATTCTTGCTACAGTCTTTTCACCAGTCTTTGTAGAGAAACAGAAGTTTCTTCCTGTTAATTTATGGAGTTTCTCACAAGAAAACTATTTTTGTTATAGTTTTCCATTGCCCTAATGTTAGCTGCCCAGAGCTGCTATTATCAGAGCCCACTCCTCCCATTTTCACATCACTCTGAGGTGTGTATGGGTCATGACCCTAGGGATAGCATTTTTAAGGATAAGTTATTCAAAGGCAAAAAAAGTCTTCTTCATCTGTTTCTGTGAGCTTCACCAGAAAACAGTTTTCTCATTCCCTCTCAAGGCTTCAAATCTCCCAGCACTTCACTATACTATAATTACTCTACTTTTTACTCAAATTTACACTTTGAACACTTTATTCCTCCCTAGATACTGTCATGAATTAAAGGAGTGTTTTCAAGACCTTAATGTCCATTTCCATAGTTTTAACAGAGAGATATTTCAGCTTAATTAAAGCATCTTCTTAATTCTCTACCTTTTCTGAAGCTTCTTTTCTTTCCTGTCACTGGTAGTTTATAAAGTCTCTTTTCATGTTGATCACTCTCTTTCTCTCTCTCTGGATAAAAAGATTAATCTGCAAGTCTCATCTGGGTAATGAAAAAGTTAAAATCTTGCCCAGGCTTTTGTAGGGGTTCGGTGATCTCTGCCGAACAGGAGCTGGAGCTGTCTGCGATGGAAGGTTCTTCATAGCTGCTCTGGAGAGTGTGGCTGTCTCTGCTTGCTGTAGGTCCAGAGCCTCTCTCCTTCTTCACTCGGCAGTTTCTAGTGAATGTAGTTACAGCAAAACCTGCAGCCAAGCCATAGATCGGGCTCAGCTCGGCCCAACCCGGGCCCGAGGAAAACCTTCCCCAGGCCCCCCATCTCCCGGCCGGGAGACGGGGCAGGCCCGGCCCCATCCCCGCCCGGCCGCATGGCCTGGGCAGGGAACGGGAGGCCTGGAGCTCCGCCACCCTTCACAGCCAGGAAACAAAGAGAACTCAGAGAGCTCTGCTTTTACACTTTAAGGTAGGATCCTACTTTTCAATGGCCTAAACTACTGTCAATTCTCAGCAGTGACCGATAATTGGTCACGAGAAAAGACTCCAGGTTATTCCTTTCTGTCCTGCTGTTTGAGACTGGGAAGGATGGGCAGTTCAAGTTAAAAATTGGTTTATATATTGGGGTATATATATATATAAATGTATGTATATTTAAATAGGTTAAAATTGGAGACTTGCAGCTCCAGCAGTGATCTAAGAACTTCTGTTGATGCTGTATCAAAACACTCATGATATTTGGACTTCTCTTCAGATGGAAACCTGAGTTGTGACTGATCAATAAGCCCTTATAATGGGGTAAGTCTCAAGGGAGTGAGTCTCAAAGGAAAGTGCAATGTACTGATGAATTTTGCTGTGACTGAATTTTTTTGATAAATATTTGCATCAGTTGGGTGGATCAGCTGATTATATCAGCTAGCTGTGTAAATTTTTGTTCATGAGTTAATCAAAAGAGTGTAAGTGTCTTTCTAAGTTAACTTAGTTAGACCAGCATGGGGACAGTGTACATACTGCTCAACCTGATACATATTTCTTCTTGGTGCCAGCCAGGATTGGATTGGTGAGCATATCACAAATTCTGCCAGTGAGAATCACATTTGTATTGTGATTCATGTCTGTATTGATATTGCTACATTTTGTTAGTGTCCTGGTTTAGGGCAAATTTGAGAGGGAACTTCCGAATGGGGTCCCTCCAGAAAAGAAATTCAAGTGCCCTGTCCCTCAATGGGTTCAGGAAAAATATTTCCTTGGAGAAAAGTGGAAAAAAACTGTTTATTTAACATAAATTGAATAATATTAAACAATAAAACCTCTTGCTGTTTGATGAAATGGCAAATCCAGAAAAAATCCTTTTCATGGGGTGTAGCTTGGCTCACTCAGTCTCTTACCAATCCCTCCAGCGCTGGAAAGTGCCGAGGCCCAGGCCTCGGTGGGCCACAGGCGTGAGCTCCTGGTTTTTCTGAGTTTTCAGTCCAGAGCAGGTTTGAACAGATCCAAGAAAAAGAAAAAAACAGTCTGGGGAACTTCCCTGCCTCAGCTAGCTAAAAACTAACTGAAAGGAAAGGAGAGAGCTCTGTCTCGCTGTCTGTCCATGCTGCAGACAAAACAGTCCAGGAGCAGGATTCGGGGCAGTGAGTGCTCTTTCTCAACACAAACTGTGGCTTCTTCTTCCCCCTCTTTGCTCTCAGAGCCAGTCTTAAAGATGCAGAACTTAATATGTACCATAAACAAAGTGATTGAGGATACAAGCATCATAAAGTCACCCCAGGACAATTAGTTTGCACTTGTGTTGTGCTTCCAACACATAGCTGTGGTTCATTCTGCTAAATCAGAATCTCATGAAACATCACATGTCTTCAAACAAGCAAATTTGTTATTAACTGTTAAATTATCAATGTGTGGAATATCGAAAAGAACCTTGTCAGATGCCGTTGGACTCTGACATGAGTGCAGGCTTGAGGTAAACTGACACTGCAGTTTAACATGAATTGTATTTTTAGAGCTGGTCCCATTAAGGAAACCTCACATTCCTCACATTTATGTTTTCTTTCTTGTTAGGTTTTCCTGTTTGATTTTCTACCTACTGGATTATTGCAGTGATTCTAGGGATCCTCTTCTTGGTATTTCTGGGAATAACAGGGCATTTTATTACCAAAGGTATGTAAATCTCCTTCACTGAAAATACTTAATTTGAATTTAGAACTTAATCAGGGATCACAGCAGAGCTCTTGAAATCTGCTCATTGGTCCAAGAAGAATGTGGAGGTCTTCTCTTTAAAAAAATATTTACTCTCATACCTATTTCCATCTGGAAAATGGATGTCCTTCACAGATTCCTTCAGAGACTCTGATTCTTTGCAAGCCTCAGAAGAGCTCCAGGGATGGCATTACTGTAAATGAATATTTTCTGAATAAATGAAAAAATTTCTGAAAGAACACATTTGGGAAACGAGTTTGTAAGGAACTAGACATGACTACAAATGGGAGGAGACATATATGATTCTTTTTCAGGCTGTCCATGTCCATGCTGCCCTGAGCAGTGAGTGACCTACAGAGGCAGTTGTTACTCCTTCTCCAAGGAGAAGGACTAGAACTCCAGCCAGGAATCCTGCTGGGCAGAGGGAGCTCATCTCCTGGTGATCAGCAATACCTGTGAAATGGTGGGTGCCTTTGCAGAGGTAAGGGCAGGATGAAGTGGGAGCAAGTCCCTGGTACTGTTATGGTAGTTCCTTCCCTCTGGGAGGAAGGGAGAGCGTAAAAGGCTCCTGGGACCCACCCACCACCACCCTGCACTGGCAAAGACAAGGCTTTCCCTTAGACACTTTGCAAGAGGGACTTGCTTCTTTCTACCTGACTCAGCTAAGTTTTGTTTGTCATGAGTTCAGTCTTCAAAACCCACAGCTGGGGAAGCTGCCTGGCACTCTGAAATGCTGAGTCTCACAAAGCAGGTCTCTGAAGGAAGGAAGGGAATAGGTGTTCACATTCAGAAATGGCCCCAAAATTTCCTCTGTCACACACTGCTTCTTTCTCTACCCTTCAAGACCCAGGACTTGACTGGGTTTCTTTGAGTCTACTGATCTCTCTGTCTTTCCATCCCTCTTAGGACTTCTTCCAGATACTACACAGCAAATCCCACTGGATTGGTTTGCAGAGGAACACTGATGGGAACTGGGCCTGGGAAGATGGCTCAAAACTGAGCAGTGAAAATTGAGTATGGTGTTTCCTTTGTACTTTTAGATAAAATGCTTGAGATCCTTCCCCTCTCTGACATGAGAAGTCTCATGGTATTGGGCAGAAGTCAACTAGCAATGGACACAGCTGCTAAGGGAAGTTCAGAGCAGTCATAGGCTCTAGTAGCTAAGGGCTTCTTCCTGCCAAGCTACCAGGGCCCAGCTGGGTGCCTGTAGACCTGGGAGTCTCTATCCCAGGCTAATGGACACAACTGCTGCATTCCTGCCAGTAGGTCCCACTTGTTTTGTGTCCCGGGACAAATATGTATACAGGCACACATGCAAGCAAAACTGTGACAGTGATCATGCCTGTAATCATCAGCTGCTCCCAGAGAATCAGACCCATCCCGTGCTTTACCTCATCCCCTCTCTTTCCTCCTTGTCCCCTTAAAGTTCCTCAACAAGTTTTGCACAGCCACACAGGCCCACCTTGAATGTACTCAAATCTTCCAGTTCCACTTTCACCTCACCTTTCACATCTGTTACAAAGCCCAAGGTGCCTCTGTCCAAAGCTGTGACTGGAGGTTTTTTATGGCACATCGATTAGAAGCTGAAGACTTTTGGTCTTTGCAGTTTTGTCTTTTATTTCTTGAATGTTTGTGTCTGTGGATTTCTGTTTCATCGTTTTGTCCTCATTATCATCTTTTGCACTGAACAAATCCTTGATTGGATAACCTTAATGAAGCAGAGGCTTCCACCTTTCACATACCCATACAGATGATTTTAACTGGATACTTCAATTGGGATACTTTATACTTTCTGTCCCAAATGCCTTTAGTAAACCAGCAAAAAATCCCTTGTGGAATAGAACATTTTGCTTTTTAGTGATGGGAAATGGAGAGCCCAATGTGAGACTGGCAAACTGCAAGTCTCACATTGAGCTCCAGGTATTATAAGTGCCACTTCCAGACCACCTGTATCCCAGGATGGATCCTCCCTGCCATCAGCTCATGAAGTCTGACCTGTAGCTGGTCCCTTCGCTCTAAAGCTGTGAAATGTTCTTCCCTTTGCCAAAGTGGGGACCCCTCTCTAATGTCACCCTGCTTGTGTGCTCTGTCTCCCACAGGGTCAAGTCCACCAGCCCTGAACAGAACTGCGCTGTTCTGCTGAATGGTGCCAACTATGCTTCCAGCTGTCAAGTCCCTGCCCCATGGATCTGTGAGAAATCTGCTCAGTGACCTCTATGGACCTTGTCTTAGGAAGCATTCTTTGGAGAGCTGTGCTAAGGCCTGATTCCTGTGAAGTTTCTCAGAGAGCAGCTGTGCTCCTTGCTCCTGTGCCACCTGCTACTCCTCAAGGAATGAATGCAGCTGCCACAGGAGGTCTGAATGCTGCTCCTGTCTCCATTCAGGACCACTCTGGTGATGTTCACACTCATAGCCCTCACCTAGTGACAGACAGTCATCAGAGTGGTAGAGAAGGGGGAGGAGAGATTTCTCTGAGTCACTCAGTCATTTTCAGAGGTATTTGAGCACTGTCACTGCTGTTTTGAAATCCTAGGGAGAGGTGAGCTTGTAATCTGTGAGCTCTGAGTTTATTTACCTCTTTTGTGACACTGGTGACATGCACCAAGGATGAAAGCTAGCCTGAAGTTTGAAGTTGGTCTGTTTTTGCAAGTGATATAGATGATGTCCACTGGACCTTTCTAACCTAATTTCTTCTGTGGTTTATGTTGTATCTGGAGAAAACTGGAGTATGGCCTCTAGTGTTACATTGCTGTGTAAATAGCTGTGAAGGAGTGAACCTACTGCCTTGCTGAGCTGAAAATAAATGTGAATTGCTTCTAACAATTTCTTCAGTAGTGACTTTTTCTGTTTTCCTCCCTATTATTATTGGATAGTGCATTCATTGATTTATAAAAAGGCAAAAGGAAGCTGGTGGCAGGAACAGACTCAGAAGAGCAGGGGTTGAAATACTTTGCAGTAACACTGCAGCAGAAAATTACAGCCACAGCCATGGAACTGTTGCCTACCCCAAGGGATTAAGGACTGACAAATTTACTTTTTTTTGTAGCCAAATGAGTGAAGCGCTTCATCTTCCAGTCCCTTTGTCCTAAGGCCTGCCTTGGCCATGGTTCAAGTGCCCTGCATCACCCCTGAGTGGTCTGTTTGGCCCCTGCTCAGAGTTTCCTCCAGAACAGCTCTCTTCTTAAAGAAGTCCTGCCAGACCCCTCATCCAGCACTTCTTCCCATGGGATGCAGCAGATAGATATAGTTCCAATTTTTGTGACAAGTAGGCCACAATCACACAATGTTCTGTGCTGTGCAGCAACACCTTGACGGCATGACAGGACAACTGTGATGACTTTTTAGGGACAACCTATTGGTATTTTAGTGGTATCTTATGACAGTATTTCTTAAAATACTAATAATTATGTTGTTAGGTTCATTGTCCTAAGCAGTCACAAAATAAGTTACTAGAATTAGATTAAGAAGTATGTAAGTTACAGAAATAAAGCTGGTTTTTTACCAATGAAATTGAGATGCTAGTGTAACACCCAGGAGATGTGAGATGACAAAAAAGTTGTTGCTTAATGAATATTTCTAAAAATTTCATCTTTAGCACCCCTTTGGTGTTGAAAAACATGTAAGGTTAATTAAAGTTATGCAATAGTAGCTTAGTATTATCCTGCATTCTTCACAGTAATCTTAAAGAATGTTTAATTCTCATCATACCTTAGTTATTTTAAAATTGTTACCTGTTCAGAATCAATTTGAAAAGTTACTTGTTTGTGTTCAGTAGTTTCCTATAAGAGCTATTCACTTTGAATTACAAAACCCAACACAGCACGTGAGAAGAACAGGAGAGGTGCTCCAAATATTTCTTGCTAGAAGAATGTGAAGCAAACCAGGAAGGATCCTTTTCTTTTTAATTCCTCTCACCCGGGGTGTTGTTTCAGCCTCTGAGGAGCACTCTTCTGTTTAGTATGAATGATTACTCCTCATGAATATACAAGTCTTTTCTCCGCACATGGAATTTTTGTCCTGTTCTCCCTACAGAGTCTGAGGCACCAAAAAAATAGTACTGTGTTACTTCTGCTAGTTTGTGACTTTTCCATAATCAACTATTAGATTTCTAAACTATACTTGCAGTACTGGAAATGTGGAAAATTATTTGGGCTATGGAATGAAAACAGTTGTGTACACATTTTAAGAAAAAATAAATATTATAGCACAGCTTTCTTTCAAAGGCAATGTGCACTGCTGAACTGTTCATCAGAAAAACAGAGAGAGAATGTTAAATATATCTGCCTTGTTTTTTGTCTTGGTGAAAACCCTGTTAGCTGTCTGTTCTATACTGCCTTCAGGGAGTTAAATGAGTAAGATTTTTCTCATGGTATTTTATACAATTTGAAAGAAGTTCTGCTGTGTACACAGTGTCAGAAAAAATAAACTGGAGAAATAAACAAGATCAGATAAACAGTGTTTTTTAACTAATTTTATCTCTAGTTTATTCTGTTTATTATTAGCTATTCTGTTTAGTAATATTAATCACAGAGGAAGAAGGGAATTTTTCACTGTGATCTGACTTCTTTTGTATTGCCAGCATTTTGGGTATTAGAGGGGTGAAATATCCATTAATTCCACTATTGTGGTTTGGGGTGGAACTTTCAGCTGACTTTCAGCTGAGAACTTTTAAGAATAGGTACAATTTTATGCAGCTAGTTTGCAAAGCAGAAGAAATCATGTGTGTAAAAACAACCCTGTCTTATCAACTTCCTACTGGAGCAGATGCTGCCATATCTGGCAACTCTTAGCCCTTTGAACCATTAAAATGTACTTTGCAACAGTAATTATCTAGCAGCAAGTAATATGCTTGAAATAAACTTCCAAATAAATGAAATGTTTCTGCAGATGTGCATTTTGACATTTTCAATTAATTTAAATTCCTTCTAAATTTTTCTTTCATTACTTCCACACTGGAGTCTTGTCAGTTGACATCAAATAAAGCAAGGTGAGTCAGACCTGCTAATTAATTTTGGTGTTCTGCTTGTTGTTTGTTTTTTCTTTCAAATTCCCAAGTGTTTTGATGAAATGCATTTGATTAGTGCTACATTCTCCAGGGAAAAAATAAATGCTTAAAGGAAACCTTATATTATCAAATTACTTGCTTTGATGCCAGAGAAGGAGAGAAATTTTAAGCTGGTGTTTACAGACTAGACAAGACGTTACTGTGCAACTCTACCAATCTCAGTGCCAGGAATGCAGTCTAGAGCAGAATCTTGTCTCAGATTTTAGATGCAGAGCATGCTCTAATAAAACCCAAACTGAAGATTTTCTGTAATTCCAGTGAAAGCAAAAACAAGCAGCTAATATTTTTCTCCTAGTGTAAACTCTTAAGGCACCTTTGATACTCTTTCCTAACCTTTAAAGGTTCTTGATATTTCTTGCTCCAGAGGAGTGTGTTAGTTATTTTGTCATAGTTATCCAGCTGGAAGGATACAGTTATTCTCCTTTACGCTGTAAATCTTACTTAATGTTGTGGTCTTGGGTTCTGCACTAACATTATTGATCGTGTCCCATCTGATGACTTTTTGATCTCTGTTCCACACTTTGGAGATTCACAGCTCCTACACCCCACCAGGAAGACAAATTAATATCTTATGTAAGCAGTGATTATTTGAGTCTTTTCACTAAGACATGAGTTCTTAATAGAAAAGGTTTATGATAGTTGTTGAAAGTGAAAAACCAGAAAAACTGGGGGTTTTCTGTCTCACACTAGGTTAGACTAGTTCAACCCATCCCTTTTTCTGTACTTTTTAGGAGGCAGTACAAAACTGCACAGAAAACACACTATCTCCAAATTGTAACCACCGCTCTTTCCTGTCCTAGTTTAGGGAAAATTTGGGAGAAAAACTCCAAATGGGGGTTGCCCCAAGGGAAAAAAAATTCAAATGACCCCTCCCCCCAACTGGTCTGGGAAAAATAATTTCCTTGGAGAGAACTGGAAAAAGCTGGTTTTTTAACAGAAATTGAATAATATTAAACAATAAAACCTCTTGCTGTTCGATGGGATGGCAAATCTAGGAAGAAAAATCCTTTTCATGTGGTGTAGCTCGGCTCACTCAGGTTCTTATCAGTCCTTTCGGCGCTGGAAAGTGCCAAGGCCCAGGCCCCGGTGGGCCAAAGATGTGAGCTCCTGGGGTTTGGCTGGGTGTTTTTCAGTCTAGAGCAGGTTTGCACAGATCCAGGAAAAAAAGAAAAAAAAAAGTCCAGAAAACTGCCTCAGCTAGCTAAAATGAACTGAAAGCCAGAGAGAAGCTCTGTCCCACTGTCTGTCCGTGCTGCAGACACCACAGTCCAGAAGCGAGATGTGTGGGAGTGATGTTTTCTTTCAACACAAACTGCGTGCTTCTTCTTCCCCCTCTCTTGCTCTCAAAGCCAGTCTTAAAGGTGCAGAACTTAATATATAACATAAACCAGATGATTTGGGATACCAGTATCATAGGCACCCCAGGACATTTCCTTATGTAAGTTATTCTTTCATTTTTACTGCTTTCAAAACTCCCACTTTATGTGTGGCTTACTTCTTTAATTTTTCCAATCAAAACCATGCCATCTGGAAACAACAGAATTTTCAAACTATGAGTGAGTTATCTTCAGTATTTCTGCAAGTATTGATCCAGTTCCAGCAGACAGTATCCCCCTCTCCTGCTTCAGAGCCCTGATGTTTTAATGGTTTTTCTACCCTGTAGGTAGCTGATATGTGATTGTTTTCTGCAGCTCAAAGAACAGCTGCCTTTCTATAAACAGGATGATCATTTTAGTATCAATCTTTGTAGATTGCTTCAGGATCCTTTGGAAATGGAAGTTAGGCTTGTCTGATGGAACTTGCCCAGAGCTATCACTTGGACAAAATGAGACCTCAATCTGGGTAAGTCCTAAGGAAAACAAACAGTTGGGGGAAAGCTCAGCCAAGGCTCTGAACTACATCCTTGCTGTTCCAAATATTTCAGGTACAGATTAGGAAGGAACACAGAGGAAGTCATAACAACCTTATAACAACACTAATATGGTGTCATATTAGTGACACCAGAAATGACCATTAATTAACATGTGGAGAAATCTAAAGTAGACTTGCCTGATCTGAAAATGAAGAAATTTGTGACTTTCTGGCCACCTCCATTAGGCATCAAAACAATTGTTGCTGAGGGCAGGAACCCCATCACACAGAAAGCTAAACTTGAGTTGGAACTGGTAGATATACAAGATGTGCCACCAGGTTGCTCTTGGACAGTTTCACCAGGTAGAGTAAGGGCACTTGTCATGGCCAAAACAGTCTTGACTATGAGAATTTAATTTATCACCAACTAGAGCAAATTTTTGATGACTGACTTGGCCTTTGAGAAAAAAAAAAAAAAAGAAAAATGAGACAATTAAACAAATATTTAGGTAAACACCTTTTTTTCCCTCTTCCTCCCAACTCAATTTCCAACACAACTTCCACCCCTCCTGGTCCCAACTTACTTTGCTTTTGCCGTGCATTACAGTCAATCTCTCCCAGTCCCTCCAAGGATGTGGTGGGCAGTGCAGGAGGCTGAGGTTGGAATGCAGTGGTTTTTCTCTGCCAATCCATGCATTTGGTTCATTTTCCTCTCCTCTGATGTGGGTTTTCCACAAACCACAATCCCTCAGGTGTGTGTGTCCCTGTTGTGGGTGTGTTGCTCTTTCTCAAATCTGTTTGAGCAGGTATGTCACAATCTCTGTTGGGGATCTGACTGGTTTTGACAGCTGAGGATTCTGGAGCATCCTGGGCTTTTCACATCCATATCATATCAAAGTTAGCTGGAAGTAGCTGTGAGGCAGCTCCTGCACATGGCAACCTGGCAGCCTTGCTACAGAAACCCTGCTCAATTCAGGCTTGCTGCCCTACCACTCACAGACACAAATGGAGTTTTCAGCTGGATTACCTGTGTGTGTATGTTTGTGTTTAACAGCTAGAAAATTATAGCCACCCACTAAATCATCTCCCTTAGCAAACAAAGCTTAGATTTTAAGTCACTGAGTGGTATTCTTGTTGCTACCTCACTCTGAATTTCCCAGCACAGCTTACTTCCCTTTTAGAATTGTTTCTTTACTAACTTGTTCAAGCATATGCTGCTAGACCAGGTGGCATGTCCAGATCCTCTCTGGGGAGCAGGATCTGACCAAGAGCTCTTTGCAGAGGAGATTTTTGTAATTTTGTAGTTTGGAGAACCCAATACCAGCTGCAGAAAGCAGAGAAAATGTCCAAGCTATGGTAGCAACTGGCCTACAACACCTGAGTTGTGTGAGTGTATCATGTCAAATTACAGTTCCTTATACATGGGATGACCTACTTGTGTGTGTTTTCTTCTTTCTGGAAAAATATGAGAATATTACAATAAAGGAAGATGCTGAAATATGAACCTGCCTTAGCAGCTTTGTGATTTTTCAAGAGCTCAGAAACTGGCCCAAATACCCACTTCATCCTGCCTTCTGGAACAGTCAAAATTTGCAAAGTTTATGAAACATATTTGTAGGAAACCAGATACTAAGTACTTTTAAGTTGCCAAAAACTCGACGAAATTCAAATGACAAGAAGAAAATGTGCCTTTTTTTTTTTCCCAGGCCTGCACTGTGATTTCTATTTTATTCCAGAGAAAGAAGGAACAGATAAACGTATCAATGAGCTTTGCAGAGAGCTGTTGCTCAAAGACTATTCAGCAGTGTTTTCTTGGCACTGTGTCGAGAGGAGGAGCTACCTTATTGGTGCTGGTTCTGGCAAAGAAATCAGAGCTTTTCCAGGCCACAAATGGAAGAACATCAAAATGTTACAATGTTGTGTTCCTAGATTTAATGAGGGGGTTCTTTCAGTAAAGAAAGATCCATGAATGTACAGAATCCACATTTCAAATTGTGCTGTGTAAAGAGCAGAAGCTTGTTATTAGAAGTTCTAGAGATCAGGGAGACAAGGGTTTTTTTTTCTTACTCTGTTTCATTGTATGGCCTTGAGGCAAGTCCACATGCCTGCACCTCCATTTCCCCAGCAGGAAATGGAGACAATAACAGCTACCCCATGGGGCCACTGAGAGTGTGAATAGATAATTTCTGAAAGAATTGAGACTGGCATATAGAACTTAGTATATATGTGTGAAGTAATAACATGCAAACTAATGAAATATGATCAGACATGTCACTGCTCATTTTCTGCTGTATGATCCTTGGAAAAAATGCACTGAGTTAGAACTGAAATATTCCAATGTTATATCTGAATGACCACTGGAAAGTGGAGCAATACTTATTTCAGATTTTCATCTGTATTACCTTCTTCATCATTATTATATACATTCTTACATAGTGAATTGCAGCTTCACTCCCACCTTTTCTTGGCTCTCATTCTAAAAGTCTTGTTTTACCCATTGCTTTTTACTTTTTCTTTCCTAAATACTTTATTTGATTGCCAGCACATATGAATAATGATACCACTTCTTAAATTATATGCTCATTTTGCTCTTGGGCTCAGAACATCTCCAAAGAAAAAGAAGGGTCATCCTTATGTGAGCTATTCCCTCCCTTGCTCTGCCACAAGTTTTCTTTGTGGTGCCAGGCAAAAGCATTTAGGATGTCCTGTACCTGCAGCCTGAATGCCTGCTGGAACAACCACACACCTAACCTGGAGGAGCTTTTTCTGTAATACCTTTGGCATTAATTTAAGTCCTTTTCCACTCCTGCCTTGGAAATTAATGTGTTACTTCAGTGCTGGGCCTCCCACTAAGTTGTGCCAGGTTCATCTATATCCTGCAGTGTCCGCACTCATCTGTCCTCACTCCCCTCCTACGCCTTGTTACACCATGCTATTACCTCCAGCTGCACTCCACAAACAGGAGTGTGGCTCCCTCTTCTCATCCCAACACAATCTAGTCCTAGTCAGAAGGGTCTCCTGCTTTTTCAGACTCTAATTTCCATCTTCAGTTGCAAAGTGTAGAGAAAGAGGGGGATTTCAAGGTTCTTCACCTTTGAAATATGTATATGTATGAATATGTATAATATGAATGTATAAGTAAAATATGAATATGGAGTGGGCTTCCTTCTTTCAGGATTTCCTATGACACAATGCTTTCTTGGCAACCTTTGCACTCCACAGATGAGACGCACTTTAGTGGCTGCAGACTTTTCTGAGGACTACAGGTTTTTTTTTCCTTCCTTTTGCACTTGGAAGTTTTTCTGTAATCACCTGGAGCCCATGACTGTGTATTACTCCAATGCATTTTTTCCACACTGTGTTTCAGTATTCATTTCCACTCTGTGGTGGGAGGTGTGGCAGAAAAGGTGGATGTGTTTATGATCCAGTTATGTTTGAGATGAGCATGGTGTGGTGCACAGAAAATAAAGTACAGTAGCCACACTTCTGGGTGTGTGGGCAAGGTAGTGTGTTCACAGGTGTGTGTTCACTGTGAGAATGACGTGGCATGTGTGGCATTTTCAGCCCTACTCACTGGCTGCAAAATGTCTTTGAACCCCAGGTCATGGAGATAGGAGATGGCTGCTTCATGACAGAGGTGTGATCTTCTGTCATCTCTGAGGGAGAAGGTGGCTGGATCTCAAAGGGTAAGGAAAGCTATCTGTTCCTGCTAATCTTGCTGGGAAAAGGGCACGTGCTATTGGAGGAATAGCAGGATACCTTTGTACAAGTGTATACACCATGAACTCCTGATCTCCCTGACACATTAGGAAACACTCAAGTTCTGCAGGCAATTGCCACCCTCATGTCATCCCTGGTGCTCCATTAGTCCCTTGGGAACAGCATCCATAATGCTGAGCACAAGTTGAAGGGATCATATCTGGGAGAGCAAAGCTAGATTTTCAGCAGCAAGGAAACAGTTTGCAGATTTGGTGGCAGCTGTGACACTTGCCACATGTACTGGGAACACTGAATGGGAATGCTTTTTCCCTAGTAAACAGCAGAGTTATATCCTCTGCAAACAGTAGGGATTTATTAATGTAGGGGTTTACATTCACCAACCTAAAGGTCTTCTGCCACACGGAAAATTTTAAAGGGGTCAAGTAGCAAGCTAGCAAATCCAAGGTTTTATCAACCTGGAAAGGTTATATCCATTGGTTCAAGGATGGTGAGGCACAACCACTGCAACCTCCTGAAAGCTCTCTAGGTTTCTGAATGGTGTGTGGACACTGCAGGAGGCAGCTCAAGTGATAAAGGGAGGGCTGTGACAAAAAGCCAAAATAGGGTCCTGAGCTCTGACAGAGACTCCTCCCAGATATGGGGGAATAAAGGGTGGTAAGGAAGTAGATAATTTTTTCCTCCAGCTAATAAATCAGTACATTCAGCCTTAAATTAGTTCTAGCAATTCTTCACTTGAAAGTTAGGACCTTTATGTTCTCCCCTTGCTCATATGTATCACTATTTTCAGCATTTATTAACAACATTTTAATTCCCAAAGAACAATACAACATGCTGTCATTGGCCAGAGTGCCAAAACAGGGAGAGTCAGACCCTTCCTTTACAGAAAGATGCTGCAAGATTGAGCTTTTTCAGTAGAATATTAACTAATTCCTGTAATGTATCTATATCCAGACCCAAGCTGTGCTTTGAGATGCCTGCAAGCTTCCAGGAACACAAACAACTCCTAAAGATTGACAACACGTTCTGGAGCAGCTGTTGCTTGTGGTCCACTGTGCTCTGCTTGGGTCAGTCCTGCAAGTGCCATGCCAGCAATGAGCTCTCCAGTCATTCTCTGTGCCTGACCCTGGGAAAGCATTCATCTGAGATGGAGTGACAACAATGAACTGGACTTTCTCCCTCTGGTAGTCTTATTTATGTTTTAATCAGTGTTTCTTTCATCTCAGACATGACTGCTTCATGGAAGTGAAAACATCAGTGTTCAGTGTGACTGGGGACTTTTTCTATTATTCCATATATGTCCTTCACAGTGATATTGTAAGGCCCCAAGATAAGTGATCTCTTAACTTGGGTAGTCTCTGCTCCAGGAAAGTATTTTCTTCAAAAAGAAAGCATCAGAATGACTGGAGAAAGGATCCCAGGTGCAGTCATAGTGACCAAGGCAGAGTATTAATTATTTAACCTCTCTAAACCAGCTGAGCTCATAATTTCCCTCAGGCCTTGCTTTAGTACCATTTCTATAACCCACAGAACAAAGGTTATAAATAAAACAGCCTTGGAACACAAGCTAATATTCCACCTTTGGACCAGGTAAATTACATTCAGCAATGTACTGGCCTGCACATTTTGTGTTAGTGCCTCTCAGCAATGGCACTGATACAAACAAGCAAAGCAGCATGGCAGGTACAAACATCCCTGTGGCACCGGTTCCCTGAGGAACATTTTCCTAGGAAAGGGGTGAGAGGGGGAGTGGGAGATGACTACTTTATACTACATTATACCACTTTTCTACTTGAGACAGCAAGTACCCCAATCATCTTACCACATCTTAAATCACCTTACTACAGCAAGTGTGACAATACCAGGACCCACACAGAAAACTCTTCACTGTATTTGAAACTGAAACTCAAATTATTTCAGCTAATAGTGTAAGCTTTTAGCTACATCTATGCCCATCTGGCTGTAGTCACAGCAGCCTTCTGGCACAGAGGCAGCTTGTTTCAGTCACAGTGGTGGATATGAGCACAGAAATTGCTGCTATAGGCAGGCTCCAATGCAAGATGAATTACTGCCTCTCCCTCAGTAGCAGCAACAGAAACTCTCACAGTGGTTCCCCTCTGTATGCAGCAGGAAGAGGAGGTCCTATTGAGCATAGCAAGTTCTATTACTGTGATTTTCAGCATTGCAATTCTTGACTTTATCACTCCAAGCAACTCCCTCACTCAGTTCTCAGGGCTGGAGCCAATGGTCCCTCTGGAGCATTGCCATGGCCCATTCCTGCCCCCTCAGCCAGAAGGACTCACACAAACCACAGGTGACATGGAAGGAAGAAGGGAGGGGCAGAAAGTGGCATGTGTGTCACTGCTTCTCCAGATGACAGCATGCATCCTTTTCCTCTTCACACACTGACAGAGCCTGGCCTGGAATCATGGTGCTGAACAAATAGCACCCACTGGTTTTGCCAGCTCCCAGCAGGACTGTTCCCCCTCAGCGCACAAATATCCACAAGGAACAGCAATCTCATTTATCACAAATATAGGCTTCCTTTTCAAGGAATCCCATATTTCCTTATCTTTGCTCTCCTACCTTTAGAGGGCCTTGTGGCATGGCAGACCCCCTGGGCCTCTCCCACTTCTTCCCATGGCAAATTACACCTCAGCCTGGGCGAGGTGTGGTGACAGAGGAAGGATGAGCGGCTGGCTCCATGAGGGATGTGGCTGGCACAGCACATGGGACCTGTCCCACAGCATCCACCAGAGGCAGTGGGGCACAGCCAGAGGTGGTGATAAGTCCCATTCATAGGTGATGAGGTAGGAATCCTGCCAGCAGGCCAGGGCCCAGCGAAGGGCAGGGGCTCAGCAGGACCATGGCTGCGGCAGCACAGGTGGTCACAGTCCTGAGGGGCTGACAGGGACAGCACCAGGACAGATAAAAACAATCCTGGGCCATAAGCATCGGGACAGGTGGCCCAAGGTGCCTGGTAGGGACAGGCAGGGCTGGTGATGCTGTCAAGGTGCCATCACTGTTCAGGACCTTAAAATTACAGAAAATGCATCAGTGTATTCATTATGCACCTTACGACGTTCTCACATATCCAGGTCTAATTAAAGTTCCCACTGGTGGCATGGCAAGACACAGCTAGGTGTGTATGTGACAATACCACCAAAAAGAGGAGAGATGGGACTTGTCCTGCTAGACGGGACAGAGTAAAGCTGGAGCTGTGGGAAAAAGTAGCAGCAAAAGTTCTGGCAAAGTTGTCCCTCTATTTACAAGCTCACATTGGGAAGAAATGCTAGTCACCTGTTTTGGACCAATCTGTGATTTTCAAATGCATCTTTATTGATAAGTTGATTAAGTTCTAGTCTGAACTTTATTTTACAATAACCTGCAGCTAACCAACACCAAAAAAATTACCATCATTACCTTGTACAATACTAGCACAAAAAAAGAAATGCCACAATTCAGCTGAAAGAACTGTTAAAGAACTAAATTAAATCATAAACTCTACACGTAACAAACAGTTGTGATTAGTCCCACGTGTCATTTATAAACCCAGCAGCGGGAGGGGAGGACTGAACACAAAACCAAGCATCCCAGATGCCAACTCTTTCTCCCCTGAGTGTGCTTAACCACGTGCTTGGTATGAACAAGTATGAGAGCAGCATAGATGCATACCATCTGCATGTGTCTTCTCTTTTATCCTAGAAAGTCTCCTGGGTCTGTTCTCTGCTTCAGAATATTCAGACCTTCCTAAAACAAGAGATTGATGCAGATTTGCACCCAAAGGACGTGAAGAGAACCTGGTAGTTGAAGGAGACTGAGTCTAAAAGAGAGGACTGAACAGTGAAAGGAGAAACTGAAGTTATCTAAGTGGCAGTAGGTAAAACTCATCCAAACACATTTATTCCAGGTGAACAAAGGATGGAACAGCAAACCTGAAGTTCAGGATGTAATACTGGGGATATCCTGCCATCCATTTAATCATCTGCTCCCTCATTCTCTGTCTGCCCATTCTGACTACTCTGTCTGCATCCTTTATGGTTCCTCACTTCTCTCCCATTCTTCTGGTACTTCCCACCCCAAGCAGTCTGTAACCCCTCTGCCCTACCACGCTGCCCTCCCTGACCTTCACACAGTTCAGCCATTAACTCCCACCTGACACTCCCATCAGCTCTCCTGTCTCATGCACCTCCATGTAACAACAGAGAAGGCTGAAACCTGATTTCCTGTTCCCCACACTCAGAGGAGCATTCATCTTGATTTCTCATTCCTGAAGAACACAGGGAACAGTGATCTAACTTTACAGGTAAGTAAACTGAGCAAACGCCTTCAACTAAATTGGGATTTTGCCTGTATTGTTCATCCTTTTCTTTTTTCCCCTCTTGGTCCCTCTCTTAAATATAGGAATGTTTACAGTAATTCAGGCCTAGTTCTCTGATTTTTAGATAAGACCCCAGAATTCTCCTGAAAGTCAGCTCACACTCCAAGACCCATTCCTTCATCATAGTTATGGCAGTAATGGGAAAATCTGCTGTTCATGCCAGCATGAGGGAAGAAACTGCTTTGGCATGACAGCACAAGGCTTGCACAGGACAGCACCCATCTGGCACTCTTCTAAGAACAACACTGGCTTAAAATAAAATAATTTAAGAAAAAAGCCTACAGAATCTATTCCTTTTTCCCTTCAAGTCTACAAGAACCTCTCTTGTGACTTAGAGAGGCACTGTTACCCAATCACAGAAAGCCAGCAGAACACAAGTGGCAGTGACTGATTTCCTATGCTTGTGCATGTGGTGCAAGAGCTGTACAGGGATGAGACATGGAAGGGAAAGCCAAACCCACAGGAATTCTCCCCTCTTCAAATCTGCAGAAGACTGGTACAAGGACAACACTCATAGATAATTTTCTGTGTTCACCAAAAACAAGATGTAGTTAGTTGCCTTAATGCACAGCAAGGGTGATTAAAGTTAGGTATCAGGAAAAGCAATCTCTTTTGTAGGCTAGCTAGGAACTGAACAGACAATCTCAGCAGCCTCCAGGATCTTCTTCAGTGAAGTTCACTAAGTACAAGTTTGATGAACAGCCATGGTGGACATGTTTGGGATACTCAGTCCTGTCTCAGAGGTGGTGAGGGCTCTTGAGGGCCTTTCTAGCCCTGTGCTTAAGAGTTTATCAGTTGACTACACTGAAAATAACAAAAGGGTAATTTTTCTGTCCAGCAGTTGCAATTAAAGCAACAAAAGAAAAAAAAAATTGAAGAATCTTTCTAGAATCTTTCTGTCCTTTCCCTAACCTTCCTGTCTCACAGCTGAGGAGTTACCAGTCTTCAGAGTAAGCCCTTCTAATACTGATGGACAGAGCTACCAGTCCTTCTAATACTGATGGAAATGATAGGAAACACAGTAACCTTAGAACAATTCACAGGTAGCAGCTGGAGTGAGGACTGCCAGCACAGGACAGCCTTGTGTGCGCAGAGTGAAGGGTTTCACAGCTCACTGAATGGGAGCCATGGACAAGACAGGACAAGGTCAGTGTACAATATATGGCATGCCTTCTTCATCCAATGAAAGGGTTACATGAAAATGGCCATCCTGCTGTCATTCTCCTGGAGCTTCACTACACTGGCTTGTCTAACAGCCTCCAGCACTAACTACTTCCAGCTGTGGCAAGAGAAGAATTGTTAAGAGTGGAATTTCCACACCACCCAGTGTGGAATCTCTTGCTAAGTCTTCAAGTTCACCCTGTCCCCCTACCCTGACTCCCCTCAATTTAAAAAATAATGGTTATAATTAATGCGTGGAAGCTGATGACATTGTGCATGTGGTTCACTTCCAGTTCTCTTTGTCTTCTCTTCTCATGCATCCTCCTCCTGCCTCTCCAGCACCCCCTCCCCCACCAATCCATTCCATCAGTCCATCCAGCCTGCATGCCTGGGGGGCTGCTGCTCACTTGCCATAGACGCTCTCATCGCTGTAGGCCACATAGAGAAAATAGTCCTCCTCGTGGTTATCCTGCCAGGAGACAAAGGGACAAAGTGAGGAGCCAAAGCTAGAAACTCACTGCACATGAGTGATACATGAGTGATACTGAACTCCTTCACTGTTCCTCTCCCTTTACATTGAAGGCTTTGCTTCCCAAGTCCAAAGAGAACTCTGGTCACAGCTTTGCTTCTACACACAGGCAGAATACATTTCTGTACACAGAGAATTTACTTGAAGAGCCACAGCCAGGCTGTACTGGAAGCATGCAACAGAAATAGCTCTGACTGCTCATCAGTATCTCAGCAGTGGTATGGTCTTAAGAGTGAGAGAGAGACTTGGAAGGATCTAACAAGTCAAAAATCACCTCTAGATAGTATTTTTAATTTTTCAGAACACTTAGACAAGTGGCTGTATTTCTAAGTCCTGTTTTACATAAGGGCAGTAGAGCTGTTAAATGATTAGACTGACACAAAAATTCTGCAGAGTGCCAGCAACAGAGATCTGACCTCAGATTTGGACAGTCAGACCCTCTCCTTTGACATGTTCAGATCTGGAAAGCACCCTGCCTGTCTTTTATTCTCTTCATCAGCACACAGATGGATGAAGTGACCAGTTACTGTCAAAAAATGACAGGCCAAGCAAGGCTCACAGCACCATGCCAGAGCTCTTTTAATAAAACACCCAGCAGAAGGAGAAATCAATCCAGGCTGCAAACCACCATGATAGAATGGCTACAGAACTGAGAAATATGGGCATCCAATATGTCTTTAAGGTTTATCAAGTAACACTGCTGAGTAGAAACAGTAGGCAGCAGTACTCACAGCATCCTACATAACCCTCACTTATACAGTACAAAAAATAAAAAAGTAACTCCAGACAAAGAGTAAGTGTTCCCTAAGAAAGTATTTATAGACAGATGGATGTTCAGTGATGTAAAAAGCCCTTTTACTGGCTTTTTACTTTTACTAGCTAAAAGGAAATATCTTTTGTATACACAGCAAAACCTAAGTTCTCCACCCTCCCCAGCCCAAATCCATCCTCTGAAAAGAAAGTGGTTTATTTCAATATTTTGTTAAAGTAGTAGAACAAATATAACACTGCTGGGGCAACTATTTGCCACAACCCGTTCAACTAGCAAACAACTAGTTGAATTGATAAGGCTCCCCAGCTTGTGGCTGGGGGATGGAACTCCCCTGACCAGGTGGTGGGATACAGCTCAGGGTAAGAGCATGTTCAAGCATCTGTGACCAAGTGGAAACCACTGACACTTATGGACATTGTTCTTGCCAACAACAGGCAAGAGAAGAGGGCCAGGCTTACCTCATACAGCTGGCCCATGGTAGCACTGGTGGGAGGGATGGTGTTATTGACGAAGAAGAACAAAGCATCTTCCGGCCTCAGGTGGATCCGCTTTCGGATTAAGAAGTAGAATTGACCAACTGAAGAAGAACAAAGAATGCCTTAGATGCAGGAATGTTGGATTTTTTTTATTATTATTATTATTATTTTTGTTGTTGTTTATTTTTGTATTTTAACCCTAACCATGGATGTTTTCTTTTGGTGGTGGAAGTCACATGCTGTATATAAAAAGTAGGGGAAAATGAATAATGCAGGAAAAAAAACAATAGAAGAAAGCAGTAAGTTCACGACTGTAACAACATGAGCAGCCAATCCACTCAGAACTGGCAGTTTTTCTGGTACACAACTCATACCATGTCCCCTCTATATGCACACTCCACCTACTAAGGTATGAAATGCTCTACTGAGGGGATTGGTGGGAAGACCTTTAACTAGCTTAACCTTTAACTCCTACAGATTAAAGACACCTTAGAGAATTTAGCTTTGGCGTAAATGGTTACACCATTTCTTAAAAAAACCAAAACGTACTCATTTACTTGAACTACATTGCCCAAGAATGTTTTTCGCAGTCCATTAAATACTGCAAGAAAAAGAAATGCTGTTCCTTTAACTCATTCATGCTCTTAAACAAAAAACAAGAGGTAATCACACTCAAAATCACCACGACCATTCAGAAAAAGAACTTTGCAGCTATGACTACAGCCACAGAGGTGGAAAAAGAAGGGATTATTGCAAGAATATTCCTTTTGTGCAACACGAGTACAGCCACTGGCACCTCTGCAGCTAGGTCATCATTGACTGGTAATGACATTGCCCATGATGCACAATTTAGTCACTGTCATCATGGTTAGAACTCAGCTGTGACATGCTAGCTAAACCAGTGAGATACCTCAAAAGATCTCAGAGAATTCTGCATGTTGTAATCCAGGCTGTAAGGTATAAATATGACAAGGACAGCAGACAAACAAGATGTTGAGCCTCTCTGGATATTTTCTCTGTGCTGATCACAGAGTAAAAAGCACTTCTGAGACCCTCTCACTGAAAATCAGAAAGAAAGGAGGTAAGCATTGTTACCTGTGAGGTCAGAAGGCACGAGATACTTTCTTTTGTCTAAGTCAGGTACTCTGGCTTTGGGTGCTTTTTCCACGATAACCTGGAAAGAGAGAGAGAAAGCAAGAAACAGATGATGAGAACCATAAACCAAAACAGTCCAAAAAGCACCAGTGGATAAGGATACTACTCTCTGATGGTGCTACCACGCCTTTACATATTTAATCTGTAACAAATACACAACATTAGAGAACACACAGGTGAGATGACTTAAGGAAGAAGAACAGTAAACAACTTTAAATCACTCCCAATAGCTGTCCTGGGAGTCCAGGGTTGCAGCAATAAGCGTGGTGAGTGAAAAAAAGAACAGACATAAAAATAAACCATAATGGCTGAGAAAAAAAAAAAAAAGGACACCTTGATGTTCCCAATTAAGGTATATTTTGTATGAAGAAGCTGTCAGGAGGCTAATACATGAACACTAATAAGTTAAACTGTTTCCAGGTTACAGTTCCCAACTGCCTTGCACAAAATCAACCCTACCTCTAGTAGTCCCACATCCTAATTTCTACTTTCACCAATGCCAAGTGTTCTAGAGTGAAGCGAAGAATTCAAGAGAAACTACAGCTCACTGAAGAATGTTTTTTTTAAAATCTCCAGTTCTTCAGGAGTTATCGTCTATGCTGAAATTCATATTCTTTAAGTTTACTATCCATATTTCACATAGCTCTGGGCATTTCCTTAATCATATAAACATACAATAATTAAAACCAGCCTATCATCTGGGCAACTGGACCCACCTTTGACACAAAATATGAATTTCCTTATATTCCAACACAGAAAAATACAAAGCTCAGCAGCTTTAAGATCAAAGAGACCTAGAGGTCTTGTGCTAAAATATATTTTTTTATTAGTAGAGGTAGGTAAAATATTTACCTCAGAAGCAGGAAGTATTCCAAAATGACCTGATCTCCTTTTCCATTTAATCCTTTGGAACTACTGTGTTTGTGCAGAAAAAAACCTGCAGGCTTTTTTTTGTGATATGTATTTTTTGAACTGGTAAAAGATACATGCTTCATTCTATGTGGCTTGCTGTTCTGCAGAAGCCATTCTGACCACCTAACCTAAATCTAAAGCTGGATTTTCTGAACTTCCTAAACTTTTAAATTTCCTTAGACCCCATAATGGTAAATACACCACCTGACACACTGTGAGACTAATTTCTAAGGGTTCCATGCTCCAATAGCTCTTTGGCAATCCAAATCAGCAAATACAGCTGTTGTGTAAGAGAAAAGGTTGAACTGCTGTGGACTAAGCCTTCTTTTGAAAAAAAATTATGTTGCCCCACCAGTAAGACACCATGCCAAAATAAAATGTTATCATGAGCCTGGTATATTTGGCCTGGATATGGTGCCATGCTAACCTGAATCCTTCTAGAGCCCAGTGAGTATCTGCAAAAAATCTCACACCGGAGAGGCACCAGCTGGGATATATTTTCACTGGGCTCCATTTGAATGCGGCCAACACAGCCAAACCCCTGAAACTTCCAAGTTTCATTTTAAACAGAAACATGGTTGCCTCAGCTACTTCAAGATTTTCAAGTACCAAAGTTAACACAAGGCACTGAAGCTCCTTCAGGCAGTCTGAGGCAAGACATGCATTTCTGTACAAGATGCAGCTGATAAATGCTGTGAGGAAAGGACAGTACCACAATCTCACTGAACAAGTTCAGGCTGAACAGCAACAGGACTTTTTACATTTTGTACCAGCACAGCCAAACAAGGCAGTATCTAACACAATAAACTGCAGTGGGGAGAAACCTCTAGTTCTTGCCTCCAATTAAAAAAACTACTGACAAGCCAAACTCCTTGCTGTGACTACCCTGATTTGGGCTGGGGGTGGGGGGGAAGGGGGGGGGGCGAGGAAGGAGGGGGATTGTTGGTTGGCCATTACATAATAAAAGAAAAGAAGTCATGCCTATGAGAACAAGGTAAGTGTTGGGGCTTCTAAGCCCCTAGGAAATATTTAGGAAATATTTAAATCAGATTACCACTGATTTAAGAGGACTTAAGAGACACCTCTCTCCTGGGAGATGCAGGAAAGGAATGGAGGTGCTCTGCTAATCTGACTGGCAACTGTAGCCAGTTAACTGTAGCATTTAACAATGCAGGTTATCTCTTCTGAAGCACTAAACCCTTAACGTACATAAAAAAACCTACAAGGAAAATCCTAAGGGTAGAATACAGACGACCTACATTTGCATTGTTGTTGGGTGGTGACTATGATAATGCAGATCAGTAAAATCTCATCAAAATGCTGAGATGTATCGCGGCGCTGCAGTGTAGGCAGCCAAAAGGATAACATCTTCAAGGATCCTGCTATCAGGAAGGGCAGACACAGAATTTATGTGAAGAACAGAGTGCTGCACTCATTTCTTTGTATGAATGATTAATGATTCACATCTGTGCCTTGCCGTGCATCATTTCCAATTATCCTTAACTCCAGCACACCTCGTTATTCTGGTCCTGGTTTTCTTTACAAAGTTCTCCCGATGCCTCCCTATCCTGACCTCCTTTACCTCCTACAAGACTGGGCCTCATCCTGGGCTCCCCACAGGGTTCTTCCTAACACATTTGTCATGGCCTGCTGCGCAATCTACCACGTTAATCCTCAATTTACACACTGTCTCACACCAGACCTACAGAGCCCTCATCGTAAATACCCAACCCCATACACACTTCAAGCTGACCTGCTGCATGTTCAACCTGTGCTGTGCCAAGCCTCCCAAAAACAAAGAGAACAAAGGCACCCAAATACTGGCTTCCAAAAACTTTTTCAAGTCCTTTGGAGGGCCCCTCCCAAGATAAAAAAATGCTGTTAGCCAGCAGGAAAACATGGGGTGTTAACTATTCCCCCTTTGCCATTAGTTTTATAGGGGGGGGTCACAGTTTTTTTGAATGCAGTACACTTGTGCAGTAAATCTGGGGCACACCTCTCCAGTAGGGATGGAAAAAAAAAAATACTTGCAAAATGTTTATTTAAAAAGGAAAAAACCCCTCTACACTTAACTAGATTTACAATGTCTTTTTTTTTTTTTTTTTTTGGTCCCAATAATTATTCGGAATTATGAAGCCAGAAGTTTTGCACAGGCACTCCAAAGGGGCCTAAGAATGAGGAAGCAAATTTAGCTAGATGACCTTGCATTCCAAATTACATTTTCTCCACAGGATGATTAAACAGGAGGGCAAAAGGATTGAGAAGTATCATTTTTTTTTGCTCATGCAAAGGAAAAGAGCAAGGCTATATCGAAAAGACAAGCCAAACTGAAGTAAAATAAAAATAACAGGGACGTATGAAATGACCCGGATGCAGACCATGTTCAGTATAAAGAGTAGCCGGTTAAGCCACTCACTGATCTCCATTTTCACAGAAACAAGGGTAAGCTCATTCCTCACTCACCCCCACGCATGTCAGAAAAAGACCAGCAACGTTCCCCCTGTGGAGTTACTGCGGATCCCAGGGAAAAAGGTGTATTCCACCCCGCGCCCACCCACCCACACTGCAGCCCTTCCCGCATGATAAAGAGCCCCAGCTTTGCACTAAGGAGAAAAGCAGCCGGGGACTTGAATCACATCAGCGAGACCACAATCATCTGTACTAAACTAATTTCTTTCGCCTTCAAAATGAAGCGAGCAGCAGCCGACGGCCGGCACGGAAAACAAAGGCGGCCGAGCCCGAGCCCGCAGCCATGGCCGCCCTGGCCGCGCGCACTCACGGGGACTCTGTCGGGGTATTTCTTCCGGATCTTCTCCCCTTCTTTTTTCCTGTACTCGAATGGGTGGTCTTCCTTGTACTGGAATTTCATGGCTGCGGGCTGTTCCTCCGCTCGTAGCGGCTGCTGCTGCGGCTGCCTCCGCTCCAGCCGGCGCTGCGCAAAGAGCCCCGCCCGGAGCCGCCCGCCGAGCTCCGGCCGCTCCGCGTCACGGGCAAGAGCCACCCTGACACAGCGCTGTGTGACGTCACGGGCAGACCTCCCCCCAACGTAGCGCCGGTGTGACGTCTCGCGGAGGTGCCCCTCCCCCCCACCCCGCTGAGATGTCATGGGGAGGCGCCGAGCTGCCCGGAACGGGGAGAGGCGGGGGGGCGAGGAGGGGTGCGTCGCTTTCCATCTCCTCACGTTGTGTTCGTGCATTGATTTATTTGCCCGATAGTACGTAAACAAATAAATATTTTAAAACAATTTTTTAAAAATTTTTTTTAAGTTCAAAGGCAGCATAACCCTGCCCGCCCTCCGCAACACGACTCGGTTTATAAACACAGCACCAGCCGTACTGACGCACCCCATCCACACGCGCTGCTGCGCCCTCTGTTAACAGCGCCCTGTGGGGAAAGGGCTCGGGGTTCCCCGGGTGAGGCCTGAATGCCCCAGCTTGTGCACATGAATGTGACCTGCGCTCTGTGTGGCTGCGAGATGTGACAAACGCAATAAAAATAGTTTGTTCTTGGACCGTTCCCGTGGCTGATGGATCTGGATTGTTGCGTGTTTGTAGCATCTCTGTGGCAGAAGGTGTGCCATGTGCTATGTCACACCAGATGTGTGTTGCAAACAGCAGGCAGCTACAGATAACTGTCTGCAAACAAGCCAAAATAGTGAGCCAATTTCAGCCCAGTCACTCAACTGACACATACAATATCTGTACAATATCTGGGGTTTTTGCCCTAGGAGTAGATCGACTCACAACTATTCACTGATCAGAAGAGCAGGAATTAATGAATGGCTCAGCATACTCAAATCAGTACAAAAATCAATCGCTGCTACCCCAGGAACAATGAATTGTATTGTACTGTATTGTATTAACTTTTTTTTTCTTTGCATACTTCACCCAGAGAAAGCAGAATTTTGCAAAGGCTGATCTTTTATCTGTGCAGTTGTTTTAGTTGTAGTAGAGTATGAGTGGAACAGCCAGATGCTAAGGTAATTCTCCATGGCCACACCAAAGGCAGAGGTAAAAAGACACAGATTTCCTAATTCAATCCCATGTTTTGACTGAGGATGAACAGGGGTAGGAAAAGGTGTGTTGGGATGTGATTTTTCTCACCTGAATCATGACACCTACTTTTGGATGGCCAAAATGTGTCTGCAAAAACTCTGGCAGGTCCTTTACTTTCTAAGCTTTAATTACTGGTACTTTTTTTATACTAAATACTTTTATTTAATATGGGGTGGTGTGACCTCCTGCTAATGGTCAGTTCCAGTAGGTGTGTGCCCAAATCTCCTAAGGATAAAGCAGCCCACAGTGGGAATTGTCACCAGCCAGTGTGTCCCAGCCCTCATTAGTTTTTGCGCATAAGGTTTGTACAGGAAGCACCATCAACACATTTCTGTCTGTCCTAGGACATGTAAACATTCTCCCATAGTTGCCGCGTAGTGCCAGAGGAGCTCAGAGGGGTGAGTCAGAAGGAAGGCATTATTTTTTGCAGTCCCATAGCAAATAGCTTGAATTGAAGGAATCCCAGGGTTTAGACCTAAGGAAAATTATGGTTTCATGGCATTAAACCTTTATAATAAGCCTGTGTTTGGCCTCCTTGCTTCCTAACTGCCTGCAGCTTAGCAGTTGCTGAGGTGTCCTGAGGGTCTGTAGTGATGCCTCTTTCTCAAGGACAAAAGGGAGGAAGTTTTCTAGCCTGTTTCACCTTAAGCCACCAACATATTCTGGCAATTTAAACAGACTGATCTCAAACTCCTCTTATCCTGTAAATTGCTGTTTTTATCCCCAGGACTGCTCCCAGGGCAGCTAAGATAACACCTGGTTTTAATTTCTCATGATAAATCAGAGAGAAGTGCCAGGATTTTTCCTGTTCTGATGCAAAGACATGGCCCTGTGAGTGGATTGCTAGATGACTTCTCAGCAAATCCCCTCACTGAACTCTCTTCCTGCCCTGATAGTGCAGCCCTGCATCTACAACCCCAAGATTCACTCCTTCTGCTTCCCCACTTTGTCAGGCACTGAATTCTCAGCTCTCTCCTTCAGCTTCAATAATAACAATAACGTCACTGGCAAAACAGGCAGGAAGATGATACATGCAGAAGCAGTGACAAACACCTAAACATCTGACTCAGGGTTGTTAAAATGTCAACCCATGGGCATGTGACAAACCCCATATTCTGGATTTGTTTGCCAGAGGGAGGAACTGGAAATGATGTTGGTTTATTTTCCTACCCTGGACTGCCAGCACAAAGTGGTCCTTCACAGACTCAAAACAATGTATTTTTTCTTAATCTGGAGTGTCAAAACAGCTCTGAGCACGTACTGTACTGCTGTGTCTGCAGGTCATTGGGTACATTCTACTAGTGGTTTCTCAAGCGTTGCCAATGCTGCAGTCATAGGAGCAGGAGACAAAAATATTTGCACAGAAGCTGGGGACAGGGTTTGCAGACTGCTGTACTATACAGTCCTCCTACTTATAACTCTGGACTCCCTTGGATGTTTCTTTCATTATTACCTCCCCTTGGGTAATTTATGCCTCTACAGACTGACTTATTTTCTTTTTTATTTATTTTTTAATATTGTTATAAGTGCATATTATATTACAGGCTTTTCACAAATACTAAAATGAATGTTATCTGTATAAGGTTAGAAAACTTTGCTGTATTAATATAGTTCCTTCTATTTCTGTTATTGATGAAACTTAGAAATAGTGGTATAATACATATATATGTTAGGCTATAACATGATATTAATGCAAAAACTACTTTTGTTTATATAACCCAGAGACTGAAAAGATAGTCAGAAACCCCCCTGAATTCTTAGATTATCTTATCCAGATGAAGACAGCAGTGACCTGTGTTCCAGGGGAGGAATTTATTGCACCTCTGTTAATCGGAAAGTGTGAGACTGAATGGAGCTGAAAAGATTGATCTATTTGGAAGGGGGCAAATTAAAACTAAACAAAGAAGCATCTGAAATTTAAGAGAAATGTTTGAGTTATGTATGAGAACTTATGAATATGTAATAGGGTTCTGTTTTTAAGGGACAATCCTTTGTTAGTAAGGTGTGCTCTCTTGGCTGAATAGAGACACCCAGTTGTATTTGTATATTTTACTTTGTTTCTATCTCCTAATTGTCTTTCTATTAAACTTTTTAAATTCCATATAAAAAAATATGCGAACCTTGCTTTACACAATCTTTAGTGTGAACTCTGCATATCAAAGTCTGTTTTGTCAGAAAATTTGTGCTTTGTGCTCTGAATGGTGATTAAACCACCGATGGCATACCTGAAGGCACTTGTGATTCTGATCTGCTTGCTATTGGTGTGTAGAAATGCTCGCTCGCGGTGAGAGACTTCTCCAGGGTCAAGCTGTTCAAGTATAAGCAATTTATTATAAGGGTAAAAGGAGGGGAGATCCGTGCCCGCCACCAGCCTCGGCGTCCACGTGGTCAGGGGGAAGAGGGAGAGAGCGGGCAGAGCAGGAGAGGCGAGGTTGGAAAAGGGGAGGGAGGAAGAGAAACAGAGGGAAAGAGGGAAAAACCAGAGGGAGAGCAGGGAAGACGAGAGGGGTAGGAGCAAGGACAGAGGGCTGAGAGTTAAGAGTGGGGGAGAGGGGTAAAGGGGTAAGAGGTAAGGGAGAGGGGTTTAGAAGTAAGAGCTAAGAGCTAAGAGTTAAGAGAACGAAGCTCTTGTTACAATCCAATATATCTTTTTCTATCGTGAATATTCTAATTCTTAGTAACCAATCACCATAAGATACACCCACTAAAGAATTTACATACAGCCTATGCGCTTCCCTATATTAGCATACAGTGTTGCATTTTAGATTCTACAAAACTTTACAAGTTCTTTCCTTGCTCCTTGACCTTTGGACTTTCTATCAGCAGAAGGACATTGTTTTATCAACAGGGATTCTCCTCTAGCTGGCTAGGCTATTGTTCTTTGGTTAACCAGTACTCAGTATCCTAGGACTCAAAGCAGGCTTTCATTTCTACTTTGATTCTAGCCTTCATATTTTCAGAATCTTCTGACAATCACATTCATAACGTTTCCCTGTTTCACCCTCCCCAGCACTTGCTGTCATCCAGGGCACAGTCCTTGCCTGGTGTCTCCTATATTGTTGGGGAGGATGAAACAGGGAAACCTTATGAATATGATTGTTTAGCAAAAGATTCTGAAAATGTGAAGCCTAGAATTGAAATAGAAATGAAAACTAGCTTTGAGCTATAGGAAACTGAGTGCTAGTTACTATATAACCAAAGAATAATGGCCTAGCCAGCTGAAGAAGAATCCCTGTTGATGAAACAATACCCTTCTGCTGACAGTGAATCCAAAGGTCAAAAGCAGCAAGAGAAGAATTTGAAAAGTAGCTTTTAGAGTTTAAAATGTAACACCGTATGGTAATGTAGTAGTTCCTATAAGCTATATGTAAATTATATAGGATGTGTGTCATATAGTGGTTGGTTACTGGGTATTAGAATATTCACTATAGAAAAAGATATAATGTATTGTAACAAGAACTTTGCTCTCTTAACTCTGATTTATTGAAAAACCACTCAGACTATTCAGCCGAGTCTGCACAGAAGTATGGTGAACGTTGTTTGTTTCTATATTTAGCACATTTTTATATGGTCCGACAGCATCCGTGGGCTTAGCAAGTTACTATTGGTTAATACATATTGTTTTACATTCTTTTCTCAATACACAAGGCTATTGTTTTTCTTTATTCTCGCTGCTCTATGAGAGTTTCAAAGACACTGCCTTTAATATTGTCTCTTGGATTAAAGGCTGGCTTGTGCAGACAGACTTTTACTAAAATATCATGCTTTTACTCTATTAAAATGCTTCTCTACAATTCCTCTTTTCTCTTTTTGCACAAGCCAGGCTTTAGATGTGATTTGTTCTACACTTCTACAGATACAAGATAACATACAGCTTAAAACAACTATCCCGTTTAACATAATAAGTAAAATTCATCCCCCTTCCAGCACAAGAGACTTTAACCATCCAGTGATGCCCCAGTTTGCTAACCAACTTCTAATGGGATCACTATCTTCTTTCAGGGCATGTAACTCATTCTGTAGCTGTTTGTGGGTTGAAACCGAATGATCAGTAAGATTCAAACAACACACACCTTCAAACTCCTTGCAACCATGTCCTTGTGCTAAGAGCAAGAAATCAGTTGCAGCTTGATTTTCCAATACGGCGTGATGTACACCACTCACATCAGCTGAAAGTTCACTTAACATTGTTGATGTTAAGTTCAGTTCTTTCCTGGTCCAACAAGCTAGCTTTTTTAGAGTTGACAAGATTTTAGCAGCAGCTGCTCCTGGAGTAAAAAGGAGGCTAGCCATATTACACCATGACCCTAAAAGTCTGTGTCTCTAACATCATCACATTGTAATTCATTCAGGCTTTGCTTTGACCATTTGATGTTTTTTATTTTACCAGCTATATCCAGCAATTGGTGTAAATTTGGATGGAACAAAGTAAATTTTCCAAGGTAACAGGGTGCTCTATGTGGGCTAGCAGGAATTCCATTCCATGCTCTATTTTCACAGATTAGAAATACTGAATTAGGTAATCGCCTTGGTAATCATCTTGGGAGATAGCACCTTGAATAAAAGGCTTTACTTTTGGTGCTAGTGATAAGATCAGCTATAGGGTTAACTGTAGCCCAGTGTTGTATCACTTTGTTGGAGTGGCTTTTTGTCTGGGCTCAAACATTATCCATCCACCTGAGGTCTTGGTGGAGCTTAACAAGTCTAATTCTTCTGGGGGCCCTATGGTAACATTGAGAACTTCAATAATTTTTGTCAGCAGGCTTCAAGTTGTCTTGATGTGAAGCCAACAATGCGATTACACTCTCATAACATTGCCAATTGATTCAGTCAAATTTCATTACTAACTAAACTTCTAAATGCTTGAGGATCCCATTCAGGGACTCCTATGAGACAGGTGCAAAAGGGATCTCCAGGTGTGGCTAGGCTTAAACACATTGATTTTTGGCCTGCCTAGTGTGCTAGAGTGACCCATATGTTCTGTCGCTTTTGGATGTTAGTTAGCAGACAGTTGGTCGGGACTATACACAACACAATTACTATAAGCAGTTTGTTAAATGCAAATGACACCACGCTTTCAGAATCACAGTTAGGTTTCAAAGTAAAATGAACTTTCAAATATGCTCACCTTAACTCTTGAAGGGGGAATACTTACACCTTATACTAATATCTTCTCTAAAATTATCAATAACCTACAAATAACAATTATCACACAAGCTAAACTTTTTATCTTAAACTATTATCTAACTACTTTTAACACATGTGCTCTGGTATTTGTGCAATTTAAGCATGAAAGCAATTTGCTTAAAGGGTAAAAATACAGTTACAATTTTGCTTTTATATATAGTCAGATGGAGTCTCTATACTCCTTTAGATCTCCTACAAAATTCTTCTCACAAACAGACTATGATTTAACACGATTCAGTCTTGGAACATCCACTGCTCCTGTGACGTCAGCTGGGAGCCGATCAGTGACTGACTGAAGGCATCATTGTTCAGATTGTTCTTTACATCTTTCTAAATCTTAAAACAGAAAATAACTGAAAAAAAATTGGTAGAGACACAACATCATGATAACAACATAAAATTTCTGTTGGCAAACTGTCTGTGTAGTTTAGGACACAACTGTGTCCTGGTAGCTCCACTTCTGATCTTGTTTTGATTACCAAGGCTGTGTGGTGACTTCTCTGTTTACTGGATCTCATGTGTTCAGAGGCAGACAGTCTGGTCAGATGAACAGGTAACCTTTTTGAACTTGTCAACAAAATGCAGGCACTTCTCTTGAAGTTAATGAATCATTTTGACTTAGCTATGGTACACTTAATGGTAAATTCAGCTTATATGATCTTTCTAAATTTTTGATGTAAATATTTCATTATTGTGGTCCAAATTTCTAATGCACATATTACACTTATCAAATGCTTTTAGGGCCACAATTCCCACCCCCCCTTTTTAAAAAAAAAATTAGATGTACCTCCATCATGTACATCAATATCAACACAAAACCATATACACAATGAATAAAAAACCTACAGCAGTTAAAAATCAATTAAATAATAAACATTATTAATAACATATGTGATATAAAATTACTATTAACCACTAAAACACTGCACCACCACCCTGTAGTCTGCAAAGAAACAACAAAATCAGTGAAGGATTGGATAACCACCTCCGGAAATTATTCTCCAAGCCTACTTCAAAATTGATCCAGCTGTCATATTAATAGGGTCAAATTGCCAAGTCAAAAGTGACTCAAATACTGATTTGGTACAGAAGACATCTGGATCTCTTGGCAAACATTTTGTCCTGTTAAAGTCAAGGCTTGGCCAGGGCCTTAGGCTTTAAACTGAAAGATGTCTCTTAATTTATCTTCAAAACAAGGTTCTTAATAATAGTAGCTATGAGATGCTTAAAGCTCAGCAAACTGTTGAAATGCATTTGTACAAAACAAATTATCAGAAGCCTTAGGTGACAGACCAATTAAACCATGCAGCAGTTGGTTTAATCTGAAGCCTCTCCCATGGCAGCTGACCCTCAGCGATGGTACATTTTCTTGGAATTCTGGAAACACTGAAAAATAATAAAGCTATAAAAAACAAAAACAGCAGAGATTGCAATAAACAATAGAACTCCCAATGAAATCAGGGGTGTCACAGACTGCATTCACTTCTATCCACAAGCAGGTGTTCATCAGTGTTCTATCACAGCTGTTTCGGTTGTAGACATTTTCATCTTTCTAGGAAAAAAAAAATATACTTTGCAGTTTAAACAAGTGTCTTTAGCAAAATATGAAACAATTTAAATTAAACGATATTTAAACCTGGTAAAATTAATTATGACAAAAGGAAATAACAAAACTTAACCTTAAAAAAATCAAAGTTATAACTTAATTTAAAAACATTCAAACCTAAATATAATAAAACTTAACTTTGCTTAATTCTATTAACACTTAATCTATATCAAATAAAAGCATAACTTAATCTTACTCTATTATTATAAAAAGGCAACTGAAATTTTGATTTATACCTTTTGAACACAATATAACAACAACATGGATTCACTATAGAGATTATAAGAATGTAACAAATACATCACAAGTCCATGTCATCTGGCTTTGAGAATAACTCACAGTAATTGCAGATGTTACTAAAAATACTTATTTATAACAGGAATTTGCCTAGTTTATGCTTAAGTTGGTTAGGATTTTAAAGTGCAGTTTTACTAGAAAAAAACAACACAGGATTTGGCAAGTTGCTATTCAGCTTTTGTAGCACTTTTTAGAAACATCAAGTCTAATTCTTAATTAAAATCTGAAGTCCAAATTGGTATATATGCTGTTATACATGTTTTTTATAACAAAAGGACTCACATTGAAATTACCTTATTAAAATTGTGGAAAAAACAAACAAATGGGTAATATATGCTTAACTTAACTCTGTCTTGTACTCTGTCTTGTAAAATTCTCCTAGCTAATTATTTTTTAAACCATGAATATCTTCTGTAAGATAACATTAACTGGAAGGTTGTTTTACTAGCAACTGTAAATCCTTCAATATTTTGACATTAGGTTTTAAAACTAATTACTACAAGGTGACTTCTACTTTCATCAACATTCACATCAAACATCCTTTATAAAAGGGGTTTTTTGAACTATCTAAAGAATCACAACAATTTCTGTAGTAAAACTCAAAAAAACTGCAACTGCACAAACTCACAACTGTTTAAAACACAAAATTAACTCTAAAAGGGTATATAAAAACATTTTGAAAAATCAATGAATCATGACTTTTTAACAAACTGGGTACTAACCTGGTGCTTTTTCTTAGAGAGGGAGGTGGGGGTGAACTGCCCGCTCTGCTGCTGCTCTGCTACTGTTATCTCTTAAAGGTTTGAATGAAGTCTTTGTCATTCCCTGCATACTCTCGCAGAGGGGAGAAATGGAGAGCAAAAAAAAAAACCTCACAAAGTTAGCTTTAACAAATGTAGTTCTTTCTCTCAATATTTCTCTCATTGTTCACAGATAGAGGAAAAAGGGCACGATTTTACAAAAACGGTGATGTTACATGAAAAGCCTCTCAAGGACAGGTGGTAACAATGGTGATCATTGCAACTTACTAACTTTTAATTACAGTGATGAATTTCGAACTAGATATCATACAGTTAGCGATTTTTTGGCTATTTTGTCTCTCTTTGAAGCTGTCTGAGCCACCTGTTTCTGCTCAACTGTTTCTGTAATTGCTGATATTTGTCTTGTGTGGTTTTGGAGGTTTTTCTGCACTGCTTCTGCCCTGCATGTGCCTTTGTTCTCTGCGTACACTTCAGTGCTCTCCCCATGCCCTCCTGGTCTGGGTGGAAATCAATCTACATCTGGCTTCTCTTCTTCCAGGGTAGTAAAGTTGGAACTTGAATCAAGATTATGGTGTTAAAGGTGTCTCCAAAGGTGAAGCAGATAGTTCAGGATGTATCACATCCTGCCGTTGCTGAACAGATTCTGTTCATTGTTTCAGCGTTTGCTGTGGAGCTGCTTTCTCTTGATAACACTGAGCTCCACTTATACTTAATGACTGCTCAGTATGAGCTTGTAGTTGTTGCACAAGTCTCTCTATTTGCTCTATTTGTTGTTGCCACCCTAATAGATCTTTTTTTTGATGCATCATTACAATTTACTGTTTTTAATCCTGCCGGTGGTTGCCCGTCTTCTGAATGCATTGACACGTCTCTGTCTGGGGGAGAGGGACATCCTGTGGCTTTCCCCAGTGAACAGTAGATGGGGGCTAGCAATCTGGGGCTCTGATTTCCGCTGATGTTCAGGGCTCCGCCTGGCTGGGGCTGGTGCCGTCTCCTTCCAGAGACGCCATCATTTCTACATCCACATTCAGTGGAGTAACTTCCAACTTGAGCTTCTCTGACCCGGTCACGCCTGCCCTGGCATACTCCTGAGTTCTTAAAAGTTCTGAGACCGAGCTACATTGCTTCCCTGTGAGCCCTTTCACAGGCTGAACGTGCCCAACCCCAAAGAAAGCACCCTTAAATCAGACGACTGATTTTCCCCTTAATCACTTTTTTCCACAACAAATCTCCTATGTCTTTCCATTCTTCCACTGCAAAAGGCAGCAGCGGGACCTGGAGGCGCCCGTGCCTATTATCTCTAGCCCATAAAACGAGCTTTCCAAGATCCATATCCTTGACTGCTTCGCTTCATTTAATGATAATGTTTAGAAGCAGTTTCCATGCTGCCGCAAACCCATCCATGCTAAGCAGCCCTGAGGGTGGGTGGAGGGGAGCGACCCCTCCTCAACTCTTCTGCCCCCAGTTTCCCCCAGCTGCCTGTGTCCGGACTTGCCTATCAAGTACCGATCCATGTCCGTGTCTCTCCGCACACGGATCCACTCCGCCGGCCCGTGTCTGTGTCTCTCTGTGCATGGGCCCACCTAATCCCTTTGCCTGCAAGAGGTCCCTGTTTGGGTGCCAGATATTGAAAAACCGCTCAGAGTATTCAGCCGAGTCTGCACAGAAGTATGCCGAACACCATTTCTATCTTTAGCACATTTTATAGGGTCCATGGGCTTAGCAAGTTACTATTGGTTAATACATATTGTTTTACATTCTTTTCTCAATACACAAGGCTATTGTTTTTCTTTATTCTTGCTGCTCTATGAGAGTTTCAAGCACACTGCCTTTAATATTGTCGCTTGGAATTAAAGGTTGGCTTGTGCAGACAGACTTTTACTAAAATATCATGCTTTTACTCTATTAAAATGCTTCTCTACACTGATTCCCTTCTCCTGCTCTCTCTCTTAAGCTCTCTCCTCTCTCTCTTACTTTTACTCTCTATTACTTTTACCCTCTCTTAACTTCTGCACCTCTCTTACCTTTACCCTCTCTTAACTTCTTACCTTCTCTTAAGCTCTGCTCTTACTTCTCTTATTCTCTGTTCTTACCCCCTCTGGCCCCTCTTTCTCTACCCCCTGAATTACCTTTTTCTCTCACGCTCCCTGATTCCTCTGTCCACTCTTTCTCTCCCTCCCTGACCATGTTTAAGCTGCAGCTGGCAGTGTAAACTGATCCCTTCCTCCCTCTACCTGAACAGCCTGACCCTAGAGAAGGCTCTCACTGCAAGCATGTTTTGTACATCTGTACTATATCCCTCGTGACTGGTTACCAGTTTCTCTTGGCACTGGATCTGTAGTACCTTCAGAGCCAGTATGAGCACATTGGTCTTGGATGAGGGCACAGGGTTGGTCACTCCCAGTAAACAATGTCTAATTGTCTAAATGTTTTCCTTTCCTCTAGGAAAGCACTCTGTATTGTCCATGCTGGGCTGCTGTCTCACCGCTCTATTTTCTACAATTTCTTATTTTTTTTTACCAAAAAAGCTGCTCTTTCTTACCATAATTCTTGTATGGCCCAGCTTCAGCTGAAGTTGCTTAAAGGCATTCAAATTATGTCATGAGGAGATAAAGGAACACAATCACAATTGCTGCGTGATCAAAAGCAGGACAGCCCCCCGGACTTGCACAGCAGTTTGCGATCCCCTTTCTTCCAGGCAGTGATTTGGAGTGGCCTGTTGGGGAGGGGCATCACTGTTCCTGTGAAAACAAAGGAGCAACAACAACAGTGGGGCCAGTGGGACATTTCTGAAAACTGTTTTTTCTCAAGTACTCCATGTTTTAGGTACTGTTCATGCCACTAAGGGTGGCACTGTTACCAAACAAGTTAATGTTTATTTTAAAAGGAGCCTGTGCAGCAGTGTGGCTCAGGAAATTGCTTTAAGGAGATTTAATCCATGAAATGGATAATGGATGACAGGTGAGAGGAATGATGGGTTTGTCTTTGCAAACAAGCTGTAGGTCTGCTGATAAAATGAAACTAACACTAAGAGATAACAGAAACAGTGGGATGAATTCCACTGAAAGATGAAAGAGACACTGGGGAAACACCATAAAATTCCACAAGGGGTAAGAATTAAGAAGGGGGTTATGCATTGTGGGGGTGGGTATCCTAGGTATTAGGTGTTCTGGGAAGTCTGTACCTCTCAAGTACCTCAGCCTATGGGGAAAGGGAGAAGGGACATACAGCCAGGAATTAGGATAAAAGCGAGGCTGCAGCCTCCAAAAATTTGAGAGACCCCAGGGGAATGTCCCATGGCCTCTCCCTTTATTTGAATAAAGTAAAAGAACTCCTCTGTCTCCTTTTTGGACCTAAACCTCTGGTGTTTGTGGATTAATTTTACTGATACAGGCAAGTGATGGGTGATGCCCATGTGTTAAGAAAAACAAATTACAAATTTAGGGACTGATGTGCCTCAGTGCTCTTAAATCAGGGAGAGAAATTTGTTGTTGAGACCTGGACACAAAGAATGCAGAATTTATAAACCACAAAGACACTTACAGAAACTGGAGATGAAGGAGAAACTAACAGACAATTACTGAAATTTTCTCTGAAAGGAATTGGCCAGGAGACAAGACTCCTGTTTGATGCTTTTATTAGGATTCACTTCTTGGGGTGGGGAGGCCCAAGGGGTTGCTTGCACCACAGCCATTCCCACACTGGCAGCTCCAAGGAGAAAGCACAATTCAGCTTTGCAGCACACACTGCAGATCTGGGGCTTCCATCCTCATGAGAGTATCCAGGAGTCCTGTCATTCTGTTTCGCTGTCTAGGGCTGTCAGTCCTTTCCAGTCCTCTTTAGGTCATGGTGATGCAGGAAGATGGTTTCTAAGCAGGCTTAGGTGATGCAGGGAGATGATCTTTCATCATATCTTGCTAGAATATCTTTCCTTGTCCTTTTATTCCTTTGTTAGCTCATTGTTTTGGTGTCTTGCATGCCTTAGTTTGCATATTACTCTGTTGCACAGCTTCCTGGGAATTTCTTTGTTCTAGTGTGGCACAGGGACCCTGGAGTTGCCTCCTTCTGTGGCATACCTTTCTAATGGGTTGCTTTTGTTAGTTTGATTTAGCCCCCATGGGAGCAGCTCTGTTACAAAGTAGCAGGGAAGTAAGGGGGAAAGGGTACAGGAATGTCTCTTAAGAACCTTTAAAACACTTCAGAAACTGGTAAGTAATTAACATTACTAATAACCATCGGAGTAAACAAGGGGTACAAGGTTTACAAATGGGATAAGAACATTAACTGTACATAACTAAACACAGTATTTTAACCGGGGTGGATTTCTTGAGAGATTTTATTCATGACACTCTCTATCTGGGAAAAAGAAATAAAAAATAAGAAGGCTAAAAATGTGGATTAATTAGCATTAGAAGCAAAAATAACAATAGGTGATAGGATTCTAATTAATGAAGAGAACTATGTAGCTTGTAAGCCAATGAACATTAATTTCTTTGTTTGCTCAAATGTATAAACAGTTAAAGGTTTTGATAACTGGAATGATCTGTGGAGCTATCCCCATGTACCCTAACACTGAAAAAAGTAATGTTGACTTTCTACTCTAACGAACTGGTTAAAGAGTTTATTTCCCAGCTTTTGGTGGCAGTTTCTGGTACCCTTGATGGAACAAAGAGGTCCCAGCTCAGTGGACCAGAGGAATCGTCAGCACTCCAGTGCACACCAAAATATTTTCAGGGAGACCTTCCCATTTCCTGGTTTGGTGAGTAGGCCACTCTGCCCTTTCTGGGAAAAAGAATGCAACATTTCTTAAGGTACTATATTTGAAGGTATTTTTCCTGCCCATAAGTTGCACTAATAGAAAGTTTGGAGTGAGGCTCAGAGGTTTTTCAAACGTTCACCAGCTTGGGTTTTCAGAAAGGTTGTAAAAAGTTGTAAAATATTGTAAGAGGTTATAGAAAGCTTGTAGAAGGTTTTAAAGGTGTTAAAAGGTTTTTTTGTTTGTTTGTTTGTTTTTTTCTAAGATGGTATATATGGGAGTGGGGCTACCTTCATAGCTCCCAAGAGAAGGGAACCCAAAGGGTTTCTCTTTAGGTCGTGTCCTAAGGAATAGGAAAAGGTTGAGGGTTTGGGAGGGGTGACCCCTGACATGAAAACAACTTGTTGAATATTGTAATCATTGATGGCCAATATATAAACTTAATAGTTGTGAAAAGTGACCAGTTAATGGGACTGCAAATTACAATACCACTTTGCAATTAATGCTGTTTTGTAGAAAGAATGCAACGGACCACCCACCATATGCTGATTTTTATTTTTTTTTTTATTTGTGAAATAATCTGATTAGTGGAAGGGGTGTATGCATGATCCTAGAGATCCGAGGGTGTTAGCATTAGAAGAGAAGGGATGGGAAACCACTCAAAAGGGGCTGCTCTGGCTGCAGTCTAGGCTGAATCCCCAGTGTTAAGTGTGTGGCTGCAGGCTCCTGTGGCACAATGAGCTGCGTGAGTTTGTCCTGAAGCCAAGGGACTGGTGCAGCTCAGCACTGGGGCTGCTTGGGGAATGGCCTTTGGAAAGGCTTTACCTCAGAACTGGAATTGTGTTTTAGGATATTTACTGTTTCACAAGGACAAAGGAGTTTGGTCCAGGAAGGAAAAGAGCCTGTCTATCCAATCCTGAGCCTCTTTCTAAGAGAAAGCTGAGCCTGACTACAGGAAGGGCTTTCAGGAATTGAAAGATGCTTTAGTGACTGCTCCTGCACTGGGACTATTGGGCTTTCTGGGCAAAATTGCTTCCTTGTGGAGCAGAGGGATGATCATGTGTTAAATGCCAGGAAAGCTCAGGGTTTGCAGGCAGGATGAGGTGGATTTTCGTCCTAGAAAGCACTGTGAAGACTTCCAGGGAGTTTCTGGGCTTGACAGTACTTGACACATGTTCAGTGGACTCAAATGTCTCTGCTCACTTCAGGCTTTTACTGTGGAGTAAATAAGAGCCTTCCAGGGAATGTTCTGCAGTTTGGTGAAGCCAGGCCTGAACAGCACTTCACAGTGCAGTTGATAAAATAGGTCACTCTAACAGGTGTTCCACAGACAGTTATAATTACTATTTCAGTGCCAGGCTGGATGGGGCTCTGAGCAACCTGGTCGAGCAGAAGCTGTCCCTGCTATGGCAGGGAGGATGGAACTCGATGATCTTTAGGGTCCCCTCCAACCCAAACAATTCTATGATTCTAAGTTTGAAGAAAGGTGTAATAGCAGAAGGGACATAAACTTACATGTCACTTATTTACTTATTCCATTCCGGTTTATCAATTGCTAATGATAGAATTAAAAATTACTAGGCAAGGAAGAAGTTTGTGACCTCAAAATCAAGATCCTCAATAAATTCCTTTAGATACAAAATTCCTGTGACTGGTCAAGGTCTGGGGCATCATCAAAGATGTTTTGATTGTTCAATTTAGCTTTGTTCTACCCCGGAAGGGATATTTTATCTATCCCTGAAGGCTATTTTATCAACCTTCTCTAAAATTTTCTATGGTTGTAATCTCAACAGCAGTTAGGTTCCTAAACATGTTTGGGACCTAGTCCATGTTAGACCTTGTTCAACACTATCCTTGTTCTAATCTACAAAATAACTGTATTTTCTGTATTTCACAGCAAAGAAGACCAGCATATTCACTAAAGTGGGAATTGCAGGAAGGGCCATGCAGGCATTTCAAAAAGATGTGACCTGTGCCTTTATATCAACATGAACATATGCAGGCAATTTATTAATGGCTGAATGAATCATCATGTGCTATTTAATGTTGTCTGCTTTAATGTTTTCAGGTGCTGAATCCAGGGTAGAGACAACACTGATGCAGTTCAACACTCACCTTCTCCTGACTGCCTAGTCCAAGGTTTTACAGATGGGCCATACCTATGTTAATCCAGCTTTATTAATATTTCTGGATGGTTCAACATATTTGTACTGACCAGGAGAGCCCCACAAATTATTCAGTCTGAGAAATGGCTTACATGTTTTAAATGGTCCTACTCCAATTGATCTGTTTTTGACAGCAAAATTAGGAATGAATAAATTATACTATAGGAATGCATTGAAAATATGATTTAGCTTTATTTCAGATGTAGTGTTCTTGCTCCTCTCCTTGTTTGATCTGTTGGTACATATCTAATATTTTTCAATTCATATATAAGAACTTGTGACTACCGTTTCAGAATTGCTATATATCCCATTCAGAACCAGACTCTATTCTGTTCATTCTATGTATTCTGCAGGGCATTAAGGGCACAATGTGTACATACAGACTGTATGTATGCTGCCTTTCCTTTACATGCAGATTGTTTCCATTTATTTTTTTTTAAATTTGCTATAAATGGTTGGCAATTTCCAGAGGTTTGATGTTAATATTGGGTTGTAATAGACTTTTGTCGCATTATGCTAGGAAAGGCGAGGCAGTACGACACAACTCTCTTGTGAGTTGAACAGGAGAGCAAGGTTTATTACCTCAGATCTTCTTTTATAGATCGATATGTGAAAGTACAGAAAGGTAAAACTTATCGGTTAGTGAACTAACACATCACCATCATTGGTCAGTGGGGTACACCACCCCTTGACCTTCTCTTGCAAGGAAAGAAGAAACTGACAAACAACACCTGCAACGCTGTCTTCTGTCTCTGACGATTGTTTTGATTCCTCCTTATGATTTCCCAGGCTGCTTTCTCAGGTGAGTCTGAGAAAGTTATGCAGCCTGCTTTTCCACAGGCACTGTGCTCCCTGCTTGTTGCTTGCATTTAGCATCCATAGACCTTTGCAAATAGCTTCTTTTTTTTTTTTTTTCCTTTCTATTTTGAAGACCACTCTGCCATCCTGAGGAAACTGAGGCTAAAGGCAAGAGGAATGAGACTGCATCTGCAGCCACCCTGCAGATCACTAGCCTACAAAAAGGTTCAGCACCTTGATCCTGCTGCCTGCTTATTTGTGCTGTGTGATTCTAGTCTTGTGTGCGTGTAATGAATGGACTTGGAGAATGCAAATTATCTGAAGGAGGTGTCAAAAGGAGCCATTAGACTATGCTAGAGCTGAAAATACTTGGAATTTTAGTTGCTTTTCCCCTCTCTTTCTCAACTGACTACAGAAATGAATCTGAAATTCTTAAATTTGCCCACCTGAATTAGTCTCTGCATGTAACTATCCTGTATTGTTTGCTGTCAAGTAAAACCAGATGTCAGTGTCCTGGGAGGGGCGGCTGGGCATCCTTACCCTCGGCAGGTGCCGGCGGTTTTTCCTCTGGCACTGGATCCAGGTCTGGCACCTTCTGCCCCACCTTGGCGACTGTGAACCTGCTCATGTGTAAAGCTTCTTCATACACTGGAGGGGTGTCTGATGTGGAGAGTGGAGGTGTTCCCTGGGCAGCATTGTGGGAGTGTGCCACAGCTAATATTCTCCTGGCTGCAGGCCCAAACACTGAGTGGAGAGCTGGAAGAGAAGAGACAAAAGCTGTTTGCCTCATCCTTTAGAGGATATCCACAGGGTTTTCCCTCCCCACAGCCAGGTTGATTTCCTTTTCCTGCTCCTTCAGTCTTCCCTAAAAGGCATATGTATGTGAGATCCCACATACACACTAGCAGCATCCCACAGTTCCTCTTTCCTGAAATGCCACTGAAACATGTAGCTACATTTATTCCACCCAAACTTGTCTCACAGCTGAGCACCTTAGTTTGTAGCATGTACAGAGGTCGTTTTTCCTCCATCCTGCCATGAGCTTCCCTCTGTCAGCCTTGGGGTGTCACTAGGTGGGCATTACAGAGTGCAGCCCCTTCACTTCACAGGGTGTTGAGGTCCCCAGGATCTGGCAAGGCCAACTCACAAGTGATGGTGCTCTGCAAGGTGCTGTCATGGTCAAATGCGATGACGGTGACCTCATAGGGCTGAGGGCCAGATTCGTCCCCTGTCTGATGGCACTGGAAGCAGCACCTCATGCAGACAGAGACCAGGCCACACAGGAGCAGGAGCCCCCCAATCACCAGCACCAGCCTGCAATGGGAGGGGATGCAGAATTAGGACAGAAAAATTTTGTTTACCGGACACCTCTTAATGTCTCTGACTGCTTACAGCATGGTTAACCTCAAAGCTACACAAAGTCACCTGGGGCTTTGTCCAGCTCAGTGTGGACAGTATCTGGGTATGCAGATTGGTCATCCCTCCAGGCATCTTTTCAGGTGCTGCACCATCCTCAAGGTGGTTTTCTCCTGTCTAATCAGAATTTTCCTGTCTGCAGTTTTGTCAGCCACCTTATGTGCTTCTACCTGAGCACCTCTGAGAAGTCTCTGCCTTTATCTTCTCTCAAGATCCCCCTTAAGTAGTGGAAAACTGCAATTACTTTGTTACCTTAGCTTCCTCCAGGCTGAAGAAACCTCCTTCTTTTTATTGGCTCTCCAGGGGACTGGCTTCAGTTTTCCAACATCTATTTTGTACTAGGGGACCAAAACTAAGTATTCTAGACACCTTGTTATGACTGACAAGCAGAGAGGAAAAATTGGATCGTGCCATCTTCTGGCATACATTATTAATTCAGTCTTCTAGATTTTCAACAACTACCATCATAATAATAATCATCCTGGTATGAATGACTAAGAAATCAGACAGAACTTTAAAAATCAGTCTTTTAAAAGGCATATTGTACCATGAATACTTTATTAATAGTGTTCATATGACTAAACATGTAGAATAAAAAAGGAGGCTGGTGGGTCAACTTTTGTTAAAGACAGTGAGATATCTAAGTGGTTGTCTTGCTCTTGTAGAGCTTTAGAGAGTTCCAGGGAATATGAGGGGGTGGCATCACTCTTGAGCAGGTCACATTTAATCACCCTTTCCTACTGGAATTGTCTTGGGATGCAGATATTTAGTAAACATGTTATCGTACCAGATATACCACAGACGGTCCCATGCTGTACCTGAACACCTGAAGAGCGAAGGGTACAAGAAATAGTTATCAACCGAGCACCAAATAAATGTGAAGATCCCTATGGTAGTCTCCTCCATCTCACCTCATGCTCCTCACTTACTGCCCAGATTCCAGATGGCACAATGATGAGAAACTCAATGTGCTTTGCAGAGGACACAGTTGTCCAACCTCATCAATATCCCTGTTAGGTGAATTTCCCTTCTGTTTGTTTATATATTGATTGTTTTCCTGATATTTATCCTTTCCCAATTCCCTTTGCAAACCTTATAAATCTGCATTCATGTTTGCTTTTTTTCTTTTGTATCAATACATCATTTTGGTCATTTTTACAAATTACATTAATGATAGTAATATCCACCAAAGCAGTATATTTCAAAACATTTTTTCAAGGAAAGTTTGATTCTAAATTCATAATACCAATCAATTGAAATTACACCAGAAAGCTCTTAACTATTGCAGTAATGCAAACAGGCAGCAGGAGCAGTACCACACAATCAGTATGTTAATCAATAAGAATAGTAGTTGATACAGTTCATATTCAAAGTAATGGTGATTTTACATGAATTTTTAGTACAGCTAAATAAGATTTTCTGGAAAATGTCAACCATCAGGTCATAACACTCATGTCCAGTATTGCCTTTGTTGTTCACTGTTTTCTCAAAAGAAGAGCAAGATTGACAAATACTTAACAGTTCAGTGTTGAGGCAGCCTTCCTCACCTCTCACTTGGGGGAACTAAAAGGAGAAAAGCAGCAAAAACACAGCTAGAGTGAATGAAATCTTTGTAATGTGCATACTGCATACCTTTTATATTATGAGTCTGGATTTCCTATGGTAAAGACATACTGTTACCTATTTTCCATTGTTTCTATCATATATTCTGCTGTAGATTTGAAGTTACTCTTGCCAACAGCATTGTTTCATATATTAACATTATATATATTTATATATATTAATATATATTAGTCCTCAAAATCCTTTTAGTACTGTTCTTAACTTCATCATCACTACAACTTTCCATTTCTCCACTACAAACCATGTCATTCTCCACTACAAACCTGAAGATCCTTCTCCATGCTCAAATATTAAGAAACTATAAATACTCTGCTTCATGTTATACCCACCCTGGTTTGAAATCTGCTCTGTCCCTCCAGCACTCCCCTACCCTTCTCATTCTTTTTCCTTGGGTACCCTGATGTCTGTCCCTGGAATAGCAGCAAATATCTTCTTGGTGTGTGCCTTTTAAATATCCAGGAAATTATTTTTGCTAATGGCCCTCCATCTTTCCAAGGTGACTCCACATCTGAGCAGAGATCCTGAGGAATGTCAGAGATGACTTACCCATAAGAAACTCCCCACAACAAAGCAGATCATGATTGAGTTATGCATCCCTGTAAGGTGACTGTGTGGCCTCTTGGTGTCTCAAGTTGCCCAGAGTCTTCTTGTCCTTTCTACTTTCAGTTCATCCTCATCAGTCCAGTGGAACTCACCAGTTCCAAGTGGAACTGGACAGAAGAAGGAGCGGCTTCCGTGCTGTGTGTTGAATCCAATCTCTTTCTCCTACTCCTTTTTGCCCTTCAGGTTTTTGCTTTCCCTCTTTTCCTTTTTGTCACTGGCAACTCCTGATTGTTTCTGCCTGTCTCTTTTTGTTATTCTCTTGGCCTGGTTCTCTTCCTCTTTTGAAGGGATTTATAAAACCTCCCAGTCTGATCAGGAGAAGTAGCCACAGGTTCTTACTCTAGATGTTTAACTAGTTCAGTGAAGGGCATCATGAGATCTCTGCAGGCCTGACCCTTCCCTTGAATGAGCAAAAAGGGTCTCTGAGTTTGTTCATTCCCTATTATTTTTGTCCCCGCCCCTACCCTGAGGGGAGTGGGTTGAAGGTCATGTTACTGACCTGTATAAATAGAGTTCAGATTACTCTCCATCCTCCAGTACCTTTTCTGCATCTGTATTCACATTGTCCTACCTCTGACAATTCAATCTACTGACTTAGAAGAGTTTTCCATATAATAACCATATCCAGCATTCTATCTATCTATCTATCTATCTATCTATCTATCTATCTATCTATCTATCTATCTGTCTGTCTGTCTGTTGACATAGATATGCAGTTATATGTGTATGTGTGTATGCAGGCATATATGTGTGTATATATGCAACATACCTGTATGCATATAAATATATATATATGTGTGTGTGTATATATATGCGCATTTTTTTTTTTCTCATATGCAGCATGTCTTGTACCTTGCATTTTAAGGCTCAGCCATCATCCCTCTTACCTGATCATGTCCTGCTATATCACTCCTGCAGCTGAGAGTCTGTTCATTGACAGGTCCTACATGGCCAGCCAAGTCCCTCTAAATCCCTTGCAGCAAAGGGATGTTGATTCTCCTGTCCTGGATACTATTAGTCCTACAGCTGGTAATATTCACAGGCTCCATTCAATGACCCATTAATTTTCTCTGTCTTGTAGAATTGCTTAAAATTTCTGTTAGTGCTCATGGCTATCCTGAGTGTTATTACAGTCATGCAATTGAGTTCTCCTAATCTTTCTCTTTTGAATAGCTGAGACAGAAAAAAATGCTCTGCAGTAATATGTAACTGTGTTTGGAAACCACCTGGGACTGGTGCATTAATGTTTGTTAAAGGCAGGATAGCAGCTAGTGAGACTTGTTGCCCTTTGTTGCAATCACAGCCCTTTCACATTAAACTGGTGAATCATTAGCCCTGGTGGAGCATTTTAGAGTTGCAGAGCAGAACCAATGGATTCATGAAAATAATGTATTCTCTCAAGGCAGGCTAAAACCCATTTGCCATTCTGTAATTATAAAAGTAGTGCTGCAGTATAAACATGTCTTTGCAGTAGCCCATCCATCCATCCATCCATCCATCCATCCATCCATCCATCCCTCCATCCATGTCTGCTGGAAGGAGGTTTCTGAGTCCTGATGGATAAATAAGAAAGAATGAAAGAAAGAAAGGAAGATGACCTATTGACATTGTATTTACATAGGAATTGACTAACATTTTTTTTGTCTCCATCTTCTAAATTCCTTGGTGTATTAGAAGTCTTAGAAGAAGAGACACAGCAAAACTGTAAAATAGCTTTTCTCATATGCACAGCTTTTGAAACTGGTAGGAATTTAAAGTGGAAAAGAAGTAAAAATTACTAATGTTTTTCCGGACTTTTTATTATCAGTGTGATAATTCAATAGATCATCACTTGATTTTAGCTGAATTTCTGTCATACAATGATCTCAAATTCAGGAATGATCCAACTGGAGAAATAGCAGATAAAGTGACAAAAAAAATCCTAAAGAAAAATTGCAGTGTGACATGAAACAGTGACCCCCTCCAAAGGGATAATTAATTAATTCTTAATGAAGCTTACTGATTACTCTTCTTCACTTTCTATGGCATTGCTATTAACATTGTGCTTTCACTGTTACCAAAAATAGGCAAAAACCCAAACTCTTTTAACACAAATATAACATTAAGAAGCAGGCACTCTTTATTTGGCTGGATGCATGAGGGGATAGCCTCTGGAATATTGTGCATGCTGAGTACAGAAAAAGCTCCTATTTAGAAGCTTTATTTTACATACATATTCATTGATTTTCCTGGAATAAACATACATTTGGTAATAATTTCCCCAGAATCATTAATATATTTTCCCTCATCTCTGCAGATGTGTTTTTCTGTCCTGGGTGGTCCCTGGTGGTTGGTGATCCCAAAGTCAAACCTGACTGCCTGATGAACTGATAAAAGTTGGCCCAACTGGGCTGGTTGCTCTCCAGTTCTTCCTACAGAATGGGCATTGTGCAGTTCCATAGGCCAGTGGTTTTTCAAGAATGATCATTGTATTAACCCATCAGGTGCAAACTATTCTTCATCTGGCAGCATTCTCCCCTTTAAGGCTTATGAAACTTGTCTTTAAATGCTCCAGAAAGTGGCCTTTCCCTGCTTACGGGATTGCTTTTTAAACAAACTGGACATTTCACTGTTACGTATTTTTCTATTTAAGTCCTTCCCACACTAAGTACAGAGTTTTGGAGACTAGATGTCAGGGACTCAATTCCCCTGTGGGATTTGTTGTGTTCTTTTCCCATTACTTTCTTCCTTAAAGGAAGTGGAACCGTAAGTTTGCTGTTTGTTACCCACCATCCCTCTTGATTCTTAGTGGCTTTTAATGTATTTTCTAAATATTGATCCTCACTGTCAGAACTAGCCTTAAATTATGTCAATTTATTTTTGTGTCACTTAAAAAAAAAAAAAAAAAAGGCTTGGATGCCTTTTTCAACTCCTCCTGGAGCTGTTTTGGCTGCCAGTTGGTTTCCCATTATAACATTACTTTGTCCAGATGTGCTTCATAATTCATCACTGCCACCTCCTTTGGTTTTTTTAACTTCCTTCAAAAGTCGTAAAGTATCTTCTCTGCATTGAGCAGATGATCCTTGAGCTTATAAAACAATTCTCCTTCCATATAGCTCCATGGGCATGAATCACAATAAATGCATATCTAGGATCATTCCAAATAGTCACTCTTTTGCCTACTGCTAAGTTCAATGCTTTTTAAAGGGCTACTATCTCTGCTTTTTGGGCTGATGCGTTAATTAGTAAAGACTGAGCTTCTAATACCTCAGTGGTAGTCACCACGGCATATCTTGCTATTTATTTCCATATTTCATGAAACTGCTGCCATCTGCAAATAATTATAAATCAGGATTCTCTACTGCCTCATTCTGCACATCTGTTCTGCTGGAATAGACCTGTTGCATGGTTTGGAGACAATCCTGTGTCAGGGCTTTCTCATCCACTACCTTTGGATCAAGGAAAATGGCTGGATTCATGATTGCTGTTTGACGCTGCTCCTCAGTCACACCGGAGCTCCAGGCTAGCTCCGTGACGCCACTGCGGCACGGGCAGCGGCCAGGAGCAGGGAACCTCAGGGGAAATGCAATCCCACTGCGGAACCTACAGAGCTCCGACCCCTGCCGGGCTCTGCTAACTTAGGCGTCGTGGGTGACGATGAAAGGATGGAGGAGGCTCAGTCTGCTGTACTTCCCAGGAACAAGTTTATTAGGGTGAAGTGAATGGAGGTAAGGGCTCAGGCTGGGAAGATGGAACAGGAGAAAGAGCCCCGAGCACCTCTGTGCATCGGGTTTTATTCAGGGGTGGGCACAATTCAGGGTCCAATCAGGGATCTCTGAGGGAGGAGTAAGGGGAGGAGTTCACAATATCGAGGGCCAATAGGGATACAATGAGAGCAGGGTAACAACATAGTAACCAATAACTTATCGAAGACGGAATGACATACACAGAAGGAACTGGAAGAAGAGGTGGGGTTTACAATGATGGACGCAGGAGATGGGGCAGGGTAAAGACAACTGACAGGGAACTTTCAGGAAAAAGGGGAGGGGTTAACACTATTGACAACCAGGGCTAAACCATTACACAACAACAGGGGGGAAACAAGAATGTACCAACAATTTTTAACATGTGCTTAACAAAATTAAATAAACAAACTGCAACAGCTGTTGTCTTTAATTCCACATCATTCTGTTCCAAGAGCACAACTTGGTATCTAAGCATCCTGCTGGGGGACAGCCAATGCCCCTCCTTTTGCTCTAGAATGGATGTAACATGTGAGGGACAAAAGCAGTGATGTGCTATCCAGCCCTGAGTTTCCAGGCTTCTTGGATCAGTAGAACAGTTGCAGCAATTGCATCCTCTGCTCATGTTGTCCAGCTGTTTGGAGAAATAGCCCACAGGTCTCCTCCAGGTCCCCAAGTCCTGGTCTCCTCACGTTATCTGAGCATCCAATTTTCCCCATAAATCTCTCCTCAACTAAGGGGACTGGGCATTAGGGCATATATAGAAACTAATGAGTAGTGCAGTTCTTTCCTAATCTAAATTTTATGGTCTTTAAAAATGACTGAGTTTCACTTTTCCTTGTAGCACCAGTTATATTTACCACATTGTCTACATTTACCATTTGTACCAGTTTACATTTTACAATTTGAAATTTGCAATTTACAATTTACCAGTTTACATTTACCACATTCTTATTAAGCTTTCTCTATGTGTATTCAATACAGAATAAGTTGCCCCTGTGGTTACCAAAAATTCCACTTCTTCTTTCCCCAGCCTCAGGGCTTCAACTGGGGTAGAATCCCCCGTTTCCCTTAAATCTTCATCTTCTCTGTAAGGCAGGGTCTTCTCTGTAAGTCCAGCTTCCCAGCCCGCGGGTACTCCCGCTTCCAACGTCCCTTTTCCTTATCAAGGGTCCTCTGGTTTTCCTCTAATCGTTGTCAGGGAAACGAGGGGAGCCTCCCGCTTCCCTTTCCTCCTGTTCCACCTCGCCTTCCTCTTTCTTCTGGACAGGGCGGTACCTTAGCACCCTCTAGAGTTCCAAGTAGGTTCTCATGTCTCTTGTTTTCCTTTCCAGCCTGTCACATTTCCTTTTCCCTATCCCTGTTGTAATATGCTTTCCAAGCTTCATCTAACAACTTCGCTGAGTCACACCACTCTGGTCCTTCAATTTCTGGAGTTTGTTTCCAATATCTGGGGCCAATTGCCCTATAAAGATAGTTTCTAACTATACAGCCTTCTCTAGATTCTCAGGATCCAGATTAGTGTATTTCCTGGCAGTCACTGTCAATCATTTGGTGAAAATTGCAGACCTGTTCTGCATTACCTCACACAGTTTTGACGAATTCATGGCTTTCAGTATAGCGTGCTTTACACCCAATAATACTCATCTCTGGTACCATGTTAAAAGATATCCAGCTGTCATGGTTTTAAACTAATAACTAAGAAAATTACTTACTTCTTGCTGTGAGATATGGATTAGAACAAGAGCAAAACAGGCATACAACTTAAAAGGGAAAAAAAAAAAAAGTTTATTGACAAACTACAACAACAAGAACACCAGAATAAACCTCCAGAAAAACCTTTCCATCCCTTATCTACCCACCACTTCCCCGTTCACATGACAACAGAGACAAAAACTCTGGAACTTTGATGGTTAAAATGGTCCCAATTCTTGCTAGTCTTTTCACCAGTCTTTATAGAGAAACAGAAGTTTCTTCCTGTTAATTTATGGAGTTTCTCACAAGAAAACTATTTTTGTTATAGTTTTCTATTGCCCTAATGTTAGCTGCTCAGAGCTGCTATTATTAGAGTTCACTCCTCCCATCACTCTGAAGTATGTATGGGCCATGAGTCTAGAGATAGCATTTTTAAGGATAAGTTATTCAAAGGCAGAAAAAGTCTTCTTCATCTGTTTCTGTGAGCTTCACCAGAAAACAGTTTTCTCATTCCCTCTCAAGGCTTCAAATCTCCCAGCACTTCACTATACTATAATTACTCTTTACTCAAATTTACACTTTGAACACTATTCCTCTCTAGATCCTGTATCATGAATTAAAGGAGTTCTTTTCAGGACTTCATTGTCCATCTCCATAGTTTTAACAGGGAGATATTTCAGCTTAATTAAAGCATCTTCTTAACTCTCTACCTTTCCTGAAGCTTCTTTTCTTTCCTGTCACTGGTAGTTTATAAAGTCTCTTTTTCATGTTGATCTCTCTCCCTCTCTGTCTCTGGATAAAAAGCTTAATCCGCAAGTCTCATCTGGGTAATGAAAAAGTTAAAATCTTGCCCAGGCTTTTGTAGATGGTTTGGTGATCTCTGCCGAACAGGAGCTGGAGCCGTCTGCGATGGAAAGTTCTTCATGGCTGCTCTGGAGAGTGTAGTCGCTGTTCCAACCCGCTGCAAGTCCAGGGCCTCTCTCTCTCTTCACTGGGCAGTTTCTAGTGAATTAGTTACAGCAAAACCTGCAGCCGAGCCAGAGATCGGCTCGGCCCGGCCCCGAGGAAAACCTTCCCCAGGCCCCCCCATCTCCCGGCCGGGAGACGGGGCAGGCCCGGCCCCATCCCCGCCCGGCCGCATGGCCTGGGCAGGGAACGGGAGGCCTGGAGCTCCGCCACCCTTCACAGCCAGGAAACAAAGAGGACCCAGAGAGCTCTGCTTTTACACTTTAGGGTAGGGTTCACAAGTTGATCCCACTTTTCAATGGCCTAAACTGCTGTCAATTCCCAGCAATGACCGATAATTGGTCAGGAGAAAAGACTCCAAGCACTTCCCAGCAACTCCAACTCCCTTAAAGGTAAAGTAACTCCATGACACCAGCCCAGGTAAATTTAAGTCCCATCCTGGATCTGTTGAAGGAAAATTTTGATCTACAGATGCTTCTAAGTCTGCATGAGCATGTGCTCTCTCCACCTACTTTCTGCCTATGGTCAACACCATCTTTTTTCAGTACTAACCAGTGGTGTTAGCTAGTATATCACTTGTATATAATTTCAGTCAGGGTATTGAGCCCTAATTATAGATCCTGGTGTAATTCCAGCTGTTTAGGTCGGCCCTGGTTTAGCAGTCACAGCATCATGGGATCATTTGGGTTGGAAAAGGCTTTGAGACTATCCAGTCCGACCTGTGACTGACCACCACCTTTTCAACCAGATCATGGCAGTAAGTGCTATGTCCAGGCTTTCTTTAAACACTTCCTTGTGACTCCACCGTCTCCCTGGACAGTTCATTCCACTCCACCATAATCCAATTATTTTTAGGTTTTTCCACATGTCAGGATAATGGCAGTCCCTTGCTTTCTGCCTTCTTTCTCTTTTCCACTCCTTTAGCTTGAACTTTTTAATAGCATTGCCACCCAGCCAACCTTGCAGACAAATGGTGTATGAAATGATCCTGTGGAGTGAGACCAGAAAGGTTTTGGCAAACCCTGCTTTTAAATATTTATCCTAAAAGCTTCAGAGAACACAGGCTGTTAAAGAAACCAAGATTTTTTCCTTCAGTGACTGATACTGAAGCAGTGCCACATGTTGTGCTAATTCCCTTAATTCAGCCACACAAAGGAAAAACAAAGGAAAGCAAGAACCAGAGTTGCCTGGCATAGTCCCCCAAAAAGCAAGACAGCAGCTAGTGAAAAATAATGAAAAAAGTGTAGTTTTATATAGCTAGAGACTAATGAACTGAGCTTTAGGCCCACAAGCCAATTTGAAATGACTGCATATGCCAGTGTCCAAGAATCCTGAAAAATCAGAGTGCAGGATTGTACAAATTCACTGCTAGCTCATGCATGAAGGCCACCACAAGGGGAAAAATATACTATACATATCCAGGCTCATGTTACAGCTTCAGTGGTGTCACTTCTGTGCTTTCTATTGCAATTCAGACTTACACTTGAAAGAGAGCCACACATTTCTAGTTGAAATGAAGAAATAAAATACAGGGAAACAGCTGCGGGACGCAGTAGATTAACTTTTTCCATGAGTATGGGAAATGATGCTGATGTTGCTTTTCTTGGGAGCACAGAAAGAAACTGACAGTGACTGCCAGAAGGAAAGTCACAGAAAAAACAATAGTTCAATGGGTGCACCAGCTAGTTATTTATGGTTGAACTATATGTGTCAGATATCAACAGGTAAAAGCATAGTTTATTTCTCCATTGATGCAAGGACAATGCTTTCCTAACTATAAAGCAACGACACGTCAGCCCAGCCACCTTGATTTGTGATCCCTTGTTCTCTGTCTCAGCATTCCACCTCTATTTAGGACACAGGGTTTTACTTAATTCTCTGTACAAGGTACACAACATAAAAAGTAGAGGACCTCCTGAAGGAAAGGAATTGACTGAAAGTGCGCTATCTTGCCTATCTGGGTTGTGATGTGGTTTCATGTAGAGTGGTCAAGGTCCCCTCTGCAGATAGCAGGAACCTGACCTTCCTTCTTCAGGTAAACTGCTCTCAGAGATTTCTATGCACAGAGGAAAATTAGCAACTTTGCAGTCTGAGGTGACTACCCTGTCTGGAACTTTCGTAACAATCTAAACCCATCTTAACCATCTAAAACTATCTAAAACTAGACTCTAGAGTTTCCCCATGCTTTCATATGGATGCAGATTTGAATTCACCCCTCCCTCCTCTGCAGGGGAAGAGCAGAAGGCAGAGAACTGGCGTCCTGTTGTGATCTCATAGCAGGAGAGCTTGGAGTTTTTTGCAACTAATAGCTGAGACTCTTGGACAGCACAAACTGTAGACTTTCCTTTTGTATTTAAACCTATAGATTAAAATAATCTATCTCCTCAGCTACACAGGTAGTCTCATCCCTTCTGGGAACAAGGATGTGCAACTAGTCTGATGTCCCAAAAATCTGTTTATATAAATATATTGCCAGATGTGGAATCAGAGGCTGTGGAGTACAGGACTCTCCTGTCTTTAAGACGAGACATGCCCTGTTTTACCAAACATGTGGAGCAGATGGAGTGGGGAATGCTCAGAGCCCCATCCAGCCTGGCCTTGAACACTTCGAGGGATGAGGCAGCCACAGCTTCTCTGGGCAACCTGTGCCTAGTGCCATTGCCTCACCAATCTTTAAACTGAGTAATTCCTCCCCAGTATGTAATCTAAACCTAGTCCTTATCTGAACTGTTCCCCAAGTTTCTGTTCTGGTCAGCAAAGAGAAATCAGCATTTCTAGGGCACAATATATCTCAGTCTGTTGTCGAGTTCTAAATTAAGTGAGCTGTATCCTTAAAACCTTTGTCATTCCTGGGCAAAGTCAGCTGAGAGTGACCATGCTGGATCTCCTCTGTACACACCTTGCAGGCGGTTCCCAGTTATCACAGAGGGAGCTTTAGTGTCCCCTTGACAGACACTAAAGTTGGGCAAAGTGTGTCTGGTTGTTTGTTTTTGTGTTTTAAGAAGTGTTTGCAAACTGCCTTGTTTGCTTTTCAGAAAGCTTTGGTTTCTTCTCACCTTGGCCTGGCTTTAGCTAAAAATTATATTTAGGTAACAGATTTATACCAAATACATGCATCCTTTGACTGCACATTGAAAAAAATTACAAGACAACAAAGGAAAAATTGTCCTTTGGGTTACTCTAGGCTGATCTCTGTAAAGCATTAGAAATATGACAAGCACTTATAAGCCATTTCAGGCCACTTTTTTTTTCCTTTTTCTTCTCTTCACTTGATTGTTTTGTTAGGGTTTTATTCTGTGTCTTACCAGATCAATACTACATCTAGTTAAAATACACACAGCCTTCTAAAAGTAGGAGTAGGGAAAGGGGAAGAGTGCTAGGACTCCAAAGCTCTCTGACTGGTGTTATGGAAATAAACATCCACCTCCCAGATTAACTCCCCAAATTCAACTTTGTCCGTGAAAAGCCATAACAAGGTGCCGTGAACCACTGCTCTGAAGTGAGTAGCACCTGATCCTTCTGACTTGAGATCTTTTGACAAAGAAATTCTGCCGATATCTCTGTGTCACCTCTGCTGTGCAAACAGGTAAAAGGTCACAGGCATCCAGCTTCTGCTGAATCAAGCACTGAACCTGAGAGCCCTGAACATGAGTCTAGTATAAAATTCACAGCCTGAAAAATGCTACAGGTTCACACAGGAGAGAATGGGAATATTTTAAATGCTTGTGGGAACTGACAATGGTCAAATAAGAGATTTTTAGGTTTCAGACATTAGCTTGAGCCTGTGTGAAACTAAGTCACACAAGGTTCTCACTCTGGTCTGAGAAATCCTAAGGAGGAATCCAAACAGTCCTTAGAGAAGAAAAACAACCTCTGCAGATGTTTTTTGGATCATTGTTGTTTACCTGCAAGAAACAGTCAAGGGGTGGTGTTCTTAATTGTCCCATGATGCTGATGTGCTGGTTTAATGACCAATGAGAGTTTTACTTTTTGAACCTCTCGGAACTGTCTATAAAAGAAGATCTGGAAAAATAAAACTTGCTCTCTTGTGCAACCAAGCTAAGAGAGTCTGTGTCGTGCTTCCGCTGTTCCTAATACAGTGTGACAAATGCTGAGTGGTTTTCCTGCTAAAAGCTTTGTATCTGCAGGAGGTGGATAGATGTGAAACAGAAATTTCCTCAGCTTCTCTGACACTCACTGGATGCCTCAAAACACAATCTGCTGTGTCAGCAGCCAGAGAATATTTTGAAGGGGTAAAGCAGGTATCTCAGAAAATATCTAAGTTTTAGTGTAGGGAGTAACCATGGCAAACAAAGTGTTTGCCAAGGCCCAGCCTCCATGATTTCTCCCAATGGGCTCAAGTGGGACAAAACTGATTGTCATTCACACCTCATCCCCTCAGCTGAGCTCCTGCTTTCTGAGAAGCACTTCTCAGGGACAGGTAGCTTGGGAAACAATGGTGCCATGCAGAGTGCTGGGCAATCAGCAGCCTGTTTTATCCATGTTTATGCCTTCAGATTCCAGGGTGAATAATTCAATTGGCCTGGCACTCATTTGGCTCATTTGTTAATGGCATCATGAGTCAATGCCATCAACCCAATACATGTTCATTCAGACGGAACCTTTGCACAAGTCAGGGCTGAAATTAGACATTCGGGTAGAAATAATTAAAGATAATTGATGACTAAAATAGATGTTATGTCATTTATTTGTCAGACAGCTGTCACAGTTACCCTAGTGGCTGGCTGGACATCTCTTGGTGCCTGAACTGATGTCAGTGAAAAGGAGATTTATCCTCTTTCTGGACACAGAGGTAGGCCAGCCCTGGATGGATGGAGACCACTATTCAGATTATGTGGGAAGAGAATTAAGATTATTTGGACTGAGCACTTAAAGGACTGGTCAGCCTGAGTCAGTGAATTTTAGGGGATAGTCTCCAAATTGAGGAAGAACAGATCTGTATTTCCATTGGATCAAATGAACATGAGGAGCTTCTTTTTTTTTCATTTCAATAGTCTTTGGAAGATGCCTCTGCTTTGGAAATCTGCCTAGTGCAGTTCACCAGTCAGCTTTTCAAAAAGCTTTTATTGCATTTCAGAGAAGCAAGAAAACAAATGTAGACCCCAGAAACAGACAAACAAACAAACAAAAATTAATAGCAAAACATCCCTCCAGAGCAAGGAATCTGGATTGCTGTGTGTGATCACATTGTGATTGGTTTTGCTGTAATATGTAAGAACTAGTAACCCAGATATTGGTATTTCTACTCTTCAATATTTAACTTTGGTTTTTTTTCTTCTTTTACAAATAAACCCACTTACCCAATATGAAACATTGTTCTCTTAGTTGCCTGTAAATTCTGACTCATGCAATTATCCTAAGCTTACACTGATGTGTGATGTTTCAAGGATATCAATCTAAGCCCATCAGACCCTTCTTCTAAAAGCATTCATAGCTGTCAAATCTAATACAGATAAAGTGATTGATCTTCTAGCTAGCAGCTGCAGAAGCCTCCAGAAGATAATACAGGACTTAGATTCTGTATGAGACACAGGTCCTAGAAGCTTCTTGTTCTTTTCAAGCACAAAATCATCCTGCCTATGATCCTGTACTACAGGGCACCATAATTTACACTATCAGCGTATGACAAAATTACAATTTAGATATAGATTCTAAGTGTTTTAATCTTTCATTCTCTTGAAGTTTGCTAGGATAATAATGGCTTATAGAGTAAAGCTATAAAATAGTGTCACTTAAATTAGAGTTTTTCTGGGTTGAAAAAATGAAACAAAGCATTTGTCAATGTTTCTCATTCTCTAGAGTTTTAACAATGATGCCCAGATCTAAGACATTCACAATTTTCTGATTTGTTGCATAAGTTAACCCTACACATTCAGGGCACCAACAGGGTACCAACAGAGTGACACCAAAAAAGACTGAAGCTGTCTGGACACATTCTGTGCAAAATGCCCACACTGACTATGTGCAGGAAGAAATTTTAAGACATTTTAAGGTGTTTTCAGTAGGGCTGTTTTTCATATGATTTGAATAGTCCAAAGGGCTACATTGTGTTATCAAGTCTAAATTGCACTTGGATAAACTGAAGTGATAGGTGGAAACCAGATAAAGGAAGCTACAGGCTGCCTTTGTCAGAATTGTCTGAAAGGGTTGTAAATGCTGTCAGGTCCAGACACCTTCAATTATGCAAAACTTGAAGTAGGTTTTAAATAATAAAATTGGTACTGGTGTACTTTTATTGGCATAGGGTTCAAGAAAAAAGAAGACCTGGGGACTATGAGGACTGCAGCTAACCACAAAGAGAGGGGAGGAGAGGTGTGGCTGAGGTTGGTGTGGACAGGAGTGACAGGGGAAAGCTACTGATAGATCTGAAAGGCGGATCCTGCATGTGTTGGTGGGGATGTGTACAAAAGGGAATGGAAGCATCTCTCCCAATTAGGGATATGGCTTAATCATCTTTCTCCCTCTCTCTGCTGATCAGAAATCTGGAGGTCTCCTGGTTAACAAAAGGATGGGCTGATCCACTTTCACTGCCCACAGCACACGAGCTGCTCTCTGGAGAAACTCACAGCCTGCTTGTGCTGTGGATGTCCACAGATATCTCACTGACTCTGGACCTGCTCATTTATAAATAGACAAAGGTACTTAGCCTTAGGGTCTTGGACACCTCTCCAAGACCTACAGATAAGGTATAATTGTTTTGTACATCTCTAGGGCTTGCACCTCTCGTTCTCTCCCTCACTTGAAAAAGAGCACAAGGACTTTCAGAGGTGTTGAGTAAAGGAGGAGAGATGTAGCAGCTATAAAGTGCCTGATTTTACATCCTCTAACAACTCTCTGGCTCTGATCTGCCTCAACATCAGTAAGAAGTGTCAGTCAGTGGGAGAACTTCACTTCCTCAGCTTCAGAAGACAAACACATGTTTAGGAATTTTAAATTGACTTCCTTATTCATATTACTTGGTATTTCTATTGCTATCTAAAACCAGGATCATCACATTCCAGAGCTTGAAATGGAGAGATTAGGAACTGCATACAACCCTAATATTTACCACATGTCATTTTATACATTTACTAAAGAAGGAGTGTCTGTTATACTATTTGTTGCTGGTCAGCAGAAATTCACCTTTATGCTAGAACTGGCCTCCGTTCACTAAGCAAATAAATACCATAAATATAACTTAGGGGGCATTTAGAAATTAATTCAAAACAAAGTGTTATCTACTCACTTAAAACCAAATGGTGGCAAAATGCCCAGTACAAAAGGTACACCTCTAGATTTATGTCTCAAAAATTAATACGCATTAATTTTGCATTAAGGTGCATGATACCGGCTGGCTCCACCATTTTTCTGCTGTACTTCTCTTTCACATTCCATCAAGAAAGCAACCAAAGAAACTGAAAAATAGCTTGGAGATTTGAATCCACCTTCATCAGATGAGAGTTATGTAGCCACTGCTTGTTCTGCTGCCAGATAATGAGGGTAGACCTGTGCTGCTGAATTTTCCCTGTTGTCGGGATAAATCACTTTACAAGCTTAAATAAAAGAAATAGATGTACTAACTCTGTAAGATGTTTGCACAAATAATAAATATTTATTTGACCATCTCTCTGACTTTAGGAATAAAAGAAAATCTAGATTACTTTTACATATATTAATTTCATATATTCATATATTCGTTTCCCCATTCTAAAGCAATGTCTTTCATAGATGTGTGTGGCTTCTGCATATGCATTTAAAGAAGTCTTGCACATAATTATTTCATTTCTCTTTAGCCATTAACAATTGTTGCAAAGTTACATTATTGCAGCTGGTAACATTTAATATTTTTATTTCTATCCTAAAACCCACCTATTTTTCCATCAGTCATAGTAATGAAAAATCCAGATCCTGTCATCCACACATAAACACACTGCTCCAAATAAATTTAGTATTATTTCCAATTTTCTAAGTACAAAACACAGGACTGAGCCTAGAGTTACATTCATGCAAGAAAAAAAGGAATATTTTTAAATTAGTGTAAGGATTTGAGGGAAAATTCTGAATACACTTGAAACCATAAAGAAATATGAGGCTGTATTTTGATATTTATACTTGCTGTCTGTATTTTATTTTCTTGTAAGGAGAATTTTAGGAATTTGACTGTAATCCAATATGCAGAAATGAAATGCATGTCCTTTCTCTTCCATTAACTTTTTTTTTTTATCCCTCAGCCAGCTCCATTTTCTTTCTCTTTGTATAATAATGATAACAGAGTGGTACAAGTGTAAGAAATAAGGTTCTGAACATGCAGAAAACTGAGGGCAATTTTTGAATAGCAGCCGGAATTCCAGGTTTGTAATGCTGGCACTAATTAGCTCAATTTTGCATTTAACTTGTTGGTCTTCAGAAGCATTTTCATTTATTCAGAAAAAAAATACAAACTCATGAAGTTGTTACTGAGCTGACAGCAGGAGAGAATTTTGAAGAAGTTTGCTGGTTGAAGAAATTATGCATTCAGGTAGGTAAATGACGTGTCTCTGCTGTGAATGGAAGTTTCTAGAGCTGGCTGCGTGGAAGCCAGTGAGTCAACAAATTGAATAATAACAAAAATAAATCACAGAAGCCCCCATATTACACCTTAATCACACAATTTATTATGGCAAGATAACTCTGGAAAAAGACAGACAGACAATGTGAAATATTAATCCTGGGGAGCTGGATAACATCTAGAAAGTCCTAATGTAGATCCATGAATTTCAAGATTGATATGGATGTTGGCCCAGCAGTCTTTAAAGGTTTTTAGCCTTGTTAATCTGGATTGGATCCTGATTTCTCAATAACGTAAAACAAGGATCATTATTTCAGCTAAATTACATCATAGTTTTTGTGATGTGATTGCATATAAGACATTACTCCTTAATTAATTCTAAAAGTTAGAAAGGTGTTGAAAGCCTTACCCAAGACTTTTAGGGCTGAAAATGATCATTCATTAGTGGTGACAGGGAAAACACTCCACTCTGCATCAGTGAACTTTTGGCATTTTCTTGTATACTGTGGGGGCCGGGGAACCCGCTGGCTCCTGGTTCCGGGGTCTCCCCTGGAGGCAAGACACCTTTCACTCAGAGAGAGACAATGTATCACTCCCAGGGATCTTTGAGTTAGATATGTTAAACTGCTGTGCCCTATTGGTGTTCCCCCCTGCTGTCCCAACCCGATACATGTAACTCAGGCTCCCCCCGCCCCTCTCCTCCCCTATAAATATCCCGGGTTTTCTCCTGTTCGGGAGATTAGCTCCCTTCGCCAAAGCTCTGCCTGAATAAAGGTTTGTGCTTAGCGGAATGCTGGACCAGGTTTCTCGTCCCTGCTTCCCGTGTCGCCTGCCCGCTGCCGCTGAGCCGAGCTGGAATCACTCGCCTGCCCGAAGCCGCTCACACACGCTTCGGCCCAGACCTGTTCAGGGCTGCCTCGCTAGAGAAGTCGCGGCCCTCTGGCCCCTCCGTCGCCGCGGCAGTATAGTCTGCAGGAAAAAAAAAAGCACTTGTTAATGAAAACAAAAACTGACCTAGGTAGAGCAATGGTTGGATTTGGAATGACTGTTATCTTACTGCTTATTTAGGTGGAAATTTTGCACTTAACACCCACTCAAAGATCTTGCAGTGGCAGTTACCCCACCGATCTTTTAACTCCATTTATTTTATTGAAGTTGACACTTATTTCTTCTCTGTGTGACCAGGGACAGGACCCAAAGGAACGGCTGGAGCTGCATCAGGGGAAGGTTAGGGTGAGTATCAGGGAAAGGTTCTTCCCCCAGAGGGTGCTGGAGCACTGAACAGGCTCCCCAGGGAATGGTCACAGCCCCAAGGCTGACAGAGCTCCAGATGATACACAGGGTGGGGTTGTTGGGGTGTTTCTTTTGAGGAAAAAACTTGAATGCACAAAATAGCTCCTGGACTTGGCGTTTAAATGGATTTTTATATTCTATAAATATAGATTAATAAATGGAAGCAGTATCTAATAACCAGTCAGAAGGGGTTAATTGGTTTGATTCAACCTAATGTTCCTTCCCAATTTCAGACACCTGTTAGAGAAAAAGGGCTCTTAAACCTGCAGATTACAACCATGAATATGTCAACTCCGAGAGGAGCTGAGCTGGCCTAAAAATCAAGCTAGTTTCTAGACTCATGGAAAGACTTCTAGCATCATCAAGTCCAACCATCAACCTAGCACCACCACGTTTGTCAGTAAACCATGTCCTCATGTGCCACATCCACATGTTTTTGGACCATTCCAAGGATGCTGATTCCACTTCCTTGGGCAGCCCATTCCTGTTCTAGTACTTGAGAAGCTGTTCAATGAAAAAAGAGCTTGTATTATCTCATCTGAATCACCCTGCTGTAATTTCAAGCCACTTCCTCTTGTCCTGCCATTTCTTCCCTGGGAAAAGAGACGGCCCCCACCTGGCTACAACCTCCTTTTATGGGTGTTTAGAGAGCACCAAGACCATCCTGAGTTTCATTTTCTCCAGACTAATATAGAAAAGGCTTCTCCGGCCTTCTCATGGGAGACCCATACTCTTCACCAGCTTCATTGTCCTTCTTTGTGTAGCAGTGTGGGTAGATGGTGAATGCTGCCACCTTCCCAAAAGCATCTCCTGGTGAAGGTGTTCAGGCAGGCACACAAGCAGTTACACAGTCCACACACACACCAAGCACAGCTTTCAGTGAAGAGTCAGGAAGGATCTTTTGTATGGAGTTCCAACAGGGTTTATCAATCCACACATCAAAGGGGTCCCAGGACAAAAGACAAAACTGAGTGGAGAGCCTAGGTTATATAAAGGTAAAATGGGGTGCATCAAAGGGGCAGGGTCTAATGGGAACAGGCAAAAGTGGTGCAGGGGCGGGGATAGGGACAGGAACAACGAATAGGAAATCAGGGGCAGAGGATAGCACCAAACTGGGGCCAATGGGGATTGAGAGAAGGGAGAACATTCTAGGGAAGATCCATATAGGGTAAACAGGGGCTGAACAGGAATTACATCAACTTGATAAACCCATGGGGGAATTAATTTAGCAATACATTAACATATAATTGTGAAGACCTGTGGGAGAGAGGCCTTCCCTCACCTCAACCTCAGGAGGTGTTATTTGTTGCCTCCTTTCCAGGATTGGGGTATGGGGATTTTAGTCATAGGCTTTTGGGACTCCACATCTTTGGATGCAGTCCAGCCTCTTTGGACATGCTCCAGGCAGCAATTCCCAGGGTAATTCTGTCACAGACAATGCACATGCAGACTGTGCCAGTCCTGGTTTGTGTGCTGTGTTAGCCCAGCAAGATCCTGATCACACCTCGGGTCTCTGAGAGCAGAGGGTATTTTAGCCCCTGGAGCTGGACAACCAGTAGCCCATTCCTCATGGCATTCTGCTGCCCAAACCTGCAGTCATCCTCCCCCTTTGTCCCTGCTTGTTGCAAGAGTTATGGTGGAAATAAATTCCAAAGAGACTGGGACCCATTGAGTCTTCTGCACTGTATGTTGTAAATCTTTCTATGTTCTAATACCTTCTCTTAGGATGATAGTGTGCATGGAAAATTCAGGTAAGATGAATGATGGTTTTTAGTCATTTATATTTCAGCACCTCCGATAAGGGCGTAGAAAAAACAGGGTAGGTTGACGCATGGCTGTTCCCATTTGGAAAAAGTTGCTTTTCTAAATCAGCAGTGAGACATAGAGTATAACTGGCAATAATTAGCTATCAGGTAAGGAATGGCCGGAGTGACTTCTCTGTCCTTTGGAATGAAGACTTCAAGCATAACTAGATGGAAAATACAGCTGTGTGCAACAGGCTGTTGATACTTGATTGGGCGCAACTGGATGAAATTACAAGGTAATTGTAGACTTGTGGTTTGACTACAGTGGCTATGGAGCTATTTTGTACCTTTTAGTCTAAAGCAAAATGCTGTCTCCAAAGATGGGAGGAGTTATGAGCTGTGTTCCATCCCAGGAAAAGGGCTGGACAGCTGTACAACATCTGTTTTGAAAGCTTCCTTAAGAGTCACAAAAAACAGGGGTTTTTTTTCACTCTGTCTAAAATATTGTGTGGCAGAGAATCCTGATTTATTCTTGTTTTGTTCTGAGCTACATCCCAACTCTGTCAGAGAGGACAAGTATGCACTAAGAATTCTCTTTCTTGTTTAAGGCATCTATGCCTGAAGAGTTCATGTAACACAAGAATGTATTTTAAAAACATATTAAAGTATTAACAAATGTATTAAAGTTCCTAACAAGAGAGAAGAAACAAAAACTTTGCAGGATATTACCCAGCCACTGGATGACACAAAGGCAGAGAACTGACAGGAAACTTGTGCTTCACTTAGCCAGTCTGGATCTGGCCTGAGTTTTGCTTGCTGTTCCCATCACAAATCACAGAATGCTGTTACAAGTACCAACCAAGTAACTTCCCTTTGGACTTTGGAATTAATTTGTCTGTCCAGGAGTGAATGCTTTGGACAAGATTGAGCTGTATTGGAGCTAGCTGGGAAGGAGTCAGCTTTCTTCCTGGTGCTTCCCAGCTCCTCTCTATCATCTCCTGATTTTCCTGTAGCAATTTACAGCTCATATCTAATAACTTCAGATTGAGACACCTTAAACAACTTTGAAATCAGGGATAACCTTAAGATGTAGTTGTGTCCAGGGGATGCCGAATTTAAAGGCAGTGTGTGGACCAACAGGATAGCATTTGCCATCAGACTTTTCTCTGTTTAGTGATGCTCCACATGTTGTAGATCTCTGAAAAATCCATCAAAATGCTTTTCTTTCTGGACTTTTTCTGGTTCCCCATAGGATATTTTAGCTTAATATTGCACATGTGCTTCAAAATATTTCTGTCCAGTTACACTGACAAATCAAAACAAGTTGAAATAATTTCCAGCCACCAATGAAGGTCCTAGTGCCACTTGAAGTGCTTGTGCACCAGTAATAGCAGAGTGACTCATTAGTTTTTGTAATTAATTCCTGGGCCAATAAGCCAATAAAGATTAGCAGAAAATAAATCAGGCCTACATGGCCTGTCCTCTCTCTCTGGATTCCCAGGAATGCCTCTAGGCAACCCTGCCCTGACAGATGAGAGAGAGGGCTTACCTGGCTGAGCCCACCTGCATGCACACAGTATCAGATTTTTAGACCAATGAAGGTTTTAATCCTTCGATTTTCCTTTCTGACCACTTGTCCCGCTGCCTCCCATTCATGTCCTCATTCTGTGTGTGTTCACGCCCCAGAGGTGTCGTCATGTGCAGCTGCAGGGCAGGACCTGGAGAGATAGCAGTGACCTGAGTGGTGGCACTGGCCTGCCATCATCTGCCAGGGCAGGGCTCTGCTGGCTGCAGTGGCGCTGTTGTGATTAGCTCTGATTAGCTGTTTCAGTTGTAGATGTAGCATGAAACATCCACAGGCGATGACTTATGTTAAGAGGGATGGAGGGACTGAGAGCACTCAGATGCTGCAGGGAAGCCCTACCAGGAAGAGAACTTCTGTTGGAAGTGTACACGGATCCAGTACAGCCCCTTTCAGTAAAGTAGCTGTGGCTAACTCACACTCCCTGATAGCTAGGACCTGCTCACTAAGGCAGAGTCTTGATGTGTTGTGGGCAGCCCTACACCCATCCTGCCACTGAGTTTCTTTAGAGCTACACAGAAACCCAGGGTGAGGTTCCTAAATTCTCAGCATCCAGACACTGGATGAATGACACTGGACCCAAATGGTCCAAGCACTCGTGCTGCATCCAACATTTTGCAGGCGGTTTCTATTAAATAGCCATTGGCCATAAACTTAGACAAGACACTTCATTTGTAACATTAAAATAAATAGGGATTTCACTGAAACATTTCAAGGGAAATTCTACTCCCAGGTGCATCAGGTGAAGTTAGATGCTTTGTCATTTAGGGACGTATGGGTTCATCAGACCTGGAACAATGATGAACTGGAGGCATTTCAGATCTTGGCCACGTCAGTTTTACCACTCCATTCATTACCACAACACTGAAATATTTCACAGCTTTAGGATATTTCAAAAAAAGGAGAAGCCTGATGCTTGAGAGTGCTAGCTAAAACTACTCAGAACTCTGTGGATATGCACCCAAATTTTTACCTGTGCAAACAAAACGTGGCTTTGCCTGCATATTTCCACAATATCACAATGTGTTTTCAGCATGTGCTGCCTGAGAGGGATTTGGAGGGGAACAGAGTGGCCTCAGCTGAGAAATCTTCAGCTGAAGATGTACATGGTACTGCCATTTATCAAGCAAAGAAGAGAATGGTGAGTCTGAATTGGAGCTTGCAGGGCAGAGGCAGGAACAGAACAGACAAAATTTTAAAGTCATTAAAAAATAAATTTCTTATCAGACAAGGTTATAGATGGTAGAAGGTAAGCCAGATATAGAGACAGGAGGAGCTGGACTGAAGCAGGGTCCAGCTGCCCAGCTACGTTTGGCTCAAATAATGAAGAATCCCCAAAATCTAAGTTTGGCACTGCTCCCCAGCAAGACACACCTGTGAAACCTGTTGGTAATGTGTGCAGTCCATTAGTATGGATAGCAGAGACCAGGACAAGGGGAACTTGGCACTGGGAAAAGCTCCTCAGAGTCTGGTACAGAGAACAGGCAGTAGGTACTGCAGTCCTGGTGTGTCTATATATACATGTTTACGTACACACACACAGAGATATACATTGATAAAGAGGAAAATCAAACTTAGATGGAAAGTTCGGCACTGTCTTCTTTAAACTTGTGCTCTCTTTGTACAATGCAGTTATAACAATATATTTTATGGCAATGTAGTTGGCATGGTTTTAATAATAGCTTTTTCCTGGAAGATGCTGAATATTCTCTTGTTCCTTAAGTTGTTGAATTTCAGGATACTGCTCCCTTGCAGGGATAAGCCTTATTTTCCAACTACAAGTAGCATTTGGGGACAAAATTCAGTTTCATTTCCCCTGGACTGCCATTACACATATAAAATATAAGATGCTACAAAAAGCAACTGAAATGAGCTAAAAGAACTGGAATTTTTCTGGCTACTGTATTGCTTCTGTTTTACACCTTAGCAATTTCTGTTGTGAATGATTAATTCAGGTCCAAGTTGTTAGATGAGGAAAATGCACTGATTCAAAATGTAGCAGGAATGCAGGAGGAAATGAAAGAGAATAAGCATGGTAAATATGCAAAACATTTTTACAATGAGATCACTTCTGCCAGGTCAAGGCAGTAAAGTTTTACTGGCTTGTGCTACATGCCTATAACCAGAATGATGACTCACAAAATCAGCCTCGGAAATCTCTGTATACAGATTAAAATGCACATTCAGAATAACACAGGAACTGGATATTTTATGTCTTTGGACATAGTTTGTATACCTGAAGTAACCAAAGTGAAATCTGCTGACAGAGATAGATTTTTGAGTATTCACACCTTAAGGTATGAAGCAGTGGCTTAGGTGTTCAGCCTGGGGCCAGGAGGAAAATGTTGAGCTCCTCTGAGAGATTCCCTAATTCCTATCTGAGCGCCAATATCCAAGTGTTTCTTGTACCCCCACTGACTCCCTGGAAAGAATCCCTATCACCTCTCATTCTTAACAATAGGGAACATCTTTCCAGAGCATATTTTCCATGATTTTCAACCCCTCCTGGCTCTGCATGGGTGGAAATCAGAGTTTACTGATGGCAAAAGCAATGTTTTGCAAGTGATAACTCTTTAAGGACAACTTTACAGGTGAGAAGGTCACTTCTCTTTCAGGCTGAGAAAGGAAATGGGGGTGGGAATCAATTTTACATTGCTGGTTTTTCTGGAGATTGGATTAGAAATAAGCAAGCAGAGAATCTGGTAAGTGTCCATACTCATTGTGAGCAATCTTGGCTGCTCAGGTGTTTATCAGAACAATATGTCTATTTATTAACTTCTCACTGGGGCTTGTGGCAGTACATCTGAGAATCAGCTCCTCTGACCAAACCCAAGTTGTTATTTATGATAAAAAAGAACGTTAGTAAAGCTGGAAAATTCCCAAAGCATTGCTTCATTTTAAACCAAGATTTCCAAGGAGTTTTTTGAGTTGAAGATATTGAAGGGCCTTGGCTGAATATGTTTAAGGAGTCTTTCAATAGGAATAATGAAGCCACTGGATTTTTGAAGAAAAGAATTTAAGAAAAGAGTAGATTAATTTGAGGCCATTGAAAGGAAAATTGAAAATTCTAAACATTCTAAAATGTTTTCGTTCGTAACTGAGCTATTTATTTTACCGTGATACATTCACATTGCTTAAGGTCACATTAAACAAAAGTGAAGCTTTCTGTTTGAAAAATATTAATGATAATTTCCACAGATTCAAATTAAAACAAAAACATTTGAAAACAAATAATTAATGGAGAGCTGCGTCTTTCCAGAAAGTGACTTTTGTATTGATAAATCTGCATATTTTATGGAAATATTTAAAAATCTTCAACCACTTTTAGTCACGAAGCACACGGGATTAAAAGCAATGTTAAATATCTATATAATACATCTATTTAAATATCTGTTTTCATTTGGGGACTTTTGTTGCTTATACTCTTCTTATGGAGACATATAACATCTTAAGAAATGATTGTGCCTCTAAATATCTCTGTTTTTAAGATTCCTCAGGCTGAAATCAGAAAATCTTCAAGACACTGGTTCCAAGCACTTTGAATCAATTTGTACTTTTGCAGTTTCAAGCTGTTGTATAGTTGATAAAATAAAACAAAACAAAATTTCATTCACATAAAATAAGACATTGTTTTTCTAATAATCAAAATTATTTTAAGATGCAGCTTTTTTCCTTGGAAGATAAGAATAGTTTCCAACAAAATATAACTTAAAGAATAATCACATTAAGCATATTTTAAGCCATCATGTAATGTTCATTCTCGTTATTTTTCACAATTACATTTTGACCATTACCTCATATCTTTATCTGGAGAGCCAATAAATTACAAATGGGATGGATTTTTCATGACGCAGCATTTTGGTTATTTATTAAGTTAGCTTTAATATTTCAGTTGCCTTTATCAACTGCCTGAAAAAAAAAAAATCAGTATCTTATAGGGCATTGTGGCAAAGTATATAAGCATGAGGTTTGTGCTGCTCAGTCTCAATTTGTCACTTTGAACCACCTGACTAAGAAGTGACTTTTAAATCTTTCTCCTATCCCTGTTATCTGATTTGCAGGAACCCAAGACTTAAGCAACCATGTCCAACTCCGGCGAGCCAGAGCTCCTGCACACATTTAAGGGGATTCCCTTTACCACCAGGTCTTCTCCAGAACTTTTAAAATCCTTGGATACTTTTGATGCTAGAGAAGATGATGTCCTTTTGGTTTCCTATCCCAAATCTGGTAAGTTCTAGTTTTCAATGTTGCAAGAACTCTTAATTTTGTGTTTCATGTTCCCTGCTTAAACTACTTGGGAAATGTCTGTGTGAAAGAAACAGTAGAGGATGTTTAAGTATGTGAATATATTATTCTGTCAGTAAAAATTCATATTACAAGAAACATGGGTAATTTCCCTACATTTTGGTTCTGTAATTGAAAACAATCTCAGGTGTTCTCATGTTGTAAAGCAAGTATATATTCCTAACCTGTAAGTAAAATCTGTACTTGAAAGATTTTCTTGAGGACTTTCTACATTCAATTATGAGCAAGTCAAGAACTGTATGAAGTTATTTGTGTGACTCTTGACTGTAGATTTATTAATTTCTTATCCCCTCTCTTGCACAGAGGAGCATACACCTAGGGGGAGCTCAATCAGTACTTTCAGAAATAAAACAGACTCAAATTATTGTAAGGAAAAAAAACCCAAACAAACAGGTTATTCTAAAATAAATTATAAAAGCAATATAGATACCTCTCAGCTGATAGCAGTTTGTCTAATGGGATGGGTTTGGTACCAATATTAACACTTCTCTCTGAGTTACATTGTAATTCAGATATAGCTCTAATTTTTTTTCAGTGTTTATATATTTGGAGTCAATGGGATTATGTAGTCATGTAAAGTTTCTTGAATCTGGAGGATTAGAAATATAACTTGTTTATTATTAGCAAGGTGTTTCTGTATGAAAAATGCATGTTTCACAGTAATAAATATTCATCCTTTTTCATTGTTGTTGTTGTTCTGTTTTCTTAAAATTACTCTTCCTTAGGCACTCACTGGCTTGCAGGAGTTATAACAAAGCTTTACAATACTCAAGTCACAATAACATCTCCCATTGAATTTGGAGACATTTCCCGACTGGAGGAGCTGAATAAACTCTCATCAAAGAGAATCATCCCAACACATTTAGACTACAACATGTTGCCTCCAAATTTTAAGAATAAAAAATGCAAGGTAAGGCTAAAATGATATCAAAGCAGTAAAATATGTAGAAAGTCTGCTAGGAATCTGTTTTGTCCTGCTGATCCTTAGTAATTTTTGAACAATTTGCAGTTGTTAGAAGTGTTTTGCTGTGAATTTTGAAGACACAGCTGACCAGCAGTGGAAGGCACATGAATAGAGACTTGGACTAGGGATTAGGTTATGCTCCTGCCCCACTGGTCCCATGGGGTGACTTCTACACCAGGCACTACACAAAATAGGACATCAACATCTTTCAATCAGAAATCTCTCATTAGTAATGGGGGTATACTCATGACCCCATTTCCTACTGTCTTAGAAAATCCTGGATACTCACAGGCTGCTCTGGGATTAAAGGTACTCTGACCCTCCTGCTGGAGCTTTCTGAAGAGACCATAAAGGTATTGGGCAAACAGAGGAGAAATGAAATGTGGGAGTCAGATTCAGAGCACAGTTTTGAGTTCACAGAATCACAGAATTACCTGGATTGGAGGAAACTTTAAAGACAATCTTGTTTCAACCCCCATGCCATGGGCAGGGACACCTGCTAAACCAGTTCCTCCCATGCTAATGTGGAAGATCTTTAAAAAAATAAACTCTGGGTCTCAGATTTTATATTCAAAGTCAAAAATTTCAGGATCACTCAGATCCAGACTTTTGGAACACAGCTGTTTTGAATGAAAGGCCAAAATTTACATTTTGCAGCTACCCTTTGAATGTTAATTAGCTTTCAGATGTGAAAGATATGAGATAATGTACTGACTCAAAGTTAAAGTTAACACAGGCTCTTTCATAAAACATAAACATTACCCATCTCTGTCCACATGGAATTGTTTACTAATCACCATGGACTCCTTACTAAGAAGAGATTTCTAATTTAATGGCATAGTCACTGAAGGAGGAATCCTAAAGGGGTTTTGGCACTGAAAACTGCCTATGACAATGCTCTATTTACACACAGAGCTCCTCTAAAATAAAGGGAGGATATTATTGTTAGTAACTACATTTTCTTCACTTATAGATGATCTACATTAGCAGAAATCCAAAAGACACTGCAGTTTCCATGTTTCATTACTACAGAGATAACCCAAACCTTCCTACTGTAGACACCTGGACTGCTTTCTTTGACCTGTTCTTAAAAGGCAATGGTAAGGGTAAATGTTTTCTCTTTGTAGCTCATGTCAGTTTATTATGCACAGAAAGACTTAAGAAATTTGGATGGTGTGAAAACTCCTTATTGAACTCCTTATTCATATGGGGTTGGTGGACATACATCTTAATGCCAAGCTAAACAACAGCAAATAATAGGATGCTCTCTTCAGCCCTGCAAGGAGTCATTCTGAGAAAGAGCTGCATCTATCCAGCACAGCTCTTTGCAGGTTTTTACTGCTCTTTGCTGCTCTGGGAAAGCTGGGCTGTGGCTGCTGACAGAGCACATGAGGGGACTGTGACCAGGTTGCAGGGACAGCTGTGACTGCAGGTCTGGTGTCTTCTCCAGGCTGGGAGACAGCTTTCTTAAGCCCTTTTGCACACACTCTCTCTGATGTGTTTTCTCAGAAATGGGGTCCAAAGACCAAGGACAAGAGGGAGATGTTTTTGAAGTGGTGGGATGGCAGCTGGCAACAGGACCTTGTTCACGTTGTCCACTCCCATGTTTAGTGTTTTATTACTCCTTTGAGGACATATGTCACCATAGTGATGATAACAGCAATAATGATTGATCACCTTGAAAACTCTGAAAGAAAAGTGCCGCTGCAGTCATCACAGGCTCACATCAGAGCTCCAAGAGTCAATTTTTTTACTGCCTCCTCCAGGCTCTTTCTCAGATCTAGTGTTTTCACAGGAGCTGTTTTCTTGCTCCTGGCATTTTCAGAAGCTTCCACAGTCCAGAGCAGCCCTAAGGCCCGTGCTTCAGTGATTTGCAGGATCTTGGCTTGTTTAGAATCAACTCTGAACATACAATAGGGAAAAAAAGAAAAGAGAATTCTATTCAAGGCCAGGCTGGATGGGGCTCTGAGCAACTTGCTCTGGTGGAAGGTGTCCCTGCCCATAGCAGGGGGGTTGGAACTAAATGATCTTAAAAGTCCCATCCAATCTGAAGCATTCTATGATTCAATGATTAAATTTTAAAATTATCTCCTATTTCCCCATAACTTACTAGCCACCTTCTGTTTCCCAAGTGCTTATGTGTGGCATAGATAGATAACTATGTTGGTTACAAGAGAAATTTAGGTAAGAGATGATGTGGAGGGAAAGGTGGTAATTTTTGCTCCTAGTAGGAGCATTTCAAGGTTGTGCTGCTTGATCCAAATCCTGAAGTACTCTTGCAGAGTTAATATCAGTTCAAAATAAGGGTTAGGACACACGGGGACAACTGTAATGAATTCTCGGGAGTCTCCAAGACTCTCCTGAAGCCACCAGAACTGTGCTATCACTGGCCTCATCCCCAGAGTACCTGGCCAGCAGAGCACAGTTTAATTGCACACTGTGGAGAACACATGCCTTGCACTTAGAAACTGCTTCATGTGCTGGAGAGGGATACAGACTGGAGCATTCAGCTTATTTATAGCTATTAATTATAATTTATACTTAATTGCAACTCACAGTTTGTGATTAAAATTATGCCCATTACAAGATTAGAATTTTCTGGTGGTGGTGATTATAAAGCAAAGTCATAGTTCTGGGGAATGCTGGCTGAGCTTTCTCTGCTCAAGCCTCTTTTCATTGCCCTGCAAGAGGCAGGCATCTTGCAGGGCAATGCATCTTGCCTTTGAAAGGGAGAGGTCAGAATTTTGGTTTTTAAAAGAAAGCTGAAATTTAGCTGTGTTCCCATGGTTCACCAAATGGAGCATTCAGACAAAACAAGTCAGCTACAAACCCTTTTATCTGTGTCACTGGCTGGATGAGGCATCTGCATGAGTTAAGTAATTCTTCTTCAGTGTTTAAAGATTATACAGCTTCCCTTCTGCTGGGATGAAAGAGTGGTAAAAACAGTGTGCTCCATTTACCAGACTGTTCATATTCTGCTGAGGTGATCATATCTCTGCAAGCACAGACATGCAGTCAGTTATCTGTGAAATGTTCAGATCTTGTTAGGCTGCTACATTTTACTTCATTATTGGCCTTTCCTTAGATCAATAGCCTGCTTCCACAACAGAATCATATGGCAGAATAGTATCTGGTAGGAAAACAAATTCCAGCAAGAATGGAACCTCTTTAGAAGTTACTTTTGTGAATTTGTGACGCTTGACACAAAGAGCTGCCTCTGTTTTAGAGGAATATGGGATGTATTTTATGAAGGGATCATTCCCCTAAATGTGTGAGGTAGCATCACAGCTATTTCAGAATAATGTTTATCTGGATATATTTTACATGGGTTTTCCTTTCAGTTGTTTGTGGATCCTGGTTTGATCATTTCCTAAGCTGGGAAGAACATAAAGATGAAAAAAACATCTTCTTTTTGTTCTATGAAGACATGAAGAAGGTAAATATACTCTCTGTTCTGGTGCAGAAGGCATTACTTGTAAATTAGCATCACTAAAATATCAAAGAGAAAGTTAAAATGAAAAGGGAGAAGGAAGGAAAATGTGAATATGTACCTTTGGGTGTAGTTTTCATGTGTATGGAATTTCGTATTAAGTAAATAATTCTGACTATACAAGTTACATAAATATCAAATCTTGTGAGAGTCACATTCCTTAGATGCAAAATGGGACTCAGACAATTTTCCTCAGGCTCAGGCAGAATTTAAGGTTCTTTTTTTTTGTCATGTGTGAAGACCAACCAAAGACATCTATTGAGGGCCACACGTTAATTTGCTATGTCTGACATTTCAGATGAAATTTTCAAAACATGATGTAAGACAACAGAACTAACCACATTTGGGACTTGTGTTCCCAATAATAAAGAAAATTAGAGGCTGGAGAGGTAGGGAAAACTTTTCTAGTCTTAAAAAGGAAAAAGTAAAATATCAACATACCTTAGCTTTCAGAGAATGGAATTTTTAGGTGAATAGAAAACACTTTCTAGTGTCTCCATGAAAATAGATTTGTTCATTTTTTGGGGAAAAAATAATTCAACTATTAGGAATATAAACAAACCATTTGGGATGCCAAGTCACTTGTCAGATTTCAAATATAGCACGTCCAATGAAATAAGCTACTTGGAATAGACTTTGAGAATTCCTTTATTTCCAGGGAAATAATTCTGAGAGACAACATTTTATCTGAACTGGGAGGTAAAACATTGACAATGTGACTGTGTGTGATATGACATACTCTGTACTTATTAATTTCTGTGAGTATGGCTATGAGGAGAATCAGGTTTACTGTACCTGTCATCTGCACAATCTAATGACATATTTAGCTTTGCTTGAAAGCAAATAAATGTGTGACAAACTCATTATGTAATAAAAGGGATCATTTTCAAATCAGCTAAAAGTCTGATAATCAGCCCAGAAACATAAAAGCTGTATTTTTCTTATACTTCAGGATCTCCCTAAGGTTGTAAAGAAAATTACTTTGTTCCTGAGTTTAAGCGTCAGTGACAATGATATACAAGACATCTGCAAGAAGTCCTCATTCTCAGAGATGAAGAATGACACAGAAAAGGAGAACAGTGATCCCAGCCACACCGTGTGTGCTCTGACATCCAACAGGAAACTGATTTTTCGAAAAGGTAAATTCCTTTATGCGTCATACAGAAGAAAGAGTGGGAATCTAAACAAAGACCAGAGTGCAGGTCTTTCCTGGAGCCTTTCGGCCAGCCCTGGGAAGTGATGACAAGATTCTTTGATCTGAAGCCTTCTTAAGATTTCTTAAGAAGAAAGATTTCTTCTGAAGATTTCTTCCTAACTTCTCTGGCTGCAAATTCAGACTTGTACTAGAGAAGCACAGATGAGTCTGAAGTACAGCCTGACTATTGCTCCGTGGGAGCTGTTGAGCCAAAAGGAAAGGTTCACCCACCATTACTCTGTATCTGTCTTTTATCTGAAAGTTGACCATTTCAGTGTTTTACATTAAGTTTTTACGTGAACATGTCTCTCTGGTATCACCTGCCAAGGTCACTTAGTTGAATAGAATATGAAAGGGCCAGACATATTCCTTCTGAATGAGACTGCTCTTATCACCCCTTATCTTACCAAAATATTCTTGAGGAAGGAATATGCCGACAACAACAACAAAAGAATGATCATAGGTAACTTCCAGACCTTGAAAAATTTTCTACAGTTCTCAGCTCAGATGTGATTTTGAAATACCCTCAGGAGCTGTTTTTTCGCTCCTGGCATTTCAGAAGCGTCCACTGGTTTACAAGTTACTGGATAACAAGTAAATCAAACCCACTGTTTTTACACAGATTTTTATTATTTTGATTCAGTTAATTTTTGAACAACAATTGAGGGTTTAAAACTAAGAATTGTTTCAGTTAATAAACAGAGAAATGCTACCTTCCATTAATTCATGATGGTTTTATAAGTCAGCAGAAACAAATGGCAACATACAATCTGTCCATAAAAAAGAAACATATAAACAAGATGTATTTTTCTAAGTCAGTGAACTTTGACAAAGATATAATGAATTTGGAAAAATCCCAACATTTTCACTTCTATGTAGTTCCTATGCAAATCCCAGATGTTTAGCTAGTTTCAGCCAGTTTACAGAAGATTTTTATATATTTAATGCTTCAGGCTCTCTTTTCCTGTCCTTTGTGACTGAATACTATTTTAGTCAGAAAATGGGATGACTACTTTAGTCAGGTTTGGGATGCAGGGTCTTTAGAGCATGCTTATGGGTGGAGACTATAAGCATTGTCTCATAAAAATGTATTGGTTTAAAGAACCATTTCTTTTTTGCTTAAACTAGGTAACAGTTGAAACACTTTTCTGATCACCAGTGTCCATGGCCACCTCAAAGTATATAACTGCCCACTTACATAGCTGGACATCTCATCCATAAAAAATCCTAGAGATCAGAAGCAGGGGTGAGGTGGGTTTTAATTTGTCAGGCCATTCTGGGCTCCTTTTTTAGCAATCTTTTGCCAGTGGCTTTTAGGCTACCACTCATTTAATAAGTTTAGATGATGACTACAATTACCTGTAAAGGTCCCTTCCCACCCAAACTGTTTCATGAATCTATGATTTTTTAGACTATTTACAAGACCATGTAGTAGAGAAACTGTTTCGGGTGACAGGACAAGGGGGAATGGCTTCACACTGACAGAAAGTGGGTTTAGATTGGATATAAGGAAGAAATTGCTTCCCGTGAGGGTGCTGAGGTCCTGTCATAGGTTGTTCAGAGCAGCTTTTGCTGCCCCATCCCTGGCAGCATTCAAAGCCAGGTTGGATGGGGCTCTGGGCAACCTGGGATAGTGGAAGGTGTTCCTGCTCTGGCAGGGGGGGGTTGAACTGGATGATATTTAAGGTCCTTTCCAACCCAAACCAGTCTATGATTCTATCATTTCCTCTATTGACTGTGAGAAAACCCAGGCAGAGACTTTCAACTACAGTACGCTAAGGCATGGCAAGATGTCCCTCTGCCCAGATGACTGGGAGCTGTAACTCCACCTTGGAAAGCTGCTTTTCTTCCTCCACCACTTGTGTTGCTGGCACTAATCAACTCTGAGGATGAGGGTTCATCAGCCTTTATGGTGATGATCCAGCACCTTCCACCAGTGTCTCACTAGAACAATTCTGATCCTGACCCACCACAGTGACTATGGTTAAGAAAATATTAATAATCTGCATCAACTGCAGCATTAACAAAATCAGGATGGTTTATAAATAATTTTCTGCTCCACATATTGTTCACTTCACTGTTCTTTCTGTTCCTGCTTTCCTAGGTGCTGTTGGTGATTGGAAGAACTACTTCACTCCAAAGCAGAATATTAGGTTTCAGGAGATATTTAATGAGAAAATGAAATTCAGCAAGATGGCAGACAGTTTCATCTATGAATTCTGAGTCCACATGAAGAATAATATCTAGTTATCAACAAACATGCACCAACCAATTGGTGGGAAATTCTGAATGGGTGCTCCCATCAGTTTATGTTTCCAACTGGAAGGTTTGTAAACATGGGGTTTTTGAAAACAGGAAAGTTCTGACACAGTGCCAGAGCTAAACTTAGTTCTCAGAGGGCAAGGTGTACATGGCTTCACAGAGTCAGGTGTGACCTGACCCATTGTTTGACAACCGAATCTACTTCATAATTTATTTATTTTCTTTGCTCCAAGGGGATATGAACAGACTTAGTAAACCTGAATTAGAAATTTTACCCCAGATAATATGAAGAGAAAAACAAAAAACAAACTTGCAAGAAACTGAATATATAAGAAATCTAAAAACACATCATAAGAAAACTCCAGACTTGCTCCTTCTGTGATACACCATGATTTGGGAGTGCCTATCTTACTGGACATTGTTTTTGATAATTAAGTTGAAAACTGCATTTGAAGATCTGAAGTCTGTTTACAAAAATGTTTCTTTTTTTAATTTTCTTTTTTTTTTTTTCCAACAGTATATAGTTCTTTGATGTAACTTATTTCTGGATTAGGTACCATAGAGTCTTTGTGTTTTAAATGCAACTGATACAAATCCAAATAAATTTCAGCACCACACAATGAGCAACTGTAAATGCGTTCATTTTCCATTTGATTTTCTTTGTGCAAAATGCTTGTTTTGGTGAGAACTATTTTACTTCCTGCTTCTTGAGCAACAGAACCAATCCACAGTGCAGAGACAGTGTGGTGGTTTTAGTTCTACCTAGAGTCACCAGGGTACTTACTCATTTCTTGCTATGAGATATGGATTAGGAGAAGGGCAAAACAGGCTCAAAACTTCAAAGGAACAAAGAAAGTTTATTAACAGAACTACAAGAATAAGAAACCAGAATAAAACCTTCAGAAACCTTTTCTCCCCTTGCCCCCCCTACCTTTTCCTTTCCCAACTGACACCATAGAGACAAAACCTGGGATGTTAAAGCAGTACCAATTATACAATAGTCTTTTCATCAGTCTCTATGGGAGAGGAGTTTTCTCTTGTCATTCCATGGAGAGTTCTCCACAAGAAAAACTTTCCTGTGGCTTTTCATTTCCATGTCTGGCAGCCTCCCAGAAGAAACTCTGCTGTCATGTTTTCCTTCCATTTTCACATCACTCTAAGGTGTGTTCATGGGCCATGAACTCAAGGGGTATTATTTTAAGGATGAGTTATTCAAAGGCAATGGTTCTCTTCATCTGTTTCTATGATCATCTCTGGGAACAGAGGTTTTCTCCTTTTCTCCCTTGGGGCAAAGGGTCTTCATCAACTCTCATTTCTCTATCTCTGTTCCAGCATCTCATGGGATTACAGCTACTCCACTGTCTGCTTAGCTTCATCAATGGATACCTTTGCTCAGATTCAGAGTTTGAATAGCTCATTCCCCCCCAATATTCTTTCATGAATTAAAGGAATCATTCAAAACATTATTGGCCCTCTCCATGGCCTTCCCAAAAGAATATTTCAGCTTATTACAGCTCATTCTCCTTCTATCTGAGGCTGACTCCTTCCTTTACTGACCCTGATGTTTCACGTTGTCTCTTTACATATTGATCATTTTCACTTTCCTCTCTCTGTAGAGGGAATTAAGTCTGCAGGTCTCATCTGGGTAGTGAAAAGGTTAAATCTTGCCCAGATATTGTGGATGCTCATGTGATCTCTGCTGGGGCAGCAGCTGGGGCAGTTTGTGATGGAAGATTTTTCAGTGGCTGTGCTAGGGGAGGGTGGCGAGCATCTCAGCAGCTGTGCTAGCACTCAGAGGCAGCATGCTGTGGGCCGACAGCTTCCCCTCCCCCTACTTGGCAGTTTTCTGGTGAAACCTAGCAGTGGCAGAATTTCCACTGAGCCAGGGGCTGGCCTAACCTGGCAGCACCACTGTACAGGGTTCAGCAGGCTTCCCGAGGGGGCTCAGCCCCTCTGGAAAGGGGCTCCTGACACCCCACAGTCGAGTCCCCTGCTCAAGAGCTGCTGGGCTCTGGCCCAGGCCCCCTCCTTCCCAGGCTGCATAGGCCGCAGGGGAGAGGGCCAGCCACACCAGAGCTCTGTTACCTTTCAAGGCCGGAAAGAAAAAGGTCCAAAGTTCCTGGGTTTCGGGTTTAAAAGGTGATAGTCACAAAGTGATCTCACTTTTCAGTGGTCCAAAATGCTGTCAGTTCTCAGAAATGGCCAGCTATTGGCCTGATCTCAAGCAGAGAAGAAACTCGCAGCAGCCTCTTTCAGATAAATCACTTCTGTGGATGTTTCCCACTTTTTTTCCTAAATGCCGAACTATCACAGAGAGCTTAATTCAAACAGCACTTATTTATTTACTCTGCCCTGATAAAATAGATTTTCCAATTGTCAGTGTTGTCTGTGTCCATATCCCAGGGACTGTTCTACCCAACACAGTTCCAAGGCAGAACACAGTTCCTATGTGTCCTCTGTGTTTGCTGCTGTGTTGCTCCTGAGGTACAGCCTTGTTTCATCAACACTAATCTCCCTCTAGCCACACACTTCACACTCGCCAGGCAGCCCTTTCATACCTGCTCTGTGCAAGCTAGCATCTAGCTAATTAAATAAAAATAAAATAAAAATATATAAATAAAAACCTGCTGATTTTGCACCTACACAAAGACACAGAAGTTATGGTGCTGAGGAGAGCAGGAGAAAAGCCTGTGTGCAGTCCTTTGCCATTTACCAATTCAAAACAGTCTGAGGGAGATGATGCCCTGCTCTATGCAAAGAACCATTTGATGTGTTACTTTGCTCTTCTGACATTAAAATCAGTCACTCTTCCCCCAAAATGCCACTGTTGCCCTCCTTTCAGGTGTTGTTCTTCCACTATTAATAAGTGGCAAGAGATCAGCTAATAAAAATAATTGAACATTTCACTTAGAGACTTATTTTTTTCTGGCCCTTTGAGTACGTGAAAAAAGCCAGAGGGTCCTTGGGGAAGTGAGGTTTGCAAGCAAGTTTAGCAGCACTAAGACTGCTGTAAGCAGCATTTGCACCACACAATGTATGCACATGCAAAAAGTATCATTAATGCCAACATCACATTCACAGTTCACACATGGAACTGTGTGTGAAGGGACAGAATGAGGACTTGTCTTGTGCATCAAGGTAAGGTTGGTAAACAGCTCAAACCTACCCATCAGCCAGGGAGGTAACACTGTGCTGCTCAAAGTACAGTTAGCTCCTGAGCTACTTCAGGGGATGTGGAATTAATTAGTTTACAGCATTGCCTACTGGCTAAATTGAGGATTTACCTAAATTAAAATTAACACAAAAGAAGGTTTAGCAGGACTTAATCAGCAGGTGAATGAAACAGAACTAGGCCATGTGTCTCTGTGCTATCCAAGCTCTGACACCAATGACAGCAGCCTAATTGCAGCAGCCTTAGGCTCAAGTTCTCTTCCTCCTCAGCAGGAGCAGCAGTAGAGGCATTGCAAGGCACAGGTCCAATTTGCTCTCCACATTGCCATGCACTGCCTGCAACTTTACCCCCAAATCCTCTGAAACCTCTTGACTTCCATAATAACTCAAATGTGTGCTTTCTTTGAACAAAGTGCTCAAAGTGTTGATATACTGATGTGGTGAGTCAGGACTAGGGCCTCTTTGTGAGTTACCACAACTACTGCCCCAGGTCCTTTAAGAGGCAGCATTCAGAGAATGGAATTGATCCAAAGGTAAATCATAATAAATATATTCAGGAAAACTTAGAAGTTCATTAAGTGAAATGAATGGGAGTGTTTTATATTTTTCTAAATTGGATGTGAGGGGAATGAGGAGTGGCTGAGGGCACTCAGTGTGTTTGGCTGGAGAAGAGCAGACTGAGGTCAGAGCTCACAGCATTTCTGCAACTTCCTCATGAGGGAAAGAGGAGGGACAGGTCCTGATCTCTGCTCTTTGTGACCAGGGACAGGACCCAGGGAACGGCTGGAGCTGTCAGGGGAGGGTTAGCGTGGATATCAGGAAAAGGTTCTTCCCCCTGAGGATGCTGGGGCACTGAACGGGCTCCCCAGGGAATAGTCACGGCCCCAAGGCTGCCAGAGCTCCAGGAGCGTTTGGACAGAGCTCTCAGGGATGCACAGGGTGGGATTGTTGGCATGTCTGTGCAGGGCCAGGAGGTGGACTGATCCTGATGGATCCCTTTAAACTCAGCTTATTCTGTGATTCTGAGGTACTTCATCCCTTTTCAAGCTTTTGTGGACTGTTATTCTATTACCTTTTCCTGATTAATAGAAAAACTTCCACTGGGCCTCATTGCTCAGAAGAATCGGTGAGTGGTGACAGATCCCCTCCCAACTTGAGACTGAACTGCTGTGGACAAAATGTAAACATGAAAAAAAAGTTGGGACAGTAAAAACAAAATCCTACATGGATTTTGTATGAATTCCTACATCCATAAACAGGTGTGCAACTCTATCCTCAGTTAAAAGTGACATCCCTGAAAAGACTATCTCCTTGTTTAATACAAGAGTAGCTATAACTAGTCCAGATACATTCCAGTTTAGGCCAGAAACTTATCTGCAAAGCATGTAAACAATCAGGAAAAATGTGGTACTTTCCAGAATGTTCTCCAAACCTCTGAGTACATTTTGGCCAAAAACTTTTACAGCAATTTACTGTGAGGATCTCTGACTACTAATGATAGAAGATATATAGATAGTAGTAAATAGTATTTATATATAGTATATATGTATAGGTAGTAGTCAGACTACTGCCTATTACTAATAATGACCACTGATTCATGTGATGTTCCTAATCCAATATACATAATTCTGTGTGTACTTTTGCCCTATTTTCATTGATTTTCCAACATTACATTTGTCCTATTGATAATAGTAATGCCATGTCCTGCTGCTCACTGTGTCAGAGCTACACATTGACATGGAATGAACCACTAACACACATTGCAAAATAAAGATAAAATGCAGTTGGGTATTTCCTACACAAGAAATAGGAGGAAGACTCTAAGGTTCAGAACAACTGTATCAAGGGTCAGACTCATGAAGCATGTGGCCAAGGCCTTTTTTAAGTGTTCTGAGGTTCATTAAATGTCTGTAACCTATGTCCAACCTTGGAAATCCACGAGCTGCAAATGTGCTGAGGCCATAGAAAAACTGGAAAGCACCACCAAATACAACATGGTAAATTTATATTCCTCAGGCACCTGATTTTGCTCACTGCTAGATTCTTCAGTGGCCTTTCCACAGCTTCCTGTCCTTAATTTTACATATTTTAATACAACTCCCTTCAGTCCAAAGTGAAGAATCCTTCTTCCGAAGTGAAGAATTCTGAATTGGCTACTGCTGCCACTGAACCTGATTCCTTTCTTCATCCATTTTATTCTCCCATAAACCTTTGGAATGCTACAGACTTTTCAACACAAACAAAACATGTAGTATTCAAGACATATACAAACCACTGAATTATACAGTGGATTAATTATTTTTATCCTATTTGCTATTTGTTCTTTTTCTAATAATTCCTTTTTCAACTGCTAGCACACACTCCAAACCACTAGATACTTATCTGAGTTATAACTGCTCCATGAAAATGGATATTTTAATTAGGATTGTTTTTCAGTTAAGTTCAGCTAATTTTATATGTATCTTCTCAGTTTCACCAGTCCCTCTATTTACTAAACTGAATAATTCGTTATCATTACCTTCACACTGCTCACTGCTCATTTGCTTTCATGTCTCCCCCAGAGCAGGGGGCTTGCTCTATTAAACCAGAGCCACATCCATAAACATATCTAGTATCAGACATGGGGATAGACCAGCCTGTCTCAGAATGAAACAAGCCCACCATCCAAAGATTTTTTTCAGACAACTGTATTACTGGTAAGTTTTTCTAACCCATTTATGCATCAGGTTCACACATAATGGTGTTTTTTCTTCTGTACAGCATTACTACTCTTGTAATGGTAACAGTTAGGAAGATTGGTCCTGCTGGCTGGAACTAGACTCATGTAGACTTATTTCTGGAAAAAGCAAATAGTGTTTTAATACCACACTAACAGAAAAAAAATATAATTAAAACAAAAAAACCTTCCTCCCCCCAGGCTCTGGAAAAAATAGTTACCTAAAATGTATTTAAAAGTTTAAAAGGTTTCAAAGTCTTAAAAACTTGAAATCTGCAAGTATTAAAACATATGATGACTTCAAAGGGCTGAGATATATGTGATTCATATTGATTTGAAAGGACTTGAGGCCAGAATTTGTTGCATTACCTAACAGGAGCTGGAGAGGAAGATAAACTGAATAGAAGAAAGAGCAGATAAAAATAAATAAATGGAGTCAGAAGTAGGTGAAGGTGTGCATGTGATTAATTTGGGCATTAAATCTGTCCACCTTTGCCATCATAAATCGTTTGTGTGGCACATGAACTTGGGAGTGTATGATTTGCAGTGCAGAAATTCAGCACAAGACAGCCCATAACCATTCTCTGCTAAAAGACTAGAGAAATCTGTTTATTTAAAATAAAATTTGAGGTAATCAGCTATTTTTTGTAATAGCTTATTACAAATATTTACATAAGTTCCTTTTTTTTTTCCTTTTCACATAATCATGACTGAACAGCCCACGTTACCTAAGATCTTCTTTAGAATACTTTAGGTTAATTAAAGCAAAGAAACCAAGCACTCACATGGCCAAAAGATGATCTCAAAATTAGCTTAGAATTACAAAAGTGACCACTGAAAGATACTCTGAATGAGTAATGCCCCTCTAATCAAAGGCAGTTGTAATGTCACATGTACTGGAGCAGGCCTTGGAAAAATATTCTACATATTTGAACCTTTCCTGGGACTTAGGATTTCACCTCTAAGGTGACAGACTTACCCTCACTGTCTCTGCCTCTCTGATCCCTAAATCCTTCATATGATTGAGGCTCTTTTATAAAATCAAGAGGAGTAATTAAGGCATCCCTCTTCCTACTCTATAATTAGGCTTTCCACTACAATGTGGGCAATACAAATCTGAACCTTTCAGGCAGCAGATCCTGCATATCCAGTATCTTTTTTGGTAAACAGTCTCTAGAGCTTTTATCCTTCATATTCTTCCCAATGTAAGATTATACCATGTTCTCCTAAACAAGAATCCATGGAAGTGAAAACACTGATGTCCAAAATGCAGCTCTCCTCTCATCAAAGTCCATGGGATTTATCCAGCACAGGAACCCTATGGCGTGACTGAAAGGAGACACTTAAATTTAGGTGACTTAGAGATGATTAGTACAGTAAACTGTAGATAGGCAATAAATAATTTCAGTTCAACATTTTGCTTTGTGAAAGGAAGTAAACACAAAGTTTATCTGAGGTCAATGTATCAGGTGGTATACTGGGAGTATAACTATTTACACAATACAATATTTAGCAGAGAAGCAAAATAAAATAACAAGCAATTATCATTTATGTAACTTGTAATTGCCTGTGTACCATGGGTATTTGTATTTTTTAGCATACCCCAAACCAGAACTTGACTCTGATACATATTATTGTATTTGTAATGTACAATACAAATCCCATTTTCAATAAATACAAGCATGTGAGCTTTAACATGCTAAAAGTACTTTGTTTATATATTTTATATAAACCCACATCAACCATGGTTTGGTGTTTCCTTATTTTTTTTTAAACAGCAGCTACTTTTCATACAATAAAATTAAAGACTTTAATTTGGCTTTAATTCACTTGATGTTGCAATAAAGTCTTCATAGAAAGAAACTGAGTTTCTGCAAAGATCTCAAAGACAACAGGAAATTTAACTCCAAGTTTGGCAAAATATTAAGTTAGGCACTTCAATAAAACCCAAAACAAACAGATTCCAAGAGGCACAATTCCAAATGTGATTTAATTATTTATAAGCTCAAAACTGAACACATGCTAAAGTGCTTTTTAAAACAAATATTAAATTGTTTTACAGTAATTGTGTTGTATTTTAAAAATAGAGGAGGAAGTTTTATTGATAGTATTTTAAACCTGACATCTCCAGCATATGTTAAAACTCTTCCTTGCTAAGGACAAAGCATGTAAAATGTAATCCCACAACCACAACACCATGCATTTCATAAAAGAAATGCAAACCACATGAGCAAAATTGACAGAAGTTTTATAAGCCTGAATTACAAATCTTCAAGTCATGCAAAATCATTGATCCCTGAAAACATTCAGATTATGAAATAAAGATGCATCATTCCTGCAGGACAGGTGTGATGATTAAGAGTAGATTTCCAGGGAACTCTCTTTCGTAGCATTCTTCCCTTTGCACTTAAATGGCTTTTAAAATCATCATGGAGATGATCATATTTTCAGCATATAATCATGAATGTAAGACCTGGAATTAGAGGGAGACACCTTTTTAACTCTATTGTGCTGTAAAGTTGGAATGGTAAGCATTCCTTTGGGATATGGAATGAGGAAGAAAAGCAGGATTGACCAATGGCATTACTCTTTTTCCATCAGTTCCTTATTTCCTTTCCTGCTGTTTTCATTTCTTCCCATTTCCTTCCCTGCTGAGCTGATTTCTTCCAGTTGCTTCCTTGCAGAGTTCACTTTCTCTAAGAGCAGGAATATGTGTTCCGCAAACTCCCGCACAGCTCCACAGCCACCTCTGCTCTTACAGATGTAACCAGCAGCCTTCTGCGCCGCAGCACAGGCATCAGCAGGCACACCACTCATGCCTGCCTGCTTCAGGCACTCCACCTCTGACTCCTCATTTCCTAGGGAGGAAGATGACAAGCAAGGCCAAATGTCACAGAAGGGAAATAATCAGTATTTTTCTCGGTGTTTTTCTGTGAAAGCATTGATCTGATTTTTGAAATTTGTTTTTTGTGGTTTTTTTGTCACAATGTTCATCCCAGAAGCTCAACAGCACTTTGCACGTGCATGTCAGTTGTTGGAAAATTTTGGTGATCCATATAAATGCTGATCACACTTCACAATCTTTAGGCAAGAGAACAGTGCTTCTAAGAGCAGTAAAATTATGTCAGCAGCTGAATAAGCATTGGCAGGACTCTGCACTTAACCTGTCACTGAAATACAGTTTAGCACAGAACTGTACGGCTTTCAGTTCTAATTCTGTCCATTTCTGATTACCATCTAGAATGTAATCTATACAATATCCCTCTGAAATGAACTAGAATCAGTTCAAAATTGTCAGCTCTAAGTATATGCTTATCAACATTTTGAAATCAAAATGTTTCCTAAAAACAAAAGCTTTTCTATATCCCACTGGAAAACCAGTGAAGACTTCCCTTACCAAATTACACAGATTCATCAATGTCTGTAACATTTAGATTGTACCCCAACAGGCCTAAAAATACCTACTTTTGATGACTGTGTGCTGCAATGTGAACAGCAATCCCATTAAATTTGGTGTATTTACAAAGAGAAAAGTGGTTTGAATCTCAGCAGCAGTACAAAGATTCTATTTGTCTATACTATTTAAATTAAATAAACCAAAAGAAAAGGAACTGACCTAAGTAAGCCACCTCTTTCCAGCTCAAGCCCATGTCTTCCTGCCAATCCTTTAGAACCTGCAGTTTATTTGTTACATTGACTTTTGCTACACATCCCAGCTGCATGGCTGACAGTGTTTTTGAGCAGTCTCTGTCAGAGATGAGTCGAACCTATTGAAATAAAATTAAGGGTAAGTTCTACATCTGAAGAAATACAAAGAGATATAAATTGATTTACTGTTACAAAATAAAGCAGTTTTGCTTGCAGAACCTCTCTCAGGTACCAGAAAAGCATTGATTGATTTCCAGAACTCAGAGCAGAAGTGATAAGCATCCAAAACCAAACAGTCTTGATGTTCCTTTAGGAAAGTGAAATGCCTTTCTGCAGCCCTCCTTGATGTTCAAAAACAATTTACATTTTTCTTTTGAAATGCAACATGCACTAAATATCACAGTATGGTGGCATAGTGACTGTCTAGTGCAGTATGATCTTAGTAAGTTACAGGGTGGAATGAGAAAATTCCCAAGAAAGATTTCTGAAATATTTGACAAGGTAGAACATGAAGTTTTTTTCCTTGCCCCTTTATTTAATAATGTAATTTTATTTATAGCAGCATTTTAGAGCATCAGACCAACACTACAAGACTGAAGCAGCACAGCACATTTATCTCTGGAAGTTAATTCCAAGTATGAAGTTTCAGGAATTATGCACAAGGTAAGCTAAAACCAGAAGATAATTGCAGCAGGGTTTTTAGAAATCTCAGATGCAAATCCTTCAGGTTTTCTGTCAAAGATGTAGACAAGCTTATCTTCCCTAATTGCTTTCAAATACTAACAAATGCTTGGCACTGATTTTAAGTACAGAAGGAAGAGAAGTGGAGCACAAGGCATGATTGTATCAGCAACATATACTAGAAATAAAGTGCAGCACAAAGACCTAGAGGCTTTTAAACATTCCAAGTCAAAGAAGGTACGGAAATGGGCTCCTACAGGTAACAAAACAGTGATTACAAGCTTCCTAACCCTATGGCTTCCCAGAAAATGAAGCTGAGGGACTGCTGAAAAAACATCTACTCCATTCCACAGGAGTGGGCTCTGGGGTGACCTAAATGCAGCCTTCCAGTGCCTGAAGGGAGCCCACAGGAAAGATGGAGAGAGATACTTTATAAGGGCCTGAAGTGACAGAACAAGGGGGAATAGCTTCACACTGGCAGAAAGGAGGTATGAGGAAGAAATTCTTTGCTGTGAGGGTGGGGAGACCCTGGCACAGGTTGCCCAGAGAAGCTGTGGATGCCTCATCCCTGGAAGTGATCAAGGCCAGGCCGGATGGGGCTCTGAGCAACCTGGGATAGTCGAAGGTGTCCCTGCTCTGGCAGAGGGGTTAAAACAAGGTAATTTTTAAGGTTCAGCCCAGGCATAATTCAGCAAAATGGAGAAAGAGCTGCAATTACTGTGATTGAGAACTTTCTCAAAACACTTATTTTCCTCTGAGGGTTCTGGGGATAACATTTGTCCCAACCAATATATTATGCTGCTTCATCACAAGTACTGTGAAAAAAACTTGACTTCTATGCTGCAAGAATATAATTTTTTAGAATCTTTTCATGTGCAGGTTACATGAGGCATGCAGGCTCACTCTTCAGAACAGCACTTACCTGGATTCCTCTTTTCTTTAACAGATCAATGCCAACAGTATCTCTGTAATCATAGGAGACCATTTCCTTGTGATCTTCTGTCACATAAATGCGCCCATCGGTCAGGCATCCATCAATACTGCAAACCAAGAGCTTCACCTCTTTTAGTGGTTCTTTGCCAAAATATCCAAAGCTAGACAAAGAAATTATCTTTTTAGGATGGAAGGTTCTGCACACTCCAAAACCCCAAATATTTCCCATACAGCTGTAACCTTCAGACAGAAGGGTCAGCTTCGAAATTCTTTTCCAATGTTTTTTCTCATCATCATCATTCTCCAGCTACACTGTTCCTCTTCAAAGAAAGGAACAGAACCATCCAAAAGATAGCTCATTTAAGTCATCAATTTAAAAATTAGGATGAAAAAGACACAGAAAATATACTCGATTCTCAACCATTATTTCCTTAGAGCAGCTGCAAAGAAAAGGCAGCTGGTGAGGTGGAATCAGCTCATGCCCTCTACACAAACACTCCCATTCCTGGGCATCAGTTACAGTGGTCAGGAGCATGGATATCTGGGGCACCTCAGCTGGGAAAGCCAGAGATGATGCTAACATCTCACTATTGAGGTATAGTGGTTCTTACATTCTTCACCAAACTGAACTTTAAGGAAAAAACCAAACTATCAAAACCCACCATGTAACAAAGGTAATTTGGTTGATTTCAACAGAGATAGGAAAAAATGCTGGGCAGAAATAAAACCGCCCAATTCTCTATGATCTCCATTGCTTACATTCCATACATTATGAATTCCATACATTATGCATCAAAGAAATAAGGGAATAAAAAGAGCTTTTACCTCAACACTCTCTGCTCTGCAATAGGCCAGTCAATGTCTATATCAATATCCACACTGTGCTCTGCACGCATTTCGTAATAGGCCATTTTACCACCCTGAAGGAAATAAAACCCATGCAAAATTTCTGCTTGGGTCAACACAAACACAAAACTATGATTTAGCACCATGCAATGAAAGCCAGGTGCCTGGTTACACAGTGGCCACCATGGCTTATATGAAAGTGAACCATCAATTACGTTTTTTCCAGTTACACAGAACCATTTGAAGGAACCCTCTGCAGGGTTAATAACTATTTCCATTTTATAACTAGAGAAAAGTGTGCAAGATGTTATCCATTATAGCAATAACATCACACTAATTCCACTAGATCTTTTAATCAGGAAAACAGTAATACCTTCAGGATTTGCTTAGGAAGACTATGATTATTATTTGCTTACTGTTACTTAATTTCCAATGAGAAAATATCCACCACACCCCGGTGTTGTTCTGTATCATTACATTGGGATATAAACAGATTGGGAAAGGGAAAAAGACTATAACAGTAAAAAATTGGCATAAGATTAAACTGGCTGAAAATACAAATTTAAAGATTATGACAAGGCTCTGACACTGCATGAAGTTCAGTTTCACACCCTTAGTGGCAGGAAGGTTATTTAAGATACACTGGTGAACTCATGCAAAACTCAATTCAGTATTGTATTGGTTTAGGGTTATAGGTATATAATACATTTATTTGCATAAATTTATTTGCTATGGAAGATGCTGTTACTGGAACTGTTTTAGCTATAACTAGCCCTGCTAAGTTACAAATAATTAGCAGACTGTTCTGAGGTCAGAGTGCTGTTATTTCACACTGACTGCATCAGAAATCAAAACAGAGTATTGAATTCAGAGCCCTATACAGCAAGAGTAGATGTATTATTCTAAAGAGCATGAAAAACCAAAAGCACTGACCTGCAAATAGCCTTTCTCAATCAGATGTCTCTTAGCAAAATAAAATGAGCCATTTTCATAGAGCTCCCCAGGCCAGTCTTGCCTCCGGTACCGCTTTGCTGGATTCAAGTTTTGGGGTTCTGTCATCTTGTTTTCTGTTAACAGAGGAAAAAAAAAGACAAAATAAGCTTTAAATAATTCCTGTTCACTGTCACTTAAGATCCTAAATAACTTTCTGTTGAAAAATTAAGGGCATAATTCAGCCACCAACTTCTCTCATTATTGCCTCTTGTTGCTTAACTTTATGAAGAATCACAGAATGGTTTGGGTTGGAAGGGACCTTAAAGATGATGGGCAGGGACATCTTCCACTATCCCGGGTTGCTCAGAGCCCCATCCAGCCTGGCCTGGAACACTTCTAGGGATGCAGCATCTACAACTTCTCTAGGGGATCACTGAGTTGCTTGTCTTTCTTGGAACTGTGGATAAACTGGAGGACTACTCTGTATGCCTAGCAGTGGAAAAGGAAATTTTTCATTACCACTTTAGGAAAAAAAAAAACCAAACCAACTCAACAAAAATAACATCAAAAACCAAAGAGGTTATTTGCTTCAAAACTGGTTCCTACAAGGAGTAGGCGGGACATTCTTCCAGACTGTCCTTGCCAATGTGGAAGAAATACTATTCCTGTACTCCCTCTCCCAGTGCACACAGGAATCCCTGACTGCAACTGATACTTGAAAGGACCAACCTGAAATCTAGAAGGTGAAAAAAGAGCATACGTGAATAACTTCTGCCTGTGAAAACACCTTGACAGTTCTCCAAAATATATCTTATTTAAAGATATGCATTATGTTAACTCTTCATAAGTAGTTTAATCAGTGTCCAAAAATAAACAAGCAGCTGGCTGCACAAATACCATCCCAAAAGATCCCATATTATTACCAATAACAGTTGTACATGCAGCAGAAACTGAACCAGGGACCAGAGACTTTTGTCCTTAAGCCCTTTCAATCCAGATGCACAAAGTGGCTAAAATTCACCAGTCTCATGATCCAGTAACCATGGAAAAGTTAAGAGGGCATTCTCAAACACCCAAAACATCCTGAGGCTTTAGTAGATATACACACATCTTGTGCTTCATAACTAACTAAAGCTTTGTGCTCACTGAAGTAAACATTTCCAGTCGGAGAGAGACACCTTCCTCTTTCAGTGTTTATCAATATTAAACCTTAATGCAGAAGAAGCAACAGAACTACACAGAAAAAAAAAGCAACCCATGAAATTCTTTTAGCATGATTGGTACTCTAAAGCCACATGGAAAAATAAAAAAAAGAAAAAAACATTGTATAATGCTGCTACAAATCACTGTCACCCGAAACACCACACTCCTGAAAGGCCATTTGCATTTATCCTTAAGCTGCTCATGTTGGCACAATGTGTTTTCACCTCTCCTGAGTCCTTGCAGTTGAATGATTCCTCCTATCTCACCACATTAAAAACATTTTGATGTCATTTTATGCTGAAGAATTACTTGTTTTTTAGGTATGCCGTGAGGCGTTCTGGCATACAACCACTTCAGGAAGTCACATGTCACATCCACATGAGGTTCAGTCTTTCACATTTGTCCCTTCCAGCATCTCAAGATGTGCATATGGCTTCCTAAACTGCAATCCACAAAATCCTGAAATTGCTACCCCTGCTTTTTATAGTCCTCTTATATCACACAGTGTCGCTTATTTCTCCTCTTATGAGGAACAATGACAGTGTTCAAGTGTTTGTTCTAAACAAAGGCTTAGCTTTTATTCCAACTTATCTCTCAGATCAAACTTCATTTATTACACATGCTCTTTTACAGCATGATGCTTTGTAAACTCACAAAAAACAAATTCATCTGAAGCAATTTATATCTCAACAGAGTAACTGTAATGCCTGAGTAACTTTCATTAAAAAGCAAACAAAAAAAATCACAAGAAGCAAACTCAACCCAAAACTCCAGTATGAAGATACCTGAAATAACCATTTTTAAAGATGAAGAAAAAATTTCTGCTTTAACTATAGAAAGAAAGCCAACATATATAATGTATGGAATAGCTCTTTGTACCAGGACAAAAGGTGCTTTATGGCTAAACCAAGGTACAGTCTTTATTTGTAAAATTTCAGCCTTTGGTCATCTTGGCCACTGTAGTTGAGAGGCATATTTTCTCTAGGAAAAACCAGTCACATTTTTCTGGATAAGCTAACCAACATGAGTTCAGCCCTCATGACTCAAAGGTATTTTGCAAAGCAACACAAGTCAGCAGCCATATTATCACGATGAAACAAAGCCTAAGTCTCCAGGCCAAGAGACTGTCATTCTATCCTCACCAAGATTTTATCTTGCATTATTGGTCATTTGTTAGCTACTGCATTGCTAACAAGCAGTTTTCTAGTTAGGACATCAGTGTCATGTCTGAATACACGTGAATACCCACTAGGAAGAAGTTGACATATAAGGTTTTTTTGGAACTGTATCTTCAGCCTAGACAAGCTAATATAATTTCAGTTTCTACAGAACAGTTACAGAAAGGCTGAGCAATGCTCAGTAATATCAAGACACAAGTGCTTGGAAGGAATTTCTAAGCCCTCACAAAACTCAGAGAGAACTGAGTCCATGCCTCAGACATCACTTCCTAAAATAGCATAGGTATGAAAAGCAAGAATCTGAGGGGGGGGGGGGGGGAAGTGTAACTGTAACCAGAAACATCTAAATATTACCTCCTTTCTTTACCTCACTCCATCTGAATTGATGCCGCCTGACAACAGAGAAGACAGAATCAAACCCCTCCTTCTGGATCAGATCTGCTACTTTTATAAGGTCACTGGGATGTAAACAGGGAGATGTTGCTTGAATATTTCCTACAATATCAACCTCTAAAGAAAAATAAAGAGATATTTATGAAATAATTCATATCTTTAGTAACACAACTGCAAAGTGTGGCATGAGTGGGTACCACACAACAACAACAAAAAAAGAAGAATCTTTCTAGATTTATATACTCAATGCTTTACTTATTTTTCTAAATAATAAGTGCATCATCTCTCTGGGGCTACAAAATAAAAGCTCAGCATATTTCATCCCTGATTTACCACGATGATGATTGAGAAACTCTGTGATGGCTTCTAGAGAAGTTGAGGAGTCTTGAGAGACTTCAGGGCTTCTGCGATGGACCTGAGCACCAAACTGCTTCGCAACCTTCTCGATCTCATCGTGGTCTGTGGAAACCCATATGCTGTTGGCAGACAGTAACAGAAATTAATACAAAGAATAAATCCCACCATTGTTCACTTGCCTGTTGTAACTTAACCTGAAAAAAAACCCCAGCTTGTTAATGTCTCTACTACACCTTGCAACGAAAGGAACTTGTTTTTGTATTTGTGTTAATAAAACTATCACAGTCAGCCCAACAAGCAGCTTTTAACAATGGGAGTAAAACATACACATTCACCAGAGTGTAAAAGCTGAATCTTGAGATGCATTCCATGCAGGAAGCTTAGGCAACATAAAATTTAAAAGTACTACCAGAAAAATCCAGTGTCAGCACAAAGAATTTGTTAGGCCTGTTAAAAGATCAATGAATTGTGAATGGGTTGGATGTAGCATTCAGAATCATGTAAGAGTTTAGTCTACAACAAGCAAAACTGCCACAAAGTTAAAAGATTACCTTATGCTGCAAGTGTGCTAAAATGCGTTAATTGGGTTCCATACAATCCCAGAGAAGGAGCTGTTCAAATTCCATGTGCTTTGGCACAGAAAACTTCCAGTACTGGTAATGCAAGATTGCGACTGTTCAGGTAAAATAAACATTTACAAAAGGAAGGGCTAATTCAGAGTATGATGATGACAAACACTGAACAACTGTGAAGCCACTGGTGTCATCGTTGTGACAAAAAAGCATGAGAGTTGTAAAAACAAAAGCTATGGAAAGTCACCCTTCGTCTCTCACCAATGCTAGCATTCTCAGTGCACTGTCCACAGCAAATGGTACTGCAGTTAATACTTCCTCTCCCAAACTCATTGTGGGATGATCAGAAGAAAAATATGTGTGACAGCAACAGAAATGTCAAGTCACACCCACAAGAACAAACACACAAGAGGTGTTTTCCAGAAACTGCTTTGGGATGGTGAACTTAAATACACACTCCCCATTTAACCACCAAAGTTGTGTTGTGTAACAGGTACCCTGCACGAAGTTCCAAAAGGTGACCAGGCAAACCTGTCCACCTACTGCACCTGCCATGCCTCAAAGTCAGGCTGCACAACCCTGACTGGCTTCCTGTTGGGAAAATTCAGATGCCAAACAGAAGCCACAGTAGGTTGTTCAGCAATACAGATTCACAATCATTAAGAAATTATCAGTAACCTCGGTCAGAAGTGTCCTTGTCTGTTTCTTTATTAAAAATAAAACAGTGCTGCACCCTCTACTTTTCAAATACAGCAACAAACATTTTCCAGGCTACATAATGATAGAGCAGCTATGAGATACAGAGTGCTCTGGATCTAACTGGGCTACACTTCTACTTAATTTGCTTTGAGCATTATGCAGCAGGTTTGCACAGGGGACCTGCCCCTAAGTGTACTATGCACTAAGCACATCCTAACCATGGCTTTAATTATCAGCAAATGTGTAGAAAATACTCAGTCTTGCTCCTGTAGAAAAACCTGTAACGTCTCTATTCTCAACACCACCAACACACGTGTTTCTATCCAGCTCTAATTATTGCTATCAAAGTTGCAGGCACTTGGGGACAAACTGAGCTTCTCTTCTGTGTCACATGGGCACACAAGATTCTCTCCTTCAACTTGACATTTGAATGAGACTGCTTCTGATGTGCTGTGTCCAGCTGTGAAGCCCTGGCACCAAAATGGAAAACAGGAGCAAGTTCAGCAGGAGCCAGCACAATGACTGGGCCTGGAACCACACATATGCCAGGAGATGCTGACAGAGACATCTCAGCAAGGAGGTGATTTCACTGCTGTCTTCACTGCTGGGCAGGTAGAGAGAAAATAAGGAAGATTTTTCTGGGTGAATGCAGTTAAAGGAACAGAAGAGCTGTGCAGTCTCCATCCTTGGAGATCCCAAGTTCAATGCATGCTGTCCTGAGTACCCAGATGACCATGAATCAGTCATCCTGTACTTCAGCAGTTCACAGATCATCTCCAGCCAGGCAGTCCCATTTAATGAGAATGTCTTAATAAAGCAAACCCACAATATTTACAGGCAAACATCACCAGCTAGTCACCACCCAACCATGCATCAGAACAACTTTAATTTCAAATTACTATGTTGTAAGATTTTAATTCCTTTATTCCTCTGCTGCTCACCCTCAGCAGGAAGGGACAGCTGAGTTCCTGGCAGGGTGCTTGCCTTGCCTGACCCCTTAACCTAGTGCCCCAGTAACTGCATCCCCTTGTCTTAAGTAAGGATCAATCCTGCCTCACTGGCAGAGTCACAGCATGGGTCAGACTGGAAGGAACCACAGCGGGTCATCTGTTCCCACCTCCTTGCTCTAGCAGGATCACCTGCCAGGTGAGCAAGTTGTACAGAATTCCATCCAGGCAGCTTTTGAGCATCTCCACGGAGGGAGATTCCACACACTCTCAGGGTACCCTGTTCCAGTAAAGAAGCTCCTCCTGAAGTCCAGGTGGAACTTCCTGGGCATTGGTTCCTGCCCAGTTCCTGACGCTTCTCCTGTCCCATTGCTGGGCCCCACGGAGCAGAGCCTGATCCCTGCTCTAAGCCCTCCTTGCAGCCACTGACAGTCATCCCGAAGACCCTCTTGATGAAACGGCGACTTCCCCCAACCCCTCCCTACGCCAGGGTCCCTCGGCACCTCCACCCCGAATCAGAACACGCCAGGGGAAGGGTAGACGGAAGCGGTGCATGCGCACCTGTGGAAGACGCCGGCGTCGATGGCAGCGCGCAGCACCCAGCCGATGAGCGGCACCCCCGCCAGCAGCTTGATGTTCTTCAGCGGGATCCCCTTGCTGCCGCCCCGCGCCAGCACCAGCGCGGCCAGATGGGGCTGCGCCCGACCCTCGCCTGCATCCATGACTGTGACTGTGACTGTGACTGTGTCTGTGTCTGTGTCTTTGTCTCTGTCTCTGTCCCTGTCCCACTCCGCTCCTCTCCCGCCGCGCCCTGCCATGCGCGCGACCGTCCCCCCGGGGCTTGCCGGGAAATGTAGTCCTGCGCTGCCGCGCATGCGTGTGCGCAGAGCGGCGGAAGGAGGCCGAGGGGACAGCGAAGGAGGCGCCATTTGGGGGACTCCGGGAGAGGGGTGGGGAAGTTACCCGCCTTTTAGGGAGAAGAAGGTGCTCTTCTGGCACAAGGTGGTCCAGAAAGCCCGGTTTTCGTGGCTCCTTGGACCGTCCAACGCACCTACCTCTGTGGTTGTTCTCTTGTCTAGAGAAGACTGAGGGAATCTCATTAATGCATGTAAATATCTCAAAGTGTGCTAAGAGGGTGGTGCCGGACTCTTTCTAGAGACAGGACGGGGAGCACTGGCCATAAACTAAGCAGAAGAGGCTCAGCTTGAAAAAGAACTTCTGTACACTGAGGGTGGCAGAGCCAGAGTCTCAGAGCAGGAGACAGCTGCCCAGAGAGAGCGTGGAGTCTCCCTCTGTGGAGACAATTCCAACCCCACGTGGACACGCTCCTGTGTCACCTGCTCCAGGGGGCCCTGCCTGGGCAGGGGTTTGGACAGGGTGATCTCTAGAGGTCACCGTGACGATTCTGTGGTTCTGCAGCTCCTTGTGGCCATTAGCAGGACGTGGCTGCCATCCTGTGGGCACACAGGACATGGCTCTAAGGGAGACGAGCTCATCCGCGGAGCTCATGCCCCCGCGACCTCAGCGCGCTGCCCAAGCCCAGGCACCGCGCCAAACAGTTCCGGGTTTTCTTCTGTCCCTATATATAAGCGGTTTCTTCAGCGTCATTCCCTTCCCTCTTGAGCAGTCCCGGCAGAGGGCAGAGCACCCACACGGAGCCTCGTGGTGGGAAGGGGAGCTGGAACGCGCTCCTTGCTTCTTTCCAGTTCCTAAAAGTGTATTGAAATATGAAAACACACGGTGTTTGTATTCCAGCTGTCTTATAGAAACCGAATGGGCAAAATAAAGTAATCCACTGCTGACATAAGGCTGCACGGAAATTTGGAGTTTAATATAGTTTAGAAAGTGAAAAGTAGAGGCTGTTGAAGAAGTCACAAAGTCACTCCTGGAGACTCAGAATCTCAGTCTTGTGTCACATCATAGTGAAAACCTACCACATATGGGTCAATGATGTCCTCTGGTTATTCGAGATGTCTTGTGGAACAGAAGGACCTTATCTATCACTGTCAAAGCATTCCCATTTATATTCCTCAGCAGACAGGCATTTAAGAAGAATATTCATACTAGGTGGTTGTTTGTCCTTTCTGAAGTGTTCCAAGAACACTAGAGAAAGATCTCTATCTCAGCAGAGATAGAGACTGCTGCCCTTCTACTCTGCAGATCAAGGCAGCACCTTTCAGGCCTCTCTATTTTTTAATACGATGAAATTAGTAGCTGTAAGGTTCTGAGGAGTGTGATTCCTTCAGGTCACTTTCCATGTACTTGTTTTTATTTATTTTATTTCTTTTAACTCTAGGATTGTACGCCTTTGCCGCATCCAGGCTCCCACACATTTAGCCCTATGCTTCTGTCAGTTTTCTGTGCCCACAACAGACCAAGTTGGAAAAACCCTCCAAGATTATTGAGTCTAAACTTTGACTGAACACTACCACATCAATGAGACCATGGCACTAAGTACCATATCCAGTGGTTTCTTGACCCCGCCACCTGCCTGGACAGCCCATTCTTGACCACAGTGAGGAAATTAAAACCACCTGTAATTTGGTTCACCACACTGTGAAATTTTTATGATGTATTAATAATAATACTTTTGCTACATATTACAGTTCCGTTCTTTTCTCACAGTCTAGCAATATCTCAAGCAGGGAGCTGAGTCTGTGTTCAACTTTTATTTACAGAGAAAATAATTGACTTTAGGACATCTGGCACACATCATAGATACCATACTAGATGGGGTTCAGCTAGTAAGAATATTTTTACATGTCTGTGAATGATTAAAACTGATTTTTTTTTTCTCTTCATAGCAAAAACAAATCTTTCACTCACAGGGCTGAAACAGTCCTCAAACAAGCATCTTAAATACTTCTGTCCTTTTTCATAGACATGTATGTAACCCAGTCCTGAAGACTTTCAGTGATGTTAGTTGGATAACCTGTCCAGGCAATATAGAGATTTGTATGATAGCAAAGATTTTCCTTACATTTACTAAATCTTCTTTTCTGTAACATTAGTCCATTCATTCCTGTCTTATTGAAAACAAATCTGGAGATTAGATTCAGCAGGCATGTGCCTATCTGAGAACAGGCACCATCTCAGCTTGGACTTTTCAGGATCAGACCTGCAAGTTCAGTCTTCTGGTTCAGCTCTTCCAGATTTCCCATCATCACCATTATTCTCCTCTGGGCTGCTTATCATGTAGTGCTCAGAATTAAACAGGATATTGCAAGGGAATGAAGCAGAAGGAATACATACCTCATTTATACACCTCTATAATTTACCTTTTGCACAACATTGACATAATTCAGCCAGTGGCTTGCTTTGACCTGCAGTTTTCTTCTTCAAGAGCTGGGGCATAGCCAGATACTTCCAGCCCTTTGCCTTTGCCTCTGGCTGTGTGTGCCCCAAGGAAGTTTCTTGCAGTCATTCCTACAGCAAACAGAGCTGTGCCCACGTTAAAATAATTTCATGAAAACCACATTTCTGTAGTGTATTTATGTGAAAGCTATTGAGAGTTTCACTGAGCTTATGATATAGGGCATCTACTCTGTCTCCTCCTAGCCACAGGTCTGGGTTTGTAGGTTGAAATTATATTGGTTTGACGCAGTGTCTTTAAATTTTTATTGACTGCTATTAATTGCTTTATTTTATGTTCTCACTAATTTGATTATTTATTCCAGCTTTTTTTTTTTTTTTTTTTTTCCCAGGATCTAGTGTTCGACTAATGATTCAAATGCATCTGTATCAATATTTTAGTTCAGATCAAGGGTTCATTTCTGAACTGAATCTCCAGCTACTTAACCTGTTGCTGTGTGGCACTGCTTGCCAAAGCAGACAGAGGAGATAGTCCCCAGGCCCTTTCTCCCTGTTTTTAACACAGGGAGCGTTTTATGCTTTCTGATTTCAGTAACTTTGCTTGGTTCAGAGGGTTCATCAACTGCCTGCTCCGGTATCCAAGGATGAAACTCAGCTCTGAGCACACATTACTCACTGAAGTACATCCTCATTCTTTTCTGTGTTTGTACTGATGTCTTGCTCCTGGAGGGACTGGATGGGTCACAGCACTCAGGGAGATAAGAACTTTTGCTATTCTGATAATAGAGAACTGGAGAACAGAATAAAGAATATAATGCTTTGCACATCTTTGGAGCATGTACCCTGGTTTAGGGCATCATGAAAGTGGCCTGTAGGCACAGGTTTCCCAGTGTGGAGGATGGCGTTTCAGCTCCTCCATCACGACCAGCTAGGGCAGCACTCATTCCCACAACCCATGGTGTGGACAAGGTCTTGGAACTGCACAGGTTCCCTTCCCCTCACTAATATCCCCATCCTGTCATTCCCAACTGTCCCTGAGCAAGAAGAGCCAAACTGGATCATATCAAGGAAATGCTGGTATAGAAGTAAAATCAGTGGGAATAAATCTATTTTTAAAATGTGTTCCATGCCATATGACTCCATTGGGAATAGTAAAATCTCTGCATTTCCTTTCTGGCCACCAGTCAGTGGTTTTATAGCTCTTATAGCTTTTCTCCATTAACCAGCCTAAGGGATTTGCTATAAACTATCAGATTATTGTTTTTCTGAAGAAAGAAGTTCAATCATTCATGTCCATGTGTAAGAGCAAATGGACAAACCCAGAGGTGTTCAGTAAGTGTGTGCTGAGCTGTTAAAGTTCAGAGAGCATTAACTACCAGGGAGCACATCATGGAACTTAGCTAATTAATTAGGGAAATTTTCTGCAGTGTGGAGCTGCTATTAATATGTATCAGGCATGGCTGGACAAGAAACCTCTCAGTAGTGATGGCTGGGGTCTGCTTTCACACTAATACCCTCTGACCTGCCTGGCATGGGATTAGCCCTGCCCTTCCAAATTGCCAGTCTGAAGAACAGCTCTGCCCTTTCTGTCAGCCACACTGTGTTGTGAAAAGGTAGGAAAATCAATTCTCACACTGGAACCTTGTGGAGTGTTGATCAAAGCCAAATGCATTAAAAAAGTAATGGCAAAGTACTGTTGGCCCAGCTGGGTCTGGGATTTAATTTTGTGTGTGTGGAGTCTAATTCAGGCTCTGTAAATAGCAGTGCAGGTGGGTCCAGCTGCAGGGTCCTATCTTTTTCTAGGACATACCTAATTTAATAAATACTATGGAAAAAGGTAAGAAAGGCTCAATGGTAGCATGTAGTGGGGAGTTCTGGGATACACTTTCCGGGTGAACTGGGATATGTTCTTTCTAGGCCTTTCTGCAGCAACAGAAAGTTCAGAATTCCAAATTTCCTTTCCTGAACCATGGATACCTCCAGTGAAATCCCTGCAATTATGCTAAAGTCAAACCACCATAAAGGAAACAGGGAATAGGCCTGGTAAAATCTACCAAAGTACCCATTCCTGCTATTGGCAGCCTTGTGCAGATCTTGGGCTTGTCCATACACGAGAGTTAGGTGAATAAATGTTATCATGTTTATAAAAAAGGCCAAGGAAGTGTACAAGGGTCTGAAATTTCTTAAAAGCAGGCAGGAAGGAATATGTTTGCTCAGAGTTTACGCTTGACCTGGTGTATTTCTTGGACTTTCTGTAGAAATGAAATGAAGCAAGCTACTTTGCTGCAGCAGATTGAAATGCACGGTGTTTAATTTGGTGCCTGCTTGATGGACAGTTTCTTTTGGCAATCTCATGGACACAGAAGAGATCAGAACTGAAATATGAATATTTAAGAGTAATTTTAAACTGATGAAGTATTATTATTATAATTATTATTATTATTATTATTATTATTATTAGTAGTAGTAGTAGTAGTAGTAGTAGTAGTAGTAGTAGTAGTAGTAGTATTGTTATTATTACCAAGACTATTGCACTATTTGACAAATAGTGTAGACATTGCCTGTCTGGATATAAAGTAATTATTAATTTTTGCAGTAACAACACTGGTTTATTTTTACTAGAAAAGGGTCCAAACACCTTGGTAAACCAAGTCAGTGTTGTAGACATTTACACATACACATCATTTTTGATACCATGACTTAGATTCATCCTGCATAAATCCAGGTGTCCAAATGAGCAGTGAGCTGGAAGCCTGAATACCTCAAGTTCTTTGTACAGCCAAGTTTACAGCTCAAATATCCTTCAGAAAGTATCTGTAGAGAACATTTGAAAGCAACTTAACTTTGGATTGCAGTCAGAGAGGGGACATCAACAGCTTTCTCCAGCTGGAAAATGAATTTTAACAGTGCTAGGTATCCACAAATATTCAGCTTTTTTAGATGCCAGGTTTGTTTGTCCTGATTACATGGACATGGTTAAGCTTTCAGCCAGATCTGCAAGCAGAAAAAGTTTTCCCCTGAATTCAGACTTACAGATACCTTTGTTACCTTGATTTTTTTTTTAAAAAAAGTGTCATGGGGTGGCTTTACCTTTAAGATGGTTTTGGGAGCTAAGGAAGTTGAAGCTGCTGGTGGCTGATGGGAGTCTTTCCTCCTGACCAATTACCAGTCATTTCTAAGAATTGACAGCAGTTTTGACCATTAAAAAGTGAAGTAAATTTGTGAACACCCCCTTAAGCTGTACAGTCAAAGTTGTCTTGTCTTCTTTGTGTTTCCGGCTTCTGGAAAGGTAGCAAGGCTCTGTCTTGGCCCTCCACCCCCCCCGCCCCAGGCTGGACAAGGCCGCAGAGGGCGGGGGGGCAGGGGAGAAGCAGAGCTGGCCAGCCGGGCTTAGTTTTCAGTTTCTGCTGCTGGACTGAAACCTGACACCATGAACTCTTGCAGCTTTTCTAAGACTTTAATTCTTTTACTACCTGGATAAAACATACAGATTACTCTTTTTTCCCAGAGGAACAGAGAGAGAGACAATCAACATGAAGAAGACATCATAAAACCACCAACAACAGTGAGAAAAAGAGTTAAGTTTTAGATGGGGAGAGAATAAGGAGATGCTTTAGAAGCTGAAATATCTTTCTGCTAAAGTTATGGAGATGGACAATAGTAGTTTGAAAAGACTCCTTTAATTCATGACAGAGTATATTGGGAGGAATGGAGTGTTCAAAGTGTGGATTTTGAGCAAAAAAGAGAGTAATTGTGATACAGTGAGGTGCTGGAACAGAGTGAAGTGAAGATTTGAGGCCTTGAGGGCAATGAGAAAACTGTTTCCAGGGTAGCTCACAGAGACAGATGAAGAGAACTTTCGCCTTTGAATAACTCATCCTTAAAATGACATCCCTAGACTCATGGCCCACACCCACCTCCAAGTGATGTGAAATGGGAGGAGTGAACTCTGATGACAGGATTTCCGGGCAGCTGGCATCAGAAAAATAGAAAACTATAACAGAAATAGTTTTCTCGTGAGAAACTCCATAAATTAGCAGAAGAAGACTTCTGTTTCTCTACAAAGACTGATGAAACTCTAGCAGGAATTGGGACTGTTTTAACCACCAAAGTTCTAAAGTTTTTCTGTCTCTATGTTGTCACGTGTACAAAAGAATGGTCAGGTAGTGGGGGATAAAAGAGTATTCTGGAAGTTTATTCTGGTGTTTTTATTCTTGTATTTTTGTTAATAAACTTTCTTTATTCCTTTTAAGTTTTAAGCCTGTTTTGTTCTTGTTCTAATCCACATCTCACAGCAAGAAATAAGTCATTTTTTTAGTTACTGCTTTAAAACCACGACAAAAAGTTATATAGCAGTGTGATTTAATCTTGATCCTCCCTAAAATCTTCAAAAATTCCGTCCTACTTAAGGGTCTTAGTACAGGACTGATGCTTTCTGTAGTTAAAGGCTTTTCACTTCTTTTATTCCAGTTTGTATGTATCTTCTTACAGTGTTGGGGAATGTCATGGTTCAGCATTTTGTGGGTGTTTTTTCTTTTTTCTTTCTATCTTTTTTTTTCTTTATCACATGTATGAACAAATAATTTTTTTTCTAGGCCACTGTTCTTATAGCTTTTCTCCATTAACCAGCCTAAGGGATTCTAAATGAACCCCAACCAAAAATATGAGATAGTTGTTAACATCTGGTAAAGCAAAAGACCAAAATCCTGCCTGATTTTCCTTCTTATAGTGAAACTGTGAAGAACTGTTGAGGGAAATGGAGCTCTTCAAGCAGAAACTGAGAGGGAAACCGATATTTATTGTAAAAGAGTAAAAGATCTCCACAAGAAAAAAAACCCTTTGTCATGTCAATGGCTTATTTAAGATAAGCTACAAGAATGAGTTACGTTATGGCATATTTGGTTTGAAATATGCTGTTAGAAATGCTAAGGGTCAAGACATCAAGGGACATGGAAATATTAAAAAAAAGGAAAATTCAATGTAACAAAATCTTAGAGAAAGAGAACTTTTAACCTATTTATAAAATCTCTGTGTAAGTTGATGTTATGTGCTAACATTCCCTCAAATATTTCACTCACAGCTGCAACCCCCCATGCATGTCTCGCCACCAAGGATCACTTGTGTGCAACACAGATAGCAAAGGACACTGTCTGTCATGTGCTCATCATTTCTCTGATGTTATTCTTGATTGACAACAATTAGGATTTTGATGGGTCCTTGATAATCTTTAGGAGTCAGTGTTATAGGGCAGTCTGTTGTTTTGGGTTCCTGCTTACTTCAGCCTCCATAAAACTTTGGAAAAGTTGCTGATTTTGCCCATTTTAACTTGTTTGCTTGAAATTTATATCTGTTTTTCCAACAGGCCAATGGGGGAACAAAAGGCTGCAGTCTTGTTGCCATCCTGTTGTGAGGATTCTGGAACATCTGCTTTGAAGCCATCTTGTCTTGTGGGCTTCAGTGCAGGCCTTTTGGGCTTGCCCTAAACATCACATGACTCAATTTTACTGCTGAGAACAACGTTCTGGGAACAGTGTCAAGGGAACTGTGTTCTTCATTACCAGTACAGGCTATTCTTTTACCCCTTATTATACCTTCTCATCTGCTGCTTTCATGTACATGTGTTTCCATTCATCCTGTGTTCCTAACACTCTTAATATATTTCTTCTTACAAATCTCTGCCACTTTAGCAGCCAGCTAACTCATTTTATCTGTGCACTGGGTCATGAAACCAGCTGACTGCATGAACATCCTCAATCTGCTGTAGCAGTTTGCCCACAATATATGTCAAAACTATTTATGAAATGTATATTTATTTTACACATTAAGAAATTCTTTCACTCGTAGCACAGGAATGTGTATATAGTGCCTCCTTTCTGCTGGACACTGAACATCCCTGGCTGCTGCTAATAGTTTTGCTCTGCCAAGTGCAAAGCTTTGTGTGTTGCTCTCAGGAGGAGAGAGAGACACAACTTGAAATTGTGGCCTAACCACAACAGAGCTTTATTTCTGCATAGTCTAGAACAATTTATATCTCTGTCAGTCTAAAGCAGTAGGTTTAATTTATAGATTCACACAGCTCATAGTCTGCTATGCCTTCTGAAACTCCTGCTGTAGCACAGCCTGGTGTAACTCTAACTCAGAATTAGCAACCCAAAGGTGTGTTCACATGTCATTTTGGCAGCTGGTGGGACCAGTACCATCTAGTGTCCATATTACTATAGCAGCATGAACACCATGTGGCACAGAAACAAGTAATAATCAACTGAGACAATCATCATCAGAGGTGCAATTAATTACCCTTCTTACTATAACAGTGATGTCAAAATGTGTCCACAGACAACTCAGAAAAATCACTATTTTTACTGTATACAGATTTCCAGAATGTTATCTGAGATTGTGGCACAAGGAATAGTTTCTGCTGTTGCCATTATGTTACAACTGCTTGCAGTTTCTAATTACTATATTTTTTGCTTCTTTTATGGCTACTTTGAGTCAGAATTCCTGTTCTTACAGGTCTAGAGCAGTGGTGGTTTCCCTTTAAGTGAGATGAATCCCTTGTGCACTCATGTTACTCCCTTTCAAAGTAAACACCCTCCCTGTGTCTAGATCTCAAGATGGATAGGAAACAAGTAAGTGCAGAGTTGTTTTTTGGCCCAGTTCCTGTGTCCAGTCTCATGGCTGGCTGTGACCCACAGAGCAGGCCCAGGATGGAATCACATGCCCAAGCCAAGCAGGAATTTGCAGGGTTGGATAAATAATCCTCTTCTATTTTCTCTAGAAGCATGTGAATTGCAGAAGGCTGTCAAAAAATCAGGCAGCAATCAGGAGCTCCTGATCCCACCTTTGTAATTCTGTTGGGAAATCCACTTTCCATTCGCTATGGCTTGTGCCATGGGCAGTAGAGCCAGAGAGTTCTCGGAGCTCACGGGCCTGGCTATCTTCAGAATAATAATATCTCAAAAAATTTTTGTTGCATTTACTTAGGCTCATTTGCCTCAATGCAGCTGCTGAGAGCATTGCAGAGCTCAGGTCTACACGTATAAACTTCCTATGTCACTGCCATGGAAAGGTTTGGAAGAAGATTTTCTCACACAGTCCAACTCAGCAGCACTCATTTTGGACTACCCAGACACCACATTTCACTTGAAATTGCTGCTGGGAAAGAGAATATGTGTTTGTAGAGGCCATAGGACATCTGTTAGAGTCTGAGATACAGAGTGTATGCCCTTGTCTCTGATGCCTGGCTCTCAGATCCAGGAGAACACTGAATTTCGTATAACATGAAATTTTTAAGCATGTTTTCATGGTGATACATCAAAACAATTGTTGAAGTTAGATAGAAAAGCTAAAAGTGTGAGTGTGTAGATTAGAAAGTTTTCTTAAGTCACTAGGTAAAAAAGTTAGTTTAGAGTTTAAGCTAGTTTAGAAAGCAGAAGACAAGATGGAAGATTTAGAATGTTGTCTCTTTTCCTTCTTTCTTCTTCATTTTTTTCTTCTAGAGGTTTTTGGATAATAGTAGGTGATTGGATAGAAAATGCTGCAGTGCAGCACACAGGTGTTGGGTCACTGGGTCATTAAGAAAAATAATATGCGTGTCTGTTGTTAATTGGATAAGAACGTATAAAAATAAAAAAGCTGCAGGCTTTTTTAGGGGCCATTTTGTGCCATCAGAGCCAAAATGTGCCAGGTTGTAGTGAATTAAACTTGTACAGAAAGTCTGGAGAGACCTGCCAAGTTTTGTGATAACATCCTAATAAACATGAGAAACAAGATCCTAACAAGCTTTAGAGTTTTCTCTAAAAAAGACCTGACCCGGAGAACTGAGATAAATGGAAATCCCTGCGAGGGAGTATCCTGAAGGAGCCCAGCTCAAAGGAGACTGGGGAATCCACATGTGAGAAAAAATACAGCAAGAATCAAGAGAGGGAAAAAACAGATTAAAAAAGTGATAAATTCTTATTTTTCATTAAATTAACCCTACCCAAAAGTAGTACACAAAAAAATTGTGGAGTAAGTAATTGGATTAATATTTTACTGAAGACACTGAATATTCAAAATATCTGTACAATAAAATGATTTTATAGTTGGTTTAGGTTTTAAGCAGTTTCAGTCATGCAATTTTTATTTATTTCACTCTGATTTGTGGTGATCAGCTTCAATCATGGAATTTTGATTGAAGTGCCTCCTGAGGGGAAACAGGAGGCTGAGGTGACCATTTGGGCCAAAAGGTGACTAAAATGACATTGAGTAACTCATGTACCCTGGACTTTTTCTTTGCTACATCTTGCAAAAGAGTGGGACACAGAAAGCTTTACTTTTTAGTGACAGACATTATCTAGTCATTCGATCATCTTCCATATTATGGAAGATATCTTATCCTTGCCTTTGCAAGTTTTTTTGCTTTTTCCAAAATGAAACCAGTCCAGGAAATTTTGCTAATGGGGGATTCAAATCTCAGTGTGTACTACTATGTAACCTCAAATCATACTCTAAACCACAATCAGACATCACACCTCTGCCTTGTCTCTAAGGACTCCTGGAAAACTCCAGTAACTATTGACAGTACAGCAGTTGCTAAGACCTGTACTGTGAATGGTACCAATTAGATCTCTTACCTGTTAAGAGTGTTTGAAACGCATTACATCTCCTTTAGCTTTCACCAACTGTGCAAACTACCTAAAGTATATACCTTCGACATGGAAATATTTTTCTTAAGCTGGTTTAATTGTACTGAGGCAGAAAGTGCATGTAGCTTCAAGGGAATGCTGTTCTGGAGCCAGAGCTCCTTGTGGCACTGACCACAGCCACACTGAACGCAAGCACCCAACCATTCATCAATTATTTTTGTCTCCTGGTTAAGTTTCAGGCTGATTTGTCTCCTGTGTATGTTCTCATTTCCCCATATTAAGTATTCCACAAGCTTCAGCCAGTAACTTTCTGTCTTTATTGATGTATTTCTTAGAGCTCAGGGGGAATGACACCTGTTGGTCTGAAAACAAGAGATTTTAGTAGAGAGGAGGAGCTTCCTTCTGTGTCACCCTTCTTACAGCTCCATAAGTAGATGGAAGATGCCTGGATGCTGGTATACCTTGTTCAGGTACCAGAGTTGAATGCTTCAAACTGAGAGTGAAAAGGAGTTTTTTTCAAAATTGTAGTGGCACTTTTACTGGTGATACCTGATACCAAAACACTGAATGGTTTGATAAGAGAACTATTCTACCCTTGTAAATTTTCTTGGTGAAAGCTGAAACGCATATTTGAAGGAGAGAAAGCTTTCTAAACAAGTATCTTGGGTTTTACTGTTCAAATTGTGTCCAGAAACTGTGCTAAATTTTCCACTAGAAAATAGCATTTCAGCTTATTTATCAGGATCCCACTTTATTTAGTTCCCCAGATATAATGAAATGTTTAATACATTGAATAACTGCATCTCTCCATATATTCCCCATCTTCTATTACTTCAATTATATCTCTCTTTTTAGGTCTGGAAGTTTCCTCAGGAGTTCAAGAATCTGCATCTCCTCCCAGCTTCAGTAGGAGCACTGTTAGCACTGCTCCTTAAAAAGACAAGTTAAAATTTTCAGAATATGGAGCCTCGGATTTTGCATTTTGACAACGCTGTAACAAATGTCATAGGAAGAAGAAAAATAATTTGTTCACACATAAGAGTTTTCACAATGTTAACATAATTGTCATCTCTACAAATACAAGGTACTATGGACCCTGAAAACATCAGAAAAATATGATTTTGCAGTTTCTTCCTTGGTGTTTGCTTCTAAAAAGAGTTAGGAAATAAAAAAGGGAGAAAAAAGTAGAAATAAGAAAAAAATACTGTATTTTTGTAAGTAAAAAGTAAATACTTAACAGAAATATTTCAAATTTATTTTTTTATAATGAGCAAGACAGAATAGCAAAAGCTTTTCAAAATAAAATTCCAACCAATCCTGCTAGTTGTGGTTTTCCTATCGATTATCATTGAACCAGTTTAAATAAACACCATCTACCTGGGCTGAGTGGTGATTCAGACAGATATCCAGTTCAGATGAAGCCATCTACAAAGTGTCTGCTCAATAAAGGTAAGAAGGATGTGCACCTGTATTTTCCCTGAAAGTCACAAATATTCCCAGAGATACCCTCTAAAGCATCTCTCTTTTCCCCTCACTTTTTCTCACAGTTTCTTTTCCAGTTCTGTGGAACAGCATGAATCACAATAGCATTTACTACTTTTTTCCAAAAACATAGTATTGCCATAGCAACAGATAAAGTGAGTTTGTTGTGCTTTTTTAAGTCTAAAAAAAGAGTGCATATGCACATCAGCTCCTGTGGTCACCCTGCAATGTATGAAATGAGTATTGGACTCATATGAACTCATATTCCCATCTAGAATTTTCTGAAGAGGGAAATGGGAGTTTGATCTCCTGAAGATATAATTTAATCTGTTCAGGCACAAGAAGTCATATGTGTATGATTCTTACCACTAGTTGGTGTCGCCTTTTGGTTCAAATTTAAACCCAGTTATGTTCAACTGCTCTCAGACATCTCACAACTGCCATCTTGCAGCTGCAAGTTGGCTCACAGAATCTGTCTCATTGTAGATTAAACCCTGAAATTTGAAGCAACTGCTGGATGAACAACTGATGATGCATCTACAGGCCAGATTTGGGTTTGGATTGTACAGATGGGGTTAATTTTTAATTGCAGCTAGAGTGACAGTGCTTAACCCATTACAGGCAGCAGTGCACATAGACCAGCGGGGTCTTCCTGAGATAAATGGGAGGAGGGAAGAATCAGTTCATCAGAATAGCTGAGTGCAGTCCATTTACATACCAGTTCACAAAGTGAAGATTTGGCTAGGGTGGTTTTGGTCGTATTATTTTGATGGTGCCAGCATTTCATATGCAAAAATGCAAAAGAAGTCATTGGGCCACTTGAAATGCAATGGTGCTGCTCTTGACTGCTACAGGGACAAGGTGTAAAACAAAGAGTGAACAATGATGAATGTCTGTTTAATTCCCTTTTACATTTCTCCTTTTGCTTTATTACAGCAAATTTGATGTAAGTATCCCTGAAGTCATATTAATAAATCTTATGCTGTCTGCCAAGAGTCTGCCTGGAAGCATTGTGCACTTCAGGGAGGTGTTTTGCTACTACTTTTCCACAGGAACTTCTGTTTTCACCACAAATGCTGTTCAATTTCCTATAATTTCTGTACCAGATGGTATTGTGGTTGTCTTGGACCTGGACCAATTGTGTTGTAAGAATTTATCCATTTTTTTCCTTACTTACATGAACTTCCTAACCGTGCTGTCAGGCTGGTGTCAGAGGCCCGTGATGAAGTATTACAGAAGTACTTTAGATATAACCTACCCAGTAGCTTCAGAAAGCGTTTTTGGCAAATCTGTGGCTGCAACATTCCTTGTGACATAAAGTTTCTGCAGTATGCTGATTACTGGATAATTTAGGAAGTTTTAATTTGTTTTCAAATCTGTTTTCTGCTAAGACCCTACCTTCCACTGCTATTGATATATATTGATATATAGGATATCCTATATCCTGATATAAAGGATATCAGTAATTATATTATTATTATTATTATTAATATTAATTTTATTACTATTAATAATAATAACAATATAGTAATTATCAGATATAAGTAATTTTGAATTAATCTCAATCTTTTCATTAATTTTTATTCCCAATTTTAATCCACATAAAAAAAAGTTTTGTGTGCTATAAAATGGACTTCAGATTTACATTACCATTTCCTAATTTCCAGCAAGGGTAGTAGATGACATCAGGTAGAAGAGAACGAGAAAATATCTGAGATCTGGGACATCAGTATTTTATGCTAAATACAGGGGTAACAAATAACATGAAAGTCAGGACAGAGTGTATTGAACCGACAACTACTGCACTTAATCTGCAACAGTTGAATTAGCTGAATGACATATCATTAAATGAAATACCATATAAAGTGTGATCGCAATGATTTTTAATGTATTTGGGGTTTGTCCTTTTTATGGAAATGAAATTGAACAGAAGTTCTCTTCTGTTTCCAGAAGTCTAAACAGAGATTTATTAAGAAGCTTCCAGCTTACAGATATGCAGTTCAGAGACTGAAGGATAAGGATTTAGATAAAAGGCAGATGTGGGACCCTTTATGGTTGAATGTTTCTCTGAAAGCAAGACACTGCACTACATACCTTGCCTTCAAAAAAAAAAAAAAATCCTCTTAAGGATTAAATACATCCTCTTATGGCAGTGAATTTTTAAAGAATGTATTCTATATGGAACAAATAACAGAAAAAAAAGCAAACTATATTTTGTATGCACCAGATGCCAGATTTCAGGGTTAGTATAGGCAAATTAATTTCATCTTTTCCTGTCAAAGAGATTTATAATGGTTTTGATGTTTTATTTTTCCTTATGCTAGACATTTTTACCAGCATAGAATGGGACAGGTCTCAAGTAGGAAAACTTTTGGAATTACAGTCAGAGATAGAAAGGCATGTGGGAGACATTCTGTGTGGGTTCTACCAGGTGTAGTAAAAATGGTAGGGATGGCCTCTACAAGATACTTCTTGTGATTATTGCCCTTTTAAAATACACGTGCAAAAAATATATCAGGCTGAAAATTTATTTAGATGCCTCAAAGAAGAAAAAAAGAAAAAGATAGAGGTAAAGTTTTCAAAACTTTAATCATATAGACACTGTCATTCTCCAGGGAATGAGATAGCCATATCCAGGGTGGAATTAGTTCCTACTATCTTCTATATCTGGTTTATGATGAAAAGAATAATCATCTGAAAATGTATTTTTCTATCCAAATGCTATATAGGGAGTCTAGTAGCAGGCAGACACATAAGCAATCAAGCATCTACCATTTAATCCTGTGTGAGGCGAGTTTTGTGTTGAGTATCTAATGCCCCTTCCAGGCATTCACTCTGAAATTAAATACCTACAATTTTTATTTCTGACTACTACATCTCTAAAACCAGCATTTGTAAATGGAACTGAACAATGTAGGTGCCTTGCTGAGTTTAATGGGAGAAAATGAACCTGATCCCACATTAGTTCTGTTTTGGTTGCAGAGGGTTTAAAATGTGACTGGTGGCTTTGCTGGGTTAGAGATAATGAATATTTTCTGGGCAATCCAAAAGAATGGTCTGAATTGTCCAGTATCAACCTAGAGGACTGAAATCCAATGTAGTACAGAGGAGGGAGTTCCCTTCCCTGGAGGTGTCCAAGGAACAACTGGATGTGGGTGGCACTCAGTGCTCTGAGCTGGCTGACAAGGTAGGGATTGGCCATAGGTTGGATTTGATGACCCTGGAAGTCTTTTCCAACCTTAATGATTTTGCGATTATTTAAAAACAAAAAGAATATCCTTTTTCCCAGTTCCTAACAAACAGACATACATGTAAAATTCACAATATCATTGTAATATTTAGTACAAGGGGGTCCATGGGTTTGGTAGAATCTAAGTTGTCGTAGAAAAGGTTTACTTTTTGATATTTATGATGCAAACATCATAAATATCATGCTCTTCTACACTCAGAGGATGTGGAGATCTTGCGTTATCCTTGACAACCTTGACAGGCTCTTCAGTATGAAAGGAGCAGATATCAGGCTTCGTTGGGTTTTTGAAGGGAAAAAATAGAGCATTGCAAACCACATGTGTTTGGTTGCCCATGTGGTTGGTTTTTTTGTTTTGTTTTGTTTCAGTAAAACAGCCTTTGTCAAACAGAACAAGTAAACCTGGAGATCTGAAAATTTGTGTTGTGTGCAGGATCTAACTTTTGCCAAGATCAAAAGCTACCAAGGCAAATGGTAGCATCGTATTTGGAGCCTCTGACTCCACCACGGCACTGTTGTCCCTCAAAGATCAGAGGGTTTGTAAATCCCTGTTCAAGGCCTGTGGCTTTCTACACCTTTTATAGAGATGAACTGTGAGGTCTGGGATTTTCTCATCCTTCTCCATATAGAGTTCTTGGCTACTTAGATTGCTCTGTTGAAATTTTGCTGTATATATTTTCCACAACACTTTTCCCCATAGAAACCAAGCATGATGACTTTTAAAAAAAAGCTGTGGAAAATATTTCAAATAATACTAAGCTTCTACTGCTTCCCCCCTCCAAGCTTAATAAAAATAAATATTTTTAACAGACAGAGAAGTTCTCCAAAGACCAGGCTGCATTTTCTTATGACATTAAAAAAAATTTAAATAAAAATTATTTCTTCATTACCTCATTACTTTTTTGTTGGTAGATCCATTAATTTTTCTTTTGATAAACTGAGAAATGTGTAATTAAAAGAAATACAGCATTTTATTTTTTTTTTAAGTAGGGTTGTAAGTGTAAGTAAAATTAATCCTGAAAGCTGTGTCAATCTGATCTCTTTATATGGTGGCACGAGTTCTGACACAGCACTGTGGGGATTCTGGCACTGTGACAAATTTAGAAGCAAAATAAAGACTTGATAGCCCATAACTTATATAATCGACTCTGAATATTTTTTGTATTGCTCTGTTAGCATAAAGTTATAATTTATGTAAGTTGGTTTAATATCAGTCAAGGAATTTATCCAGCTCAGCAAAATGAGAGGTTTTCTCCAAAACAGCTGCTTTAGTGTCAGCTTATACAAGTGGATGAAATGATGGTGATTTCAGCTCTTCATTTACAAAATGGAAAAGACAAGGAACCTGCAGGCAACTCCCTGAGTTTGGGTAATATCTGGGAACTCTTTATGGGTGCAGTGCTTTGATTGTTAGTGTTGGACTGCCATAAATGCTGTAGAGGGGGTCCTATGGATTGGCCTACAATATGGGAGACGGCAGAGAGCTGCTGGCAACTGAAACCAGAGCAGCTTTTTGTGTGAACAGTGTCCAGAGTACAGCCACCCTTCCTTTCCTGGCTAGTGAGTTAAATAAACTAATACAATTCAGGTGGAGAGTGCTCAGCCAGGTCCTGTGGCAAATAAATCCACACTGCAGCCCCTGTCGGGTAATTTTCCTCACACTGGTGAGTCTTAATTTATGAAAACATTTTCCCACACAAGCTATTCCCTCACCATTTTGGTTCTTTTGGGTTCAGCTGGTCAAGCTGATGGAAGCGCACCAGGGTGTGGAAATCAGTGCCAGCCAGGCTGTGGATTTAATGTAACAAAGGAACCAAAACTCAGCGGTTTTGTTAAGAACCGCTTAGAATTTTTTGCATTCTGCTGGTCCCTCCCCAAAGCCATCAGGTGAAGCAGCTTCTGCCTTTAAGCTGCCCATCGGCCACTCAGGCATCCCCCTCACTCCGTGGCCGCGGAGGGGCCACAGCCCGCGGAGGGACCCCCGCCGCCGGTGAGTGCCCCGGGTAGCGGCGAGCGCGGGCGCCCGAGGACGTGGAGCGCCCTTCCTCGCATTCCTCTCTGCATCCTCCCCCGTATCCCTTCCCCCATCCCTCCTATATCCCTCCCCGCAATGGCCGCCCCCCGCCCCCCCACCTCGCATCGGCTGCCAGGGCGGCAGTCTCGGTGCTGGCGGTGCTGTGCCCAGTTCGGTGCCGCGATTCCGGTGCCCGCTTCGGTCCCGCACCGCTGGCACCTCTCCAGCTGAATCACTCACCCCCGGCCTGAGGAGATGTTGACACATCTCGTCTTCGAGAGGCTGCCTGGGAAAACTGGTGACATGCTGGACGTGGGGGTACCTGAGGGGCGGCCTGTGATTGATTCCATTCATTTAAACTTCCAAATATTCCCTGAAACATTTGAATTCCTGTAATTACCATCCCCCCCCCCCCCCCCCCGCCCCTTCCCCCCTCCCTCCTCCGACAAATCGAAAAGCCCGGATACAAAATGCTAGATCAGGGCTGACGGTTCTTGCATTTCAGAGCTTTTAATTTTTCTTAATCCTATTGAAATGCATTTCAAAACACTTTAGCTTGTCATGTAGAGAAATGAAAGTGCCCTATTTAGAAACAGGAAAATGAAACATGCTGGCTGATTCTGTATTCATTTTGCCTTAATTTTTTCCTTCCTGTTTAAAAAGTTTTGTAGAAAAGACAGAACTGAACTAAATATTCATGTTTTGGTGAAGAAAATTCTGACCATAAATGTTACTCACTTCTGTCAGAAATTAAATGTATTTTCATAAATATTACCTGACAGTGGTATTTCAGATGATTAGATGGGTTAAAAGTTTTTTATTTTTTAAAAAATTTGCTTTAACAAACACAGATATATAGCAGAACTGAGAGACTTCCAATCCATAATCTTTTTTTCTAAAACATTTCATATGTGAAAAGGGAAGAAATAAAAGGCAAAAAAAAAGTAAACACACATCAAAGGTTTCACGTGCCTTGGAGGACTGTTGTGGTCTGTCTAAGTATAAAGTTGTGTTGGTATTTTGAATCAATGGGAGCTAACAAAAGGTACTAATTATCTCTAGGTCTGAGATTTCTGATTTCTTATCCCTACAGCAGTCAGGTCTGAAACATCAGAGAGGAAGGAGCAAGTCTGGGTTTGCCAAGGTTTTGATAAATTCTGCAGTGTTTGGCCTCAGCCATCCAAGTCCATTCTCAGCTCAGCATTCTCTGTAACCCCATTCATGGAAACGTGGAAACATCTTTGACCTCAATCCCTTGGAAACCATTTGCACTCTAATGATCAAGATGCAGCCCCTGGATTCTGCATGGTCTAAGCAGAATTCTGTCCCAAGGGCCTCCAGCTCTAGTACCAAATATCTGAACAGGAACTGGTCTGGATGATCCTTGTGTGCCCCTTCCAGCTCAGGCTATTCTGTGATTCAAACAGCTGTACTCAAAACCACCCTGCACTGCCACATATCCTGTGCTGCACCCACAAGTCCCAGATCTTTGCAATTTATGACCTGAAGTTTTAAGGCTCAAGTGAAACTGTCACAATGGAAAAATCCAAATCTTGTTTCATCTTTGTTTGATGGCACTGCAAGAGATGAGCAAACAAACAAACCGACCACATGTGAGCTCTCTTGGGACTTTTGTACCTCTAACTAAACATATACAATGGATTTTGCAACTAAAAAATGTTATCCAATGTAAATAACGGCTATTGCATTGAAAATGATATGCCTGGTATGAGCATCAAGTTACTTTGGAATTTTATTTCAAGTATTAAAAAAGCCATTTCACAAGAAGCAGACCTGTGTGATCAAAAAGCGAGATTTGGTCTGTATTTTAAGTAAATAAAACTAAAGTAAAATATCTGAGTAAAGTAAAATATCTGAGTAGACTTTTCTGCTTAATATGGTGGAAGTTATGCAAAGTTATGTTGTCAAATTCAAATTTTCCAAGATTAATTACAAAGGAATCAAAAACTGAATCTCTGCAAGCCTGCCAAAAGTTAGACTACCTTGTCTAAATCAATTACTTCAGAATAGCCATCTCCTAATAGTCCATGTGCTGCAATGCAGCTTCTTGGAATCTTACTGCTCCAGAGAGGGAAAAATGAAAATAAAAGCAAGCATAAGAAATCTCAGGGGACTGTAGCTTCAGGAGGCGAAAAATTGGTGCTTTTTGCTTGCCTGTCTCTTCCAAGTTTCCTGCCCCCTTCAGCGTATGAGAAAGGCAAGAAGAGTTTGTGCACTTTGGAAACTCGATAGGAGGCAGCAGCTGATCTTCCCATCACCAGCCTAAAAATAATCCACTCCAGGGCTTGGAGCGGCTTCATTAAGTGGAGGAAAATCCTGCCATCGGGATGATATTGATCACATAGCACCAAGTGACAATTTGGGTTGGTATTTTGGGGTTGTGTTTACAAAGGTAAGCTTCAGAGTTTGATCTAACATTTAGCAAACAAACGGGGCATGTGATGACCCTCCCCTCATGATCTCCCACTAACCACCTCCTCCTCCTCCTCCTTCCCTTTATATTTGTGGGACAGGGCTGCTCCTCGTTCTTTCCTGGGATTACAACTCCAATCTCTTTTTCCTTTTCCATTCGCGGGCATTCTCAGCTTTTACCGACCCCTCCTGCTGATATTTTCTTTGCTGCTGTTTACAGGGTTATGTTTCTTTTTTTGAACTGTCCTGTCTTGGCAATGTGAAGTCGAAGGTTTTACAACAGGCAGCGTAGCACGCTGGTGTTGGGGATTGCATTGTGTGGAGAAGCTTTCCAAAAAAAGAAAGAAAAAAAAAGCTATGCATTTAGATGTGTGAGACCACTGCAGATGTTTGTGTGAAACGCTTTGCAGTGCCAACAGCCTGTTTAGCACCACTGCCATTGTGATTTTCCCTGTGTTTGGAGCCTGATCCAGAAGGCTCCCGAAGTCAATGAGATTCTTTGCATTGACTTCAGCACTGTTTGGATCAGGCTATGGCACACAGCAGTTAGCGCTGCGAATGCTGACAAGCACCAGAGGTAATTCATCATCCTGAGGCCCAGGGGAGCTGGGACAGTGCTTAGCAAGGAAGAGGGGTCTGTGGAACATAGGTGGTCACAGCTTAAATAAGGAATAAAAAGAAAATTGTATTTTGTTTTGGGTCGTTTTTGATAAAGTAGAATTTAAAAGGACAGTGCTTTCTGCCGTTAACTCAGCAGAATTCTTTTCAAGACTATAGATCACATAGGTTGCATTTAAGTGCTTTTAGGAAGGTAAGAAGAGAAAACTAGAAGGGTTAAACCTAGAAAGGAAAAAGATTCAGAGAAGTAACCTAAAATCTGTGGAAAACATGTCAGGCCTTCCATTCAAAGCTATAAATTAATCATTTGTCCTTAGTTAAAATTTATTATGGGGAATTCCAGAAGGAAAGATAAATTTTACTTTTGTGATTTATTCAGAAGATAAGAACTAAGTAATTTTGTAAAACTCAGAGTATTTTCTTCACCCTGGACCTATATGCATACACATATGTATATACATACATGTTTATATGTATATATGGGCATATAATGCACATTACATGTAAGACCAAAATGAAATTTATCTGAATTGAGTATGCTTTGTAAACAGATATATTTTAATTAGGAAGTGCAACTATCAATTTATATATATATAATTTATTTTTTTTTTAAGTATGGACAACAGAACTTCTGCAATAAATGTTTTCAAAGTATCCTTATTCCCCCAAACAAGCTCCACCTGAGGAGTGTACTTATACTCTTTTTTTTTGTAGTCATAAGTACCTTGCAGAGCATGAGGATCAGAGTGATAATTCAGGTAAGAGGAAACTCTTGAATATGAAGATTTTTAAGTCCACTTTAAAAGACCCTTAAGGTAGTTAAAATGTCTTTAATTAGAATTCTTATAGTTTTGTACTTGGTGAGGATATTCTCATAATTTTAATGGAAATTTAGATTATCTACCATTTTCCCACTGTCTTATTCAGAAATGCTTATGCAAAATATATCTCATGAACTGGCTTAGTGCCCTGAGAATCCCCATTTTGCTTGTTAAAATGAGATTTGTGAGTGTTTAGGTTCAATGTTTTGTCATTTCCATGTTTACAACTTTGACCTATTTTCTTTCTTCCCAAAACTTCTCTCCTCTTCACAGGGAATATTTGTTCATGAATCACTTTTGTGCTGATTTCTGTTTATTCTCTTATGACTGTGTCTGTCCACCTTAGCCTAAAACCAGGAAGTCTCAACTTGCCAGTAATGGGGATCCTAGCATAACAATTTAAATGCTTAAAGAACATGAGGGGTTTTTAGCTATTTTACTGAAGGGTGAACTGCTGTTGAGATAGTTCACATCCTCATTAAAGTAAACCAACAGGGAATCAGATTCCCAAATGATGTAAAGGAGAGCTGAAGCTTACCTTCCACTGGTACCAATATGGGCCTGTTCTCCTGATTGTTCTTTCCATTCCCCTCCTCTGTGAAGTTTGGCTGATGGCTTTAGCTCATACTGACTATTCAGCACAGGCCATTCTCAAAGAGAGAAGGAAAAACCACCTCTGAGATCTCTGAGGAGTTGTAGAGTTCATAAAGTAAGAAATTAAAGTGAGTAATTTGACAGTAACTTAGAAAGCCTTCCAACCTACAAGTGTTAAAACAAAAAATTACCTGGCACTTGGCACTCTTGCTGGGCTGCTGAGTGCAGTTGGTGTCCTCAAATAGCACATGCTTGTTATCGATGATCTTTTTCCCATTACTACATTTCCATGTCTGAAATGATAGATTAAACCTAGCATGCTTGACAACATTATTATTAAGTACAACATTCCTGCTATAATTAGCAGTGAAACAAATTGTGATGTACCCACGTTGGTGCAATTACCCCAGCATAACTTGTTGGCCGACTATACTCAACAGTAAGTGAGACTTTCTCTGGGAAAGCCATTTTTTGTAATAACTAGGAATAACATTGTCTTTTAAAATGAGTTCAGGAGCATCTCAGCAGTTATTCAGAATAGCTGCTACCACCTGATGAGAAGCAGTGGTTCATAACTACAAAAGACCAACAAATTTTAAAATAACTTTCTACCCCTTCACATGTTTTCTCTGGAATAATGTGTAACTTTTAGGTTACACAATTTCTTTATTCAATGTGGCAGTTAGACTGCTCCCATTTTGTTCAGACATTGCTGTTTGCCAGTCAAAGCCATCTTCCTGTAGAAAAGCTTTCAGCTCCAAAGATTCCAACCTGAGCATGAGTTTAGAGAAAAAGTCAATCCCTGTGAGAAAAAGAGGCCTTTGTTTTCCAGTGCTTCTCCTTTCCTTTGGGACCCACAGATAAAGTTTTGCTAAGAGGCTGGTGGACATTTATCCACTGTTGTGTCCTTGAGACAGTCTTGTGTGAGCCAGCTTGGGAACTGAAGTGCAACTGCACTTGGGAATTGAAGGGCAACTGCAACAGTTCAGCTCTGATATTGTGCTTGATGTGAGCAGGGCTTCTTATTTTGGGAATAGCACCACAGTGATTAGGACTGTTAATTGTGAGACTGAACTATGTTTGTGTGGCTCTCTGCTGGACTGGAAGCCCACAGCAAGGCAGGGAGACCACTGAGAGTGATAAACCCACGTGACTTTGCTGCTTAATTCACCTGTATACCCTTCCAGGCAATGCTGTTTCCAGTGTTCCCTAGGAAGGCTCCTGGCAGGTGTAGTAGGATATCTGCTGTTGTGGAGTGCAATAACCTCTCTGAGCTGGAGCATTAAAGGCTTTAATTTCTTCCATCCCTGTAACAACAGAAATCTCTTCAAATTTCTCCTCCTGTGGCTCTGCACCCCAGTTTTACCTCTTTGATCTCTCTCTGCATACTTACTGCCGCCTAAAGAGTCTGTCTCCTCATCTTTGGGAAGGAGAAAATCACCTTTGGTCTCCGGGGTGGGACAACTTGAGTCAGCTCTGTATTCTGATTTGCTTAGGTCTAAGTCAAAGACCTTCAGCATTACAGGTTTTGTTCTGTGTGATGAGAATTCTGTCATTTTTTTGTGGGAAAAACAGAATAAGTAATTCAGTGTATTTAGTTATGTACTTGCATAAAGGTCAGCATAGAGAGAAACAAACAGCACTTCCTCATCTGGCCAAGATACCTCTTTTTCCCTCTCTACAGATGTAGTTCTGACTGAAGCCCAGCATTTGCTTACTAGAAGAGTAAAAGCCAAGGCAAGAATAGTTTAATAGTTTTATTTTTATTTAGGGAACCAAATTTGATCAGTGGTCAGCCATAGAAGTGTTCCATCTTCCTTTCCTGCTGCAATTTGCAATGAGTGACAGCAGTAAGCACAATTGTAATTCTTCAATTCTTCATGTTTTGTTTTTGTTATGTTTTTGTTGGGTTTTTTTTAACTAATTTTTCTTAATTTTCACATTTTATTTTCATTTCATGAAATTTTATAGTTGTACAGAAAGAAGAGAATGGTGTCTTTTCTCTCTTTCATTGGGTAACTGCAATCAATATCTTCAAACTGTCTTAATTTCCAGGCTCAGTTTTTTGAGTGAAAGCTTTCAAAACTAGGACTCATAAAAGTCAGTGTAGCTGAGACCTTTTAAAACTCTTTAAAATTCTTAGAATTATTAAAGATCTCTTTAATTTGCAATACTAAAATGCTGTTTAAAAGTGCAACTTTTGACACTTTAATTAGTCTGAAGCTTACACTGTTTGCAGCCATAAACTGAGGCTACACTGAACTTTCCAAACATGGGATCTGAGCATGGGCACAATAAATTTTGCCATTATACTATGAAATTTTTATTTGAAAAAGATTGAAGGCTACACTGTTTTCTTGGATGAGAAACTGCATCTGAAACTTGTCATCGTCCAACTCCTGTTATTTTTAGGCCGAATTGGGCTGATTTGCCTGCTGCGGCTAAGATGAGGCCGAGTAGGGGGAGGGTTGGGGTTTGAGATGGTGAGGAGAGTTGTTGGATTTCTCAAGTATTTATGGCGGAGGCTAGTCATGCAGTGGAGCTGCAAAAGCATTGTTGAAAAATGCTCTGTCTAGAGAAATCAAGGATTTGTTCTTCTGCCTTAGGGGCTTTTCTTTCTGTCCTTCTTTGGAGAAGAACACAGCTTGTTAAACTTAGATGTTAATGAAAATGAGCTTCTGGAGGCATGCTCTGATGCTGCAGAAAGTAATGGCTAATTTCAGCTTCAAACCAAAGGGCACTGACTGTAAATGCAAAGCATCCTCCCTTTGATATCAACAAAACTTCATCCAGTATATTTACCTTATCCAGGAAACTTGAGCCAAGAGGCAGGAACTACATTACATGCTTTATTCCAGGAGGTGATGGTTCTGTGCATCTCTCTACCTCCAGAGTCTCTCCTGTATTGAAGTTTTCCAAAAAACAGAGCAAGGTCCAGCAGTCTGAGTCACAAAACTGTGGAGGGTGTGTGGGATCTGCCTTCTGAACCAGAAATGGATGGGAGGGGAAGGATGGAATGGTTCTTGTCTCCCTACAAGGCAACTGGAGATGGCATTATTTCTCAGAGCTCTAAGGTAGTGCAGGTTGTTTTCATATACCAATCTTGAATATCCAGAGAACTGCCAGAAGCAGAAGGCGTTATGAAATTTGGCATATGCCAACAGATACAGAACATGAGTCCTCCACTTCCAGCCACAGTTCATTCCCCGCACAGTGGAGATGGAAAAGTGGGTGGAAGGAAGGACGGAAGGGAAGAAGGAGGGAAGGATCACCGGACTATTAATGCTTCCACAGTTCTTATGGACTCTATTCCCTATCAGTGCTAAACTGTACTGAATGTGTGTCCTGAGCTGAGTGCTGCTAAACAGGGAAATTGTACATTTTATAATTTGGCATTTTGTGAGGCCAAAGCTGCATTGGGAGACAACACAGCATCACAACACTGATCAGACTATTTAGACTAGAATCTATCTTTATATAGATTTTAAGCCTGTAGAAGTTTAATGAATATGGTCTTTGGAAAACTGACTCACGATGAAGTTTTCTGATCAAAAATCTTGTTAGTGTCAGTTACCCTGTCTCATTTCATTTTCCATGTAATCCTTTTATTTTCTGGGAATTTTTAAAAACTAACCAACCTAGGCTTGATTTTCTCTCTCTTTTTAACAGAAGGCAATTAAATTCTACTCCTATTTTTTTGTTAAATGAAAAAAAGTATTGTGAATAGACTGCCCTTCTCTTGAAAAATATCACCAATATGATGGGCATTGTCTCTAGATATCAGTATTAAGTAATAACACCAGGTTATTTTCTCTGTCCTGGCAATGTGCAAAGGACAATTGGTTTTAAGAATGTTACTGGACATACTCCATCACAAAATTAGGCACAGCACAGATTCTTGTGAAGATCCAGATGTGATTCTTCAAAGATGTATCTTGCACAAGAGCTTTCAGCAACTGTTGTTTGAGGTGTGATAGGAAACCTCTGCAAACTGATGGTGGTCTCTAGTTAGGAGAAAACACTCTTCCTGCAGTTAAATAGACCTTCAGTTGAACATTTACTGCCTTTATTCTATTTCCCTTCCAAAAAAATGGGAGAAAAACAGCAGTTCGCTTAGCTTCCCTTGGATGTGGTTTTCATCATTTCTCCCAGCCTGATTTTTGACTAAAAGCCAAAAGCTACACAGGGAGTCAATGATTCAGTGCTCATCTGAACCCAGGATTCTCCTGCCTTTCAGTACCACTCCAACCACTAGACCACAACAGCATCTCATGCTGCCTCAGAAGAGAGTCATCCTTGTGGGAAAGGGAGGAAAATTCCCAGCAGAACTCCCTTGGACTTATGACCTTTGATAAAAATGAGGAAACAGTACTTCTGATTTTCAAGAGATTACCATTATCATTATGTTTCCCTTAAAGAAGACATATCAAGCTTTCACAAATTAAACCCAAACAACCTCTGTGTAGTTTTTTTTTTTTAAAGTTCCTTATTTGTTTTGCTAATAACTCCTCGATATATTGAGACAGATCTTGCATTAACAGAATGTTTATTTTTTGTTACTAGCCCTATGCATTCATAAATATATTTCAGTATAAAAATAAAATTATAGAATGATAGTGGTCATATCACTCTATTCATTATAGAGAATGGGCCAAAATCTCCATCAAATTGTGTTACAGCACATGGACTGTTAGCAGATGGTGGTTACTGAAGTTTGAGTCAGTTAACCCTCAGCTTTTGCCTCACAGTGAGTACATGAATGCGAGTTATGTCTAACTTCTGGTAAATCTCAGCCATAAACTGCTGATATATTTGGGAAAGGGAGCACATTTATCGCACTCTTTTCAAAGAAACTCCTCTTCACTGATGTGTTTCGATATGGGTTGTGCTTTTCAGATCCAAAAAGAACTTGGTTAAAAAGCTAACAAGGGGCTTCTTTGAATTCTGTATTTTTGTGAAGATCTGCATGTTTGTCTGTCTCTAAGGGGCTATTTGCATACTTTATGCTTACCTTTTTATTATCACCTTGTTTAAACATCTTACAGACCTAATATGAACTATTTGAGGAATGAAGGAAACCTTTTTCTCCCCATTCAACTGACTTTTTTTATTTTAAACTGCATTCATGCATTTTCTGCATCCCTATCTTGTTCTGATTCTGTAAAACCTATTAATGCCAATGTTCTTGCAGACAAATTCTGTGCTGGATTAAATATATTCCTTCTATTTTAGCATGTAAAAATTGAGAAAATAAAAAGGTGTGGATAAATGAGTTTTCACAACTTATTCTACAGCACTATGTTGCTCTGTGTAAGTCTCAGGTAAAGAAATGAGCAATGAAAGACTTTGTTTGCAGCCCTGTTTCATCTTCTTGTAAAGAAGACTGAAAAAATAAATGATGCACAGGTTGGTTTAAACCAGAACCTGCCCATAACTCTGAGTTGCTCTAAGGCCCACTCTCTGCAAGCACCAACACAGGAGCTTATCTTGGTGTACAAAGATAATCTCACAAGAAATTATGGAAGTCAGAGACTGTTGGGATGAATCTAAGCACATGTTTAAGGGTTTTCAGGACCAAATATATATGGTGATTTACTGCCTAGGCAATCTCCAGTACCACCTACTTTGGTTAAGAGTTTGTAATTTATCTGTAATGTCTTGTGTGTGTGGCTGTAGTTCTATGTGACAGTGAAGAAATACAAAATATCAGTGAGTGTAAACCTACCAGATCACAAATACCAAAGGTTCAGAGCTTGCACTGGGAAATTGTGGGAGATATTGCACAGATGGTGTTGGCTCACCAGAGAAACAGCAAAACACCGGACAACTTATGTCTATTTGGGTTTTGTTATGATAAATGGAACCACTAATTTTTCTAATCTTCTACTTTCATTCTTTATATTCTCACAGAGCTTTTGCATCATAGTGTTTGTGCCTACAATGAGCACTAGAAGTTATAGCATAATGTATTTAAAAATAGCACTTAAATAATGAATGCAGCTAAATATAAACAATATTAGCTAAATGTAAATAAGACTAATGTCATATGAACACAGTCTTCTAATGTGCTTATATTTTTGGGCTTGTATTTGACATAGCCCAAAATAATTTTCAAAATACAACTGTGTTATTCTCTATGGGATCTTCAGTGTGCTCCTTCTCTGTCTCTTTATTATATTTATTTTGTCTTTAGCCAAAGGGAATACTAGCAGTCTTGGTAGTCAACATTTTTCTCATTTCTGTAGTAGCCAGACCTTCTGGAAGAGATGAGACTCGCATTTTGTGGTAATGACAATGCCTCAGCCTACAACATCAGTGCTGGTGTCCTCAGGAATGTCTGCTTTGTGGATGCCCTCAACTTGGTCCCTCATGTCTTCCTGCTGTTTATCACCTTCCCAATTTTATTCATTGGTGAGTTATTCTATGGAGCTCTGCCCACAAACACTCCAGGTGTGTTTTTCAGTCAGTCATGTTTGCATGGGCTTGGTGAAACATTGGATGCTTTGTATTTATGAATTGTGAAAAATAAGAGGCGGAATGGCTTCACCTAGAAGATGTGAGGCCAACCTGCTGAAATGTGGGAATTTTAGATATAAATCTGAACTAATCATCATGAAGATATGGATGAGAACCAGAGAGATCAGATCCAAATGCTATGAAACTTTTCTCTGCAGAAGTTTTCTTTAGATTTGAAACTAGCAATTTGCAAACTTTGTTAGTTTTGGAAGACATAGGGCAGTGGGTCTGAATTTCCTTGAAGTTACATGAATTACAGAGAATATCCAAAATGTTCACCTTGGATCTAAGGCTAGGACAGGTGGAGGAAATATTTAAAATAGAAAAATTGCTTCTTTTGTCAACATTTTAAAATAAAAGCAGAGCAATAGAGATTTTTTTTTTTCCCCAACAGAAATAAAAAATAAGAAACAATAAATCCCTCTTGAGGAATTTAGGACAGTGGAGGGACTCTAACTCACAGTCTTGTAAAAAACCCCATCTAAGCTAGTATTCTAATGATATTTTTTTCTACAGTTGTCTTTTTATCCCAGTTCCTTTGCAGTGGTGAAATAAATACAATTTCACACTTTTCCAGAGAGGTCAAACAGTAGCATTCTAACCAATCATAGGAAATTAAGACACTTGAATAACCATCAAAAGTATTAGTGAAAATAAATATTGTCCTGACAACTGCATGAGAAATGCGATTCCAATTCTTCCATGTTAACTTCCTGGTGTTGCATGTGTAGATGGAAATGCATTTCCTCCACAAGGAAGGTTTGAATTTGGGACTGTATTTGAACATGAGATTTAAGGGCTTTCATGCAAAAAGACTCCAAAGTGGTTAAATAAAATGCTACAGGAACCTGTGGGCTAAGACACTCTGTACACAACTGTGACATGATCCAGTGACTAAAAACTAATTAAATAATTAAGCATGAGAATAAGAAACAAATTCTAACAAATTATAAAGACTAGAAAGTAACCCCAGGGTTATGGAAACTCTCTCCAACAATGCTGGATTTTTACCTCAGTGCTGGCTCTTCCTTCGAGCTGAGATGAAAGTCATTCTTAAAGGACAGGGTTTTATGCAGAAGTGTTTGATGGAAGTACACTGCAAGGTCTGAGGGTAGAGATAATATTTTAGAATACTCTAACATCAAGTGCTGCTTCAATTTTTTTGAGGTATTAGCATTTTGAAATAGTATTGCAGCCACTGAAAATTCCCTCTATTTTGTAACTATGTTAGGAAAAAATATAATATTCTAAATTGTATGTTATTTATTCAAGTATGTCATTCTGAGTTTTCTATTTTGTATGCTAATTATCAGGACAAATCATTGTTGAACAGAACATTAAAAGCCAGCTGGAGTCCACAGTACAGACTGGCTCCAAACCAGAAATTTGGTGATGAGATGTGTTTCTGCAGACGTGTGGGCAAAGAGAAAATGAAAAGTAGCTTGGGAGAGACAAAGACAGGAGCAAGGTTAAAGAAAACCACATGAAATTAGAAAAGTCTTAGAGAACTATAGAAAATGCTTTAGATAGCTATGGAGAAGACAGAATAATTTGTTCTTGCAGTATTTTGTGTCTTAAAGAAGGATGAAATGGTGAAATGCTGACAATTTCCAAGAATGAATAAACTTCAGTTTTGGTTTACGTGATCCTGAGTTACCTAATGAGCCTCTAAGCACGATGAGATGTTGCATCCTTGTGTAGCAAAAGCACATCCTGGGTTTTAAATCGAGTTAGTTTTGTTTCCTTTTGTTTGGTTTCTTTACTTCCCAAAATGTGTTGTTGTTTGGATTCTCTATGGGCTTAGGGAAGCCTGTCAGGGTATTCCAGGAGCTGCCTTACAGTAAGAGGGACTTTTAGGCTTACTGACTCAGGAAAGCCCTGTACCTGTGTGGGAAGAGACAGAGGCCAAGGCTTGCCACCATGAGAAGCCAACCTGTGGTCAGACCTCAGCTTCCCCAGCCCTGTCACCTCCCTCATATCCTCTGTGACCCACTTCTTGCTGGGTTGCTGGCCTCAGAGGATCTCGCCTGGAAAGGGCAGGTGACGTCTGAGGTGATGACATGGAAATAGGCTTCAAGTTTAATTTGTTGATTAATTTGAGTTGTGGCACTGTTTGGGAGCTCTGAAGGGCCAGGAATGCACAGGCCTCGGAGGCCAGGCTGCACCTGAAGGAGAGAAGCTGTGAAATCACTGTTCAGCCTCCACTCAGACTGTGTTCCCAACCAGGCCTAAAACAAGCCTGAAATATTACTTGTTTCAAGTAAATGCATCTCTTTGAGGCTTCATTTGAGGAAGCAACTTAGGAAATTTTTCCTCCTTTGTCTGTAACTGTGAGAGATGTGAGGATGCCATCATGTCAGTTCTTTCAGTCCCTGTTGTCTGAGGGTGCTGCTTGGAGTGGTTTATTTTTTGTTGTTGCTTTCTTATCATTTTTCTTGCCCAGGAACGACTTTTCTTTGATTGTAGTTTGGAAAAAGTCTTATTGTCTTCAGGGTTTGATTTAAATTACGGGGCAATTGAGACTCTCCTGGGTCATCTTTTTAGTAACAACAGCCCCTGTAATTTTGTAGGGGGTTTGTATCGATTGCATATACATGTGGCCCAGAAAATTGATAACCAGATCAGTCACTGACTGGCTGTGAGATAACTTTTGTCTTTCCTTGCTATCATTTCTCAGGCTGGGGAAGCCAGAGCTCCAAAGTGCAGATTCACCACAATACCTGGCTTCACTTCCCTGGGCACAACCTGCGGTGGATCCTGACGTTCACCCTGCTGTTTGTGCATGTGTGTGAAATAGCAGAGGGGATTGTTTCTGATACGTAAGTGACAGAGTTTGGTGGATCACCATGCTAATTGCATTTGTTAATGAACAATTAACATTTGTTAATGTCTGATGGGCTGGCTAGTAAAGCATCAGGAGGTTTTCCCCCAAAAAAGTTCATGGAATCCTTTAATGAACTGTCCAGGTTCTAATGGGATCAAGGTGAAGCCATTGTTCTTAGCATTTTATTCTTCTCTCAAGCTCTAATAGCAAGCAAATATTGATCGAATAAGCACTCACGAGGACACACACATTTTGCCTCTAAGAAATTCATGTTTGTCCTCTTCCATGGATTAGCAGAACACCTATGGTTTTACACAATGATGAAAAAAAGGCACCAAATTCACTAATTTATACTGTATTTACTTTCAGACAAATGAAATCTCGCCACCTGCATCTCTTTCTACCAGCTATAATGGGATTTGTGGCTGCCACTGTATCCATAGTCTATTACCATAATATTGAAACATCCAACTTTCCAAAGTTACTGTTGGGTAAGTCTAAGTCTGATATTTATATACTCTTAAAAATCCCAGTATTTTAGCTGAAGTCAGCTTGTTTAGATTGAAGAGGATGGTGGAATGTGTGAGAATATTAAAGCAGAGAAGAATAGCTCTCTGCTCTTGCAACTGGTAGTATCATAGGAGTTACTGCACCTTTCATAAGGTACACACTGAACACTGCTTCTAAAATAATTACAAAAGAGAATGCTTGTTGCATTTTTATTGCGAGCTTTTAGGTTTTTTTTAACACTGCTGATAATTTTGAGGAAAAACTTGTCTGCATTCAAAAGGGCTATTTCAAAAGGCCACTTTGAGTAGTGATTACAAACTCTCCTGTGCAGATACTGCTTTTTCTCAACATCTTTTGCAGTTGATTCTGACATTATCTCATCTGCTCTCTCAGTCAGGAGATGGTCAGACCAGACATTGCAGATTAATGTTCCATACAAGTATATTGTCCAAATTGCATGTAGCTCAGCCACCTGAACAAGCCCCTGACAGATACTAGCCAGGATGCAGGATAACACTAAATTCCATAAACTCTTTTCCAAAATAGTACATATCCATATTCTCACTTGGGATACACCCTGCTTTTTCTAAGAGGCAACATGACTTTTGTTAAGTTATGTGCCTTTTCCTTCATTTTAAGAACAAAGTTTCCCTTCAGATTAAGTCTCCTTTAGTGGACTTCGTACCTGCATGAAGATTTGCCATTGTGGATCTGTTTGAAGGGTTGTGGCCCAGGAAAGAAAACAGTGGTTGGTGACATAGAGGATCACTGTGCCTGCACTGTTTCAAGCCATGGAAGCTAATAAGCTGTAATTACACTTATTTATTAATTTATTTTTAAATTATGCATGTGCACCTGTTTTACAGCCTTGTTCCTTTACTGGATAATGGCCTTTGTCACAAAAACCATCAAGCTTGTCAGATACTGCCAGGACGGGGTGCCTTTTTCTCAGCTGCGTTTCTGCATCACTGGAATCATGGTCATCCTCTATGGGCTGCTGATGGCTGTGGAGATCAATGTCATCCGAGTCAGGGTATGTGGCTTCTTCCTCAGGATCTGGAAGAATATCAGTGGTATCATGGGGGTAAAGATGTCTCCTTACTTCCAGAAACTCTGGCTTGTGTCAAGTTTAGGCCCAAGTTTAGCTTAGCCATAAAGATTTGGTTAATTTTGTGGAAATCAGTGGTGATTTAAATATCTTTAAAATGTATGTCCTTGATGTATCCCTAGGCTTGGTGTGTATGTGTTTGCCTGTGCGCATCTATCCACACAAAGTGCATACATATTTGTGTAGATAGATGTATATTTGTGTACATGAGGGAGGGTATAGGTGGATGCAATCTATAAAATATGTGCTGTGTTAGTGCTGATGAACTATTTATGTAGTGAATCTGTAAATTAACATATGTTCTTAGCAATGATAACTTAAAATAAAATTATCTCCCAAGAATTCATTTTTACTGTTGTTCAGCTTGAGATAGGTGGTACTGATAGGGTTCAGAACAATATCCACATCCCATGTTGCTCAATTGTTTGCCAGTTATCTGTCAAAATGGAAATAATCCTATTTGCATGCAAATTTATATTTAAATTCAATATATAATTACCTTTAAAAGAAAATTTGAGTCTGTGGTTGTCTTGCATATATATCTACTAAAAAATTACTATCAGTAAGACAATTTCTGAGCTCATGTTTGTCTGTTTTCTCCTCTGCAGAGGTATGTGTTTTTCATGAACCCTCAGAAAGTGAAGCCTCCAGAGGATCTGCAGGATCTGGGAGTGAGGTTCCTGCAGCCATTTGTCAATTTGCTCTCAAAGGCAACTTACTGGTGGATGAATACACTCATTATTTCTGCACACAAGAAACCTGTGGACCTGAAGGCAATTGGAAAGCTCCCAATTGCAATGAGAGCACTGACAAATTATGTCTGTCTCAAAGAAGCCTATGAAGAACAAAAGGTAGTAACAGGTGTCCATGTCACTGTTCGGTCTTACCTATGAAGAACAAAAGGTAGTAACAGGTGTCCATGTCACTGTTCGGTCTTAGAAAACCAAAGTGTCACTTGAATTACTTCAGCTTTCAAGAAATCCTTGTTGTAGGAATTTTTTATTTAGGACTGTTTGTTCCAAGGTGAAACATTGGCATAGGAAGTTCCAGTAGTTACTGTTTGGTTTTCAGTGAATTTATAGCAGGAGGAAGTTTCCAAACTGAGTGTAACTGGAAACTAAAACCACAATAGACTGAACACTTGCTAGATTTTAATAGTGAAAGATTTGTTTAAATCTTAGCTACTTATTAAACTGGAAGGCATTCTGTCCATAGTTTCAGCTGGAAACACTTATCTTCACCTTTCTTTCTTTCTTTTTTTTTTTTTTTATTTTTTTAAATTAATATTTTTAATTTTTTATTTTTTATTTTTTTTCTCCAGACAGAGAAATAGCCAAAACCACACATCAAGTATAGCCAAAATCCTGGTGTCTTAGCAGTGATTTAGTCACCAATCCCAAACACAGAACCATAGAGGCTGCTATGAATAAAATTAACTCCATCCCAGCCAGACCCAGTACAAGAAAGCATGGTTGGGAAAACTCACTAGGTAGGGCAGGATTTTCCAGGGGAACTTCTGGATGCATTTAGGCAGCTCTTTGTTCCCAGCACCTAATGGAGATGCAGGCTCCTTTCTCCTTCTGAGATGAAACAGTTATCAGCACAGTATTTTATATCTTAATAGGTATAGGTTGCTTGTCTTTCCTTCTGCATTTGAGGGTTACAGAGACCAGAGATAAAGATCCTTCTGCTTTAGGCAGAAAGCTACTGAGTTTTTGGAACTGAGCTTTTCATCGCAGCCTGGGAGAGGTGCATCCCTTAGACCAGGCCCTTAAGGTGCCTAAACCCTAATTAAAGAGGCCAGAGAGGGATGCACACCTACGTGGCCCAAGGACCTGAGTCTGTGCCATTCTTGATGACAGGCACGATAGCTGGGTGCCAGCATTTGTCTGTAGCTCATTCACATCTGCAGGTACTGTCTGTGCCTGCACAAAAATGTGGTTCAGTTGCCAAAAGGCAAGTCAAATGTACATTTCTTGTGTGCATGAGCACAAACTTCCAGTGTGTAGCCTCCCTCAGTGTGCGTCATACACATATAAACACTTGCATAAAAGTTATGTATGCATTTACACTCATCTACATTTCTGATGCTCCATTACATAGACATTTTGTGTTCTGTAGTTGTCTAAAGTCTTGAGATTATCACAGACTCTAGCACATTTGTGCTACTATTCAAAAACAGGCTACGACCCTGAAGTAAACTGGTATTTTGTAGATAAAGTAAACCAAATGGCTAAAGCAAATCCAAGGAGTCAGGCAGTGGGACTCACTGCAGTTCATTCCTGTGGAGAAAAGCATTGGCTTGTGTGTGATTGGGCCAGAAAACAGCCACAGAATTAGGAAAATTCTTCAGACTGATGTGTGGTCTGCAATCTGGAGGAGGTGATATGTCACTGTCTCTACTGCCAAGTGTGTATTTTACACTAATCTCCTGCAACTGGTGAGGGGAGCCCCACAGCCTCCTCTGAATTAAGTGGGGTTACTTCTGCCTGTGCCTGGAGATAGCTGATCTCAGCTTGTGCTCCATGGCCCTGCAGAGGGAAAACTCCTGTTCCTTCCCAAACCTTTCTCACACCTTGAAGAAAGATGCTGAATATGGTCCTGAATACTCAGTATTGTGATAGATCACATGACTTTGTCTTGCTATCTCTTCTGCATGTTATGAAAATAGAAATAATTGTATCAATTCTCACACCACAACATTCTATGCAAGCCCATAACACTCAAGGACCAAACTGGAAAACACATTATTATTAGAAAAAGGTCTTTCTCCCCTCTTCCTGTTACATACTTCAGCTAATATGAAGTCCTGATTTAAAAAAAGAAAAATAAGTATTTAGCAATAAATCAGATAATTTAATTAGTATTTTTTCCAGTGAAAAGGAAACAGATTTCATATAGTGATGAGCAATGTGTGAATTGCAGTAACAGTGAAAATGGTTCTTAAATTGTTAGAGAAATAAGGGTTTACTGTTGCCATTTAACAAATTTACTATTAATTCAATGCCCAGAATAATATGAAAATTTTTTTCCCCAAAAGATGGCAGCCGTTTACCCAATAAATTAACATAGCTCCTCTCAAGCTGGTAAAGTTATTAACCATTTATTTGAGGAGGATGACTAACTCTTTTAGGGCACTCAGGCTCAAAACCCATTAGGTCACAAATTCAGAGCCTTTTGTCTGGACAGCTTACAGAAGGCCCTTCTGCTCTTTCTGTCCTCAGAGGAAGCAGTTTCATTCTTACCCCTTTCTGAAATGGTAGATCTAATTTGACCCCATGGTGCTTTTTTCTCCTTCCTAAGCTCCTTGGCATTGGCCTGGCCCAGTCTCTGGCAGCCACCTGACTCACCTGCACATTTTTGGCACCTTGTATATAATCCATCTCACTGTGGAAATGGTATAAAAGGGAAAAACTGAGAAAAGAGGGGAAAAAATGACATGAGTCAGCCAGGCAGGTTACAGCCATGTTAGCTTTTTCTTTGGTGAACTTGCTGGGGCAAGGAGTAGTTGTTGCTTGGCTGTGCTTAAAATGTCTCTGTGAATGCTCAAGAGGGCTTGGCTTGGCTTGCAGTTTACAGGCATCTGTGCTACTTGAGAAATGACAGATGTTTGTTTAAAGTGTCAAAAGCTGCTGCCTGAAGTGCAAGGAAGCACTCTGCAGAGCATGGCTCCAGTCAGTAAAACTCTTCCTTTGTTAAACTGAAAGGACCTCAGAGATACCAGAATTCCTCTGATTACACAAAACCATATCTGCTGGTTGGTGTTTTAGCCAAGAGCTGTGATACTGTGTAAATTCACAGACCTGAAGGCTAGAAAGGACCCTTGGTTGATTTACTCTTACCTCCCATCCTGATCTGCTGCTTTTATCTTTTTGAGCACAGTTATCATTGATTGGTTGAAGTGTGTCATCCTGGAAGGCATTCAAGAAGTGGAAAAAATCCCAGATAAATTAAATTTAACTGTATTCTTGTAATTGTAATGTATTTTTCCTGCAATCAGAAGCCTTTGCATCTTGCGAAACCAGGACTACCCACATGAGCAAAGGGCTGAAAGGTCAGATTTTCCCTGAGCACACATGTGACAAGGGACAGTGGCTGCCTGCCAGGATGATAATCTGTGCTTGCATTCCTGTGTTCACAGATTGAGGAAAGTGGTGGGATATAGAAGTGAGAAACCAGTTACCAAGGGGAGGCAGAATTAGAATTTGCTGTGAAGAATGTCTGAAATATGTTGATAATTACGACATGTTTGCTGCCTCACCTGGTCCAAACCACCTTTCAGGAGTCTTTTGGGCATCCAGGAGTGTTGCCTATAAAGCTTGGGAGACTTCTCTTAATGCATTGTGTACCTGTTTCTGTTTTTCAGAAAAAGGTACAGGATCATCCCAACCGGAGTCCTTCCATTTGGTTGGCCATGTACAGTGCTTTTGGACGGCCAATCCTGCTCAGCAGCACATTCCGCTACCTGGCCGACCTGCTGGGCTTTGCTGGGCCACTCTGCATTTCTGGCATTGTTCAGGGCTTCCAGAACATAACCAATAATACAAATACCACAGAAAAGGTAACTTGACAATGTGTATTGGAAGGCTCTGGTAGTAGTTTTAGAGTCATATCAGATATCTAAGATACCTGGTTGCATGCTTTGATAGGTCTGTGGTCATCACAGTTATTTCATGGTTTCAACCAAATGGAGTATTTCTGTTGTGAGAGACAGTCAGGTTATAAACCTGAGCAGTGGGAGCCTTGGTAGGAGTAGAACACAGATCATGGAGGCTTCCCCTAGCTTCCCAGCTGTCTCTCTTGATGGAGTCATCCCAGCAGTTCTGGGAAGAAAGAATGACTTTTTCTGCTCCTCTTTAACTGTGCCTGTTAGTTTCAGGCAGGACACACACTGGTGGTGCCTCAGTGATGCATCCAGCCTGGGGATTTTTCTTGACTCCTGTTGATTTGTCAGTTTATACTTCACTGACAGTTTTGAGTTCTCTCAAATCTGTTTTTTTACTGGGAAGATGACAGTAGCCAGCCTCTGTTTGTGGCTGATTGTATTGCTTGCTGTTGTGATGAACTGTGTTGGCACATACCGCAAAATTGAGAAGTATGCACTTTACTCAATGGTGTTCTTGATACTAGAGATGCACAAGAGATGCCAGATCAGTGCTCATTCCATTTCACTGGGACTGAACTTTCAGGGATCATCTCTAAATAGCTGAACAAAATAAGTAAAATTATTTTACTGACAGCAGAGAAGAAATGACAAAGGCATTTTCCTGCATTTGTCTTCTGACAGAGAAATATCTCCATACAGTTTTTGAAGTGTTTTATCTCTGAATGAGCAGATGGATATATAATGGATTAGTGTTTCCCTGTCCAGATATTGACTATCATCACTATCCAAATATCTTTTTCTTGGCTGCTCACTCCTGACATCCATTTTCTTGATTGATGGTTGCAATTTGACTTGAGGCTTTCAATGCACTGAAGGAGAGTTTAATTGTACAGCTTGTCAAACAAAGATTTTTATCATCTTTGTACCTGCACATTCTGGATTTGAGCAACAGAGTTACGAGGCAAAGTGCATATTTTGCCTTCAAAAATATTGGAGGTTTTTGCATGGTGAACAAAGTATTTGAGCTTGAAAATAATTTCTGGATCTCAGATTTAGGAATCTGTACCTTGTCTGCTTCCTTTATCTTTTGTGCTCTTCAGTGTAGTGGTGTCAGCTGTGGCTTTTTAATGAGCATTGGCTAAAGGGAAGATTGAATCACTGGAGTTCTTGAAAGCACTTGCCTTGGTGACAGTCACTATTTCTCTTGGATACATTTCAGAATGTATTTGCCTATAATTTATGGATTTTGATAAACTTTCTCTTGGTTGTTCTTGCTATCAAACATTTTTCCTTTAAATCTCTCTAGTTTCAATTAATGCGAATACATTTAATTTTATACTTATTCTGCCTTAATTCCTGATAATTCTATATACATTGAAAAAAAATGTTATTTTCTTAATGATATCCCCACTATGAAAACAAGGGGGAGTTAGATGCAGCAGAACACTAAGAGAAAAGTTTTCAAATATATTTATCTCACTATTCATGCACTTAAACAACCATTTTTTCAAAGACTCTTGGGCAGATGGTTTTCTTTCTTATATGCCCATACCTGTCATCTCAGAATCAGGCTGGATATTTCAGGAGAACAAGGGTTTTTCCCTTTTTCTTCTTCTTCTTTTTTTTTTTTTTTTTCCCTGTAAAATTTCCAGTACATCCTGCTTCCAACTGGGTCGGAAATACCAAAGGAACAGTCTTCCTTGGAGTATTTTGGTACATTTGTTTCATTTTCTGCCTGAAATAGAGCTGAACAGTGAACACAAAAGCTAGAAAATTAAAACAAAGAGCTTTAAAAAAGATTTTTTTCTCTTCGATGTTGAAGCATTTAAACCTAATTTTGTGCAGAATACTGGCATATATAATCTTATATTATTCAGAATTTATGGCTATCATTGACTATATTTGTGGAAGGAATTGTTTCCATGATATGAAAATGCAACATAATAACTAATCCCATATATTAAAAAATATTTTCTTGCAGCTTCTCTGTGGGGCAGGTGGAATGAGCTTTATTTCCTGCTTAGCATTTCTATCCTACAAATCACCAGAATTTGATAGGGAAACTAAAGACAAGGCAGACATGGTGATCTCATTGTTCCTTTCCTGCTAAAACTAAATTATTTTAGAACTGCTAAAACATCTTAATCCTCAGTCTTTTGACCAGGAGTGGAGTTTTAAATTTGTATCCAAATGATTTTTGATATAGAGGTCAGTGAGAAATCTGGTTTCTGTAACTTTCCCATAATACCATCATTATGTTTTATTCTAATGCAATGATTAAACTTGCTTGTTTCCAACTTTTCAGGAATATACAGTCCCTCCTATGGCACTTGCATGATTTTTTCCTTTCTATTCAGGTGAAGGATCCATCAAACTCCTACCTTTCATCAGAGGAATTCCTCAGGAATGTTTATGTCTTGGCAGTCCTTCTCTTCCTGGCCCTTATTCTGCAGAGAACATTCCTGCAGGCCTCTTACTATGTGACTACAGAGACTGGCATCAACCTCCGGGGTGCCTTACTGGTGAGCAAAGATCTGCCAGAAGATTTACTAATAACAGCTTCAGCTTCGTGCTTTCATTTGTCCTGTTATCTGAAGACTGACTTGAAATCATGGTTTCAGAGAAGATATGTGCTGTATTTTTATACAGAAAACTGGACAAAGTAGTGCTGGCAAACTGCTGGCAGCAATTCCTTTTACTAAAAACTAATCCCATTATTCTAATCTGTTGGAAGTTTAACACCCATAAAAACCCACACATATAAAAACATATCTTTGCAGATAATGAGAGATAGATGAAGATCAGCAGTGTCATTTTGGCTCTGCGTCTGCTTTGTTCATTTGCTTATGAGTTTGCTTCTGCTGACTGTGGACAGAGTCATCTGCAGAGTGTCCTTGTTTTATGGGAATGCTGTGCATGCATCGGGAGTGGTAACTCTAGATATTTATGCCCTTTAGCACAGAGCCCTGTGGGATGGGAGTGATTCATCTGCAGGGCTGTAACCCCAGCATCCCTTAACCCTATTGTGAGAGCCTTATTTATGAACTGGAGCCAGCAGCTCTGGCCTAGCATGTGGAGGAGGTGTAGCAGGGCTCTGCACAAACCAAACTCCATGGGCAGTAGTAGCAATCCAGAAGCAGGAACTGATGTTTTGCCAGATGTAATTTACCATGGGAATATCATCTCAGCATAGAAGCTTTTTTTTTGTACTTGCTCTGATTGATGGAGCGGCTTCAAATATTTTCTGCACTCTCCCAGGATAGATGGTACAGACTTATGGATGAAATAGCACCTGATTATTTCCTTTTTGTGACTCCTTTTTTGTGACTCTCACTTATCAAAATTAGGACTCTTAGGAGCATATGCAGCTGATTTAATTCACCAGGCATTTCTGATTAATTCCACAGGATATACTTTTTTCATGAAAATAAATTTCATCAAAAAGGACCAATTATTTTTTGAAACTTCCTTGGAGCTGCAGTGTTTGATATTTGGTCATAACTGCAAACTGGGCTCACAGTATTTGTCTTTAAAATTTAGATATTAGCCCTGATTAATTTTAAGCCCTGTTAAACTCCTACAAATTTTATGGAAAGGAATGGCCAGGTAAGCAAGAGAAATCCAAAGGAATGTATACCCACTCTGATCAAACTTCACAGCTTGAATTTACCTGTCTTCTCAGAAACAAGGATCTCTTTGACAGACAGTGTCACAGAAAAGCAGGCTCACCAAATGCTTGTTAAAAAAGGTTCTTTGGCCGACGTCCTAAATTTGGTATTTTGTTGTCATTTTTTGTTCTATTTTAGGTTTGTGTTAAACAACAAACCTTTTAAGAAGAATTGGAATTTTTTGAAGTCAGTTGTCTCTCTTGTGCTTTCTCTCACTCTGTCTCTAACTCTCTCTGTCTCAGGTGAGAGACTGGCAGGAGGGCTGTCTTAGGCAAAGGCTGAAGATGTAGTTTGAAACATTGCACTACTACTATTCTTTTATAATTACATCATTTTAAGGACTTCCTTTCCCCCCCTCTTTCTTGCAGGCAATGATATATAATAAGATCCTGAGGCTTTCTACATCCAACTTGTCCATGGGAGAGATGACACTGGGACAAATCAATAACTTGGTTGCCATAGAAACCAACCAATTGATGTGGTTCTTGTTCCTGTGCCCCAATCTGTGGGCAATGCCTGTCCAGGTAGAGCATCCCAGTAAGCGCCTGATTTCAGAGATCCTCCTGCCTGGTTGAGGAGAGTGCATGTCTGGGATACTGCTACAAAATCCAGAGGGGAACCTGCACTTCCAACTAAGATTAACAAACAGAAAGGTGGCCCAATGGCTGAAAAGCTGTCTCTCCAAGGGCCAGTGAAGAGAGAAGGGTTTTTTAGCAGGATTTCCATGTCCATGACTTGAAGAATGAGGACCTTTTCCTGTTCGTATTTCTTCCACTGCTGACACAAATCCGTTGCTTTTATTTTGCCACCTGGCATCAGCCCTAAGCATTACTTCTGTAGTGTCCACTTGTAACTGGGTTTTGTGGCAGGACCAACAGCAATTGAATCCTGCTCCACGGCTGAATGTAACAGCAGCATCAACACTGACACTGACAATGCTCGAGGAGCTCTCATCTAAGCACAGTTAGTCACTGAACACTTCTGCTTCTTAACAAGGCTGGGAAAGAAATGGAGGCAAATCTGTAGGAAGGAAAGGCTGAGATGATTTAGCTTGAAAGAAATCTTCCAAAATGCCAATAACTTGGCATTTTGGAAGATTGCCAATAACATGATCTGAGACATGCTGATTTTCCCTGAAGCTTGGACTCCTGTTATCTCTTCAGAATTTTAGCTCAGGGTGTGTTTGGCACGGTCCTTACCTTTCAGTGATCCCACTGACGTTAAAGAATTTTTAAAAGGGGCAGAACCAACTCTTATAGTAGATCTGTTTTGCTGAATTTCCTGACACTGTATCAGTAATCTATTTTATTTGTCAGCAATTACTACTACTGATGGGTTGGGTAGGGTTTAGAGTGTCATTAAATACTTTATGAAAAAAAGGCAAAAAATGCTATATGGAAGTAGAAATTAGAAATAATATATAGGGTCTCATTTCACTGTTTCACATCCTGTGAAGTGGATGGAAGTGTTGCTATCAATACTTTGAAAGTTATTAAATGAACAAGTGATCTGGTTATTGTGGCTAGGTATCGTAATTTGCAGTACAGGAGCCTGGAAAGCTAAATAGTACTTTAAAAATGTCAAACTCCATTGATTCTTACTTCTGACATTGTATAATAAGAAGGGAGATTTCAAGACAGACTTGTTTAAGAGATAAAAGTATGAGATAGGCAACTAATTCTGTATGCCCTCTTATCACTGAGGACATCTCTCTACTGCAAAGTGGAGCTTTTTATAGAAATATTTATATAGCAGCGCTTGAATTAACTCAGGAACCAGAATCACAGCAGTCACACCACAGCCATTCCCAGGTAAGCTTCTGTGGGAAGTGTTCCCAAACCCTTTGCATGCCTAAGGCAGCATTTTCCTCCAGAGCTGCATGGTATTGATGCCTACGCTCAGTTTGTGTCAGTCCCAGCACATCTGCTTTGTGCTCCAGTGCCTGTCTGCAATGTCCCTTTGCCTGCAGTTGCACAGGGACACTACAATAGAATGCAACTGTGGTCCATGACAGACCTAAGACCTCTGAATACTTCCAGAGTGAGGTAAGGAGCTCTAGTGTAAACAGGACTTGAAGCCAAGAACACTGTAAAATGCCTCAGGGCAAGCACCATCATTTTAGTGCTCCTTTAGTTTTGTGGAAACCCAGTCTGGAAAGGCTTCTGGGTTTATTTCCAACACTTTCCAAATGTGATCTCCTGAAGTATGGGCTCAGTTGATTCCTATGAACCATTTTGAACTATTTAAGTGTTTATTAGAAGAACAAACATTTTTTCTCTTGGTGGTTCTGGCATATTGAAATTTACTTTTTTTTTTTTTTTTTCCTGTGTTGTTTTTCTCATCACAGATAATAATGGGTGTGATCCTCCTCTATAACCTGTTGGGAGTGAGCGCCTTGGTCGGGGCTGCTGTCATTGTTCTCTTAGCCCCCATCCAGTACTTCATAGCCACCAAGCTGGCTGAGGCTCAGAAGAGCACTCTTGTAAGTGAATTATTTTAGTAATATTTGTGATCCAGAAATGAGAACATGGTTTCTGGGTTCTGTTCTTGTAGTTAGTGAAAACCACTGTGTGCATTTGGGCCAGCCATCCCTCAGTTTCACTGCCCCTCCCTGTCTGTTTTTCTGTGTCTCAGTTTCTCTTCCTTCCTCAAAATCCGTCAGAAGAGAATCTCAGAAAAGTATGTGAGTCTTGACCTGCCCTCTCTACAATGAGTATTTTTAATCCAACTAACACAATTTTGTCTGAATTCCATTCCATTAGAGTGTTATTCCCATATGCAGATGTTGTATTTCATGGGATGTTAGCAAACAGTGCAAATGACTGATAAATTGTAATAGGAAAGTATTAAAGAATGTGTGCAACCTCCCTCTGTAAAGTCTAGAGACATTTTACTCTCAGCCAAAGCTTTGGTATTCTCTAAAAATCAGTTGGCACTGCTGGATTATTATCTATTCATATCTAAATTCTTCAGTGCTGTAAGTTTGTTTTTCTGCCTCATTTATTTCACCAATTAGAAATGTTTCCTGCTCCTTTGTCTAATTTTTAACTTTATTGCTGTGACCCTTGAACTTTTTAAGTAAGTCTTTCATGCTTAAGTTGCCAAATATTTAGAGGTCCTTTTTGTCTCAATATTTGTTAAACAAATTATTGATGCATGGATCTAATTGTCAGCATACTTCAATCCTGTTGAGTTGTGCCAGTTTTTATAACCTGTACAAATTGTACAGAGAATTTTTCTCTGCATAATTTCAGAAATAATCCCAGTCTTTCCTGATGCTCTATTCTGACTTTCTCTGATTCATCTTTTGGATTATGATTTTACCAAAACTCATGATTTTACCAAAAGTTATGATTACTGTTTACTGGTGAAGGGAAACTAGCCAAATACATTGATAATTATCTTGCTTATTTTCACAACTGGATCCCAGAATGATTCTTGCATCAGCAAATATACACATTTAGGTTTCTGTCTATTGTTATGGACACCATTGACCTACTAACCCACCTCCCTGAGTTTCATCCTCTCTTTGAAGGACTGGAATGTTTTGAGTTATTTTCTTTGCAGAAAAGGGTCACTTAATTTCCCCTAATGGTTGTAAATATTTTAATACCTCAAAAGAAAATGAAATTTTATATTATTTTTCCCAGTATGGCATCTGTACAAAATCACAAACAAACAAAATTTGTTTTTTTAGTGAGGAGAAAAGAGGTTTGTCATTAAGATTACAAATAGTTATCAATTTTTTTCCCTGGTTTTCTCTTGAAATGAAGGACTATTCTACTGAGAGACTAAAGAAAACCAATGAGATACTCAAAGGCATTAAGCTATTAAAGCTGTATGCCTGGGAGCACATATTTTGTACAAGTGTGGAAGAAACGAGAATGAAAGAGCTCACCAGTCTCAAAACCTTTGCACTTCATACTTCTCTTTCCAGTAAGTAACTGTCTTTTTAGTGCTCAGAAAAGTATCCTATTTTTCATGTCAGCATTCCTCCCAACTTCAACTGAAGACAGATGCAGGTGTGCCTGTGACACTTCTGTCTGTGTGTAATGTCATTAAAATAAAAAGGCGTGATAAATACATAACACAGAAATTCGAAAGGATACACTACATATTGTTGATTTTTTTTTTTTTTTCAGTAAGTTTTCTGTTACCTTCATTGTGACATTACAGCTACAAATTGCTTTATAGTAAGGGGACTCCAGATAATACTGGCAGCTGTGACTGCAGCAAAGATAAAATGTGTTTTCTGCATATAAATTGTCTTTTATGAAATGTAAAAGGATTGAGTAATGCTTTACTTGTGTTTCATATTAATTGTGTACTTAATGATTTTTATCTTAGTTTAGTAGAGTAGACAAATGAGAGAATTTCATGGCTTATTTGTTGGTGTGTTTAAGTTCTATGTCTCTCAGGGAAGGAAATGTTTTCCTGCAGACTAATTATCCTTTTGGAGTTTAAATTACTTGAATTGGAAATAACTGGATTGTTTTAGTGTCATACACTTATTATAAAATTGATTTTTCTTATTTCCTATAATCTGATACTTACTTTATTTCTCTTCCCCAGTTTTTATGAATGCAGCCATACCAATAGCAGCTGTTCTTGCAGTAAGATATGGATTTTTTTTCAGTTTTACTTATAAAAAAGGTAGAGGAAAGTGGGGGGAGGGGGTGTAAAAATGAAGTCCACCATTGTTATTGTAGGACATATTCATAAAACCAGCAGATGAATTAAGGGGCCCCTGATAACTGTAGGAGAACATAACACTGGACGCTTTCATTCCCAGCAGGTTCATTGGTAAAGAGAAAAATAATTTTTTACTATAAGAAAAAAAATCATTAGATCTCGAATTTTTTATTAAAATGGAGAGGAGAGGGAGAGGGAGAGGGAGAGGGAGAGGGAGGTGCGGGAAGGTACAGGAAGGTGCGGGAAGGTACGGGAAGGTGCGGAAAGGTGCGGAAAGGAAAGGTGCGGAAAGGAAAGGTGCGGAAAGGTGCGGAAAGGTGCGGAAAGGTGCGGAAAGGAAAGGTGCGGAAAGGAAAGGAAAGGTGCGGAAAGGAAAGGTGTGGAAAGGAAAGGTGCGGAAGGGAAAGGAAGGGAAAGGAAAGGTGCGGAAAGGAAAGGAAAGGTGCGGAAAGGAAAGGAAAGGTGAGGAAAGGAAAGGAAAGGTGAGGAAAGGAAAGGAAAGGAAAGGAAAGGAAAGGAAAGGAAAGGAAAGGAAAGGAAAGGAAAGGAAAGGAAAGGAAAGGAAAGGAAAGGAAAGGAAAGGAAAGGAAAGGAAAGGAAAGGAAAGGAAAGGAAAGGAAAGGAAAGGAAAGGAAAGGAAAGGAAAGGAAAGGAAAGGAAAGGTGCGGAAAGGAAAGGTGCGGAAAGGAAAGGAAAGGTGCGGAAAGGAAAGGTGCGGAAAGGTGCGGAAAGGTGCGGAAAGGTGCGGAAAGGTGCGGAAAGGTGCGGAAAGGAAAGGAAAGGAAAGGAAAGGAAAGGAAAGGAAAGGTGCGGAAAGGAAAGGAAAGGTGCGGAAAGGAAAGGAAAGGAAAGGTGCGGAAAGGAAAGGTGCGGAAAGGTGCGGAAAGGAAAGGTGCGGAAAGGTGCGGAAAGGAAAGGAAAGGAAAGGAAAGGAAAGGAAAGGAAAGGAAAGGAAAGGTGCGGAAAGGAAAGGAAAGGAAAGGAAAGGAAAGGAAAGGAAAGGAAAGGAAAGGAAAGGAAAGGAAAGGAAAGGAAAGGAAAGGAAAGGAAAGGAAAGGAAAGGAAAGGAAAGGAAAGGAAAGGAAAGGAAAGGAAAGGAAAGGTGCGGAAAGGAAAGGAAAGGAAAGGAAAGGAAAGGAAAGGAAGGAAAGGAAAGGAAAGGAAAGGAGCGGAAAGGTGCTGAAAGGAAAGGTGCGGAAAGGAAAGGAAAGGAAAGGAAAGGAAAGGAAAGGAAAGGAAAGGAAAGGTGCGGAAAGGAGCGGAAAGGTGCGGAAAGGTGCGGAAATGTTCGGAAAGGAAAGGTGCGGAAAGGAAAGGTGCGGAAAGGTGCGGAAAGGAAAGGAAAGGAAAGGAAAGGAAAGGAAAGGAAAGGAAAGGAAAGGAAAGGAAAGGAAAGGAAAGGTGCGGAAAGGAAAGGTGCGGAAAAGGAACGGAAAGGAAAGGAAAGGAAAGGAAAGGAAAGGAAAGGAAAGGAAAGGAAAGGAAAGGAAAGGAAAGGAAAGGAAAGGAAAGGAAAGAAAGGAAAGGAAAGGAAAGGAAAGGAAAGGAAAGGAAAGGAAAGGAAAGGAAAGGTGCGGAAAGGAAAGGTGCGGAAAGGAAAGGTGCGGAAAGGAAAGGTGCGGAAAGGAAAGGAAAGGTGCGGAAAGGAAAGGTGCGGAAAGGAAAGGAAAGGAAAGGAAAGGAAAGGTGCGGAAAGGTGCGGAAAGGTGCGGAAAGGAAAGGAAAGGAAAGGAAAGGAAAGGAAAGAAAGGAAAGGAAAGGAAAGGAAAGGAAAGGAAAGGAAAGGAAAGGAAAGGAAAGGAAAGGAAAGGAAAGGAAAGGAAAGGTGCGGAAAGGAAAGGAAAGGTGCGGAAAGGTGCGGAAAGGTGCGGAAAGGAAAGGAAAGGAAAGGAAAGGAAAGGAAAGGAAAGGAAGGTGCGGAAAGGAAAGGAAAGAAAGGAAAGGTGCGGGAAGGGAAGGTGCGGGAAGGTGCGGGAAGGGAAGGAAAGGAAAGGAAAGGAAAGGAAAGGAAAGGAAAGGAAAGGAAAGGAAAGGAAAGGAAAGGAAAGGAAAGGAAAGAAAGGAAAGGAAAGGAAAGGAAAGGAAAGGAAAGGAAAGGAAAGGAAAGGAAAGGAAAGGAAAGGAAAGGTGCGGAAAGGAATGGTGCGGAAAGGTGCGGAAAGGTGCGGAAAGGTGCGGAAAGGTGAGGAAAGGTAGGGAAAGGTGAGGAAGGAAAGGTGCGGAAAGGAAAGGTGCGGAAAGGGTGCGGAAAGGTGCGGAAAGGTGCGGAAAGGTGCGGAAAGGTGCGGAAAGGTGCGGAAAGGAAAGAAAGGAAAGAAAGGAAGAGAAAGGAAAGGAAAGGAAAGGAAAGGAAGGAAAGGATGCGGAAAGGAAAGGAAAGGTGCGGAAGGAAAGGAAAGGGGCGGAAAGGAAAGGAAAGGAAAGGTGCGGAAAGGAAAGGTGCGGAAAGGTGCGGAAAGGAAAGGTGCGGAAGGAAAGTGCGGAAAGGAAAGGTGCGGAAAGGAAAGGTGCGGAAAGGGAAAGGAAAGGTGCGGAAAGGAAAGGAAAGGAAAGGAAAGGAAAGGAAAGGAAAGGAAAGGAAAGGAAAGGAAAGGAAAGGAAAGGAAAGGAAAGGAAAGGAAAGGAAAGGAAAGGAAAGGAAAGGTGCGGAAAGGAAAGGAAAGGAAAAGGAAAGGAAAGGAAAGGAAAGGAAAGGAAAGGAAAGGAAAGGAGCGGAAAAGTGCTGAAAGGAAAGGTGCGGAAAGGAAAGGAATGGTGCGGAAAGGAAAGGTGCGGAAAGGAGCGGAAAGGTGCGGAAAGGTGCGGAAATGTTCGGAAAGGAAAGGTGCGGAAAGGAAAGGTGCGGAAAGGTGCGGAAAGGAAAGGTGCGGAAAGGAAAGGAAAGGAAAGGAAAGGAAAGGAAGGAAAGGAAAGGAAAGGAAAGGAAAGGAAAGGAAGGAAAGGGAAAGGATGCGGAAAGGAACGGAAAGGAAAGGAAAGGAAAGGAAAGGAAAGGAAAGGGAAAGGAAAGGAAAGGAAAGGAAAGGTGCGGAAAGGAAAGGTGCGGAAAGGAAAGGGCGGAAAGGAAAGGAAAGGAAAGGAAAGGAAAGGAAAGGTAAGGAAAGGTGCGGAAAGGAAAGGTGCCGGAAAGGAAAGGTGCGGAAAGGAAAGGAAAGGTGCGGAAAGGAAAGGTGCGGAAAGGAAAGGAAAGGAAAGGAAAAGGAAAGGAAAGGTGCGGAAAGGAAGGAAAGGAAAGGAAAGGAAAGGAAGGAAGGAAAGGAAAGGAAAGGAAAGGAAAGGAAAGGAAAGGAAGAAGGAAAAGGAAGGAAAGGAAAGGAAAAGGAAAGGAAAGGTGCGGAAAGGAAAGGAAAGGGGAGGCGGAAAGGTGCGGAAAGGTGCGGAAAGGTGCGGAAAGGAAAGGAAAGGAAAGGAAAGGAAGGGTGCGAAAGGAAAGGAAAGGAAGGGAAAGAAAGGAAAGGAAAGGAAAGGAAAGGAAGGAAAGGAAAGGAAAGGAAAGGAAAGGAAAGGAAAGGAAAGGTGCGGAAAGGAAAGGAAAGGAAAGGAAAGGAAGGAAAGGAAAGGAAAGGAAAGGAAAGGTGCGGAAGGGAAGGTGCGGGAAGGTGCGGGAAGGAAAGGAAAGGAAAGGAAAGGAAAGGAAAGGAAAGGAAAGGAAAGGAAAGGAAAGGAAAGGAAAGGAAGGAAAGGAAAGGAAGGAAAGGAAAGGAAAGGAAAGGAAAGGAAAGGAAAGGAAAGGAAAGGAAAGGAAAGGAAAGGAAAGGAAAGGAAAGGTGCGGAAAGGAAAGGTGCGGAAAGGTGCGGAAAGGAAAGGTGCGGAAGGAAAGGTGCGGAAAGGAAAGGTGCGGAAAGGTGCGGAAGAGGTGCGGAAAGGAAAGGAAAGGAAAGGAAAGGAAAGGAAAGGAAAGGAAAGAAAGGAAAGGTGCGGAAAGGAAAGGTGCGGAAAGGAAAGGTGCGGAAAGGAAAGGTGCGGAAAGGAAAGGTGCGGAAAGGTGCGGAAAGGTGCGGAAAGGAAAGGTGCGGAAAGGTGCGGAAAGGAAAGGTGCGGAAAGGAAAGGTGCGGAAAGGAAAGGTGCGGAAAGGAAAGGTGCGGAAAGGAAAGGTGCGGAAAGGAAAGGTGCGGAAAAGGGAAAGGTGCGGAAAGGAAAGGAAAGGAAAGGAAAGGAAAGGAAAGGGAAAGAAAGGAAAGGAAAGGAAGGAAAGGTGCGGAAAGGAAAGGTGCGGAAGGAAAGGTGCGGAAAGGAAAGGTGCGGAAAGGAAAGGTGCGGAAAGGTGCGGAAAGGAAAGGTGCGGAAAGGAAAGGTGCGGAAAGGAAAGGTGCGGAAAGGAAGGAAAGGAAAGGAAAGGAAAGAAAGGAAAGGAAAGGAAAGGAAAGGAAAGGAAAGGAAAGAAAGGAAAGGAAAGGAAAGGATGCGGAAAGGAAAAGGAAAGGAAAGGAAAGGAAAGGAAAGGAAAGGAAAGGAAAGAAAGGAAAGGAAAGGAAAGAAAGGAAAGGTGCGGAAAGGAAAGGTGCGAAAGGGAAAGGTGCGGAAAGGACAGGTGCGGAAAGGAAAGGTGCGGAAAGGAAGGTGCGGAAAGGACAGGTGCGGAAAGGAAGGTGCGGAAAGGAAAGGTGCGGAAAGGAAAGGTGCGGAAAGGAAAGGAAAGGTGCGGAAAGGAAAGGTGCGGAAGGAAAGTGCGGAAAGGAAGGAAGAAAGGAAAGGAAAGGAAAGGAAAGGAAAGGAAAGAAAAGGAAAGGGAAAGGAAAGGAAAGGAAAGGAAAAGGAAAGGAAAGGAAGGTGCGGAAAGGAAAGGTGCGGAAAGGAAAGGAAAGAAGGAAAGGAAAGGAAAGGAAAGGAAAGGAAAAGGAAAGGAAAGGAAAGGAAAGGTGCGGAAAGGTGCGGAAGGTGCGGAAAGGTGCGGAAAGGAAAGGAAAGGAAAGGAAGGAAAGGAAAGGAAAGGAAAGGAAAGGAAAGGTGCGGAAAGGAAAGGAAAGGTGCGGAAAGGAAAGGAAAGGTGCGGAAAGGAAAGAAAGGTAAGGAAAGGAAAGGAAAGGAAAGGAAAGGAAAGGAAAGGAAAGGAAAGGAAGGAAAGGAAAGGAAAGGAAAGGAAAGGAAAGGAAAGGTGCGGAAAGGTGCGGAAAGGAAAGGTGCGGAAAGGAAAGGTGCGGAAAGGAAAGGGGAAAGGTGCGGAAAGAAAGGTGCGGAAAGGAAAGGTGCGGAAAGGAAAGGTGACGGAAAGGAAAGGAAAGGTGCGGAAAGGAAAGGAAAGGTGCGGAAAGGAAAGAAGGTGCGGAAAGGAAAGGAAAAGGAAAAGGAAAGGAAAGGAAAGGAAAGGAAAGGAAAGGAAAGGAAAGGAGCGGAAAGGTGCGGAAAGGAAAGGTGCGGAAAAGGAAAGGAAAGGTGCGGAAAGGAAAGGTGCGGGAAAGGAGCGGAAAGGTGCGGAAAGGTGCGGAAATGTGCGGAAAGGAAAGGTGCGGAAAGGTGCGGAAAGGTGCGGAAAGGTGCGGAAAGGTGCGGAAAGGTGCGGAAAGGAAAGGAAAGGAAAGGAAAGGAAAGGAAAGGAAAGGAAAGGAAAGGAAAGGAAGGTGCGGAAAGGAAAGGTGCGGAAAGGAACGGAAAGGAAAGGAAAGGAAAGGAAAGGAAAGGAAAGGAAAGGAAAGGAAAGGAAAGGAAAGAAAGGAAAGGAAAGGAAAGGAAAGGAAAGGAAAGGGAAAGGAAGGAAAGGAAAGAAAGAAAGGAAAGGAAAGGAAAGGTGCGGAAAGGAAAGGAAAGGTGCGGAAAGGAAAGGAAAGGTGCGGAAAGGAAAGGAAAGGTGCGGAAAGGAAAGGAAAGGAAAGGAAAGGAAAGGAAAGAAAGGAAAGGAAAGGAAAGGAAAGGAAAGGAAAGGAAAGGAAAGGAAAGGAAAGGAAAGGAAAGGACAGGTGCGGAAAGGAAAGGTGCGGAAAGGTGCGGAAAGGAGCGGAAAGGTGCGGAAAGGAAAGGTGCGGAAAGGAAGGTGGCGAAAGGAAAGGAAAGGTGCGGAAAGGAAAGGTGCGGAAAGGAAAGGTGCGGAAAGGAAAGGAAAGGAAAGGTGCGGAAAGGAAAGGAAAGGTGCGGAAAGGAAAGGAAAGGAAAGGAAAGGAAGGAAAGGAAAGGAAAGGAAAGGAAAGGAAAGGAAAGGAAAGGAAAGGAAAGGAAAGGGAAAGGAAGGAAAGGAAAGGAAAGGAAAGGAAAGGAAAGGAAAGGAGGGAAAGGAAAGGAAAGGTGCGGAAAGGAAAGGGAAAGGTGCGGAAAGGAAAAAGGTGCGGAAAGGAAAGGTGCGGAAAGGAAAGGTGCGGAAAAGGAAAGGTGCGGAAAGGAAGGAAAGGAAAGGAAAGGAAAGGAAAGGAAAGGAAAGGAAAGAGGAAAGGAAAGGAAAGGAAAGTGCGGAAAGGAAGGAAAGGTGCGGAAAGGAAAGGAAAGGAGCGGAAAGGAAAGGTGCGGAAAGGAAAGGTGCGGAAAGGAAAGTGCGGAAAGGTGCGGAAAGGTGCGGAAAGGTGCGGAAAGGAAAGGAAAGGAAAGGAAAGGAAAGGAAAGGAAAGGAAAGGAAAGGAAAGGAAAGGAAAGGAAAGGAAAGGAAAGGTGCGAAAGGAAAGGAAAGGAAAGGAAAGGAAAGGAAAGGAAAGGAAAAGGAAAGGAAAGGAAAGGAAAGGAAAGGAAAGGAAAGGAAAGGTGCGGAAAGGAAAGGAAAGGAAAGGAAAGGAAAGGAAAAGGAAAGGAAAGGAAAGGAAAGGAAAGGAAAGGAAAGGAAAGGAAAGGAAAGGAAAGGAAAGGTGCGGGAAGGAAAGGAAAGGTGCGGGAAGGGAAGGGGCGGGAAGGTGCGGGAAGGTGCGGGAAGGTGCGGGAAGGGAAGGGAAGGGAAGGAAGGAAAGGAAAGGAAAGGAAAGGAAAGGAAAGGAAAGGAAAGGAAAGGAAAGGAAGGAAAGAAAGGAAAGGAAAGGAAAGGAAAGGAAAGGAAAGGAAAAGGAAAGGAAAGGAAAGGTGCGGAAAGGAAAGGTGCGGAAAGGAAAGGTGCGGAAAGGAAAGGTGCGGAAAGGTGCGGAAAGGAAAGGAAAGGTGCGGAAAGGGAAAGGTGCGGAAAGGAAAGGTGCGGAAAGGAAAGGTGCGGAAGGAAAGGAAAGGAAAGGTGCGGAAAGGAAAGGAAAGGAAGGAAAGGAAAGGAAAGGAAAGGAAAGGAAAGGAAAGGTGCGGAAAGGAAAGGTGCGGAAAGGTGCGGAAAGGAAAGGTGCGGAAAGGAAAGGTGCGGAAAGGTGCGGAAAGGTGCGGAAAGGAAAGGTGCGGAAAGGTGCGGAAAGGAAAGGTGCGGAAAGGAAAGGTGCGGAAAGGAAAGGAAAGGTGCGGAAAGAAAGGAAAGGAAAGGAAAGGAAAGGAAAGGAAAGGAAAGGAAAGGAAAGGAAAGGAAAGGAAAGGAAAGGAAAGAAAGGAAAGGAAGGAAGGAAAGGAAAGGAAAGGAAAGGAAAGGAAAGAAAGGTGCGGAAAGGAAAGGAAAGGAAAGGTGCGGAAAGGAAAGGTGCGGAAAGGAAAGGTGCGGAAAGGAAAGGTGCGGAAAGGAAAGGAAAGAAAGGAAAGGAAAGGAAAGGAAAGGAAAGGAAAGGAAAGGAAAGGAAAGGAAAGGAAAGTGCGGAAAGGAAAGGTGCGGAAAGGAAAGGTGCGGAAAGGACAGGTGCGGAAAGTAAAGGTGCGGAAAGAAAGGTGCGGAAAGGACAGGTGCGGAAAGGAAAGGTGCGGAAAGGAAAGGTGCGGAAAGGAAAGGAAAGGAAAGGTGCGGAAAGGAAAGGAAAGGAAAGGAAAGGAAAGGAAAGGAAAGGAAGGAAAGGAAAGGAAAGGAAAGGGAAAGGAAAGGAAAGGAAAGGTGCGGAAAGGAAAGGTGCGGGAAGGAAAGGAAAGGTGCGGAAAGGGAAAGGAAAGGTGCGGAAAGGAAAGGAAAGGAAAGGAAAGGAAAGGAAAGGAAAGGAGAGGAAAGGAAAGGTGCGGAAAGGAAAGGTGGCGGAAAGGAAAGGTGCGGAAAGGGAAAGGTGCGGAAAGGTGCGGAAAGGTGCGGAAAGGTGCGGAAAGGTGAGAGAAAGCGGAAAGGAAAGGAAAGGAAAGGAAAGGAAAGGAAAGGTGCGGAAAGGTGCGGAAAGGAAGGAAAGGTGCGGAAAGGAAAGGAAGGAAAGGAAAGGAAAGGAAAGGAAAGGAAAGGAAAGGAAAGGAAAGGAAAGGAAAGGAAAGGAAAGGAAAGGAAAGAAAGGAAAGGAAAGGTGCGGAAAGGTGCGGAAAGGAAAGGTGTGGAAAGGAAAGGTGCGGAAAGGAAAGGTGCGGAAAGGTGCGGAAAGGAAAGGTGCGGAAAGGAAAGGTGCGGAAAGGAAAGGTGCGGAAAGGAAAGGAAAGGGAAAGGAAAGGTGCGGAAAGGAAAGGTGCGGAAGGAAAGGTGCGGAAAGGAAAGGAAAGGAAAGGAAAGGAAAGGAAAGGAAAGGAAAGGAAAGGAAAAGGAAAGGAAAGGAAAGGAAAGGAAAGGAAAGGAAAGGAAAGGAAAGGAGCGGAAAGGTGCGGAAAGGAAAGGTGCGGAAAGGAAAGGAAAGGTGCGGAAAGGAAAGGTGCGGAAAGGAGCGGAAAGGTGCGGAAAGGTGCGGAAATGTGCGGAAAGGAAAGGTGCGGAAAGGTGCGGAAAGGTGCGGAAAGGTGCGAGAAAGGAAAGGAAAGGAAAGGAAAGGAAGGAAAGGAAAGGAAAGGAAAAGGAAAGGAAAGGAAAGGAAAGGTGCGGAAAGGAAAGGTGCGGAAAGGAAAGGTGCGGAAAGGAAAGGTGCGGAAAGGAAAGGAAAGGAAAGGAAAGGAAAGGAAAGGAAAGGAAAGGAAAGGAAAGGAAAGGAAAGGAAAGGAAAGGAAAGAAGGAAAGGAAAGGAAAGGAAAGGAAAGGTGCGGAAAGGAAAGGAAAGGTGCGGAAAGGAAAGGAAAGGTGCGGAAAGGAAAGGAAAGGTGAGGAAAGGAAAGGAAAGGAAAGGAAAGGAAAGGAAAGGAAAGGAAAGGAAAGGAAAGGAAAGGAAAGGAAAGGAAAGGAAAGGAAAGGAAAGGAAAGGAAAGGAAAGGAAAGGAAAGGAAAGGAAAGGAAAGGAAAGGAAAGGTGCGGAAAGGTGCGGAAAGGTGCGGAAAGGAAAGGAAAGGAAAGGAAAGGAAAGGTGCGGAAAGGTGCGGAAAGGTGCGGAAAGGAAGGTGCGGGAAAGGAAAGGTGCGGAAAGGAAAGGTGCGGAAAGGAAAGAAAGGAAAGGTGCGGAAAGAAAGGAAAGGAAAGGAAAGGAAAGGAAAGGAAAGGAAAGGAAAGGAAAAGGAAAGGAAAGGAAGGAGGAAAGGAAAGGAAAGGTGCGGAAAGGAAAGGTGCGGAAAGGACAGGTGCGGAAAGGAAAGGTGCGGAAAGGAAAGGTGCGGAAAGGTGCGGAAAGGTGCGGAAAGGTGCGGAAAGGTGCGAAAGGAAAGGAAAGGTGCGGAAAGGTGCGGAAAGGTGCGGAAAGGTGCGGAAAGGAAAGGAAAGGAAAGGAAAGGAAAGGTGCGGAAAGGAAAGGAAAGGAAAGGAAAGGAAAGGAAAGGAAAGGAAAGGAAAGGAAAGGAAAGGAAAGGAAAGGAAAGGAAAGGAAAGGAAAGGAAAGGAAAGGAAAGGAAAGGAAAGGTGCGGAAAGGAAAGGAAAGGAACGGAAAGGAAAGGAAAGGAAAGGAAAGGAAAGGAAAGGAAAGGAAAGGTGCGGAAAGGAAAGGTGCGGAAAGGAACGGAAAGGAAAGGAAAGGAAAGGAAAGGAAAGGAAAGGAAAGGAAAGGAAAGGAAAGGAAAGGAAAGGAAAAGAAAGGTGCGGAAAGGAAAGGAAAGGAAAGGAAAGGAAAGGAAAGGAAAGGAAAGGAAAGGAAAGGAAAGGAAAGAAAGGATAGGAAAGGAAAGGAAAGGAAAGGAAAGGTGCGGAAAGGAAAGGAAAGGAAAGGTGCGGAAAGGGAAAGGTGCGGAAAGGTGCGGAAAGGAAAGGAAAGGAAAGGTGCGGAAAGGTGCGGAAAGGAAAGGTGCGGAAAAGGTGCGGAAAGGTGCGGAAAGGTGCGGAAAGTGCGGAAAGGAAAGGAAAGGAAAGGAAAGGAAAGGAAAGGAAAGGAAAGGAAAGGAAAGGTGCGGAAAGGAAAGGAAAGGAAAGGAAAGGAAAGGAAAGAAGGAAAGGAAAGGAAAGGAAAGGAAAGGAAAGGAAAGGAAAGGAAAGGAAAGGAAAGGAAAGGAAAGGAAAGGAAAGGAAGGGAAAGGAAAGGTGCGGAAAGGAAAGGAAAGGTGGCGGAAAGGAAAGGAAAGGTGCGGAAAGGAAAGGAAAGGAAAGGAAAGGTGCGGAAAGGAAAGGAAAGGTGCGGAAAGGAAAGGTGCGGAAAGGAAAGGTGCGGAAAGGTGCGGAAAGGTGCGGAAAGGGAAAGGAAAGGAAAGGTGCGGAAAGGAAAGGAAAGGAAAGGTGCGGAAAGGTGCGGAAAGGTGCGGAAAGGAAAGGAAAGGAAAGGAAAGGAAAGGAAAGGAAAGGAAAGGAAAGGAAAGGAAAGGAAAGGGAAAGGAAAGGAAAGGAAAGAAAGGAAAGGAAAGGAAAGGAAAGAAAGGAAAGGAAAGGAAAGGAAAGGTGCGGAAAGGAAAGGTGCGGAAAGGTGCGGAAAGGAAAGGTGCGGAAAGGAAAGGTGCGGAAAGGAAAGGTGCGGAAAGGAAAGGAAAGGTGCGGAAAGGAAAGGAAAGGTGCGGAAAGGAAAGGTGCGGAAAGGAAAGGTGCGGAAAGGAAAGGTGCGGAAAGGAAGGCAGTGAGGAAAGGAAAGGAAAGGAAAGGAAAGAAGGAAAGGAAAGGAAAGGAAAGGAAGGAAAGGAAGGAAAGAAAGGAAAGGTGCGGAAAAGGAAAGGAAAGGTGACGGAAAGGTGCGAAAGGTGCGGAAAGGTGCGGAAAGGTGAGGAAAGGTGCGAAAAGGAAAGGTGGGAAGGAAGGAAAGGAAAGGGGGAAAGGTGCGGAAAGGAATGTGCGGAAAGGTGCGGAAAGGTGCGAAAGGGTGCGGACAGTGCGGAAAGGTGCGGAAAGGTGCGGAAAGGCGGGAAGTGCGGAAAGGAAAGGAAAGGTGCGGAAAGGTGCGGAAAGGAAAGGTGCGGAAAGGAAAGGTGCGGAAAGGAAAGGTGCGGAAAGGTGCGGAAAGGTGCGGAAAGGAAAGGAAAGGAAAGGAAAGGAAAGGAAAGGAAAGGAAAGGAAAGGAAAGGTGCGGAAAGGAAAGGTGCGGAAAGGAAAGGAAAGGAAGGAAAGGAAAGGAAAGGAAAGGAAAGGAAAGGAAAGGAAAGGAAGAAGGAAAGGAAAGGAAAGGAAAGGAAAGGAAAGGAAAGGAAAGGAAAGGAAAGGAAAGGAAAGGAAAGGAAAGGAAAGGAAAGGAAAGGAAAGGAAGAATTATTATAACTTGAACGAAGACACATTTTCTTTTCTCCTTAGCAGCAAACTCATTCTTTTTCAAAAAGCATTATGAGGCATCATGGAAGTTTTCAAGAAATGGTCCTCTGCAGTTTAAAGAGGAATAAATTTTTCTTGTCCTCTAGCCAGGTTTAGGTCTCAGCCTCATGCACTAGAGGAACTATGTCATGGTGGTCAGTAAGGGGCTTTCATAGACCAAAGTTTGAGGGCAGAGTGTGCTGAGTGTGTGTACAAGAACTGGACCATTTATGACCAGAATTCTGCTTCTGTGAAAAAAAACCCTAAGATTTGTTAGATTCTTACTAACTTTTTTTTCTGGTTTGTGTGTTTCTGTAAACCCTAAATTCAATTACAAATCAAATTTATAATCAAAAATGCTAGATTTTACAATGAAAACTTTTTCACTCTTCAATGTGTAAACCTCTTGAAATCACTGGCAGGATTTTAAAATCTATTTCACTTTACCAGAACACACCTTTTTCTTCAGTTTATCCTGATTCACAGTGAACTGAGGTAGCTATTAGCTTTAGCTGAGCAAAATATTTTGCTTGCTGTCCTTGTCCATCTAATTCAATAGTGCTTGTCCTGACATGCTCTTTCTCTGATGTGACAGACTTTTGTGACTTATGCATACACCAATGACAAGCCATTGCAGCCTGCCCAGGCATTTGCATCCCTTTCACTGTTCCACATTCTGGTCACACCTCTGTTCCTGCTGTCCACCGTGGTTCGTTTTGCAGTCAAGGCCATCGTGAGGTAAGTGGTCCTTCTCCTTCCTCCAACTCCTGAACACTCATGTTCAGTACCAGAAAAGGTTGTTTCCATGTGCTCATGTGGAAGAGTGTTATGAGGTGGGACTCTGATACTAAAGATGTGAGAGAAATCAGAGTCACCCTTCTTTTTTACTCCATGACACAGAGACAAAGAAACAGCACAGGAAGGACAGGGAGCTGCTGCAGCCAGGCCAGAGCAGGGACACCAAGGGGATCAGAGGGATGGAGCAGCTCTGCTGGGAGGAAAGGCTGAGGGAACAATTGGGATTGTTCAGCCTGGAGAAGAGAAGGCTTTGGGGTGACCTCATTGTGGCCTTGCAGTGCCTGAAGGGAGCCCACGGGAAAGATGGAGAGAGACTCTTGATAAGGGCCTAGAGTGACAGGGGAAAGGCAGAATGGCTTCACACTGACCGAGGGCAGGTTTAGATTGGGTATCAGGAAGAAATTGTTCCCTGTCAGGATGCTGAGGCCCTGGCACAGATTGCCCAGAGCAGCTGTGGCTGCCCCAGCCCTGGAAGTGTCCCAGGCCAGGTTGGATGGTGCTCTGAGCAACCTGGACTAGTGGAAGGTGTCCCTGCCCATGGCTGGGGGATAACAACAAGGTGGTCTTTAAGATTCTTTCCAACCTATGCCATTCTGTGATTCTATGATTGCTAATGTTCCATTGTTTTTACAATTTCACTAACTTTAGCAGTTTGGATTCAGAGCTGCACTGAATTGGGAGATGCTCCTCCTCTTACACTCCCACCACTGATCTTCCCTAGCACTTTCTGGGCTCTTGTCAGCACTGAGGGGGTGAGAGAGCCTCTCTAGCAAGACCAGCCCAGCTGAAGCAAGGAAGAGTAACTGGCTTAACCCTACCTCCACATAAAGTACATTGGGCTATAAGTGAGAATTTAATGATGTCCTGCATCCTGTCCCAAGTATTTATTTCTGTAAAACAGCCCAAGAGAGCAGCTTCCTTCATGCTGGGCTATAGAGCACTTAATCTTGAAGGAGCAGATTGGTATAAGTCAAATTTCAGGCTTTTGGGTGTTGTGTCAGAAGCCTGTAAGGACAAAGTCACAGTCATAGGGTGGTTATGCAGACCTACACACTGCCAAGATGTCCCAAGAGGTGCAAAATGACACCTGGCTGGCAGTAGAGTGTCAGATGCCAAGCACTAGCAGGATGTGAAGACAGAATTAATCTTCCCGCTCAGAAACATCATTCCTTCATGCCAAGGCTGAGGCACATTGGCAAACATTGTGCTCTCACTGCTTTTTTTTGGTGGGTAATGGTAATACCAAATAGCAGTCTAGGGGACTTCAGGCTCCACAGCTGTCATTTGCCAGTGACACGGTGACTTTAAAAAACAAAAATAATTAAACAGAGTTGATTTTTATCAAAGCAGCAGCAGGAGCAAGGCCACATGAGATGTTTTCCCTAGGTTGAAAATTACTTCTGAGTAGTGGAAAATCTCCAGGCTCCTCTATAAATCATCCAAGCCTCTACATCTCTGTACTATGTTTAGCATAGCCCTAATATCAGAATGGTGTGTACATTTTCTTTAACACTGCTGGCCACCCCTCAGGGCAATATTTAAAGTCCAGTTTTGCCGAAACAAACTGTATCCTTTGTCAAACTCATTTCCTAACATCTTTCTCCCATGAACATCATGTCCCCAGAAGTGAAGGATAAAGAATACGTATTTGGCCACTCCATAGCTTCTTCCTCAATCAAATACATACATGAATATGTGCTTACTATTATTGTAATTAAGAGCTTATACTTTGGTTAGAATCTCAACTTCTGTTCAAAAGTAGTTCTAGTGTTACTAAATCTTCTGAGGGTACCTCATTCAAATGCAAAATAAGAGTTGGTGTCATTTTAGGTGCATGATCTAAACAAGGTCTTGTATCTTTTACAAGAAAATTAATTCTTTCTTAGCCCCTTATGTATGACTGAAATTCTGATATGGAAACATCAGAATTTATGGAGGACATAAATTTTCTGTTCAAGAGAGGAGATAGGAACAGGCACGCTGGCAGCTGGAAATAAGGACAATAGCAGTACTTTCTTGCTAACCTGTCTCTCTGTGGCTTGAAGGTGTATTGATAATTTAACACAAAATACATAGACAGGCTTTGAGGTGCACTACTTATCCATTTGCAGAATAATGATCTGAAGGCATATATCCTTCTGCTTTCTCAGTCTCTGGCCCAATGTACCGCGATTTTAGTTTTTGCAAGGTAATGGCTTCACCATGACTGGTATGTGATTTTGTTCATCCCTTCCCCAGAATGATAAAGAACCAGGTCCTTACAGCACTCTGAAAGGAAGAGGGACAGAAAGAGGATCAAATCCTTCTCTGATGAAGAATGAATTGAACCTGTGCACTGTTTCCCAGTGGACAATTTTAAGAGCTAGGCAAAGAGTTGCTGTGTGTCTCCAGGGCTGGCCATGGCTGTGCTGAGGTGTGCAGTACCCCACCCTTGTGAATGCAATGCATAGAACCATGGAATCCTAGAATGCGCTGAGTTGGAAGGGACACACTGGGATCATTGAGTCCAGCTCCTGGCCCTGCACAGAACACCCCAGGAATCCCACCCTGTGCTTCAGAGGGTTGTTCAAATGGTCCTTGCACTCTGGCAGCCTTGTGGCTCTGACCACTTCCCTAGGGAGCCTGCTCCAGTGCCTGACCACCCTCTGGGTGAAGAACTTTTTCCTGATATCCAACCTAAATCTCCCTGACTCAGCTTCATGCTGTTTCCTTGAGCCCTATCACTGGTCACAGAGAGCAGAGCTCAATAGTTGCCCCTTCACTTCCTCTCATGAAGAAGCTGCAGAACTTTCCCCTTCACTTCCCCTGATGAGGAAACTGCAGAAGTGCTGTGGAATCTCTCCTCAGTCTCCCCTTCTCCAGGCTGAACAAGCCAGGTGACCTCAACTGTTCCTCATATAGCTTCCCCTCCAGACCCTTCACCATCCTCATGACCTCCTTTGGACAGTCTCTAATAGCTTTAATGTCTTTTTTTTTAATATATATATGAAGAAAAAGCTGTGTCAGGATGCACCCACTGCCCTGGCATTTCCAGAGGATGGAGGTGGGTGAATGACTTACTTCTGCACTGTGCCTGCACTGTCCTGAGAAAGGCACAGAAGACATAAGCCTGCCAAGAGGGAAACAATTCCCATGGAGTTCCCTTGGCACCCTCATGACTTGCTCTACTCTTCATTCCCAGCTACCACTACAATGCTTAAATATTTTCATCTATCCTTCTTCCACACACATAAATCTTCATTTGCCATCAGGGTGGCAGATGAAAGTATCCCATAAACTTCTTTTTAAACATTTCTGATAAATCCTGCTGGCATGACTGCACAAAAAAGGAAATGTATTCGTGAAAACCTGGTTTTATGTAATTCACTGTCCTGCTTTCTTTCAAGTGTACAGAAGCTGAATGAGTTTCTCCTGAGTGATGAGATTGGAGATGACAGCTGGAGAGGGGGGGACAGCTCTGTACCTTATGAATCCTGTAAGAAGCACACAGGACTTGTAAGTTCTGCTTTATGACCCTGAATTTCAAAGCAGAGAGGCTATATAGCCCCACACAAGCCCAGTGGCCAAGCTGACAGAGCCTGAGTGCTTTGATTTCTAGCCTAGCTGGTTCTAATATGGACTAGTTTTACCTCTTTTATGTCCTAGTCTCTGTGTTCTTATGACATGAAGGGTCCCCAAACACACTTAAGTATTGCTGAAGTGTCAATAGCAAAAAAACCCAAACCTAAAGCAAAACCTAAAATCTATCAAACCTAAAGCAGCCTAAACCAACCATAAGATGCCAACATATTTAAATATTACTAAAATTCAACCTTCTTCATTTTTCTAGAAGGCCTGGGTGGATTTCTTGTGGTTATAGGGTTTATACTATGTACTGCCTGTACATCTCATCTTATACTGGGCATCCTTAGGGAGGAACATTTGTGCTTTGGGTAATTCAGAATTAAAGGTGGAAAAAAACAGCACCAAACTTTGTGAAATAGGAATTAATTTCAAAGTGCTATTTCTGGAGTACTAAACATAGAGTGAGTTTGAGTAAAATTTGAGGACAAAAAAAACACAACAAAGATGATTTGGGAAAAGGTTTTTTTCTTTCATTTTGACATTTTTCTTAAGCTATATATTTCAACAGTTTCAAACTGCCTGTACAATTTGAGAGGTGACTGAAACTTGAAGATGGCAACAGAAAGATAGGATTAGCACAAAGTAAATTTCATTTTAGCTTGACAACCTGAAATAACACCCTTCTTGTTTTTCTGGGCTAACAGTAATAACAAGACAAACGAAAATGAGATTGTTTCAGCTTTTATTTTATTTTTCCTGTCCTCCTTTTGCTTAGTACTACAGAAACTGTGGATGATGGGGAGAGGGTTTGAGAAGGATGGTAAAGATGAAATTTGGGATGGTTGTGCATGGGAAGCAAAAATCCCCATATTTTCTATGCTTCAGTTAAGGGTGATTAAAACATATAAAATGTGTGCATGACAGTGGTGTATCTGTATTATCATATATTGAAAAGCACTGGCTGCTTCTCCTGAGCTGGAATGGTGGTAGGAAAGGGAATGGATTGTTTGCTTTAGAGGGCACCAAATGCTGTCTTCTCATGAGGATTCCAACTTTTCTCCTGTTTTCACCTCTCTCTAGCACACCAAGGCCATCAATAGGAGGCAGCCCCTGAGGTATCAGCTTGAAAGCTACGAGCAGCCAAAAAGGAAGCACACACGACCTGTGGAGATCGATGATGTGGCCATTAAGGTAGTTCGGAAAATGTTTTCCCTCTTGAAAATAGGGAGCAGATCCTCCAGCAACAGTATCTGATGGTGACAAAATTGCTGCCCTTATTTCAAATTTTCCATGGCAAGAGCAAGCTGTTAAATAAGTTAGCACTTTAGGCAAATTTACAGTGAGAGGAGTGGACTTCAGACCAGTTTTTACAGTTATTTAGTGTCTTCTCAGGAAATAAAGAGGCATCATGAATCTAATGTCCAAGTCTTTAATCTCATATTTGACAGAATGAAAGTATTTGGTAAATAGAACTCAGCTCAAGATCATCCCTTTCTTGCCTTACATACATTATGTACATTTGTGTATTTATCTTTTCTTTTTCACAATTTTTTGGGGTTTGGCAATATTTACAAACTTAGCTTGCTTTTTTCTTTGTGTGTACAACCATACAACACTGTGTCTATTAATCACAGATTTATTTTATGAAGGTATTTTAAATCTAAATTAATAATTTTAATTTTTTCCCCTCCTGTGTTTAAATATCTGATTTGTGGTAATTGTTTTGTAGGTGACCAATGGATACTTTTCGTGGGGAAGTGGTTTAGCTACACTGTCCAACATAAACATTAGAATCCCAACAGGTAGGATGAAAGCACACCTGAAAAATGAAATATATAATGCTAAATTGTTATTAATTCCACTTCTTGATGTTTTGAAATGCACAAAGGTACACATTTAGAATTTTTAAAGAAAAAATAGAGGTTAAAAGTGTATACAAGGTCATAAGCTGTATTGTTCATATAGTAATATAATTAGATAAATTATGTGGCTTTTATATATCTATATAGTTTATATAGTTCTATAATAGCACAAACTAAGTCAAGAGTTAAAATATACATGAAACTATGGTTGAAAAAATATCATTATTAATTTTAATAGAGAAATTGAAGAAAAAGAAAGAGGGAGAACTCCAGACTCATTCAAACCAAGGGTCCATCTAACTCAGTATGTTATTTTCAGCAACACTCATGTATTATATTCTTCCCACCATTTATCAGCTTATGGTCTTCCAGTTCACAACTATTTTCATTCAGAAGATGGAGTTTTTCTGTCAAAAAATCCTTAATTATTTTGTCTCTCAATAAATTCCTCTTTATCAAGCTGAATTCCTGAAATTCCTTACATCCTCAATGTCTTTGGCTAGGAATTCCATAGGTTTACAAAATGCTGATTTAGTTTGGAATACTTGCATAGTAACTGTGAAAAGTAGCAACTGTTATTTTCTATTATTATAATAACAACAACAATAATTTTATTTCTTTTCTTGTTGATAATGCTGTAATATTCATAACACTGTCTGCTGGCATTTCATGTTATTAAATAGTCTTATGTTTTATTTTGACCTCCTATCAAGGGCTCTGTTTAAAATAGAGTATTACTTTAGGTTTCTGTCACATGGTAATTTAGTAAAATTACCATACCCCAAGTAAAATTTTAGTAATTTTAGTAATTCAGTAAATATAGTAAAATTACCATCATACCCCAAGCCTCTATGATTTGTTTCCATGTAGCATTAAGTGTCACCAGCAGAATATCTTTGCTCCAAGGAGCTTACAGTCTGAGGCCTTGGTTCACAGACCGGGTGAGCCAGAGTTTGCCTCTTTTGGAAAGAATAAGCCCTTGGCTTCCCAGGTGGAGAGAAGTTTAACTGGAAAATTTCCAGTACCTAAAGGGGGGCTACAAGAAGCATGGAGAGAGACTCTTGACAGGGGTCTGGAGTGACATGACAAGGAGGAATGGCTTCATACTGCCAGAGAAAAGGTTTAGATGGGATATGAGGAAAGAATCTTCCCTGTGAGGGTGGTGAGGCTCTGGCACAGGTTGCCCAGAGAAGCTGTGGCTGCCCCATCCCTGGAAGTGTCCAAGGCCAGGCTGGATTGAGCTCTGAGAAACCTGGACTAGTGGAAGGCGTCCCTGCCCATGGCAGGGGGATGGAATGAGGTGATCTGTAAGGTACTTTCCAACAAAAACATTCTGTGAGTCTAAGAAATGCACTGGCCAGCACAGTTAGTGAGTTCAATTAGTTTATGGGAAGACCTGAGAAGCACCATTCTCACTGCAGGGTAGGACTGGAGGTAGGAAAGTATCTGTGTGGGGGGATAAGGAGAACTACTGCAAAGCAGAGAAGAGTAATGGGTCTTCTTTCAGTTTATTTTTTAGATTGGTCCAAATTAATTTCATTTCATTTATTAGATTGGTCCAAATTTTCATGGATCTCCAGGCTGAATAACCACTCCCCACCATATATCATTTGACCCTAAATAACTTTCATAGAGTAACACAGTCCTGTGAAACAAATGCTAATATATGTAAGAGCAAAAGTCTCATTCCTTCGGAGATTAGTGTGTTACTGCAATCCATTACTGTCTCCATAGATGAATACATGCAACATTACCCATTTATATAGTGGATGCTAAAAAGATTATTGAATCAGTTCAAGTGCTCTAGAGATAAATCTACCTGAGCCTTGTGAACTAGAGTGTAACTGTTGTTTTTTTCTCTTTCTAAAAAGTGTTTTGTTGGTTTTACTATTATTGTAGGTCAGATGACAATGATTGTGGGCCAAGTTGGTTGTGGCAAGTCTTCACTTCTCCTTGCTATATTGGGAGAGATGCAGACCCTGGAGGGAAAAGTTCACTGGAGCAAGTATGTTTATATAGCTATTAATTGCTGTATTCATTTAAGGAGGAGGCTGAGATTTGCTGTGAGACATGTAAAACTTCATGGAGTCTCAGAACTCCATGTTGAGTGATTACCATTAACCAGATCCTCTCTGGAATGCATCACCTGCAAAATCAGGAAGAATTTCTCACTGTTTTGTCACGTTCAGAGCAGGCAGAACAGGGTGTCCCAAGAAGGGAAAGAGGCTAGTCTGGTGATTAATATTGATATGCAGATAGAAAACTCTATAACTTGCAGAGTAGTTATAAGAGTAGGTATGAATTTATTCAGTGCAGAGGTGCATGGGGGATATCTCCTCTGAAAAGCGTGCACACTTTTGAGCTCTGGCTTTCTCTTTTTATCCTTTACAAACTAGGTTTACACAATATGCTTAATACATATTCATTTCCTAACCTCACCTGTATTTGCTTCATATTAAAATTAGCTCCATGCCCCTTTGCGGCTGCGTACTAGTCGTTTTTGATCAGTTCAGTGGTTGTCTGTGGGTCTTTGGGATGAGGTCATCAGTTTTCTCTTCAGCTGAACTTTTCACCTTGTCTTCTCACACATGTTCCTTTTAGTACTTCGACCACCTTTTGGACTTTGATGCCATTCTTTCCAGCTTAGGTGTCCAAAGAATCCCTTTATCTTATGGTGCCTTTGTCTTTGCATCTTGTTTGTGCATTCTAGCTCTTTATCTTATCTTGCAGCCTTGCTCCTTTCTTGTTCTTGTCAGCTCCCCTTCTCTTCTGGTCAGGAATTCCTTTATGCTTAATTCCTAATTCTTAATTTCTCTGTTTCAATATCTAATATATTGGCCTAGCAAGTGACCTGCATAATAAGCATAAGCTTATTCCTTTTATCAAATAGGCTTCAGTACTCACTATAATTGAAGTCATCATTGTCATGTTGTTCCTGTACCCACCAGTGAAAGTGTGGAGTTTCTTCAGCACAGTGGGATGTGTTGGGGGCCAGCGTAAAGGAAAGGATGTATTTCTACTCAGAGCTGCTGCTACTGCTGGTGCAAAAAAAAATGTAATTACATGTAATTACATGTGAGAAATGATTTTCTCCTTCCCTGATACCCAAGCCTCACCTATGCAACAATGTCACTCTTCACAGTAGTACACTCAAAAACCAGCCTGAGCACACCGAACACCTTTTAAGTAAAGGCTGGGCAAAAGCTCTTTCTGAAATAACTGCTCATGAGGTCAGGCCTTGGATTCAGAACCAGTGAATGAAAACTTCCCACAGAAACTAAGTGAGGCAGCAAGCACTCTTCAAGCCTAGACTGAGCAGAGATGGTGGAAGCGATCTGCTGTAACCCCAAGACTTGTTCTTTGGTTTTAAAGATCAGTTCTATTTCTTTAAAACTACCAAGCCAAACTCAATTATCTTTTTGCTGAGAAAAGAGGGAATCTTGTTAGAGAGATCAATATTTTGTTGTCCCATTCCTTGACTAGTAACATCCTTTATAATATTTTTCTTACAACAATGTTGAAAACTGGATGTTTTTTTGCTTTTCATGTGATGGTATTCATAACATTTTTTCTCTCTAGCTGCACTTCACTTTTTGCTATTCTAAACATATGATCTCACTGGAGTAGCAGGTACAGTTGAAGCCAAGGCTACACCAAATGTAGTTTAATTATATATGAATTTAGGCTTTGAAGGAGGAAGAATATGCAACTTACCACAGTTAATTTTTTTGAGACATGCAATGAAGCTTTTTATACCACAATCAGATATTGTTTTTCTCAGTAGTTTAAAAAAAATAAGAGTAAGTAGAATGTACCATGAAAGGATTCTCACAATTATTTTGAAAGAAGTATTTGAGAAAGACTGAGATTTTTCCTAGATAAAGATATGGAACCTTGGAAAGATTAGAAAATTAGAAATCTTATGAACATAATAGATACAGCTTATAAAATGTTTAATAATTATGAACTGTGAAAAAAAAAGTAAGTTTAATATTTTTCAAGAGATAGAATCATGCTCTCAGTTGATTAGCAATCTGTACATCACCACAACACCAAGACACTCAGGTTTTAGCAAACCCCTCAGATTTTTTTTTCATTGCACATTATAACTGTGATACAGCTGATGCAAACCGTTATATTTTGCTGGTAACTTCAGACTGCCTGGCAGACAGATGAATACAGAAAGATACTTCAGGTATTTAACTAAGTGGCTCCTGTATTTTCCAAAACCATAATAAAGATCCTATTTTCTCTTTTAAGTCCCTTTCCATGTGATTCTCCACGTATGACTACTAACATGGCTACTGATCCAGGGATGAAATGCAGGCTAGGTGAATTCCTTTACAAATTCAGCTGTAACAGCACAGTAATTGTAAGCATGGATAAGATTGCAGCCCCAGTTGTATTGGAACAATCCAGCCAGGCATTGCTGGGATTTAAATACCTGTTGCTGGGGGGGCTGACTGCAGTGAGAGCTGTGTGTCCTGCTGCCAGGGTTGTCACTGCTTTGGCATCTCAGGGAAATAAAGCATGGCAGTAAATCTTTCTGTAAAAGAACTTGGCAAAGGAAAATCTTATGGGCTGGGTCTCAGTTTTTCCCACTTATATTAGACATGGCCCAGAAATGTGACATCCTTAGACACAGAGTTGTGTTTTTGTTTTCCCAGTGAGTAATCAGGTTGAGAGACTTGTTAGACATTGGTGCATGGGGGTGTCTGGGTGTTGTCATTCAGACAAGCCTGTTTCAGATGAGAGTTCTTTATTATGAAGTTATTTCTTAATAATTTGTGGGAATCACACAGAGACATGTATTCCCCTTATGCATATCAAACCAAACAGTCAGTACCATCTTCTCCAACTACCAAGCCAAGATGGACTAAGTAGAAACCTTTCACTTGATACATAGTTTTTTGTACACTGAAATGGTTTCTGTGCAAACAACTTGTTGTATACTAAGTGAAAAACTCAGGAAACACAAGAGTAAATAGATCCTCAAAAATGGCCTGCTTTGTCCTCAAGAATCCAGAAGGATGTGACAAATATTAGGAAAAGTCAATGCTCCCCTCAAAAGGATTGCCAAGTACAATGCTCACCCAAAGATTACAACCACAGGAGATTACAGAAAGCACTGAAGGAATAAAAAATCATCCACATAAACATCAGTGGCCAAAACCAGCAGAACTACCAGTTCTGGTTGCAGGGACAGGCCTAAATTCCTCTGAACTCCTGTATGGAATTTGTGTAGATGCTTGGTCCTCATCTTGCCTCAATATCCTCCCTACATTAGCAGAGGAAATGGTTCATTCTGTGGTTACAGGGCTATCTCAGAGATTTTGCACACCTTCCTCCTCCTCCTTCTCCTCCTCCTCCTCCTCCTCCTCCTCCTGATGCTCATGCTTCTTCTGCTTCTACTTTGCTTCTATTTCTGCTTCTGCTTCTTCTGCTTCTTCTTCTGCTTTCTTCTTATTTTTCTTCTTATTTTTTGTTTGCTTTTTCATCATATATATTCAAATCCTATAAAAATGGCTGATTATTTTGGTCTTTCCTACCATTTCAGGCTTGAATTTACCACACCCCATTTTGGGCAATATGTATATTTTATAGTACAGCTAAAAATCAGTATAAATAGCCACATTTCAATAAATAAATAAATAAACTAGAGGAAATAAATGCTAATCCCCTCAGGCAAATAAAATATCTTTTTTAGAAATTGCAGGAGCTTTAATTTCAGCCCACTTCCATGCCCTGCAATCACATCACTCTCTCAGATTCAGAAGGCTAATAAAGTATAAAACAAAATACTTAATCTCCTTGTTTGCGAAGGCCCCAGCACACTAAAGGTCTTTGCTGTGTTTGTTTATGAGATTATTGGTGAATGTGGGTTCTCACAGAAATCTCATTCATAATTTGGAAGAATCGAAGTCCATTTGTCAAACTAAGCTGGGAATGAAATTTTTAACCAAGGAAAAAGGGTTTAACAAACCAAGCTCCTAAAATTAGTCCTTGCCCATTGAGAAGCTCTGTTTGGTTATCATGGCAAGCATATTAAATCTTGCATGTAATTGCAAGGAGTCTTGAAGGCTTGTGCCTAGTTTTTGTTAACTTGTAGTTCATAGGGTGCTCCCAAACTTATACCTGAAAACATTTTCTCTTTCTCTACCACTGCAGTGCTCTCCTGACAAAAGTAGAGCAAATTTCTTCTTCTTGTTTGCCTTCACCTATTTTCCAGCCCCTTTTCAATCTCTCCTTAGACTCCATCTTTTGTTTTCTTGTAACTTTTTTCCATTGTAGAGAAGACTGGAAGCTTTTGCTGAATGAGAGACCAAGTTTTAGTGAGGAGCTGTCTATTTTGAGCCTCAACATGTGGCTCTCTGACACTTCTGAGATTTATTCCCCTCTGATGCAGCACCTTCTCTGGCAATTTGTGTATGAAGAAAACACAGACTGTGCATTTTAGAAGGCCTGAATTGCCCAAGTCCTCAGAGAGCTAATGTGCAGCACAGAAAACAGTGTCTCAGTTCTGATATTTTGGGAAGATGGTAATACATGAGTCTGACATTACAAGGACTCTGCTTGCTATTAGAAATTTTATGCCTTTTCTAGACTTGGATATCCTGCAAATGAGTACAGCTGCACTTACTGGTATCCAGTAGTCAGACAGTCATTTCTGTCTCAGGATTGAAGTGTTTCATCTGGAGTGTCCGTAGGCTTGAGAGGAGAGGATTTGTTTGTTCATGGCTTTTTTCTAAAGTCAGGAAAAGAATGTTTTAGCATACGTTTTCTACTCCCTTCCAATGCCTGTTTATATTTACCTGGTATAAGCTCTTTTAGGTTTTGCACTTTACAGTGATGCATCACCATGTCTCATGAATGAGCATCATTGCTGGTCCAAAACGACTTTGCATGCCATTCCAGGCTCTTGGCACTGTTAAAAAGTCAATTAACAAACAGAGGGACCTGCAAAATCATTCATGTCATTGCTGCCATTTGAATGTTCTTCAGAACATATTTTTTAAGGATATGATCCTTAAGAAGTGGAAGATGACAAGGAAAATCTATATGTTGTAGGGCTGTGCACAGCTTTATGCAGCCTTAGTGCTACAAATAGATTCAAAGTGTGTTCTGATCCTACAGTGTAGCTGCAACACTCATCTTTACTCCAGGAGAAATTTGACATTAATTACCAACTTCTGCAGGCCACTGGTAGAACTGTGTGGAGAAGCTAACTTATTGCTTGCCAGGCAGTATTAATATTTTAATATTTAATAGGTTTTATGATACAACTTTAATTTAAAATACATTTTCTAACAACATCATTTGCCTGTTTAGCCACTATGCCTTGTAGATACCAAACTGTCACATTCAGAAAAGTGTTATGGTTTTGCTTAGACCTTTTCCCTTCAAGAACATAAAAACCCAAACTTATGCTGAGTTCTTAAAGTATGTAATTAACTCCAGGTTCACTGTATGTAAAACTAGCACAAAACGTTTTTATTTATATTTACTGCTTACTAAATGTTATTTACCATAATTTACAGTGTAAATGAAATGGAACCTTCTTTTGAAGCATCCAGAAGGTATTACTTCTTTTCTAATGTATCATAAAACACTCATTAATATATTTAGAATTTCCCCAAATCCTCATCTTTGTGCTCTTAGCCCATCTCCATGTTTCTTTTCCATGCTGATAATTGTTAACTGTGGTATTAATTTATAGATTGTGCAAATCCAGTGGATCCCACATTTCTCCAGCCAGTGAACCACTACCTCTGTCTTTTCTGAAAGATCCTCAGCTCCCATCTGACATCAGTGGGAGTTCAGTATGCTCCTTGTCATGCATGACAGGATCTTTAGGTATGAGGCATCATTAGGTGTCTCCTCCCACGTGTTTTTGAGTTTTCTGCCCAGCACTTGGTTCCCTGTGGTTCCTAACCTGGGATGGGGCAGGGCACAGAGGTAGCCAGCTCCAGCTGAAGCCAAGCAGGGACTCCACCACTGGGTCCAGGTTTAAAAGAAGGACAAGTACCACTAAAAGTATGTAATAAATGACAGAGAGGTAGTGGCACACAGAGCTGTGGTTGGGAGCCACACCATGCTTTTATGCTCCATAATCTTGAGGATGTGTTTCATATGAATGCATATGAATGGCTAAAAATCCTGGAAGTTTTGGGATGTTGCTGACAGCTTCTAAACAGCAGTTTCTCCTGCCTTAGCACCATCTGTCTCAGTATGAATGCTTACTAATGAAGCTAAGCAAATGTTTTGTTGGAAGCAACACCATCAAAGAGTCTGAGAAGGAACCTCATTGTGGCCTTCTGGAACTGGCAGGGAGCGTGAAGGAAAGATGGGGAGAGATTCTTTACAAGGGCCTGGAGTAACGTGACAAGAAGCAATGATTTCACACTGACAGAGAGGAGGTTTAGATTGGATATTAGAAAAAAATTCTTTATGGTATGTGTGGTGAGGCCCTGGCACAGGTTGCCCAGAGAAGCTGTGGCTGCCCCATCCCTGGGTTAAAAGCCAGGCTGGATGGGGCTCAGAGCAACCTGTGCTAGTGGAAGGTGTCCCTGACTATGGCTGGGGTTGGAATAAGATAGTCTTTAAGGTCCCTTCCAACCCAAACCATTCCATGATTCTATGATAAGTGCTCAGAACCATGAGCTGACACCAGTAAACACCTCCTTCCTCACATCACCTTGGGCATCTCAGAAAAACATCTGAAATTACAAGAACATTTTTGCTGCTTGGCAAAACAGCCAGAAGTAAAGAACATTCATTCCCCTATTGACAAATATCATCAGGCATTTAGACACATTTAAAGTATGCACAGTGATTAAACTGCTTTCTTTTTCAATGTCATTGAGGATATAATAAACTGAAAGGAAAAATTATTCACTAAGAAAAAAGTATTTTATATGTGTGGCCACATATAATATTTATATATATATATATATAAAATATAATCTTACACTTTAGAAAGCAGCAAGCCAAGTGTGCCAACGCCATTTGAACAGTGCCTTTTCATTCTGTTTTGTTGTTAGAAAAAATAATGCCAAATAACTATTCCTGTGAGAATTTAATATTTCTTAGCATAATTTATAATTTGCCTTTGGATTTGAATTGCATTTACTAGATTGAGGTAGGTACCAGCCATTTATAGTAGAATAGAATACAACCTAGAGTGTAGATTTTGCCATCAGGGGAGAGAGTGGGTGCTGTTCTAACAAAAGCATCAAATTTAAAACTCTTCCCTTCTCTTTATTTCGCTTGTGTTTTTCTGTATTTTTCTGAGTGCACATTCATGTGCACTAAGTTTAAAAAGCTTGATTATCAAACATTTCATAGTGTGAGGGCTTTTTTCTTACTAAAACTCTGTGTCTGTCTGCAGTAGGAACAGGTACTCCGTGGCTTATGCAGCTCAGAAACCGTGGCTGCTCAATGCCACCGTGGAGGAGAACATCATCTTTGGCAGTCCCTTTAATAAGCAGAGGTAAATACACACCTCCTTGCAAAAACATCTGGCAGTTCCTTTTAAAGAGGGTTTTTTGGTATCTTCTGGAGGAAGTTTATAGTTTCTGGAAAATATCAATCAGCGCATGCTAAACTTGGGGTGGATTTAACTGATCTGTTTCACCTCAGAGGAAGGTTTCTGGTTTAAGTTAGGCTGCTCCTCTAACCAGAGCATGTGTCTAAGATGTTTGTGAGAAATTCCCCAGTGGTAGTGGCTCCCCAGCTGAAGCCATATGTGTAATTTCCAAGGTGAGATGAAACCCATCTTTGGAGACTACTTATGTATTTTTTTTGTTGTTGTTTAATGGAGCCCAAGATTGCCAGAGAACTTTAGCAACAGGGATTCTAGGCATGTTTCCACTGAGTTTGTGTGTTAATCCTGCTGTGATCAAGTTACTGGAGCAGTCACTTTCCAAAAACAGCATTTATGAAAATGGGGTGCCTCAAGGGAATGCCCTTAATTCTTCCTTTAGAAATATGGGAGAAGGAAGTGTGAAAACTGAGGTGAACAGCTACTATTGTGCCTACCCAGCACCTGTTTCTTCCATCCTTCTAAAAGGTCAGTTAACAAATGTAGAAAAAGTTACTGGACTTAAGGAAAACAAATTGCTGATGTTTCAAAGGCAATACTCTGTTTTCAGTTATTGAAAATACTGAAATTACTGAAAAATACTGTTCCTCTCAGTCTGTGCTAAGATGTATGACTCCATTCTGACTTGATAAAACCTAATCATGACCAAATTCCTTGAAATCCAGAAAATTTCAGGGACCAGATCCTTCAGCCACTACATCCATCAACTTGTTTCACTAGCTTCAAAGGGGCAAGGCTGAATTTCATCACTCAAATTGTCTGATCCCAGCTGCTCAGCAGCAGATCATCTGCTACAGACCCAGAAATCTCACAAAAAAAATTTCTAAATTTTGCAAGTGGTTTGCTATATCTGGTAAGACCAGAAGCACTGTAAGGATCCTTTGTTCTGTAATATCACTCCAAAGAAAATGAAGATGGACTTAAAGGGGGAAGAATAAAACCTCAGTGGAAAATAGCTTCAAACACTCTGGAGGTCCAACAACACAACTCCATGACAGGGAGGAATTTGCTCAAATAATTTACATAATTAAAAAGCAGTCTTGCCAATAAAGACTTCTAATAAAGATGCAATTTTTTTACAATGCTTCATTTACAATGCTCCAGGATTAATTCTCAACAATCATTTTGCCCTACTTATTTTTACAATTATCCAGCCATCACAGAGCAATAAAAAAACTTTGTAGTGACATCTACCTGGAGGTTTTTGTGTTAGCAAGAGTGAGTGACTGGGTAAACAATTGCAATGACCACGTTGTTTTTCCAGGTACAAGGCTGTTACAGATGCCTGTTCTCTGCAGCCTGATATTGACTTACTACCATTTGGTGACCAGACAGAAATTGGAGAAAGGGTAAATAATGTGAATGCTTTAATCTCTGCTTGGCCTTTGTATTAAGAAGACACTCCCTGGGGTCACGCAGTTCTAGTCTGTATTGGGCTGCCAGACTGGTAAATAATTGTAATTCACCAAGTGTTACTGTAAAACCATTTGAAATCTCTTCTGCTTCTTCAGCTATTTCTCAAATGGAGTTTCTTGACCAAAGTCTCCCATGTTTTCCTAGTTGAATTTGATGCTGGTATTGGTTAAATTTTTCAGTCTAAAAACCCTACTGTGCTCAGAGCAGCTCTTCATAATTTACACTTGAATAATTACCATGAATAATAACTTTTCTTTTAGTATTATATGAGGACTATGCTTATCAATAGAAGTAGCATTTTAATGAAGTTTTTTTATTTTTAATGGAACAATATAATTGCAAAAAACCTCACATTTTCAAAGGCCTGTCATAATGGTTATTCAAAGATGCCTATTTCTGATCCATTTGAATCATTAGGGGATTAATTTAAGTGGAGGCCAACGACAGAGAATCTGTGTTGCTCGAGCACTCTACCAGAACACCAACATTGTCTTCTTGGTAAGATTTTTTTTTTTTTTTTTTTTTCACATGGAGCATGCAAAGTTAGTAATAAAATTGTAATTTCATATATTTAGTTTATATTTAGAAGACCTATGGGGACTTGTATTCAACTCCAAAATTAAATTCTAGAGATTGAAAATAAGCATCCATCAGAGGCAGCATCAAAACATCATGGGAGACTGATGAAGATGGGAATTCCTGCACAAATTAACACTGGAAGAGTGGAACATATTGTCTTCTCCTTGCTCTCAGTAATGATCTACTATCAGCACAGTCCCAGAAATCAGCAGGATTTCTAATAAGGAGCCAATAATGAACAGTCTGTAGGCTCAGCGCTCTTCTGCAGAGTGCTATGGAGTTGGACAGCCTTTCCCTTCTCTGTTATTACTGTCAAGGCATATTAGGAATTTCAGGAGGTTCATGAAGGGGCTGTTTGAGCCTCTTCAAAATTAAGTAGAGACTTCTTGAAGAAAAAGTGTTTGCATATTGATATCCTTATCTGAATGTTGCCTTATTTCCAGCCGCACTCACTCAAAGTGAAGACCTAGCAGATCTGTAGTTAAGTTTGGAGGAAATGAGAAGAGTTGCTAACTCTGCTTTAATTTTGCCATGCCAGTTTCACATCAAAATTTGGCCAAGTTTGGCTTTTGATCCTAGAATTTTCAAATTTGGATGGAAAATTTCAGTTCAGGTGTTCCTGCACTCTGTCAGTGAGGCCCCAGCACTACACACAGCCAGACACAAAAAAATTAAACTGAGTCCACTGCTGTGAACTTAAGAACAGTGGATTCCAGCTCACTAGTGCAGCTCTCTGATTGGGTCCTCGTCACTAGAGAGAGATGAAACACCAGTAAAGACAGACGCTTTCTATTTTAAAAATACTATTTTAGGAATAAACCTCACTTTTGTATCCTGTTTTAATATTTTTCAATTTGATGTGATTGCAGGATGACCCATTCTCTGCACTGGACATTCACTTAAGTGATCACTTAATGCAGGAAGGGATTTTGAAGTTTCTGCAAGAGGACAAGAGGACTCTTGTTCTAGTGACACATAAATTACAATATCTGCCACATGCTGACTGGGTAAGAGAAGAGTTCCCAGGGGAAAATTTGCTAAGCATGAATGTACACTTAAAGTTAACACCATAACATTTAATGAGATTATTACTTTTCTCTGCAATAGAGTCCCTTCTTAATTCCGTATGCCATGTGGCTAACTGCCACTTTAATACAGATTTTATGGTGGAAGAACTATTTTATTTTTACATCGTTTATGTAGATTTTTTTTTGTTCATTAAAAGGCCTGGAGAATTTTGATTTAATTGCAACTATATCTATCCCTTCTTTTCAATGCTTTTTACATGTGTAGGAAAGCATGACTTATATGAGTTTCAGTTTATGAGTTATGCCAGCAAACTTCAGAAGTCATTAATAAAATATTGAATAAAATGAAGACAGAAAATTGCATAATCACATTGTCACTAATGGTGAGGCATATCTTGTAGGATCCAGGTCAGTAATTATGGTATCTGTGTTGTTGAGTGCTGGGTACTTTCTTCTCTAGATCATAGCAATGAAGGATGGAATGGTGCTTAGAGAAGGGACACTAAAGGATATCCAAAACAAGGATGTTGAGCTATATGAACACTGGAAAACTCTGATGAATCGCCAAGATCAAGAGCTGGAAAAGGTAAATAGGAGCATTTGGGCAAGGATGACTTTTCTTCAAAAAGATACTTGACATTCAATTTCAAAAAAAACCCAAACCATTTCTGAAGTGAGTTTATAATTTGACCTTAAGGCAAAACCTCTTGACCTGTAAGGAGTTTTATGGTCTGGAATGGATTGTTCAGGAATTGTGTGGTATATTCATCATGGATTATTTGTAAGGACATCTTAGACAAGAAACCCTTGGAAATGTGCATAACTGATCCTTTGGTGGGGCAAGAGTTGGACCCAGAGGTACCCCTTATCCTTTTATTCTATTATTGCCATGAATATTTAGGATTCTATAAAGACTATTTTTGAAGTTTTTATTATTCCAGAAGAGAGGAAAAGAAAGAATGGCAGAGAGAGGGAAAGAAGTTAACAAAACTGAATTCTCTGAAATTTAAATTGAAAAATACTGTGTTTTTCATTCTGTGAGTTACCAAGTAAAGTCTCTTTGAGATTGCTGCAAGTACTACTACAATTGGTGAACAACTATGCTCTCAAATTAATAAATTATATGTTAAATTAATAAAACCTATTATTAATTAATAATAATAATGACAACTTAATTATTTCAGGATATGGAAGCTGACCAGACAACTCTTGAGAGAAAAACCCTTAGAAGGGCCATGTACCCCAGAGAATCTAAGTCACAACTGGAAGATGAAGATGAAGGTTTGTTTTACAATTACTTTATTTAATAACATTTTTCATTGCCTTTCCACTTTTATAGCTGTCAGTTCTTAGCAGCAAAGTGTGACTCTATTGATGACATTTGGAAATAATAGTGGAAAGTCCAATATTCTGACCTGTTTACAATATAACTTGTTTAAGGGATTCTCCATATATTTCCCTAAACATCATACAGAGGTAAGGGTATTATCAAAACAAGTTAATTTCTTTGTTAACTCAGTGCCTGGATTTATTGAGGGATGAGAGAAGTACAGCAACAGAAACAATTGTAAAGGAAAAAAAATGATGTAGCTGTCAAGAGCATGTCAACATTTCTCTTCCTCAAGTGCAGCCTGCAGGGCTGTGAGATATATATATTCTTATTATCTGGGATAAAAAATTAAATTTCATATTTATACACCTATGAAATATGTATTTTCCATAGCAGAAGTCTTCCACCATTTGTGTTTCAATAGAATGTGATCAAATATATTTTTAGTACTCTTGATTGAAGGGAAAATTGAACTTTTTCATGTAAACATGATGAAGAATCTGGGTGGAAGGGTTTGGACAGTTTTCTAAAATCTTCCAAATTGCTCTGCTAACTGTATATTAGAAGGTGATGAACATGTTGAGAAAGGCCTCATCTCTGCTCTAAATAATAAGTAGTGAAGACTTAGTTTATAAAATTATTTTCTTAACAGAACTGTGACAAGTCAAAGATTGGCAAACTATAGAATTGCTAAAAGAGCACAGGGGAAGTCTTACGAAAATATGTCTGAACTGTTTGCTGGTCTAAAATAAGAAACTGAATTTTGACTTTAAAATTTGGATTCAAAGCAGAAGGAAAAAAAATCCAACAAATCTGGTAAACTTGTTTAACAGTTTAACAGTTATTGAATCCAAGCTAACTTGATCAAATGTCTGAGTCACAGAGGAGGAAGATGAAGAAGATGAAGATGATAACATGTCAACTGTCTTGAGGCTCAGGACAAAGATGCCATGGAAAACCTGTTGGAGATATCTAACCTCTGGAGGATTTTTCTTGCTCTTTCTGATGATTTTCTCCAAGCTGTTGAAACACTCAGTTATTGTGGCCATAGATTATTGGCTTGCTACATGGACATCCATGGACAATGCAAATGAAGCCAGGAATACTGATGAGGATAAGAGCACAGAGAAGGTGAGCCAGATCTTGGAGCCTGATAGGAAAAAAAAAATTAAAGAAAACATGTTCTAAAATAATTATTTGCTTTTCATCTAGAAGCCAGATGGATAGAAATGACAGGTAGATTATTGTAAAGGATGGATGTATTCTTAATGTTAAAAGAAGAAAATTCAAATTTTATCATTCTCTTTGACCATTCAGAACTGAAACAGAAGCTTATTTGAGAGTAGAAAAATAATTGGCCTTTCAAAGTAAGGAGCTTTACATTAAACTTTTCCATCTGGATTTTATAACTGCTCTTTTAAGTCAATGACCCCACTTTCCTAAGTACTGGCTGTCAAGTAGTGTCCTGCCAGAAAAAAAAAAAAAATGGAAGTCTTCAATTGTACTGCTTACGTACAATCTGCTTATAGCTGTAAATTTGACTCATATACAATATCTCACTGGAATCCACTTAGTAGACTTTCAGAAGGCTCAAATTTACTATAACCCTGGAAAATCAGTTTAGGATTTGTTCTGGGAATTTCATGATGTTTGAACTTAATAAAGTGGAACTTTCCAACATCGCTCAAATGCCTTAATTCTTGAGAATTAAGTTTCTTGGCTAACAATCCTTTGTAATTGTCCACATAATAAGTCTTCACAGTTCTAAGAGCTATCATTTCAAGTTCATGAGGGGTAGAATAGAGAGAGGGATTTTAGAACTGCCAGAACTTCTAAATATGTGGACTTAATGAATTGCAGCTCCATCATTGCAGTTCCATCACAGTTCTTTTATTTCCCAAAGATTATATATCATTAAGTAATACAAGAGATATGATATAGTAACTGATGGGTACCAGGTACCTTGGGGACTTCCTAGCAGAAAAGAAACATCTGTATTTATTTCTAGGACTGATATATTTGTCATTCCATTAGGCTTATCATGTAGCTGTCTTCAGCATCCTCTCCGGAGCTGGGATTATCCTTTGCCTCATCACATCCTTGACTGTGGAGTGGATGGGCCTCACAGCAGCCAAGAATCTACACCACCATCTCCTCAACAAGATCATCCTTGGACCAATCAGGTATGGCAAAAATGATGTCCCTAAAAAGCTACATGGTCAAAACCTGTCTTCTTTGTAACAGCAAGGGTACTCCTAGGAAAAGCTCTTGGTTTTGACCTGTTTCCTTCAAGGCCTCAAAAAAGGAAAATAATTACTGAGATAATGATAGGGGGAAAAAATTCCATGAGAAAACATGTGAAATTTTGCCCCTGTTTTTTATCTGGCTGAAATGTTATAGAAAGCTGGCACCCCTTCATGGCTGGGGGGGTCAAGGACATCTCTGAGGGCAGTTCAGGCTACAGGTCACCCAGCTCCAGCTCTGAGCAATGGCCATGGTGTCAAACCATGTGGACACCAAGACTTCTGTGCACAATACCCAGGGTCTCACAGGCAGCAGGATGGCCAAAAGGATGCCTGAATAACAAATAAATTTGTCACAGTGCTTTCATGAAATATCTGGGGTTGGTGCCTATTAGAAGGAGGCTGAGCAGCAGCCAGGAACAGGCTGTGATCTTTGGAAGGGATCTTAAATCTTGATGGAGCAAGAAGGAAAGTTCAGGACACAAGCCAGCAGGTTTTTGGAAGAGAAGTTTTTTTCAGGGGAAAGTGCCAAAAGAAGCATTTAGACAGGATGCAGATAAGATAATCTGGTATGTTATTCGTATTTATTTCTTGGTTTTAGACAATAGCTGTACAAAGCTCTGTGTTCTGTCTGACTGGATTTTTAATCCAAAACTGGAATTCCTCTACAGGTTACTTTTTGGTTTTAATTTGTCCAACAGGTTCTTTGACATGACTCCACTGGGGCTAATTCTAAATCGCTTCTCTGCTGATACAAATATCATTGATCAGGTAGATGTATCAATATATTCTGTTTTATTGTCCTGGATTTGCAAATTTTCATGCAGATCATGAAAAAGATGATGTATTAAAATATTCAGTAGAGAAAGGCATAGCAAAACCAGGCTCTGGGAATGATAATAGGGACACTCAAAGTAAAAAGTACACACATTTGTAGTAATGAGGGCAGGTAACCATTAAAATAAACATAGCAGGAAGTAGTGGCTCTTAATTTTTGTCATATGAAGACTGGTTGATTCTGTTTAAAGATCTGGATTAAGAAAACATCAGATTTGGGGCTCAAAACAGGAAACACAGTAGAATATAACAACTTTGAATATGTGGGAGTAGGTGTGACATATGCATGTTCCACTGTGACTGGCAGCACATTTGGATTTAGAGCATTCAGGGGGAGGAAAGACGTTCACTATGGCTGTGCATTAAAATTTTTGGATGAACAATAATCCTGAAGGTAAGGTTGATAGGAACATGGAATAAATAATTATGAGACTGAGACAGAGCATTCTACTTCTCTAAATATCTGGCAAATCAAGAACAATTTTCTTGTCCTTGCCTGATATATAAATGAGGTGGAAATGGTTCCTATTTCCCCATGATCTTTGAAACTCTGACCTTTAGAAAAAAAAACCCTACCAACTAATTTTTTAACCCCTGTACATTTGGCTATGACATGCACAGAAACAGAAAGACTCCTGATATTAAGAGAATATCAATGAGTACATGGTGATATTTTTCCACTTTTCTTATAGAAAAAGGTTTATAGTGGTGCTACTAGGGATTTTTTCCTTATGGATGTTTTTAATTTCCTTCTAGCACATCCCTCCCACACTGGAGTCTCTGACCAGATCCACCTTGCTCTGCCTGTCAGCCATTGGGATGATCTCCTATGCCACTCCATGGTTCCTTGTGGCCCTTGTGCCCCTGGGCATAGCATTTTATTTTATCCAGAAATACTTCAGGGTTGCTTCCAAGTATGTATTAAAGAGCTATCCTGAAAATTACCTCCATGAAATATTTTACACAAGAACTGTGGTGGAATGTGAGGTTGTAGGAGCCAGAAAAGGGGAAAATGGGCATGGCATCCTGCTTCTGATCCTGAGGCATGCGTTTGAGACATGCACTGGGGAATATTTCCAACTGACCTGGCTATAAATGGGGTATATGGGGAAGTAACACCAACTGAGTAGATTTTTTGGTTCTAGAGTCAGATGAACATGAAGTTTGTTAATCAGCTGAGCTTGCATATGGTTTAAACTCTCTCTTTGACATTTGAGGGTTAGTAGAGAACAGAAAATAGCTCCCTGGACTAACATTACTCACAACTTTTCCTTCATATTGGGGAAAAAAGCCCCATGTTCAAGTCATTTTCACTGCAGAGCATTCAGGTTGGTTTGGCTGAGTGTAAAGAGTACAATTTTTTCAGCAGAAGGGGTCATGCTTCCAGTGCTAAATTCGTTCTATAATTTTGTTAAACATCTTTAGTAAGCCATTTGAAATTTTTTCTTAAATTCAATCCATTAGTCTTTTGTTATCAGCCAAAACCTTTCAAGAAGATTTATTTATCAGAAAATCTGTAATCAGAATTCACAAACCAGAAATGTTTAAATATGAAATAATTTGCTTAACTTCTCTGAGATTTTTCAGAAACCTTGTTCTTGCCCCACCAAACCTCTAAACTGAAGGTGTATGTGCCTGTACACCAGATCTTAAGGTGGCTGACAAATCAGGAGACCTGGTTTTTACTCTCAAATTATTCTGTTAAATTAAACTCTTTTAAATCTCTTGAGATGTGATTTGTGTTCTTTCAATGGACAGTAGAAATTAGAACATCCAATTTATTTCCCTAAAAATTAGTCTTGGGAAATGTAGGATGAAGGAATAGCTTCAGCCAGTATTTGTAACTCACTTGTATGCAGTCCTTTGCAGGCATATAAGCCTCACTAATATTTAGAAATGCAAATATTTGCAGAATTTCTTGCAGCACTTTTTGTTGTATTTTCCATTACATTTTTCAAAAACTTCTGTGTATTTTTCATCATAAATTTGAAAGACATTTATCATCAAAAGTTCAGCAGCAAATTCTGTTCTGCACACTGCAACATTCAGCAACATCAAGCAGTTGTTTCTCCTGGCCTATTTAATCCATTGTGCAAAATTAGCAGGATTTTGATAACAAGTTTTAATCTCTAATGATCTGGACTTTCTTCTGTTTGTACAACTGGCTGCTATGCCAATGGCAGAGTGTTACAGAAAGATGTAATTTTTTTTCTGTGGTTTGGAAATTGTTGCTTTTTTAAAAGGAAAGACTGGAACTTTTTGGACTTAAAAAATGTTGCTCCATGCAGATTTTGGAAGTGCCATTGCTGAGTAATTAGGGAAATTTATCACTCATGTTATTTCTCTGTCAGTGCTGTCTCTGCTGCAACCAATGTTAACAGCACAAAAAGAAGATCTGCTATCATCAGAAATATTTTACTTTCAGCATGTTGTGGTACTTCAAGATATGGAAAATAAGGCCAGGTTAATGTGGAAATACTTTTTTTGTTAGGCCAGCTCTTATCATAAAAGATATTAACTTCCTGATACATAGACCTTATTATATACCTGACCTAAGAGTCACAAATCACATGCTCTAAAGTTTAAAATCAATGGTTTTGAATTTAAGTTAATTTTGTTAATATATCAAAATCTATCATATATAATAAAAGATAATTAGGATCTATTCTACTTAATAGAATTAATAGAATGTAATAATAGAATGTAATAATAGAATGTAATTAGAATAAAAGCAGGGGAGATGATCCAAAGGCTTCTGTGGCAAAAAAGGAATGTTATATTCCCATGCTAGTGTACTACAGAAATTTTGTGTGATCCTGAAAAGAACATGTGCAATACATAAAATGTCTGTTCTTGTCTGCTGTGCAGCAAAATTTCTGCAGACAGAAATGTTTACATGGTAGTGGACATCTGTTGTGTTTTGTACACCCAGGGACCTCCAGGAACTTGATGACAGCACCCAGCTCCCTCTGCTGTGTCACTTCTCTGAAACAGCTGAAGGCCTTACCACCATCAGAGCATTCGGGTAAATTTTGTAAAACAAATTATTAGAGAGAGGCTTGGGGGTCAGGCTGGCCTGTTCAGCTTCCTTGGAGCACGTTTAAGGGCAAACTGTTGAATTTTAAGAACATTGTTAAGATATTTCAAGTAAAGAGAATAGATATTTTTTTATTTTTCCTGTTGCTTTCCCATGCCTCTTAAACATTTTGCATATTTTTATTAACGCATGTATTGGTGTTCCATTGAATTAAAGATTATTGCATTTTTAGGATATGACATTTAAACTTCTAATGAGTCTATTTTAATCATGCCTCTAACCTGGACAGCAGGGAGCTCTGTTTTGCCAAGCAGGCAAAGGCATAGATCCTTCAAACCCCCTGCTATATACAAGTGTTCCTGAATCAGTTTTATGTTTAACCCACTTCCCAAGCACGGAGACATCATTATGACACTCTCCAACTGAAAGGCAGTGTGCAACTTGACTTTCCAAGAAAACTGCAGGAGAACGGAACTTGATCTTAATATTGTAAAACCTCCCTTTGTTAATCAAAACTGAAAAATAAATTCTATAAGAACCAGAGAGTTTTGCCAGCCTTCCATGCATATATTTTCTCTCTACTACAGGAAATATTGGCAGACTCTCCTATGTTCACTCCATTATGTTTATGACTCTGTCAAAATGCCAGCTTGAGGTTTTTTCCCAGTAAGCGCACCTTGCACCCATTCTGCACTACATAGAATTCCAAACCAGAGCAGATCCCACTGCAATGCCATTTCCACACCTATTTGATCAGCTTAAGGCTGTTTTCTCATTTCAAGCTAAGCTTTTAGCACCTCATCAGCTATTAGCACAGAATGTTGCAGTAACGCCTGTGGAAGAACAAGCAAAAACATTGTGTTGAAGAGCCAGTGGTCAACAGGAAATGCTTTAGCTAGGTTTATCAACAGAATGATGTATTGAAACAAGAAGTTTTACAGGCTGATGTCTGCTGAGTACTTCTCCAGAGGTTCAGTGTAACCTTTCATCACTGAGGAAGGTTATGAACCTGAGGTTATCTTCTCAGGAGGATGAAGGAACTTAGCACTTTCTGAGTGGTTCAACTCTTTTTTTACCTCACAAAAAGGCAATGGGTTTGGATGGCAGAGAGCAAAAGGCAACCTGAGGGTGCCACAACAATTGAGTTTTTCAGGATTTCTGGTGCTAATCAAAGCCATTTCATTTCATTGCTTGTGCTCCACTGCCCACCAAACCTGAAGTCTCCTGCATTTATTGTCTGCAAGCTCGTATTTACTGATGGTCCTGTTAGTCATTCTCTGCAGTTTGGGTTCAGTATGTTCCAGGATAAAATCGAGCAGCTCCTCACACAAAACAGTACAGTTGAATAAGAGAGCAATCTCAGTGACCTCAGACGTCATCTGACAGGATATAAGTATGAAAGTGTCCAGAAGATGAGCTGAACGTGGATGAAAACACAGACTGAGTATGTCAGATTTTCCATTAGGAGAGCAGGAGTTTTGCTGCCAGGAAAGCAGATGAGCAGAGTAGTCAGTGCATCCTTATTCCTCCCCACATCATTACTGTTACAAGTTCTTCTGGAGAGATTGCTTGTCATGTTTACAAGCTGTGCAGAGGGAAATAAAATATCAGCAGGAAATAGCAGGTAAAAAAAGAAGTTTCTGGAAGAAGAGGTGTTAAAGGTGCTTCACAGCAGGGCCCTGAGACTTTGAAATGGAATATAAAACAGACACTGAGCTGCTGACTAAAGTTCAGCTGGTTTAATCAAGTGAGGGTATTCACCAGACCATAGAATATGGAACAACAAAATGGTTTCCATATGACTGTGCAAGATGCCATGAATTCAATACACTTGCACCAATAGACATGTTCCCCTCCCAAAGTGTACCTTGGCTTTTCAGCACTCTGGCATCCTTGCACTGGTTTTTGAATGTGATGGGAATTGTGTGGGGGAGAGAGGAACAAGTGGCAGTGGAGGTAACACCACTCATTTTTCTAATTTAGAAGTATCTATAGCACTCCGTGACTGTAGTTTCCCAGTTGTTTAGGCAAAGTCTGACTGGTTGAGAAAACAGCTTAGGTGAGTAGATGAAAGATTTGATTTACAGATCACTCTACTTCTGTATTAGTTGAAACCTTAGGGATGTTACCCCTGCTGAAGAGCCCTGAAGCTGGCCAGGTAACTTTTGAAATCAGATTTAAGCTGACAGGTGAGCCCTCTGCCCTTGCTAGTAGCCTTTGAGGAGGAGCTGAGAGTACACAACAGCTCTCACCTGTGGGAGGAGTGGACTACAATCCACAGCTATAAAAAGTGGATCAGCTCTTGGGAACAACATCTGTCCCAGCACCCTGGCATTGCAATCTGTTTGAGGGGACAGTCTCTGGTCCAAACCCTAGTCCAACAGAATTGCTTGTCACACAAATCCCTCTCCCCTCCACTTGTTGCTCCGGCTGTGGGGAGCTGTGGCACCAGATATATGTTCTTAGGGAAGAGCTTTTAACCCAAACTGCAGCAAAAACAGAGGGGCAAAAAGTTTTGGGCTGGGGGGAGGGAAGGCAGAACAGAGTTAATGCTTCACCCTTTTGTGTGTGTGAGTGTTATGTGTCGTAATGTAAGAACTTTGGTCTTGCCAGGCACGAAGCCAGATTTAAACAACGTATGCTGGAACTGACGGACACGAACAACATTGCCTACTTATTTCTGTCAGCTGCCAACAGATGGCTGGAGGTCAGGACGGTACGTTCAGTTTTGTCCCAGCCATGGTTTTGAAACCTTGGAAGCAAACAGAGACTTTGCCTGATGCAGAGAACATAATAATGAGTATTAATCTCGCGAGGAGATTATACACACAGTTCCTTAAAATAGATCAGGATTGTTATGTTAAACCCAGAGGGTTTTTTCAGCTTTCTTGGCCAGGAGTAAGAAAATACAAGTCTGCCTCATCTTCTGCTGCTGTGCTGTCTAGAGTCTGAAGGCAGTGCAAGAACAAACATTTACAAAACTTCAAACAAGACTTTCTCTACTACTGTGCAGCATCCACAGACCTGTGACAGCAGGAACTGCTTTCAAGGCAGAATGTGGCTTTTCAGTGGCTTTGTGAACTGTATCATCCTTCTGGCAGGACTGTTTTAGGCACATTGATCTCCCAGGTGTTGAAATACCTTTCCAGCAGCAGGTTTCATCCCACATCTGTAAGCTAAACCTTTACAGGGCCATACTGTTTGGGATTTTATTGTTTGATATAATGCAAGATAGCAGAACTAGACTCCAGAAAGAAAATGACAGCAGGCCCAGAAAGAAAATGACAACAGGGCACAGTGCAGTCACTGACAGTGATGTAGGCTCCTGGGTTTTGTAGGGGTTCTCTATGAGGGACTTTCCTGATGTGCGAGTCAAGAAAAGGCAAGCAAAGTAACTGTGATACCCATATTCATCTGAAACAGAAAGAGCAGTGAATAAACAGAGCAGTGGCCCGATTCTGCTGGGCATAAATAGCAACAGGCATGATTAATCCTCACATCAAAGGCTGTATAGTCACCTTCTTTTCCTGCTGGAGCAACAAAGTTATTCACCATATTTTTATGATGTGCGCAAAGCTTTCAGCTTCTTACAGCATCCAAGATCAGCTGAAATTGCTTCCAAATCTAGGACAGATAAATAACAGAGCAACAGCCAATCCTGGAATAAGCCTGTTAGTGTCTCACAGTCTTACACTTGCTTACATGCCGAATGAATTTGGTCCATGAATACACCTCACTTCCTTTGTGCATTAGAAGTAATGTGGTCTTGCCAAGGAATAGTTCATTGACATAGCCCTGCCTAAGGGTGGTACAGTGGTACTAAGATCACCAAAAAGTTTGTGGGATTTAATAGCAGCTGTTAAGTCCTAGCTGATGATGAAGACTGAAGACCATTATGCTCCATAGGTGTGAGTCACAGAGTCCCAGAATCACAGAATTATTTGGGACCTTAAAGCCCATCTGGTTCCAACCCCTGCCATGGGCAGAGACACCTCCCACTAGCCCTGGTTGCTCAGAGCCCCATCCAGCATGGCCTTCCAGAACTGAGGCAGCCACAGCTTCTCTGGGCAACCTGTGCCAGGGCCTCACCACCCTCACAGGGAACAACTTCTTCCTGATAGCCTATCTAAACCTGCCCTGTGACAGTTTGAATCCATTCCCCTCTAAAATTCGAGTCTGTATTCTGCTCATCAACACATTTTTTAGACAGATGAACTGGGCAGCCCTCATTTCAAATATCAAAAGAAAAGATTCCTGACAGGAATATTGGACAGGAGGAGAAAAATGAATGGAAAATGTAATCCAAAGTAAATATAATGCAGGCAGCAGTGGGAGAATGGGAATACCAACTATATCCCATTAATCAGCACCTTGACTCCATGAGATGACATGTGGCATATACTTCAAACCTGAGATAAACATCAAGAAAATGGGTTCCAGCTCCTGTAAAGCTTCTGCCAATAAAACATGTGCATGATCTGTATAAATTCTACCAAAAGCCTTCTGGGACTTCATGAAGTCAATGATACTTCCTTTTTTGAGAGAGCAAACCCATATTTGAGAAGACCTGAAGGAGAGTGGAGAGAGAGGAATTGATTTGTTTTAGTGGTGGGCATTAGGGGTGTCACTGTTATATCCCTTGCATGATTTTTTTTTTTTTTTTTAATATACTCAGTAGATTTTTTGATCCCTGCTCTTTTTTGGGGTGGCCACCATGGGATACCCTAGCCCAAATGAATTTACAGCAATTACTGGCCTTTTTCACTAATGTTCAGCAAGTTGCTTTGTGTATTTCAGGTTGGGCATCACAACCATGACCTCTTCCAGGGAAAAAAATCAAACCAAAATTAAGGGCTAGGTGTCATATAAATAATTCTTTGTAAAGTGGTACTGCTCCACAGGTAAAGAAATGCTCTGGTTGTTGCATTTTTTCCTTTTTTGTTCCCCTGTCTCTCATTCCAGGATTACCTGGGTGCTTGTATTGTCCTGACTGCTGCTGTCACTTCCATCACTGAAGGGCCACACTCGGGGTTTGTGGGGCTGGGTCTCCTCTATGCTCTGACGGTACGTGCCAAGGCCAAGTGTAAGAACTTCCAGACCAACACGTAATTTTATAATATTTTTATGTGTACATGGTCATCTCCCAGCTTTCTTAATCTTGAAAAAAAGAATCCTCCAAATAATGGACTTGAGCCAAAGCTGAGAGAGTTCAGGGCAACTTGGACTTGCTTCAGGTTTTATGAGCCAATTTTAAAAAAACACAACCATTCCCAGGCCCAGTATGCTCCCAAGAGGAGCAGGAAAATTAAAAATGCATAAGAGGACCTGCTGTGCACTCTGTTTTGTACAACACAATGCTGCTTTCACTTCTACATGGCAAAACCTTCCAGGAAATACAGATTGTCATCATCTGGGTATTCTTTAACCAAAGACCAAATAAAATAATTGCTGAAGAAACAGAATTATTAGCTTTGCCCTTGGAGGGAAATTACTGAGATGTCCGATATTGTCCATGAAATTATGAAGAGATTTGGGGATTGGAACCTTTGTGGGCATGGTTCATCATGCCAGGTAGCAGTAGAAATGCAGAGGAGATGGACTTAGGGATGACAAGGTTGTGATAGTCTAGTAGCTGGTTCATTTTGCTACTGTCATTAGCAGTGAGGAGAAGGAACAGTATTTTAGTGTACCTGGCTGCAAGAGAGGCTAAGTGTGCATCAAAGAGCACAGAGTGAATGACAATCACCACAGAGAGTAGAAGTATTCATGAATTAATCATGAGAGTGGGGATGAAATATCACTGAATGAACCACGAGAGTGGGGACAAAGGCAGGATGATGATAGAGGCAGAAAGAACTTAAGAAACCACGGCTGGCATGGCAAAACAATTTCTGCTTTGAAGCACTGGTAAGAGGAAGGGATAAAGATGTGGGTCTAACCATGAGATCTGTCTTTGCACATAAATGCTGGGGAGCCTGTGACTACCGTAGAAAGTCCTCAGCAGTTGCCTTAGGGTGACCTTAGATTCTCTCTGTGCTGCTGTTGCAACAGTGTGGTAATCTGTCAACAACTGAGAATCAGTCCCAGGGTTTCAGCTTCACTCTGAAGACATTCCTGGTAATGCTGCTTCATTAGCAGAGATCTGGAAGCTCCAGGATATCTGCATCATCCTTGGCTTCTTTGTTTTTAGCCTGTGTTTGCAAACAGTTCATTCATGTGAAATGGGCACATGCTAAAGTCTGGCACAACAGGTGAAGAGCTGTAGGCACCAAGTGATCACCTGTCTCTCTCCTACCCCACAATAACTCTGAAGAACTTTTGAAGGCAGCTGGATCATTATCTGTGTCCCCTGACATTGGTTTTCCTTTAGTAATTACTCTTTGAAGCTGAGAGAGGACAGGTATTTGGACCTGGATGAGAGCACATTGTTTTCACCAAGGTGTTTACAGTGGATATCCTGAGCTTATTCTCTGCTCTTCTATAAACACTGCCAACTCCTTTTCACAACTGTGATGAAGCCTGAGATAGTGGGCAGAGCTTTTTGGGTGCCAGACTGTGTTATCAAATCTGCCAGATGTAGGATAGCATTCAGCCACTGCAAGCAGGAGTTCTGCAATGTTTTGCTTATCTGCAAACTTTCCCATTTCTCTAACTCCCTAACTCAAAAGGTGGACCCCAAATAAGCAGGTTTCTGAACATAAAGAAGAGAGTACCCTGTTAAGAACTCAATCTTTAGGACAAAGCAAGCAACTAAGTCCTCTAAATTAACAACAATTTTTGCTGAATCTCAGTGGAAATTATTTACTGTTTGCTTATTGCATCAATATTAGGTTAGTGGTAAAGAAGTGAGACTGGGTGATTTATTCTTAATAAAGTCCTTATTTGGCACTCACCAAAAAAGATGGCAAAGTCATTCTCTGAATACATTTATGCAAAGGGTGTTTTTATTTTTAAGTTTCTAATATTTCATTCTGGTACATAATATATCTCAAGTATTAAAGGTCCTTGGCAATCAACTCTTCCTAATAAGATCAGTTCTTCTTTTTTACAGAAGAACCTAAGCACAGACTTAGGAAACAGGTTTACAATTTTCAGCCTTAAATAGTAAGTCCTGCCTAGAAAAGAGTTTGTGTAAGCAACTGAGTATTGTTAGAGAACTAATAATCACTGATTATCTACTAAAAGTAATACCTTTACTATAGAGTAAAGGATTTTACTAAAAATCCTTTTCATTGCAAATGAGAATAAAAACCTGGAAGAAAATATTGCTGGACTGATAACACATTTTTTCCCTCATATATTTCTAAACTAAAAACTTCTTATATTTTTCACAGAGATAAATGGATTATCTAAATATGCAGAAATGAAATTATCATAAAATCTTTTCAATATATTTGCAGTGAACTTTCTTAATATCTAGTTGCAGTCTTTGAAATATTAGAATATACATAATAGAAAATATTTCCATACAGCACTTTCAATTTTGGTTATTTTCTGTGCTTGTGTGCTTAAAGAAGACACCTTTCAGCTCTGATTATTAGATGCTGAAAACAAGAGATTCCCTCAATCAGTCAGAGTTTAGGTACATTTCCATACTTCTCCTTCAAAAAACAAGGATAAGAATACCAAGCTCCAAATTGGTGTCTTAGGGCTAATTGTGTTGGAGTATGACTGGCTTCTTATGGATTTGATGCTGTTGCACTGAGTCTTGAACTGCTGTAATGTTAAAAAGACTCACTATGTTGAGTCAGGCCAAAGATTTTCAAAAATGTACTAAACTTTATTTCCAAGTGGGCAGATGGATAGAAAGAAGGCTGAACCCTGTGCTTGTTTTCATTTTGTGATGCAGATAACCAACTACCTGAACTGGGTAGTGAGGAATCTGGCTGATCTGGAAGTGCAGATGGGTGCAGTGAAAAAAGTACACAGCTTCCTGAACATGGAGTCAGAGAACTATGAAGGCTACCTGGGTATTGCTCGTATTCTTTTTGGGGCTTTACATGGTAATGTGAAAGAATGGTAGACTTGGTCATGCAATATGTGCACACCTCTCTGGCCAAAATCTGTTCTCACTGAGCTATAGTAACTGCCACTGGTGTGAGTGACAAGGATAGCTAGAATAAGCTATGAAAATATGTTACTCATGATAGCCAACATGAAAAAAATCCAATCGAATTCCAGGGAGACAGAGCAGGACCCTGTAATACAATCAGAAAATACCACAGTTATAGATGAAATGAGCAAAATATCCATGTAAGTTATTTAGGAAACAAAAATAAGGATAAAAATTAGAAATGTCATATGCTTCAAAATCTCTGATCTTTGTAGCAGATGGGGACTACAGGATAGGGCCATGTTGGCTATCAGACCTCAGCAACTCTTCTCTGAGCTGCACATCAGAATTTGTGCTCCACACACACTTTGAATGGGCTTTGATTTCTATGTAGAAGTGGTTGAAGTGCAAGAAAAGACTCATAGGTCAAGAAGCTTCCCTAGAAAGCCAAGCTTCTTAGTCCAGAGACAAAACCTGCTGTGTATTTGCAAATTAGGATGAAACACTAGCTGTGATAATGTCAACAGCTCACATTGTGTGGCAGTAACAACTTCCTTCCTCAAGCTGCCCTTCCTGTGCCTGTCACTGACCCAAGGCCATGCTAAAACTGCCCTGACACCACGTTCTCTGCTCATTTGGCTTCTCCCTGTTGCAGTGCCAAGAGATGCTTTAGTATCTGCCCTCTCTCCCTGTGTGTGGAAATCTGGAAGCCAAGTGCCTGCCAGACATCTCCCAGCTCAGTCTCCCCTTGGCAGGGAACTGGGGCTCCATTTCTCCATTGGCTTAAAGGATGGTGGCCAGGCAGGAGACAGGGGGAAAAGGGAGTGTTGTAAAGGGTGACCCTCTGGCAGCACTTACTTCAGTTTGTTTTTCTGTAACTTTCAGATCCCTCTCAAGTCCCCAAAGACTGGCCCCAGGAGGGGGAAATCAAGATTGAAAATTTGTGTGTTCGCTATGAAAACAACCTGAAGCCTGTTCTGAAGCATGTGAAGGCCTATATCAAACCAGGACAAAAGGTACCATATCAAGCAATTGCACATCATCCTCATTCTTGTGCAGATCCTTCATTACTGAGCTTTTCTTTATAAAGTGGCAGAAGAACAAGATCAACAGCTTGCATTGGCAGATATATATATTTACAGTCCTCTCTGAGGTCCCTGGGCACTGACCAAGAACTTGCAATGATAAAAGCTTATTCTTGGCTGGGATCAATTTTTCTTCTGAGTATCCCATGCCTTTCCAAGTCCATTTTCCTTGCATACAAGTAAACATAAATGAGAGATAAATTAGAGGGTAAAAACACCAGAGTATCTCACATTTCAGCACAGAGTGTCAATGGCATCCAGGTCAAAATGCTGAAATGCTCTGGGGACAAGTCCTTGTGATGAGAGGCAGAAAAAGGGAGTGTGCTTGCTGTGCTGTTTTGTGTTTTCCCTAGTGTGCCACCTGCCATTGGAAAGGATCTTTCTGTTCACCAGTAGCACAATTCAATGCAGCTTTCCCAAAAGAACTTCAGGTGTAAGTAAGGAAAAAGGAGTATGTAAGTGACTAATCTATGAGTAAGTGACATTCTCCATTTTTTTGCAGGTTGGGATCTGTGGTCGTACTGGCAGCGGCAAGTCCTCCCTGTCCTTGGCGTTCTTCAGAATGGTGGACATTTTTGATGGTCAGTTTTCTCTGGAATATGCTGTCACTCCTCACTTGCTCCCCACTTATTTCCTCAGAAGAAGCAAGGAGACTTTTTGATAGTTTATAACCTGGTTCTCTAGCTCAGAAGATATTTGATTAGAAGTGTTATGCCTGATCCTTCAAAGTACAAAGTGCCCTATTGTGAATAGCACTTGGTTCTTTCAGGAAATGTTGTGCACAGAATGTATTTCCAATTTTAAAAAACCAACATTTTCCATATGGTCTGACAAAACAATATGCACCGTTTGAGACAGGATAAAAAAATATGTAACTCTCTGGAGTGTCTAAATGTTTCCCTAAGGAATAACTGCATTAACTTATTACAGCTGTCAAAATATTAGCAGAGCAGAGAAGAAACTAGTCCATTCCCTTGATTTTTTAAAATTTTATTGTGCTTCCCCACAACTGCAGCAGAATCTGACTCAAGGGTTGGAAAAATGTTGCTATATTATCACTCCTGCAGCATTTAACTGTCTCAGCTAATTGGCATGAACTGCTTTTCAGCATTTATAATACAGATACATGTATGCTGTTGTTGTAATGTAGAAAACCACTGGAAAGTAATCTTTTTGTTTCAAAAACTTCCATGTTTCTAATTTAGCCATTGTGCATGGAATGTTTTCCAGGGAAAGCTCAGTAAGATGTGGGAAGATAAATGAACCTGATGAAACTAATATTTGCATTTGTTGTGGTTCTGTGCATATATGTGTTTATGGTCACAGGCTTCTGACTCGTGACCAGGATTCCTGGATTTATAAATATTGCAAAGAAATAATAACCATTCTTATGGCCAGCTTGAAATTTCCTTCTACTTAAGTTTTCTTTCTGTATATTTTTTTTGTCTGCTTCTTCTGTATCCCTGATTTTTCCCAATGGGAATGTCTAAGCCTTTTCTAATCAAACTCTGTTTATCCTTTGTGAACATCCCTCTCCCAGCTGGAACCATATTCGGTTTCCATGATGGTGCATTTCTGGGTGGGGTCCTGACTCTAATAAAAGTTACATAATAAGATTTCAAGTAACTTTACTAGAGCCAAAATTTCATTCATGTTGTTCCTTAAGTGTTCATTATCTCCTTAAATTTGTATCTCTCCCATTTTATCTCCCTACTTTTGCTTTGATCTGTAATGTTTCCCTTCTCTTGCCCTCTGTTCAAGCAACCTCTCATTTCTCTTGTGTTTTGCTTGACCATCCCTCAATCTGTTCCCAGTTTCCCAACTCCTCTCAAGTTTACTTTTTCCCTTAGGTCCTCTCATCTCCTCTTTTCTTTTCCTTGAGCGCCCTGGCTTCTCTCAAATATGCATCTCCCTATTCCCCAGGCATGCCATATTAATTTTTCCCTCCTTATTCTACCTCATCTTCTGCTAACCCACATTTGTGAAGAAAAGGAATTGCTTAAGTTTATGCAACCACCAATGTCTCAAGAAGAAGTCCTATAACCTGATTTGGATTTCTTTAAGTGTGAAAATAATTGGTTTTGCACCTTACAGATAAAATCTTGATTCCTCTGGCCATGTAATAAAAGCATACTTTTTTATAAAAGCATAAAAACTGCAATAATAGAAGTAGTCCAGCTAGGAGGCTGATGAAATCTTCCACTGGAACAGGGACACAGAGAGCAACCTACAAAATGCAGTATCGTGACAATGGAAATGACAGAAGGGACACACATACAAAGCTCTGAATATCCATGTACCTGCCAGTTCATGGTTAAGTTATCACTGTTGGGAGAGAGAACTGATGAAATTAATCATAGGTACATCCCAGGGAGGAGTGCAGCTGCCTAGTGAAGCAATCCACATGAAAACTGGAAAAGTGCCTGATGGAAATAGCCTTTACCATATCCTCACTGGCCCATCCCTTCCCTGTAATCTCAAATCCCCTGTATCCTGTAATTTGCATAAATTATGCAAAAGAAATTGTTCCCCTTCTCGAAGGAAATATCTTCAGCAGCTATAGAATTCAAGGGGAACAAAGAAAGGCACAGCAACATAAGTTGCTCTTGTTGTTCTGTTTGGCTGTAACTCATAATAAACTGTCCTTCTGATGCTATCATTAATCATATAGAAGGGAAGACATGTAATTTCCTTTAAGGGAGGGTGAGGGGAAGAAAAAGGAAAAGAGCAAGGTGACAGTGTCACTGATAAGCTGGGTTGTGTTCTTAGATACATTTACCTTCTCCATGTGTCTGGCAGTGCTGAGAGCTCACAGAGACAGTGTGCCATCATCTAGAGACTAGCCCAGAGGGGCTGTTCTACCTTTCCACCTGCTACCTGTGGATCACATGTTTTGTGCAATTCCCTCACATGTTCTGTGTGTTGTTTGACACAGGGAGGATAGTAATTGATGGGATAGACATCAGCAAATTGCCTCTGCACACACTCCGGTCCCGGCTCTCCATTATTCTCCAGGACCCAATCCTGTTCAGTGGCTCCATCCGGTAGGTGAATGTCATCAGGGGGTGGCAGGCAGCATTGCACAGCCTGCCTGTCATGGGAGCTGTGGGACAGGAGAGGATGGAAAAGGCAAGCAACCTTCCTAGCTCAGTCCAATACATCTGCTCAGCCTGCCAAGTGACACACAATGGCAAGGTGTTAAATTTTCAGAAAACCTGAAAGTAATTGCAGTAACAAGACTCCTGTTATGGTTTTCTTTTCAGCTTTAATTTGGATCCTGAATGCAAATGCACTGATGACAGACTCTGGGAAGCTCTGGAGATTGCTCAGTTGAAGAACATGGTCAAGTCATTGCCAGGAGGCCTTGGTATGTCTAAACCAATCTCTGGGGTCATGGGCCAATACTGGAATCATGCATGCACACAAATAAACAGATCCATCGCATCTGACACTCTGGATCATCATGTAGGAGTGACAGGCACATAATGAAGATTCTCTCTTCATACTAGAGAGAATATTCTTATTAAAAAGCTGAAGAATAGTCTGGTTTCCCATGTAGTCTGGAAAAATCCTGAAACAACTCAGCATCATGGTGTGATTCTTGGTGCTGTCTTGTGCAGGGCCAGGAGCTGGATTTTGATGATCCTTATGGGCTCCTTCCAACTCAGGATATTCTATGATTCTGTGATCATAGTGGGATAATTAGTAAGGAGAAAAAAGAACAATTTTATCTCCTTTAGCAGAAGCTGACTCTGCCAGCAGAGCTGTAAACACTGATGGAACATTTTTCTTACAATTTCAGATCCATTACATGAAGGAAGCTCACATATTTATTTCCATATCAAGTATATTTCTTATTACTAAGATATTACCCTGCAACCCACAAGATTTCCTAACAACTTGTGCCAACTGTTTGTTTAGTGATGTATTTCTCCTTTCCCAAGAGGCTGTGCTCATTTTTCTTGGTATCCTTCCATCCCACTGGTCAGTCAAGGTTATGGTTATTGGCTTTTATGGGGATTTTGCTTGGCCCTGGAATAGTGCACAAGCAGAGCTTTCAGGCACAGCATTTCAGGGGTGCAATGTTTACAGGGACTGTTTTTGTTACAGATGCCATGGTCACAGAAGGAGGGGAAAACTTTAGTGTGGGGCAAAGGCAGCTCTTCTGTCTGGCCCGAGCCTTTGTCCGCAAGAGCAGCATCCTCATCATGGATGAAGCCACAGCATCTATTGACATGGCCACAGTGAGTACAGCAATTAGCTAATTAAGGATCTACCAGGAGAAAGGCATCTTCCCTAAGTGTCAGCCACAAAGCTGTGAGATCTCTGTAGCAGAAAAAGCTGGCAGTGTTTTTGTTTCTCTCAGGATAAAATGAAATGCTCTAGTGAATCCCTGCTTTCACAATTGTGACATTTCCCTGCTGTGAAAGAGATTGTGTGGAATATGCTTGAAAACATGTGAATTAAAATGTAACAAGATGAAGCAACTGTAATGAGCCTTTTCCTCTGACAGGAAAACATCTTGCAGAAGGTTGTGATGACTGCCTTTGCTGACCGCACAGTTGTAACAATAGCAGTAAGTACTAAGCCAGAAAAAGCTCTTTTTTCCTCATTCCTCAGGCAGTTAACCCTGCCCTTCACCAGATAAACACCACTACTTAAAACTAAAAGCATCACAAAATAAAGCTAAACCACGAGGCCAGAATATTCCCATGATACCAGAACAAATCAGACACCTATTATCAACCTGAAATTTTGCAGTAAATATTGTCTTGCTATCAAACTAAAACACTTGGATCTGAACAAAGACTTTACAGGGAACTCCAGCATCTGCACTGTCTCCAACAATATTTGAAATCATTCTTACTAAAAAATTGAAACTAATTGAAACCATGGTTTGAACCATTACTGAAAGTTGTATCAAAATCTACATCATATACTTGGTATGGTTTCTCAAGCTGGGTTATCTTTTCTCTCATTTGGAATAAAAAGCTGGGTTTACAATAAAGGTTTTAAAAACTGGAATCAATGGGAATTACCCCACAAAATAATATCTTTTCAGACAGGAGTTTATGATGTTCTTTCCCATTTTCCTGCCACTCCTAGTGCCCAGAAGTTCCATATAGCCATGCATGTTCATACATGCATGTGCATAGACATGTGGTGGATACCATTAAGAATATTTCCACCTGTGACAGCATCATTAGTCAAGAAACAGAGGTTTTCTCCATGAGATAAATACATGTTTCAATAGCTGTTTCATTTGCCTTGTCTGGAATCCAGTCCTGTGGTTAGAGATTACAGTCAGGCCTCCTGGACTCTGGTTTCAAGCCTGTCAGTGAGTAGTTTGTGTCAAGCAAACCACTTAATCCAGCTCATTTACAATGTGCTCCAAACTTCTTGGCTGTGTAAATGCTGAAGATTCTGGTGGCTAGATTGCTGTCCTTCAGTTCCATGTTGTATTGTCCTTCTGGCTGGAATCTCACTTTTCTTTGGCTTTGCCTTTCCAAAGTCAGTGTCCCAAGTGAAACAACACACATTAATATTTAGCTTTCCTCACATCTTTCCTCCTTCCTCTCCTCATTCACAGCTGATCCTTCCTTCACCCACCTGTTTTTCTGTTCTTTTTTCCAGCATCGCGTGTCGCACATCTTGGATGCCAATGTTATCCTAGTCCTTTCTGAGGGCTTTCTAGTTGAATGTGACACTGCCTCAAACTTACTCCTCAAAGAGGACGGCCTGTTCACCACTTTGGTGAAGACTCACAAGTAGACTCTCAGTCCACATTGTTTACAGGACTTCTGGCTTTTTGGTAGTTATTTTTACCTCTTTAGTCTCCTTTCACTCTGCTTCCTTTCTACTGCACAGCTTCTGAGAGGACAGTGCAAGAAGGTGTTTGTTGTGGGGTTCCCAGGTTTGTTTCATTTCATGACTATTTATGTTGATCATACCTAAATCTTAGACATGCAGCTGACATTACAACTACCATGTCAAAGGAATCCAGCCCATGAAGTGATCTCTCACTTTCTGCCTGTGTAGAGAAATATCACACTTTTAAGAGGTCATCCCATCTATGACTGGCTGTATTCATATGTCCTTCAAATTAAACTCAAACTGATTTCAAACCTGTAGCCTATGGGATTATACTGTTGCCTGGAGCACACTCAAATTAGATCTCAGAGGGATTTGCAGAAGGCAACAGCCCAGGGGTTGTTGCTCTCCCAGATGGAGAGCAGACTGCTGGGGTGCAGAGAACAAGGAGCAGAACAGGATTCTAAGCCATGTGACAGTGCAGGATGCTTCTCATCCCTATTTCCCACAGGGGAAGATGTGTTTCAGTGGGGCCATAGGATTTATTCCAACATCTGTGCTGCCCATAATGGCAAAATGTTAAGCTCATGCTTAAGTATTTTCAGGCTTGATGGCAGAGGCTGTCAAGTAATTGAAGATCTCTTCAGGTTAAAGTACAAGAATCTATTCCAAATATCACTGTGAACAAGGACAGCCTTTCCCTTATGGGTTTTGCCTTGCTTGAGGCCCATTAGTGACAATTATCCAAATGAAAACCTCTGTTTGCTTTCCTTCATGGCAGCACCGGGTTCACACCATCCTCACTGCAGACCTGGTCATCGTCATGAAGCGAGGGAACATCCTGGAATATGATACTCCTGAGAACCTGCTTTCCCAGGAAGATGGCATCTTTGCTTCCTTTGTCCGGGCTGACATGTGAACAGCCACAAAATGCATTTTAACAGCTTATTTTAAACAGATGAAATGCAAATATTTTCTACTCAGTGTAACATCATTTTTACCTTTCTTGCTTTGTTTTTTAGAGCTTCTTTCTTCACACTTCCATCTTCCAAAATAATAAAGCCTATTGCAATACATGTATGCCTTGAAGCATTAAAAATGTCACTTTATTTAAAGCTATTAAACTTGACACACACACACACACACACACACACACATATGCACACACAGAATGGAGAAGTTTTTACTTCCTAGGAATTTGGCATTTTCCTTAGAATTTTTACTGACTTTATTTTTGTTTAAAGAGAGAAAAAGAATGCACTGATCTTATTAAACTTCCTATGTTATGCAGGAACCAGCAATCAAATCGTGCATTTTGTCAAGGAAGCAAGAGGTTCCCCAGATACATTCCGTCCCCAGAGGGAAAAATTAGGAAAGACATCCAAGCCCATAACACTTGGGGCAGTCTGCTGCATTCCAAAGGCATAAGCTCTCCAAGCTGTAGCAGAGGGACAGTGAATGAGGGAAAAGAAATTCATCAGGAATAAAGATCTTCTTCCTGTTGTTCACTTTAGTAAGCACACTTCAGTGGTGACAGAACTTTTTTCAGTGCAATGATGGTTTACTCCTACAGTCAGTTTCTAAATCCATATTAATTCTTACAACTTTCATTAAAGATTCAAATCATCCTATGATTATGCATGCTTTGATAGACTTATAGAGGAATTTTGTACAGTATCTCAAGACTTTATATTAAAATTGATCTGAATTTATAAACTTGATATTAACTAATCCTTTGATCATGTCTACTAAAATATTCTGCTTAAAATGGCATGTAATTAGCCAACCACTAATCATTTTATATGTCTTTTGTCTGTGGACCGGATTTCTCTGAGCCTGAGAGAATTACAGCCTGTCAGTGGCTGATCTGTTCCCAAGAGAAAGTTTCTTGAGAGCTGTCTCGCTCAAGGACGATCTTTGTAAACCATTTTACTTTCTCATAACAGTTCTGTATAACTGTAGATAGTGTGTTTTTCTCTTGTCCCACCAATGGGACAAGAGGTGGTGTTTCCCTAACCAGTTATGTTAAGCCTGTAGAGTAAAACCCTATAAAAACGGAAAAGTTCAAAAAATAAAGACCCCTTTTCCTAAAAACTTGTTCTAGTGTACTGGATTAAGCCCACACTTCTACATCATGTCCAACAGCGACATTGTCCTTCAAGTTCTATTTGGGGACAACCTTTATTTTCCTTTACACATTTGTGGCCTACCTCTAAATAAGATCTAATGCAAAGAGATATGATTTTCAAATTACTTTTCAATTTGAAATTGAATAAATTTCAAATTATAATTTGAAATTTATAATTTGAAATTAGATTTCAAATTATATCCTCAAGAATGTAGATGAAGTTAGACACATTTACATCAGGCAGCTTTGCAAAGGTTACCTGTACATGACTTTCACACATGGTTAGATACTGATCCATGGGCACCAAGCATCCAGAAGGAGTTTTACAGGCATATTTTCAAAGGTACAGCTTGAGAGATCAGCTTCACTGGTACTATTCAAGGTGATTCTTATTCACCTTCTGCTACAAGATTTAGGAAGACCACTAAGTGCACTTAAGTCTATTTTTAATGTCATTAAAACAACTTAAGGCACAGCATTTCTCCCTCCACCCTTCCCCCCCCCCCAAAAAAAAAAGCAATAATTTTGGAGAAGTTGCACGATTTGAAACTGGGATTACATTTAGTCTCATAGTGTAAAAATGATACAGTGGTTTGTCTTTTTTAATTGATTTTTTGACATTTTTATTTTCTCTGAATTATTGAAAATGAAAGCTGTGTGGCACAACTAAACAAAAGAGCTCAGTCTTTAACATTGTATGAGGGGAAGTACTTCCGCGATTTCCCTGTCTACTGCTGTGAAAACATTTTTGTTCTTTTCTGGATCTGTTCCCTGTGCTGACCTTTGTCATTCAAATAAAATACATTTTAGAAAAGCAGATGCCTGCAGCAGAAGCACAAATTGTTATGCAAATTTCACAGCAAAAAGTCCAGAATTATTCTTGATTTAATTTAATTGTCTTCAGCAAAAAGATAATTGGATTCCCTACTGTCAGACTGGGTATAAAGATGAAGTACAAAAAGTTTTCTTGATCTGTGTGTCTTTGGTGATGATGCAACCATGATTTATTTGAAGTGGTGCCAGCCAGTTCAATGAGATCCTTGTACCCACTGCATTAAAGGGTTGCCATGGGCCTGGAACTGTGTCTTGTAATATTTAAGAGGGGCCAATAATTAGCACCTCTTTTCTCTTAGGTTTGTCCCAGAGCCACTACAGGTATGAGAAGCACTTTCTTTGCTCACCCATGGTTTTAGAAGTGAACTCTGCTGTTTGAACATATGGGAAAAAAAATATATATGTGAGAAAATGAATAGTTAACGGGGTGTGTCCTAAGGCTGTCACGTGCACAAGTAAAGGAAACATCAGCCTGAAGACTTTGTTTCTTTGATTCTTGTCACACTGCCTCTTCTGCTGGCAGGCCCTTCTTCTCTTCCACAGCCTCTTTTTTCCTCACCATCTCCTTGTATCATAGACCTTTAAGTCTCCTGCTTCTATCTCTGGATGCTCCTTATTCTGCCAATGCCCTCCCACTCCTTCCCAGGTGAGCTCCATGCCCTTTACTCCATTTCCTCTCTCACATGGCTCTGCACTCACGCTCCTTTCCCCTTTTCCTGTCTTTCCTGTCATAACACCCCTGCTCTTCAGGGGGACACTTACTCTAGTGACATCATGTTTTGGGGTCAGTTTTTTTTTTTTTCTAAGCATTAAACTAAGCAAGCTTTCAGTATTGTGACACTGTGCTTCAGAAGTACGGAGTTCTTCCTTTTGCAAAGGAGATTTGAATGTCATCACTGGCTATGTGTTAATTTAACTATGGACAGAGTAAAGTCATCTCTGGGATAGATCCTAAATACTATTTCTCATCCTGCCTGCATTCATTTTTCTGCTGTTTCTGGGAGAGAAACAGCAAAGTTGTTGCCAATCATAGAATCACAGAATGGTTTGGGTTGGGAGGGACGTTAAAGCTCCTCTTGTTCCACACCCTGCCATAGGCAGGGACACCTTCCACTATCCGAATTTGCCAAGAGCCCCATCCATCCTGGCCTCGGACACTGCCAGGGATGGGGCACCCACAGCTTCTCTGGGCACCCTGTGCCAGGGCCTCAGCACCCTGACAGGGAACAATTTCTTCCTCATATCCAATCTAACCTACACTCTTCCAGTTTGAAGCCATCCCCCCTTCCTGCCACTGCACTTCCTCACAGTCTCTTCCTGCAGGTCCCCTTTAGGTACAGAAATTGGTTTTGCAACTTCTTGTAGAACCACAACAGTGTTTCTTAACCTTACAACTCGTGGGTATCTTTCCCAATCCTTGAGCTGGGTCTAAGGGCTGGCACAGATCAAACTGTTCTCTTCCTATATGTGGCCTTTCATCAAACTCATCACAACTCATAACAGCTTATTCCTGCTCTTTCCAAACTAGAAATATCCCATACAGTCTTTACTGAGCCCAATCTTAATCGTGCTAGGAAACACTGGAACTTCCCCTGAGCAGTTTGGGATAGCTCTTTTAAACCAGGGGCACAAGCAAGACAAAGTCCCTAGGGAGAGATCTCTGCTTTGTTAGGCCAAGTGATATGCACAAGAGGTATCTCAAGTGTTTAAAAGTTCCAGTTGCACTGCAGACCTGAAAAAGCTCTTTATTTGCAGGAGTTTGTCTGCTTTTCCCAACTGTATCATTTAGCTGAATGAATATATTCACCAACACTTCTCAAGGACTTAGACAAGCCCCTTTTAGGTTTGTTATAGCAGAACACCTCTACTTTAAATTCATACACCTTCATAGAACTCAGTACCAAAAGCAATACAGCACAAAGAAGTTTGCATCTCATTATATATAAAACCTCTGCAGAAAGCAATAATATTGAATTGTGTTTTCTTAAAAATACAATTTCAAATGTGGTCAAGTAGTAAAAACTCCTTGTACAGTAAGTTGTTTCATTTGATTGAATGTGTTTCTTTTGCTTCCCAAAGCAGTGGACTATTGTGCTTTATTGTGTAAAGATGTCAATACATTTACAGGCAATTTTGTTAATTCATCATGAAAAACTGAAGGAAACCTCACATGAGCATTTTACATAAATGCTTGTAGGTATTTTATAAAAAAAATAAATGGAGATATAATGCACTTGAGTCAACAGCTACCTTTATAAAAAAGCTGTGGACAGGGGCCATGTTTTCATTATCATGCTTCCATTGTCCAGTGTCAGAAGCTGGAGTTTGTTCCCCTTGGGAAGCACTATAACCCCGTGTCCCCATTGTGATACTGCCAGTCAAAATCAACTCTAAAATATCCACTGAAACCACAGTGCCACTTGTAAACACCTCTCTGGAGCAATGATTCTCACACTAAACGTGATTAAAAGCAAAAATTAACTGAGCATACTTGCATCCTCAGGTAGCATCTTATAAAAGCTTTATTCAAAATCTAAATATATTATGTAAATTCTCTGATATGAATTCCATGGTGGCATGTGAAGAACTCCTTAGTTTCTTTGGAAACTAAATACTTTCAGAGGCAAAACTAAGAGACTACTAAAAGAAGTCTGAAAACAAAACTGTAAATCAAATTATCCATTGCCATGCAAACATCCCAATAATTTCATTGCTTTTTTACTGCTCTGTTTTTTCTCCATTAGAATTGAACTCTGTGCAGAGCTGTAGGAAAAGACTATCAGGTACTCAAATGATGAAAAAAATTGTTGTGAGGCAAAAGTTTGCTGACTTGTACAAATTAGCAACTTGCTGATGATGTTTTGTTTTGGCAGGACAGCTTCAAGTATTGGCTTGAATGAAGCCAAGAAGCTTCCAAGTGTAATCTGTCAAGAGAAAAGAGATTTTTAGAAAATCTATTTCCTACAGTTACTATTAAATATTCACTATTGATAGCATTTGTCTGCTGCTAGATACTACCCATGTAAACAGAACAGACATTCCTGGCAGTGGCTGCACATTTCTCTAATATAGTAAACCACATTCTGAACACTATAAACAAACAGTTATTTAAAATACCTTTTTAATTGGTTTCTATTAGGTGTAATTGTCATTTATCACATGCAAGATGCCTCCTTTCATTTTCATGGAACATGGGGATTTTCATCCCATGAGCTGCTATATAATAATGCAGCATCCAGCTCACAACAGCACACTTCACATTTCAGTGGCCCCTGCAACTCATTCCCATGTATGTATATTAGTCTGCTTTATACATAAATACATTACATGGCTATACGACCTTTGGATTAAAAGTACAAGTAAGTAATGAACAGTCCCAGCTAGGACTGCCCAGAAGAGTTCCTCACAGCTATTCCCATGACATTTCTTAACTCTCCCTTTAATTTATTTCAGGATTTTCAGGCTATATCCATAAATATCATTCAATGTGCAGTAAAATATTTAAGCATGTAATTAAGGAACTAATGCAGCTTCATGTAAATGACATGGTCTAGAACTACCATCCTTCAGGATCACAGCTACAGACGCCCCAAGGCAGCATATTTAATGGTTATATGTATTTTTATTCTACCAGCCACATTATTAGGCCCTTACTTCTGCAGCAATATGACCATTAGACTTCTCCATCATAGGCAGGAAGGTAGAAGTCAAAGAAACTCTGAGTACTGCATATGTTCATGGCTGAATCATTCAGATTTGGGTCCATCTACTTCTTCAGGTCCCACCAGAGCATCTGAGATTTGAGGGTTTGGAGTTGCCAGATATTCTGTGATAAAATCTGAAGGTGAGACATGACATCTCGCTTCTGAAACTGGCATAATCTTAATTTAACCCTGGAAAAGTCGGGGAGATAGAGAAGGGAAGCACCTAAGGGACACCACATTCTAGGAACACAGCTGAAGACTCACAGTAACACATGTTCATTTTACCTAGAAATTGATTTACAATGTCCCCATAAATTAAGGCACGGGAAAGCAAGGAAACAATCCCAGTCTGGGGTTGCTCTTCCCAGAGCCTTAGGATAAATTCCAGGAAAAAGCACGTAATGAACAAGCTTCACGATGCAACTTACATTGGACAAGGGGCACTAGTTACATGTATTCTGATATAAAAACTATTTTTGTCCTACTGCTCTTGCATGAAGGGGGGGCCGGGGGAGGGGCAAGGAAGAGATGGTTCAGGGTAACAGATGCCCTTAGTTTGCAGTTTCTGCTGTTTCTGTTGATGGATGTCATGCCAGCTTATGTAGGGAAGAGTTCACCCACACTATCCGAATATGGCTTCGTGTCTCTGTGAAAGCCTCACTCAAAGTGCATGACATCTCTGGACGCCTGCAAAGTCATCCTATCTCTAAGCTAAGATTAGAATTTCAAACAAAACTTATTACAAAGCAGGATTTTCTGAAAGGGCTGGACATGGCTATAATGTGGAAATTTCAGATTCATGTCTAAGCGCATTATTTAATCCTGTTTTGTAGATAGGCATAATGGTAAAGTAATATTTACTATAATATCAGTAATGCTTGTGGGTGGAGGAGAAAGAAAGCAAGAAGGAGACACATGAAGGACCATAAGAAAACTGGACCTACAACTGCCATCAATTCTGATAATTTTTTTTCCTGAAGAGGCTGTGTTCACAACACTCAGACACTCTGTTCCTTACCAAATGTGTTAGGAGACATTTTAGGAGATTTTCCCAGCTATTACTTAAATCTCAGACTCAAGTGTTCATGTGGCAAACAAGCAAGTATTTAAAAGGTCAGAGGGGAAGGGTTTTAGTAGCTGTCACTCTCCAGAGCATATTCATACACAGAAACTTGGGGAAATGGATGCTGTGCTCAGAATCATGTCTGGAGCTCCTGATCCTCACATCCCTGTGGTCATGGCCCAGCAGGCTTCCTCAAAACTCATCTCCAGTAGAAGTGATGAGGAAGGCATCTCTTCCAGCTTTGAACAGGTAGAGAGGAAAAGATGGGATTTTATAAGCACTTTTCCTGCAATGTATGATGGTGGGTAAAAGGCTCAGTAACTTTTGTTCAGCTACACTGGAGCTGTGCCAGGACTATTTGTGTGTGTTTGATGCATCCCTTCCTATCTCAGCTACAAGAATTCCAGCCTCTGCATGGTACCCAGTTAAGAAGGAGGAAACCTCCAGCAGGTTAGTAGGGAACATGTGGTCCTGAGAGCTCACAAGAGACTCCTGACAGTGCCAGAGCTGGCAGCAGTTTCTGGTCCACTTGAGTAGCTCAAGGAATGTTGCTCCTTGCTCCCACCTGCCCTCAAAGATGGGTTTGATCCATTTTTCCAAACTGGCTGCTAATCCACACACTGTGTGTGTCACACAGTTGCACTCACTACCAGCAGAGATGGGGTAGGAAGCACAGCAGCAGCTTGAGGGGCTGAGTGAGAAGGGGATGAGGTTGAAAACAGTCACACACGTGAGTTATGCTCTGAGGTGGCACGTAAATAAAGCAACATTTCTTGGTGTTTCTGTCCCCTGATTATAAAGCTGTGGATTTCAAGAACTTTAGAGGAAACTGTCCAATTTGGCATGTAGCATGAGCTAATTTGTGTCAGAAGCAAAGTTATACGAATTCAAAGGTCCCATGAAGAAGTAAGGGGTGGGAAGTGTTCCATGCAGTTCCCACAGTTATTTTTTGAGCTGCACTTAGCAGCCATACTGGGGAACAACAATCTTGTTTCTTGCCCTACAACAGAACAAATACTTCACAGGAGCTAAATGGGAGAAGGGCGGAGGAAGAGAATAAGGAAAAGGGAAAAAGGGAAAGGGAACAGTTTTTTTTTTTTCCATGTGTATTAAACCAGTTATTTCCAATAGTTATGTCCAGGTGAGATGCACTTTTGGAGACTGCATGAATGAAATGAGTCAGCCCCTCTAGAGCTGTCTCTACCACCCCATTTGTAGAAGGATAATTTCCCAAGTTCTTCAGGCCTGGCCCATGAAATGTTACACACCAACAATGCTGACCCTGCAGATACCCAACCAAGTGACTTTATGTGTTTGTACTCAGAGTTTGGTTAGAATCTAAAGGTATTTGGCTTAGATCCTGACTGTCAGTTTTCCATCTGCCTGAATTTAATTTCATGCATAAATATTGAGCTAATTGCATAATATGACTGGGGCTTTGTGTCTGTCTCTCCTCTCACTACTGCATATGTGGTATTAGCAAAAGCCAGTGCTGGAAAATTTTCCAGGAACTACTCATCTATTTAAAGTTAAGCACGTGCATGTGTTCAGCAGGGTGGATATCTTCAAGCTGATTACACTGCCTGTCAAAAGTGCCTTCTCAGTTTTTCCAAGCCTGAATATGCTTAAAACCTTCCTGATTGCAGCAGGCTTGTCAAGCTTTTCCCTAGTTTACAGAGAGGCAAGGTATTTTGTTCTGTAGAAATTTTATACCCTACAGGTGATTCACTTGAGTGATAAACAGAAAATTTTGGAACCTCCCCACCACACACACACGCACACACACAGACACACACAGACATACACAGACACAGGTATTAGGGACTTAATCTGACACAATCTCTGCACTTTGCTTCATTAAAATTTAAATTTTGATATTTTCATAACATTGATGTACTGTTTATTCTTCCCATTACAAACCTTAAGACTTCAGGACAAAAAACCCCCAAAAAAAACCTCAAAAAAGCTGCAATTTCTAAGAATGCAAGTTTCTATTAAACACAAGGGCCAAAATTGTTAACCTCAACCAGTGGGAAAGAGAAACAACTCCAGGGATTTCACTGGGAAGGTGGGGGAGAGGTTGTCATTGTACATAAATCCTCCTACACCCATACCAAATACAAATCCCCATATGCCAGTGCCCATTTCCCAGCCGACCATTACAACGGGCCTGATGCTGCTCAGCAAGAGCTGTGACCTGTGAAAAGAAATGTCCTTCCTTCTTTTTTTGTAGAGACAGGTAATTAAGTTTGTTCAAAGCTGCAAAGGTCGTGAGATTCTGGCTTCGGTTCCCCAAACACTTACGCATATGCCTCGTTTCCTCTGTCTCCGACAGATTCGAAGGAAGATTAAGTTAGGAAGGCACAACTCTTGGCTTGCCAGGGGAAGCAGGCAGGGGCGCAGCTTTGTGTAACTCGCGAAATGGCACAGACCAGCAATGTTAGCATCTTGCTCCGCCGTTACATGGGCTGGAACTTGTTTAAAACCCCCTCACAACCCATCGTCTGCAGACACCGCGGAGCGCAGGGAGCATGTGCGCCCCTGCTCTGCATCCCGACCGCCACTCCCGGCCCCGCATTTCCAGCTCGACCCCGCATCCCGTGCCCGACCTCCGCATCCCGAACCCGAGCCCCGCCCCATCCCCTCGCGCATCCCCTGGAGCTGCTGCCCCGCTCCGCCCGCCCCGCTCCGCCGGGCCCGGCCGCGTCCCGCCCCGTTCCGTAGTGAGTGGCGGCCGTGCCCGGGGCTGGGGGGGACCCTGCGAGGCGCCGAGGGGTCGGGCAGCCCTGCCCTCCCCTGTCGGGACAGGCCAGCCGCTGGGGAGCCGGGCTTTCCGTAGGTTTGTTCTGTCACCCGTTTGGGGACAAAGTTTGGGAATAAAGGGGGGGTTTTCCCGCCTGATCCCGGAAGGGACGGAGAGCTGCGAGGGAAAATGCGACCGACTGCTCCGAGGAGTCCCGTTCTGCGCCTGCCGCGGCTCCAGCTCAGCTCCTTCTTGTGATGCTTTCAGAGGACGGGGCAGCCGGCGGACTGGATGCTCTGCGGGGCTGCAGCCGTCAGGAGGGAGTCTCTGCGCTGTCTCCGCAGATTAACTTCGACTCAAACCACAGACGTCTGATTCTCCAGGTCCTGAGGGATGCGAAAAACTTAGTGCTTCGTGTTGCAGTCCCCATCTGAGCACTGGTGTCACCCGGAGAAGCAGCCTGAAGAACCGAGCTGATGTCTGTCAAGGTGCTTTCACGGTGCTTTACATCGACTTTGTGAGACTGCTGTGTTAGCCTCCCTTCCTGCAAGGAGTCTCCCAGTAGCATCTTTCATTTCTGCTACAAGCTGATACCAGCTATTCATATAAAAACGATGGTCTGAGAGAGGGAGGGCATTGTAGAACCAGCATTTAATGTAGTAGGGTTTGGCAGGTTGTACCTAATCGGGTCTTCTTGCACAGGTGACAAGACTGACCAGGTTTTCTCTGTTTTGCAGGGTAAAGCAAACCCTGCAGAGACTTGCTAGAGAGACCACCTCCCATTTCACATCTCCCTAAGTGGACTATGGTGGCAGGAAGATGTTGGCTCGCAAGAGTATCATCCCTGAAGAGTATGTGCTGGCACGTATCGCTGCTGAGAACCTGCGCAAGCCGCGCATCCGTGACCGCCCGCGCAAAGCCCGCTTCATTGCCAAGAATGGCGCCTGCAACCTGGCTCACAAGAACATCCGTGAGCAGGGGCGATTCCTGCAAGACATCTTCACCACCCTGGTGGACCTGAAATGGCGTCACACACTGGTCATCTTTACCATGTCCTTCCTGTGCAGCTGGCTGCTCTTTGCCATGATGTGGTGGCTGGTGGCCTTTGCCCATGGCGACATGGACCCGAGCACAGAAAACCCTTCAAACAGCACGAAGTGGACGCCGTGTGTGACGTGTGTCAGGTAAAGTTGACTTTGGTGGGATGAAGGAAGTGGGGGCTATCCTGGTGTTGTCTGAAGTGCAGCTTTTAGTGTACATGAACCATTGGGTTTGGCTGAGACAGTTGAAAAGTGCAGTGTTTTCCTTTAGACTGCATAAACTCAGCAAGCCTCCCAGGCTTGGAAAATACTGTACTGTAGATGTCTTTGATTCCTTACAGGATCTGAAAGAGAGGGAGACCTGCTGCTTTTCATGTGTCTCCACACTCTGTGGGTAACTCGATTGCCTGTCGAGATAAGAGCCTGCTGCAAGAGTGGGTATGTGTTGTATGTATTGTAACATTGTCTACGGCAGCGGGAGCATTCCCAGCGCCATGTTGGCCAGAGGTGCTCCCTCCAGAGCAGTGCCTGAGAGGCAGGGAACCAGCCCTGGGTGTCAGGCAGGGCACCAGCCAGAGGTGCCAGGAAATGTGTCACTTAGGACAAAACTAAGTGTGTTTCAAGACGACTTTCATGAGTGTTAAATATGCAGGACTTCAAAATGCCTTGGCGAAGCCATAGGCCAGCAGTTGGGCAGAGGAACGCTTTCCATACTGTGCATTTGTGTCAGACAGTGAAAGCTTAAGGGATGACTGGATTAAATGCCACCTGTTGAAGTATTTTACTCTCTGTACCCAAAGCCACAACAATTGTCAGGGCACTGATAAGCTGACATATACATGGAAGAGAAGACTCTGAATTGCAGGTGGGATAAGCCATAAGATCGCTTCAGGATCTCACCAATTAAATCTGCTTTTTTAGCACTAGGTTTTTAGGTGGAAAAGTCCTGGTTCTGTACCACCAGGCTGCCCAGATCATCTGCCTTTACACATTGCGGTGCTGTGAGGGTCTGGGGGTTGTGGGGTGCTCTGAGAATCAGTGAATCCACTTCCCTTTTTACTTTTCTCCCACAAAATTTTGAGGTACCCCACCAAGTCTGAAGGGACTTTGTATCTGACTCACAAAGTAGTAAAGATTTAATTCTCCCTTTGTTTTGACACTTTTTTTTTGCTAAATGGGGATTTTCCAACGTAAAAGAAGAGGGAATTTTTCCAAGCTACCCTTCACTAGGTTGAGGAGAATTGGAGCTGTCTTATTTCTTTTCCAATGTCTGGCCATAAGCAGTTTTGTCTGAAATGAGATGCCATGACCCAGCTTGCACCTACAGGATTGTTACCCCCAGCATTTCCTGGATTTGTGGGATCTGTCCAGCTGGAATTAGTGAACAGCTATAACCCTGCAGCTCTCCAGGGTCAGCTGAGGCAACATCCCTGCACGTGGCTGGTGGCTCATTCGGTGTGGCTGCTGTATCATCCCACAGATCCTGAGCTGGAGGCCAATGGCTTCATGCCACTGGGGCCAGGCACATCCACAGCCAGGACTCTGCCCCTGTTCTCTCCCCATAGCTGCCTGTGGCTCTTCCAGGATGTCTGCTAGGAAGCACAATGAATGAATCAACATAATTTCAAGTTTAGCTCATGCCAAAGAACACACCCCCTATCCTTATGGGGTGTCCACGTGGAGTCTCTCCATAGCTGCTCCAGTGCCCATGTCCAAGCCATGGGAAATCTTTTCCTTTCCTAGGGAAATCTGGCTACCACTTTAGTCAAAGTCATGAAGTAACAATGTGATTGTTGACATCTTTAAGAATGGCAATTTTTTGGGTGTAAAATATCTTTAATATTGCAATGCCAAAATCATGATAAATAATTTTTAACCTACTCCCCTGAGGTTTAGGCCCACAGATATTTCAGAAGAGCTTTCTTGGGTAGGTGCCATTACATATTTACAGGAAAACCTGGCTTTGGAAATTTTAGCAAGTGCCTGGAGCTTGCACAGTCCTTTCATTTTACAAAGTACTGCAGAAATTTCTAAGCCTCATATCTCTTTGCAACAGAAAGCAAACATCCAAATATGAAAGCTGCTACACAGCTCTGGGGGAAGAACCTGGGAACAGTGTGATTTGCATTTTCACCCATTTCACATGGTTAAAATGCTTTCCAAACTTATTCTTTCGCTTCCACTGTTAAAAAGGTGGATTGGCTTTATGAGTTTTTTTGTTTTGTTTTGTTGTTGTTACTGATTTTTTTGTTTTTTTTTTTAAAACAAACAAACAAACAAACAAAAACAAAACCCACAAAAAAACCCCCAAAAAACAACAACAACAACAAAAAAAAAAACCCAGAATGGGTACTGCTAAAGGAAGTCAGACTACTTACTGGACAGAGTTTTAAGCTGAATTAAGCTGACTGAAATTGAATCCAGAAGCTTCGTTCTGCTTGTAACTGAATATTCATGATTATAAGAAGTCATTCAATGGATTCTATTAATTAACTCCTTTGTCCCTGGTTTCTTCAGAGTGAAATACAAAATAAACCCCCTCAATACAAAGGAATTTGTTAATGATTAAGAAAAATAGAAAAGGCAAAAAAATAAAGTTATTTCAAAGATACCTCTGCAGAGACTGGTTGGTTTTCTGAAAGATGGACTTTCTCATTGCACAGAAAATTATCCTTGATATTGATAATGCTATTTAAATGTGTCCTTGATATCCCAGTAAAAATATGTCTAGAAAAGAAAAAAAAATGTTTAAAAGCGGATTAATTGAAAAGCAAAGTAATCTCAACAAATTATTTAGACCGTCTTCATGGGCAGGATATATTTTCCACTGTCTAGCCCTGTTAAGCATTCTGATGCTTCAGATTTATTGAATTGCACTGGAAGGATGTATCTGGAAAGAATAAAAGAATAAATAAATATAAAAGGAAGTTAAGGACCTCGATATATACAGGGGATATGACTTTGTGGCTGCTATAAATAATGTATTTTGGGAAGTTTGTGGGGAGCATTTTCTGTCCAGCACCATAGCATTTTAGGGTATTTAACTTAACCCACACTTCTACATCCAACTTTGGCGTTGAAATTTTCCAGCTGGTCTTGCCCTGGCAGTGAGCTGAACCCAAACCCTGGGTCACAGCACTGTCCTGCTGCCAGGGTGTGTCACTGACCTCTCTCTGCAAGCTCATCCTGCTCAGTCACAAGGTGAGCAAGGGTTTGGGAAGTGTCACAAACCTGAGAAAGCCCCTTTTCCCCTACCAGGAAATACTGGGTTATAATTCAGGTAGCATGAGTGAAGTACTGAAGTTTTCCGTTTCCCTTCCTTGCACAGGCTGGATCTCAGTGTGCCAGCTGATTGCCCATGCTTGCCAAAACCACTTCTCTCCACCAAGGGCTTCATGGGATGGAGAAGGTGGAAAGCCCAGTTGTTCCAGAGCTGTTCACTAAGCCAGTAGGAAGCCTGTGCTCCTGGACAGAGATTCCCTGAGCTGCTCAGGGTCACCCAGATGGTCTTTGAGGAGCTCACGCTCTGAGGTCTTCCCTGCTACCAATAGACACTACACCAACCACACAAATCTGAGCCATCAAGCATGCAATACTTTGGCTGGTGTTAACAAAAGGCCTGTGTGTACTAGAGCCATACAAACAGGTCCTTAAGTTTGTTTCTGGAAGCACATGTTAACAGCTTATCATTATTATCTTATTATGTGTGTGCTCTGTGTCGTGAGAGTTAACTGGGTGAAATCTTCCCCTACAGGTCTTTCACCTCCGCTTTCCTCTTCTCCATTGAAGTCCAGGTGACCATTGGCTTTGGGGGCAGGATGATGACTGAGGAATGTCCCCTAGCTATTACGGTCCTGATCCTGCAGAATATTGTGGGGCTGATCATCAATGCTGTCATGCTGGGCTGCATATTCATGAAGACAGCACAAGCTCACCGGCGGGCTGAGACACTGATCTTCAGCCGGCAGGCGGTCATTGCTGTCCGCAACGGCAAGCTCTGCTTCATGTTCCGGGTGGGGGACCTGAGGAAGAGCATGATCATCAGCGCCTCAGTGAGAATCCAGGTCGTGAGAAAGACCACAACCCCTGAAGGAGAAGTCATACCCATTCACCAAGTGGATATCCCCGTGGATAACCCCATTGAAAGCAACAACATTTTCCTGGTGGCTCCCTTGATCATTTGTCATGTCATAGACAAGCAGAGTCCTCTTTATGATATCTCTGCTTCTGACCTGGCACTCCAGGACCTGGAGCTCATTGTGATACTGGAAGGGGTGGTAGAAACCACCGGTATCACGACACAGGCGAGAACCTCCTACGTGGCAGAGGAGATCCTGTGGGGTCACCGCTTCGTGCCCATTGTCACTGAGGAGGAAGGTGTGTACTCTGTTGACTACTCCAAGTTTGGCAACACTGTCAAAGTGGCTGCGCCGCGCTGCAGTGCCCGGGAGCTTGATGAGAAGCCCTCCATCCTCATCCAGACCCTGCAGAAGAGTGAGCTGTCCCACCAAAACTCCCTGAGGAAGCGCAACTCCATGAGGAGAAACAACTCCATTCGGAGGAGCAACTCCATGCGGAGAACCAACTCCTCGCTCATTGTGCCCAAAGTGCAGTTTATCACGCCGGAGGGGAGTCAGAGTGCCTCAGAAACGTGATGCACAGCTTTGTACCAAGGCACTGGGCTTCAGAAGGAGGAGGCATCTGTGGTATTTTGCTTCAATTTCCTTTTACTTCAGAAACCGAGAACACGATGCAAAAGGGAACCGTGCAAGAACTATTTATTCTATTACTTACTGAAAGCACCACCTAACGGCATTAGAAAACACCTTAGCACTTAGGATATGAATTAATAAAAAATGACACGTACACTAAAGAAAACACACTTCACTCATGTAATATAATGTGTATTTTTACTTGTTTTAATGGCATGCTGATTTTTTTAATCATATTTTTCCTTTCAAGGGTCTCTTTCTTCTGCTCGCTGTCACAAAATGTGGGGCTTTCCTATATGAGTGCTTCATAAAACTTCTGTATTAAACAGCTCCCACAGATTTTGTGCATGACATTTGGATATTGATCTTTTTGTGTGAATTCCTTGTTCTCTTAAAGGGAGTAACTAAATTCCTCAAGGATTTCACTGGAGAAAAGCCTCCATTTCACCTTCGGTTTCCCAGGCTTTTTCTTTTTTGTTGGTTTGTGGCAAAGGCCTTTTGAGTGCAAATTCAGGTCGGGTGGAGTGACCTGTTCATCCCACAGGAAAGCTGGTGTCACTCCAGGCAGGAAAACCAGCAAAATGATGGAGTGCTTCTCTTCTCAGTGTGAGATACATGGCTTCAGGATGAAACACATCTTATATTAGCTGTAGCCCAAGCTGAGAAATCCCAGTCCTCCTGGCTGCCACCTGTCTGTTTCACTGAAATTATTCAAACTGGAAAAAACAGATGCCTCTTTAACATTCTCTTCATGATGGAAGACCAAATCCTGTTTTGCTTTCTCTGATAGATTCATACATAGAAGGAAACACATGTAGTTGCTTCATTTACTTTTCATAGTATTAAGTCTGCTTCATCCAGAAGAAGGTTATTTTTTTGCCAGTGGGAACACATGACTGGGAATGAGAGGGAAGCCTGCCAATAATATTACACAGTATTTTTAAAACTGTCTGAATGCTTTTTAGGGGGACTTGGGTGCTGCTGCTGAATTCCCACTTTTTATCAGTGCCTCACCTGCGTTTTTATGTAAACTGGCATTGAGAATTGGTAGGAAGAAGCTTTCCTCTTCAAATTAAAATGGGCATTTGGCCTGAAGCCTTCCCAAAAATGTCTTCACAAGTTTTTCTACAGGACTACGGAAAAGTAAGACAACTAATTCTGTCATTTGGTAGCCTAAATTGATATATGGTTTCTTTCCTATGTGAATAAGTATAATTATGGACAAGTTTCTCTTCAAATTTCTTGCAGAAATTGTCTTATGTCTCTAGCTCGAGAGAAGTACTATCCTTGTTCTGACCCTCTGTAGTGGTTCAGATTTGCCAATTTCATTTCCCAGCCAACACACCAAATAAATGTTGTGGTTTTAAAGCAGTAGCTAAAAAATCACTAGAAAACTTACTTATTTCTTGCTGTGAGATATGGATTAGAACAAGAGCAAAACAGGCTTAAAACTTAAAAGGAACAAAGAAAGTTTATTAACAAAAATTACAAGAATAAGAAACTAGAATAAAACTTCCAGAATAACCCCTTTCTCCCCCACTGCCCAACCATTCCCTTGATAACATGACGACATAGAGACAAAAAAACTTCGGTGGTTAAAACAGTCTCAATTCTTGCTATAATCCTTTCATCAGTCTTTGTAGAGAAAAAGAAGTCTTCTTCTGCAAATTCATGGAATTTTTTTCAAGAAAACGATTTCCTTTATAGCTTTCTATTTTTCTGATGCCAGTTGCGTGGAAATTCTGCCATCAGTTCACTCTTCCCATTTCACTTCACTCTGAGGTGTGTTATGGGTCAAATGAGTCTAGGGATGCCATTTTTAAGGATGAGTTATTCAAAGGCAAAAGTTCTCTTCATCTGTTTTTGTGAGCCCCTCTGGAAACAGAAGTTTTCTCTTTGCCTCTCAAAGGCCACAAATCTTCAACTATTACTTCTCCCCCTCTGTTCCAGCATCTCACAATATCACAACCACTTTACCATTTGCTCAAAAACCACACTTTAAAAGACTCCATTCCTCCCAATATACTCTGTCACAAATTAAAGGAGTTTTTTTCAGAACACTACTGTCCATCTCCATAGCTTGAACAGAAAAATATTTCAGCTTATTAAAGCACCTCCTTATTTCTCTTCCCCCTCTAAATTTAATTCTTTTCTTCACTGTCTTTGATGGGTTTATGGTGTCTCCTTATATGTTGATCACTCCCTCTCTCTCTTCCTCTCTCTCTGGGAAAAAAAAGGATTAATCTGCAAGTCTCATCCAGGTAGTAAATGAGTTGAAGTCTTGCTCAAGCTGCAGATGTTCATGGTGTCAGGTTTCAGTTCAGCGGCAGAAACTGCAAACCGAGTCAGGAACCGGACGGCTCTGTTTCTTCCCCCCCGCCCTCTGTGGCTTTGTCCGGCCTGCGGGCGGTGGGGAAGGAGAGTGAGCCGGAGCCTGTTACCAAACCAAACCAGAAACCAAAGAGAATAAGAAATTCCTGGACTAACATCTTAAAGTAGGTGTTCACAGGTTGATCTCACTTTTCAATGGTCAAAATCACTGCCAGTTCTAAGAAATGGCTAGTTATTGGTCAAGAGAAAAACTCCCATCAGCCTCCAGCAGTTTCAACTTCCCTAGCCCCAAAGCTAATCTTAAAGGTGCAGAACTTAATATATATATATAAAGCAGGAGATTGGTGTTGAAAGACCCCCGAGCTGTTCACCAGTCTTCACAGAAGTAATTGTGAATGCCGTTTATTTCTATTATTAACACACCTTTTATAGGGTCTACAGGGTTTGCGGGCAGAGCAAGCTACTATTGGCTAGTACACACAAGTTTACATTCTTATCCTTGTACACAAGGATATTGTTTTGCTTTACTCTCTCTTCTGCAGGCAAGTTTCAAGGATTTTAGCCCTTAATATCATGACTTATTCCAAAGGCTGGTTTGTGCATACCGGCCTTTACTAATATATAAAATATAGCAACAATTCCCCCTTTCTCTTTTTGCACAAACCAGGCTTTGGATAAGATAACACACAACTTAGGCTGTCATCCCAATTAACACTATAAGTAAAGTCCGTCCCCCTTCTAGCACAAGAGACGTCAACCATCCAGTGATGCCCCAGCTGGCGAACCAGCTTCCAGTGGGGTCACTATCTTCCTCCAGGGCATGTAACTCATCCTGTAGCTGTTGCAGTTGCTTATGGATGGAAGCTGAATGATCAGTAAGATCCAAGCAGCACATGCCTTCAAACTCCTCACAACCATGTCCCTGTGCCAAGAGCAAAAGGTCCATTGCAGCTCTATTTCATAATACTGCATGATGTACACTACTCACATTGGCTGAAAGCTCACTTAACATTGTGGATGTTAAGTTCAATCCTTCCTTAGTCCAGCAAGCGAGCCTTTTTAGGGTGGCTAAACTTTCATTCATTCAGGCTTTGCTTTGACTGTTTGATGTTCTTCATTTTGCTAGCTATATTCAACAATTGGTGTTAGCTTGGGTGGAACAAGGTTATGTTTCCCAAGATAACAGGGTCTTCTATGTGGACTAGCAGGAATCCCATTCCATGCCCTATCCCCACAGATTAGGAACATGGAACTAGGTAATCGCTTTGGTAATTGTCCTGTGAGACTGCACCACAAACAAAGGCTTTACTTTCAGTGGTAGTAACGAGATCAGCTATAGGGTTGACTGCAGCTCAGGGCTACATTACTTTGTTAGAATGACTTTTTGTCAGGGGTTCAAACATTATCCATCCACCTGAGGTATTGGTGGAACTTAACAAATCTAATTCTTCTGAGGGTTGTAACATTGAGAACTTTGGTAATTTTTTGCTTGCCAACAGGCTTCAGGTTGTCTCAATGTGAAGCCAACAGTGCAATTGCACTCTTGCAACATTGCCAATCAATTCAGTCGAGTCTCATTACTAATTAAATCTTTAAATGCTGGAGGATCCCATTCAGGGACTCCTACGAGACAGGTGCGAAAGGATCTCCAGGTGTGGCTAGGCTTAGACACATTGACTTTTGGCCAGTTCAATGTGCCAGAGTGACCCACATGTTCTGCCTCTTTTGGATGTTAGTTAGCAGACAGTTGGTTGGGACTATACACAACACAATTACCATAAGCAGTTTGTTCCATGCAAATGACACCATATTTGCAAACTTACAGCTAAAACTCCAATCGTTAAATGAACTTTCAAAGATGCTTACACTAGCTCTTGAAGGGGGAATACTTATACTTTATCCTAACAACAATTACTACACAGGATAAACTCTTTATCTTAACCTATTATAGAACTACTTTTAACACACATGCTTTGGTATATATGTAGTCTAAGCGTGAAAGCAATTTGCTGAAAGGGTAAACACACAACTACAATTTGCTTTATATACAGTTAAATGGAGTCTCTACACTTCTTAGATCTTCTACAGAATTTCTCTAACACGATTCAGTCCTGGAACATTCACTGCTCCTGTGATGTCAGCTGGCAGCTGATCGCTGACTGAGGGTTTTGATGTTCAAGTTGTTCTTCAGATCCTTCTAAATCTTAAAACAAAGGATACCTGAAAAATTGGTAGAGACATAACATCATAGTAACGACATAAAAGTTCTGTTGGCAACTGTCTGTGTAGTGTTCAGACACAACTGTGTCCTGACAGGTCCACTTCTGATCCATGTCTGGAGTACCAAGGCCGTGTGATGACTTCTCTCTTCACTGGATCTCATGTGTTCAGAGACAGACAGTCTGGTCAGATGGACAGGTGACCTTTTTGAACCTGCCAACAAAACACAGGCACTTCTCTCCTTGAAGTTAATGAATTACACTAATCAAATGTTTTTAGGGCATCCATTTCCCCCGTTTTCTTAAAAAAAAAAAATAAAATGAGATGTACTTCTGTTATAAACATCAACAGCAACACAAAACCATATACACAATTAATAAGAACTTATACCGGTTAAAAAGCAATTAAATTATAAACATTATTAATAACATATGTAATATAAAACTACTATTAATTACTAAAACACCACACCAGCATCCCATAGTTAGCAAACAAACAGAAACACAACAATCAGTGAAGGATTGGGTAATCACCTCCGGAAATGATTCTCCAAAGCCCACTTCAAAACTGATCCAGCTGTCATATCAACAGGGTCAAATTGCTGAGTCAAAAAGTGACTCAAATACTGATTTGGTACAGAAAACATCTGGATCTGATGGCAAACGTTCCCTCCAGGTAAAGTCAAGGCTTGGCCAGGGCCTGGCTTTAAACTGGAAAGATGCCTCTTAACATATTTCTAGAACAAGGTTCTCAATAGTAGCAACTATGAGATGCTTACAGCACAGCAAACTGTTAAAATGCATTTGTACAAATCAAATGATCAGAAGCCTCAGGTACCAGACCAATTAAGCCATGCAGCAGTTGGTTTAATCTGAAGCCTCCCCTATGGCAGCTGATCCTCAGCAATGATACATCTTCTTAAAATTCTGGAAACACTGAAAAATAAGAAAGCTATAACAAACAAAACTGCAGAGATTGCAACAAACAATAGAACTCCTGATGAAGTCAAGGGTGTCACAGACTGCATTCCCTTCTATCCACAAGCAGGTGTTCACCAGTGTTCCATCACTGCTGTTTCAGTTGTGGCTGTCTTCATATCTCTAGGAAAATAACTATACTTTGCAGTTTAAACAAGTGTCTCCAATTAAACATAAAACAACTTAAATTAAACAATATTTAAACCTAACAATAATTATATATGATAAAAGGAAATAACAAACTTAACCTTAAAAGAATATCTAAGTTAGAAAACTTAACTTAAAAACATTCAAGCCTAAACATTATAAAACTTAACTATCCTTAATTCTATTAACACTTAATCTATATTAAATAAAATCATAACTTAATATTATTCTGTTAGTACAAAAAGCAACTAAAAGTTTGATATATACTTTTAAAACACAATATAACAGTAACATGAATTCACTATAAAGATTATAAGAATGTAACAAATACATCACAATTCTATGTCATCTAGCTTTGAGAATAACCCACAATAACTGCAAATGTTACTAAAAGTACTTATTCATAACAGGAATTTGCCTAGTATATGCTTAAATTGGTTAGGATTTGAAAGTGCAGCTTTTCTAGAGAAAAACCACAACAACACAGGATTTGGTGAGTTGCCATCCAGCTTTGTAGCACTTTTCAAAAGTACTACATTTACATTTTTTCAGAAACATCAAGTCCAATTCTTAAACTAAAACCCAAAATCCAAATTGGTGTATATGCAGTTATATGTGCTTTATATAACAAAAGGACTCACATTAAAATTACCTTATTAAAATTGTGAAAAAAACAAGCAAATAGATAATATATACTTTAACTTAACTTTGTCTTGTACAGTAAAGTTCTCTTAACTAATTATTTTTTAAACCACAAATCTCTTCTGTAGATATCATTAATTGGAAGGTTTTCCTAGAAGCTGTAAATCATACCATATTTTAACCTTGGGTTCTAAAACCAATTATTGCAAGGCAACTTCTGTTAAACACTTTTTCTCTCTTTTTTTTTTTTTTTTTTCTTAAACGTTCAAAGAATCACAATAACTTCTCTAGTAAAATCTTAAAAACTGCAATTGCATAAACTCATAATTACTTAAAACACAAGATTAACTCTACAATGGCGTATAAAAACATTTTGAAAACCCAATAAATTATGACTTTTTAACAAACTGGGTATTATCTGGGTGCTTCTTCTTAGAGAGGGAGCAGGGGGGTGAGCTGCCCACCCTGCTGCTGCTGCAGCTCTGCTCTTATCTTCCTTCACATTCTCTACATACTCTTGCAGCGAGGAAAACGGAGAGAAAGGAAAAGAAAAACCTCACAAAGTTAACTTTAACAAATGCAAAAGTTTTTTCTCTCAATCTCTTGTGTTCTTTGCCGATAAAGGAAAAAAGGGCACGATTTTACAAAAGCAGGCGATGTTACACGAAAAGTCTCTCATGGCCAGGTGCTAACAACGGCGATCATTGCAGCTTATCAGCGTGGCCTTGGAACTTTTCTTACTGCTGCTTCTGCCCCCAGGGTGCCTTTGTTCTCTGCACACACCTCTGTGCTCCCCCATGTCCCCCTGGTTCGGGTGGAAACCAGACTAAATTTGGCTTCTTTCCTTCCAGGGTGGTAAAGATGGAACTTAAATAAGATTGTAATGCTAAAAGTGACTCCAAAAATGAAGCAAATATTTCTGGATGTATCACATCCTGCCATAACTGAACAGATTCTGTTCGTTGCTTCAGCGTTCGCTGTGGAACTTTTATTTTTTTTTTTTCTTTTTTCTCTTTTTTTTTTTTTTTTTCTTTATTTTCTTCTCTTTGACTCTCCCTCCCTCTCTCCATGGTCAGCATAGATAGGAGTGCTTGTCCAGCAGTGGGAGGTAAAGGCATCTGCCGCTGTGACACAGGTAGAATTATGGGGCTCACAGCCTCAGCATATCTCACTTTTCTGTCTTTTAAGGTATTAATTGCAATCTGCCAAGTTCAACCGAGAGACACAGTGTCCTTGCTCTTTTCTGTAATTGCCATTTCCCATATCAGAGCCGACATATCAGTCCGTTCTTGCACCGCAAAAAGCAGTGTGAGCACTGCAAATGCCCATGACAATTAGCCCATATAATGAGCATATCCAGGTCCTTTCCTGGGCTGCTTCGCCTCGTTTAACGAGGATGCAGAGAAGCAGTTTATCTGCCGCCGTAAACTCTGCCTCCATGCTGACGGCCACCCGCAAGGGGGAAGGTTGCGACCCTTCTACCACGCCCTTGCCTGCCTGGGCCCCCCCCAGCAGCCTGACTTTCCACGTCCTACCGCTCAGCGTTTCACCGCGCTCAGGCTGCCTATCCGGTGCCGATCCAAGCCCGCGACGTCTAATGCCCAGATCCACTCCGCTGACTCCAAAGCCCCTCTGCCCGCAGGGGTGTCTCTGGTTGGAGCGCCAGATGTTGAAAGACCCCCGAGCTGTTCACCAGTCTTCACAGAAGTAATTGTGAATGCCGTTTATTTCTATTATTAACACACCTTTTATAGGGTCTACAGGGTTTGCGGGCAGAGCAAGCTACTATTGGCTAGTACACACAAGTTTACATTCTTATCCTTGTACACAAGGATATTGTTTTGCTTTACTCTCTCTTCTGCAGGCAAGTTTCAAGGATTTTAGCCCTTAATATCACAACTTATTCCAAAGGCTGGTTTGTGCATACCGGCCTTTACTAATATATAAAATATAGCAACAGATTGGGAATGCCAGTGTCATAAAGTCACCCCAGGACACCCTCCAAGCCACTCAAACATTTATATGCTTGCTTTTTCCTGTAAAGCAAAACAGTCAAAAGCAATGCTGGATTCTCATTCTCTTTGGAAGTAGCTCATCAGCAGTTGTTGGATGGATGGTTTCAGGCATCACAAGGTGTTGGATAGTGGCATGGAGGAGCATTGCTGTGAGGTGTGGACTGCCTGCATTTGGAACAGGTGCTTTCCGGAACAAAAATTCTGACTTCATCTGAAGCAGCAGAGGAAACTGACGTTTCTGCTGAAAGCATTCATCCTCTGGCCTGCCCATAAATGTTCTGGAAGGGTGGATGGCAAACATCTGGAGAAATTGATCTGTCTGTTGTGTGTCCAAACAATGATCAGCTCCAGCTTCCAAGAAGAGTCAGAGTGAAGCAGATACAATTTGTCTCTTCTCCTTTTCCACAACTGTGAATCTCTCCGCAGCTATCTGTTGGATACATGGTTAAGTCAGATACTATGCAGAAACAGGTTCTATAAAAAATAATAAGAAGAAAAGTTACAATAATGTATTGGTTTGAAAGACAGGTGTCTGCCAAGGAAGGCAGAAACCTCCCTTGGAATGAAAAAAATATGACTCCCTTCCCTCAGAATTTTTACAGCTTTGAAATTAAAGGGCTTTCAGGCAAAGATATGGGAAAAGGAATAACAGTTCTTTACTAGTATGTATAACAAGGCAAACAAACAAACAACAAGGCAGCAGCACAAATCAAACCTTGAACCCAGTGCCAGCCTTCTCCCTGCCACCGGCGCCTTCCCCTCAGTGCAGTTCCAGGCCAGGGGCGCTGCCGGCTCCCGGCTGAGCAGCGTGGGTGCAATGATTCCCCCAAGCCTGCAGTGGGCGCTGTGGCACAGGGCTCAGCTGCATCTCCCTCATGCAGTGATGGTGGGTGGGGCTGGGTGGTGAAAATGGGCCGCAGCAGGGACAGCAGGCATGAGCACACACCAGAGCAGCAGCTCCACAGCTGTAGCAAGAGCAACGGGGTGTCCCTGCAGGCAGGGGGTACTGGGTTAGAGTGTAGTAGAAAAAGTGGCAGCTGGGCTTCTCCCGTAGCAGCTGCTGCAGGCAGCCAGGGAGACATGCCCTCCAGGAAGGGGTTTTCGGTCTTGGGTTTTCCTTGAGGCATCCAAACAATTGGTGAGGGTCCCTTCCAGTCACATTGGGTGTTAATAAGGCCCCATTCCAACAGATGCTCTTGTAAGCAAAGGCTCACCCACAGTATGAAAATCAGTGGAAGGACAAAAACTCTATCGTGGTAGTGAGTCCTCTGGGCAGCGACTGCAGACCAGCTGTGCCTCCTTCGATGTCAAGAGCGAGAGAAGCCCAGAGCCCTTCACCAACCCGCCTGAATCTCATGGTATCTTTGCCCTTCCAAAAAGAAAACCTCCCAGGTAAGAGTAGCCAGCTGCATGCTTCCCTCACCTTTTTTGCCTCTCTTACTGGTCGTTACAGTCTCTTAGCCACAAAACTCTATGAGAGAAAGAAACAAAAGGAAAAATCCTAACCTCCAACAAATAATGATTTTTTCCATCTCTGATTTTTCCCTATTCCTTTCCTTCATGTCTCTTTGTATTCTTCAGTCATCTATACTCTTGGTCCTTCCTGTATCCCAGCCTTTTCCTTGGTGCTGTTGAATAATAATTTTACATTACCTATATTACCTCATTATTCTCTAAGTATTTCAAATGAGCTTTTGTTTTTTGCCCAGAACAGTCTTCTCATTTTCTCCTTCCAAATTTTATTTCATCTTCATGGCCCTCTCTGCTTCACATCTAATCCACTGTTTCTTGGAACAGTGCAGGGACATTGGTATGTTGCGTTAACACTAAGACACCTCAGTCATATGCCAGGATGCTGAACAGATAAACAAGACAGAACTATGTGCCATGAATGTCATGTTCATATGTGTGGTGCTCCTGTGCCATGCAGAAAATCATTGCAAAGCCTTTTTCTTGATTAAGTTTTGCGGTCCTGAAGGAGGTCAGGGACAGAGGCAGCTAGTGGTGGACAGCATGGGAGAGGTCTTGGGCCTGGGAGCTGCTTTCCTCACTGAAAGGACAGATTTCAGATCCAGCTTTGCTATATCATTGCATGTCTTTTCAGACGCAGCTTTGCCCACTGAGAGGGGATCAGCTGGCAGCACCACAGCTCAATATGTTTAATTATTCTCCCTGGCAACTTCATCAGAAAGGGGCTTTATTTTAATTTTGAAGCCTTCTGTTTGTAACACAGACTGACAAATTAAGAATGATGGTGAGATTTCTACTCTGTAACTGTGCTTACAGTTCATTTTAGCAGTTAACTGTCCATATCATTGATAATATTTTAGTAAATTTGATTCAGTAAGGTATTTGTTATAGATACATATATTGTTGGCTTTTCGCAAATATTAAAATGAATGTTATGTGTATAAGAATGGAAATTTTTGTTGTATTAATGTAGTTTTCTTTATTTCTGTTATTGATGAAACTTAGAAATAGTGGTATAATACACATATGTTAAGCTATGACATAGCATTAAAACAAAAACTACTTTTGTCTGTATAACCCAAAGACTGAAAAAGATAGCTGGAGACCCATTTATTTTCTTTTGTAAACTATCTTATCCAGATGAAGACAGCAGTGACTAGAACTCTGGGGGGAGGAATTTATTACATTTCTGGTATCAGGGAGTGCAAATCTCAATGGCGCCAAGAAGATTGATCTATTGGGAAGGGGGCAAGAGAAAACTAAACAGAAGAACACCAAAGATCCTAAGAAGAATGTATGAATATGTATGAGAATTTATGGATATGTAGTAGGATTCTGTTTTTAAGGGACAATCCTTTGTTAGGAAGGTGTGCTCTCTTGGCTGAATGCAGAGACACCTGGTCGTATCTGTATACTTTATTTTTTTCTCCTAATTGTCATTTTTATTAAACTTTTAAATTCTATAAAAATTATGTGAACCTCGTTTTTCACATATTAACATCATCCCTTCACACTTACTTGTGTCCCTACCATTCCCATCCCTCTTCAACATGGTGTAAGTAGAACTGCATTACTTGACATCACTTATTCTGTGTATTTAATATGCTTGGTCTCTTTGTGCAGCCTACCAGAAGAGCAAAACTGTTTTCTAAGCTTAGAAAAATAATTATAAAGTTATTCCAGGATGGGCATAACGTCTGGGATTGTACTTTATTTTTTTCTTTCTAGATTTATTTTAAGGAGCTTCTCTGTTTCAAGCTGAAAAATGTCAGTGAGAGCCTTTGTCCTCGTTTGGGACACCCAGAAGATTCAGTTACCGTGGTAGGGACACAGAGCAAACAAATACAGACAGTGCTTACAGGGGATATAAAGATTAATGCTCCAGGGTTGAAGCCAACATCTGAGAAACAGGATTTGGAGGAAACTTTCCCTGTTGGCAGCTGATTCTGTGGCTGTCACCTTCAGGTCTTCTTGCACTCTCTTTTGCAATATCTGGTGTGAGCCAAGGACAGAGGCAGGAGCTCAGTGCTGGAAAGACCCTGATGCAAGCCACACTTTGAACCGCTCTGCTATCCCTGGCATCACTGGCCTTGTTAAATAGTTCTGACCCTTGAGCATTTCTTCATGAGTACATTGTCCTACAGCAATCTACCCTGGTCTATACAACTTCATGGCCCTTTCCACAGAAAGCTTACCTTTCCTTCTGGGCTTTCTGGGGTACTCAGGACATTGTAAAGTGGGAGGCAGAGGAATACTCAGATTTAGCTATTACCTCATGTGTACCATAGGCCTTTGCCCTAGAGCCACGTGTCACTCCAGGCCAAAGGGTCATTTCAGAGGATTTGCCTCACAGCCATTGTAAATGAATCTTGTAAAAGCCTAAGACTTTATCTACACTTTATAAAGTTCAGACCAGGAATCATGCTTTTACTTTGCAATCTGGAAAGCAGCATGGACACACTATTTTTTCTGATTGAAATAAAAAAGATGGGTAATTCTCTACATCTTTTTTTTTCTCCATGAACTGGAGACAGAGGACATTTTGTGAATCCCGTTTCCAAGCACTCCAGTGGTTATTATTAGCAAATGTTTTTTGCTGCAAGCTGCAAAAGCAGTTAGTCCAGGACCAGAACAGAGCTTTGACAGGAGAAAAAAAATTAGATATTATATGATGAAAGGAACAAAGCTCTCATTATTTTCATAAATATAATCTCTGCTGGGCCTGGTGTTTTCAAAACACTGGTGGGGGTTGCTTGAATAGCCAGGTGAGAGTTAACTTTTTCTCCCCCACATGCTCCTGTTGAAATATTTTTCCCTATGTTTGTGTTAACATGACATCCTAGACTAATCTAAGATGATAGGCAGGAATTTCTAATACCCTTAGCATATTATTAATTCTTCTCAGCCCAATCTCTCTGAATTGTGTTTTCTATTTTCCTTTAAGAATTCTTTGAACTTAAAAAAAAAATAAAATTTCTCATGTGATAATTGGACAGTAAAGATAAAATACGTTCCCATATTCCTTTATTGGATGCTGAAGAGAAATTTAGCCTGCAGAGACAAGATCAGTGCTGTCCAAGAGAAACAGCCATTGGGATTGAGACACTCACAGGACACATCACCAAGGGCTTGGATTAAAAGAAATACTTAAAAATAATATATATTCAGGGGGTTTCTGGATGAGGACTCTCAGAACATTGACAAGTTATTGGCTAGCAGTGAAAGGCATATTCTAGGACCATCAAGACACACTTCAGTGTAAGGAAGACAAAAATCATGCATTCAAGGAAAATATAGTCCATACTTTATTTATTGCTACCAATTATTTTTTAATTATACCAATTATATACCAACCTATAACTAGGTTATTAAAAATTCAAAGAGGCAAACAAAAACATTATGGATTCTCTCTTCACCTTTAACAAAGGTTTTAAGACCCTTTTTTTGTACCCTAAGGAAGAGTTGATCCCTCTGAAGATCTCACTCCCACCACAAATGTGCTGTAATTTTCTGGAGGATACTTGTTAATGTATACACACTTTTCTGGTCTCAGTGCAGGAGTAGCTGTGCATGATGTCATGGCCTGTATTTTCTCAGTATGTCAGATGGGATGATCTAATGGTCCCTGCTGCACTCCAAATTTATGGATAGGGAGAGTTTAATGAATTTTGGTCAAGAGAAAGCTTTCCTCTGAGTCTTAAATTAATCTCCCACAGATGAAACAAACAAACAGAAACCCCACCAGAGTCAGGCATCCCCAAATGGTTGATTTTTTTTGACAAATGCATTTCAGTGCTATTTATGGATTCTTCAAACAGCATTGACAAATGTCCCTGGGAACAATTTGTAAAAATTAGGGTATCTCATTGTTCCAGGAGTTTACTTGGATTCTTGCTGTTGATAAATTTTGGCTTAGTAGCAAGGATGAGAAAGGCAGCTTCTCTGTGGGCAAAAGTGAAATGATATTTCTTGGTTTTATGGTCTGAGGTCTACTACAAAGACCATAAAACTGAGGAATGGCACTGGAGTGACTGCAAAGGGCTAATGAGGTTTGGGACTCAGCATCTTCCTCATCCAGGGAACAGCACTGCTTTCCTCAAGTGTATTTTTTTTTTCCTTTTATAACCACAATAGTCATGAACACTGACTGCATCCTCCCATGTCCCAGCCTTGTTATCCTTCAGGGTGTATTTTTTGATGTTAGGTCTTTCATTCTGGGTGATCTGGGTTAGTCTGTCAGAAAGGGGCTGCTTCTCCTGACTGCCATGGTTTTCAAATTCAGTCAAGGGCAGGGCATAAATCAAAACTGAAGGGTTATGACACAGAGAGAAACTGCTGAGTTTGAGTGACAACTGTTTGCCCCTTGGGTGGTCAGCTTTTCATCTCACAGCTTTATCTTTTCAAAAAGATATTAGCTACTAATAAAAGTTGTCTGCTCAGCCTTGGCTGGTGTTTTAAATCATATTATAAACAGATCTTGGCTGATTAGATTAAATTGTTTGGGATGTGCTATTTTTTCCATATATAAAAATCTCACTGCATTCTTTAAATATTTTGTGTTAAATTAAGAGAGCAATAAAATTTCTGGACTGAAGCTCTCCTTATAGTCAGCTCCTCTATACTGTAAACTTCCACATGAAAAAATGTAATACAAGACTGAATGTGGTCCATGAAATATTAAATTTAGCCTCATTTTAAAGATGTGAATATCCTTCAGTTTATATTAGCGTGAAGTTAGAGCATTATATTAGCATTAGCATTAAGTATGGTGTTATCAGTCACGAGTCTTTTCCTTAAGGCACAATAATCTGTTCAAATTTGAAAGTTTTAACCATTGAAAAGTGAGAGCAACCTGTGAACACCACCTTAAGACCTAAGCCTGGGAATTTCTTTCTCTCTTTGTTTCCTGGCTGTTAAAGGTTACAGAGCTCCAGCTGGCTTCCCATCCCCTGCCCAGGCCATGCAGCCCTGGCAGGGGGCTGGGCTGAGCCTGCCACGGCTCCCGGCCGGGAGATGGGGCCTGCAGGGTTTCACCCAGGCCCAGGCTGGGCCAGGCCGGTCCCTGGCTCAGCTGCAGTTTTTGCTGTGTATGAATTCACCAGAGACTGCCGAGTAAAGAAAGAAAAAAAGCTCTTGACCTGCGGCAGGCTGAGACAGTGACCACACTCTCCAGAGCAGCCATGAAGAATCTTCCATCGAAGACAGCTCCATCCGCTGCTCCAGCAGAGATCACAGAACCATCTACAAAGCCTGGGCAAGATTTTAACCCTTTCATTACCCAGGTAAGAGTTGCAGATTAATCCTTTTTTCCAGAGAAGGAAAAAGAGAGTAATCAACATGTAAAGAGACTTTTTAAACTATCAGAGACAGTAAAGAAAAGAATTAAGCTTCAGAAAAGGTAGAGAATAAGGAGATGCTTTAATTAAGCTGAAATATTTTTCTGTTAAAGCTATGGAGATGGACAATAATGTTCTGAAAAAACTCCTTTAATTCATGACAGAGTATATGGGGAGGAATGGAGTGTTCAAAGTTTGGATTTTGAGCAAAAGGTGGAGTAATTATGATACAGTGAGGTGCTGGAACAGAAGGGGAGAAGTAGTAGTTGAAGATCTGAGGCCGCTTGAGGCAAAGAGAAAACTTCTGTTTTCCAGGGAAGCTCACAGAGACAGATGAAAAGAACTTTTGCCTTTGAATAACTCATCCTTAAAAATGACATCCCTAGACTCATGGCCCATAACACGCCTCAGAGTGATGTGAAATGGGAAGAGAAAATCTGATGACAGATTTCTGGGCAGCTGGCATCAGAAAAATAGAAAGCTATAACAGAAATAGTTTTCTTGTGAGAAACTCCATAGATTAGTAGAAGAAGACTTCTGTTTCTCTACAGAGACTGACGAAAAGATTCTAGCAGGAATTGGGGGCTGTTTAAACACCAAAGTTCCAAAGGTTGTTGTCTCTATGTTGTCATGTAAACAAAAAGAATGGTTGGGTAGTGGGGGAAAAAAAGGGTTTTCTGGAAGTTTTATTTTAGTTTTATTATTCTTGTAGTTTTGTTAATAAACTAACTTTATTCCTTTTAAGTTTTACACCTGTTTTGCTCTTGTTCCAATCCACGTCTCACAGCAAGAAATAAGTAAGTTTTCTAGTTTTTTTTAGTTACTGCTTTAAAACCATGACAGGTAACCACACCTTGCACAGTGTTTGCAATCCACTGCAGATCACTCAGCCAGCAAGTGGTGATAACTCCTTATGTCTTTCCAAAACCTTGCATCTGTGTATATCAACACATTCTTTCCTATTCCACTTCAAGCACAGAACTACTAATTCATCAGTAAAATCCTTCACTTTAAGTTCTCCTTGGGCAAATTATCAACTCAAAGGAGAAAAACTTGTTTAACTTTATATATATATATATATGTGTGTGTGTGTGTGTTTGTGTGTGTGTGTGTATATATATATCTATGTATGTATGTATGTATGTACACACACATTTATACATATATAAAGAAGTGTTTGCATTGCTAGATTTGACATAGGGATTCTCCAAGTTATTCTTACTTTGGTTTTCCAACCAAAAGATTCCATTATATATGCATATACATACATACATATATATATAATGAATCTGCATTCTCAGAGACTCCATCATGCTTCAAAACCCTCACTAAGATGAACTTCTCTGCCACTCCAGGGCCTCAGCTAACTACACTCACATCTGAGCAAAGCTTCCAGCTCCATCTCTTCTGGCACACATTAAGAAAGGTCTGACACAGCAGAAGATGCATTTTTTTGTTTGGAAGAGCATGCTCTGAAGTGGGAATTTTCATCCTTATTAGGTCAACCTAGCAGTGATTAATGTGACATGATGTCACAGGAGAAGTGCTGGTTTTGAGATCAGTTTTTGTTTGTAACTCTGCAATGTGTTGGTTTAGATTTCTGTCAAGTGTCTCAGTGAGTTTCTCATGGTCACTTTCCTCTTGGAAATTTTCAACTTGACTTACATTTGCATGCAGTGGTGGAGAAAGGCTGGGAACTCATACCCCATCAGGATTTCCAGGCATTTCATATGGGTACTTTAGGAATGTCATTTGAGATATGACACTGAGGAAATAAACCAGAGGAAAATGTGCATGTACAAATATGTGTGTGCAAATACACATCCAAAGTTTGTTAATGGTTTGTTCCTGTTGTGAAAAGGGGAGGGGTTTTCTTAGTAGCAACAGATTCCAGACCTCCCTTCGAAAAACCTGCCCACAATAATTTGGTGCCTGCAATCCTCAAGAGGCTGTGGCATTTCAGCTTGTTAAAATTACCACAAATATGGACCCATCAGCACCATGCACACAGAAGAGGGTAAAAATACCTTTCAAGGGATGAAATGCTCATTAGCAAAGACACAGAGAGCTTCCTAAATGGTTTTACTCAGAGATGTGAACTTTTGAAGGGTAGCACTTACTCACAGTGCTCATTTGTGTCCCTGGGGAGTTCTCCAGCCATGGATGATACTGCATGGGAGGTGCACATGCCCTGCAGGACATGGAATTTGGTCATGGAAGTCAGCAGCAAGCACAGAAGCTACGTGCAGCCCCTTCAGCCAGGCAGGGACCAGCTCCCAGCTGGGTCACACTCCGTGGCCATGCAAACTCCCAGCAGCAGCAAGGATCAGCCCTGGATCCTCTTGCTCTCCATAGCACATGTGCCTGATGTCCCCCCAGGGAAGGCTCACTTGGAGCTGCCAGAGCACAGCTCAAGGGGCTGTCAGACACAAACCAGATTCCTGTTTCCATTCCTTGGCTTTTGCTTTTTCTCCTGCTAAGCAACTGATTATGGCATGTGAGGGTCTTGCACACACTTTGAGCATTGGCAACATGGATTTTTTGTGGTAAGCAGAGCAGAGTGAATGCTGAAACAGTTTGGCTGGGCCACTCCAGTGAATCAGTTCAACAAAGGCCAAAAGGAAGAATAAAATGCAGGAATGGTAGGACAAGCCATTTCCAGCACATATGGAGTATTGTAATAAGACAATGACCAGGCAAGATGGAAAACAGGGATATCAGAGGCAGCAGACTTGAAGGAATTTGTCATCCAAGAGAGGATAAGTCAGCTCCTCTAGGGAACCAGACTAATGTGGGAATGCTCTGAAGAAGTCAAGGGATGGACAGCTTTTAAGGAAAGCAGGAGTGTCAGCTGGTCACATTTTTAAAACCATTTCTTAGTAAGTGTACTATTCTTTCTGGTGAAGTAAATGTGGTTTTGGTTTATTTCAGATCACAGGCTTCTGAAGGGCAGATCTGCAAGTGCTGGATTCCAGTTGTTTTGGGAATCACTTGCTAAGACATAGGTGCTTAATAAATTGTGAATTGTAGAGTACTGTCTGCTAATATGAATAAATGTAACAAAATTAAAACACTGGGAATGCTGCTACCCAATGAGATAAAAGGTGTTCAAGGTCAGGCTGGATGGGAATCTCAGCAATCTGGTCTAGTGGACGGTGTTCTTGCCCATGGCAGGGAGATGGAACGTATGAGCTTTCAGGTCCCTTGTAACCCAGAGCATTCTTTGATTCTGTAAAACACCTGAGCACCTCTGAAATCCTAAACAGTTCAGCACTCCCTGTACACATGTGTGAAGCCTCCTTCAAATTAGGAGAATTCTTAAGGATCCTACAGTTAAATATCTCCTTAAGGAGTCCAGGCAGGGAGAGCATTCAAAGGGATTCAAGTGGCTTGATCTCCAGAGCATAAATCTGTCTACCAGGGGAGTTTTCCTAATCCTGAAGCAGCCCTTCTCAGGCAGCATGGGTGTGTGCCTTCCAGCCCCAGGGAGTTCTTTAGCCCCACACTTCCATACAAACACAAATACCTTTGTTTAGACATTTCAGTGCAACTTCTGATGGAAAAGGAAAAAGCAGTAAGGTTCTACTTTCCCTTTCCATATGACAGCAGGCTATTTTTGTTCCATAGGTTTTCTGGTAAAAAAAGGAGAGGAAGATAATGTAACAAGAGAACCTCGTTTAATAATGAAAAAAAATACATCAGTAATTCAGTAAGAAAACAAGATTTATTGTTCCCTAATATAATATCTCATGGTTCAGTACTGGTTTTGAAAGAATTGTCTCCTTTTGGAGACAGACCTCCAGACACTGCAGAGTAGACTGGTGCTGTTTGAAACACCAGATACAAGCACTGTACAATGAAAATACATTTAAGTGACTGTTTGGATCACTTGTGTGCATTTATTGGATCAGTCCTGCCTGTGAGCCTGCAAAGTGCCTTGCAAATGCTGTGAATGTGTGAGCAGCTCCTATCTGAAAACACTATCAGGTGCAAAGAAGAGGTTCACGTTAGCTAAAATTCGTGACTTGTTCTGACATAATCTGAGCATAATCTGAATCTGGTGTTTTGTGGAAAGTTTCAGGTTTTCCAGATGCAACCTCATCATATTTTACAACCTTTATTCACACTAACTTTGCTGTATTTCCAGAAGATTGAACAAATATCTGTTTAAATTTTATAAACAGGGTTTGTTTCTGGCTCAAAAACATAAGAAGTACTCACTAGTTTGCATTCAAGTATGTTGGTCCCCAAGTTTGCTGAAGGAAAAGGCATCAGAGCAGGGATGGGCAATGGCCCACCACTGAACAGGGATTTCCTGAGCTTGCTGTACTACCTGTCACCAAAATATTGCCAAAGTAATGCAGCCCAGCTCAGTCTCGCTCTGAAAAGCTCTGTGAGGACAACCCCCTGCATATCCACTGTCATAAACCAATTTAGCCTTAAGCCTTGCAATTACATAATTACATATACTGCTTGTAGCCAGAGAAAGAAAAATTACTTATCTCATCTGAGCAAAGGTTCCAGACTTGAGAAACAAAATGTCAAGCAAGAAGAATCTCCAGGGAATTGAGCATTCCCAGAGGAAGTGAGAGACATGTTTCTTCTCAGGAGATTTTCCTGCTGTTGGAAAGCCAGGCTGTCACACAGTTTACATAACAGCAAAGAAAGAACAGATCCCAGCAGTAACAGATCAATTGTGCTGGTTTGGCATGGGATTGTTTCGGTTTGTTTTTTTTCCTATTTCGTAAACCTGAAATTAAATATCCACAAACAGTATTTTATATCGTTTTCTTAGTGGTGCAGCTTTCCCTCTGCCATTTGAAACAGAAGAGCCAGGACCGCAATACAAAATCTCACTGGTATCAAAACCAGGCCACAGTGTACACATCCCCTTCTGACATACATTGCTGTGTGATAGGAAAGGAGTTGGAAAACGTGATAAAGATGTCATAATTTAATTTGCAGGAATTGGTTTTCTGCTGAATTCTCCCATGGAACATGTTCCAGAGTACAGGAAAGGGAGGCTCTGTCTAGTCCCTCATGCATCAGTCAAAATTGGATTTCTCACAAAAATGGAGAAACACCTAAATACCCCAAATACATGTTAATATAACCTTTCTTTACTAAGTGCTAGACCCCAGCATGCTAAGGGAGAAGGATAATACTTTGATTATTTTTCTGCATAACAAAATGAAGTTCTTGAAAATTACCTTTCTTTCCTCATTGCTTTTCTGATAGACTATAAGGTAAGATGAAATTATAGCCATAGGAATGTATTCTCATTATTGATCAAGCTTGGAGGCTGTTTATCAGACTGGCTTTACCAGAAACCAAAGCCTAGAAATCCCCAGGCATTCATTCCCTTCCACACAGTACAACATTTTGGGAGAGTGAAAAATCAGAATAAGCATTCTTTACTCTGTGTGTATATCTCCACATAAACACATATATATATAGCTCAAGGAAGAACTTCAGAAGTGAAGATTAATAAAGAAGTTAATAAACTTCAAAAGTGAATACATCCTACATAAATCTTGTGTGTTGTTCTTCTGAAGTCTTCAATGGATTTCTTCTGAAAGCCTTTAAAAGATGGATCCTGACCTCTTCTGCAGTGCTGCCTGGTTGGAAGAGGTTGCAAAGCAGATAAAGGCTTATGTAAGAAGCACGTATTCTCTCAGGTAGAACAATGCTAAGAAATAAGCCCTGGGCACAGTATCATCCTTCAGAGATAAGCAGCTATTGGATCACACTTTGTGCAGAGGAGAAGCCATATGGCAGTGTATTTCTTGGTGCACTCATCAGTAAAGGGCCAATCATTTACCATATATTTTGGCAATCCGTGCTCTGCATTTCCCAGCAAACTTATTTTTACATAATTTAACCATGTCCTACATCAGTGGTCATTTCTCTTAGTGACAGAACTCAAGTGTTACTGGCTTGCTTTCCTCATGCTTTTGTCCCTGATTTGGTTGAAGCAGACAGAGCTGATCATAGAGCAACCATAATTTTGTTTGATGAAGGGAAAAATGAAGGGTGGGCAGATGAACAGAGTTCCCTGACTATTAAAGGCTAGCTGGGAGCATTGCATTCTTCAGTATCACTGGCCTGTCACCTTGGGGATTTCATTTCCACATAAATCAGACATTAACCAGACAGGGGAAAGCTGTTCTCACTGTTACAAAGGAGGCAGCTGGCCAGCTCAAAAGGACAAAATCTCTATTCCTCTGGGAAATACGGAAATGGTCATTACAAGACAATATTTATTTATAAACACATTTGGCCCCATCAATTTGGCTTGAATATATAGAGGAATGGAGCTTATTAGTAAGATAAAGCTTTCCCATGACCTATAGAGGACACTGCATAGGGACCACAGATGTTCTGTATTAAGCTGGAAAAATTATGTCAATGGCCATGAAAAGCTCAGTTGGAAAATAAGTAAATAAATAAATAAGGAGGTCACCAGCAAAGACAAGGTTAAGGACACTGAAAAATGGATCTTCCAGGGTACTTAACCTTTATTTATTTAATTAAGTAGAGCAGATCCTGACCTCAGCTGCATGTGTCTCTTCTGGGAAGCTCTGCTGAAGTTACCAGAATTCTGGGTTTGCACCATTAGACCTAAGCAGATGGCTAGTTTGTCACACAGGCAAACAACTCCTTGGCAATGGGATTCACACAATTAGTGCCAGGAAAGGTTCAGGGAAGGACTGTACTTCAGAAGTACGTGCCCTTTCTGATGCAGGTATCAAAAAATCTCTGACCCTGTCACATGAACTTATAAGTGCCAAGTTTCACCTGTACAACCTAAATCATGGAGCTTCTTAGCACAGAATTTGTAAACTGTTTTGAGATGGAAAACCAGATAAATGACAAAGAAGTATCACAAGACCAGATTCAGTTTTTATTTACCAGGGCCTTCAGATCACAGAATCAGAGACTATTCCGAGCTGGAAGGCACCACAAGGATCATTGAGTCCAGCTCTTCAGTGCGTGGCCCATACATGTGGACTCAAATCCACAAGTTTGGTGTTGTTAGCACCAGGCTCTGACCAGCTGAGCCAACCTAATGCAAGCTGGGCTGTCAAAGGTCAGAGATCCTCTCTGCTCTCAGCAGCTCTGAATGTACCCCCAGACAAATGCAAAGAGTTACCCATCTTGGCTGGCCTGAAGCCTTGAATCCAAGGGTGTGTGTACCTGCTAACTCTGTGGGAGCTGGAGAGCATGAGTTATGTTGTTTGCACAGCTGTGGGCCCAGTGAGCACCTGCAGCCTGGCTCACACCCTCTGCCTGCACCTCAGCTGCTGCTCCCTCCAGCAGACATGGATGGAGTGTCACAGCAGCATCTCCTCACCCACCTGCATGGCCCCGGGCTTTCCTGTCACACACTGGATCCTTGGGTCCTCTCATTTGCCAGAGGAATGACTTACCTCAGAGCCTTCTGAGGGACATCCAGCAGGGAATACTGCGTTTTCCAATCATTCAAATGGATGTCTTGTGTTCGGGTGTGCTAAGACACCCAATAACACAGCAGGAACTAGGAAAAAAATTCAGTTTCTTCTTCTTTCCGAAAGAAGTACTCTTAATAGTTTAGGAAGAGGAGTGAGGCCACAGAACACTGTCTGGGGATGAAACCTTTCCCTTCAGGGTTTCCCAGTGAAAATGCTACAGCTGTCAGAGCATCACAGGTGTGTGAGGGACTGACTGACCACCATCAGTGAAGTCGAAGTTCTTCTAAACCCTGAGGGTGCTGCAGCAGGTTTCCAGCTATCCCTGACATCAGAAAGCCAGGCAGGCATTCACACAAGCACAAAAACATAGGTGCAGCTCCACTCTTTATTTGCCTCACTTTCTGTTCTTCCCTAGGCACTTGATCTCACAGATGACCTTTCCACTCACTGTATTCCAGAATCACCCAGCTTTCTCCCAGGCATAGAGAAAGCAGGATATCCTCTGGATATCCCAGAGTTACAGGTTCAGAGTGACACAGTCCTGTTCTCCTGGGACACACCAGCTTGGACCTTCCCAGGGGGTGGAGCTCCTGAGACAGGGGCAGTCACCCTGCAGCTGGTGAGGCCATGAGCAGGAGACTATAAGTACCCCAAAACTGGAGCACCTGATAAACATTTGAAATTACTACTAAAACCCCAAACAAACCACACTGCAATTCAACATTAGCTAGTATTGTTTCCCATAGTAGGACAGATATGTCAGTCTGATTACTGCAGGCTAGGTTTACAATTATTGAAGAATTTTTTTCTTTTCCTTTGAGCTTGGTGTAGTTTACACTGAGATTAAAAAAAATAAAAATCTCACAGTATTGTTTTACAGAGCCAATTTCCTTACATTTGTTTTGTTTCAACTTTTGTGGGGTTTTTTGTTTTGAGTAGTAAGAAGGAACAAAACAGTTGAAGCACATATAACCCCCCTCTGGTTTATGAAAATGCAAGAATTTCACACATTTTTCAATGCTGAGTTGAAAATTTTCATCTGGAGTGTAATAATTATTGCAATATGGATTTGGTTGTATATGTTCAGTTGTGGGGGCTTCTGCAATTGGAAGTAAAACAGGATCCATGATTTTTTATTTTTTTTGCAAAAGAAAGAAATCAAATTATTATCACTTTTATAGATGAATATAGATGATATATAGATGTCACTAACAGAATTTTTAAACAGTTTTGGCCCCTGTATGAATTCCTGGTGCACACCACTGGTGACTGGACTTCATATCATAGACGACAAGTGTCTGATCCTGAAGGTCAGCCAGTTTTCAGGTCACCTCACTGCCCACCTATCTAAACTCTACTTTGCCAGTTTGTCTGTGAGGTTATTAGCTTGGTCAGGCATGATTTGTACATCTGTGCCTGACTATTCCTAGTCACTTTCTTGTCCTTTATATGTTTGGGAATAATTTTCAGAATTAGTTACTCCATCAGCTTCTCAGGAATTAAGGTGAGGCTGGCTGGCCTGTAGTTCCCCAGAAGGGACTTCTTGCCTTTCCTGATGATGAAGGTGACATTTGCTTCTTCCAATCCGCAGGAATCTGCTGATTGTCACAACTTCTTAAAAATAAAATTGAAAGTGGCCTCACAATGACATTGTTCAACATTGGGGAGGAACCCATCAGGATCTGTGGGCTTGTATATGTCCAGTTTGTTTGTTTTGACATTTACTCATTTGTTTTAATCATTTTTTGGTCATTTTAGTCATTTCTCTACTTGTAGAAACAGTGGTGCTTGAACTTGTCACAGTCTGCAAATTTTTAAGGCCACACACTATTAACAATGTCAGAAATTAGAGACCACACTGCAGTCTTTACTTCATCCCTCAAGGTAATCTAGTTTATAAAACATAAAGAAGAGGAGATTAAATAATTTTAATTTAATCTCTCTAATGATAGTCCAGAGCCGTGTTTGTGCACGTTATTTACTCTGTCTCCCCTTGAAACAAGCAGCAATGTTTCCAAACCAGTGCTGTGTTTTGGGGCTAACCTCTCCAGTTCTCACAGAGGCTATCCTGGGTGGAATTAGAAACACTGATTCATCCCAATTATCTGTGCTCAGAGCTGTTCCCCATCTTCCCATGCAAGATTCTGAGTAACCCACAAAGGGAAAAAATACTATCACATTGCAACCTTTCTTTCCAAATCCTCTGCTGTCCCTGGATACCAGTGGAGCCCATTTCAACCACGGTAGGGACAAAGATATTTATTTTCGTTTATGTTTCCTCTCTGCTCTGCCTTAGCTGCCAGAAACTGATCTCCAAGCAGACACATCATCTCTGCAGATCTCTGCTCCCCAATCAGACAGTGACCTATTTCAGAAGTCAAACTGAGATCAAATGTTGCTCTCTGGTTCATGGGTGAAAAAAACCCACAACTTTGAATCCACAAGAGGAACTAAAGGGAAAAGATGTCCATCCTGTACACTGCTGTGTTCACAGTGAGTACGGTTGGTTCCTTTCCCACACATCTTGGCTGTTTATTTGTTTTTTGATCCAGCTAACATGCATTTCAACAGCTGCATCCCTGAGAGTTTTAAAACTTATCTTGGAGTAGGCTAACCCGTCAGCATGAAAATAGGACTGGGAGAAAGAAAAATCATAACCTGATAGATGCTTAAGCTTGTTTTTCTTGTAGTGTGGTGAGGTAAATTCATGTGCAAAAATTTCACAAAGCACACAGTGACAACACCAAGTGTGTCTACCCAGAAAAGTTGTGGATTTGTCATCCCTGCGAGTGTTCAGTGCTCTGAGCAACCTGTGATAGTGGAAGGTGTCCCTGCCCATGTCAGGGGGGTTGGAATAAGATGGTTTGTAAAATCCCTTCCAATCCAAATCAATCTGTGATCTTATGATACTATAAAATGTTAATCTGTTTAAAAAAAATAATATTTTTGTCTCTAGAAGATAAAGAAAAAGGATAAGGCAGAAAGCAAAGGAGACAGGAGGAGAATGAGATGGAGAAGGAGAAGAAAAAGGAAAGTTAAAAATCAAAAGGAAATGGGAAGGGGAAGCAGAAGGAGAAAGGGAAGGGTAAGAAAACAGATAAAGGTCCCAATCATCCTTGTTTCAGCAGATTAAAGCTGGAACCACTGACCATAAACAGCTGGTTATAATTTTGAGTCTGAGTCCCAAAACTCATAGTCATGTTAGCTCATGGTCAGACTGAGGCTTTTAAATGAAGGTACATAAATTCCAGAACAATAGAGCCTCCCTATATTTAAAAGTATTTAGAGCTGAATCCTATAACCTCAGCTTCTTGCCACATCTCCCTTTCTGTTGCACCGCTAAAGCTTCAAGATTTTTTTTTGATCTGTGAAAGAAAATCATTGTCTGCACTCTAAAGCCACTGTCATCAGTTAAACATTCTGTTTCTTTTCATCCTCCTTATAGGAATATTGTAGAACTGTGCCTTAATAAAGACAGATTAATTGTATCATGTCCAAAGTTTAATCTTGGATTACTTGTCTTGCTAACCAGATCTGATGGTCATTTGTCCTAGATGGAAACCAGTAAACTTTTAAAAAAATAGGCAGAAAAGGGAAAAATCTGGCAGAGAATTAACCAGCTTCATGGTATCTGCCATAAAACTGACCAGCCCAAATCTGTGTTATTTTTTATGGCTACTCATATCCCTGGTACTGAAAGTGTGAAGTCAGTTGGTAATAGAAGCTCAGTCTGGTTCCAAAATAAATAAAAAGAGCAGATTTCTCAGGTTGCCCAAGAAATAGGCAACAGCATTTGAAAAAATCATAAAGTCCAACCTTTGACCACCTTGTCACCAGCCCAGAGCACTGAGTTCTGCATCCAGTCATTTCTTCAACATTTCCAGGGATGGGGACTCCACCACCTCCCTGGGCAGCCCATTCCAATGCTTTACAAGGAAAAGAAGGGTTTTGCCTTGATGGCAAACACTTCACTACCATGATCAATTGGCCAAATATTGTTGAAAGAGCACAGGAAAAAACATATGGACACAGGGAAAACATAAAAGAAAATATGGCTTAACATCTTTTCAGGATGGATGCAGAATTATTTGCAAAAGAAAATTCTTTTTTTCAACCCTGTTATATCCTGGGTAGTAAGTGGTACAATTACAAAGCCAAACCCTCCCCTTTGACCTCCCAAAGGAACTTGGTGGAGTGGCATTTGGTATACCCATCTCTTGGGTCTGGGGGGCTTCTGATGTCCTAAATTGAGTTTCTCTTCTAGTTCTAGAGGGTGATACGATATGCTGCTCCCCTCCCCCTACACCATTGTTATTCTTAGGTGGAGCTGTAGGAACAGCATTTCCCTGATCTCTTTGCTCCAGAATTCAAGGGACCTGCAGCTGGCCCTGGGTCAGCTGGCAACACTGGAGGACAAGATGGGGGAAGGTGTTGAAAAACATCCCAATCCTCACCGTTTTCCTCTTCCTCCCCTTTTTCCTCTTATCCTTTTTTTCTAAACCCATAGATTTCTCCTGTTGCTTGGTTAAACCATATCAATCCACATTCTCTTCCAGTCCATCCTTTCCAATTCTCCTCTAAATACCTCCACAAAATTTGACACAAACAAATTCCATCTGTTTCATAAGTTGGCCATGCAAGTCTATTTGGCAACTTATACTCTGGCCACACAAAATAACAATATTTTACTATCATCTCCATAGTTACCTCTGGGTGAATGCATAATCTGTCCCAAGATCTCATCATTCTCCCCAAGGGACTCCCCAGCGATATTGTGGGATTGTCATCCCTTTTACCAGGACCCCTTCCCGGCTTTACCTTTGCAACCCTCCATGGGTGCCCTTTTTTACCTGTGCTACTCTCCATGGGTGCCCTCCCAGGTTTGCTTCCCAAAGATCCCATTTTACTCACCAGTGAGATTTTCAGTGGTCCTTCCCTGCTGACTCTTCATGGGCCCCCCTGGTCCACCACTCATCAGTCTCCTGGACAGTCTTGGGAACCCAATCAGGTGCCGGCCAGCACCAAGGGGAGCTGTTCACTGAAACTGGGTCAGGTGCACTTTCAGCTCTGCTTGTTGCCTGCCTACTCGGATGGTGAAAATATCCCAGAAAAGTCCCCAAATTGTCAGGAAAATTAATCCACAAACACCAGAGGTTTATGTCCAAAAAGGAGACAGAGGAGTCCTTTTACTTTATTTGAATAAAGGGAGAGGCCATGGGGCATTCTCCTGTGTGGACGAGGCCCAGTCCTCTGACAGGCATCTGTGGCATCCTTCCTGGAGATCAATCCCCTAAGATAGAAAAAACTGCCTAGTCACTGTGACTAAGCTGTGGACACCTTCCCTGCCTCAGGACCCCATGTTATTTCCCTGTTAACTATTGGTCATCTTACCCCAGTCTCAGACTATTGGTCCGCTTCCTGATTCTCCCCTTCCCCATAAGAACCCCAGCTTTTACCCGGTTCGGGGTTAGACCATCACTGGCCCCCTTTGCTGAAGCCTGCATTAAAGACTCTCTGCAGAACACTATATGGTCTTCCTGTCTTTCATCTGTGTTGGCTGGGTTAACACCTGAATGGGGCTGGCTGGGCTGAACAGAGCTGATCACAGTGCAGAAATCACTGCTAAAAGAGTTGATCACTTAAAGCCCTTGCCAGTACTCAGAGGGTTACCCCTGTCTGGAGACTGCTTGCAGAATCCCCAGCGGCTCTGTCCCTGGGGACAGCCTGACTATCTGGGCTTGTTGCTGGCAGAAGCCAGGCGTCGGACAGGCCCTCAGGACCCAGCCTGCAACACTCCTGGGGTCTCTCAAATTTTTGGACGACACAGCCTCCTTTTTATCCTAATTTCCTGGCCACATGTCCCTCTCTCTTTCCCCATTGCCTGAGGTTCTTGAGAGGTACAGACTTCCCAGAATGCCTGATACCTAAGAGTCCCCTCTAATGTATAACCCTCCCTCTTAATTTTTAATTCTTATGGAATTTATGGTGTTTTCCCATCATCTCTTTCATCTTTCATTATCCAATTTCATTTATCAGCAAAACTAGTTTGTTTGTAAAAGCAAATATCTTTTTCAATCAGTGGAATCTATCCCAGTGTTTCTTTTATCAGTGTTAGTTCTATCTATCAGCAGACCCACAGCTTGTTTGTAAAGACAAATCCATCATTCCTCTCAGTTTCAACTGTGACATTCTTCTCCCTGATGATCAGTGACAGGACCTGAGGGAATGGTATGAAGCTGTGCCAGGGAAGGTTTACCATGGACAACAGGAAAAGGTTGTTCACCCAGAGCATGGTTGCTCAGCCTCCCCAAGGAAGGGGTCACAGCACCAGGCCTGACAGAATTTGAAAACGCAAATTCACCTTCAGGTTCCCTTGTAAAACAGCAGGACAGATTTAGGGGTTTTCAAGCCATCACTACATATCAGCCAGCATCATTAAGTACTCAAAGAGTTAAACCCTGGATCTGATTGAATAAAATTTATGGAGACAAGGTAATGAAACCCATGACTTGTCGTCCTGCTTTGTCAGGGCAAAGTGCCACACGGTGGTTTAAAGTGAATAAATTGCTTTCTGCATCAGCCCCTCTGACAGCCTGGTGAGCTAAAAGAGAAAGAGGACTTTCTCTAGAAAGAGCAGGAGAAAGGTTTATCACCATAAATAGCCCTTGGATGAGCACAACAGAGCAGATTCAGTGCAAGCAAGCAGGCACTAGCCCAGCTGTACCACCTGACTTCATCTCCAAAGGGGCACAGGGACACTTCTAAAAGGTCATACCCAGGGGTTGCCCCCCTACAGCTTCTTATCTCCCAGAGACTTACAGCATGGGGATGGTCCTCACTGGCCGTTGAACCTGCAAAGTCTCTCTCAGCTTATAGAGCTGCTGTTGAACAAAATCCCAATTTACCTGCCAAATGCAAAGACAAATGATAAAGCTTCAGTGTACTCTGGCTTATTTGTTATTAGCCATGGTGTAAATGTTCCAGGAAAATGTTTAATACCTCCACCAGCCAACAAAGTGGCTCTTTCACCGCTATTTACAGGAAGGGCTTGTTTCTCTAGAGTGAGTTTGCTTTGATGCTATTGGAAGAGGTTTTGTGGCAGGTATTTACACTAAGCTGAATGGCTGCGGCATCCTCTGAGCACACTTGACACAGGCTGGGCGCCCACGCTGCCAGAATATAAAAGAGCACTTCCCACAATACCTTATCAATTTGTTGTGCTGCCTAAGTGGCGTGATTAGTTTTCCATGGCTGGGAAGGCTGACTAACCCTCCCTGAACCATTAATATTGGGACAGCTTGAACTAAGAGAGATTTCTGTAAAAATAGACTACAAGAAAATGCATTGGAGACAAGAGTCTTTGCGTCTTTTACAGCTTCTTGACCTCTTCTGGCTGGATTTTTTTACTAATGGGGAGGATTAAAGGGAATATCCTGGAGCCCCAGTGCAACAGTGACCGATGTGCACAGCTGCTCTCAGTCATGTTTCTGAGCAGTGGGGGTGCTCAGGCTGTGCTGTGAAGCACACAAAAAGGGTCTGACTCATTGCTCTTTCTGTCCATTAGCTCAGATTTTCCAGGTCTCAACCTCAGCCTTAATTTATGCTTGTTTTTGGGAGCTCTGGAACCAGCCTGATGAAAAAAAGGTAGGAAAAGGGCATGAAAGGAATAACTGAGAAGAGAGCTGTTTTCCTATTGTATAACTTCTCCTTAAGTGGTGATTAGTTGTGGTGGAAGGCCACCTGGCTTCAATCAATCACAACATTGCCTAATATTGCACACAGAGTGGTGTAATAAAAAAATAAAACTTACTCATGATAGTAAAAAAACTGAATGCTAATGTAACACATCCTGCAATTCAAAAAATACGAAATGCATGGAACAATTTGCCTCAAACTAGGAATATGGGCCTTCTACTTTTCACAATTGTATGTGTTATATCAGGTTATTTCTTTGTCAGATAGCATAAAATAGAATTTTACATTTTATATAAAGGAGCTTTTACGTTCTGGGAGAAGTGCACTTTACCATCTGAGTCTCGGAAGGCTTCAAAAATTTTCAGACTGCAGTAGTAAATATTGTAGAATATTTACAATATTTCTTTAATCAAGGTGAGTGCAATAATCCAGTAAGTCTTCATCTCAGACTGCAGCTAATCATATATCAGTGTAACTTCCTTCATATTCTTACAGTTTTAGCTACAACATCAGATTTACTGTGAAGTGAATGAACACATTAAGTAGTTACACCTGCTGAAATGCTTTTACCAGCACATATATGTGCAATTTAGACACAGAGGGAATTAAAATTTTACATTCCAGTATGATTTTTGTGGGAGTAAACACAATCATACTGGTAGTGTTTTGTACATACTGCTTTGGTTGGTAGTGTGCTGCCTGTGCAAAGACTTGGCTGCAAAGGTGAGGAAAATAGATACACAGAACAATGTTTGGACATTGGTCCAATGGACACAGATTCATTGATTTGGTTTGGTGAATTTTCTGTTTGAAATTACTTTTTGGGGTATGCAAGAACAGAGAAGTAGTCAAAATACATTTAAACATTCATTAGCTTAAATTTTGTTCCACTGGAACCAAACCAAGGCTGCAGACATTGTAAGAAACAGTAAGAAAGATCTTTATCTTGTACTCAATATATATTTTTTAAATTTAATTTTAAAGAGGAAAAAAAGGAACATGCTTGGGCCTTCAGGTTTTAAACCTTATACCAACCAAAGCTGCTGCAGCATTACCTTGTAATATGTGGGTGCTACTGCTGAAGTGGGAACTGAACCACAAATCTAAATCCTCCAGACTCTAAATACAGGAAAAAAACAAAGAAAATCTGAAGCAAGCAAGGAAAAAAAACCCTTTCCTTTGCAGACAGCTGCTCTGAAATTAGAGCCACATCTACCCGGTTTGTAAGCCAGCTCTTTGTGGCTATTTCACCGGGAGCCATGTTCTTCCCCACTGCTGGGCAATGAACCTGTGGTTCATTATCACATCTAAAGCCTAATGGGGAGTACATAGAATTGTCAATCTTTTCCTCAAACAACAACAGCAAAAAAACCCCCCAAAAAAACCAAAACCAAAGAAAAACCCTAAAACAACCAAACAAAAACAACAAAACAAACAAACAAAATCAAACCAAAACCAACAAAGAAAAAAAAACCCCCCCCAAAAAAAACCCCCCCCCCCCAAAAAAAAACCCAAACCAACTGAGAAACTATGCTGTTACCACCATCTACTGGTGGCCTTAGGCTTTCAGGGAGCACTATTCAGGGATCATCAAATCCAACTCCTGGCCCCGTGCAGGACTCCCCAAGAATTCCAAATATCCAAATGTTCTCTTTCCCAAGAACATCCCAACCCAGCCTCAAAGCATTGGTCACTAACAGCTGTAAAATGCAAACAAAATTATCCTTAGTGAACATACACATACTGTTTAAAATATGACCACTTGTAGTTTCATAAACTTTCTCCTCATCTTTCCAGGTATTTTTGGTTTGGTGATCTTCTCTTCAAATATTAAAAGGAGTCAAAACAAAATATCATGGGAGTTACTGGCTTGTTCATTTCAAAATAGATTCAGACTGTACAAACTAATAGAATATAGCAAAGGTGGGTTGGATGATCATTTTCTTATTTCTTATAAAGCAATAAAGTGAAAAGGCACTTTGAATTATTTTTTAAATAATGTGCTTACAGGTTTCTCATGTATTGTTTTAATTATTATAGGCTCAGTAGATAATTAAACAAGATATGAGATACCTATTGGAACATTCACACCTTCCAGAGGTGCTCTAAATGTGAAAACTTATACATCTGTGCTTTGGAACAGAGGAGACTCATTAACTGACAGGCACACTACATGTCCACATTTTCACTACATGTTCTCTTAATTCTTCTTCTGAATCTTAACCAGAGAACCTGACAAAGAATTTTGCTACCTGCATTTCCCACTTTCTCCATTTATTTCTTTTCACCTATTTTTTTGCAAACACAACAATGAAACAAATATTTGTTAAAACTGGATTGGATCCTTAATCTGCTGGTACCAGCTCAGATAAATTTTGCTGATGCCAGTTTTTAAAGTGCAACCTTAGAACAGAATTTCATAAAATATGGATTCCATGCTTTTCCTGACATGAAGTTACACCTCTGCTTTGAGCACAGCTCATCTAAAGTGATCTGCAGTCCCAAAGGTCTGATTAATGAAGTCCAGATGTACAAGGATGAACACAGTGAACTGGGCAGTAATGTCTGGATGATGCTGCCAATGGAGTTTCTGCTTGGCTTTCTTGGGAAAACTCCCCTAATGTCATACTATGGTTCTGGATTCAGGGTTGCTGAATGAGAGGAAGTTCCAAATGTTGCTTTTACCATTAAAAGAGGGAAAAAGCTGAAGCAGTTCCCTCGTGCTAAGGCTGTGGTTTTTAGCTCGGTCAGTAGATGTCTGTGATACACACGTAAAACTACACATGGACAAGTCCTGAAACCAGAATGCCTCAGGAAAAACTGCAACACTCTTTTTCTTCTCTTTGGAGTCAAGATGCAGCTGGTGGAAAAGGGGAGAAGTGAATGTATTTTAGAGGGAAAATATTCCTGAAAAACATTGGCAATTCCTGTGTCCTACATGCAATGAAATAGCACAATTGGGTAGTGACAGATTCAGGACAGACATATATAATTTCAGTCTGAATTTTGGAAAGCTTTCATTCATTCTTTGACGAAAACATGCATTATCACCTTCCTTTTCCAGACTAGTGCACCCTATACAGCTACACAGTTAAAAAGTACAGAATGATTAAATTGATAAGCTAATCTTAAATCTTTCTGTACTGAAAACAAATTAAGGATTGACTCATTACATTTCAGCCCAGTTTATAGTTTATTAATAGTATGGTTTATTTTGCAGCATAGTAAATCCAGAGTCATTCAAAAATAAATTCAATGTGACTTTTTAAGCCTCCAGAACCACCATAGCTTCACAGCTTGCTGAATTGCTACTAAGTGCTGCAAGTCTTTTCAAAAACCAGTAGGCTAGCCCCGAAAGTCTTGGAATAATCAAGACTTCACATTCCCTTTAGTGCCTGGGAGAGACCCAGCCTCAAGACTGGTCAAAAGGTTTCTAGCAATGAAGACAATAAAGAGGAACTTCTGTATTTGGAATAAAATATTAGTGCTTGTAGATCAAAGAGGGAATTACTAGAGGGTGTTGGGGTTTTCTAATTTGGCCAATGCAAAGGAAGTTTATCAGATAATCACAATTTAAACTATCTTTGACTTGAAACTCAGTTGTAGGTCCCACCCCAAGTTTAGTTTGGTATATGAATGTTACACCTCTAACCACAATTTCCTCATGCAATATTCATAGCAGTGGCATGAGTTAAAAGCAGTTTAGATCCTGTGAATGCTCTGATGTGGATATACAGGTTTAACAGGGTTGTCTGATCATGGCCAGCTGCTTTAAGCACCTGTAACACCTCAAATGAGGGCACTTAAAACATTTGCAGGCACATTAATTCTCTTCTGATGTATGAAACTACGAAGTTTCATACACCTGCCCAATGATCCGGACCTGGGCCAGGTTTGCATTCCTTTCACAAATACTTGGGGAATGACTGCTTTTTTTTCCTAAACCCACCAGCGTTCACATATGAGTATAGATTAATAAATGAGGGGGATTTAGTATTGCTTGGTTATTATTTCTCACCTGATTTTGTTACTCATGACCCCCTTGGGCAAAGAGACCAAGCTGAAGAGTGAAAATGCTCCTGCTAATACCAGCTACCTCTCATCTGCCATCAGAACTAAGTGGTAGAAGTGAGTATTTTATTGTGATCATTGATACATTTGCTTTTAGGAATTGCTTCAGATCTTTATGGGAATGACATGACTGCCTTGGCTGCCTGTATTTTAGGTAACTTTGTCTCTTAATTATATAAAGAACACAAACCACAAAGAGAGCATTCCTAACATTCATTTAACCCCATAAATGCTGTTGAAACCCTGATGCCTGAATATTTCCGATCTTTCACCCCAGGTAAAAGAGTAAAAAGTAAAGTAGTAAAAGAGTATCAGTAGTACTCTTAGTAAAAGAGTAGCACTCCCTGCAAGTCTAGTGTGCAAAGTGGTGCTTCCCAGAATATTCTGGTACCAGCATTAAAATATACACCAGGCTTTCCATGGTATGAAGGGCATCACTAATGATTCCTTTGCACTGGATACTTCTAAATTCTCAGTACTCTAGTCAAAAACAAAACGTTGATGTAAACTTGCTTTGTAAATGCCATACTTGTTTTGTGTTTCACTTTTAATACATGCTTCACTCTCTTCTCAAAATTTCTCAACAGCCCGAGTTCCCCTCAGAGGAAGTGTGTGTGCTTATGGATTGAGACCATTGGAGAAATTGGCATCATAAATTAAATTAAAATTAGACAACTAGGTCTATTGAGTTAATAGAAATTTAATAATAAGAAAAAAAAAATTGAATTGAATGCAAAAATACAATTCAGTAACAGAATACAATTTAGTGAATATATTAAGATATATATATGTGTGAATATAATTTACCAGTAGTTGAATATGGCTAAAGCATAAACAAAATCCGACTGGGGTATGGGGAGGGCTTCTCACCCCACCTCACATATGAAACAAAGCAATTCAAGCTAAGCTAATATGTATGCTTATACATACTCATTAGTGTTTCCCGTAAATTTCTTCCTACTTCCGATATTTAAATTTTATGTCATGTTTCTTCATGGTGCATGCCTCACTTGTTGCTACGGGGTCTTCAGTCTTCTTTTGATGGTCTTTGGATGAAGGCATACACCCCTCCTTGTTGTCATCTGCATAACCTGTGCAAATTGCGTGTGCATACTAAGCATTGTGTCATGTCAGTAAGCATTATGTTCCACTAATTAGTCTTATATTTTATAATTTTCAGGCCTTATGCCTAAAGTCATTCCAACTTTATCCATCTCAATGTCGATTTTTTCTTCAGACATCACTTATTTCGAAACTACATCCTGTATCTTAATTTTAACATGTAACATCTGTAAAGGAGTCCATCTGCCTTGTAAAACTAATTTTGTTTATTGCTTCTAATAATAATTTTCCAAATAGTTACAATTTAGTTAGCATGAATCATTTCCATTTATTACAAATCACTCATTTCTCTTTTTTGATTGTACTGATTTCTGTTTCTTAAAAAAAGCCTTGAATTTAATATCTTTTATATTCTCAATAATCACATTTTTTTGTGTTCTCTTCATTTCAACTTTTCACACTCTTTTTCGAATTTGGTTAAAATTTCTTGTGCTATTATAATTTCTTTATGTTCAGTCAACATCTTTTTAATTCCTTTCTTTTGAGTGCCAGTAGGTTTTGCTTTTAATAGCATCAAAGAGTTTGGTTTCTCTTTTACTGCTAATTCTGGATCAATGGGCATTGATGTGGCTTGCATTCCTTGAATTACTGAGTGGATTAGTCTAATAAGGCATGGCATCATACAAGGTAGAAACAATAATCCTAATGTAGAACATAATATCATAAATCTGAACTTCTTCCACCAAGCACCTACAAAAAGGTTATCAAACTAGTCAGCTTTCAGAATAGAATTCTAATTTTGAACTGGTACATGTTCTTCTCTTTTAATTTCTTCAGCAGTTTTTGTGGTGGCTTCTCCATGATCGTTTATCTCCACACAACACTCAGATTCATTAAACCTTCCACAAACTCCCCCTTCTTCAGCTAAAAGATAGTCTAGGTCAATTCTGTTTTGATATACAAATGCTCACATTTGTGAGTGCTGCTTGGCCAGCAACTTTATGGCAGTTGAGGTACGGTTTGAAACAACCTCAGCTACCACATAGAGCCTTATTAACTGATTCAATAGATAAATTTGGGTTCTATATCCATGACAATGGACGCAGATTGTCTAGGATCTGTCATTCTAATGGTTTTGGTGTCATATTCCTCCATCAGGGAGAATCCATTTTCCCTCTTTATGGCTTCTACTTCTGCTAAGGAAAAGTATGATGTTTCATTCTGTATTTCTGCTTCTTGGAAAGTCATAATTACATTTCTGTTTTCCCTTAGGACCGCTTTCTTAGCTTCCTCATCAACTAAATTATTTCCTCTTGTCTTAATATCTCCCTCCCTCTGGTGGCCTTTTTCATTAATTACTGTTATCTTTTTTGGACCTTTCAAAACTTGGAGTATTTGAATTATCAATCCTTGGTGTATTAATTATTTTCTTTGCGTATTTATAATTCTCTCCAAATTCTTCCAAAAGTGTGCAGTACTCCAAAGGCATATTTTGAGTCTGTGTAAATGGTCCCTTCCTCATCTCTTAATAACAATAATGCACGTAATAGTGCATAGAGTTCACAGGCTTGTGCTGACCAGGACGGGCTAAGGGGACTAGATTCTTTTACTTCCACTTTTTCTCCACTAATTATGGCATACTCAAATTTTCTCTTCCCCTCTACTACTCGGGATGATTTGTCTATAAACAATATAACTACCGTTTGTAATTTTTGTTTTTCTAAGTTTGGGTGTATTTTTGTTTGTAACTCTATAACCTCTGTGCAGTCATGTATTAATTCCTTCCCCGAGTCTCCATAGAGAAACTAAATGGGGCTTTGTACATTTGTCACTTTCAGCTCTAATTCTGAGTAGGTTATCAAAATAGCTTCATATTTTAATAATCAGCTATCAGTCAACTATTTTTTGAACATCTGGGCAGGAATTCCTCTAATTTTTTGGGGGGTGTATACTTCCAGTGGTGCTTCAAAAGTTACCTTTTAGGCCTCTTCCAGTAACAAAGTAATTGCTACCAGTGCTTGCAGGCATGTTGGCCAGCCCTTACTAACAAGATCTAATAATTTGGAATAATATCCTACAGGCTTTTGGCTTCCCACTCAATGTTGGGTCAATCCTCCATAAGCTGTTTGATAAGCTATATTAACAAATAATTGAAAAGACTTGTCCAGATTGGGAAGACTTAGTATAAGGGTTTGCAGTAAGGCTTCTTTGACATACTCAAAATTTTCCTGGTCCTTTTTAGTCCACTTTAAATGATACAAATCACTTAAATTTTTAATTTAAGTTAATTTTTCATATAAAAATTTCACTTTTCTACTAAACCTCTCTATCCACTGCCTACAGTACCCCAAAAGACTCAGAAACTGCCTTTGTTATCTTTTTGCTTTGGGGGTCCCATGTTTAATATTCCTGACTAATATTCTCGACCCTTTCAGAGTCTAGTCTTTTCTTTCCCTTAAAAATCCAGTGACCTAAGTACTGTACTTCTGATTCTACAAATTGTAATTTCAACTTGGATATTTTCAACCCATTTTCTCTTAAAAAATTTAAAAGCTTAATAGTACCCCTTCTAGTTTCTATTTTAGTTTCTCCTGCTACCAGCAAATCATCACATACTGTAGCAACTTAATTCCTTTGGGTAACTCAAAGGACCTTAAAAGATTTTTTTAACCCTCTCCCAAAAAGATTCGGTGATTCAGTGTAACCTTGGGGCAATACAGCCCACCTTAATTGCTCTCTCCTGCTTGTGTCTGGATCTTCCCACTCAAAAGCAAAATAATCCCTACTGCCATTGTCTACAGGGGAAGTCCAAAAGGCATCCTTTAAATCCACTACACTGTACCAAGTGTAATTACGGGGTATCTGACTTAGTAATGTGTATGGATTAGCTACCACTGGAAAGCATGTGATGGTTCTTTGATTTACTGCTTGAAGATCTTGAGCTAGTCGGTAGCTACCATCAGGCTTCTTTTCCGGCAAAATGGGGGTATTATGTGGTGATACACAGGATTCAAAGACCCCCTCATGTACCCTTCCAACCCAATCCCTTCCAACTTTCTAATGAAACTGGATATTGTTTTACTTGAATAGGGATCCCTGGGAAATAAGGAGGTGAATTTGAAAGACTCATACACAAAGCTCCCTACAGAGCTGTGCTGTCAGTGTTCAGCCTACACCCCTACTTATTTTTAAAACCAGACTCCCTAAAACGTCCTTTCTAATTATAGTGCAGACCAATAAGGTGGAGCACTTATGAGTCAGACTTTTATACCCCTGCCTTTTTTTCTAACTAACTGTTTTATAGGAATTTTTTCTCTTTTAACGGGATTTCTTCTCGTGGAACCCACATTTGCACAGCAGCAGAACTGCAGCCAGATAAGTCACCCTGGAGAATGCTCAAGCGTGGTATGTGACATTATCATAATAAATCACTCCAAGACAGTATAAAAATAAGGGTTTATTTTTAGGGAAAATAAGGATATGGAATGTTTCCAGTAGGGTTATAGAACAAATGGTATCTGAGTGTAGAAGATGCTGTAAGTCAGAGTAAAACAAAATGCTTAAAACATTAAGCATTCCGCAGATCTAGAAATACTGCAACTGTTTTCAGTTGTCACCCTTAGTTTGACACTTGGTAAAATTTATCTGGGCATTTAGCAGTTTTGGTTCCTTTCCCTTGCAAAGGGAGGGAGGGACTCAGGATAGAAACTCTTCAAAATAGGGTTGTGGCTGTCTTGTGTAGCTAGATAATTCAAAAAAAATGGGGGCAGGGGGCTGTACTATAAAAATCCTTACCTGGATTGGGAATGACTTCATCTAGAGCAGATCTCCTTTTTCTCTTCCTTCTCTGTCATTTTGCAACTCCAGGAGAGAAAACTGACTTTCATGTCAGGTTTATACTGTGAGGGTGCTAAGGTGGCACAGGTTGTCCAGAGAAGTTCTGGCTGCCCCATCCCTGGAAGTGTCCAAGGCCAGGATGAATGGGGCTCAGGGCAACCTGTGATAGTGGAGGGTGTCCCTGTCCATGACATGGAGTGGAATGAGATTATTTTTAAGGTCCTTTCCTGTTGCTCTATTGGGAACGGTGAGAAGAACGACACAGATTCTCTTGTGCGTTGAACAGGAGAGAGAGGTTTATTACTTTACATCTTCTTTTATAGAATGATACGCAAAAGTACAGAAAAGTAAAACTTTTATTGGTTAGTGAACTAACACATTACCAGCATTGGTCAGTGTGGTACACCACCCCTCAACCTTCTTTTGCAAGAAAACAAGAAACTGACAAACAGCACCTACAAGTCTGTCTTCTATCTCTGAGGATTGTTTTGATTCCTCCTTATGATTTCCCAGGCCACTTTCTCAGGCAAGACTGAGAAAGTTATGCAGTCTGCTTTTCCATGGACACTGTGCTCCCTTCTTTTGCTCATAGTCAGCATCCATGCCTTCCAACCCAAATATTCTGGGAGTCTGTGATTCTGTGTGGATTGTATATTCCTGCTTAGCCCTCAAGGTTATTGTATTGTTAATACTATTATTATATATTTTCTACCTCGCTTGAGTATCTTTTGCAGGTATTCCCTATCAATTGTGCACTGCTAAACAGAAGATCCATAAGGAATCAGGATCATGGCTTCTAAGTACAATGAATCCACCAAATTGAAAGGCAGAGCTTTTATTTTTCCCCAGAACTATTTGACTCCTGTAGTGCTTTATGATTAATGACGCATTTGCCTGCTGCAGCTAGTCACAGAGCAATTAATCAAAATCTTTTATTTTTAACTCTATCAGCTGATCAACTTCGTAAGCATTTCTATGCTGATATTACCATATCAATGGCCTATATAATTCATAATTTTTATGTTTTTATAGTATTTGCTCTTTTCTATTTATGCTGGGCCATCAGCCATGTGGATAACAGATATTTTCTTTCAGCACATGGAAGACTGAATAAAACATAAAACATGTTATAAAACATGTGCACTCCTTGGGTCTGAGCAGTTAAATTTTCTGTGGATTCCCCACTCCATCTGTGGTTATGGCATTCCCACCAAACAGAGCCAGGCCCTATGTTTACAGGAACCAGTATAGGGTTGTGTAAAGGACTGATGGACTGAACAGAGGCCAGTCCAAAGCAGTTTAGAAATATTGTTCTGTCTTCTGTGGTGTTGTTTCGTTTAGTTTTTGGCACCAAAAAAAAAAAAAGAACAAGCAACAAGAACGTAAATCTAGAGGTTCTCATTTTCTTTAGGAGGTTTATCTTGCCATCTGGGGTATGGCTAGATTGTGAAAAGGAGGAGAATGACACTTCGCCAGATTCTCATCTGAATATTGTCCTGCAGAGCCTTATGCCACCTACCAAAGCTCCCTCCTCTGAAGTCAGAGTCTGTAGCAGCCAGTGTGCACTGCTGTCTGGATCTAGATAAGATTTTCCTCACATTCCCTACAAAGGAAATTGTATTGCCAATCATTGGAATTGTGTTAATCCAATACAGATCTCCACACTCCAGTGTCCTACCAGGAAAAGGAGGATGCTGAAAGGACAGGAGCCTCTGGAATGACCACAGCTGAGGTTGCCTTCCTTGGGAAAGTTGTCTTGCTCCATCCCATCCCATAAAATCTGCTCTAAAAAAGGCTCACCCAGATGCCAAACCAAACATGAGATGGCATCAAGGTAGAATGACCTTCCTGGAGTCCAGGTCGACGGAAATATCAGATCCTGCTTTAAGTATGAGGATGGTTGTCCAGCTTTAGTAAACTAAATAATTCTTCATGTAACATTAGAAATATCTGGTGTTTACTTCCTCTGTTGTCAATTCCAATTTCCAGACAAGCTTTCAGCCTTTGTCATTTGAGGCCTTCTTTATCTATATTGTTGTCACCTGAAATCTTATCAAAAAGAAGTCCAGTAAAAGAATGTAAATTATATGCATATAATTTATATATAATTATATTACAGTAATCTTAAAAACTTTACAAAAAGATGGTTCTGGGTTTTTTCCCTTTTTCTTGTTTGGTGCTTTGAACAGGACACCCTGCAGGCAGGGGAGCTTTGGTGGGTCCACGCACAGTGGGACGGAGCCTTGGACTGAGGTTGGTGGAGTGGATCTGAGTGCAGATCCAAGGCGCTGCCTTGGATCGGTACCAGATAGGCAGCCTGCGAATCAAAGGGGGCGAGTTGCTGGGGGACTCCGAGGGGAGGGGGTGTTGTAGAGGGGTCGCGACCTTCCCCCCGTCATTCGCCATTAACATGGATGTGGAATCTGCGGCGGCGAAAAACTGCTTCTTAGCATTCTTGTTAAACGAGGCAAAGCAGCCCTGGAAAAGGACCTGGATATGCTCGTTATATGGGCTAATTGTCACGGGCATTTGGCAGTGCCCTCACTGCTCTTTGCAGTGAAGGAACGGACTGATATATCGGTTCTGATATGGGAAATGGCAATTATGGAAAAGAACAAGGACACTGTGTCTCTTGGTCGAACTTGGCAGATTGTAATTAATAACTTAGAAAAGCGAGATATGCTGAGGCTGTGAGCCTCATAATTCTACCTGCGTCACAGCGGCAGATGCCATTATCTCCCACTGCTGGGCAAGCACTCCTATCTATGCTGCCATTAGAGAGAGGGAGGGAGAGTCAGAGAGAAGAAAATAATGAGAAAAAAGTTCCACAGCGAACGCTGAAACAACGAACAGAATCTGTTCAGTTATGGCAGGATGTGATGCATCCGGAACTATTTGCTTCACTTTTGGAGTCACTTTTAACACTATAATCTTATTTAAGTTCCAACTTTACCACCCTGGAAGAAAAGAAACCAAATTTAGATTGGTTTCCACCCGAATCAGGGGGACATTGGGGGAGCACTGAGGTGTGCGCAGAGAACAAAGGCACCCTTGGGGCAGAAGCAGTGCAAGAAAAGTTCCAAGGCCACTCTGAACAATTACAGAAACAGCTGAACAGAAACAGGTGGCTCAGAGAGCTTCAAAGAGAGACAAAATAGCAAAAAAATCCCAAACTATATGGTATCTAGTTCAAAATTCATCGCTGTAATTAGAAAATGATAAGCTGCAATGGTAGCCGTTGTTAACACCTGGCCGTGAGAGACTTTTTGTGTAATATCACCTGCTTTTGCAAAAAGCATGCCCTTTTTTCTCTATCTGCGAACAGCGAGAGAGATCGAGAGAAGCAACTACATTCATTAAAGTTAACTTTGTGAGGTTTTTTTCCTTGCTCTCCGTTTTTCCTCTCTGTGAGAGTATGTGGAGAATGTGAAGAAAGATAACAGCAGCAGAGAGCAGCAGCAGGGCGGGTGGTTAACTCCCCCTGCTCCCTCTCTAAGAAAAAGCACCGAGATATAATACCCAGTTTGCTAAAAAGTCATGATTGATAGGTTTTTCAAAATGTTTTTATATACTCTTTTAGAGTTAATTTTGTGTTTTAAGTAATTATAAGTTTATGCAGTTGCAGTTTTTAGAGATTTACTAGAGAAATTATTGTGATTCTTTGAAAGTTAAAAAAAAAAGTGTTTAAAGTGAAATTAACACATGTTACCTTGCAATAATAAGTTTTAAAACCTAAGGTTAAAAAATATGGTATGATTTACAGCTAATAGGAAAACCTTCCAAATACTGTTATCTATAGATGAGACTTGTGATTTAAAAAATTACCGAAGCGATTACTGAGTTCCATATTCCTAATCTGTGGAGATAGAGCATGGAATGAGATTCCTCCTAGTCCATATAAAAGACCCTATTTTCTTGGGAAACTTTGTTTCCATCCAAGCTTACACTAATTGCTGAATGTAGCTGATAAAATAAAAAACATCAAACAGTCAAAGTGAAGCCTGAATGAATTAAACTTTAGCAACTCTAAAAAGGCTCGCTTGTTAGACTAAGAAAGAAATTTTAGGTCGTTTATGGATTAGTAAGGGTTATCTCCAGGATTCTTATGACAGCACAAATCAGTTTTGTTATCCCAATCAAAATTAATTTCTTTTGCTGTTCCTCAATATCCAGTAGGAGTTTTTGGTTGCTAGGTTTTACTATTATTATATGAGTTTACTACTAGAGTAGACATACAAGGGATATATCCTACCACTTCATTATATTTCCTTCCTTCTTGAGTTATACAAACCTTTCACTTACTTGATGACTCAAAATCCACCCCTCAGGTCATTTTAATGTCTTGAAAATTTGAGTATGATTTAATTTTAAAGATTTCTCTGAAGCTAGACTCTCACTTCTCCAGGGCCATATTTCAGCCATTCTAAGTCACCCAGTCTTGCTATATTTTATATATTAGTAAAGGCCTGACTGCACAAACCAGTCTTTGAAATAAGTCATGATATTACAGGCTAAAGTCCTTGAAACGTTTTTGCAGAAGAGAGAGTAAAGCAAAACAATACGCTTGTGTACAGGAGAAAAAAGAGTAAACCGATGTGCATTAGCCAATGGTAACTTGCTTAGTCCGCAGACCTTATAGAACCCTATAAAAGGTGTGCTAAAGATGGAAATAAATGACATTCACTTTTACTTCTGTGAAGAGTAGTGAAAAAGCTGTCAGTCTCTCAGGAATACACAAATTCAGCATTTGGATAACCTTCTATGACAATTTCTTCTAACAAATTTACAAAAAGATTTTTAGTTGAGATGGGCAAATCCCAGGCCCTATATTATTGTTTTAACTGTTAATACTACTAATTCAGTTTGTCTAATTTTTTCCCTGGGATCTTTTCATAGCTTTCTTAATTTCCTTTTGTTTGGTTTTTTTTCTTTTTTCTCCTTTAGTGCTATATACTTCGTTCATTTCCATTCTTGTTTTTTTAAAAACAATAAAAAAATTTCATATTGAGGACAATTTTGATGGCAGTAAGTATAAGGATCTTATCTATTAAATCTTAGATTTTTCCTTACACAGAACATTTTTTTTTAATTTTAACACAAACATTTATAAAATTGCTGTGATTGTAACAGGCAGCATTAACATATGGTGTGCCATGAACACAGATTCCATCTTCCCTCTGACTCACACAGAGTAATTGAATTCGTCACATGGATTGGAATTACTAGGACTTCGTTTTCGCATAGATTGCTCTCTCATTTCTTGCTCTGGTGCCACTTTTTTTAATATTGCTTGTTCCTTTCTTATCTCCTGGATTCTGTCTCATCCAGCTTAATGATTTTAACCAGACACTAAGGATATCATAATAATCACGGTGAAAATAATCCTCAAGAGTTATAACTTTCTACCATCCTCAAGGCCCGATCAGTTGAAGCAAAGAACCTTTCTTGTTCCTAATGCAAGCGCCGAGCAATGCCACTGTGTCTGCCTTGCAGAACGTGCGCCGCGTCTGCACGTATCTGTGCCGCTTTCCCCTGCCACTTACGCCAACAGGGATAGGCAGCGCAGTCTTTTTCGCCGTGGCAGGCTTCTGCACTGCGCAGGGCATTTCTCTGCGTCTCGGAGTTTAAGGGAAAGCACAAGAGTTGCCGCAGAGAGCAACAACAGCAGTGAGTAGCAGCACAAGGAAGCAGTGGCTGAACATCTTCAACACGTCGGCTAGCTAGAATTTATTCAGCAAGCGGACGAGCGGCAGCTACGTTCCTCTTACAGTCTGAAAGCTTTGCGCATGAGGTTGCTGCCAGGCACCTTCCTTCTCCTTCCTGCAGAGCGGACGTTGACAGTCTCCTTCCCGAACCCTTCATTCTGTGGCCAGTTGTCACGATCTTCTGTAAGCAGCTTCTGCCGAAAGAGGTTTGCCTCTTGCGGTTACCTTCTCGGAGCTCCGGAGTCCCGCCTTTTACCTTTCTTGTTCATAATGCAAGAGCCGAGCCTTGTCTCTGCGTCTGCCTTGAAGAACGTGTGCCGCGTCTGCACGTATCTGTGCCACTTTTCCCTGCCACTTACGCCAACAGGGATAGGCAGCGCAGTCTTTTCCGCCATTGATGTGGCAGGCTTCTGCACTGCGCAGGGCATTTCTCTGCATCTCGGAGTTTAAGGGAAAGCGCAAGAGTTGCCGCAGAGAGCAGCAACAGCAGTAGGTAGCAGCACAAGGAAGCAGCGACTGAACGTCTTCAACTTGTCGGCTAGCTAACGTCTATTCAGCAAGCGTGTGAGCAGCAGCTACGTTCCTCTTACAGTCTGAAAGCTTCGCGCACGAGGTTGCTGCCAGGCACCTTCCTTCTTCTCCTTCCCGCAGTGCGGACGTTGACAGTCTCCTTCCTGAAACCTTAGTTCGTTGGCCAGTTGTCACGAGCTTCTGAAAGCAGCTTCTGCCGAAAGAGTCTCGCCTCTTGCGGTGACCTTCTCAGAGCTCCGGAGTCCCGCCTTTTCTCTTTCTTGTTCTAAATGCAAGCGCCGAGCCTTGCCTCTGCGTCTGCCTTGCAGAACGTGCGCCGCGACAGCACGTATCTGTGCCGCTTTCCCCAGCCACTTACGCCAACAGGGATAGGCAGCGCAGTCTTTTCCGCCGTTGGTGTGGCAGGCTTCTGCACTGCGCAGGGCATTTCTCTGCATCTCGGAGTTTAAGGGAAAGCGCAAGAGTTGCCGCAGAGAGCACCAACAACAGTAGGTAGCAGCACAAGGAAGCAGTGGCTGAACGATATTTACACATTGGCTAGCTAGCGTCTATTCAGCAAGCGGATGAGCGGCAGCTACGTTCCTCTTACAGTCTGAAAGCTTCGCGCATGAGGTTGCTGCCAGGCACCTTCCTTCTTCTCCATCCCGCAGAGTGGACACTGACCGGAACCCTCCCGCGCCCTTCATTTGTTGGCCAGTTGTCACGAGCTTCTGAAAGCAGCTGCTGCCGAAAGAGGCTCGCCTTTTGCGGTGGCCTTCTGGGAGCTCCGGAGTCCCGCCTTTTACCTATCTTGCTCTTAATGAAAGCGCCGAACCATCCCTCTGAGTCTGCCTGGCAAAACGACCCCGGAGTTTGGAGAAGGTAACGGCAAGAGGAGAGCCTCCTTCAGCGGAATCTGCTTTCCGGAGCTCTTGGTAACCGGCCAACATACCATGTGTGTCTGTGGGATGGTGCCGGTCAGCGTGCAGGCAGTGGAAAGCGCGAGCGCTGCGCACAGGCAAATTAGGATGGTGTTTAGCACCCATCTGGCACACGAAACTTTCAGACTGCAAGTGGAACATAGCTGCCGCTCGCCTGCTTGATGAGTAGTGTGGAAGAAGTTCGGCCACGACCTCCTTGTGCTGCTCCCTACTGCTCTTGCTGCTCTCTGCGGCAACAATTGCGCTTTCCCTTGGACTCCCAGATGCAGAGAAATGCCCCTCGCAGCACAGAAAGCTGTCAAACCATGGGTGGAATAGGGTGCTGCAAATCCGTGCTTGCGTCAGTGGCAGGGGTAAGCTGCACAAACATGTGCTGTCCTGTCACACGTTCTCCTGGGCAGACGCAGTGCAAAAGCTTTCTGCTTGCATTAAGAGCAAGAAAGGCAGAAGCCAGGACTCCGGAGCTCAGAGAAGGTAACCGCAAGAGGCGAGCCTCCTTCGGCAGAAGCTGCTTGCCGGAGCTCTTGGCAACCGGCCAACTTCCCATGTATGTCTGAGGGAGAGTGCCGGTCAGCACGCGGGCGGTGGAAAGTGCTGGCGTCTGCAAGCAGGCGAATAAGGAAGCTGTTGAACAGGCATCCGGCACGCGAAACTTTCAGACTGCAAGTGGAACGTAGCTGCCACTCGCACGCTTGCTGATTACTCGCTAGTTGTCGTGTGGAACAAGTACGGCCACGACTTCCTTTTGCTGCTCCTGACTGCTGTTGCTGCTCTCTGCGACAACAATTGCGCTTTCCCTTGGACTCCCAGATGCAGAGAAAAGCCTTGCACAGCACAGAAAGCTGTCACACCATGGGTGGAATAGGGTGCTGCAAATCCGTGCTTGCGTCAGTGGCAGGGGTAAGCTGCACAAACATGTGCTGTCCTGTCACACGTTCTCCTCGGCAGACGCAGTGCAAAAGCTTTCTGCTTGCATTGAGAGCAAGAAAGGCAGAAGCCGGGACTATGGAGCTCGGAGATGGTTACGGCAAGAAGCTGCTTTCCGGAGCTCTTGGCAACCGACCAAGGAACCAAGTGTGTCCGTGGGAGAGTGCTGCTCTGAATCGAGGCGGTGGAAGGCGCGAGCGCTGCGGACAAGCGAATAAGGAAGCTGTTGAACAGGCATCTGGCACGAGAAACTTTCAGACTGCACGTGGAACGTAGCTGCCACTCGCACGCTTGCTGATTAGTCGCTAGTTGTCGTGTGGAACAAGTACGGCCACAACTTCCTTCTGCTGCTCCCTACTGCTGTTGCTGCTCTCTGCGACAACAAGTGTGCTTTCTCTTGCACTCCCAGATGCAGAGAATAGCCCTGCGCAGCACAGAAAGCTGTCACACCATGGGTGGAATAGGGTGCTGCAAATCCGTGCTTGCGTCAGTGGCAGGGGTAAGCTGCACAAACGTGCTGTCCTGTCACACGTTCTCCTCGGCAGACGCAGTGCAAAAGCTTTCCGCTTGCATTAAGAGCAAGAAAGGCAGTAGCCGGGACTCCAGAGCTTGGAGAAGATCACAGCAACAGGCGGGCCTCCTTTGGCAGAAGCTACTTTCCAGAGCTCTTGGCAACCGGCCAACGTACCATGTGTGTCCATAGATTGGTGCCGGTCAGCGTGAGGGCGGTGGAAGGCGCGAGCGATGCTGGCAGGCGAATAAGGATGGTGTTTAGCAGGCATCTGGCACGCGAAACTTACAGACTGCAAGTGGAACATAGCTGCCGCTCGCCCTCTTGCTGATTAGTCGCTAGTTCTCTTGTGAAAGAAGTATGGCCACGAATTCTTCTACTGCTCCATACCGCTGTTGCTGCTCTCTGCGGCTACAAGTGCGCTTTCCCTTGGACTCCCACATGCAGAGAAAAGCCCTGCACAGCACAGAAAGCTGTCACACCATGGGTGGAATAGGGTGCTGCAAATCCGTGCTTGTGTCAGTGGCAGGGGTAAGCTGCACAAACATGTGCTGTCCTGTCACACGTTCTCCTCGGCAGACGCAGTGCAAAAGCTTTCTGCTTGCATTGAGAGCAAGAAAGGCAGAAGCCGGGACTATGGAGCTCGGAGATTGTAACGGCAAGAAGCTGCTTTCCGGAGCTCTTGGCAACCGGTCAATGAACCAAGTGTGTCCGTAGGAGAGTGCTGCTCTGCATCGGGGCGGTGGAAGGCGCGAGCGCTGCGGGCAAGCGAATAAGGAAGGTCTTCAACAGGCAACTGGCGCGCGAAGCTTACAGACTGCAAGTGGAACATAGCTGCCACTCGCACGCTTGCTGATTAGTCGCTAGTTGTCGTGTGGAACAAGTACGGCCACGACTTCCTTCTGCTGCTCCCTACTGCTGTTGCTGCTCTCTGCGGCAACAAGTGCGCTTTCCCTTGCACTCCCAGATGCAGAGAATAGCCCTGCGCAGCACAGAAGATTGTCACACCATGGGTGGAATAGGGTGCTGGAAATCCGTGCTTGCGTCAGTGGCAGGGTTAAGCTGCACAAACATGTGTTGTCGTGTCACACGTTCTCCCCACCAGACACAGTGCAAAAGCTTTCCGCTTTCATTAAGAGCAAGAAAGGCAGTAGCCGGGACTCCAGAGCTCAGAGAAGATAACAGCAAGAGGCGAGCCTCCTTTGGCAGAAGCTGCTTTCCGGAGCTCTGGGCAACCGGCCAACGTACCATGTGTGTCCATAGATTGGTGCCGGTCAGCATGAGGGCGGTGGAAGGCGCGAGCGATGCTGGCAGGCGAATAAGGATGGTGTTTAGCAGGCATCTGGCGCGCGAAACTTACAGACTGCAAGTGGAATGGAGCTGCCACTCGCACGCTTGCTGATTAGTCGCTAGCTGTCTTGTGGAACAAGTACGGCCACGACTTCCTTCTGCTGCTCCCTACTGCTGTTGCTGCTCTCTGCGACAACAATTGCGCTTTCCCTTGGACTCCCAGATGCAGAGAAATGCCCCTCGCAGCACAGAAAGCTGTCACACCATGGGTGGAATAGGGTGCTGCAAATCCGTGCTTGTGTCAGTGGCAGGGGTAAGCTGCACAAACATGTGCTGTCCTGTCACACGTTCTCCTGGGCAGACGCAGTGCAAAAGCTTTCCGCTTGCATTAAGAGCAAGAAAGGCAGAAGCCGCGACTCCGCAGTTCGGAGAAGGTGACCGCAAGAGGCGAGCCTCCTTCGGCAGAAGCTGCTTTCCGGAGCTCTTGGCAACCGGCCAACTTCCCATGTATGTCTGAGGGAGAGTGCCGGTCAGCGCGCGGGCGGTGGAAAGTGCTAGCGTCTGCAAGCAGGCGAATAAGGAAGGTGTTGAACAGGCATCTGGCGCGCGAAACTTTCAGACTGCAAGTGGAACGTAGCTGCCGCTTGCACGCTTGCTGATTACTCGCTAGTTGTCGTGTGGAACAAGTACAGCCACGACTTCTTTCTGCTGCTCCCTACCGCTCTTCCTGCTCTCAGCGACAACAATTGTGCTTTCCCTTGCACTCCCAGATGCAGAGAAATGCCCTGCGCAGCACAGAAGATTGTCCCACCATGGGTGGAATAGGGTGCTGCAAATCCGTGCTTGCGTCAGTGGCAGGGGCAAGCTGCACAAACATGTGCTGTCCTGTCACACGTTCTCCTCGGCAGACGCAGGGCAAAAGATTTCCGCTTGCATTAAGAGCAAGAAAGGCAGTAGCCGGGACTCCAGAGCTCAGAGAAAATCACAGCAAGAGGCGAGCCTCCATTGGCAGAAGCTGCTTGCCGGAGCTCTTGGCAACCGACCAACGTACCATGTGTGTCCATAGAACGGTGCCGGTCAGCATGAGGGCGGTGGAAGGCGCGAGCGATGCTGGCAGGCGAATAAGGATGGTGTTTAGCAGGCATCTGGTGCGCGAAACTTACAGACTGCAAGTGGAACGTAGCTGCCGCTCGCCCGCTTGCTGATTAGTCGCTAGTTGTCGTGTGGAAGATGTATAGCCACGACTTCTTTCTGCTGCTCCCTACCGCTGTTGCTGCTCTCTGCGTCAAAAATTGCGCTTTCCCTTTGTCATGGGGTAGCTTTTTTCTTAAAAGCTCAAAGCTTTTAAGACAGCTTGGAGGGAGTGGAAGTTGAAGCTGCTGGTGACTGATGGGAGTTTTTTCCTCCTGACCAATTATCGGTCATTTCCAAGAATTGACAGCAGATCTGACCATTAAAAAGTGAATTCAACTTGTAAACACCCCCTTAAGAATTACAGACAGAATTCTCTTGCCCTCTTTGGTTTCCGGCTTCTGACAAGGTAGCAGGCTCTGTCTCGGCATCCTCCCCCCCCTCTCCAGGCCGCCAAAGCCGCGGGGTGGAGGGTGGGGAGGGGGAAGAGAAACAGCGCTCGTCAGCCGAACTTGGTTTTCAGTTTTTGCGGCTAGGCTGAAATTTAACACCATGAACTCTTGCCGTTTTCTTAAAGCTTTTAATTCTTTTACTACCTGGATAAACATACAGATTACTCCTTTTCTCAGAAAGACAGAGAAAGAGAGAGACAATCAACATAGAGAAAACATCATAGAACCATCAAAAGCAGTGAAGAAAAGAGTCAAGTTTGAATAAGAAAGAGAGAATAAGGAGATGCTTTACAGCTGAAATATCTTTCTGTTAAAGCTATGGAGATGGACAATAACAGTATAAAAAGACTCCTTTAATTCATGATAAGAGTGTTGAGAGGAAACAAAGTATTCAAAGTGTAAGTTTTGAGCAAAAGAGAGAGAGTACTTGTGATACTGTGAGTTGCTGGAATTGAGTTGGGTGCAGATTTTGAAGCTTTGGGAGGCAAAGAGAAAACTGTTTTCCAGGAAGGCTCACAGAGACAGATGAAGAAGACTTCTGCCTTTGAATGACTTATAGTTAAAAATAAAATCTCTAAACTCAGTGACCCATACACACCTCGGAGAGATGTGAAATGGGAGGAGAAGATCTAATGACAGACTTCAGGGCAGCTGGCATTAGAGAAATAGAAAACTATGACGAAAAATAGTTTTCTCCTGAAAAACTCCGTAAGCTAACAGAAAGACACTTCTGTTTCTCTACAAAGACTGATGAAAAGACTGTAGTAAGAATTAAGACTGCTTTTAACCACCAAAGTCCTAAAGTTATTTGTCTCTCTGTTGTCATGTGTACAGAGAAATAGTTAAGATGTAGAAGATAAGGGAGTTTTCTGAAAGTTTATTCCAGTGTTCTTATTCTGGTAGTTTGTTAATAAACTGTCTTTATTCCTTTTAAGTTTTAAGCTTGTTTTGCTCTTGTTTTAATCCATATCTCACAACAAAAAATAAGTAATATTTTTAGTTACTGGTTTAAAACCACGACACCCTTGCACTCCCAGATGCGGAGAAATGCCCTGCGCAGCACAGAAAGCTGTCAAACCATGGGTGGAATAGGGTGCTGCAAATCCGTGCTTGCGTCAGTGGCAGGGGTAAGCTGCACAAACATGTGCTGTCCTGTCACACGTTCTCCTGGGCAGACGCAGTGCAAAAGCTTTCCGCTTGCATTAAGAGCAAGAAAGGCAGAAGCCGCGACTCCGCAGTTCGGAGAAGGTAACCGCAAGAGGCGAGCCTCCTTCGGCAGAAGCTGCTTCCCGGAGCTCTTGGCAACCGGCCAACTTCCCATGTATGTCTGAGGGAGAGTGCCGGTCAGCGCGCGGGTGGTGGAAAGCTGTTTTTTGAGAAGATTTAGGGAATTTTGTGGGATTTTTCCTGGAATTTTGTTGGATACTGGGGAGATTTTGTGGAATGTTTGTGGAACTTTGAGGGACTCTTCTGGAATTTGGTGAGATTCTGTAGAGAACTGACGAATTATCAGGGATTTTTCATGTATTCTGTGGGAATTTGTGGAGATTTGGTGGGATTTTTGTGGATTTTGGCCGTGTTTTGAGAAGATTTAGGGAATTTTGTGTGATTTTTCTGGGATTTTGTTGGGTATTGAGGACATTTTGTGGGATGTTTCTGGAATTTGGTGGGGCTTTTCAAGAATTTTGTGGTATTTTGAAAAGATTTTGGGAATTTTGTGGTGTTTTTTCTTGAATTTTGTGGGAAACTGTGCTGATTTTATGGGGCGTTTCTGGAATTTGGTCGAGTTTTCAGAAGATTTAGGGATTTTTGTGAGATTTTTGTGGGATGTTCTGGGAATTGGTGGAAATTTTGTGGGACATTCCTGTGAATTGGTAGGCTTTTGAAATGATTTAGGGAGTTTTGTGGGACTTCTCTGGAATTTTGTGTGTTTTTTCTGGAATTGTGTGGGATTCTGAGGAGACTTGAAGAATTTTGAGGAATTTGTTTTAGATTTTGTGGGAATTTGTGGAGATTCTGTGGGATTTTACTGGAATTTGGTGGTCCTTTTCAAGGTCTTTGTGTGGTTTTGAGGAGACTTGAAGAATTTTGAGGAAATTTTCTTAGATTGTGTGGAAACTTGTGGAGGTTTTGTGGGATTTTATGTGTGATTTTGTGGGATATTGAGGCAATTTAGGGATCTTGAGGGATTTTTCATGTATTTTGTGGGAATTTGTGGAGATTTGGTGGGATATTTTTCTAGAATTTGGTCGTGTTTTGAGAAGATTTAGGGAATTTTGTGGGATTTTTCCTGGAATTTTATTGGATACTGGGGAGATTTTGTGGGATGTTTGTGGAACTTTGAAAGACTTTTCTGGAATTTGGTGAGATTCTGTAGAGAACTGACAAATTATCAGGGATTTTTCATGTATTCTGTGGGAATTTGTGGAGATTTGGTGGGATTTTTGTGGATTTTGGCCGTGTTTTGAGAAGATTTAGGGAATTTTGTGTGATTTTTCTGGGATTTTGTTGGGTATTGATGATATTTTGTGGGATGTTTGTGGAATTTGGTGGGGCTTTTCAAGAATTTTGTGGTATTTTGAAAAGATTTAGGGAATTTTGTGGTGTTTTTTCTTGAATTTTGTGGGAAACTGTGCTGATTTTATGGGGCGTTTCTGGAATTTGGTCGAGTTTTCAGAAGATTTAGGGATTTTTGTGAGATTTTTGTGGGATGTTCTGGGAATTGGTGGAGATTTTGTGGGACATTCCTGTGAATTGGTAGGGTTTTGAAATGATTTAGGGAGTTTTGTGGGACTTCTCTGGAATTTTGTGTGTTTTTTCTGGAATTGTGTGGGATTCTGAGGAGACTTGAAGAATGTTGAGGAATTTGTTTTAGATTTTGTGGGAATTTGTGGAGATTCTGTGGGATTTTACTGGAATTTGGTGGGCCTTTTCAATGACTTTGTGTGGTTTTGAGGAGACTTGAAGAATTTTGAGGAAATTTTCTTAGATTTTGTGGAATCTGGTGGAGGTTTTGTGTGATTTTTATGGAATTTTGTGGGATATTGAGGCAATTTAGGGATCTTGAGGGATTTTTCATGTATTTTGTGGGAATTTGTGGAGATTTGGTGGGATATTTTTCTAGAATTTGGTCGTGTTTTGAGAAGATTTAGGGAATTTTGTGGGATTTTTCCTGGAATTTTGTTAGTGCTTGCCAAACTCCAATGCGCGTGCTGCTGCTTCGATCGGATAAGAAGCACAGCCTTCTGACAGCAGCTTTCAGGTTGCTTCAGAAAGAGCTTGGCCGTTTGAACGTGCAGCATATCTGTGTATGCGTAAGCTGCAGGTACAAGCTCCTGACAAATGTGTTCTGCAGGTACAGTTTCTCCCTGCCGGATGCAGTGGAAATGCTTTCTGCTGGTATTCTCACCAAGAGTCACAGAGTGCTTAACTCAGGAGCTCTAAGAATGGAAGCGCAAGAAGCGTTCCGCATTTGGTGGGATATTTTTCTAGAATTTGGTCGTGTTTTGGGAAGATTTAGGGAATTTTGTGGGATTTTTCCTGGAATTTTGTTGGATATTGAGGAGATTTTGTGGGATGTTTGTGGAACTTTCAGGGACTTTTCTGGAATTTGGTGAGATTCTGTAGAGAACTGACGAATTATCAGGGATTTTTCCTGTATTCTGTGGGAATTTGTGGAGATTTGGTGGTATTTTTGTGGATTTTGGCCGTGTTTTGAGAAGATTTAGGGAATTTTGTGGGATTTTTCCTGGAAATTTTGTTGGATACTGCGGAGATTTTGTGGCATGTTTGTGGAACTTTGAGGGACTTTTCTGGAATTTGGTGAGATTTTGTAGAGAACTGACGAATTATCAGGGATTTTCATGTATTCTGTGGGAATTGGTGGAGATTTGGTGGGATTTTTGTGGAATTTGGTAGAGTTTTGAGAAGATTTAGGGAATTCTGTAAGATTTTACTGCAATTTGGTGGGCCTTTTTGAAGGACATTGTGTGGTTTTGAGGAGACTTGAAGAATTTTGAGGAATTTTTCTTCGATTTTGTGGAAACTTGTAGAGGTTTTGTGGGATTTTTGTGGAATTTTGTGGGATATTGAGGCGATTTAGGGATCTTGAGGGATTTTTCATGTATTTTGTGGGAATTTGTGGAGATTTGGTGGGATATTTTTCTAGAATTTGGTCGTGTTTTGAGAAGATTTAGGGAATTTTGTGGGATTTTTCCTGGAATTTTATTGGATGCTGGGGAGATTTTGTGGGTTGTTTGTGGAACTTTGAGGGACTCTTCTGGAATTTGGTGAGATTCTGTAGAGAACTGACGAATTATCAGGGATTTTTCATGTATTCTGTGGGAATTTGTGGAGATTTGGTGGTATTTTTGTGGGTTTTGGCCGGGTTTTCAGAAGATTTAGGGAATTTTGGGTGATTTTTCTGGGATTTTGTTGGGTATTGATGACATTTTGTGGGATGTTTCTGGAATTTGGTGGGGCTTTTCAAGAATTTTGTGGTATTTTGAAAAGGTTTAGGGAATTTTGTGGTGTTTTTTCTTGAATTTTGTGGGAAACTGTGCTGATTTTATGGGGCGTTTCTGGAATTTGGTCGAGTTTTCAGAAGATTTAGGGATTTTTGTGAGATTTTTGTGGGATGTTCTGGGAATTGGTGGAGATTTTGTGGGACATTCCTGTGAATTGGTAGGGTTTTGAAATGATTTAGGGAGTTTTGTGGGACTTCTCTGGAATTTTGTGTGTTTTTTCTAGAATTGTGTGGGATTCTGAGGAGACTTGAAGAATTTTGAGGAATTTGTTTTAGATTTTGTGGGAATTTGTGGAGATTCTGTGTGATTTTTGTGGGATTTTGTGGGATATTGAGGCGATTTAGGGATCTTGAGTGATTTTTTATGTATTTTGTGGTATTTTGTGGAGATTTGGTGGGATATTTTTCTAGAATTTGGTCGTGTTTTGCGAAGATTTAGGGAATTTGGTGGGATTTTTCCTGGAATTTTGTTGGATATTGAGGAGATTTTGTGGGATGTTTGTGGAACTTTGAGGGACTTTTCTGGAATTTGGTGAGATTCTGTAGAGAACTGACGAATTATCAGGGATTTTTCATGTATTCTGTGGGAATTTGTGGAGATTTGGTGGGATATTTTCCTAGAATTTGGTCGTGTTTTGAGAAGATTTAGGGAGTTTTGTGGGATTTTTCCTGGAATTTTGTTGGATATTGGGAGATTTTGTGGGATGTTTGTGGAACTTTGAGGGACTTTTCTGGAATTTTGTGAGATTTTGTAGAGAACTGACGAATTATCAGGGATTTTTCATGTATTCTGTGGGAATTTGTGGAGATTTGGTGGGATTTTTGTGGATTTTGGCCGTATTTTGAGAAGATTTAGGGAATTCTGTAAGATTTTTCTGGAATTTTGTGGGCCTTTTAGAAGGACTTTGTGTGGTTTTGAGGAGACTTGAAGAATTTTGAGGAATTTTTCTTAGATTTTGTGGAGACTTGTGCAGGTTTTGTGTGATTTTTGTGGGATTTTGTGGGATATTGAGGCAATTTAGGGATCTTGAGGGATTTTTCATGTATTTTGTGGGAATTTGTGGAGATTTGGTGGGATATTTTTCAAGAATTTGGTCATGTTTTGGGAAGATTTAGGGAATTTTGTGGGATTTTTCCTGGAATTTTATTGGATACTGGGGAGATTTTGTGGGATGTTTGTGGAACTTTGAAAGACTTTTCTGGAATTTGGTGAGATTCTGTAGAGAACTGACGAATTATCAGGGATTTTTCATGTATTCTGTGGGAATTTGTGGAGATTTGGTGGGATTTTTGTGGATTTTGGCCGTGTTTTGAGAAGATTTAGGGAATTTTGTGTGATTTTTCTGGGATTTTGTTGGGTATTGATGATATTTTGTGGGATGTTTGTGGAATTTGGTGGGGCTTTTCAAGAATTTTGTGGTATTTTGAAAAGATTTAGGGAATTTTGTGGTGTTTTTTCTTGAATTTTGTGGGAAACTGTGCTGATTTTATGGGGCGTTTCTGGAATTTGGTCGAGTTTTCAGAAGATTTAGGGATTTTTGTGAGATTTTTGTGGGATGTTCTGGGAATTGGTGGAGATTTTGTGGGACATTCCTGTGAATTGGTAGGGTTTTGAAATGATTTAGGGAGTTTTGTGGGACTTCTCTGGAATTTTGTGTGTTTTTTCTGGAATTGTGTGGGATTCTGAGGAGACTTGAAGAATTTTGAGGAATTTGTTTTAGATTTTGTGGGAATTTGTGGAGATTCTGTGGGATTTTACTGGAATTTGGTGGGCCTTTTCAAGGACTTTGTGTGGTTTTGAGGAGACTTGAAGAATTTTGAGGAAATTTTCTTAGATTTTGTGGAATCTTGTGGAGGTTTTGTGTGATTTTTATGGAATTTTGTGGGATATTGAGGCAATTTAGGGATCTTGAGGGATTTTTCATGTATTTTGTGGGAATTTGTGGAGATTTGGTGGGATATTTTTCTAGAATTTGGTCGTGTTTTGAGAAGATTTAGGGAATTTTGTGGGATTTTTCCTGGAATTTTATTGGATACTGGGGAGATTTTGTGGGATGTTTGTGGAACTTTGAGGGACTCTTCTGGAATTTGGTGAGATTCTGTAGAGAACTGACGAATTATCAGGGATTTTTCATGTATTCTGTGGGAATTTGTGGAGATTTGGTGGGATTTTTGTGGATTTTGGCCGTGTTTTGAGAAGATTTAGGGAATTTTGTGGGATTTTTCCTGGAATTTTATTGGATACTGGGGAGATTTTGTGGGATGTTTGTGGAACTTTGAGGGACTCTTCTGGAATTTTGTGAGATTCTGTAGAGAACTGACGAATTATCAGGGATTTTTCATGTATTCTGTGGGAATTTGTGGAGATTTGGTGGGATTTTTGTGGATTTTGGCCGTGTTTTGAGAAGATTTAGGGAATTTTGTGGGATTTTTCCTGGAATTTTGTTAGTGCTTGCCAAACTCCAATGCGCGTGCTGCTGCTTCGATCGGATAAGAAGCACAGCCTTCTGACAGCAGCTTTCAGGTTGCTTCAGAAAGAGCTTGGCCGTTTGAACGTGCAGCATATCTGTGTATGCGTAAGCTGCAGGTACAAGCTCCTGACAAATGTGTTCTGCAGGTACAGTTTCTCCCTGCCGGATGCAGTGGAAATGCTTTCTGCTGGTATTCTCACCAAGAGTCACAGAGTGCTTAACTCAGGAGCTCTAAGAATGGAAGCGCAAGAAGCGTTCCGCATTTGGTGGGATATTTTTCTAGAATTTGGTCGTGTTTTGGGAAGATTTAGGGAATTTTGTGGGATTTTTCCTGGAATTTTGTTGGATACTGGGGAGATTTTGTGGGATGTTTGTGGAACTTCGAGGGACTTTTCTGGAATTTGGTGAGATTCTGTAGAGAACTGAAGAATTATCAGGGATTTTTCCTGTATTCTGTGGGAATTTGTGAAGATTTGGTGGTATTTTTGTGGATTTTGGCCGTGTTATGAGAAGATTTAGGGAATTTAGTGTGATTTTTCCTGGAATTTTGTTGGATATTGGGAGATTTTGTGGGATGTTTGTGGAACTTTGAGGGACTTTTCTGGAATTTGGTGAGATTTTGTAGAGAACTGAAGAATTATCAGGGATTTTTCATGTATTCTGTGGGAATTGGTGGAGATTTGGTGGGATTTTTCTGGAATTTGGTAGAGTTTTGAGAAGATTTAGGGAATTCTGTAAGATTTTACTGTAATTTGTTGGGCCTTTTTGAAGGACTTTGTGTGGTTTTGAGGAGACTTGAAGAATTTTGAGGAATTTTTCTTAGATTTTGTGGAAACTTGTGGAGGCTTTGTGTGATTTTTGTGTGATTTTCTGGGATATTGAGGCGATTTAGGGATCTTGAGGGATTTTTCATGTATTCTGTGGGAATTTGTGGAGATTTGGTGGGATATTTTTCTAGAATTTGGTCGTGTTTTGAGAAGATTTAGGGAATTTTGTGGGATTTTTCCTGGAATTTTGTTGGATACTGGGGAGATTTTGTGGGATGTTTGTGGAACTTCGAGGGACTTTTCTGGAATTTGGTGAGATTCTGTAGAGAACTGACGAATTATCAGGGATTTTTCATGTATTCTGTGGGAATTTGTGGAGATTTGGTGGGATTTTTGTGGATTTTGGCCGTGTTTTGAGAAGATTTAGGGTATTTTGTGTGATTTTTCTGGGATTTTGTTGGGTATTGAGGACATTTTGTGGGATGTTTGTGGAATTTGGTGGGGCTTTTCAAGAATTTTGTGGTATTTTGAAAAGATTTAGGGAATTCTGTGGTGTTTTTTCTTGAATTTTGTGGGAAACTGTGCTGATTTTATGGGGCGTTTCTGGAATTTGGTCGAGTTTTCAGAAGATTTAGGGATTTTTGTGAGATTTTTGTGGGATGTTCTGGGAATTGGTGGAGATTTTGTGGGACATTCCTGTGAATTGGTAGGGTTTTGAAATGATTTAGGGAGTTTTGTGGGACTTCTCTGGAATTTTGTGTGTTTTTTCTGGAATTGTGTGGGATTCTGAGGAGACTTGAAGAATTTTGAGGAATTTGTTTTAGATTTTGGGGGAATTTTGTAGATTCTGTGGGATTTTACTGGAATTTGGTGGGCCTTTTCAAGGTCTTTGTGTGGTTTTGAGGAGACTTGAAGAATTTTGAGGAATTTGTTTTAGATTTTGTGGGAATTTGTGGAGATTCTGTGGGATTTTACTGGAATTTGGTGGGCCTTTTCAAGGACTTTGTGTGGTTTTGAGGAGACTTGAAGAATTTTGAGGATTTTTTTTTATATTTTGTGGAAACTTGTGGAGGTTTTGTGTGATTTTTGTGGGATTTTGTGGGATATTGAGGCGATTTAGGGATCTTGAGGGATTTTTCATGTATTTTGTGGGAATTTGTGGAGATTTGGTGGGATATTTTTCTAGAATTTGGTCGTGTTTTGAGAAGATTTCGGGAATTTTGTGGGATTTTTCCTGGAATTTTGTTAGTGCTTGCCAAACTCCAATGCGCGTGCTGCTGCTTCGATCGGATAAGAAGCACAGCCTTCTGACAGCAGCTTTCAGGTTGCTTCAGAAAGAGCTTGGCCGTTTGAACGTGCAGCATATCTGTGTATGCGTAAGCTGCAGGTACAAGCTCCTGACAAATGTGTTCTGCAGGTACAGTTTCTCCCTGCCGGATGCAGTGGAAATGCTTTCTGCTGGTATTCTCACCAAGAGTCACAGAGTGCTTAACTCAGGAGCTCTAAGAATGGAAGCGCAAGAAGCGTTCCGCATTTGGTGGGATATTTTTCTATAATTTGGTCGTGTTTTGGGAAGATTTAGGGAATTTTGTGGGATTTTTCCTGGAATTTTGTTGGATAGTGGGGAGATTTTGTGGGATGTTTGTGGAACTTCGAGGGACTTTTCTGGAATTTGGTGAGATTCTGTAGAGAACTGAAGAATTATCAGGGATTTTTCCTGTATTCTGTGGGAATTTGTGAAGATTTGGTGGTATTTTTGTGGATTTTGGCCGTGTTATGAGAAGATTTAGGGAATTTAGTGTGATTTTTCCTGGAATTTTGTTGGATATTGGGAGATTTTGTGGGATGTTTGTGGAACTTTGAGGGACTTTTCTGGAATTTGGTGAGATTTTGTAGAGAACTGAAGAATTATCAGGGATTTTTCATGTATTCTGTGGGAATTGGTGGAGATTTGGTGGGATTTTTCTGGAATTTGGTAGAGTTTTGAGAAGATTTAGGGAATTCTGTAAGATTTTACTGTAATTTGTTGGGCCTTTTTGAAGGACTTTGTGTGGTTTTGAGGAGACTTGAAGAATTTTGAGGAATTTTTCTTAGATTTTGTGGAAACTTGTGGAGGCTTTGTGTGATTTTTGTGTGATTTTGTGGGATATTGAGGCGATTTAGGGATCTTGAGGGATTTTTCATGTATTCTGTGGGAATTTGTGGAGATTTGGTGGGATATTTTTCTAGAATTTGGTCGTGTTTTGAGAAGATTTAGGGAATTTTGTGGGATTTTTCCTGGAATTGTGTTGGATACTGGGGAGATTTTGTGGGATGTTTTTGGAACTTCGAGGGACTTTTCTGGAATTTGGTGAGATTCTGTAGAGAACTGACGAATTATCAGGGATTTTTCATGTATTCTGTGGGAATTTGTGGAGATTTGGTGGGATTTTTGTGGATTTTGGCCGTGTTTGGAGAAGATTTAGGGTATTTTGTGTGATTTTTCTGGGATTTTGTTGGATATTGATGATATTTTGTGGGATGTTTGTGGAATTTGGTGGGGCTTTTCAAGAATTTTGTGGTATTTTGAAAAGATTTAGGGAATTTTGTGGTGTTTTTTCTTGAATTATGTGGGAAACTGTGCTGATTTTATGGGGCGTTTCTGGAATTTGGTCGAGTTTTCAGAAGATTTAGGGATTTTTGTGAGATTTTTGTGGGATGTTCTGGGAATTGGTGGAGATTTTGTGGGACATTCCTGTGAATTGGTAGGGTTTTGAAATGATTTAGGGAGTTTTGTGGGACTTCTCTGGAATTTTGTGTGTTTTTTCTGGAATTGTGTGGGATTCTGAGGAGACTTGAAGAATTTTGAGGAATTTGTTTTAGATTTTGTGGGAATTTGTGGAGATTCTGTGGGATTTTACTGGAATTTGGTGGGCCTTTTCAAGGTCTTTGTGTGGTTTTGAGGAGACTTGAAGAATTTTGAGGAATTTGTTTTAGATTTTGTGGGAATTTGTGGAGCTTCTGTGGGATTTTACTGGAATTTGGTGGGCCTTTTCAAGGACTTTGTGTGGTTTTGAGGAGACTTGAAGAATTTTGAGGATTTTTTTTTATATTTTGTGGAAACTTGTGGAGGTTTTGTGTGATTTTTGTGGGATTTTGTGGGATATTGAGGCGATTTAGGGATCTTGAGGGATTTTTCATGTATTTTGTGGGAATTTGTGGAGATTTGGTGGGATATTTTTCTAGAATTTGGTCGTGTTTTGAGAAGATTTCGGGAATTTGGTGGGATTTTTCCTGGAATTTTGTTGGATATTGAGGAGATTTTGTGGGATGTTTGTGGAACTCTGAGGGACTTTTCTGGAATTTGGTGAGATTCTGTAGAGAACTGACGAATTATCAGGGATTTTTCATGTATTCTGTGGGAATTTGTGGAGATTTGGTGGGATTTTTGTGGATTTTGGCCGTGTTTTGAGAAGATTTAGGGAATTTTGTGGGATTTTTCCTGGAATTTTGTTGGATATTGGGAGATTTTGTGGCATGTTTGTGGAACTTTGTGGGACTTTTCTGGAATTTTGTGAGATTTTGTAGAGAACTGACGAATTATCAGGGATTTTTCATGTATTCTGTGGGAATTTGTGGCGATTTGGTGGGATTTTTGTGGAATTTGGTAGAGTTTTGAGAAGATTTAGGGAATTCTGTAAGATTTTACTGTAATTTGGTGGGCCTTTTTGAAGGAGTTTGTGTGGTTTTGAGGAGACTTGAAGAATTTTGAGGAATTTTTCTTAGATTTTGTGGAAACTTGTAGAGGTTTTGTGGGATTTTTGTGGGATTTTGTGGGATATTGAGGCGATTTAGGGATCTTGAGGGATTTTTCATGTATTTTGTGGGAATTTGTGGAGATTTGGTGGGATATTTTTCTAGAATTTGGTCGTGTTTTGAGAAGATTTAGGGAATTTTGTGGGATTTTTCCTGGAATTTTATTGGATACTGGGGAGATTTTGTGGGATGTTTGTGGAACTTTGAGGGACTCTTCTGGAATTTTGTGAGATTCTGTAGAGAACTGACGAATTATCAGGGATTTTTCATGTATTCTGTGGGAATTTGTGGAGATTTGGTGGGATTTTTGTGGATTTTGGCCGTGTTTTGAGAAGATTTAGGGAATTTTGTGGGATTTTTCCTGGAATTTTGTTAGTGCTTGCCAAACTCCAATGCGCGTGCTGCTGCTTCGATCGGATAAGAAGCACAGCCTTCTGACAGCAGCTTTCAGGTTGCTTCAGAAAGAGCTTGGCCGTTTGAACGTGCAGCATATCTGTGTATGCGTAAGCTGCAGGTACAAGCTCCTGACAAATGTGTTCTGCAGGTACAGTTTCTCCCTGCCGGATGCAGTGGAAATGCTTTCTGCTGGTATTCTCACCAAGAGTCACAGAGTGCTTAACTCAGGAGCTCTAAGAATGGAAGCGCAAGAAGCGTTCCGCATTTGGTGGGATATTTTTCTAGAATTTGGTCGTGTTTTGGGAAGATTTAGGGAATTTTGTGGGATTTTTCCTGGAATTTTGTTGGATAGTGGGGAGATTTTGTGGGATGTTTGTGGAACTTCGAGGGACTTTTCTGGAATTTGGTGAGATTCTGTAGAGAACTGAAGAATTATCAGGGATTTTTCCTGTATTCTGTGGGAATTTGTGAAGATTTGGTGGTATTTTTGTGGATTTTGGCCGTGTTATGAGAAGATTTAGGGAATTTAGTGTGATTTTTCCTGGAATTTTGTTGGATATTGGGAGATTTTGTGGGATGTTTGTGGAACTTTGAGGGACTTTTCTGGAATTTGGTGAGATTTTGTAGAGAACTGAAGAATTATCAGGGATTTTTCATGTATTCTGTGGGAATTGGTGGAGATTTGGTGGGATTTTTCTGGAATTTGGTAGAGTTTTGAGAAGATTTAGGGAATTCTGTAAGATTTTACTGTAATTTGTTGGGCCTTTTTGAAGGACTTTGTGTGGTTTTGAGGAGACTTGAAGAATTTTGAGGAATTTTTCTTAGATTTTGTGGAAACTTGTGGAGGCTTTGTGTGATTTTTGTGGGATTTTGTGGGATATTGAGGCGATTTAGGGATCTTGAGGGATTTTTCATGTATTCTGTGGGAATTTGTGGAGATTTGGTGGGATATTTTTCTAGAATTTGGTCGTGTTTTGAGAAGATTTAGGGAATTTTGTGGGATTTTTCCTGGAATTTTGTTGGATACTGGGGAGATTTTGTGGGATGTTTGTGGAACTTCGAGGGACTTTTCTGGAATTTGGTGAGATTCTGTAGAGAACTGACGAATTATCAGGGATTTTTCATGTATTCTGTGGGAATTTGTGGAGATTTGGTGGGATTTTTGTGGATTTTGGCCGTGTTTTGAGAAGATTTAGGGTATTTTGTGTGATTTTTCTGGGATTTTGTTGGGTATTGAGGACATTTTGTGGGATGTTTGTGGAATTTGGTGGGGCTTTTCAAGAATTTTGTGGTATTTTGAAAAGATTTAGGGAATTCTGTGGTGTTTTTTCTTGAATTTTGTGGGAAACTGTGCTGATTTTATGGGGCGTTTCTGGAATTTGGTCGAGTTTTCAGAAGATTTAGGGATTTTTGTGAGATTTTTGTGGGATGTTCTGGGAATTGGTGGAGATTTTGTGGGACATTCCTGTGAATTGGTAGGGTTTTGAAATGATTTAGGGAGTTTTGTGGGACTTCTCTGGAATTTTGTGTGTTTTTTCTGGAATTGTGTGGGATTCTGAGGAGACTTGAAGAATTTTGAGGAATTTGTTTTAGATTTTGGGGGAATTTTGTAGATTCTGTGGGATTTTACTGGAATTTGGTGGGCCTTTTCAAGGTCTTTGTGTGGTTTTGAGGAGACTTGAAGAATTTTGAGGAATTTGTTTTAGATTTTGTGGGAATTTGTGGAGATTCTGTGGGATTTTACTGGAATTTGGTGGGCCTTTTCAAGGACTTTGTGTGGTTTTGAGGAGACTTGAAGAATTTTGAGGATTTTTTTTTATATTTTGTGGAAACTTGTGGAGGTTTTGTGTGATTTTTGTGGGATTTTGTGGGATATTGAGGCGATTTAGGGATCTTGAGGGATTTTTCATGTATTTTGTGGGAATTTGTGGAGATTTGGTGGGATATTTTTCTAGAATTTGGTCGTGTTTTGAGAAGATTTCGGGAATTTGGTGGGATTTTTCCTGGAATTTTGTTGGATATTGAGGAGATTTTGTGGGATGTTTGTGGAACTCTGAGGGACTTTTCTGGAATTTGGTGAGATTCTGTAGAGAACTGACGAATTATCAGGGATTTTTCATGTATTCTGTGGGAATTTGTGGAGATTTGGTGGGATTTTTGTGGATTTTGGCCGTGTTTTGAGAAGATTTAGGGAATTTTGTGGGATTTTTCCTGGAATTTTGTTAGTGCTTGCCAAACTCCAATGCGCGTGCTGCTGCTTCGATCGGATAAGAAGCACAGCCTTCTGACAGCAGCTTTCAGGTTGCTTCAGAAAGAGCTTGGCCGTTTGAACGTGCAGCATATCTGTGTATGCGTAAGGTGCAGGTACAAGCTCCTGACAAATGTGTTCTGCAGGTACAGTTTCTCCCTGCCGGATGCAGTGGAAATGCTTTCTGCTGGTATTCTCACCAAGAGTCACAGAGTGCTTAACTCAGGAGCTCTAAGAATGGAAGCGCAAGAAGCGTTCCGCATTTGGTGGGATATTTTTCTAGAATTTGGTCGTGTTTTGGGAAGATTTAGGGAATTTTGTGGGATTTTTCCTGGAATTTTGTTGGATACTGGGGAGATTTTGTGGGATGTTTGTGGAACTTCGAGGGACTTTTCTGGAATTTGGTGAGATTCTGTAGAGAACTGAAGAATTATCAGGGATTTTTCCTGTATTCTGTGGGAATTTGTGAAGATTTGGTGGTATTTTTGTGGATTTTGGCCGTGTTATGAGAAGATTTAGGGAATTTAGTGTGATTTTTCCTGGAATTTTGTTGGATATTGGGAGATTTTGTGGGATGTTTGTGGAACTTTGAGGGACTTTTCTGGAATTTGGTGAGATTTTGTAGAGAACTGAAGAATTATCAGGGATTTTTCATGTATTCTGTGGGAATTGGTGGAGATTTGGTGGGATTTTTCTGGAATTTGGTAGAGTTTTGAGAAGATTTAGGGAATTCTGTAAGATTTTACTGTAATTTGTTGGGCCTTTTTGAAGGACTTTGTGTGGTTTTGAGGAGACTTGAAGAATTTTGAGGAATTTTTCTTAGATTTTGTGGAAACTTGTGGAGGCTTTGTGTGATTTTTGTGGGATTTTGTGGGATATTGAGGCGATTTAGGGATCTTGAGGGATTTTTCATGTATTCTGTGGGAATTTGTGGAGATTTGGTGGGATATTTTTCTAGAATTTGGTCGTGTTTTGAGAAGATTTAGGGAATTTTGTGGGATTTTTCCTGGAATTTTGTTGGATACTGGGGAGATTTTGTGGGATGTTTGTGGAACTTCGAGGGACTTTTCTGGAATTTGGTGAGATTCTGTAGAGAACTGACGAATTATCAGGGATTTTTCATGTATTCTGTGGGAATTTGTGGAGATTTGGTGGGATTTTTGTGGATTTTGGCCGTGTTTTGAGAAGATTTAGGGTATTTTGTGTGATTTTTCTGGGATTTTGTTGGGTATTGAGGACATTTTGTGGGATGTTTGTGGAATTTGGTGGGGCTTTTCAAGAATTTTGTGGTATTTTGAAAAGATTTAGGGAATTCTGTGGTGTTTTTTCTTGAATTTTGTGGGAAACTGTGCTGATTTTATGGGGCGTTTCTGGAATTTGGTCGAGTTTTCAGAAGATTTAGGGATTTTTGTGAGATTTTTGTGGGATGTTCTGGGAATTGGTGGAGATTTTGTGGGACATTCCTGTGAATTGGTAGGGTTTTGAAATGATTTAGGGAGTTTTGTGGGACTTCTCTGGAATTTTGTGTGTTTTTTCTGGAATTGTGTGGGATTCTGAGGAGACTTGAAGAATTTTGAGGAATTTGTTTTAGATTTTGGGGGAATTTTGTAGATTCTGTGGGATTTTACTGGAATTTGGTGGGCCTTTTCAAGGTCTTTGTGTGGTTTTGAGGAGACTTGAAGAATTTTGAGGAATTTGTTTTAGATTTTGTGGGAATTTGTGGAGATTCTGTGGGATTTTACTGGAATTTGGTGGGCCTTTTCAAGGACTTTGTGTGGTTTTGAGGAGACTTGAAGAATTTTGAGGATTTTTTTTTATATTTTGTGGAAACTTGTGGAGGTTTTGTGTGATTTTTGTGGGATTTTGTGGGATATTGAGGCGATTTAGGGATCTTGAGGGATTTTTCATGTATTTTGTGGGAATTTGTGGAGATTTGGTGGGATATTTTTCTAGAATTTGGTCGTGTTTTGAGAAGATTTCGGGAATTTGGTGGGATTTTTCCTGGAATTTTGTTGGATATTGAGGAGATTTTGTGGGATGTTTGTGGAACTCTGAGGGACTTTTCTGGAATTTGGTGAGATTCTGTAGAGAACTGACGAATTATCAGGGATTTTTCATGTATTCTGTGGGAATTTGTGGAGATTTGGTGGGATTTTTGTGGATTTTGGCCGTGTTTTGAGAAGATTTAGGGAATTTTGTGGGATTTTTCCTGGAATTTTGTTAGTGCTTGCCAAACTCCAATGCGCGTGCTGCTGCTTCGATCGGATAAGAAGCACAGCCTTCTGACAGCAGCTTTCAGGTTGCTTCAGAAAGAGCTTGGCCGTTTGAACGTGCAGCATATCTGTGTATGCGTAAGGTGCAGGTACAAGCTCCTGACAAATGTGTTCTGCAGGTACAGTTTCTCCCTGCCGGATGCAGTGGAAATGCTTTCTGCTGGTATTCTCACCAAGAGTCACAGAGTGCTTAACTCAGGAGCTCTAAGAATGGAAGCGCAAGAAGCGTTCCGCATTTGGTGGGATATTTTTCTAGAATTTGGTCGTGTTTTGGGAAGATTTAGGGAATTTTGTGGGATTTTTCCTGGAATTTTGTTGGATACTGGGGAGATTTTGTGGGATGTTTGTGGAACTTCGAGGGACTTTTCTGGAATTTGGTGAGATTCTGTAGAGAACTGAAGAATTATCAGGGATTTTTCCTGTATTCTGTGGGAATTTGTGAAGATTTGGTGGTATTTTTGTGGATTTTGGCCGTGTTATGAGAAGATTTAGGGAATTTAGTGTGATTTTTCCTGGAATTTTGTTGGATATTGGGAGATTTTGTGGGATGTTTGTGGAACTTTGAGGGACTTTTCTGGAATTTGGTGAGATTTTGTAGAGAACTGAAGAATTATCAGGGATTTTTCATGTATTCTGTGGGAATTGGTGGAGATTTGGTGGGATTTTTCTGGAATTTGGTAGAGTTTTGAGAAGATTTAGGGAATTCTGTAAGATTTTACTGTAATTTGTTGGGCCTTTTTGAAGGACTTTGTGTGGTTTTGAGGAGACTTGAAGAATTTTGAGGAATTTTTCTTAGATTTTGTGGAAACTTGTGGAGGCTTTGTGTGATTTTTGTGGGATTTTGTGGGATATTGAGGCGATTTAGGGATCTTGAGGGATTTTTCATGTATTCTGTGGGAATTTGTGGAGATTTGGTGGGATATTTTTCTAGAATTTGGTCGTGTTTTGAGAAGATTTAGGGAATTTTGTGGGATTTTTCCTGGAATTTTGTTGGATACTGGGGAGATTTTGTGGGATGTTTGTGGAACTTCGAGGGACTTTTCTGGAATTTGGTGAGATTCTGTAGAGAACTGACGAATTATCAGGGATTTTTCATGTATTCTGTGGGAATTTGTGGAGATTTGGTGGGATTTTTGTGGATTTTGGCCGTGTTTTGAGAAGATTTAGGGTATTTTGTGTGATTTTTCTGGGATTTTGTTGGGTATTGAGGACATTTTGTGGGATGTTTGTGGAATTTGGTGGGGCTTTTCAAGAATTTTGTGGTATTTTGAAAAGATTTAGGGAATTCTGTGGTGTTTTTTCTTGAATTTTGTGGGAAACTGTGCTGATTTTATGGGGCGTTTCTGGAATTTGGTCGAGTTTTCAGAAGATTTAGGGATTTTTGTGAGATTTTTGTGGGATGTTCTGGGAATTGGTGGAGATTTTGTGGGACATTCCTGTGAATTGGTAGGGTTTTGAAATGATTTAGGGAGTTTTGTGGGACTTCTCTGGAATTTTGTGTGTTTTTTCTGGAATTGTGTGGGATTCTGAGGAGACTTGAAGAATTTTGAGGAATTTGTTTTAGATTTTGGGGGAATTTTGTAGATTCTGTGGGATTTTACTGGAATTTGGTGGGCCTTTTCAAGGTCTTTGTGTGGTTTTGAGGAGACTTGAAGAATTTTGAGGAATTTGTTTTAGATTTTGTGGGAATTTGTGGAGATTCTGTGGGATTTTACTGGAATTTGGTGGGCCTTTTCAAGGACTTTGTGTGGTTTTGAGGAGACTTGAAGAATTTTGAGGATTTTTTTTTATATTTTGTGGAAACTTGTGGAGGTTTTGTGTGATTTTTGTGGGATTTTGTGGGATATTGAGGCGATTTAGGGATCTTGAGGGATTTTTCATGTATTTTGTGGGAATTTGTGGAGATTTGGTGGGATATTTTTCTAGAATTTGGTCGTGTTTTGAGAAGATTTCGGGAATTTGGTGGGATTTTTCCTGGAATTTTGTTAGTGCTTGCCAAACTCCAATGCGCGTGCTGCTGCTTCGATCGGATAAGAAGCACAGCCTTCTGACAGCAGCTTTCAGGTTGCTTCAGAAAGAGCTTGGCCGTTTGAACGTGCAGCATATCTGTGTATGCGTAAGCTGCAGGTACAAGCTCCTGACAAATGTGTTCTGCAGGTACAGTTTCTCCCTGCCGGATGCAGTGGAAATGCTTTCTGCTGGTATTCTCGCCAAGAGTCACAGAGTGCTTAACTCAGGAGCTCTAAGAATGGAAGCGCAAGAAGCGTTCCGCATTTGGTGGGATATTTTTCTAGAATTTGGTCGTGTTTTGGGAAGATTTAGGGAATTTTGTGGGATTTTTCCTGGAATTTTGTTGGATAGTGGGGAGATTTTGTGGGATGTTTGTGGAACTTCGAGGGACTTTTCTGGAATTTGGTGAGATTCTGTAGAGAACTGAAGAATTATCAGGGATTTTTCCTGTATTCTGTGGGAATTTGTGGAGATTTGGTGGGATTTTTGTGGATTTTGGCCGTGTTATGAGAAGATTTAGGGAATTTAGTGTGATTTTTCTGGGATTTTGTTGGGTATTGATGACATTTTGTGGGTTGTTTCTGGAATTTGGTGGGGCTTTTCAAGAATTTTGTGGTATTTTGAAAAGATTTAGGGAATTTTGTGGTGTTTTTTCTTGAATTTTGTGGAAAACTGTGCTGATTTTATGGGGCGTTTCTGGAATTTGGTCGAGTTTTCAGAAGATTTAGGGATTTTTGTGAGATTTTTGTGGGATGTTCTGGGAATTGGTGGAGATTTTGTGGGACATTCCTGTGAATTGGTAGGGTTTTGAAATGATTTAGGGAGTTTTGTGGGACTTCTCTGGAATTTTGTGTGTTTTTTCTGGAATTGTGTGGGATTCTGAGGAGACTTGAAGAATTTTGAGGAATTTGTTTTAGATTTTGTGGGAATTTGTGGAGCTTCTGTGGGATTTTACTGGAATTTGGTGGGCCTTTTCAAGGACTTTGTGTGGTTTTGAGGAGACTTGAAGAATTTTGAGGATTTTTTTTTATATTTTGTGGAAACTTGTGGAGGTTTTGTGTGATTTTTGTGGGATTTTGTGGGATATTGAGGCGATTTAGGGATCTTGAGGGATTTTTCATGTATTTTGTGGGAATTTGTGGAGATTTGGTGGGATATTTTTCTAGAATTTGGTCGTGTTTTGAGAAGATTTCGGGAATTTGGTGGGATTTTTCCTGGAATTTTGTTGGATATTGAGGAGATTTTGTGGGATGTTTGTGGAACTCTGAGGGACTTTTCTGGAATTTGGTGAGATTCTGTAGAGAACTGACGAATTATCAGGGATTTTTCATGTATTCTGTGGGAATTTGTGGAGATTTGGTGGGATTTTTGTGGATTTTGGCCGTGTTTTGAGAAGATTTAGGGAATTTTGTGGGATTTTTCCTGGAATTTTGTTAGTGCTTGCCAAACTCCAATGCGCGTGCTGCTGCTTCGATCGGATAAGAAGCACAGCCTTCTGACAGCAGCTTTCAGGTTGCTTCAGAAAGAGCTTGGCCGTTTGAACGTGCAGCATATCTGTGTATGCGTAAGCTGCAGGTACAAGCTCCTGACAAATGTGTTCTGCAGGTACAGTTTCTCCCTGCCGGATGCAGTGGAAATGCTTTCTGCTGGTATTCTCACCAAGAGTCACAGAGTGCTTAACTCAGGAGCTCTAAGAATGGAAGCGCAAGAAGCGTTCCGCATTTGGTGGGATATTTTTCTAGAATTTGGTCGTGTTTTGGGAAGATTTAGGGAATTTTGTGGGATTTTTCCTGGAATTTTGTTGGATACTGGGGAGATTTTGTGGGATGTTTGTGGAACTTCGAGGGACTTTTCTGGAATTTGGTGAGATTCTGTAGAGAACTGAAGAATTATCAGGGATTTTTCCTGTATTCTGTGGGAATTTGTGAAGATTTGGTGGTATTTTTGTGGATTTTGGCCGTGTTATGAGAAGATTTAGGGTATTTTGTGTGATTTTTCTGGGATTTTGTTGGGTATTGATGACATTTTGTGGGTTGTTTCTGGAATTTGGTGGGGCTTTTCAAGAATTTTGTGGTATTTTGAAAAGATTTAGGGAATTTTGTGGTGTTTTTTCTTGAATTTTGTGGAAAACTGTGCTGATTTTATGGGGCGTTTCTGGAATTTGGTCGAGTTTTCAGAAGATTTAGGGATTTTTGTGAGATTTTTGTGGGATGTTCTGGGAATTGGTGGAGATTTTGTGGGACATTCCTGTGAATTGGTAGGGTTTTGAAATGATTTAGGGAGTTTTGTGGGACTTCTCTGGAATTTTGTGTGTTTTTTCTGGAATTGTGTGGGATTCTGAGGAGACTTGAAGAATTTTGAGGAATTTGTTTTAGATTTTGTGGGAATTTGTGGAGCTTCTGTGGGATTTTACTGGAATTTGGTGGGCCTTTTCAAGGACTTTGTGTAGTTTTGAGGAGACTTGAAGAATTTTGAGGATTTTTTTTTATATTTTGTGGAAACTTGTGGAGGTTTTGTGTGATTTTTGTGGGATTTTGTGGGATATTGAGGCGATTTAGGGATCTTGAGGGATTTTTCATGTATTTTGTGGGAATTTGTGGAGATTTGGTGGGATATTTTTCTAGAATTTGGTCGTGTTTTGAGAAGATTTCGGGAATTTGGTGGGATTTTTCCTGGAATTTTGTTGGATATTGAGGAGATTTTGTGGGATGTTTGTGGAACTCTGAGGGACTCTTCTGGAATTTGGTGAGATTCTGTAGAGAACTGACGAATTATCAGGGATTTTTCATGTATTCTGTGGGAATTTGTGGAGATTTGGTGGGATTTTTGTGGATTTTGGCCGTGTTTTGAGAAGATTTAGGGAATTTTGTGGGATTTTTCCTGGAATTTTGTTGGATATTGGGAGATTTTGTGGCATGTTTGTGGAACTTTGTGGGACTTTTCTGGAATTTTGTGAGATTTTGTAGAGAACTGACGAATTATCAGGGATTTTTCATGTATTCTGTGGGAATTTGTGGCGATTTGGTGGGATTTTTGTGGAATTTGGTAGAGTTTTGAGAAGATTTAGGGAATTCTGTAAGATTTTACTGTAATTTTTTGGGCCTTTTTGAAGGACTTTGTGTGGTTTTGAGGAGACTTGAAGAATTTTGAGGAATTTTTCTTAGATTTTGTGGAAACTTGTGGAGGCTTTGTGTGATTTTTGTGTGATTTTGTGGGATATTGAGGCGATTTAGGGATCTTGAGGGATTTTTCATGTATTCTGTGGGAATTTGTGGAGATTTGGTGGGATATTTTTCTAGAATTTGGTCGTGTTTTGAGAAGATTTAGGGAATTTTGTGGGATTTTTCCTGGAATTTTGTTGGATACTGGGGAGATTTTGTGGGATGTTTGTGGAACTTCGAGGGACTTTTCTGGAATTTGGTGAGATTCTGTAGAGAACTGACGAATTATCAGGGATTTTTCATGTATTCTGTGGGAATTTGTGGAGATTTGGTGGGATTTTTGTGGATTTTGGCCGTGTTTTGAGAAGATTTAGGGTATTTTGTGTGATTTTTCTGGGATTTTGTTGGGTATTGAGGACATTTTGTGGGATGTTTGTGGAATTTGGTGGGGCTTTTCAAGAATTTTGTGGTATTTTGAAAAGATTTAGGGAATTCTGTGGTGTTTTTTCTTGAATTTTGTGGGAAACTGTGCTGATTTTATGGGGCGTTTCTGGAATTTGGTCGAGTTTTCAGAAGATTTAGGGATTTTTGTGAGATTTTTGTGGGATGTTCTGGGAATTGGTGGAGATTTTGTGGGACATTCCTGTGAATTGGTAGGGTTTTGAAATGATTTAGGGAGTTTTGTGGGACTTCTCTGGAATTTTGTGTGTTTTTTCTGGAATTGTGTGGGATTCTGAGGAGACTTGAAGAATTTTGAGGAATTTGTTTTAGATTTTGTGGGAATTTGTGTAGATTCTGTGGGATTTTACTGGAATTTGGTGGGCCTTTTCAAGGTCTTTGTGTGGTTTTGAGGAGACTTGAAGAATTTTGAGGAATTTGTTTTAGATTTTGTGGGAATTTGTGGAGCTTCTGTGGGATTTTACTGGAATTTGGTGGGCCTTTTCAAGGACTTTGTGTGGTTTTGAGGAGACTTGAAGAATTTTGAGGATTTTTTTTTATATTTTGTGGAAACTTGTGGAGGTTTTGTGTGATTTTTGTGGGATTTTGTGGGATATTGAGGCGATTTAGGGATCTTGAGGGATTTTTCATGTATTTTGTGGGAATTTGTGGAGATTTGGTGGGATATTTTTCTAGAATTTGGTCGTGTTTTGAGAAGATTTCGGGAATTTGGTGGGATTTTTCCTGGAATTTTGTTGGATATTGAGGAGATTTTGTGGGATGTTTGTGGAACTCTGAGGGACTTTTCTGGAATTTGGTGAGATTCTGTAGAGAACTGACGAATTATCAGGGATTTTTCATGTATTCTGTGGGAATTTGTGGAGATTTGGTGGGATTTTTGTGGATTTTGGCCGTGTTTTGAGAAGATTTAGGGAATTTTATGGGATTTTTCCTGGAATTTTGTTGGATATTGGGAGATTTTGTGGCATGTTTGTGGAACTTTGTGGGACTTTTCTGGAATTTTGTGAGATTTTGTAGAGAACTGACGAATTATCAGGGATTTTTCATGTATTCTGTGGGAATTTGTGGCGATTTGGTGGGATTTTTGTGGAATTTGGTAGAGTTTTGAGAAGATTTAGGGAATTCTGTAAGATTTTACTGTAATTTGGTGGGCCTTTTTGAAGGACTTTGTGTGGTTTTGAGGAGACTTGAAGAATTTTGAGGAATTTTTCTTAGATTTTGTGGAAACTTGTAGAGGTTTTGTGTGATTTTTGTGGGATTTTGTGGGATATTGAGGCGATTTAGGGATCTTGAGGGATTTTTCATGTATTTTGTGGGAATTTGTGGAGATTTGGTGGGATATTTTTCTAGAATTTGGTCGTGTTTTGAGAAGATTTAGGGAATTTTGTGGGATTTTTCCTGGAATTTTATTGGATACTGGGGAGATTTTGTGGGTTGTTTGTGGAACTTTGAGGGACTCTTCTGGAATTTGGTGAGATTCTGTAGAGAACTGACGAATTATCAGGGATTTTTCATGTATTCTGTGGGAATTTGTGGAGATTTGGTGGGATTTTTGTGGATTTTGGCCGTGTTTTGAGAAGATTTAGGGAATTTTGTGGGATTTTTCCTGGAATTTTGTTAGTGCTTGCCAAACTCCAATGCGCGTGCTGCTGCTTCGATCGGATAAGAAGCACAGCCTTCTGACAGCAGCTTTCAGGTTGCTTCAGAAAGAGCTTGGCCGTTTGAACGTGCAGCATATCTGTGTATGCGTAAGCTGCAGGTACAAGCTCCTGACAAATGTGTTCTGCAGGTACAGTTTCTCCCTGCCGGATGCAGTGGAAATGCTTTCTGCTGGTATTCTCACCAAGAGTCACAGAGTGCTTAACTCAGGAGCTCTAAGAATGGAAGCGCAAGAAGCGTTCCGCATTTGGTGGGATATTTTTCTAGAATTTGGTCGTGTTTTGGGAAGATTTAGGGAATTTTGTGGGATTTTTCCTGGAATTTTGTTGGATACTGGGGAGATTTTGTGGGATGTTTGTGGAACTTCGAGGGACTTTTCTGGAATTTGGTGAGATTCTGTAGAGAACTGAAGAATTATCAGGGATTTTTCATGTATTCTGTGGGAATTTGTGAAGATTTGGTGGGATTTTTGTGGATTTTGGCCGTGTTATGAGAAGATTTAGGGAATTTAGTGTGATTTTTCTGGGATTTTGTTGGGTATTGATGACATTTTGTGGGTTGTTTCTGGAATTTGGTGGGGCTTTTCAAGAATTTTGTGGTATTTTTTTGAAAAGATTTAGGGAATTTTGTGGTGTTTTTTCTTGAATTTTGTGGGAAACTGTGCTGCTTTTATGGGGCGTTTCTGGAATTTGGTCGAGTTTTCAGAAGATTTAGGGATTTTTGTGAGATTTTTGTGGGATGTTCTGGGAATTGGTGGAGATGTTGTGGGACATTCCTGTGAATTGGTAGGGTTTTGAAATGATTTAGGGAGTTTTGTGGGACTTCTCTGGAATTTTGTGGGTTTTTTCTGGAATTGTGTGGGATTCTGAGGAGACTTGAAGAATTTTGAGGAATTTGTTTTAGATTTTGTGGGAATTTGTGGAGCTTCTGTGGGATTTTACTGAAATTTGGTGGGGCTTTTCAAGGTCTTTGTGTGGTTTTGAAGAGACTTGAAGAATTTTGAGGAATTTTTCTTAGATTTTGTGGAAACTTGTGGAGGTTTTGTGTGATTTTTGTGTGATTTTGTGGGATATTGAGGCGATTTAGGGATCTTGAGGGATTTTTCATGTATTCTGCGGGAATTTGTGGAGATTTGGTGGGATATTTTTCTAGAATTTGGTCGTGTTTTGAGAAGATTTAGGGAATTTTGTGGGATTTTTCCTGGAATTGTGTTGGATACTGGGGAGATTTTGTGGGATGTTTGTGGAACTTTGAGGGACTTTTCTGGAATTTGGTGAGATTCTGTAGAGAACTGACGAATTATCAGGGATTTTTCATGTATTCCGTGGGAATTTGTGGAGATTTGGTGGGATTTTTGTGGATTTTGGCCGTGTTTTGAGAAGATTTAGGGAATTTTGTAGGATTTTTCCTGGAATTGTGTTGGATACTGGGGAGATTTTGTGGGATGTTTGTGGAACTTTGAGGGACTCTTCTGGAATTTTGTGAGATTCTGTAGAGAACGGACGAATTATCAGGGATTTTTCCTGTATTCTGTGTTAATTTGTGGAGATTTGGTGGGATTTTTGTGGATTTTGGCCGTGTTTTGAGAAGATTTAGGGAATTTTGTGTGATTTTTCTGGGATTTTGTTGGGTATTGAGGACATTTTGTGGGATGTTTCTGGAATTTGGTGGGGCTTTTCAAGAATTTTGTGGTATTTTGAAAAGATTTTGGGAATTTTGTGGTGTTTTTTCTTGAATTTTGTGGGAAACTGTGCTGATTTTATGGGGCGTTTCTGGAATTTGGTCGAGTTTTCAGAAGATTTAGGGATTTTTGTGAGATTTTTGTGGGATGTTCTGGGAATTGGTGGAGATTTTGTGGGACATTCCTGTGAATTGGTAGGGTTTTGAAATGATTTAGGGAGTTTTGTGGGACTTCTCTGGAATTTTGTGTGTTTTTTCTGGAATTGTGTGGGATTCTGAGGAGACTTGAAAAATTTTGAGGAATTTGTTTTAGATTTTGTGGGAATTTGTGGAGCTTCTGTGGGATTTTACTGGAATTTGGTGGTCTTTTTCAAGGACTTTCTGTGGTTTTGAGGAGACTTGAAGAATTTTGAGGAATTTTTCTTAGATTTTGTGGAAACTTGTGGAGGTTTTGTGTGATTTTTGTGGGATTTTGTGGGATATTGAGGCGATTTAGGGATCTTGAGGGATTTTTCATGTATTCTGTGGGAATTTGTGGAGATTTGGTGGGATATTTTCCTAGAATTTGGTCGTGTTTTGAGAAGATTTAGGGAATTTTGTGGGATTTTTCCTGGAATTGTGTTGGATACTGGGGAGATTTTGTGGGATGTTTGTGGAACTTCGAGGGACTTTTCTGGAATTTGGTGAGATTCTGTAGAGAACTGACGAATTATCAGGGATTTTTCATGTATTCTGTGGGAATTTGTGGAGATTTGGTGGGATTTTTGTGGATTTTGGCCGTGTTTTGAGAAGATTTAGGGAATTTTGTGTGATTTTTCTGGGATTTTGTTGGGTATTGAGGACATTTTGTGGGATGTTTCTGGAATTTGGTGGGGCTTTTCAAGAATTTTGTGGTATTTTTTTGAAAAGATTTAGGGAATTTTGTGGTGTTTTTTCTTGAATTTTGTGGGAAACTGTGCTGATTTTATGGGGCATTTCTGGAATTTGGTCGAGTTTTCAGAAGATTTAGGGATTTTTGTGAGATTTTTGTGGGATGTTCTGGGAATTGGTGGAGATTTTGTGGGACATTCCTGTGAATTGGTAGGGTTTTGAAATGATTTAGGGAGTTTTGTGGGACTTCTCTGGAATTTTGTGTGTTTTTTCTGGAATTGTGTGGGATTCTGAGGAGACTTGAAGAATTTTGAGGAATTTGTTTTAGATTTTGTGGGAATTTGTGGAGCTTCTGTGGGATTTTACTGGAATTTGGTGGGCCTTTTCAAGGTCTTTGTGTGGTTTTGAGGAGACTTGAAGAATTTTGAGGAATTTTTCTTAGATTTTGTGGAAACTTGTGGAGGCTTTGTGTGATTTTTGTGTGATTTTGTGGGATATTGAGGCGATTTAGGGATCTTGAGGGATTTTTCATGTATTCTGTGGGATTTTGTGGAGATTTGGTGGGATATTTTTCTAGAATTTGGTCGTGTTTTGAGAAGATTTAGGGAATTTTGTGGGATTTTTCCTGGAATTTTGTTGGATACTGGGGAGATTTTGTGGGATGTTTTTGGAACTTCGAGGGACTTTTCTGGAATTTGGTGAGATTCTGTAGAGAACTGACGATTTATCAGGGATTTTTCATGTATTCTGTGGGAATTTGTGGAGATTTGGTGGGATTTTTTTTTTGTGGATTTTGGCCGTGTTTTGAGAAGATTTAGGGAATTTTGTGTGATTTTTCTGGGATTTTGTTGGGTATTGAGGACATTTTGTGGGATGTTTGTGGAATTTGGTGGGGCTTTTCAAGAATTTTGTGGTATTTTGAAAAGATTTAGGGAATTTTGTGGTGTTTTTTCTTGAATTTTGTGGGAAACTGTGCTGATTTTATGGGGCGTTTCTGGAATTTGGTCGAGTTTTCAGAAGATTTAGGGATTTTTGTGAGATTTTTGTGGGATGTTCTGGGAATTGGTGGAGATTTTGTGGGACATTCCTGTGAATTGGTAGGGTTTTGAAATGATTTAGGGAGTTTTGTGGGACTTCTCTGGAATTTTGTGTGTTTTTTCTGGAATTGTGTGGGATTCTGAGGAGACTTGAAAAATTTTGAGGAATTTGTTTTAGATTTTGTGGGAATTTGTGGAGCTTCTGTGGGATTTTACTGGAATTTGGTGGTCTTTTTCAAGGACTTTCTGTGGTTTTGAGGAGACTTGAAGAATTTTGAGGAATTTTTCTTAGATTTTGTGGAAACTTGTGGAGGTTTTGTGTGATTTTTGTGGGATTTTGTGGGATATTGAGGCGATTTAGGGATCTTGAGGGATTTTTCTTGTATTCTGTGGGAATTTGTGGAGATTTGGTGGGATATTTTTCTAGAATTTGGTCGTGTTTTGAGAAGATTTAGGGAATTTTGTGGGATTTTTCCTGGAATTTTGTTGGATATTGAGGAGATTTTGTGGGATGTTTGTGGAACTTTGAGGGACTCTTCTGGAATTTGGTGAGATTCTGTAGAGAACTGAAGAATTATCAGGGATTTTTCATGTATTCTGTGGGAATTTGTGGAGATTTGGTGGGATTATTGTGGATTTTGGTCGTGTTTTGAGAAGATTTAGGGAATTTTGTGTGATTTTTCTGGGATTTTGTTGGGTATTGAGGACATTTTGTGGGATGTTTGTGGAATTTGGTGGGGCTTTTCAAGAATTTTGTGGTATTTTGAAAAGATTTAGGGAATTTTGTGGTGTTTTTTCTTGAATTTTGTGGGAAACTGTGCTGATTTTATGGGGCGTTTCTGGAATTTGGTCGAGTTTTCAGAAGATTTAGGGATTTTTGTGAGATTTTTGTGGGATGTTCTGGGAATTGGTGGAGATTTTGTGGGACATTCCTGTGAATTGGTAGGGTTTTGAAATGATTTAGGGAGTTTTGTGGGACTTCTCTGGAATTTTGTGGTTTTTTTCTGGAATTGTGTGGGATTCTGAGGAGACTTGAAGAATTTCGAGGAATTTGTTTTAGATTTTGTGGGAATTTGTGGAGATTCTGTGGGATTTTACTGGAATTTGGTGGGCCTTTTCAAGGTCTTTGTGTGGTTTTGAGGAGACTTGAAGAATTTTGAGGAATTTTTCTTATATTTTGTGGAAACTTGTGGAGGCTTTGTGTGATTTTTGTGTGATTTTGTGGGATATTGAGGCGATTTAGGGATCTTGAGGGATTTTTCATGTATTCTGTGGGAATTTGTGGAGATTTGGTGGGATATTTTTCTAGAATTTGGTCGTGTTTTGAGAAGATTTAGGGAATTTTGTGGGATTTTTCCTGGAATTGTGTTGGATACTGGGGAGATTTTGTGGGATGTTTGTGGAACTTTGAGGGACTTTTCTGGAATTTGGTGAGATTCTGTAGAGAACTGACGAATTATCAGGGATTTTTCATGTATTCTGTGGGAATTTGTGGAGATTTGGTGGGATTTTTGTGGATTTTGGCCGTGTTTTGAGAAGATTTAGGGAATTTTGTGTGATTTTTCTGGGATTTTGTTGGGTATTGAGGACATTTTGTGGGATGTTTGTGGAATTTGGTGGGGCTTTTCAAGAATTTTGTGGTATTTTTTTGAAAAGATTTAGGGAATTTTGTGGTGTTTTTTCTTGAATTTTGTGGGAAACTGTGCTGATTTTATGGGGCGTTTCTGGAATTTGGTCGAGTTTTCAGAAGATTTAGGGATTTTTGTGAGATTTTTGTGGGATGTTCTGGGAATTGGTGGAGATTTTGTGGGACATTCCTGTGAATTGGTAGGGTTTTGAAATGATTTAGGGAGTTTTGTGGGACTTCTCTGGAATTTTGTGTGTTTTTTCTGGAATTGTGTGGGATTCTGAGGAGACTTGAAGAATTTTGAGGAATTTGTTTTAGATTTTGTGGGAATTTGTGGAGCTTCTGTGGGATTTTACTGGAATTTGGTGGGCCTTTTCAAGGTCTTTGTGTGGTTTTGAGGAGACTTGAAGAATTTTGAGGAATTTTTCTTAGATTTTGTGGAAACTTGTGGAGGCTTTGTGTGATTTTTGTGTGATTTTGTGGGATATTGAGGCGATTTAGGGATCTTGAGGGATTTTTCATGTATTCTGTGGGAATTTGTGGAGATTTGGTGGGATATTTTTCTAGAATTTGGTCGTGTTTTGAGAAGATTTAGGGAATTTTGTGGGATTTTTCCTTTAATTGTGTTGGATACTGGGGAGATTTTGTGGGATGTTTGTGGAACTTCGAGGGACTTTTCTTTAATTTGGTGAGATTCTGTAGAGAACTGACGAATTATCAGGGATTTTTCCTGTATTCTGTGGGAATTTGTGGAGATTTGGTGGGATTTTTGTGGATTTTGGCCGTGTTTTTAGAAGATTTAGGGAATTTTGTGTGATTTTTCTGGGATTTTGTTGGGTATTGAGGACATTTTGTGGGATGTTTCTGGAATTTGGTGGGGCTTTTCAAGAATTTTGTGGTATTTTTTTGAAAAGATTTAGGGAATTTTGTGGTGTTTTTTCTTGAATTTTGTGGGAAACTGTGCTGATTTTATGGGGCGTTTCTGGAATTTGGTCGAGTTTTCAGAAGATTTAGGGATTTTTGTGAGATTTTTGTGGGATGTTCTGGGAATTGGTGGAGATTTTGTGGGACATTCCTGTGAATTGGTAGGGTTTTGAAATGATTTAGGGAGTTTTGTGGGACTTCTCTGGAATTTTGTGGTTTTTTTCTGGAATTGTGTGGGATTCTGAGGAGACTTGAAGAATTTTGAGGAATTTGTTTTAGATTTTGTGGGAATTTGTGGAGATTCTGTGGGATTTTACTGGAATTTGGTGGGCCTTTTCAAGGTCTTTGTGTGGTTTTGAGGAGACTTGAAGAATTTTGAGGAATTTTTCTTAGATTTTGTGGAAACTTGTGGAGGTTTTGTGTGATTTTTGTGTGATTTTGTCGGATATTGAGGCGATTTAGAGATCTTGAGGGATTTTTCATGTATTCTGTGGGATTTTGTGGAGATTTGGTGGGATATTTTTCTAGAATTTGGTCGTGTTTTGAGAAGATTTAGGGAATTTTGTGGGATTTTTCCTGGAATTGTGTTGGATACTGGGGAGATTTTGTGGGATGTTTGTGGAACTTTGAGGGACTCTTCTGGAATTTTGTGAGATTCTGTAGAGAACGGACGAATTATCAGGGATTTTTCCTGTATTCTGTGGGAATTTGTGGAGATTTGGTGGGATTTTTGTGGATTTTGGCCGTGTTTTGAGAAGATTTATGGAATTTTGTGTGATTTTTCTGGGATTTTGTTGGGTATTGAGGACATTTTGTGGGATGTTTCTGGAATTTGGTGGGGCTTTTCAAGAATTTTGTGGTATTTTGAAAAGATTTAGGGAATTTTGTGGTGTTTTTTCTTGAATTTTGTGGGAAACTGTGCTGATTTTATGGGGCGTTTCTGGAATTTGGTCGAGTTTTCAGAAGATTTAGGGATTTTTGTGAGATTTTTGTGGGATGTTCTGGGAATTGGTGGAGATTTTGTGGGACATTCCTGTGAATTGGTAGGGTTTTGAAATGATTTAGGGAGTTTTGTGGGACTTCTCTGGAATTTTGTGTGTTTTTTCTGGAATTGTGTGGGATTCTGAGGAGACTTGAAGAATTTTGAGGAATTTGTTTTAGATTTTGTGGGAATTTGTGGAGCTTCTGTGGGATTTTACTGGAATTTGGTGGGCCTTTTCAAGGACTTTGTGTGGTTTTGAGGAGACTTGAAGAATTTTGAGGAATTTTTTTTATATTTTGTCTAAACTTGTGGAGGTTTTGTGTGATTTTTGTGGGATTTTGTGGGATATTGAGGCGATTTAGGGATCTTGAGGGATTTTTCATGTATTCTGTGGGAATTTGTGGAGATTTGGTGGGATATTTTTCTAGAATTTGGTCGTGTTTTGAGAAGATTTCGGGAATTTTGTGGGATTTTTCCTGGAATTGTGTTGGATACTGGGGAGATTTTGTGGGATGTTTGTGGAACTTTGAGGGACTCTTCTGGAATTTTGTGAGATTCTGTAGAGAACTGACGAATTATCAGGGATTTTTCATGTATTCTGTGGGAATTTGTGGAGATTTGGTGGGATTTTTGTGGATTTTGGCCGTGTTTTGAGAAGATTTAGGGAATTTTGTGTGATTTTTCTGGGATTTTGTTGGGTATTGAGGACATTTTGTGGGATGTTTCTGGAATTTGGTGGGGCTTTTCAAGAATTTTGTGGTATTTTTTTGAAAAGATTTAGGGAATTTTGTGGTGTTTTTTCTTGAATTTTGTGGGAAACTGTGCTGATTTTATGGGGCGTTTCTGGAATTTGGTCGAGTTTTCAGAAGATTTAGGGATTTTTGTGAGATTTTTGTGGGATGTTCTGGGAATTGGTGGAGATTTTGTGGGACATTCCTGTGAATTGGTAGGGTTTTGAAATGATTTAGGGAGTTTTGTGGGACTTCTCTGGAATTTTGTGTGTTTTTTCTGGAATTGTGTGGGATTCTGAGGAGACTTGAAAAATTTTGAGGAATTTGTTTTAGATTTTGTGGGAATTTGTGGAGCTTCTGTGGGATTTTACTGGAATTTGGTGGTCTTTTTCAAGGACTTTCTGTGGTTTTGAGGAGACTTGAAGCATTTTGAGGATTTTTTTTTATATTTTATGGAAACTTGTGGAGGTTTTGTGTGATTTTTGTGTGATTTTGTGGGATATTGAGGCGATTTAGGGATCTTGAGGGATTTTTCATGTATTTTGTGGGATTTTGTGGAGATTTGGTGGGATATTTTTTTTGTGGATTTTGGCCGTGTTTTGAGAAGATTTAGGGAATTTTGTGTGATTTTTCTGGGATTTTGTTGGGTATTGAGCACATTTTGTGGGATGTTTCTGGAATTTGGTGGGGCTTTTCAAGAATTTTGTGGTATTTTGAAAAGATTTAGGGAATTTTGTGGTGTTTTTTCTTGAATTTTGTGGGAAACTGTGCTGATTTTATGGGGCGTTTCTGGAATTTGGTCGAGTTTTCAGAAGATTTAGGGATTTTTGTGAGATTTTTGTGGGATGTTCTGGGAATTGGTGGAGATTTTGTGGGACATTCCTGTGAATTGGTAGGGTTTTGAAATGATTTAGGGAGTTTTGTGGGACTTCTCTGGAATTTTGTGTGTTTTTTCTGGAATTGTGTGGGATTCTGAGGAGACTTGAAGAATTTTGAGGAATTTGTTTTAGATTTTGTGGGAATTTGTGGAGATTCTGTGGGATTTTACTGGAATTTGGTGGGCCTTTTCAAGGTCTTTGTGTGGTTTTGAGGAGACTTGAAGAATTTTGAGGAATTTTTCTTAGATTTTGTGGAAACTTGTGGAGGCTTTGTGTGATTTTTGTGTGATTTTGTGGGATATTGAGGCGATTTAGGGATCTTGAGGGATTTTTCATGTATTCTGTGGGAATTTGTGGAGATTTGGTGGGATATTTTTCTAGAATTTGGCCGTGTTTTGAGAAGATTTAGGGAATTTTGTGTGATTTTTCTGGGATTTTTTTGGGTATTGAGGACATTTTGTGGGATGTTTGTGGAATTTGGTGGGGCTTTTCAAGAATTTTGTGGTATTTTTTTGAAAAGATTTAGGGAATTTTGTGGTGTTTTTTCTTGAATTTTGTGGGAAACTGTGCTGATTTTATGGGGCGTTTCTGGAATTTGGTCGAGTTTTCAGAAGATTTAGGGATTTTTGTGAGATTTTTGTGGGATGTTCTGGGAATTGGTGGAGATTTTGTGGGACATTCCTGTGAATTGGTAGGGTTTTGAAATGATTTAGGGAGTTTTGTGGGACTTCTCTGGAATTTTGTGGGGTTTTTCTGGAATTGTGTGGGATTCTGAGGAGACTTGAAGAATTTTGAGGAATTTGTTTTAGATTTTGTGGGAATTTGTGGAGATTCTGTGGGATTTTACTGGAATTTGGTGGGCCTTTTCAAGGTCTTTGTGTGGTTTTGAGGAGACTTGAAGAATTTTGAGGAATTTTTCTTAGATTTTGTGGAAACTTGTGGAGGCTTTGTGTGATTTTTGTGTGATTTTGTGGGATATTGAGGCGATTTAGGGATCTTGAGGGATTTTTCATGTATTCTGTGGGAATTTGTGGAGATTTGGTGGGATATTTTTCTAGAATTTGGTCGTGTTTTGAGAAGATTTAGGGAATTTTGTGGGATTTTTCCTGGAATTGTGTTGGATACTGGGGAGATTTTGTGGGATGTTTGTGGAACTTTGAGGGACTCTTCTGGAATTTGGTGAGATTCTGTAGAGAACTGACGAATTATCAGGGATTTTTCATGTATTCTGTGGGAATCTGTGGAGATTTGGTGGGATTTTTGTGGATTTTGGCCGTGTTTTGAGAAGATTTAGGGAATTTTGTGTGATTTTTCTGGGATTTTGTTGGGTATTGAGGACATTTTGTGGGATGTTTCTGGAATTTGGTGGGGCTTTTCAAGAATTTTGTGGTATTTTGAAAAGATTTAGGGAATTTTGTGGTGTTTTTTCTTGAATTTTGTGGGAAACTGTGCTGATTTTATGGGGCGTTTCTGGAATTTGGTCGAGTTTTCAGAAGATTTAGGAATTTTTGTGAGATTTTTGTGGGATGTTCTGAGAATTGGTGGAGATTTTGTGGGACATTCCTGTGAATTGGTAGGGTTTTGAAATGATTTAGGGAGTTTTGTGGGACTTCTCTGGAATTTTGTGGTTTTTTTCTGGAATTGTGTGGGATTCTGAGGAGACTTTAAGAATTTTGAGGAATTTGTTTTAGATTTTGTGGGAATTTGTGGAGATTCTGTGGGATTTTACTGGAATTTGGTGGGCCTTTTCAAGGACTTTGTGTGGTTTTGAAAAGACTTGAAGAATTTTGAGGATTTTTTTTTATATTTTGTCTAAACTTGTGGAGGTTTTGTGTGATTTTTGTGGGATTTTGTGGGATATTGAGGCGATTTAGGGATCTTGAGGGATTTTTCATGTATTCTGTGGGAATTTGTGGAGATTTGGTGGGATATTTTTCTAGAATTTGGTCGTGTTTTGAGAAGATTTAGGGAATTTTGTGGGATTTTTCCTGGAATTTTGTTGGATATTGAGGAGATTTTGTGGGATGTTTGTGGAACTTTGAGGGACTCTTCTGGAATTTGGTGAGATTCTGTAGAGAACTGACGAATTATCAGGGATTTTTCATGTATTCTGTGGGAATCTGTGGAGATTTGGTGGGATTTTTGTGGATTTTGGCCGTGTTTTGAGAAGATTTAGGGAATTTTGTGTGATTTTTCTGGGATTTTGTTGGGTATTGAGGACATTTTGTGGGATGTTTCTGGAATTTGGTGGGGCTTTTCAAGAATTTTGTGGTATTTTGAAAAGATTTAGGGAATTTTGTGGTGTTTTTTCTTGAATTTTGTGGGAAACTGTGCTGATTTTATGGGGCGTTTCTGGAATTTGGTCGAGTTTTCAGAAGATTTAGGAATTTTTGTGAGATTTTTGTGGGATGTTCTGAGAATTGGTGGAGATTTTGTGGGACATTCCTGTGAATTGGTAGGGTTTTGAAATGATTTAGGGAGTTTTGTGGGACTTCTCTGGAATTTTGTGGTTTTTTTCTGGAATTGTGTGGGATTCTGAGGAGACTTTAAGAATTTTGAGGAATTTGTTTTAGATTTTGTGGGAATTTGTGGAGATTCTGTGGGATTTTACTGGAATTTGGTGGGCCTTTTCAAGGACTTTGTGTGGTTTTGAAAAGACTTGAAGAATTTTGAGGATTTTTTTTTATATTTTGTCTAAACTTGTGGAGGTTTTGTGTGATTTTTGTGGGATTTTGTGGGATATTGAGGCGATTTAGGGATCTTGAGGGATTTTTCATGTATTCTGTGGGAATTTGTGGAGATTTGGTGGGATATTTTTCTAGAATTTGGTCGTGTTTTGAGAAGATTTAGGGAATTTTGTGGGATTTTTCCTGGAATTTTGTTGGATATTGAGGAGATTTTGTGGGATGTTTGTGGAACTTTGAGGGACTCTTCTGGAATTTGGTGAGATTCTGTAGAGAACTGAAGAATTATCAGGGATTTTTCATGTATTCTGTGGGAATTTGTGGAGATTTGGTGGGATTATTGTGGATTTTGGTCGTGTTTTGAGAAGATTTAGGGAATTTTGTGTGATTTTTCTGGGATTTTGTTGGGTATTGAGGACATTTTGTGGGATGTTTCTGGAATTTGGTGGGGCTTTTCAAGAATTTTGTGGTATTTTGAAAAGATTTAGGGAATTTTGTGGTGTTTTTTCTTGAATTTTGTGGGAAACTGTGCTGATTTTATGGGGCGTTTCTGGAATTTGGTCGAGTTTTCAGAAGATTTAGGAATTTTTGTGAGATTTTTGTGGGATGTTCTGAGAATTGGTGGAGATTTTGTGGGACATTCCTGTGAATTGGTAGGGTTTTGAAATGATTTAGGGAGTTTTGTGGGACTTCTCTGGAATTTTGTGGTTTTTTTCTGGAATTGTGTGGGATTCTGAGGAGACTTGAAGAATTTTGAGGAATTTGTTTTAGATTTTGTGGGAATTTGTGGAGATTCTGTGGGATTTTACTGGAATTTGGTGGGCCTTTTCAAGGTCTTTGTGTGGTTTTGAGGAGACTTGAAGAATTTTGAGGAATTTTTCTTATATTTTGTGGAAACTTGTGGAGGCTTTGTGTGATTTTTGTGTGATTTTGTGGGATATTGAGGCGATTTAGGGATCTTGAGGGATTTTTCATGTATTCTGTGGGAATTTGTGGAGATTTGGTGGGATATTTTTCTAGAATTTGGTCGTGTTTTGAGAAGATTTAGGGAATTTTGTGGGATTTTTCCTGGAATTGTGTTGGATACTGGGGAGATTTTGTGGGATGTTTTTGGAACTTTGAGGGACTCTTCTGGAATTTGGTGAGATTCTGTAGAGAACTGACGAATTATCAGGGATTTTTCATGTATTCTGTGGGAATTTGTGGAGATTTGGTGGGATTTTTGTGGATTTTGGCGGTGTTTTGAGAAGATTTAGGGAATTTTGTGTGATTTTTCTGGGATTTTGTTGGGTATTGAGGACATTTTGTGGGATGTTTGTGGAATTTGGTGGGGCTTTTCAAGAATTTTGTGGTATTTTTTTGAAAAGATTTAGGGAATTTTGTGGTGTTTTTTCTTGAATTTTGTGGGAAACTGTGCTGATTTTATGGGGCGTTTCTGGAATTTGGTCGAGTTTTCAGAAGATTTAGGGATTTTTGTGAGATTTTTGTGGGATGTTCTGGGAATTGGTGGAGATTTTGTGGGACATTCCTGTGAATTGGTAGGGTTTTGAAATGATTTAGGGAGTTTTGTGGGACTTCTCTGGAATTTTGTGTGTTTTTTCTGGAATTGTGTGGGATTCTGAGGAGACTTGAAGAATTTTGAGGAATTTGTTTTAGATTTTGTGGGAATTTGTGGAGCTTCTGTGGGATTTTACTGGAATTTGGTGGGCCTTTTCAAGGACTTTGTGTGGTTTTGAAAAGACTTGAAGAATTTTGAGGATTTTTTTTTATATTTTGTCTAAACTTGTGGAGGTTTTGTGTGATTTTTGTGGGATTTTGTGGGATATTGAGGCGATTTAGGGATCTTGAGGGATTTTTCATGTATTCTGTGGGAATTTGTGGAGATTTGGTGGGATATTTTTCTAGAATTTGGTCGTGTTTTGAGAAGATTTAGGGAATTTTGTGGGATTTTTCCTGGAATTTTGTTGGATATTGAGGAGATTTTGTGGGATGTTTGTGGAACTTTGAGGGACTCTTCTGGAATTTGGTGAGATTCTGTAGAGAACTGAAGAATTATCAGGGATTTTTCATGTATTCTGTGGGAATTTGTGGAGATTTGGTGGGATTATTGTGGATTTTGGTCGTGTTTTGAGAAGATTTAGGGAATTTTGTGTGATTTTTCTGGGATTTTGTTGGGTATTGAGGACATTTTGTGGGATGTTTCTGGAATTTGGTGGGGCTTTTCAAGAATTTTGTGGTATTTTGAAAAGATTTAGGGAATTTTGTGGTGTTTTTTCTTGAATTTTGTGGGAAACTGTGCTGATTTTATGGGGCGTTTCTGGAATTTGGTCGAGTTTTCAGAAGATTTAGGAATTTTTGTGAGATTTTTGTGGGATGTTCTGAGAATTGGTGGAGATTTTGTGGGACATTCCTGTGAATTGGTAGGGTTTTGAAATGATTTAGGGAGTTTTGTGGGACTTCTCTGGAATTTTGTGGTTTTTTTCTGGAATTGTGTGGGATTCTGAGGAGACTTGAAGAATTTTGAGGAATTTGTTTTAGATTTTGTGGGAATTTGTGGAGATTCTGTGGGATTTTACTGGAATTTGGTGGGCCTTTTCAAGGTCTTTGTGTGGTTTTGAGGAGACTTGAAGAATTTTGAGGAATTTTTCTTATATTTTGTGGAAACTTGTGGAGGCTTTGTGTGATTTTTGTGTGATTTTGTGGGATATTGAGGCGATTTAGGGATCTTGAGGGATTTTTCATGTATTCTGTGGGAATTTGTGGAGATTTGGTGGGATATTTTTCTAGAATTTGGTCGTGTTTTGAGAAGATTTAGGGAATTTTGTGGGATTTTTCCTGGAATTGTGTTGGATACTGGGGAGATTTTGTGGGATGTTTGTGGAACTTCGAGGGACTTTTCTTTAATTTGGTGAGATTCTGTAGAGAACTGACGAATTATCAGGGATTTTTCATGTATTCTGTGGGAATTTGTGGAGATTTGGTGGGATTTTTGTGGATTTTGGCCGTGTTTTGAGAAGATTTAGGGAATTTTGTGTGATTTTTCTGGGATTTTGTTGGGTATTGAGGACATTTTGTGGGATGTTTGTGGAATTTGGTGGGGCTTTTCAAGAATTTTGTGGTATTTTTTTGAAAAGATTTAGGGAATTTTGTGGTGTTTTTTCTTGAATTTTGTGGGAAACTGTGCTGATTTTATGGGGCGTTTCTGGAATTTGGTCGAGTTTTCAGAAGATTTAGGGATTTTTGTGAGATTTTTGTGGGATGTTCTGGGAATTGGTGGAGATTTTGTGGGACATTCCTGTGAATTGGTAGGGTTTTGAAATGATTTAGGGAGTTTTGTGGGACTTCTCTGGAATTTTGTGTGTTTTTTCTGGAATTGTGTGGGATTCTGAGGAGACTTGAAAAATTTTGAGGAATTTGTTTTAGATTTTGTGGGAATTTGTGGAGCTTCTGTGGGATTTTACTGGAATTTGGTGGTCTTTTTCAAGGACTTTCTGTGGTTTTGAGGAGACTTGAAGAATTTTGAGGATTTTTTTTTATATTTTATGGAAACTTGTGGAGGTTTTGTGTGATTTTTGTGTGATTTTGTGGGATATTGAGGCGATTTAGGGATCTTGAGGGATTTTTCATGTATTTTGTGGGATTTTGTGGAGATTTGGTGGGATATTTTTTTTGTGGATTTTGGCCGTGTTTTGAGAAGATTTAGGGAATTTTGTGTGATTTTTCTGGGATTTTGTTGGGTATTGAGGACATTTTGTGGGATGTTTCTGGAATTTGGTGGGGCTTTTCAAGAATTTTGTGGTATTTTGAAAAGATTTAGGGAATTTTGTGGTGTTTTTTCTTGAATTTTGTGGGAAACTGTGCTGATTTTATGGGGCGTTTCTGGAATTTGGTCGAGTTTTCAGAAGATTTAGGAATTTTTGTGAGATTTTTGTGGGATGTTCTGAGAATTGGTGGAGATTTTGTGGGACATTCCTGTGAATTGGTAGGGTTTTGAAATGATTTAGGGAGTTTTGTGGGACTTCTCTGGAATTTTGTGGTTTTTTTCTGGAATTGTGTGGGATTCTGAGGAGACTTGAAGAATTTTGAGGAATTTGTTTTAGATTTTGTGGGAATTTGTGGAGCTTCTGTGGGATTTTACTGGAATTTGGTGGGCCTTTTCAAGGTCTTTGTGTGGTTTTGAGGAGACTTGAAGAATTTTGAGGAATTTTTCTTATATTTTGTGGAAACTTGTGGAGGCTTTGTGTGATTTTTGTGTGATTTTGTGGGATATTGAGGCGATTTAGGGATCTTGAGGGATTTTTCATGTATTCTGTGGGAATTTGTGGAGATTTGGTGGGATATTTTTCTAGAATTTGGTCGTGTTTTGAGAAGATTTAGGGAATTTTGTGGGATTTTTCCTGGAATTGTGTTGGATACTGGGGAGATTTTGTGGGATGTTTGTGGAACTTCGAGGGACTTTTCTTTAATTTGGTGAGATTCTGTAGAGAACTGACGAATTATCAGGGATTTTTCATGTATTCTGTGGGAATTTGTGGAGATTTGGTGGGATTTTTGTGGATTTTGGCCGTGTTTTGAGAAGATTTAGGGAATTTTGTGTGATTTTTCTGGGATTTTGTTGGGTATTGAGGACATTTTGTGGGATGTTTCTGGAATTTGGTGGGGCTTTTCAAGAATTTTGTGGTATTTTTTTGAAAAGATTTAGGGAATTTTGTGGTGTTTTTTCTTGAATTTTGTGGGAAACTGTGCTGATTTTATGGGGCGTTTCTGGAATTTGGTCGAGTTTTCAGAAGATTTAGGGATTTTTGTGAGATTTTTGTGGGATGTTCTGGGAATTGGTGGAGATTTTGTGGGACATTCCTGTGAATTGGTAGGGTTTTGAAATGATTTAGGGAGTTTTGTGGGACTTCTCTGGAATTTTGTGTGTTTTTTCTGGAATTGTGTGGGATTCTGAGGAGACTTGAAAAATTTTGAGGAATTTGTTTTAGATTTTGTGGGAATTTGTGGAGCTTCTGTGGGATTTTACTGGAATTTGGTGGTCTTTTTCAAGGACTTTCTGTGGTTTTGAGGAGACTTGAAGAATTTTGAGGATTTTTTTTTATATTTTATGGAAACTTGTGGAGGTTTTGTGTGATTTTTGTGTGATTTTGTGGGATATTGAGGCGATTTAGGGATCTTGAGGGATTTTTCATGTATTTTGTGGGATTTTGTGGAGATTTGGTGGGATATTTTTTTTGTGGATTTTGGCCGTGTTTTGAGAAGATTTAGGGAATTTTGTGTGATTTTTCTGGGATTTTGTTGGGTATTGAGCACATTTTGTGGGAAGTTTCTGGAATTTGGTGGGGCTTTTCAAGAATTTTGTGGTATTTTGAAAAGATTTAGGGAATTTTGTGGTGTTTTTTCTTGAATTTTGTGGGAAACTGTGCTGATTTTATGGGGCGTTTCTGGAATTTGGTCGAGTTTTCAGAAGATTTAGGGATTTTTGTGAGATTTTTGTGGGATGTTCTGGGAATTGGTGGAGATTTTGTGGGACATTCCTGTGAATTGGTAGGGTTTTGAAATGATTTAGGGAGTTTTGTGGGACTTCTCTGGAATTTTGTGTGTTTTTTCTGGAATTGTGTGGGATTCTGAGGAGACTTGAAGAATTTTGAGGAATTTGTTTTAGATTTTGTGGGAATTTGTGGAGATTCTGTGGGATTTTACTGGAATTTGGTGGGCCTTTTCAAGGTCTTTGTGTGGTTTTGAGGAGACTTGAAGAATTTTGAGGAATTTTTCTTAGATTTTGTGGAAACTTGTGGAGGCTTTGTGTGATTTTTGTGTGATTTTGTGGGATATTGAGGCGATTTAGGGATCTTGAGGGATTTTTCATGTATTCTGTGGGAATTTGTGGAGATTTGGTGGGATATTTTTCTAGAATTTGGCCGTGTTTTGAGAAGATTTAGGGAATTTTGTGTGATTTTTCTGGGATTTTTTTGGGTATTGAGGACATTTTGTGGGATGTTTGTGGAATTTGGTGGGGCTTTTCAAGAATTTTGTGGTATTTTTTTGAAAAGATTTAGGGAATTTTGTGGTGTTTTTTCTTGAATTTTGTGGGAAACTGTGCTGATTTTATGGGGCGTTTCTGGAATTTGGTCGAGTTTTCAGAAGATTTAGGGATTTTTGTGAGATTTTTGTGGGATGTTCTGGGAATTGGTGGAGATTTTGTGGGACATTCCTGTGAATTGGTAGGGTTTTGAAATGATTTAGGGAGTTTTGTGGGACTTCTCTGGAATTTTGTGTGTTTTTTCTGGAATTGTGTGGGATTCTGAGGAGACTTGAAAAATTTTGAGGAATTTGTTTTAGATTTTGTGGGAATTTGTGGAGCTTCTGTGGGATTTTACTGGAATTTGGTGGTCTTTTTCAAGGACTTTCTGTGGTTTTGAGGAGACTTGAAGAATTTTGAGGATTTTTTTTTATATTTTATGGAAACTTGTGGAGGTTTTGTGTGATTTTTGTGTGATTTTGTGGGATATTGAGGCGATTTAGGGATCTTGAGGGATTTTTCATGTATTTTGTGGGATTTTGTGGAGATTTGGTGGGATATTTTTTTTGTGGATTTTGGCCGTGTTTTGAGAAGATTTAGGGAATTTTGTGTGATTTTTCTGGGATTTTGTTGGGTATTGAGCACATTTTGTGGGAAGTTTCTGGAATTTGGTGGGGCTTTTCAAGAATTTTGTGGTATTTTGAAAAGATTTAGGGAATTTTGTGGTGTTTTTTCTTGAATTTTGTGGGAAACTGTGCTGATTTTATGGGGCGTTTCTGGAATTTGGTCGAGTTTTCAGAAGATTTAGGGATTTTTGTGAGATTTTTGTGGGATGTTCTGGGAATTGGTGGAGATTTTGTGGGACATTCCTGTGAATTGGTAGGGTTTTGAAATGATTTAGGGAGTTTTGTGGGACTTCTCTGGAATTTTGTGTGTTTTTTCTGGAATTGTGTGGGATTCTGAGGAGACTTGAAGAATTTTGAGGAATTTGTTTTAGATTTTGTGGGAATTTGTGGAGATTCTGTGGGATTTTACTGGAATTTGGTGGGCCTTTTCAAGGTCTTTGTGTGGTTTTGAGGAGACTTGAAGAATTTTGAGGAATTTTTCTTAGATTTTGTGGAAACTTGTGGAGGCTTTGTGTGATTTTTGTGTGATTTTGTGGGATATTGAGGCGATTTAGGGATCTTGAGGGATTTTTCATGTATTCTGTGGGAATTTGTGGAGATTTGGTGGGATATTTTTCTAGAATTTGGCCGTGTTTTGAGAAGATTTAGGGAATTTTGTGGGATTTTTCTGGGATTTTTTTGGGTATTGAGGACATTTTGTGGGATGTTTGTGGAATTTGGTAGGGCTTTTCAAGAATTTTGTGGTATTTTTTTGAAAAGATTTAGGGAATTTTGTGGTGTTTTTTCTTGAATTTTGTGGGAAACTGTGCTGATTTTATGGGGCGTTTCTGGAATTTGGTCGAGTTTTCAGAAGATTTAGGGATTTTTGTGAGATTTTTGTGGGATGTTCTGGGAATTGGTGGAGATTTTGTGGGACATTCCTGTGAATTGGTAGGGTTTTGAAATGATTTAGGGAGTTTTGTGGGACTTCTCTGGAATTTTGTGGGGTTTTTCTGGAATTGTGTGGGATTCTGAGGAGACTTGAAGAATTTTGAGGAATTTGTTTTAGATTTTGTGGGAATTTGTGGAGATTCTGTGGGATTTTACTGGAATTTGGTGGGCCTTTTCAAGGTCTTTGTGTGGTTTTGAGGAGACTTGAAGAATTTTGAGGATTTTTTCTTAGATTTTGTGGAAACTTGTGGAGGCTTTGTGTGATTTTTGTGTGATTTTGTGGGATATTGAGGCGATTTAGGGATCTTGAGGGATTTTTCATGTATTCTGTGGGAATTTGTGGAGATTTGGTGGGATATTTTTCTAGAATTTGGTCGTGTTTTGAGAAGATTTAGGGAATTTTGTGGGATTTTCCCTGGAATTGTGTTGGATACTGGGGAGATTTTGTGGGATGTTTGTGGAACTTTGAGGGACTCTTCTGGAATTTGGTGAGATTCTGTAGAGAACTGACGAATTATCAGGGATTTTTCATGTATTCTGTGGGAATCTGTGGAGATTTGGTGGGATTTTTGTGGATTTTGGCCGTGTTTTGAGAAGATTTAGGGAATTTTGTGTGATTTTTCTGGGATTTTGTTGGGTATTGAGGACATTTTGTGGGATGTTTCTGGAATTTGGTGGGGCTTTTCAAGAATTTTGTGGTATTTTGAAAAGATTTAGGGAATTTTGTGGTGTTTTTTCTTGAATTTTGTGGGAAACTGTGCTGATTTTATGGGGCGTTTCTGGAATTTGGTCGAGTTTTCAGAAGATTTAGGAATTTTTGTGAGATTTTTGTGGGATGTTCTGAGAATTGGTGGAGATTTTGTGGGACATTCCTGTGAATTGGTAGGGTTTTGAAATGATTTAGGGAGTTTTGTGGGACTTCTCTGGAATTTTGTGGTTTTTTTCTGGAATTGTGTGGGATTCTGAGGAGACTTGAAGAATTTTGAGGAATTTGTTTTAGATTTTGTGGGAATTTGTGGAGATTCTGTGGGATTTTACTGGAATTTGATGGGCCTTTTCAAGGTCTTTGTGTGGTTTTGAGGAGACTTGAAGAATTTTGAGGAATTTTTCTTATATTTTGTGGAAACTTGTGGAGGCTTTGTGTGATTTTTGTGTGATTTTGTGGGATATTGAGGCGATTTAGGGATCTTGAGGGATTTTTCATGTATTCTGTGGGAATTTGTGGAGATTTGGTGGGATATTTTTCTAGAATTTGGTCGTGTTTTGAGAAGATGTAGGGAATTTTGTGGGATTTTTCCTGGAATTTTGTTGGATACTGGGGAGATTTTGTGGGATGTTTTTGGAACTTTGAGGGACTCTTCTGGAATTTGGTGAGATTCTGTAGAGAACTGACGAATTATCAGGGATTTTTCATGTATTCTGTGGGAATTTGTGGAGATTTGGTGGGATTTTTGTGGATTTTGGCCGTGTTTTGAGAAGATTTAGGGAATTTTGTGTGATTTTTCTGGGATTTTGTTGGGTATTGAGGACATTTTGTGGGATGTTTGTGGAATTTGGTGGGGCTTTTCAAGAATTTTGTGGTATTTTTTTGAAAAGATTTAGGGAATTTTGTGGTGTTTTTTCTTGAATTTTGTGGGAAACTGTGCTGATTTTATGGGGCGTTTCTGGAATTTGGTCGAGTTTTCAGAAGATTTAGGAATTTTTGTGAGATTTTTGTGGGATGTTCTGAGAATTGGTGGAGATTTTGTGGGACATTCCTGTGAATTGGTAGGGTTTTGAAATGATTTAGGGAGTTTTGTGGGACTTCTCTGGAATTTTGTGGTTTTTTTCTGGAATTGTGTGGGATTCTGAGGAGACTTGAAGAATTTTGAGGAATTTGTTTTAGATTTTGTGGGAATTTGTGGAGATTCTGTGGGATTTTACTGGAATTTGGTGGGCCTTTTCAAGGTCTTTGTGTGGTTTTGAGGAGACTTGAAGAATTTTGAGGAATTTTTCTTATATTTTGTGGAAACTTGTGGAGGCTTTGTGTGATTTTTGTGTGATTTTGTGGGATATTGAGGCGATTTAGGGATCTTGAGGGATTTTTCATGTATTCTGTGGGAATTTGTGGAGATTTGGTGGGATATTTTTCTAGAATTTGGTCGTGTTTTGAGAAGATTTAGGGAATTTTGTGGGATTTTTCCTGGAATTGTGTTGGATACTGGGGAGATTTTGTGGGATGTTTTTGGAACTTTGAGGGACTCTTCTGGAATTTGGTGAGATTCTGTAGAGAACTGACGAATTATCAGGGATTTTTCATGTATTCTGTGGGAATTTGTGGAGATTTGGTGGGATTTTTGTGGATTTTGGCCGTGTTTTGAGAAGATTTAGGGAATTTTGTGTGATTTTTCTGGGATTTTGTTGGGTATTGAGGACATTTTGTGGGATGTTTCTGGAATTTGGTGGGGCTTTTCAAGAATTTTGTGGTATTTTTTTGAAAAAATTTAGGGAATTTTGTGGTGTTTTTTCTTGAATTTTGTGGGAAACTGTGCTGATTTTATGGGGCGTTTCTGGAATTTGGTCGAGTTTTCAGAAGATTTAGGGATTTTTGTGAGATTTTTGTGGGATGTTCTGGGAATTGGTGGAGATTTTGTGGGACATTCCTGTGAATTGGTAGGGTTTTGAAATGATTTAGGGAGTTTTGTGGGACTTCTCTGGAATTTTGTGGGTTTTTTCTGGAATTGTGTGGGATTCTGAGGAGACTTGAAGAATTTTGAGGAATTTGTTTTAGATTTTGTGGGAATTTGTGGAGCTTCTGTGGGATTTTACTGGAATTTGGTGGGCCTTTTCAAGGACTTTGTGTGGTTTTGAAAAGACTTGAAGAATTTTGAGGATTTTTTTTTATATTTTGTCTAAACTTGTGGAGGTTTTGTGTGATTTTTGTGGGATTTTGTGGGATATTGAGGCGATTTAGGGATCTTGAGGGATTTTTCATGTATTCTGTGGGAATTTGTGGAGATTTGGTGGGATATTTTTCTAGAATTTGGTCGTGTTTTGAGAAGATTTAGGGAATTTTGTGGGATTTTTCCTGGAATTTTGTTGGATATTGAGGAGATTTTGTGGGATGTTTGTGGAACTTTGAGGGACTCTTCTGGAATTTGGTGAGATTCTGTAGAGAACTGAAGAATTATCAGGGATTTTTCATGTATTCTGTGGGAATTTGTGGAGATTTGGTGGGATTATTGTGGATTTTGGTCGTGTTTTGAGAAGATTTAGGGAATTTTGTGTGATTTTTCTGGGATTTTGTTGGGTATTGAGGACATTTTGTGGGATGTTTGTGGAATTTGGTGGGGCTTTTCAAGAATTTTGTGGTATTTTGAAAAGATTTTGGGAATTTTGTGGTGTTTTTTCTTGAATTTTGTGGGAAACTGTGCTGATTTTATGGGGCGTTTCTGGAATTTGGTCGAGTTTTCAGAAGATTTAGGAATTTTTGTGAGATTTTTGTGGGATGTTCTGAGAATTGGTGGAGATTTTGTGGGACATTCCTGTGAATTGGTAGGGTTTTGAAATGATTTAGGGAGTTTTGTGGGACTTCTCTGGAATTTTGTGGTTTTTTTCTGGAATTGTGTGGGATTCTGAGGAGACTTGAAGAATTTTGAGGAATTTGTTTTAGATTTTGTGGGAATTTGTGGAGATTCTGTGGGATTTTACTGGAATTTGGTGGGCCTTTTCAAGGTCTTTGTGTGGTTTTGAGGAGACTTGAAGAATTTTGAGGAATTTTTCTTATATTTTGTGGAAACTTGTGGAGGCTTTGTGTGATTTTTGTGTGATTTTGTGGGATATTGAGGCGATTTAGGGATCTTGAGGGATTTTTCATGTATTCTGTGGGAATTTGTGGAGATTTGGTGGGATATTTTTCTAGAATTTGGTCGTGTTTTGAGAAGATTTAGGGAATTTTGTGGGATTTTTCCTGGAATTGTGTTGGATACTGGGGAGATTTTGTGGGATGTTTGTGGAACTTCGAGGGACTTTTCTTTAATTTGGTGAGATTCTGTAGAGAACTGACGAATTATCAGGGATTTTTCATGTATTCTGTGGGAATTTGTGGAGATTTGGTGGGATTTTTGTGGATTTTGGCCGTGTTTTGAGAAGATTTAGGGTATTTTGTGTGATTTTTCTGGGATTTTGTTGGGTATTGAGGACATTTTGTGGGATGTTTCTGGAATTTGGTGGGGCTTTTCAAGAATTTTGTGGTATTTTTTTGAAAAGATTTAGGGAATTTTGTGGTGTTTTTTCTTGAATTTTGTGGGAAACTGTGCTGATTTTATGGGGCGTTTCTGGAATTTGGTCGAGTTTTCAGAAGATTTAGGGATTTTTGTGAGATTTTTGTGGGATGTTCTGGGAATTGGTGGAGATTTTGTGGGACATTCCTGTGAATTGGTAGGGTTTTGAAATGATTTAGGGAGTTTTGTGGGACTTCTCTGGAATTTTGTGTGTTTTTTCTGGAATTGTGTGGGATTCTGAGGAGACTTGAAAAATTTTGAGGAATTTGTTTTAGATTTTGTGGGAATTTGTGGAGCTTCTGTGGGATTTTACTGGAATTTGGTGGTCTTTTTCAAGGACTTTCTGTGGTTTTGAGGAGACTTGAAGAATTTTGAGGATTTTTTTTTATATTTTATGGAAACTTGTGGAGGTTTTGTGTGATTTTTGTGTGATTTTGTGGGATATTGAGGCGATTTAGGGATCTTGAGGGATTTTTCATGTATTTTGTGGGATTTTGTGGAGATTTGGTGGGATATTTTTTTTGTGGATTTTGGCCGTGTTTTGAGAAGATTTAGGGAATTTTGTGTGATTTTTCTGGGATTTTGTTGGGTATTGAGGACATTTTGTGGGATGTTTCTGGAATTTGGTGGGGCTTTTCAAGAATTTTGTGGTATTTTGAAAAGATTTAGGGAATTTTGTGGTGTTTTTTCTTGAATTTTGTGGGAAACTGTGCTGATTTTATGGGGCGTTTCTGGAATTTGGTCGAGTTTTCAGAAGATTTAGGGATTTTTGTGAGATTTTTGTGGGATGTTCTGGGAATTGGTGGAGATTTTGTGGGACATTCCTGTGAATTGGTAGGGTTTTGATATGATTTAGGGAGTTTTGTGGGACTTCTCTGGAATTTTGTGGTTTTTTTCTGGAATTGTGTGGGATTCTGAGGAGACTTGAAAAATTTTGAGGAATTTGTTTTAGATTTTGTGGGAATTTGTGGAGCTTCTGTGGGATTTTACTGGAATTTGGTGGGCCTTTTCAAGGACTTTGTGTGGTTTTGAAAAGACTTGAAGAATTTTGAGGATTTTTTTTTATATTTTGTCTAAACTTGTGGAGGTTTTGTGTGATTTTTGTGGGATTTTGTGGGATATTGAGGCGATTTAGGGATCTTGAGGGATTTTTCATGTATTCTGTGGGAATTTGTGCAGATTTGGTGGGATATTTTTCTAGAATTTGGTCGTGTTTTGAGAAGATTTAGGGAATTTTGTGGGATTTTTCCTGGAATTGTGTTGGATACTGGGGAGATTTTGTGGGATGTTTTTGGAACTTTGAGGGACTCTTCTGGAATTTGGTGAGATTCTGTAGAGAACTGACGAATTATCAGGGATTTTTCATGTATTCTGTGGGAATTTGTGGAGATTTGGTGGGATTTTTGTGGATTTTGGCCGTGTTTTGAGAAGATTTAGGGTATTTTGTGTGATTTTTCTGGGATTTTGTTGGGTATTGAGGACATTTTGTGGGATGTTTCTGGAATTTGGTGGGGCTTTTCAAGAATTTTGTGGTATTTTTTTGAAAAGATTTAGGGAATTTTGTGGTGTTTTTTCTTGAATTTTGTGGGAAACTGTGCTGATTTTATGGGGCGTTTCTGGAATTTGGTCGAGTTTTCAGAAGATTTAGGGATTTTTGTGAGATTTTTGTGGGATGTTCTGGGAATTGGTGGAGATTTTGTGGGACATTCCTGTGAATTGGTAGGGTTTTGAAATGATTTAGGGAGTTTTGTGGGACTTCTCTGGAATTTTGTGTGTTTTTTCTGGAATTGTGTGGGATTCTGAGGAGACTTGAAGAATTTTGAGGAATTTGTTTTAGATTTTGTGGGAATTTGTGGAGATTCTGTGGGATTTTACTGGAATTTGGTGGGCCTTTTCAAAATCTTTGTGTGGTTTTGAGGAGACTTGAAGAATTTTGAGGATTTTTTTTTATATTTTGTCTAAACTTGTGGAGGTTTTGTGTGATTTTTGTGGGATTTTGTGGGATATTGAGGCGATTTAGGGATCTTGAGGGATTTTTCATGTATTCTGTGGGAATTTGTGGAGATTTGGTGGGATTTTTTTTTTGTGGATTTTGGCCGTGTTTTGAGAAGATTTAGGGAATTTTGTGGGATTTTTCCTGGAATTTTGTTGGATATTGAGGAGATTTTGTGGGATGTTTGTGGAACTTTGAGGGACTCTTCTGGAATTTGGTGAGATTCTGTAGAGAACTGAAGAATTATCAGGGATTTTTCATGTATTCTGTGGGAATTTGTGGAGATTTGGTGGGATTATTGTGGATTTTGGTCGTGTTTTGAGAAGATTTAGGGAATTTTGTGTGATTTTTCTGGGATTTTGTTGGGTATTGAGGACATTTTGTGGGATGTTTGTGGAATTTGGTGGGGCTTTTCAAGAATTTTGTGGTATTTTGAAAAGATTTAGGGAATTTTGTGGTGTTTTTTCTTGAATTTTGTGGGAAACTGTGCTGATTTTATGGGGCGTTTCTGGAATTTGGTCGAGTTTTCAGAAGATTTAGGAATTTTTGTGAGATTTTTGTGGGATGTTCTGAGAATTGGTGGAGATTTTGTGGGACATTCCTGTGAATTGGTAGGGTTTTGAAATGATTTAGGGAGTTTTGTGGGACTTCTCTGGAATTTTGTGGTTTTTTTCTGGAATTGTGTGGGATTCTGAGGAGACTTGAAGAATTTTGAGGAATTTGTTTTAGATTTTGTGGGAATTTGTGGAGATTCTGTGGGATTTTACTGGAATTTGGTGGGCCTTTTCAAGGTCTTTGTGTGGTTTTGAGGAGACTTGAAGAATTTTGAGGAATTTTTCTTATATTTTGTGGAAACTTGTGGAGGCTTTGTGTGATTTTTGTGTGATTTTGTGGGATATTGAGGCGATTTAGGGATCTTGAGGGATTTTTCATGTATTCTGTGGGAATTTGTGGAGATTTGGTGGGATATTTTTCTAGAATTTGGTCGTGTTTTGAGAAGATTTAGGGAATTTTGTGGGATTTTTCCTGGAATTGTGTTGGATACTGGGGAGATTTTGTGGGATGTTTGTGGAACTTCGAGGGACTTTTCTTTAATTTGGTGAGATTCTGTAGAGAACTGACGAATTATCAGGGATTTTTCATGTATTCTGTGGGAATTTGTGGAGATTTGGTGGGATTTTTGTGGATTTTGGCCGTGTTTTGAGAAGATTTAGGGAATTTTGTGTGATTTTTCTGGGATTTTGTTGGGTATTGAGGACATTTTGTGGGATGTTTCTGGAATTTGGTGGGGCTTTTCAAGAATTTTGTGGTATTTTTTTGAAAAGATTTAGGGAATTTTGTGGTGTTTTTTCTTGAATTTTGTGGGAAACTGTGCTGATTTTATGGGGCGTTTCTGGAATTTGGTCGAGTTTTCAGAAGATTTAGGGATTTTTGTGAGATTTTTGTGGGATGTTCTGGGAATTGGTGGAGATTTTGTGGGACATTCCTGTGAATTGGTAGGGTTTTGAAATGATTTAGGGAGTTTTGTGGGACTTCTCTGGAATTTTGTGTGTTTTTTCTGGAATTGTGTGGGATTCTGAGGAGACTTGAAAAATTTTGAGGAATTTGTTTTAGATTTTGTGGGAATTTGTGGAGCTTCTGTGGGATTTTACTGGAATTTGGTGGTCTTTTTCAAGGACTTTCTGTGGTTTTGAGGAGACTTGAAGAATTTTGAGGATTTTTTTTTATATTTTATGGAAACTTGTGGAGGTTTTGTGTGATTTTTGTGTGATTTTGTGGGATATTGAGGCGATTTAGGGATCTTGAGGGATTTTTCATGTATTTTGTGGGATTTTGTGGAGATTTGGTGGGATATTTTTTTTGTGGATTTTGGCCGTGTTTTGAGAAGATTTAGGGAATTTTGTGTGATTTTTCTGGGATTTTGTTGGGTATTGAGGACATTTTGTGGGATGTTTCTGGAATTTGGTGGGGCTTTTCAAGAATTTTGTGGTATTTTGAAAAGATTTAGGGAATTTTGTGGTGTTTTTTCTTGAATTTTGTGGGAAACTGTGCTGATTTTATGGGGCGTTTCTGGAATTTGGTCGAGTTTTCAGAAGATTTAGGAATTTTTGTGAGATTTTTGTGGGATGTTCTGAGAATTGGTGGAGATTTTGTGGGACATTCCTGTGAATTGGTAGGGTTTTGAAATGATTTAGGGAGTTTTGTGGGACTTCTCTGGAATTTTGTGGTTTTTTTCTGGAATTGTGTGGGATTCTGAGGAGACTTGAAGAATTTTGAGGAATTTGTTTTAGATTTTGTGGGAATTTGTGGAGATTCTGTGGGATTTTACTGGAATTTGGTGGGCCTTTTCAAGGACTTTGTGTGGTTTTGAAAAGACTTGAAGAATTTTGAGGATTTTTTTTTATATTTTGTCTAAACTTGTGGAGGTTTTGTGTGATTTTTGTGGGATTTTGTGGGATATTGAGGCGATTTAGGGATCTTGAGGGATTTTTCATGTATTCTGTGGGAATTTGTGCAGATTTGGTGGGATATTTTTCTAGAATTTGGTCGTGTTTTGAGAAGATTTAGGGAATTTTGTGGGATTTTTCCTGGAATTGTGTTGGATACTGGGGAGATTTTGTGGGATGTTTTTGGAACTTTGAGGGACTCTTCTGGAATTTGGTGAGATTCTGTAGAGAACTGACGAATTATCAGGGATTTTTCATGTATTCTGTGGGAATTTGTGGAGATTTGGTGGGATTTTTGTGGATTTTGGCCGTGTTTTGAGAAGATTTAGGGTATTTTGTGTGATTTTTCTGGGATTTTGTTGGGTATTGAGGACATTTTGTGGGATGTTTCTGGAATTTGGTGGGGCTTTTCAAGAATTTTGTGGTATTTTTTTGAAAAGATTTAGGGAATTTTGTGGTGTTTTTTCTTGAATTTTGTGGGAAACTGTGCTGATTTTATGGGGCGTTTCTGGAATTTGGTCGAGTTTTCAGAAGATTTAGGGATTTTTGTGAGATTTTTGTGGGATGTTCTGGGAATTGGTGGAGATTTTGTGGGACATTCCTGTGAATTGGTAGGGTTTTGAAATGATTTAGGGAGTTTTGTGGGACTTCTCTGGAATTTTGTGTGTTTTTTCTGGAATTGTGTGGGATTCTGAGGAGACTTGAAGAATTTTGAGGAATTTGTTTTAGATTTTGTGGGAATTTGTGGAGCTTCTGTGGGATTTTACTGGAATTTGGTGGGCCTTTTCAAGGACTTTGTGTGGTTTTGAAAAGACTTGAAGAATTTTGAGGATTTTTTTTTATATTTTGTCTAAACTTGTGGAGGTTTTGTGTGATTTTTGTGGGATTTTGTGGGATATTGAGGCGATTTAGGGATCTTGAGGGATTTTTCATGTATTCTGTGGGAATTTGTGGAGATTTGGTGGGATATTTTTCTAGAATTTGGTCGTGTTTTGAGAAGATTTAGGGAATTTTGTGGGATTTTTCCTGGAATTTTGTTGGATATTGAGGAGATTTTGTGGGATGTTTGTGGAACTTTGAGGGACTCTTCTGGAATTTGGTGAGATTCTGTAGAGAACTGAAGAATTATCAGGGATTTTTCATGTATTCTGTGGGAATTTGTGGAGATTTGGTGGGATTATTGTGGATTTTGGTCGTGTTTTGAGAAGATTTAGGGAATTTTGTGTGATTTTTCTGGGATTTTGTTGGGTATTGAGGACATTTTGTGGGATGTTTCTGGAATTTGGTGGGGCTTTTCAAGAATTTTGTGGTATTTTGAAAAGATTTAGGGAATTTTGTGGTGTTTTTTCTTGAATTTTGTGGGAAACTGTGCTGATTTTATGGGGCGTTTCTGGAATTTGGTCGAGTTTTCAGAAGATTTAGGAATTTTTGTGAGATTTTTGTGGGATGTTCTGAGAATTGGTGGAGATTTTGTGGGACATTCCTGTGAATTGGTAGGGTTTTGAAATGATTTAGGGAGTTTTGTGGGACTTCTCTGGAATTTTGTGGTTTTTTTCTGGAATTGTGTGGGATTCTGAGGAGACTTGAAGAATTTTGAGGAATTTGTTTTAGATTTTGTGGGAATTTTTGGAGATTCTGTGGGATTTTACTGGAATTTGGTGGGCCTTTTCAAGGTCTTTGTGTGGTTTTGAGGAGACTTGAAGAATTTTGAGGAATTTTTCTTATATTTTGTGGAAACTTGTGGAGGCTTTGTGTGATTTTTGTGTGATTTTGTGGGATATTGAGGCGATTTAGGGATCTTGAGGGATTTTTCATGTATTCTGTGGGAATTTGTGGAGATTTGGTGGGATATTTTTCTAGAATTTGGTCGTGTTTTGAGAAGATTTAGGGAATTTTGTGGGATTTTTCCTGGAATTGTGTTGGATACTGGGGAGATTTTGTGGGATGTTTGTGGAACTTCGAGGGACTTTTCTTTAATTTGGTGAGATTCTGTAGAGAACTGACGAATTATCAGGGATTTTTCATGTATTCTGTGGGAATTTGTGGAGATTTGGTGGGATTTTTGTGGATTCTGGCCGTGTTTTGAGAAGATTTAGGGAATTTTGTGTGATTTTTCTGGGATTTTGTTGGGTATTGAGGACATTTTGTGGGATGTTTCTGGAATTTGGTGGGGCTTTTCAAGAATTTTGTGGTATTTTTTTGAAAAGATTTAGGGAATTTTGTGGTGTTTTTTCTTGAATTTTGTGGGAAACTGTGCTGATTTTATGGGGCGTTTCTGGAATTTGGTCGAGTTTTCTTAAGATTTAGGGATTTTTGTGAGATTTTTGTGGGATGTTCTGGGAATTGGTGGAGATTTTGTGGGACATTCCTGTGAATTGGTAGGGTTTTGAAATGATTTAGGGAGTTTTGTGGGACTTCTCTGGAATTTTGTGTGTTTTTTCTGGAATTGTGTGGGATTCTGAGGAGACTTGAAAAATTTTGAGGAATTTGTTTTAGATTTTGTGGGAATTTGTGGAGCTTCTGTGGGATTTTACTGGAATTTGGTGGTCTTTTTCAAGGACTTTCTGTGGTTTTGAGGAGACTTGAAGAATTTTGAGGATTTTTTTTTATATTTTATGGAAACTTGTGGAGGTTTTGTGTGATTTTTGTGTGATTTTGTGGGATATTGAGGCGATTTAGGGATCTTGAGGGATTTTTCATGTATTTTGTGGGATTTTGTGGAGATTTGGTGGGATATTTTTTTTGTGGATTTTGGCCGTGTTTTGAGAAGATTTAGGGAATTTTGTGTGATTTTTCTGGGATTTTGTTGGGTATTGAGCACATTTTGTGGGAAGTTTCTGGAATTTGGTGGGGCTTTTCAAGAATTTTGTGGTATTTTGAAAAGATTTAGGGAATTTTGTGGTGTTTTTTCTTGAATTTTGTGGGAAACTGTGCTGATTTTATGGGGCGTTTCTGGAATTTGGTCGAGTTTTCAGAAGATTTAGGGATTTTTGTGAGATTTTTGTGGGATGTTCTGGGAATTGGTGGAGATTTTGTGGGACATTCCTGTGAATTGGTAGGGTTTTGAAATGATTTAGGGAGTTTTGTGGGACTTCTCTGGAATTTTGTGTGTTTTTTCTGGAATTGTGTGGGATTCTGAGGAGACTTGAAGAATTTTGAGGAATTTGTTTTAGATTTTGTGGGAATTTGTGGAGATTCTGTGGGATTTTACTGGAATTTGGTGGGCCTTTTCAAGGTCTTTGTGTGGTTTTGAGGAGACTTGAAGAATTTTGAGGAATTTGTTTTAGATTTTGTGGAAACTTGTGGAGGCTTTGTGTGATTTTTGTGTGATTTTGTGGGATATTGAGGCGATTTAGGGATCTTGAGGGATTTTTCATGTATTCTGTGGGAATTTGTGGAGATTTGGTGGGATATTTTTCTAGAATTTGGCCGTGTTTTGAGAAGATTTAGGGAATTTTGTGTGATTTTTCTGGGATTTTTTTGGGTATTGAGGACATTTTGTGGGATGTTTGTGGAATTTGGTGGGGCTTTTCAAGAATTTTGTGGTATTTTTTTGAAAAGATTTAGGGAATTTTGTGGTGTTTTTTCTTGAATTTTGTGGGAAACTGTGCTGATTTTATGGGGCGTTTCTGGAATTTGGTCGAGTTTTCAGAAGATTTAGGGATTTTTGTGAGATTTTTGTGGGATGTTCTGGGAATTGGTGGAGATTTTGTGGGACATTCCTGTGAATTGGTAGGGTTTTGAAATGATTTAGGGAGTTTTGTGGGACTTCTCTGGAATTTTGTGGTTTTTTTCTGGAATTGTGTGGGATTCTGAGGAGACTTGAAGAATTTTGAGGAATTTGTTTTAGATTTTGTGGGAATTTGTGGAGATTCTGTGGGATTTTACTGGAATTTGGTGGGCCTTTTCAAGGTCTTTGTGTGGTTTTGAGGAGACTTGAAGAATTTTGAGGATTTTTTCTTAGATTTTGTGGAAACTTGTGGAGGCTTTGTGTGATTTTTGTGTGATTTTGTGGGATATTGAGGCGATTTAGGGATCTTGAGGGATTTTTCATGTATTCTGTGGGAATTTGTGGAGATTTGGTGGGATATTTTTCTAGAATTTGGTCGTGTTTTGAGAAGATTTAGGGAATTTTGTGGGATTTTTCCTGGCATTGTGTTGGATACTGGGGAGATTTTGTGGGATGTTTGTGGAACTTTGAGGGACTCTTCTGGAATTTGGTGAGATTCTGTAGAGAACTGACGAATTATCAGGGATTTTTCATGTATTCTGTGGGAATCTGTGGAGATTTGGTGGGATTTTTGTGGATTTTGGCCGTGTTTTGAGAAGATTTAGGGAATTTTGTGTGATTTTTCTGGGATTTTGTTGGGTATTGAGGACATTTTGTGGGATGTTTCTGGAATTTGGTGGGGCTTTTCAAGAATTTTGTGGTATTTTTTTGAAAAGATTTAGGGAATTTTGTGGTGTTTTTTCTTGAATTTTGTGGGAAACTGTGCTGATTTTATGGGGCGTTTCTGGAATTTGGTCGAGTTTTCAGAAGATTTAGGAATTTTTGTGAGATTTTTGTGGGATGTTCTGAGAATTGGTGGAGATTTTGTGGGACATTCCTGTGAATTGGTAGGGTTTTGAAATGATTTAGGGAGTTTTGTGGGACTTCTCTGGAATTTTGTGGTTTTTTTCTGGAATTGTGTGGGATTCTGAGGAGACTTGAAGAATTTTGAGGAATTTGTTTTAGATTTTGTGGGAATTTGTGGAGATTCTGTGGGATTTTACTGGAATTTGATGGGCCTTTTCAAGGTCTTTGTGTGGTTTTGAGGAGACTTGAAGAATTTTGAGGAATTTTTCTTATATTTTGTGGAAACTTGTGGAGGCTTTGTGTGATTTTTGTGTGATTTTGTGGGATATTGAGGCGATTTAGGGATCTTGAGGGATTTTTCATGTATTCTGTGGGAATTTGTGGAGATTTGGTGGGATATTTTTCTAGAATTTGGTCGTGTTTTGAGAAGATGTAGGGAATTTTGTGGGATTTTTCCTGGAATTTTGTTGGATACTGGGGAGATTTTGTGGGATGTTTTTGGAACTTTGAGGGACTCTTCTGGAATTTGGTGAGATTCTGTAGAGAACTGACGAATTATCAGGGATTTTTCATGTATTCTGTGGGAATTTGTGGAGATTTGGTGGGATTTTTGTGGATTTTGGCCGTGTTTTGAGAAGATTTAGGGAATTTTGTGTGATTTTTCTGGGATTTTGTTGGGTATTGAGGACATTTTGTGGGATGTTTGTGGAATTTGGTGGGGCTTTTCAAGAATTTTGTGGTATTTTTTTGAAAAGATTTAGGGAATTTTGTGGTGTTTTTTCTTGAATTTTGTGGGAAACTGTGCTGATTTTATGGGGCGTTTCTGGAATTTGGTCGAGTTTTCAGAAGATTTAGGGATTTTTGTGAGATTTTTGTGGGATGTTCTGGGAATTGGTGGAGATTTTGTGGGACATTCCTGTGAATTGGTAGGGTTTTGATATGATTTAGGGAGTTTTGTGGGACTTCTCTGGAATTTTGTGGTTTTTTTCTGGAATTGTGTGGGATTCTGAGGAGACTTGAAAAATTTTGAGGAATTTGTTTTAGATTTTGTGGGAATTTGTGGAGCTTCTGTGGGATTTTACTGGAATTTGGTGGGCCTTTTCAAGGACTTTGTGTGGTTTTGAAAAGACTTGAAGAATTTTGAGGATTTTTTTTTATATTTTGTCTAAACTTGTGGAGGTTTTGTGTGATTTTTGTGGGATTTTGTGGGATATTGAGGCGATTTAGGGATCTTGAGGGATTTTTCATGTATTCTGTGGGAATTTGTGCAGATTTGGTGGGATATTTTTCTAGAATTTGGTCGTGTTTTGAGAAGATTTAGGGAATTTTGTGGGATTTTTCCTGGAATTGTGTTGGATACTGGGGAGATTTTGTGGGATGTTTTTGGAACTTTGAGGGACTCTTCTGGAATTTGGTGAGATTCTGTAGAGAACTGACGAATTATCAGGGATTTTTCATGTATTCTGTGGGAATTTGTGGAGATTTGGTGGGATTTTTGTGGATTTTGGCCGTGTTTTGAGAAGATTTAGGGTATTTTGTGTGATTTTTCTGGGATTTTGTTGGGTATTGAGGACATTTTGTGGGATGTTTCTGGAATTTGGTGGGGCTTTTCAAGAATTTTGTGGTATTTTTTTGAAAAGATTTAGGGAATTTTGTGGTGTTTTTTCTTGAATTTTGTGGGAAACTGTGCTGATTTTATGGGGCGTTTCTGGAATTTGGTCGAGTTTTCAGAAGATTTAGGGATTTTTGTGAGATTTTTGTGGGATGTTCTGGGAATTGGTGGAGATTTTGTGGGACATTCCTGTGAATTGGCAGGGTTTTGAAATGATTTAGGGAGTTTTGTGGGACTTCTCTGGAATTTTGTGTGTTTTTTCTGGAATTGTGTGGGATTCTGAGGAGACTTGAAGAATTTTGAGGAATTTGTTTTAGATTTTGTGGGAATTTGTGGAGATTCTGTGGGATTTTACTGGAATTTGGTGGGCCTTTTCAAAATCTTTGTGTGGTTTTGAGGAGACTTGAAGAATTTTGAGGAATTTTTCTTAGATTTTGTGGAAACTTGTGGAGGCTTTGTGTGATTTTTGTGTGATTTTGTGGGACATTGAGGCGATTTAGGGATCTTGAGGGATTTTTCATGTATTCTGTGGGAATTTGTGGAGATTTGGTGGGATTTTTTTTTTGTGGATTTTGGCCGTGTTTTGAGAAGATTTAGGGAATTTTGTGTGATTTTTCTGGGATTTTGTTGGGTATTGAGGACATTTTGTGGGATGTTTGTGGAATTTGGTGGGGCTTTTCAAGAATTTTGTGGTATTTTGAAAAGATTTAGGGAATTTTGTGGTGTTTTTTCTTGAATTTTGTGGGAAACTGTGCTGATTTTATGGGGCGTTTCTGGAATTTGGTCGAGTTTTCAGAAGATTTAGGGATTTTTGTGAGATTTTTTTGGGATGTTCTGGGAATTGGTGGAGATTTTGTGGGACATTCCTGTGAATTGGTAGGGTTTTGAAATGATTTAGGGAGTTTTGTGGGACTTCTCTGGAATTTTGTGTGTTTTTTCTGGAATTGTGTGGGATTCTGAGGAGACTTGAAAAATTTTGAGGAATTTGTTTTAGATTTTGTGGGAATTTGTGGAGCTTCTGTGGGATTTTACTGGAATTTGGTGGTCTTTTTCAAGGACTTTCTGTGGTTTTGAGGAGACTTGAAGAATTTTGAGGATTTTTTTTTATATTTTATGGAAACTTGTGGAGGTTTTGTGTGATTTTTGTGTGATTTTGTGGGATATTGAGGCGATTTAGGGATCTTGAGGGATTTTTCATGTATTTTGTGGGATTTTGTGGAGATTTGGTGGGATATTTTTTTTGTGGATTTTGGCCGTGTTTTGAGAAGATTTAGGGAATTTTGTGTGATTTTTCTGGGATTTTGTTGGGTATTGAGCACATTTTGTGGGAAGTTTCTGGAATTTGGTGGGGCTTTTCAAGAATTTTGTGGTATTTTGAAAAGATTTAGGGAATTTTGTGGTGTTTTTTCTTGAATTTTGTGGGAAACTGTGCTGATTTTATGGGGCGTTTCTGGAATTTGGTCGAGTTTTCAGAAGATTTAGGGATTTTTGTGAGATTTTTGTGGGATGTTCTGGGAATTGGTGGAGATTTTGTGGGACATTCCTGTGAATTGGTAGGGTTTTGAAATGATTTAGGGAGTTTTGTGGGACTTCTCTGGAATTTTGTGTGTTTTTTCTGGAATTGTGTGGGATTCTGAGGAGACTTGAAGAATTTTGAGGAATTTGTTTTAGATTTTGTGGGAATTTGTGGAGATTCTGTGGGATTTTACTGGAATTTGGTGGGCCTTTTCAAGGTCTTTGTGTGGTTTTGAGGAGACTTGAAGAATTTTGAGGAATTTTTCTTATATTTTGTGGAAACTTGTGGAGGCTTTGTGTGATTTTTGTGTGATTTTGTGGGATATTGAGGCGATTTAGGGATCTTGAGGGATTTTTCATGTATTCTGTGGGAATTTGTGGAGATTTGGTGGGATATTTTTCTAGAATTTGGCCGTGTTTTGAGAAGATTTAGGGAATTTTGTGTGATTTTTCTGGGATTTTTTTGGGTATTGAGGACATTTTGTGGGATGTTTGTGGAATTTGGTGGGGCTTTTCAAGAATTTTGTGGTATTTTTTTGAAAAGATTTAGGGAATTTTGTGGTGTTTTTTCTTGAATTTTGTGGGAAACTGTGCTGATTTTATGGGGCGTTTCTGGAATTTGGTCGAGTTTTCAGAAGATTTAGGGATTTTTGTGAGATTTTTGTGGGATGTTCTGGGAATTGGTGGAGATTTTGTGGGACATTCCTGTGAATTGGTAGGGTTTTGAAATGATTTAGGGAGTTTTGTGGGACTTCTCTGGAATTTTGTGGGGTTTTTCTGGAATTGTGTGGGATTCTGAGGAGACTTGAAGAATTTTGAGGAATTTGTTTTAGATTTTGTGGGAATTTGTGGAGATTCTGTGGGATTTTACTGGAATTTGGTGGGCCTTTTCAAGGTCTTTGTGTGGTTTTGAGGAGACTTGAAGAATTTTGAGGATTTTTTCTTAGATTTTGTGGAAACTTGTGGAGGCTTTGTGTGATTTTTGTGTGATTTTGTGGGATATTGAGGCGATTTAGGGATCTTGAGGGATTTTTCATGTATTCTGTGGGAATTTGTGGAGATTTGGTGGGATATTTTTCTAGAATTTGGTCGTGTTTTGAGAAGATTTAGGGAATTTTGTGGGATTTTTCCTGGAATTGTGTTGGATACTGGGGAGATTTTGTGGGATGTTTGTGGAACTTTGAGGGACTCTTCTGGAATTTGGTGAGATTCTGTAGAGAACTGACGAATTATCAGGGATTTTTCATGTATTCTGTGGGAATCTGTGGAGATTTGGTGGGATTTTTGTGGATTTTGGCCGTGTTTTGAGAAGATTTAGGGAATTTTGTGTGATTTTTCTGGGATTTTGTTGGGTATTGAGGACATTTTGTGGGATGTTTCTGGAATTTGGTGGGGCTTTTCAAGAATTTTGTGGTATTTTTTTGAAAAGATTTAGGGAATTTTGTGGTGTTTTTTCTTGAATTTTGTGGGAAACTGTGCTGATTTTATGGGGCGTTTCTGGAATTTGGTCGAGTTTTCAGAAGATTTAGGGATTTTTGTGAGATTTTTGTGGGATGTTCTGAGAATTGGTGGAGATTTTGTGGGACATTCCTGTGAATTGGTAGGGTTTTGAAATGATTTAGGGAGTTTTGTGGGACTTCTCTGGAATTTTGTGGTTTTTTTCTGGAATTGTGTGGGATTCTGAGGAGACTTGAAGAATTTTGAGGAATTTGTTTTAGATTTTGTGGGAATTTGTGGAGATTCTGTGGGATTTTACTGGAATTTGGTGGGCCTTTTCAAGGTCTTTGTGTGGTTTTGAGGAGACTTGAAGAATTTTGAGGAATTTTTCTTATATTTTGTGGAAACTTGTGGAGGCTTTGTGTGATTTTTGTGTGATTTTGTGGGATATTGAGGCGATTTAGGGATCTTGAGGGATTTTTCATGTATTCTGTGGGAATTTGTGGAGATTTGGTGGGATATTTTTCTAGAATTTGGTCGTGTTTTGAGAAGATTTAGGGAATTTTGTGGGATTTTTCCTGGAATTGTGTTGGATACTGGGGAGATTTTGTGGGATGTTTGTGGAACTTCGAGGGACTTTTCTTTAATTTGGTGAGATTCTGTAGAGAACTGACGAATTATCAGGGATTTTTCATGTATTCTGTGGGAATTTGTGGAGATTTGGTGGGATATTTTTCTAGAATTTGGCCGTGTTTTGAGAAGATTTAGGGAATTTTGTGTGATTTTTCTGGGATTTTTTTGGGTATTGAGGACATTTTGTGGGATGTTTGTGGAATTTGGTGGGGCTTTTCAAGAATTTTGTGGTATTTTTTTGAAAAGATTTAGGGAATTTTGTGGTGTTTTTTCTTGAATTTTGTGGGAAACTGTGCTGATTTTATGGGGCGTTTCTGGAATTTGGTCGAGTTTTCAGAAGATTTAGGGATTTTTGTGAGATTTTTGTGGGATGTTCTGGGAATTGGTGGAGATTTTGTGGGACATTCCTGTGAATTGGTAGGGTTTTGAAATGATTTAGGGAGTTTTGTGGGACTTCTCTGGAATTTTGTGTGTTTTTTCTGGAATTGTGTGGGATTCTGAGGAGACTTGAAAAATTTTGAGGAATTTGTTTTAGATTTTGTGGGAATTTGTGGAGCTTCTGTGGGATTTTACTGGAATTTGGTGGTCTTTTTCAAGGACTTTCTGTGGTTTTGAGGAGACTTGAAGAATTTTGAGGATTTTTTTTTATATTTTATGGAAACTTGTGGAGGTTTTGTGTGATTTTTGTGTGATTTTGTGGGATATTGAGGCGATTTAGGGATCTTGAGGGATTTTTCATGTATTTTGTGGGATTTTGTGGAGATTTGGTGGGATATTTTTTTTGTGGATTTTGGCCGTGTTTTGAGAAGATTTCGGGAATTTTGTGTGATTTTTCTGGGATTTTGTTGGGTATTGAGCACATTTTGTGGGAAGTTTCTGGAATTTGGTGGGGCTTTTCAAGAATTTTGTGGTATTTTGAAAAGATTTAGGGAATTTTGTGGTGTTTTTTCTTGAATTTTGTGGGAAACTGTGCTGATTTTATGGGGCGTTTCTGGAATTTGGTCGAGTTTTCAGAAGATTTAGGGATTTTTGTGAGATTTTTGTGGGATGTTCTGGGAATTGGTGGAGATTTTGTGGGACATTCCTGTGAATTGGTAGGGTTTTGAAATGATTTAGGGAGTTTTGTGGGACTTCTCTGGAATTTTGTGTGTTTTTTCTGGAATTGTGTGGGATTCTGAGGAGACTTGAAGAATTTTGAGGAATTTGTTTTAGATTTTGTGGGAATTTGTGGAGATTCTGTGGGATTTTACTGGAATTTGGTGGGCCTTTTCAAGGTCTTTGTGTGGTTTTGAGGAGACTTGAAGAATTTTGAGGAATTTTTCTTAGATTTTGTGGAAACTTGTGGAGGCTTTGTGTGATTTTTGTGTGATTTTGTGGGATATTGAGGCGATTTAGGGATCTTGAGGGATTTTTCATGTATTCTGTGGGAATTTGTGGAGATTTGGTGGGATATTTTTCTAGAATTTGGCCGTGTTTTGAGAAGATTTAGGGAATTTTGTGTGATTTTTCTGGGATTTTTTTGGGTATTGAGGACATTTTGTGGGATGTTTGTGGAATTTGGTGGGGCTTTTCAAGAATTTTGTGGTATTTTTTTGAAAAGATTTAGGGAATTTTGTGGTGTTTTTTCTTGAATTTTGTGGGAAACTGTGCTGATTTTATGGGGCGTTTCTGGAATTTGGTCGAGTTTTCAGAAGATTTAGGGATTTTTGTGAGATTTTTGTGGGATGTTCTGGGAATTGGTGGAGATTTTGTGGGACATTCCTGTGAATTGGTAGGGTTTTGAAATGATTTAGGGAGTTTTGTGGGACTTCTCTGGAATTTTGTGGGGTTTTTCTGGAATTGTGTGGGATTCTGAGGAGACTTGAAGAATTTTGAGGAATTTGTTTTAGATTTTGTGGGAATTTGTGGAGATTCTGTGGGATTTTACTGGAATTTGGTGGGCCTTTTCAAGGTCTTTGTGTGGTTTTGAGGAGACTTGAAGAATTTTGAGGATTTTTTCTTAGATTTTGTGGAAACTTGTGGAGGCTTTGTGTGATTTTTGTGTGATTTTGTGGGATATTGAGGCGATTTAGGGATCTTGAGGGATTTTTCATGTATTCTGTGGGAATTTGTGGAGATTTGGTGGGATATTTTTCTAGAATTTGGTCGTGTTTTGAGAAGATTTAGGGAATTTTGTGGGATTTTTCCTGGAATTGTGTTGGATACTGGGGAGATTTTGTGGGATGTTTGTGGAACTTTGAGGGACTCTTCTGGAATTTGGTGAGATTCTGTAGAGAACTGACGAATTATCAGGGATTTTTCATGTATTCTGTGGGAATCTGTGGAGATTTGGTGGGATTTTTGTGGATTTTGGCCGTGTTTTGAGAAGATTTAGGGAATTTTGTGTGATTTTTCTGGGATTTTGTTGGGTATTGAGGACATTTTGTGGGATGTTTCTGGAATTTGGTGGGGCTTTTCAAGAATTTTGTGGTATTTTGAAAAGATTTAGGGAATTTTGTGGTGTTTTTTCTTGAATTTTGTGGGAAACTGTGCTGATTTTATGGGGCGTTTCTGGAATTTGGTCGAGTTTTCAGAAGATTTAGGAATTTTTGTGAGATTTTTGTGGGATGTTCTGAGAATTGGTGGAGATTTTGTGGGACATTCCTGTGAATTGGTAGGGTTTTGAAATGATTTAGGGAGTTTTGTGGGACTTCTCTGGAATTTTGTGGTTTTTTTCTGGAATTGTGTGGGATTCTGAGGAGACTTGAAGAATTTTGAGGAATTTGTTTTAGATTTTGTGGGAATTTGTGGAGATTCTGTGGGATTTTACTGGAATTTGATGGGCCTTTTCAAGGTCTTTGTGTGGTTTTGAGGAGACTTGAAGAATTTTGAGGAATTTTTCTTATATTTTGTGGAAACTTGTGGAGGCTTTGTGTGATTTTTGTGTGATTTTGTGGGATATTGAGGCGATTTAGGGATCTTGAGGGATTTTTCATGTATTCTGTGGGAATTTGTGGAGATTTGGTGGGATATTTTTCTAGAATTTGGTCGTGTTTTGAGAAGATGTAGGGAATTTTGTGGGATTTTTCCTGGAATTTTGTTGGATACTGGGGAGATTTTGTGGGATGTTTTTGGAACTTTGAGGGACTCTTCTGGAATTTGGTGAGATTCTGTAGAGAACTGACGAATTATCAGGGATTTTTCATGTATTCTGTGGGAATTTGTGGAGATTTGGTGGGATTTTTGTGGATTTTGGCCGTGTTTTGAGAAGATTTATGGAATTTTGTGTGATTTTTCTGGGATTTTGTTGGGTATTGAGGACATTTTGTGGGATGTTTGTGGAATTTGGTGGGGCTTTTCAAGAATTTTGTGGTATTTTTTTGAAAAGATTTAGGGAATTTTGTGGTGTTTTTTCTTGAATTTTGTGGGAAACTGTGCTGATTTTATGGGGCGTTTCTGGAATTTGGTCGAGTTTTCAGAAGATTTAGGGATTTTTGTGAGATTTTTGTGGGATGTTCTGGGAATTGGTGGAGATTTTGTGGGACATTCCTGTGAATTGGTAGGGTTTTGATATGATTTAGGGAGTTTTGTGGGACTTCTCTGGAATTTTGTGGTTTTTTTCTGGAATTGTGTGGGATTCTGAGGAGACTTGAAAAATTTTGAGGAATTTGTTTTAGATTTTGTGGGAATTTGTGGAGCTTCTGTGGGATTTTACTGGAATTTGGTGGGCCTTTTCAAGGACTTTGTGTGGTTTTGAAAAGACTTGAAGAATTTTGAGGATTTTTTTTTATATTTTGTCTAAACTTGTGGAGGTTTTGTGTGATTTTTGTGGGATTTTGTGGGATATTGAGGCGATTTAGGGATCTTGAGGGATTTTTCATGTATTCTGTGGGAATTTGTGCAGATTTGGTGGGATATTTTTCTAGAATTTGGTCGTGTTTTGAGAAGATTTAGGGAATTTTGTGGGATTTTTCCTGGAATTGTGTTGGATACTGGGGAGATTTTGTGGGATGTTTTTGGAACTTTGAGGGACTCTTCTGGAATTTGGTGAGATTCTGTAGAGAACTGACGAATTATCAGGGATTTTTCATGTATTCTGTGGGAATTTGTGGAGATTTGGTGGGATTTTTGTGGATTTTGGCCGTGTTTTGAGAAGATTTAGGGTATTTTGTGTGATTTTTCTGGGATTTTGTTGGGTATTGAGGACATTTTGTGGGATGTTTCTGGAATTTGGTGGGGCTTTTCAAGAATTTTGTGGTATTTTTTTGAAAAGATTTAGGGAATTTTGTGGTGTTTTTTCTTGAATTTTGTGGGAAACTGTGCTGATTTTATGGGGCGTTTCTGGAATTTGGTCGAGTTTTCAGAAGATTTAGGGATTTTTGTGAGATTTTTGTGGGATGTTCTGGGAATTGGTGGAGATTTTGTGGGACATTCCTGTGAATTGGTAGGGTTTTGAAATGATTTAGGGAGTTTTGTGGGACTTCTCTGGAATTTTGTGTGTTTTTTCTGGAATTGTGTGGGATTCTGAGGAGACTTGAAGAATTTTGAGGAATTTGTTTTAGATTTTGTGGGAATTTGTGGAGATTCTGTGGGATTTTACTGGAATTTGGTGGGCCTTTTCAAAATCTTTGTGTGGTTTTGAGGAGACTTGAAGAATTTTGAGGAATTTTTCTTAGATTTTGTGGAAACTTGTGGAGGCTTTGTGTGATTTTTGTGTGATTTTGTGGGACATTGAGGCGATTTAGGGATCTTGAGGGATTTTTCATGTATTCTGTGGGAATTTGTGGAGATTTGGTGGGATTTTTTTTTTGTGGATTTTGGCCGTGTTTTGAGAAGATTTAGGGAATTTTGTGTGATTTTTCTGGGATTTTGTTGGGTATTGAGGACATTTTGTGGGATGTTTGTGGAATTTGGTGGGGCTTTTCAAGAATTTTGTGGTATTTTGAAAAGATTTAGGGAATTTTGTGGTGTTTTTTCTTGAATTTTGTGGGAAACTGTGCTGATTTTATGGGGCGTTTCTGGAATTTGGTCGAGTTTTCAGAAGATTTAGGGATTTTTGTGAGATTTTTGTGGGATGTTCTGGGAATTGGTGGAGATTTTGTGGGACATTCCTGTGAATTGGTAGGGTTTTGAAATGATTTAGGGAGTTTTGTGGGACTTCTCTGGAATTTTGTGTGTTTTTTCTGGAATTGTGTGGGATTCTGAGGAGACTTGAAAAATTTTGAGGAATTTGTTTTAGATTTTGTGGGAATTTGTGGAGCTTCTGTGGGATTTTACTGGAATTTGGTGGTCTTTTTCAAGGACTTTCTGTGGTTTTGAGGAGACTTGAAGAATTTTGAGGATTTTTTTTTATATTTTATGGAAACTTGTGGAGGTTTTGTGTGATTTTTGTGTGATTTTGTGGGATATTGAGGCGATTTAGGGATCTTGAGGGATTTTTCATGTATTTTGTGGGATTTTGTGGAGATTTGGTGGGATATTTTTTTTGTGGATTTTGGCCGTGTTTTGAGAAGATTTCGGGAATTTTGTGTGATTTTTCTGGGATTTTGTTGGGTATTGAGCACATTTTGTGGGAAGTTTCTGGAATTTGGTGGGGCTTTTCAAGAATTTTGTGGTATTTTGAAAAGATTTAGGGAATTTTGTGGTGTTTTTTCTTGAATTTTGTGGGAAACTGTGCTGATTTTATGGGGCGTTTCTGGAATTTGGTCGAGTTTTCAGAAGATTTAGGGATTTTTGTGAGATTTTTGTGGGATGTTCTGGGAATTGGTGGAGATTTTGTGGGACATTCCTGTGAATTGGTAGGGTTTTGAAATGATTTAGGGAGTTTTGTGGGACTTCTCTGGAATTTTGTGTGTTTTTTCTGGAATTGTGTGGGATTCTGAGGAGACTTGAAGAATTTTGAGGAATTTGTTTTAGATTTTGTGGGAATTTGTGGAGATTCTGTGGGATTTTACTGGAATTTGGTGGGCCTTTTCAAGGTCTTTGTGTGGTTTTGAGGAGACTTGAAGAATTTTGAGGAATTTTTCTTAGATTTTGTGGAAACTTGTGGAGGCTTTGTGTGATTTTTGTGTGATTTTGTGGGATATTGAGGCGATTTAGGGATCTTGAGGGATTTTTCATGTATTCTGTGGGAATTTGTGGAGATTTGGTGGGATATTTTTCTAGAATTTGGCCGTGTTTTGAGAAGATTTAGGGAATTTTGTGTGATTTTTCTGGGATTTTTTTGGGTATTGAGGACATTTTGTGGGATGTTTGTGGAATTTGGTGGGGCTTTTCAAGAATTTTGTGGTATTTTTTTGAAAAGATTTAGGGAATTTTGTGGTGTTTTTTCTTGAATTTTGTGGGAAACTGTGCTGATTTTATGGGGCGTTTCTGGAATTTGGTCGAGTTTTCAGAAGATTTAGGGATTTTTGTGAGATTTTTGTGGGATGTTCTGGGAATTGGTGGAGATTTTGTGGGACATTCCTGTGAATTGGTAGGGTTTTGAAATGATTTAGGGAGTTTTGTGGGACTTCTCTGGAATTTTGTGGGGTTTTTCTGGAATTGTGTGGGATTCTGAGGAGACTTGAAGAATTTTGAGGAATTTGTTTTAGATTTTGTGGGAATTTGTGGAGATTCTGTGGGATTTTACTGGAATTTGGTGGGCCTTTTCAAGGTCTTTGTGTGGTTTTGAGGAGACTTGAAGAATTTTGAGGATTTTTTCTTAGATTTTGTGGAAACTTGTGGAGGCTTTGTGTGATTTTTGTGTGATTTTGTGGGATATTGAGGCGATTTAGGGATCTTGAGGGATTTTTCATGTATTCTGTGGGAATTTGTGGAGATTTGGTGGGATATTTTTCTAGAATTTGGTCGTGTTTTGAGAAGATTTAGGGAATTTTGTGGGATTTTTCCTGGAATTGTGTTGGATACTGGGGAGATTTTGTGGGATGTTTGTGGAACTTTGAGGGACTCTTCTGGAATTTGGTGAGATTCTGTAGAGAACTGACGAATTATCAGGGATTTTTCATGTATTCTGTGGGAATCTGTGGAGATTTGGTGGGATTTTTGTGGATTTTGGCCGTGTTTTGAGAAGATTTAGGGAATTTTGTGTGATTTTTCTGGGATTTTGTTGGGTATTGAGGACATTTTGTGGGATGTTTGTGGAATTTGGTGGGGCTTTTCAAGAATTTTGTGGTATTTTGAAAAGATTTAGGGAATTTTGTGGTGTTTTTTCTTGAATTTTGTGGGAAACTGTGCTGATTTTATGGGGCGTTTCTGGAATTTGGTCGAGTTTTCAGAAGATTTAGGAATTTTTGTGAGATTTTTGTGGGATGTTCTGAGAATTGGTGGAGATTTTGTGGGACATTCCTGTGAATTGGTAGGGTTTTGAAATGATTTAGGGAGTTTTGTGGGACTTCTCTGGAATTTTGTGGTTTTTTTCTGGAATTGTGTGGGATTCTGAGGAGACTTGAAGAATTTTGAGGAATTTGTTTTAGATTTTGTGGGAATTTGTGGAGATTCTGTGGGATTTTACTGGAATTTGATGGGCCTTTTCAAGGTCTTTGTGTGGTTTTGAGGAGACTTGAAGAATTTTGAGGAATTTTTCTTATATTTTGTGGAAACTTGTGGAGGCTTTGTGTGATTTTTGTGTGATTTTGTGGGATATTGAGGCGATTTAGGGATCTTGAGGGATTTTTCATGTATTCTGTGGGAATTTGTGGAGATTTGGTGGGATATTTTTCTAGAATTTGGTCGTGTTTTGAGAAGATGTAGGGAATTTTGTGTGATTTTTCCTGGAATTTTGTTGGATACTGGGGAGATTTTGTGGGATGTTTTTGGAACTTTGAGGGACTCTTCTGGAATTTGGTGAGATTCTGTAGAGAACTGACGAATTATCAGGGATTTTTCATGTATTCTGTGGGAATTTGTGGAGATTTGGTGGGATTTTTGTGGATTTTGGCCGTGTTTTGAGAAGATTTATGGAATTTTGTGTGATTTTTCTGGGATTTTGTTGGGTATTGAGGACATTTTGTGGGATGTTTGTGGAATTTGGTGGGGCTTTTCAAGAATTTTGTGGTATTTTTTTGAAAAGATTTAGGGAATTTTGTGGTGTTTTTTCTTGAATTTTGTGGGAAACTGTGCTGATTTTATGGGGCGTTTCTGGAATTTGGTCGAGTTTTCAGAAGATTTAGGGATTTTTGTGAGATTTTTGTGGGATGTTCTGGGAATTGGTGGAGATTTTGTGGGACATTCCTGTGAATTGGTAGGGTTTTGATATGATTTAGGGAGTTTTGTGGGACTTCTCTGGAATTTTGTGGTTTTTTTCTGGAATTGTGTGGGATTCTGAGGAGACTTGAAAAATTTTGAGGAATTTGTTTTAGATTTTGTGGGAATTTGTGGAGCTTCTGTGGGATTTTACTGGAATTTGGTGGGCCTTTTCAAGGACTTTGTGTGGTTTTGAAAAGACTTGAAGAATTTTGAGGATTTTTTTTTATATTTTGTCTAAACTTGTGGAGGTTTTGTGTGATTTTTGTGGGATTTTGTGGGATATTGAGGCGATTTAGGGATCTTGAGGGATTTTTCATGTATTCTGTGGGAATTTGTGCAGATTTGGTGGGATATTTTTCTAGAATTTGGTCGTGTTTTGAGAAGATTTAGGGAATTTTGTGGGATTTTTCCTGGAATTGTGTTGGATACTGGGGAGATTTTGTGGGATGTTTTTGGAACTTTGAGGGACTCTTCTGGAATTTGGTGAGATTCTGTAGAGAACTGACGAATTATCAGGGATTTTTCATGTATTCTGTGGGAATTTGTGGAGATTTGGTGGGATTTTTGTGGATTTTGGCCGTGTTTTGAGAAGATTTAGGGTATTTTGTGTGATTTTTCTGGGATTTTGTTGGGTATTGAGGACATTTTGTGGGATGTTTCTGGAATTTGGTGGGGCTTTTCAAGAATTTTGTGGTATTTTTTTGAAAAGATTTAGGGAATTTTGTGGTGTTTTTTCTTGAATTTTGTGGGAAACTGTGCTGATTTTATGGGGCGTTTCTGGAATTTGGTCGAGTTTTCAGAAGATTTAGGGATTTTTGTGAGATTTTTGTGGGATGTTCTGGGAATTGGTGGAGATTTTGTGGGACATTCCTGTGAATTGGTAGGGTTTTGAAATGATTTAGGGAGTTTTGTGGGACTTCTCTGGAATTTTGTGTGTTTTTTCTGGAATTGTGTGGGATTCTGAGGAGACTTGAAGAATTTTGAGGAATTTGTTTTAGATTTTGTGGGAATTTGTGGAGATTCTGTGGGATTTTACTGGAATTTGGTGGGCCTTTTCAAAATCTTTGTGTGGTTTTGAGGAGACTTGAAGAATTTTGAGGAATTTTTCTTAGATTTTGTGGAAACTTGTGGAGGCTTTGTGTGATTTTTGTGTGATTTTGTGGGACATTGAGGCGATTTAGGGATCTTGAGGGATTTTTCATGTATTCTGTGGGAATTTGTGGAGATTTGGTGGGATTTTTTTTTTGTGGATTTTGGCCGTGTTTTGAGAAGATTTAGGGAATTTTGTGTGATTTTTCTGGGATTTTGTTGGGTATTGAGGACATTTTGTGGGATGTTTGTGGAATTTGGTGGGGCTTTTCAAGAATTTTGTGGTATTTTGAAAAGATTTAGGGAATTTTGTGGTGTTTTTTCTTGAATTTTGTGGGAAACTGTGCTGATTTTATGGGGCGTTTCTGGAATTTGGTCGAGTTTTCAGAAGATTTAGGGATTTTTGTGAGATTTTTTTGGGATGTTCTGGGAATTGGTGGAGATTTTGTGGGACATTCCTGTGAATTGGTAGGGTTTTGAAATGATTTAGGGAGTTTTGTGGGACTTCTCTGGAATTTTGTGTGTTTTTTCTGGAATTGTGTGGGATTCTGAGGAGACTTGAAAAATTTTGAGGAATTTGTTTTAGATTTTGTGGGAATTTGTGGAGCTTCTGTGGGATTTTACTGGAATTTGGTGGTCTTTTTCAAGGACTTTCTGTGGTTTTGAGGAGACTTGAAGAATTTTGAGGATTTTTTTTTATATTTTATGGAAACTTGTGGAGGTTTTGTGTGATTTTTGTGTGATTTTGTGGGATATTGAGGCGATTTAGGGATCTTGAGGGATTTTTCATGTATTTTGTGGGATTTTGTGGAGATTTGGTGGGATATTTTTTTTGTGGATTTTGGCCGTGTTTTGAGAAGATTTAGGGAATTTTGTGTGATTTTTCTGGGATTTTGTTGGGTATTGAGCACATTTTGTGGGAAGTTTCTGGAATTTGGTGGGGCTTTTCAAGAATTTTGTGGTATTTTGAAAAGATTTAGGGAATTTTGTGGTGTTTTTTCTTGAATTTTGTGGGAAACTGTGCTGATTTTATGGGGCGTTTCTGGAATTTGGTCGAGTTTTCAGAAGATTTAGGGATTTTTGTGAGATTTTTGTGGGATGTTCTGGGAATTGGTGGAGATTTTGTGGGACATTCCTGTGAATTGGTAGGGTTTTGAAATGATTTAGGGAGTTTTGTGGGACTTCTCTGGAATTTTGTGGGTTTTTTCTGGAATTGTTTGGGATTCTGAGGAGACTTGAAGAATTTTGAGGAATTTGTTTTAGATTTTGTGGGAATTTGTGGAGATTCTGTTGGATTTTACTGGAATTTGGTGGGCCTTTTCAAGGTCTTTGTGTGGTTTTGAGGAGACTTGAAGAATTTTGAGGATTTTTTCTTAGATTTTGTGGAAACTTGTGGAGGCTTTGCGTGATTTTTGTGGGATTTTGTGGGATATTGAGGCGATTTAGGGATCTTGAGGGATTTTTCATGTATTCTGTGGGAATTTGTGGAGATTTGATGGGATATTTTTCTAGAATTTGGTCGTGTTTTGAGAAGATTTAGGGAATTTTGTGGGATTTTTCCTGGAATTGTGTTGGATACTGGGGAGATTTTGTGGGATGTTTGTGGAACTTTGAGGGACTCTTCTGGAATTTTGTGAGATTCTGTAGAGAACGGACGAATTATCAGGGATTTTTCCTGTATTCTGTGGGAATTTGTGGAGATTTGGTGGGATTTTTGTGGATTTTGGCCGTGTTTTGAGAAGATTTAGGGAATTTTGTGTGATTTTTCTGGGATTTTGTTGGGTATTGAGGACATTTTGTGGGATGTTTGTGGAATTTGGTGGGGCTTTTCAAGAATTTTGTGGTATTTTTTTGAAAAGATTTAGGGAATTTTGTGGTGTTTTTTCTTGAATTTTGTGGGAAACTGTGCTGATTTTATGGGGCGTTTCTGGAATTTGGTCGAGTTTTCAGAAGATTTAGGGATTTTTGTGAGATTTTTGTGGGATGTTCTGGGAATTGGTGGAGATTTTGTGGGACATTCCTGTGAATTGGTAGGGTTTTGAAATGATTTAGGGAGTTTTGTGGGACTTCTCTGGAATTTTGTGTGTTTTTTCTGGAATTGTGTGGGATTCTGAGGAGACTTGAAGAATTTTGAGGAATTTGTTTTAGATTTTGTGGGAATTTGTGGAGATTCTGTTGGATTTTACTGGAATTTGGTGGGCCTTTTCAAGGTCTTTGTGTGGTTTTGAGGAGACTTGAAGAATTTTGAGGAATTTTTCTTAGATTTTGTGGAAACTTGTGGAGGTTTTGTGTGATTTTTGTGGGATTTTGTGGGATATTGAGGCGATTTAGGGATCTGGAGGGATTTTTCATGTATTTTGTGGGATTTTGTGGAGATTTGGTGGGATATTTTTCTAGAATTTGGTCGTGTTTTGAGAAGATTTAGGGAATTTTGTGGGATTTTTCCTGGAATTTTGTTGGATACTGGGGAGATTTTGTGGGAGGTTTTTGGAACTTCGAGGGACTTTTCTGGAATTTGGTGAGGTTCTGTAGAGAACTGACGAATTATCAGGGATTTTTCATGTATTCTGTGGGAATTTGTGGAGATTTGGTGGGATTTTTTTTTTGTGGATTTTGGCCGTGTTTTGAGAAGATTTAGGGAATTTTGTGTGATTTTTCTGGGATTTTGTTGGGTATTGAGGACATTTTGTGGGATGTTTGTGGAATTTGGTGGGGCTTTTCAAGAATTTTGTGGTATTTTGAAAAGATTTAGGGAATTTTGTGGTGTTTTTTCTTGAATTTTGTGGGAAACTGTGCTGATTTTATGGGGCGTTTCTGGAATTTGGTCGAGTTTTCAGAAGATTTAGGGATTTTTGTGAGATTTTTGTGGGATGTTCTGAGAATTGGTGGAGATTTTGTGGGACATTCCTGTGAATTGGTAGGGTTTTGAAATGATTTAGGGAGTTTTGTGGGACTTCTCTGGAATTTTGTGTGTTTTTTCTGGAATTGTGTGGGATTCTGAGGAGACTTGAAAAATTTTGAGGAATTTGTTTTAGATTTTGTGGGAATTTGTGGAGCTTCTGTGGGATTTTACTGGAATTTGGTGGTCTTTTTCAAGGACTTTGTGTGGTTTTGAGGAGACTTGAAGAATTTTGAGGAATTTTTCTTAGATTTTGTGGAAACTTGTGGAGGCTTTGTGTGATTTTTGTGTGATTTTGTGGGATATTGAGGCGATTTAGGGATCTTGAGGGATTTTTCATGTATTCTGTGGGAATTTGTGGAGATTTGGTGGGATATTTTTCTAGAATTTGGTCGTGTTTTGAGAAGATTTAGGGAATTTTGTGGGATTTTTCCTGGCATTGTGTTGGATACTGGGGAGATTTTGTGGGATGTTTGTGGAACTTTGAGGGACTCTTCTGGAATTTGGTGAGATTCTGTAGAGAACTGACGAATTATCAGGGATTTTTCATGTATTCTGTGGGAATTTGTGGAGATTTGGTGGGATTATTGTGGATTTTGGCCGTGTTTTGAGAAGATTTAGGGAATTCTGCAAGATATTTCTTGAATTTGGTGGGCCTTTTTGAAGGACTTTGTGTGGTTTTGAGGAGACTTGAAGAATTTTGAGGAATTTTTCTTAGATTCTGTGGAAACTTGTGGAGGTTTTGTGTGATTTTTGTGGGATTTTGTGGGATATTGAGGCGATTTAGGGATCTTGAAGGATTTTTCATGTATTTTGTGGGAATTTGTGGAGATTTGGTGGGATATTTTTCTAGAATTTGGTCGTGTTTTGAGAAGATGTAGGGAATTTTGTGGGATTTTTCCTGGAATTTTATTGGATACTGGGGAGATTTTGTGGGATGTTTGTGGAACTTTGAGGGACTTTTCTGGAATTTGGTGAGATTCTGTAGAGAACTGACGAATTATCAGGGATTTTTCATGTATTCTGTGGGAATTTGTGGAGATTTGGTGGGATATTTTTTTTTGTGGATTTTGGCCGTGTTTTGAGAAGATTTAGGGAATTTTGTGTGATTTTTCTGGGATTTTGTTGGGTATTGAGGACATTTTGTGGGGTGTTTGTGGAATTTGGTGGGGCTTTTCAAGAATTTTGTGGTATTTTGAAAAGATTTTGGGAATTTTGTGGTGTTTTTTCTTGAATTTTGTGGGAAACTGTGCTGATTTTATGGGGCGTTTCTGGAATTTGGTTGAGTTTTCAGAAGATTTAGGGATTTTTGTGAGATTTTTGTGGGATGTTCTGGGAATTGGTGGAGATTTTGTGGGACATTCCTGTGAATTGGTAGGGTTTTGAAATGATTTAGGGAGTTTTGTGGGACTTCTCTGGAATTTTGTGGGGTTTTTCTGGAATTGTGTGGGATTCTGAGGAGACTTGAAGAATTTTGAGGAATTTGTTTTAGATTTTGTGGGAATTTGTGGAGATTCTGTGGGATTTTACTGGAATTTGGTGGGCCTTTTCAAGGTCTTTGTGTGGTTTTGAGGAGACTTGAAGAATTTTGAGGAATTTTTCTTAGATTTTGTGGAAACTTGTGGAGGCTTTGTGTGATTTTTGTGTGATTTTGTGGGATATTGAGGCGATTTAGGGATCCTGAGGGATTTTTCATGTATTTTGTGGGAATTTGTGGAGATTTGGTGGGATATTTTTCTAGAATTTGGTCGTGTTTTGAGAAGTTTTAGAGAAGTTTGTGGGATTTTTCCTGGAATTTTGTTGGATACTGGGGAGATTTTGTGGGATGTTTGTGGAACTTTGAGGGACTCTTCTGGAATTTGGTGAGATTCTGTAGAGAACTGACGAATTATCAGGGATTTTTCATGTATTCTGTGGGAATTTGTGGAGATTTGGTGGGATTTTTGTGGATTTTGGCCGTGTTTTGAGAAGATGTAGGGAATTTTGTGTGATTTTTCTGGGATTTTGTTGGGTATTGAGGACATTTTGTGGGATGTTTGTGGAATTTGGTGGGGCTTTTCAAGAATTTTGTGGTATTTTTTTGAAAAGATTTAGGGAATTTTGTGGTGTTTTTTCTTGAATTTTGTGGGAAACTGTGCTGATTTTATGGGGCGTTTCTGGAATTTGGTCGAGTTTTCAGAAGATTTAGGGATTTTTGTGAGATTTTTGTGGGATGTTCTGGGAATTGGTGGAGATTTTGTGGGACATTCCTGTGAATTGGTAGGGTTTTGAAATGATTTAGGGAGTTTTGTGGGACTTCTCTGGAATTTTGTGTGTTTTTTCTGGAATTGTGTGGGATTCTGAGGAGACTTGAAGAATTTTGAGGAATTTGTTTTAGATTTTGTGGGAATTTGTGGAGATTCTGTTGGATTTTACTGGAATTTGGTGGGCCTTTTCAAGGTCTTTGTGTGGTTTTGAGGAGACTTGAAGAATTTTGAGGAATTTTTCTTAGATTTTGTGGAAACTTGTGGAGGTTTTGTGTGATTTTTGTGTGATTTTGTGGGATATTGAGGCGATTTAGGGATCTTGAGGGATTTTTCATGTATTTTGTGGGATTTTGTGGAGATTTGGTGGGATATTTTTTTTGTGGATTTTGGCCGTGTTTTGAGAAGATTTAGGGAATTTTGTGTGATTTTTCTGGGATTTTGTTGGGTATTGAGCACATTTTGTGGGAAGTTTCTGGAATTTGGTGGGGCTTTTCAAGAATTTTGTGGTATTTTGAAAAGATTTAGGGAATTTTGTGGTGTTTTTTCTTGAATTTTGTGGGAAACTGTGCTGATTTTATGGGGCGTTTCTGGAATTTGGTCGAGTTTTCAGAAGATTTAGGGATTTTTGTGAGATTTTTGTGGGATGTTCTGGGAATTGGTGGAGATTTTGTGGGACATTCCTGTGAATTGGTAGGGTTTTGAAATGATTTAGGGAGTTTTGTGGGACTTCTCTGGAATTTTGTGGGTTTTTTCTGGAATTGTTTGGGATTCTGAGGAGACTTGAAGAATTTTGAGGAATTTGTTTTAGATTTTGTGGGAATTTGTGGAGATTCTGTTGGATTTTACTGGAATTTGGTGGGCCTTTTCAAGGTCTTTGTGTGGTTTTGAGGAGACTTGAAGAATTTTGAGGATTTTTTCTTAGATTTTGTGGAAACTTGTGGAGGCTTTGTGTGATTTTTGTGTGATTTTGTGGGATATTGAGGCGATTTAGGGATCTTGAGGGATTTTTCATGTATTCTGTGGGAATTTGTGGAGATTTGATGGGATATTTTTCTAGAATTTGGTCGTGTTTTGAGAAGATTTAGGGAATTTTGTGGGATTTTTCCTGGAATTGTGTTGGATACTGGGGAGATTTTGTGGGATGTTTGTGGAACTTTGAGGGACTCTTCTGGAATTTTGTGAGATTCTGTAGAGAACTGACGAATTATCAGGGATTTTTCCTGTATTCTGTGGGAATTTGTGGAGATTTGGTGGGATTTTTTTTTTGTGGATTTTGGCCGTGTTTTGAGAAGATGTAGGGAATTTTGTGTGATTTTTCTGGGATTTTGTTGGGTATGGAGGACATTTTGTGGGATGTTTGTGGAATTTGGTGGGGCTTTTCAAGAATTTTGTGGTATTTTTTTGAAAAGATTTAGGGAATTTTGTGGTGTTTTTTCTTGAATTTTGTGGGAAACTGTGCTGATTTTATGGGGCGTTTCTGGAATTTGGTCGAGTTTTCAGAAGATTTAGGGATTTTTGTGAGATTTTTGTGGGATGTTCTGGGAATTGGTGGAGATTTTGTGGGACATTCCTGTGAATTGGTAGGGTTTTGAAATGATTTAGGGAGTTTTGTGGGACTTCTCTGGAATTTTGTGTGTTTTTTCTGGAATTGTGTGGGATTCTGAGGAGACTTGAAGAATTTTGAGGAATTTGTTTTAGATTTTGTGGGAATTTGTGGAGATTCTGTTGGATTTTACTGGAATTTGGTGGGCCTTTTCAAGGTCTTTGTGTGGTTTTGAGGAGACTTGAAGAATTTTGAGGAATTTTTCTTAGATTTTGTGGAAACTTGTGGAGGTTTTGTGTGATTTTTGTGGGATTTTGTGGGATATTGAGGCGATTTAGGGATCTTGAGGGATTTTTCATGTATTTTGTGGGATTTTGTGGAGATTTGGTGGGATATTTTTCTAGAATTTGGTCGTGTTTTGAGAAGATTTAGGGAATTTTGTGGGATTTTTCCTGGAATTTTGTTGGATACTGGGGAGATTTTGTGGGAGGTTTTTGGAACTTCGAGGGACTTTTCTGGAATTTGGTGAGGTTCTGTAGAGAACTGACGAATTATCAGGGATTTTTCATGTATTCTGTGGGAATTTGTGGAGATTTGGTGGGATTTTTTTTTTGTGGATTTTGGCCGTGTTTTGAGAAGATTTAGGGAATTTTGTGTGATTTTTCTGGGATTTTGTTGGGTATTGAGGACATTTTGTGGGATGTTTGTGGAATTTGGTGGGGCTTTTCAAGAATTTTGTGGTATTTTGAAAAGATTTAGGGAATTTTGTGGTGTTTTTTCTTGAATTTTGTGGGAAACTGTGCTGATTTTATGGGGCGTTTCTGGAATTTGGTCGAGTTTTCAGAAGATTTAGGGATTTTTGTGAGATTTTTGTGGGATGTTCTGGGAATTGGTGGAGATTTTGTGGGACATTCCTGTGAATTGGTAGGGTTTTGAAATGATTTAGGGAGTTTTGTGGGACTTCTCTGGAATTTTGTGTGTTTTTCTGGAATTGTGTGGGATTCTGAGGAGAGTTGAAGAATTTTGAGGAATTTGTTTTAGATTTTGTGGGAATTTGTGGAGATTCTGTGGGATTTTACTGGAATTTGGTGGGCCTTTTCAAGGTCTTTGTGTGGTTTTGAGGAGACTTGAAGAATTTTGAGGAATTTTTCTTAGATTTTGTGGAAACTTGTGGAGGCTTTGTGTGATTTTTGTGTGATTTTGTGGGATATTGAGGCGATTTAGGGATCCTGAGGGATTTTTCATGTATTTTGTGGGAATTTGTGGAGATTTGGTGGGATATTTTTCTAGAATTTGGTCGTGTTTTGAGAAGTTTTAGAGAAGTTTGTGGGATTTTTCCTGGAATTTTGTTGGATACTGGGGAGATTTTGTGGGATGTTTGTGGAACTTTGAGGGACTCTTCTGGAATTTGGTGAGATTCTGTAGAGAACTGACGAATTATCAGGGATTTTTCATGTATTCTGTGGGAATTTGTGGAGATTTGGTGGGATTTTTGTGGATTTTGGCCGTGTTTTGAGAAGATGTAGGGAATTTTGTGTGATTTTTCTGGGATTTTGTTGGGTATTGAGGACATTTTGTGGGATGTTTGTGGAATTTGGTGGGGCTTTTCAAGAATTTTGTGGTATTTTTTTGAAAAGATTTAGGGAATTTTGTGGTGTTTTTTCTTGAATTTTGTGGGAAACTGTGCTGATTTTATGGGGCGTTTCTGGAATTTGGTCGAGTTTTCAGAAGATTTAGGGATTTTTGTGAGATTTTTGTGGGATGTTCTGGGAATTGGTGGAGATTTTGTGGGACATTCCTGTGAATTGGTAGGGTTTTGAAATGATTTAGGGAGTTTTGTGGGACTTCTCTGGAATTTTGTGTGTTTTTTCTGGAATTGTGTGGGATTCTGAGGAGACTTGAAGAATTTTGAGGAATTTGTTTTAGATTTTGTGGGAATTTGTGGAGATTCTGTTGGATTTTACTGGAATTTGGTGGGCCTTTTCAAGGTCTTTGTGTGGTTTTGAGGAGACTTGAAGAATTTTGAGGAATTTTTCTTAGATTTTGTGGAAACTTGTGGAGGTTTTGTGTGATTTTTGTGTGATTTTGTGGGATATTGAGGCGATTTAGGGATCTTGAGGGATTTTTCATGTATTTTGTGGGATTTTGTGGAGATTTGGTGGGATATTTTTTTTGTGGATTTTGGCCGTGTTTTGAGAAGATTTAGGGAATTTTGTGTGATTTTTCTGGGATTTTGTTGGGTATTGAGCACATTTTGTGGGAAGTTTCTGGAATTTGGTGGGGCTTTTCAAGAATTTTGTGGTATTTTGAAAAGATTTAGGGAATTTTGTGGTGTTTTTTCTTGAATTTTGTGGGAAACTGTGCTGATTTTATGGGGCGTTTCTGGAATTTGGTCGAGTTTTCAGAAGATTTAGGGATTTTTGTGAGATTTTTGTGGGATGTTCTGGGAATTGGTGGAGATTTTGTGGGACATTCCTGTGAATTGGTAGGGTTTTGAAATGATTTAGGGAGTTTTGTGGGACTTCTCTGGAATTTTGTGGGTTTTTTCTGGAATTGTTTGGGATTCTGAGGAGACTTGAAGAATTTTGAGGAATTTGTTTTAGATTTTGTGGGAATTTGTGGAGATTCTGTTGGATTTTACTGGAATTTGGTGGGCCTTTTCAAGGTCTTTGTGTGGTTTTGAGGAGACTTGAAGAATTTTGAGGATTTTTTCTTAGATTTTGTGGAAACTTGTGGAGGCTTTGTGTGATTTTTGTGGGATTTTGTGGGATATTGAGGCGATTTAGGGATCTTGAGGGATTTTTCATGTATTCTGTGGGAATTTGTGGAGATTTGATGGGATATTTTTCTAGAATTTGGTCGTGTTTTGAGAAGATTTAGGGAATTTTGTGGGATTTTTCCTGGAATTGTGTTGGATACTGGGGAGATTTTGTGGGATGTTTGTGGAACTTTGAGGGACTCTTCTGGAATTTTGTGAGATTCTGTAGAGAACTGACGAATTATCAGGGATTTTTCCTGTATTCTGTGGGAATTTGTGGAGATTTGGTGGGATTTTTTTTTTGTGGATTTTGGCCGTGTTTTGAGAAGATTTAGGGAATTTTGTGTGATTTTTCTGGGATTTTGTTGGGTATGGAGGACATTTTGTGGGATGTTTGTGGAATTTGGTGGGGCTTTTCAAGAATTTTGTGGTATTTTTTTGAAAAGATTTAGGGAATTTTGTGGTGTTTTTTCTTGAATTTTGTGGGAAACTGTGCTGATTTTATGGGGCGTTTCTGGAATTTGGTCGAGTTTTCAGAAGATTTAGGGATTTTTGTGAGATTTTTGTGGGATGTTCTGGGAATTGGTGGAGATTTTGTGGGACATTCCTGTGAATTGGTAGGGTTTTGAAATGATTTAGGGAGTTTTGTGGGACTTCTCTGGAATTTTGTGTGTTTTTTCTGGAATTGTGTGGGATTCTGAGGAGACTTGAAGAATTTTGAGGAATTTGTTTTAGATTTTGTGGGAATTTGTGGAGATTCTGTTGGATTTTACTGGAATTTGGTGGGCCTTTTCAAGGTCTTTGTGTGGTTTTGAGGAGACTTGAAGAATTTTGAGGAATTTTTCTTAGATTTTGTGGAAACTTGTGGAGGTTTTGTGTGATTTTTGTGGGATTTTGTGGGATATTGAGGCGATTTAGGGATCTTGAGGGATTTTTCATGTATTTTGTGGGATTTTGTGGAGATTTGGTGGGATATTTTTCTAGAATTTGGTCGTGTTTTGAGAAGATTTAGGGAATTTTGTGGGATTTTTCCTGGAATTTTGTTGGATACTGGGGAGATTTTGTGGGAGGTTTTTGGAACTTCGAGGGACTCTTCTGGAATTTGGTGAGGTTCTGTAGAGAACTGACGAATTATCAGGGATTTTTCATGTATTCTGTGGGAATTTGTGGAGATTTGGTGGGATTTTTTTTTTGTGGATTTTGGCCGTGTTTTGAGAAGATTTAGGGAATTTTGTGTGATTTTTCTGGGATTTTGTTGGGTATTGAGGACATTTTGTGGGATGTTTGTGGAATTTGGTGGGGCTTTTCAAGAATTTTGTGGTATTTTGAAAAGATTTAGGGAATTTTGTGGTGTTTTTTCTTGAATTTTGTGGGAAACTGTGCTGATTTTATGGGGCGTTTCTGGAATTTGGTCGAGTTTTCAGAAGATTTAGGGATTTTTGTGAGATTTTTGTGGGATGTTCTGGGAATTGGTGGAGATTTTGTGGGACATTCCTGTGAATTGGTAGGGTTTTGAAATGATTTAGGGAGTTTTGTGGGACTTCTCTGGAATTTTGTGTGTTTTTTCTGGAATTGTGTGGGATTCTGAGGAGAGTTGAAGAATTTTGAGGAATTTGTTTTAGATTTTGTGGGAATTTGTGGAGCTTCTGTGGGATTTTACTGGAATTTGGTGGTCTTTTTCAAGGACTTTGTGTGGTTTTGAGGAGACTTGAAGAATTTTGAGGAATTTTTCTTAGATTTTGTGGAAACTTGTGGAGGCTTTGTGTGATTTTTGTGTGATTTTGTGGGATATTGAGGCGATTTAGGGATCTTGAGGGATTTTTCATGTATTCTGTGGGAATTTGTGGAGATTTGGTGGGATATTTTTCTAGAATTTGGTCGTGTTTTGAGAAGATTTAGGGAATTTTGTGGGATTTTTCCTGGAATTGTGTTGGATACTGGGGAGATTTTGTGGGATGTTTGTGGAACTTTGAGGGACTCTTCTGGAATTTTGTGAGATTCTGTAGAGAACGGACGAATTATCAGGGATTTTTCCTGTATTCTGTGGGAATTTGTGGAGATTTGGTGGGATATTTTTTTTGTGGATTTTGGCCGTGTTTTGAGAAGATTTAGGGAATTTTGTGTGATTTTTCTGGGATTTTGTTGGGTATTGAGGACATTTTGTGGGATGTTTGTGGAATTTGGTGGGGCTTTTCAAGAATTTTGTGGTATTTTTTTGAAAAGATTTAGGGAATTTTGTGGTGTTTTTTCTTGAATTTTGTGGGAAACTGTGCTGATTTTATGGGGCGTTTCTGGAATTTGGTCGAGTTTTCAGAAGATTTAGGGATTTTTGTGAGATTTTTGTGGGATGTTCTGGGAATTGGTGGAGATTTTGTGGGACATTCCTGTGAATTGGTAGGGTTTTGAAATGATTTAGGGAGTTTTGTGGGACTTCTCTGGAATTTTGTGTGTTTTTTCTGGAATTGTGTGGGATTCTGAGGAGACTTGAAAAATTTTGAGGAATTTGTTTTAGATTTTGTGGGAATTTGTGGAGCTTCTGTTGGATTTTACTGGAATTTGGTGGTCTTTTTCAAGGACTTTGTGTGGTTTTGAGGAGACTTGAAGAATTTTGAGGATTGTTTTTTATATTTTATGGAAACTTGTGGAGGTTTTGTGTGATTTTTGTGTGATTTTGTGGGATATTGAGGCGATTTAGGGATCTTGAGGGATTTTTCATGTATTTTGTGGGATTTTGTAAAGATTTGGTGGGATATTTTTTTTGTGGATTTTGGCCGTGTTTTGAGAAGATTTAGGGAATTTTGTGGGATTTTTCCTGGAATTGTGTTGGATACTGGGGAGATTTTGTGGGATGTTTGTGGAACTTTGAGGGACTCTTCTGGAATTTTGTGAGATTCTGTAGAGAACGGACGAATTATCAGGGATTTTTCCTGTATTCTGTGGGAATTTGTGGAGATTTGGTGGGATTTTTGTGGATTTTGGCCGTGTTTTGAGAAGATTTAGGGAATTTTGTGTGATTTTTCTGGGATTTTGTTGGGTATTGAGGACATTTTGTGGGATGTTTGTGGAATTTGGTGGGGCTTTTCAAGAATTTTGTGGTATTTTGAAAAGATTTAGGGAATTTTGTGGTGTTTTTTCTTGAATTTTGTGGGAAACTGTGCTGATTTTATGGGGCGTTTCTGGAATTTGGTCGAGTTTTCAGAAGATTTAGGGATTTTTGTGAGATTTTTGTGGGATGTTCTGGGAATTGGTGGAGATTTTGTGGGACATTCCTGTGAATTGGTAGGGTTTTGAAATGATTTAGGGAGTTTTGTGGGACTTCTCTGGAATTTTGTGTGTTTTTTCTGGAATTGTTTGGGATTCTGAGGAGACTTGAAGAATTTTGAGGAATTTGTTTTAGATTTTGTGGGAATTTGTGGAGCTTCTGTGGGATTTTACTGGAATTTGGTGGGCCTTTTCAAGGACTTTGTGTGGTTTTGAAAAGACTTGAAGAATTTTGAGGATTTTTTTTTATATTTTGTCTAAACTTGTGGAGGCTTTGTGTGATTTTTGTGTGATTTTGTGGGATATTGAGGCGATTTAGGGATCTTGAGGGATTTTTCATGTATTCTGTGGGAATTTGTGGAGATTTTGTGGGATTTTTGTGGATTTTGGCCGCGTTTTGAGAAGATTTAGGGAATTTTGTGGGATTTTTCCTGGAATTGTGTTGGATACTGGGGAGATTTTGTGGGATGTTTGTGGAACTTTGAGGGTCTCTTCTGGAATTTTGTGAGATTCTGTAGAGAACTGAAGAATTATCAGGGATTTTTCCTGTATTCTGTGGGAATTTGTGGAGATTTGGTGGGATTTTTGTGGATTTTGGCCGTGTTTTGAGAAGATGTAGGGAATTTTGTGTGATTTTTCTGGGATTTTGTTGGGTATTGAGGACATTTTGTGGGATGTTTGTGGAATTTGGTGGGGCTTTTCAAGAATTTTGTGGTATTTTGAAAAGATTTAGGGAATTTTGTGGTGTTTTTTCTTGAATTTTGTGGGAAACTGTGCTGATTTTATGGGGCGTTTCTGGAATTTGGTCGAGTTTTCAGAAGATTTAGGGATTTTTGTGAGATTTTTGTGGGATGTTCTGGGAATTGGTGGAGATTTTGTGGGACATTCCTGTGAATTGGTAGGGTTTTGAAATGATTTAGGGAGTTTTGTGGGACTTCTCTGGAATTTTGTGTGTTTTTTCTGGAATTGTGTGGGATTCTGAGGAGACTTGAAGAATTTTGAGGAATTTGTTTTAGATTTTGTGGGAATTTGTGGAGATTCTGTGGGATTTTACTGGAATTTGGTGGGCCTTTTCAAGGACTTTGTGTGGTTTTGAGGAGACTTGAAGAATTTTGAGGAATTTTTCTTAGATTTTGTGGAAACTTGTGGAGGTTTTGTGTGATTTTTGTGTGATTTTGTGGGATATTGAGGCGATTTAGGGATCTTGAGGGATTTTTCATGTATTCTGTGGGAATTTGTGGAGATTTGGTGGGATTTTTGTGGATTTTGGCCGCGTTTTGAGAAGATTTAGGGAATTTTGTGGGATTTTTCCTGGAATTGTGTTGGATACTGGGGAGATTTTGTGGGATGTTTGTGGAACTTTGAGGGTCTCTTCTGGAATTTTGTGAGATTCTGTAGAGAACTGAAGAATTATCAGGGATTTTTCCTGTATTCTGTGGGAATCTGTGGAGATTTGGTGGGATTTTTGTGGATTTTGGCCGTGTTTTGAGAAGATTTAGGGAATTTTGTGTGATTTTTCTGGGATTTTGTTGGGTATTGAGGACATTTTGTGGGATGTTTGTGGAATTTGGTGGGGCTTTTCAGGAATTTTGTGGTATTTTGAAAAGATTTAGGGAATTTTGTGGTGTTTTTTCTTGAATTTTGTGGGAAACTGTGCTGATTTTATGGGGCGTTTCTGGAATTTGGTCGAGTTTTCAGAAGATTTATGGATTTTTGTGAGATTTTTGTGGGATGTTCTGGGAATTGGTGGAGATTTTCTGGGACATTCCTGTGAATTGGTAGGGTTTTGAAATGATTTAGGGAGTTTTGTGGGACTTCTCTGGAATTTTGTGTGTTTTTTCTGGAATTGTGTGGGATTCTGAGGAGACTTGAAGAATTTTGAGGAATTTGTTTTAGATTTTGTGGGAATTTGTGGAGATTCTGTGGGATTTTACTGGAATTTGGTGGGCCTTTTCAAGGTCTTTGTGTGGTTTTGAGGAGACTTGAAGAATTTTGAGGAATTTTTCTTAGATTTTGTGGAAACTTGTGGAGGTTTTGTGTGATTTTTGTGTGATTTTGTGGGATATTGAGGCGATTTAGGGATCTTGAGGGATTTTTCATGTATTCTGTGGGAATTTGTGGAGATTTGGTGGGATATTTTCCTAGAATTTGGTCGTGTTTTGAGAAGATTTAGGGAATTTTGTGGGATTTTTCCTGGAATTTTGTTGGATACTGGGGAGATTTTGTGGGATGTTTGTGGAACTTCGAGGGACTTTTCTGGAATTTGGTGAGATTCTGTAGAGAACTGAAGAATTATCAGGGATTTTTCCTGTATTCTGTGGGAATTTGTGGAGATTTGGTGGGATTTTTTTTTTGTGGATTTTGGCCGTGTTTTGAGAAGATTTAGGGAATTTTGTGTGATTTTTCTGGGATTTTGTTGGGTATTGAGGACATTTTGTGGGATGTTTGTGGAATTTGGTGGGGCTTTTCAAGAATTTTGTGGTATTTTGAAAAGATTTAGGGAATTTTGTGGTGTTTTTTCTTGAATTTTGTGGGAAACTGTGCTGATTTTATGGGGCGTTTCTGGAATTTGGTCGAGTTTTCAGAAGATTTAGGGATTTTTGTGAGATTTTTGTGGGATGTTCTGGGAATTGGTGGAGATTTTGTGGGACATTCCTGTGAATTGGTAGGGTTTTGAAATGATTTAGGGAGTTTTGTGGGACTTCTCTGGAATTTTGTGTGTTTTTTCTGGAATTGTGTGGGATTCTGAGGAGACTTGAAAAATTTTGAGGAATTTGTTTTAGATTTTGTGGGAATTTGTGGAGCTTCTGTGGGATTTTACTGGAATTTGGTGGTCTTTTTCAAGGACTTTCTGTGGTTTTGAGGAGACTTGAAGAATTTTGAGGAATTTTTCTTAGATTTTGTGGAAACTTGTGGAGGTTTTGTGTGATTTTTGTGTGATTTTTCTGGGATATTGAGGCGATTTAGGGATCTTGAGGGATTTTTCTTGTATTCTGTGGGAATTTGTGGAGATTTAGTGGGATATTTTTCTAGAATTTGGTCGTGTTTTGAGAAGATTTAGGGAATTTTGTGGGATTTTTCCTGGAATTTTGTTGGATATTTAGGAGATTTTGTGGGATGTTTGTGGAACTTTGAGGGACTCTTCTGGAATTTGGTGAGATTCTGTAGAGAACTGAAGAACTATCAGGGATTTTTCATGTATTCTGTGGGAATTTGTGGAGATTTGGTGGGATTATTGTGGATTTTGGTCGTGTTTTGAGATGATTTAGGGAATTTTGTGTGATTTTTCTGGGATTTTGTTGGGTATTGAGGACATTTTGTGGGATGTTTGTGGAATTTGGTGGGGCTTTTCAAGAATTTTGTGGTATTTTGAAAAGATTTAGGGAATTTTGTGGTGTTTTTTCTTGAATTTTGTGGGAAACTGTGCTGATTTTATGGGGCGTTTCTGGAATTTGGTCGAGTTTTCAGAAGATTTAGGGATTTTTGTGAGATTTTTGTGGGATGTTCTGGGAATTGGCGGAGATTTTGTGGGACATTCCTGTGAATTGGTAGGGTTTTGAAATGATTTAGGGAGTTTTGTGGGACTTCTCTGGAATTTTGTGTGTTTTTTCTGGAATTGTGTGGGATTCTGAGGAGACTTGAAGAATTTTGAGGAATTTGTTTTAGATTTTGTGGGAATTTGTGGAGATTCTGTGGGATTTTACTGGAATTTGGTGGGCCTTTTCAAGGTCTTTGTGTGGTTTTGAGGAGACTTGAAGAATTTTGAGGAATTTTTCTTAGATTTTGTGGAAACTTGTGGAGGCTTTGTGTGATTTTTGTGTGATTTTGTGGGATATTGAGGCGATTTAGGGATCTTGAGGGATTTTTCATGTATTCTGTGGGAATTTGTGGAGATTTGGTGGGATTTTTGTGGATTTTGGCCGCGTTTTGAGAAGATTTAGGGAATTTTGTGGGATTTTTCCTGGAATTGTGTTGGATACTGGGGAGATTTTGTGGGATGTTTGTGGAACTTTGAGGGACTCTTCTGGAATTTTGTGAGATTCTGTAGAGAACGGACGAATTATCAGGGATTTTTCCTGTATTCTGTGGGAATCTGTGGAGATTTGGTGGGATTTTTGTGGATTTTGGCCGTGTTTTGAGAAGATTTAGGGAATTTTGTGTGATTTTTCTGGGATTTTGTTGGGTATTGAGGACATTTTGTGGGATGTTTGTGGAATTTGGTGGGGCTTTTCAAGAATTTTGTGGTATTTTGAAAAGATTTAGGGAATTTTGTGGTGTTTTTTCTTGAATTTTGTGGGAAACTGTGCTGATTTTATGGGGCGTTTCTGGAATTTGGTCGAGTTTTCAGAAGATTTAGGGATTTTTGTGAGATTTTTGTGGGATGTTCTGGGAATTGGTGGAGATTTTGTGGGACATTCCTGTGAATTGGTAGGGTTTTGAAATGATTTAGGGAGTTTTGTGGGACTTCTCTGGAATTTTGTGTGTTTTTTCTGGAATTGTGTGGGATTCTGAGGAGACTTGAAGAATTTTGAGGAATTTGTTTTAGATTTTGTGGGAATTTGTGGAGATTCTGTGGGATTTTACTGGAATTTGGTGGGCCTTTTCAAGGTCTTTGTGTGGTTTTGAGGAGACTTGAAGAATTTTGAGGAATTTTTCTTAGATTTTGTGGAAACTTGTGGAGGCTTTGTGTGATTTTTGTGGGATTTTGTGGGATATTGAGGCGATTTAGGGATCTTGAGGGATTTTTCATGTATTCTGTGGGAATTTGTGGAGATTTGGTGGGATATTTTTCTAGAATTTGGTCGTGTTTTGAGAAGATTTAGGGAATTTTGTGGGATTTTTCCTGGAATTGTGTTGGATACTGGGGAGATTTTGTGGGATGTTTTTGGAACTTTGAGGGACTCTTCTGGAATTTGGTGAGATTCTGTAGAGAACTGACGAATTATCAGGGATTTTTCATGTATTCTGTGGGAATCTGTGGAGATTTGGTGGGATTTTTGTGGATTTTGGCCGTGTTTTGAGAAGATTTAGGGAATTTTGTGTGATTTTTCTGGGATTTTGTTGGGTATTGAGGACATTTTGTGGGATGTTTGTGGAATTTGGTGGGGCTTTTCAAGAATTTTGTGGTATTTTGAAAAGATTTAGGGAATTTTGTGGTGTTTTTTCTTGAATTTTGTGGGAAACTGTGCTGATTTTATGGGGCGTTTCTGGAATTTGGTCGAGTTTTCAGAAGATTTAGGGATTTTTGTGAGATTTTTGTGGGATGTTCTGGGAATTGGTGGAGATTTTGTGGGACATTCCTGTGAATTGGTAGGGTTTTGAAATGATTTAGGGAGTTTTGTGGGACTTCTCTGGAATTTTGTGTGTTTTTTCTGGAATTGTGTGGGATTCTGAGGAGACTTGAAAAATTTTGAGGAATTTGTTTTAGATTTTGTGGAAACTTGTGGAGGCTTTGTGTGATTTTTGTGTGATTTTGTGGGATATTGAGGCGATTTAGGGATCTTGAGGGATTTTTCATATATTGTGTGGGAATTTGTGGAGATTTGGTGGGATATTTTTCTAGAATTTGGTCGTGTTTTGAGAAGATTTAGGGAATTTGGTGGGATTTTTCCTGGAATTGTGTTGGATACTGGGGAGATTTTGTGGGATGTTTGTGGAACTTCGAGGGACTTTTCTTTAATTTGGTGAGATTCTGTAGAGAACTGACGAATTATCAGGGATTTTTCATGTATTCTGTGGGAATCTGTGGAGATTTGGTGGGATTTTTGTGGATTTTGGCCGTGTTTTGAGAAGATTTAGGGAATTTTGTGTGATTTTTCTGGGATTTTGTTGGGTATTGAGGACATTTTGTGGGATGTTTGTGGAATTTGGTGGGGCTTTTCAAGAATTTTGTGGTATTTTGAAAAGATTTAGGGAATTTTGTGGTGTTTTTTCTTGAATTTTGTGGGAAACTGTGCTGATTTTATGGGGCGTTTCTGGAATTTGGTCGAGTTTTCAGAAGATTTAGGGATTTTTGTGAGATTTTTGTGGGATGTTCTGGGAATTGGTGGAGATTTTGTGGGACATTCCTGTGAATTGGTAGGGTTTTGAAATGATTTAGGGAGTTTTGTGGGACTTCTCTGGAATTTTGTGGGTTTTTTCTGGAATTGTGTGGGATTCTGAGGAGACTTGAAGAATTTTGAGGAATTTGTTTTAGATTTTGTGGGAATTTGTGGAGATTCTGTGGGATTTTACTGGAATTTGGTGGGCCTTTTCAAGGTCTTTGTGTGGTTTTGAGGAGACTTGAAGAATTTTGAGGAATTTTTCTTAGATTTTGTGGAAACTTGTGGAGGTTTTGTGTGATTTTTGTGTGATTTTGTGGGATATTGAGGCGATTTAGGGATCTTGAGGGATTTTTCATGTATTCTGTGGGAATTTGTGGAGATTTGGTGGGATATTTTCCTAGAATTTGGTCGTGTTTTGAGAAGATTTAGGGAATTTTGTGGGATTTTTCCTGGAATTTTGTTGGATACTGGGGAGATTTTGTGGGATGTTTGTGGAACTTTGAGGGACTCTTCTGGAATTTGGTGAGATTCTGTAGAGAACTGACGAATTATCAGGGATTTTTCCTGTATTCTGTGGGAATCTGTGGAGATTTGGTGGGATTTTTGTGGATTTTGGCCGTGTTTTGAGAAGATTTAGGGAATTTTGTGTGATTTTTCTGGGATTTTGTTGGGTATTGAGGACATTTTGTGGGATGTTTCTGGAATTTGGTGGGGCTTTTCAAGAATTTTGTGGTATTTTTTTGAAAAGATTTAGGGAATTTTGTGGTGTTTTTTCTTGAATTTTGTGGGAAACTGTGCTGATTTTATGGGGCGTTTCTGGAATTTGGTCGAGTTTTCAGAAGATTTAGGGATTTTTGTGAGATTTTTGTGGGATGTTCTGGGAATTGGTGGAGATTTTGTGGGACATTCCTGTGAATTGGTAGGGTTTTGAAATGATTTAGGGAGTTTTGTGGGACTTCTCTGGAATTTTGTGGGTTTTTTCTGGAATTGTGTGGGATTCTGAGGAGACTTGAAGAATTTTGAGGAATTTGTTTTAGATTTTGTGGGAATTTGTGGAGATTCTGTGGGATTTTACTGGAATTTGGTGGGCCTTTTCAAGGTCTTTGTGTGGTTTTGAGGAGACTTGAAGAATTTTGAGGAATTTTTCTTAGATTTTGTGGAAACTTGTGGAGGCTTTGTGTGATTTTTGTGGGATTTTGTGGGATATTGAGGCGATTTAGGGATCTTGAGGGATTTTTCATGTATTCTGTGGGAATTTGTGGAGATTTGGTGGGATATTTTTCTAGAATTTGGTCGTGTTTTGAGAAGATTTAGGGAATTTTGTGGGATTTTTCCTGGAATTGTGTTGGATACTGGGGAGATTTTGTGGGATGTTTTTGGAACTTTGAGGGACTCTTCTGGAATTTGGTGAGATTCTGTAGAGAACTGACGAATTATCAGGGATTTTTCATGTATTCTGTGGGAATCTGTGGAGATTTGGTGGGATTTTTGTGGATTTTGGCCGTGTTTTGAGAAGATTTAGGGAATTTTGTGTGATTTTTCTGGGATTTTGTTGGGTATTGAGGACATTTTGTGGGATGTTTGTGGAATTTGGTGGGGCTTTTCAAGAATTTTGTGGTATTTTGAAAAGATTTAGGGAATTTTGTGGTGTTTTTTCTTGAATTTTGTGGGAAACTGTGCTGATTTTATGGGGCGTTTCTGGAATTTGGTCGAGTTTTCAGAAGATTTAGGGATTTTTGTGAGATTTTTGTGGGATGTTCTGGGAATTGGTGGAGATTTTGTGGGACATTCCTGTGAATTGGTAGGGTTTTGAAATGATTTAGGGAGTTTTGTGGGACTTCTCTGGAATTTTGTGTGTTTTTTCTGGAATTGTGTGGGATTCTGAGGAGACTTGAAGAATTTTGAGGAATTTGTTTTAGATTTTGTGGAAACTTGTGGAGGCTTTGTGTGATTTTTGTGTGATTTTGTGGGATATTGAGGCGATTTAGGGATCTTGAGGGATTTTTCATATATTGTGTGGGAATTTGTGGAGATTTGGTGGGATATTTTTCTAGAATTTGGTCGTGTTTTGAGAAGATTTAGGGAATTTGGTGGGATTTTTCCTGGAATTGTGTTGGATACTGGGGAGATTTTGTGGGATGTTTGTGGAACTTCGAGGGACTTTTCTTTAATTTGGTGAGATTCTGTAGAGAACTGACGAATTATCAGGGATTTTTCATGTATTCTGTGGGAATTTGTGGAGATTTGGTGGGATTTTTGTGGATTTTGGCCGTGTTTTGAGAAGATTTAGGGAATTTTGTGTGATTTTTCTGGGATTTTGTTGGGTATTGAGGACATTTTGTGGGATGTTTGTGGAATTTGGTGGGGCTTTTCAAGAATTTTGTGGTATTTTTTTGAAAAGATTTAGGGAATTTTGTGGTGTTTTTTCTTGAATTTTGTGGGAAACTGTGCTGATTTTATGGGGCGTTTCTGGAATTTGGTCGAGTTTTCAGAAGATTTAGGGATTTTTGTGAGATTTTTGTGGGATGTTCTGGGAATTGGTGGAGATTTTGTGGGACATTCCTGTGAATTGGTAGGGTTTTGAAATGATTTAGGGAGTTTTGTGGGACTTCTCTGGAATTTTGTAGTTTTTTTCTGGAATTGTGTGGGATTCTGAGGAGACTTGAAGAATTTTGAGGAATTTGTTTTAGATTTTGTGGGAATTTGTGGAGATTCTGTGGGATTTTACTGGAATTTGGTGGGCCTTTTCAAGGTCTTTGTGTGGTTTTGAGGAGACTTGAAGAATTTTGAGGAATTTTTCTTAGATTTTGTGGAAACTTGTGGAGGCTTTGTGTGATTTTTGTGTGATTTTGTGGGATATTGAGGCGATTTAGGGATCTTGAGGGATTTTTCATGTATTCTGTGGGAATTTGTGGAGATTTGGTGGGATTTTTGTGGATTTTGGCCGCGTTTTGAGAAGATTTAGGGAATTTTGTGGGATTTTTCCTGGAATTGTGTTGGATACTGGGGAGATTTTGTGGGATGTTTGTGGAACTTTGAGGGACTCTTCTGGAATTTTGTGAGATTCTGTAGAGAACGGACGAATTATCAGGGATTTTTCCTGTATTCTGTGGGAATTTGTGGAGATTTGGTGGGATTTTTGTGGATTTTGGCCGTGTTTTGAGAAGATTTAGGGAATTTTGTGTGATTTTTCTGGGATTTTGTTGGGTATTGAGGACATTTTGTGGGATGTTTGTGGAATTTGGTGGGGCTTTTCAAGAATTTTGTGGTATTTTGAAAAGATTTAGGGAATTTTGTGGTGTTTTTTCTTGAATTTTGTGGGAAACTGTGCTGATTTTATGGGGCGTTTCTGGAATTTGGTCGAGTTTTCAGAAGATTTAGGGATTTTTGTGAGATTTTTGTGGGATGTTCTGGGAATTGGTGGAGATTTTGTGGGACATTCCTGTGAATTGGTAGGGTTTTGAAATGATTTAGGGAGTTTTGTGGGACTTCTCTGGAATTTTGTGTGTTTTTTCTGGAATTGTGTGGGATTCTGAGGAGACTTGAAAAATTTTGAGGAATTTGTTTTAGATTTTGTGGGAATTTGTGGAGCTTCTGTGGGATTTTACTGGAATTTGGTGGTCTTTTTCAAGGTCTTTGTGTGGTTTTGAGGAGACTTGAAGAATTTTGAGGAATTTTTCTTAGATTTTGTGGAAACTTGTGGAGGTTTTGTGTGATTTTTGTGTGATTTTGTGGGATATTGAGGCGATTTAGGGATCTTGAGGGATTTTTCATGTATTCTGTGGGAATTTGTGGAGATTTGGTGGGATATTTTTCTAGAATTTGGTCGTGTTTTGAGAAGATTTAGGGAATTTTGTGGGATTTTTCCTGGAATTGTGTTGGATACTGGGGAGATTTTGTGGGATGTTTGTGGAACTTTGAGGGACTCTTCTGGAATTTTGTGAGATTCTGTAGAGAACGGACGAATTATCAGGGATTTTTCCTGTATTCTGTGGGAATCTGTGGAGATTTGGTGGGATTTTTGTGGATTTTGGCCGTGTTTTGAGAAGATTTAGGGAATTTTGTGTGATTTTTCTGGGATTTTGTTGGGTATTGAGGACATTTTGTGGGATGTTTGTGGAATTTGGTGGGGCTTTTCAAGAATTTTGTGGTATTTTGAAAAGATTTAGGGAATTCTGTGGTGTTTTTTCTTGAATTTTGTGGGAAACTGTGCTGATTTTATGGGGCGTTTCTGGAATTTGGTCGAGTTTTCAGAAGATTTAGGGATTTTTGTGAGATTTTTGTGGGATGTTCTGGGAATTGGTGGAGATTTTGTGGGACATTCCTGTGAATTGGTAGGGTTTTGAAATGATTTAGGGAGTTTTGTGGGACTTCTCTGGAATTTTGTGTGTTTTTTCTGGAATTGTGTGGGATTCTGAGGAGACTTGAAGAATTTTGAGGAATTTGTTTTAGATTTTGTGGGAATTTGTGGAGCTTCTGTGGGATTTTACTGGAATTTGGTGGGCCTTTTCAAGGACTTTGTGTGGTTTTGAAAAGACTTGAAGAATTTTGAGGATTTTTTTTTATATTTTGTCTAAACTTGTGGAGGCTTTGTGTGATTTTTGTGTGATTTTGTGGGATATTGAGGCGATTTAGGGATCTTGAGGGATTTTTCATGTATTCTGTGGGAATTTGTGGAGATTTGGTGGGATTTTTGTGGATTTTGGCCGCGTTTTGAGAAGATTTAGGGAATTTTGTGGGATTTTTCCTGTAATTGTGTTGGATACTGGGGAGATTTTGTGGGATGTTTGTGGAACTTTGAGGGTCTCTTCTGGAATTTTGTGAGATTCTGTAGAGAACTGAAGAATTATCAGGGATTTTTCCTGTATTCTGTGGGAATCTGTGGAGATTTGGTGGGATTTTTGTGGATTTTGGCCGTGTTTTGAGAAGATTTAGGGAATTTTGTGTGATTTTTCTGGGATTTTGTTGGGTATTGAGGACATTTTGTGGGATGTTTGTGGAATTTGGTGGGGCTTTTCAAGAATTTTGTGGTATTTTGAAAAGATTTAGGGAATTTTGTGGTGTTTTTTCTTGAATTTTGTGGGAAACTGTGCTGATTTTATGGGGCGTTTCTGGAATTTGGTCGAGTTTTCAGAAGATTTAGGGATTTTTGTGAGATTTTTGTGGGATGTTCTGGGAATTGGTGGAGATTTTGTGGGACATTCCTGTGAATTGGTAGGGTTTTGAAATGATTTAGGGAGTTTTGTGGGACTTCTCTGGAATTTTGTGTGTTTTTTCTGGAATTGTGTGGGATTCTGAGGAGACTTGAAGAATTTTGAGGAATTTGTTTTAGATTTTGTGGGAATTTGTGGAGATTCTGTGGGATTTTACTGGAATTTGGTGGGCCTTTTCAAGGTCTTTGTGTGGTTTTGAGGAGACTTGAAGAATTTTGAGGAATTTTTCTTAGATTTTGTGGAAACTTGTGGAGGTTTTGTGTGATTTTTGTGTGATTTTGTGGGATATTGAGGCGATTTAGGGATCTTGAGGGATTTTTCATGTATTCTGTGGGAATTTGTGGAGATTTGGTGGGATATTTTCCTAGAATTTGGTCGTGTTTTGAGAAGATTTAGGGAATTTTGTGGGATTTTTCCTGGAATTTTGTTGGATACTGGGGAGATTTTGTGGGATGTTTGTGGAACTTCGAGGGACTTTTCTGGAATTTGGTGAGATTCTGTAGAGAACTGAAGAATTATCAGGGATTTTTCCTGTATTCTGTGGGAATTTGTGGAGATTTGGTGGGATTTTTTTTTTGTGGATTTTGGCCGTGTTTTGAGAAGATTTAGGGAATTTTGTGTGATTTTTCTGGGATTTTGTTGGGTATTGAGGACATTTTGTGGGATGTTTCTGGAATTTGGTGGGGCTTTTCAAGAATTTTGTGGTATTTTGAAAAGATTTAGGGAATTTTGTGGTGTTTTTTCTTGAATTTTGTGGGAAACTGTGCTGATTTTATGGGGCGTTTCTGGAATTTGGTCGAGTTTTCAGAAGATTTATGGATTTTTGTGAGATTTTTGTGGGATGTTCTGGGAATTGGTGGAGATTTTGTGGGACATTCCTGTGAATTGGTAGGGTTTTGAAATGATTTAGGGAGTTTTGTGGGACTTCTCTGGAATTTTGTGTGTTTTTTCTGGAATTGTGTGGGATTCTGAGGAGACTTGAAAAATTTTGAGGAATTTGTTTTAGATTTTGTGGGAATTTGTGGAGCTTCTGTGGGATTTTACTGGAATTTGGTGGTCTTTTTCAAGGTCTTTGTGTGGTTTTGAGGAGACTTGAAGAATTTTGAGGAATTTTTCTTAGATTTTGTGGAAACTTGTGGAGGTTTTGTGTGATTTTTGTGTGATTTTGTGGGATATTGAGGCGATTTAGGGATCTTGAGGGATTTTTCATGTATTCTGTGGGAATTTGTGGAGATTTGGTGGGATATTTTTCTAGAATTTGGTCGTGTTTCGAGAAGATTTAGGGAATTTTGTGGGATTTTTCCTGGAATTGTGTTGGATACTGGGGAGATTTTGTGGGATGTTTGTGGAACTTTGAGGGACTCTTCTGGAATTTTGTGAGATTCTGTAGAGAACGGACGAATTATCAGGGATTTTTCCTGTATTCTGTGGGAATTTGTGGAGATTTGGTGGGATTTTTGTGGATTTTGGCCGTGTTTTGAGAAGATTTAGGGAATTTTGTGTGATTTTTCTGGGATTTTGTTGGGTATTGAGGACATTTTGTGGGATGTTTGTGGAATTTGGTGGGGCTTTTCAAGAATTTTGTGGTATTTTTTTGAAAAGATTTAGGGAATTTTGTGGTGTTTTTTCTTGAATTTTGTGGGAAACTGTGCTGATTTTATGGGGCGTTTCTGGAATTTGGTCGAGTTTTCAGAAGATTTAGGGATTTTTGTGAGATTTTTGTGGGATGTTCTGGGAATTGGTGGAGATTTTGTGGGACATTCCTGTGAATTGGTAGGGTTTTGAAATGATTTAGGGAGTTTTGTGGGACTTCTCTGGAATTTTGTGTGTTTTTTCTGGAATTGTGTGGGATTCTGAGGAGACTTGAAGAATTTTGAGGAATTTGTTTTAGATTTTGTGGGAATTTGTGGAGCTTCTGTGGGATTTTACTGGAATTTGGTGGGCCTTTTCAAGGACTTTGTGTGGTTTTGAAAAGACTTGAAGGATTTTGAGGATTTTTTTTTATATTTTGTCTAAACTTGTGGAGGTTTTGTGTGATTTTTGTGGGATTTTGTGGGATATTGAGGCGATTTAGGGATCTTGAGGGATTTTTCTTGTATTCTGTGGGAATTTTTGGAGATTTAGTGGGATATTTTTCTAGAATTTGGTCGTGTTTTGAGAAGATTTAGGGAATTTTGTGGGATTTTTCCTGGAATTTTGTTGGATATTGAGGAGATTTTGTGGGATGTTTGTGGAACTTTGAGGGACTCTTCTGGAATTTGGTGAGATTCAGTAGAGAACTGAAGAACTATCAGGGATTTTTCCTGTATTCTGTGGGAATTTGTGGAGATTTGGTGGGATTATTGTGGATTTTGGCCGTGTTTTGAGAAGATTTAGGGAATTTTGTGTGATTTTTCTGGGATTTTGTTGGGTATTGAGGACATTTTGTGGGATGTTTCTGGAATTTGGTGGGGCTTTTCAAGAATTTTGTGGTATTTTGAAAAGATTTAGGGAATTTTGTGGTGTTTTTTCTTGAATTTTGTGGGAAACTGTGCTGATTTTATGGGGCGTTTCTGGAATTTGGTCGAGTTTTCAGAAGATTTAGGGATTTTTGTGAGATTTTTGTGGGATGTTCTGGGAATTGGCGGAGATTTTGTGGGACATTCCTGTGAATTGGTAGGGTTTTGAAATGATTTAGGGAGTTTTGTGGGACTTCTCTGGAATTTTGTGTGTTTTTTCTGGAATTGTGTGGGATTCTGAGGAGACTTGAAGAATTTTGAGGAATTTGTTTTAGATTTTGTGGGAATTTGTGGAGCTTCTGTGGGATTTTACTGGAATTTGGTGGGCCTTTTCAAGGACTTTGTGTGGTTTTGAAAAGACTTGAAGGATTTTGAGGATTTTTTTTTATATTTTGTCTCAACTTGTGGAGGTTTTGTGTGATTTTTGTGGGATTTTGTGGGATATTGAGGCGATTTAGGGATCTTGAGGGATTTTTCTTGTATTCTGTGGGAATTTGTGGAGATTTAGTGGGATATTTTTCTAGAATTTGGTCGTGTTTTGAGAAGATTTAGGGAATTTTGTGGGATTTTTCCTGGAATTTTGTTGGATATTGAGGAGATTTTGTGGGATGTTTGTGGAACTTTGAGGGACTCTTCTGGAATTTGGTGAGATTCTGTAGAGAACTGAAGAACTATCAGGGATTTTTCATGTATTCTGTGGGAATTTGTGGAGATTTGGTGGGATTATTGTGGATTTTGGTCGTGTTTTGAGAAGATTTAGGGAATTTTGTGTGATTTTTCTGGGATTTTGTTGGGTATTGAGGACATTTTGTGGGATGTTTGTGGAATTTGGTGGGGCTTTTCAAGAATTTTGTGGTATTTTGAAAAGATTTAGGGAATTTTGTGGTGTTTTTTCTTGAATTTTGTGGGAAACTGTGCTGATTTTATGGGGCGTTTCTGGAATTTGGTCGAGTTTTCAGAAGATTTAGGGATTTTTGTGAGATTTTTGTGGGATGTTCTGGGAATTGGCGGAGATTTTGTGGGACATTCCTGTGAATTGGTAGGGTTTTGAAATGATTTAGGGAGTTTTGTGGGACTTCTCTGGAATTTTGTGTGTTTTTTCTGGAATTGTGTGGGATTCTGAGGAGACTTGAAGAATTTTGAGGAATTTGTTTTAGATTTTGTGGGAATTTGTGGAGATTCTGTGGGATTTTACTGGAATTTGGTGGGCCTTTTCAAGGTCTTTGTGTGGTTTTGAGGAGACTTGAAGAATTTTGAGGAATTTTTCTTAGATTTTGTGGAAACTTGTGGAGGCTTTGTGTGATTTTTGTGTGATTTTGTGGGATATTGAGGCGATTTAGGGATCTTGAGGGATTTTTCATGTATTCTGTGGGAATTTGTGGAGATTTGGTGGGATTTTTGTGGATTTTGGCCGCGTTTTGAGAAGATTTAGGGAATTTTGTGGGATTTTTCCTGGAATTGTGTTGGATACTGGGGAGATTTTGTGGGATGTTTGTGGAACTTTGAGGGACTCTTCTGGAATTTTGTGAGATTCTGTAGAGAACGGACGAATTATCAGGGATTTTTCCTGTATTCTGTGGGAATCTGTGGAGATTTGGTGGGATTTTTGTGGATTTTGGCCGTGTTTTGAGAAGATTTAGGGAATTTTGTGTGATTTTTCTGGGATTTTGTTGGGTATTGAGGACATTTTGTGGGATGTTTGTGGAATTTGGTGGGGCTTTTCAAGAATTTTGTGGTATTTTGAAAAGATTTAGGGAATTTTGTGGTGTTTTTTCTTGAATTTTGTGGGAAACTGTGCTGATTTTATGGGGCGTTTCTGGAATTTGGTCGAGTTTTCAGAAGATTTAGGGATTTTTGTGAGATTTTTGTGGGATGTTCTGGGAATTGGTGGAGATTTTGTGGGACATTCCTGTGAATTGGTAGGGGTTTGAAATGATTTAGGGAGTTTTGTGGGACTTCTCTGGAATTTTGTGTGTTTTTTCTGGAATTGTGTGGGATTCTGAGGAGACTTGAAGAATTTTGAGGAATTTGTTTTAGATTTTGTGGGAATTTGTGGAGCTTCTGTGGGATTTTACTGGAATTTGGTGGGCCTTTTCAAGGTCTTTGTGTGGTTTTGAGGAGACTTGAAGAATTTTGAGGAATTTTTCTTAGATTTTGTGGAAACTTGTGGAGGTTTTGTGTGATTTTTGTGTGATTTTGTGGGATATTGAGGCGATTTAGGGATCTTGAGGGATTTTTCATGTATTCTGTGGGAATTTGTGGAGATTTGGTGGGATATTTTCCTAGAATTTGGTCGTGTTTTGAGAAGATTTAGGGAATTTTGTGGGATTTTTCCTGGAATTTTGTTGGATACTGGGGAGATTTTGTGGGATGTTTGTGGAACTTCGAGGGACTTTTCTGGAATTTGGTGAGATTCTGTAGAGAACTGAAGAATTATCAGGGATTTTTCCTGTATTCTGTGGGAATTTGTGGAGATTTGGTGGGATTTTTTTTTTGTGGATTTTGGCCGTGTTTTGAGAAGATTTAGGGAATTTTGTGTGATTTTTCTGGGATTTTGTTGGGTATTGAGGACATTTTGTGGGATGTTTCTGGAATTTGGTGGGGCTTTTCAAGAATTTTGTGGTATTTTGAAAAGATTTAGGGAATTTTGTGGTGTTTTTTCTTGAATTTTGTGGGAAACTGTGCTGATTTTATGGGGCGTTTCTGGAATTTGGTCGAGTTTTCAGAAGATTTATGGATTTTTGTGAGATTTTTGTGGGATGTTCTGGGAATTGGTGGAGATTTTGTGGGACATTCCTGTGAATTGGTAGGGTTTTGAAATGATTTAGGGAGTTTTGTGGGACTTCTCTGGAATTTTGTGTGTTTTTTCTGGAATTGTGTGGGATTCTGAGGAGACTTGAAAAATTTTGAGGAATTTGTTTTAGATTTTGTGGGAATTTGTGGAGCTTCTGTGGGATTTTACTGGAATTTGGTGGTCTTTTTCAAAGTCTTTGTGTGGTTTTGAGGAGACTTGAAGAATTTTGAGGAATTTTTCTTAGATTTTGTGGAAACTTGTGGAGGTTTTGTGTGATTTTTGTGTGATTTTGTGGGATATTGAGGCGATTTAGGGATCTTGAGGGATTTTTCATGTATTCTGTGGGAATTTGTGGAGATTTGGTGGGATATTTTCCTAGAATTTGGTCGTGTTTTGAGAAGATTTAGGGAATTTTGTGGGATTTTTCCTGGAATTTTGTTGGATACTGGGGAGATTTTGTGGGATGTTTGTGGAACTTCGAGGGACTTTTCTGGAATTTGGTGAGATTCTGTAGAGAACTGAAGAATTATCAGGGATTTTTCCTGTATTCTGTGGGAATTATTGGAGATTTGGTGGGATTTTTTTTTTGTGGATTTTGGCCGTGTTTTGAGAAGATTTAGGGAATTTTGTGTGATTTTTCTGGGATTTTGTTGGGTATTGAGGACATTTTGTGGGATGTTTCTGGAATTTGGTGGGGCTTTTCAAGAATTTTGTGGTATTTTGAAAAGATTTAGGGAATTTTGTGGTGTTTTTTCTTGAATTTTGTGGGAAACTGTGCTGATTTTATGGGGCGTTTCTGGAATTTGGTCGAGTTTTCAGAAGATTTATGGATTTTTGTGAGATTTTTGTGGGATGTTCTGGGAATTGGTGGAGATTTTGTGGGACATTCCTGTGAATTGGTAGGGTTTTGAAATGATTTAGGGAGTTTTGTGGGACTTCTCTGGAATTTTGTGTGTTTTTTCTGGAATTGTGTGGGATTCTGAGGAGACTTGAAAAATTTTGAGGAATTTGTTTTAGATTTTGTGGGAATTTGTGGAGCTTCTGTGGGATTTTACTGGAATTTGGTGGTCTTTTTCAAGGTCTTTGTGTGGTTTTGAGGAGACTTGAAGAATTTTGAGGAATTTTTCTTAGATTTTGTGGAAACTTGTGGAGGTTTTGTGTGATTTTTGTGTGATTTTGTGGGATATTGAGGCGATTTAGGGATCTTGAGGGATTTTTCATGTATTCTGTGGGAATTTGTGGAGATTTGGTGGGATATTTTTCTAGAATTTGGTCGTGTTTCGAGAAGATTTAGGGAATTTTGTGGGATTTTTCCTGGAATTGTGTTGGATACTGGGGAGATTTTGTGGGATGTTTGTGGAACTTTGAGGGACTCTTCTGGAATTTTGTGAGATTCTGTAGAGAACGGACGAATTATCAGGGATTTTTCCTGTATTCTGTGGGAATTTGTGGAGATTTGGTGGGATTTTTGTGGATTTTGGCCGTGTTTTGAGAAGATGTAGGGAATTTTGTGTGATTTTTCTGGGATTTTGTTGGGTATTGAGGACATTTTGTGGGATGTTTGTGGAATTTGGTGGGGCTTTTCAAGAATTTTGTGGTATTTTGAAAAGATTTAGGGAATTTTGTGGTGTTTTTTCTTGAATTTTGTGGGAAACTGTGCTGATTTTATGGGGCGTTTCTGGAATTTGGTCGAGTTTTCAGAAGATTTAGGGATTTTTGTGAGATTTTTGTGGGATGTTCTGGGAATTGGTGGAGATTTTGTGGGACATTCCTGTGAATTGGTAGGGTTTTGAAATGATTTAGGGAGTTTTGTGGGACTTCTCTGGAATTTTGTGTGTTTTTTCTGGAATTGTGTGGGATTCTGAGGAGACTTGAAGAATTTTGAGGAATTTGTTTTAGATTTTGTGGGAATTTGTGGAGCTTCTGTGGGATTTTACTGGAACTTGGTGGGCCTTTTCAAGGACTTTGTGTGGTTTTGAAAAGACTTGAAGGATTTTGAGGATTTTTTTTTATATTTTGTCTAAACTTGTGGAGGTTTTGTGTGATTTTTGTGGGATTTTGTGGGATATTGAGGCGATTTAGGGATCTTGAGGGATTTTTCTTGTATTCTGTGGGAATTTGTGGAGATTTAGTGGGATATTTTTCTAGAATTTGGTCGTGTTTTGAGAAGATTTAGGGAATTTTGTGGGATTTTTCCTGGAATTTTGTTGGATATTGAGGAGATTTTGTGGGATGTTTGTGGAACTTTGAGGGACTCTTCTGGAATTTGGTGAGATTCTGTAGAGAACTGAAGAACTATCAGGGATTTTTCATGTATTCTGTGGGAATTTGTGGAGATTTGGTGGGATTATTGTGGATTTTGGCCGTGTTTTGAGAAGATTTAGGGAATTTTGTGTGATTTTTCTGGGATTTTGTTGGGTATTGAGGACATTTTGTGGGATGTTTCTGGAATTTGGTGGGGCTTTTCAAGAATTTTGTGGTATTTTGAAAAGATTTAGGGAATTTTGTGGTGTTTTTTCTTGAATTTTGTGGGAAACTGTGCTGATTTTATGGGGCGTTTCTGGAATTTGGTCGAGTTTTCAGAAGATTTAGGGATTTTTGTGAGATTTTTGTGGGATGTTCTGGGAATTGGCGGAGATTTTGTGGGACATTCCTGTGAATTGGTAGGGTTTTGAAATGATTTAGGGAGTTTTGTGGGACTTCTCTGGAATTTTGTGTGTTTTTTCTGGAATTGTGTGGGATTCTGAGGAGACTTGAAGAATTTTGAGGAATTTGTTTTAGATTTTGTGGGAATTTGTGGAGATTCTGTGGGATTTTACTGGAATTTGGTGGGCCTTTTCAAGGTCTTTGTGTGGTTTTGAGGAGACTTGAAGAATTTTGAGGAATTTTTCTTAGATTTTGTGGAAACTTGTGGAGGCTTTGTGGGATTTTTGTGTGATTTTGTGGGATATTGAGGCGATTTAGGGATCTTGAGGGATTTTTCATGTATTCTGTGGGAATTTGTGGAGATTTGGTGGGATTTTTGTGGATTTTGGCCGTGTTTTGAGAAGATTTAGGGAATTTTGTGGGATTTTTCCTGGAATTGTGTTGGATACTGGGGAGATTTTGTGGGATGTTTGTGGAACTTTGAGGGACTCTTCTGGAATTTTGTGAGATTCTGTAGAGAACGGACGAATTATCAGGGATTTTTCCTGTATTCTGTGGGAATCTGTGGAGATTTGGTGGGATTTTTGTGGATTTTGGCCGTGTTTTGAGAAGATTTAGGGAATTTTGTGTGATTTTTCTGGGATTTTGTTGGGTATTGAGGACATTTTGTGGGATGTTTGTGGAATTTGGTGGGGCTTTTCAAGAATTTTGTGGTATTTTGAAAAGATTTAAGGAATTTTGTGGTGTTTTTTCTTGAATTTTGTGGGAAACTGTGCTGATTTTATGGGGCGTTTCTGGAATTTGGTCGAGTTTTCAGAAGATTTAGGGATTTTTGTGAGATTTTTGTGGGATGTTCTGGGAATTGGTGGAGATTTTGTGGGACATTCCTGTGAATTGGTAGGGTTTTGAAATGATTTAGGGAGTTTTGTGGGACTTCTCTGGAATTTTGTGTGTTTTTTCTGGAATTGTGTGGGATTCTGAGGAGACTTGAAGAATTTTGAGGAATTTGTTTTAGATTTTGTGGGAATTTGTGGAGATTCTGTGGGATTTTACTGGAATTTGGTGGGCCTTTTCAAGGTCTTTGTGTGGTTTTGAGGAGACTTGAAGAATTTTGAGGAATTTTTCTTATATTTTGTGGAAACTTGTGGAGGTTTTGTGTGATTTTTGTGTGATTTTGTGGGATATTGAGGCGATTTAGGGATCTTGAGGGATTTTTCATGTATTCTGTGGGAATTTGTGGAGATTTGGTGGGATATTTTCCTAGAATTTGGTCGTGTTTTGAGAAGATTTAGGGAATTTTGTGGGATTTTTCCTGGAATTTTGTTGGATACTGGGGAGATTTTGTGGGATGTTTTTGGAACTTCGAGGGACTTTTCTGGAATTTGGTGAGATTCTGTAGAGAACTGAAGAATTATCAGGGATTTTTCATGTATTCTGTGGGAATTTGTGGAGATTTGGTGGGATTTTTTTTTGTGGATTTTGGCCGTGTTTTGAGAAGATTTAGGGAATTTTGTGTGATTTTTCTGGGATTTTGTTGGGTATTGAGGACATTTTGTGGGATGTTTCTGGAATTTGGTGGGGCTTTTCAAGAATTTTGTGGTATTTTGAAAAGATTTAGGGAATTTTGTGATGTTTTTTCTTGAATTTTGTGGGAAACTGTGCTGATTTTATGGGGCGTTTCTGGAATTTGGTCGAGTTTTCAGAAGATTTATGGATTTTTGTGAGATTTTTGTGGGATGTTCTGGGAATTGGTGGAGATTTTGTGGGACATTCCTGTGAATTGGTAGGGTTTTGAAATGATTTAGGGAGTTTTGTGGGACTTCTCTGGAATTTTGTGTGTTTTTTCTGGAATTGTGTGGGATTCTGAGGAGACTTGAAGAATTTTGAGGAATTTGTTTTAGATTTTGTGGGAATTTGTGGAGATTCTGTAGGGTTTTTATTGGAATTTGGTGGGCATTTTCAAGGTCTTTGTGTGGTTTTGAGGAGACTTGAAGAATTTTGAGGAATTTTTCTTAGATTTTGTGGAAACTTGTGGAGGCTTTGTGTGATTTTTGTGTGATTTTGTGGGATATTGAGGCGATTTAGGGATCTTGAGGGATTTTTCATGTATTCTGTGGGAATTTGTGGAGATTTGGTGGGATATTTTTCTAGAATTTGGTCGTGTTTTGAGAAGATTTAGGGAATTTTGTGGGATTTTTCCTGGAATTGTGTTGGATACTGGGGAGATTTTGTGGGATGTTTGTGGAACTTTGAGGGACTCTTCTGGAATTTGGTGAGATTCTGTAGAGAACTGACGAATTATCAGGGATTTTTCCTGTATTCTGTGGGAATCTGTGGAGATTTGGTGGGATTTTTGTGGATTTTGGCCGTGTTTTGAGAAGATTTAGGGAATTTTGTGTGATTTTTCTGGGATTTTGTTGGGTATTGAGGACATTTTGTGGGATGTTTCTGGAATTTGGTGGGGCTTTTCAAGAATTTTGTGGTATTTTTTTGAAAAGATTTAGGGAATTTTGTGGTGTTTTTTCTTGAATTTTGTGGGAAACTGTGCTGATTTTATGGGGCGTTTCTGGAATTTGGTCGAGTTTTCAGAAGATTTAGGGATTTTTGTGAGATTTTTGTGGGATGTTCTGGGAATTGGTGGAGATTTTGTGGGACATTCCTGTGAATTGGTAGGGTTTTGAAATGATTTAGGGAGTTTTGTGGGACTTCTCTGGAATTTTGTGGGTTTTTTCTGGAATTGTGTGGGATTCTGAGGAGACTTGAAGAATTTTGAGGAATTTGTTTTAGATTTTGTGGGAATTTGTGGAGATTCTGTGGGATTTTACTGGAATTTGGTGGGCCTTTTCAAGGTCTTTGTGTGGTTTTGAGGAGACTTGAAGAATTTTGAGGAATTTTTCTTAGATTTTGTGGAAACTTGTGGAGGCTTTGTGTGATTTTTGTGGGATTTTGTGGGATATTGAGGCGATTTAGGGATCTTGAGGGATTTTTCATGTATTCTGTGGGAATTTGTGGAGATTTGGTGGGATATTTTTCTAGAATTTGGTCGTGTTTTGAGAATATTTAGGGAATTTTGTGGGATTTTTCCTGGAATTGTGTTGGATACTGGGGAGATTTTGTGGGATGTTTTTGGAACTTTGAGGGACTCTTCTGGAATTTGGTGAGATTCTGTAGAGAACTGACGAATTATCAGGGATTTTTCATGTATTCTGTGGGAATTTGTGGAGATTTGGTGGGATTTTTGTGGATTTTGGCCGTGTTTTGAGAAGATTTAGGGAATTTTGTGTGATTTTTCTGGGATTTTGTTGGGTATTGAGGACATTTTGTGGGATTTTTCCTGGAATTTGGTGGGGCTTTTCAAGAATTTTGTGGTATTTTGAAAAGATTTAGGGAATTTTGTGGTGTTTTTTCTTGAATTTTGTGGGAAACTGTGCTGATTTTATGGGGCGTTTCTGGAATTTGGTCGAGTTTTCAGAAGATTTAGGGATTTTTGTGAGATTTTTGTGGGATGTTCTGGGAATTGGTGGAGATTTTGTGGGACATTCCTGTGAATTGGTAGGGTTTTGAAATGATTTAGGGAGTTTTGTGGGACTTCTCTGGAATTTTGTGGGTTTTTTCTGGAATTGTGTGGGATTCTGAGGAGACTTGAAGAATTTTGAGGAATTTGTTTTAGATTTTGTGGGAATTTGTGGAGCTTCTGTGGGATTTTACTGGAATTTGGTGGGCCTTTTCAAGGTCTTTGTGTGGTTTTGAGGAGACTTGAAGAATTTTGAGGAATTTTTCTTATATTTTGTGGAAACTTGTGGAGGCTTTGTGTGATTTTTGTGTGATTTTGTGGGATATTGAGGCGATTTAGGGATCTTGAGGGATTTTTCATGTATTCTGTGGGAATTTGTGGAGATTTGGTGGGATTTTTGTGGATTTTGGCCGTGTTTTGAGAAGATTTAGGGAATTTTGTGTGATTTTTCTGGGATTTTGTTGGGTATTGAGTACATTTTGTGGGATGTTTCTGGAATTTGGTGGGGCTTTTCAAGAATTTTGTGGTATTTTGAAAAGATTTAGGGAATTTTGTGGTGTTTTTTCTTGAATTTTGTGGGAAACTGTGCTGATTTTATGGGGCGTTTCTGGAATTTGGTCGAGTTTTCAGAAGATTTAGGGATTTTTGTGAGATTTTTGTGGGATGTTCTGGGAATTGGTGGAGATTTTGTGGGACATTCCTGTGAATTGGTAGGGTTTTGAAATGATTTAGGGAGTTTTGTGGGACTTCTCTGGAATTTTGTGGGTTTTTTCTGGAATTGTTTGGGATTCTGAGGAGACTTGAAGAATTTTGAGGAATTTGTTTTAGATTTTGTGGGAATTTGTGGAGATTCTGTTGGATTTTACTGGAATTTGGTGGGCCTTTTCAAGGTCTTTGTGTGGTTTTGAGGAGACTTGAAGAATTTTGAGGATTTTTTCTTAGATTTTGTGGAAACTTGTGGAGGCTTTGTGTGATTTTTGTGGGATTTTGTGGGATATTGAGGCGATTTAGGGATCTTGAGGGATTTTTCATGTATTCTGTGGGAATTTGTGGAGATTTGGTGGGATATTTTTCTAGAATTTGGTCGTGTTTTGAGAATATTTAGGGAATTTTGTGGGATTTTTCCTGGAATTGTGTTGGATACTGGGGAGATTTTGTGGGATGTTTGTGGAACTTTGAGGGACTCTTCTGGAATTTGGTGAGATTCTGTAGAGAACTGAAGAATTATCAGGGATTTTTCCTGTATTCTGTGGGAATTTGTGGAGATTTGGTGGGATTTTTGTGGATTTTGGCCGTGTTTTGAGAAGATTTAGGGAATTTTGTGTGATTTTTCTGGGATTTTGTTGGGTATTGAGGACATTTTGTGGGATGTTTCTGGAATTTGGTGGGGCTTTTCAAGAATTTTGTGGTATTTTGAAAAGATTTAGGGAATTTTGTGGTGTTTTTTCTTGAATTTTGTGGGAAACTGTGCTGATTTTATGGGGCGTTTCTGGAATTTGGTCGAGTTTTCAGAAGATTTAGGGATTTTTGTGGGATGTTCTGGGAATTGGTGGAGATTTTGTGGGACATTCCTGTGAATTGGTAGGGTTTTGAAATGATTTAGGGAGTTTTGTGGGACTTCTCTGGAATTTTGTGGGTTTTTTCTGGAATTGTGTGGGATTCTGAGGAGACTTGAAGAATTTTGAGGAATTTGTTTTAGATTTTGTGGGAATTTGTGGAGATTCTGTGGGATTTTACTGGAATTTGGTGGGCCTTTTCAAGGTCTTTGTGTGGTTTTGAGGAGACTTGAAGAATTTTGAGGAATTTTTCTTAGATTTTGTGGAAACTTGTGGAGGCTTTGTGTGATTTTTGTGTGATTTTGTGGGATATTGAGGCGATTTAGGGATCTTGAGGGATTTTTCATGTATTCTGTGGGAATTTGTGGAGATTTGGTGGGATTTTTGTGGATTTTGGCCGCGTTTTGAGAAGATTTAGGGAATTTTGTGGGATTTTTCCTGGAATTGTGTTGGATACTGGGGAGATTTTGTGGGATGTTTGTGGAACTTTGAGGGACTCTTCTGGAATTTTGTGAGATTCTGTAGAGAACGGACGAATTATCAGGGATTTTTCCTGTATTCTGTGGGAATTTGTGGAGATTTGGTGGGATTTTTGTGGATTTTGGCCGTGTTTTGAGAAGATGTAGGGAATTTTGTGTGATTTTTCTGGGATTTTGTTGGGTATTGAGGACATTTTGTGGGATGTTTGTGGAATTTGGTGGGGCTTTTCAAGAATTTTGTGGTATTTTTTTGAAAAGATTTAGGGAATTTTGTGGTGTTTTTTCTTGAATTTTGTGGGAAACTGTGCTTATTTTATGGGGCGTTTCTGGAATTTGGTCGAGTTTTCAGAAGATTTAGGGATTTTTGTGAGATTTTTGTGGGATGTTCTGGGAATTGGTGGAGATTTTGTGGGACATTCCTGTGAATTGGTAGGGTTTTGAAATGATTTAGGGAGTTTTGTGGGACTTCTCTGGAATTTTGTGGTTTTTTTCTGGAATTGTGTGGGATTCTGAGGAGACTTGAAGAATTTTGAGGAATTTGTTTTAGATTTTGTGGGAATTTGTGTAGATTCTGTGGGATTTTACTGGAATTTGGTGGGCCTTTTCAAGGTCTTTGTGTGGTTTTGAGGAGACTTGAAGAATTTTGAGGAATTTTTCTTAGATTTTGTGGAAACTTGTGGAGGCTTTGTGTGATTTTTGTGTGATTTTGTGGGATATTGAGGCGATTTAGGGATCTTGAGGGATTTTTCATGTATTCTGTGGGAATTTGTGGAGATTTGGTGGGATATTTTTCTAGAATTTGGTCGTGTTTTGAGAAGATTTAGGGAATTTTGTGGGATTTTTCCTGGAATTGTGTTGGATACTGGGGAGATTTTGTGGGATGTTTGTGGAACTTCGAGGGACTTTTCTGGAATTTGGTGAGATTCTGTAGAGAACTGACGAATTATCAGGGATTTTTCATGTATTCTGTGGGAATTTGTGGAGATTTGGTGGGATTTTTTTTTTGTGGATTTTGGCCGTGTTTTGAGAAGATTTAGGGAATTTTGTGTGATTTTTCTGGGATTTTGTTGGGTATTGAGGACATTTTGTGGGATGTTTCTGGAATTTGGTGGGGCTTTTCAAGAATTTTGTGGTATTTTTTTGAAAAGATTTTGGGAATTTTGTGGTGTTTTTTCTTGAATTTTGTGGGAAACTGTGCTGATTTTATGGGGCGTTTCTGGAATTTGGTCGAGTTTTCAGAAGATTTAGGGATTTTTGTGAGATTTTTGTGGGATGTTCTGGGAATTGGTGGAGATTTTGTGGGACATTCCTGTGAATTGGTAGGGTTTTGAAATGATTTAGGGAGTTTTGTGGGACTTCTCTGGAATTTTGTGTGTTTTTTCTGGAATTGTGTGGGATTCTGAGGAGACTTGAAAAATTTTGAGGAGTTTGTTTTAGATTTTGTGGGAATTTGTGGAGCTTCTGTTGGATTTTACTGGAATTTGGTGGTCTTTTTCAAGGACTTTCTGTGGTTTTGAGGAGACTTGAAGAATTTTGAGGATTTTTTTTTATATTTTGTGGAAACTTGTGGAGGTTTTGTGTGATTTTTGTGTGATTTTGTGGGATATTGAGGCGATTTAGGGATCTTGAGGGATTTTTCATGTATTTTGTGGGATTTTGTGGAGATTTGGTGGGATATTTTTTTTGTGGATTTTGGCCGTGTTTTGAGAAGATTTAGGGAATTTTGTGTGATTTTTCTGGGATTTTGTTGGGTATTGAGGACATTTTGTGGGATGTTTGTGGAATTTGGTGGGGCTTTTCAAGAATTTTGTGGTATTTTGAAAAGATTTAGGGAATTTTGTGGTGTTTTTTCTTGAATTTTGTGGGAAACTGTGCTGATTTTATGGGGCGTTTCTGGAATTTGGTCGAGTTTTCAGAAGATTTAGGGATTTTTGTGAGATTTTTGTGGGATGTTCTGGGAATTGGTGGAGATTTTGTGGGACATTCCTGTGAATTGGTAGGGTTTTGAAATGATTTAGGGAGTTTTGTGGGACTTCTCTGGAATTTTGTGTGTTTTTTCTGGAATTGTGTGGGATTCTGAGGAGACTTGAAGAATTTTGAGGAATTTGTTTTAGATTTTGTGGGAATTTGTGGAGATTCTGTGGGATTTTACTGGAATTTGGTGGGCCTTTTCAAGGTCTTTGTGTGGTTTTGAGGAGACTTGAAGAATTTTGAGGAATTTTTCTTAGATTTTGTGGAAACTTGTGGAGGCTTTGTGTGATTTTTGTGGGATTTTGTGGGATATTGAGGCGATTTAGGGATCTTGAGGGATTTTTCATGTATTCTGTGGGAATTTGTGGAGATTTGGTGGGATTTTTGTGGATTTTGGCCGTGTTTTGAGAAGATTTCGGGAATTTTGTGTGATTTTTCTGGGATTTTGTTGGGTATTGAGGACATTTTGTGGGATGTTTGTGGAATTTGGTGGGGCTTTTCAAGAATTTTGTGGTATTTTGAAAAGATTTAGGGAATTTTGTGGTGTTTTTTCTTGAATTTTGTGGGAAACTGTGCTGATTTTATGGGGCGTTTCTGGAATTTGGTCGAGTTTTCAGAAGATTTAGGGATTTTTGTGAGATTTTTGTGGGATGTTCTGGGAATTGGTGGAGATTTTCTGGGACATTCCTGTGAATTGGTAGGGTTTTGAAATGATTTAGGGAGTTTTGTGGGACTTCTCTGGAATTTTGTGTGTTTTTTCTGGAATTGTGTGGGATTCTGAGGAGACTTGAAGAATTTTGAGGAATTTGTTTTAGATTTTGTGGGAATTTGTGGAGATTCTGTGGGATTTTACTGGAATTTGGTGGGCCTTTTCAAAATCTTTGTGTGGTTTTGAGGAGACTTGAAGAATTTTGAGGATTTTTTCTTATATTTTGTGGAAACTTGTGGAGGCTTTGTGTGATTTTTGTGGGATTTTGTGGGATATTGAGGCGATTTAGGGATCTTGAGGGATTTTTCATGTATTCTGTGGGAATTTGTGGAGATTTGGTGGGATATTTTTCTAGAATTTGGTCGTGTTTTGAGAAGATTTAGGGAATTTTGTGGGATTTTTCCTGGAATTGTGTTGGATACTGGGGAGATTTTGTGGGATGTTTGTGGAACTTTGAGGGACTCTTCTGGAATTTGGTGAGATTCTGTAGAGAACTGAAGAATTATCAGGGATTTTTCCTGTATTCCATGGGAATTTGTGGAGATTTGGTGGGATTTTTGTGGATTTTGGCCGTGTTTTGAGAAGATTTAGGGAATTTTGTGTGATTTTTCTGGGATTTTGTTGGGTATTGAGGACATTTTGTGGGATGTTTGTGGAATTTGGTGGGGCTTTTCAAGAATTTTGTGGTATTTTGAAAAGATTTAGGGAATTTTGTGGTGTTTTTTCTTGAATTTTGTGGGAAACTGTGCTGATTTTATGGGGCGTTTCTGGAATTTGGTCGAGTTTTCAGAAGATTTAGGGATTTTTGTGGGATGTTCTGGGAATTGGTGGAGATTTTGTGGGACATTCCTGTGAATTGGTAGGGTTTTGAAATGATTTAGGGAGTTTTGTGGGACTTCTCTGGAATTTTGTGTGTTTTTTCTGGAATTGTGTGGGATTCTGAGGAGACTTGAAGAATTTTGAGGAATTTGTTTTAGATTTTGTGGGAATTTGTGGAGATTCTGTGGGATTTTACTGGAATTTGGTGGGCCTTTTCAAGGTCTTTGTGTGGTTTTGAGGAGACTTGAAGAATTTTGAGGAATTTTTCTTAGATTTTGTGGAAACTTGTGGAGGCTTTGTGTGATTTTTGTGTGATTTTGTGGGATATTGAGGCGATTTAGGGATCTTGAGGGATTTTTCATGTATTCTGTGGGAATTTGTGGAGATTTGGTGGGATTTTTGTGGATTTTGGCCGCGTTTTGAGAAGATTTAGGGAATTTTGTGGGATTTTTCCTGGAATTGTGTTGGATACTGGGGAGATTTTGTGGGATGTTTGTGGAACTTTGAGGGACTCTTCTGGAATTTTGTGAGATTCTGTAGAGAACGGACGAATTATCAGGGATTTTTCCTGTATTCTGTGGGAATTTGTGGAGATTTGGTGGGATTTTTGTGGATTTTGGCCGTGTTTTGAGAAGATGTAGGGAATTTTGTGTGATTTTTCTGGGATTTTGTTGGGTATTGAGGACATTTTGTGGGATGTTTGTGGAATTTGGTGGGGCTTTTCAAGAATTTTGTGGTATTTTTTTGAAAAGATTTAGGGAATTTTGTGGTGTTTTTTCTTGAATTTTGTGGGAAACTGTGCTTATTTTATGGGGCGTTTCTGGAATTTGGTCGAGTTTTCAGAAGATTTAGGGATTTTTGTGAGATTTTTGTGGGATGTTCTGGGAATTGGTGGAGATTTTGTGGGACATTCCTGTGAATTGGTAGGGTTTTGAAATGATTTAGGGAGTTTTGTGGGACTTCTCTGGAATTTTGTGTTTTTTTTCTGGAATTGTGTGGGATTCTGAGGAGACTTGAAGAATTTTGAGGAATTTGTTTTAGATTTTGTGGGAATTTGTGTAGATTCTGTGGGATTTTACTGGAATTTGGTGGGCCTTTTCAAGGTCTTTGTGTGGTTTTGAGGAGACTTGAAGAATTTTGAGGAATTTTTCTTAGATTTTGTGGAAACTTGTGGAGGCTTTGTGTGATTTTTGTGTGATTTTGTGGGATATTGAGGCGATTTAGGGATCTTGAGGGATTTTTCATGTATTCTGTGGGAATTTGTGGAGATTTGGTGGGATATTTTTCTAGAATTTGGTCGTGTTTTGAGAAGATTTAGGGAATTTTGTGGGATTTTTCCTGGAATTGTGTTGGATACTGGGGAGATTTTGTGGGATGTTTGTGGAACTTTGAGGGACTTTTCTGGAATTTGGTGAGATTCTGTAGAGAACTGACGAATTATCAGGGATTTTTCATGTATTCTGTGGGAATTTGTGGAGATTTGGTGGGATTTTTTTTTTGTGGATTTTGGCCGTGTTTTGAGAAGATTTAGGGAATTTTGTGTGATTTTTCTGGGATTTTGTTGGGTATTGAGGACATTTTGTGGGATGTTTGTGGAATTTGGTGGGGCTTTTCAAGAATTTTGTGGTATTTTTTTGAAAAGATTTAGGGAATTTTGTGGTGTTTTTTCTTGAATTTTGTGGGAAACTGTGCTGATTTTATGGGGCGTTTCTGGAATTTGGTCGAGTTTTCAGAAGATTTAGGGATTTTTGTGAGATTTTTGTGGGATGTTCTGGGAATTGGTGGAGATTTTGTGGGACATTCCTGTGAATTGGTAGGGTTTTGAAATGATTTAGGGAGTTTTGTGGGACTTCTCTGGAATTTTGTGTGTTTTTTCTGGAATTGTGTGGGATTCTGAGGAGACTTGAAAAATTTTGAGGAATTTGTTTTAGATTTTGTGGGAATTTGTGGAGCTTCTGTGGGATTTTACTGGAATTTGGAGGTCTTTTTCAAGGACTTTCTGTGGTTTTGAGGAGACTTGAAGAATTTTGAGGATTTTTTCTTATATTTTGTGGAAACTTGTGGAGGCTTTGTGTGATTTTTGTGGGATTTTGTGGGATATTGAGGCGATTTAGGGATCTTGAGGGATTTTTCATGTATTCTGTGGGAATTTGTGGAGATTTGGTGGGATATTTTTCTAGAATTTGGTCGTGTTTTGAGAATATTTAGGGAATTTTGTGGGATTTTTCCTGGAATTGTGTTGGATACTGGGGAGATTTTGTGGGATGTTTGTGGAACTTTGAGGGACTCTTCTGGAATTTGGTGAGATTCTGTAGAGAACTGAAGAATTATCAGGGATTTTTCCTGTATTCCATGGGAATTTGTGGAGATTTGGTGGGATTTTTGTGGATTTTGGCCGTGTTTTGAGAAGATTTAGGGAATTTTGTGTGATTTTTCTGGGATTTTGTTGGGTATTGAGGACATTTTGTGGGATGTTTGTGGAATTTGGTGGGGCTTTTCAAGAATTTTGTGGTATTTTGAAAAGATTTAGGGAATTTTGTGGTGTTTTTTCTTGAATTTTGTGGGAAACTGTGCTGATTTTATGGGGCGTTTCTGGAATTTGGTCGAGTTTTCAGAAGATTTAGGGATTTTTGTGGGATGTTCTGGGAATTGGTGGAGATTTTGTGGGACATTCCTGTGAATTGGTAGGGCTTTGAAATGATTTAGGGAGTTTTGTGGGACTTCTCTGGAATTTTGTGGGTTTTTTCTGGAATTGTGTGGGATTCTGAGGAGACTTGAAGAATTTTGAGGAATTTGTTTTAGATTTTGTGGGAATTTGTGGAGATTCTGTGGGATTTTACTGGAATTTGGTGGGCCTTTTCAAGGTCTTTGTGTGGTTTTGAGGAGACTTGAAGAATTTTGAGGATTTTTTCTTAGATTTTGTGGAAACTTGTGGAGGCTTTGTGTGATTTTTGTGTGATTTTGTGGGATATTGAGGCGATTTAGGGATCTTGAGGGATTTTTCATGTATTCTGTGGGAATTTGTGGAGATTTGGTGGGATATTTTTCTAGAATTTGGTCGTGTTTTGAGAATATTTAGGGAATTTTGTGAGATTTTTCCTGGAATTGTGTTGGATACTGGGGAGATTTTGTGGGATGTTTGTGGAACTTTGAGGGACTCTTCTGGAATTTGGTGAGATTCTGTAGAGAACTGAAGAATTATCAGGGATTTTTCCTGTATTCCATGGGAATTTGTGGAGATTTGGTGGGATTTTTGTGGATTTTGGCCGTGTTTTGAGAAGATTTAGGGAATTTTGTGTGATTTTTCTGGGATTTTGTTGGGTATTGAGGACATTTTGTGGGATGTTTCTGGAATTTGGTGGGGCTTTTCAAGAATTTTGTGGTATTTTGAAAAGATTTAGGGAATTTTGTGGTGTTTTTTCTTGAATTTTGTGGGAAACTGTGCTGATTTTATGGGGCGTTTCTGGAATTTGGTCGAGTTTTCAGAAGATTTAGGGATTTTTGTGGGATGTTCTGGGAATTGGTGGAGATTTTGTGGGACATTCCTGTGAATTGGTAGGGTTTTGAAATGATTTAGGGAGTTTTGTGGGACTTCTCTGGAATTTTGTGTGTTTTTTCTGGAATTGTGTGGGATTCTGAGGAGACTTGAAGAATTTTGAGGAATTTGTTTTAGATTTTGTGGGAATTTGTGGAGATTCTGTGGGATTTTACTGGAATTTGGTGGGCCTTTTCAAGGTCTTTGTGTGGTTTTGAGGAGACTTGAAGAATTTTGAGGAATTTTTCTTAGATTTTGTGGAAACTTGTGGAGGCTTTGTGTGATTTTTGTGTGATTTTGTGGGATATTGAGGCGATTTAGGGATCTTGAGGGATTTTTCATGTATTCTGTGGGAATTTGTGGAGATTTGGTGGGATTTTTGTGGATTTTGGCCGCGTTTTGAGAAGATTTAGGGAATTTTGTGGGATTTTTCCTGGAATTGTGTTGGATACTGGGGAGATTTTGTGGGATGTTTGTGGAACTTTGAGGGACTCTTCTGGAATTTTGTGAGATTCTGTAGAGAACGGACGAATTATCAGGGATTTTTCCTGTATTCTGTGGGAATTTGTGGAGATTTGGTGGGATTTTTGTGGATTTTGGCCGTGTTTTGAGAAGATGTAGGGAATTTTGTGTGATTTTTCTGGGATTTTGTTGGGTATTGAGGACATTTTGTGGGATGTTTGTGGAATTTGGTGGGGCTTTTCAAGAATTTTGTGGTATTTTTTTGAAAAGATTTAGGGAATTTTGTGGTGTTTTTTCTTGAATTTTGTGGGAAACTGTGCTTATTTTATGGGGCGTTTCTGGAATTTGGTCGAGTTTTCAGAAGATTTAGGGATTTTTGTGAGATTTTTGTGGGATGTTCTGGGAATTGGTGGAGATTTTGTGGGACATTCCTGTGAATTGGTAGGGTTTTGAAATGATTTAGGGAGTTTTGTGGGACTTCTCTGGAATTTTGTGTTTTTTTTCTGGAATTGTGTGGGATTCTGAGGAGACTTGAAGAATTTTGAGGAATTTGTTTTAGATTTTGTGGGAATTTGTGTAGATTCTGTGGGATTTTACTGGAATTTGGTGGGCCTTTTCAAGGTCTTTGTGTGGTTTTGAGGAGACTTGAAGAATTTTGAGGAATTTTTCTTAGATTTTGTGGAAACTTGTGGAGGCTTTGTGTGATTTTTGTGTGATTTTGTGGGATATTGAGGCGATTTAGGGATCTTGAGGGATTTTTCATGTATTCTGTGGGAATTTGTGGAGATTTGGTGGGATATTTTTCTAGAATTTGGTCGTGTTTTGAGAAGATTTAGGGAATTTTGTGGGATTTTTCCTGGAATTGTGTTGGATACTGGGGAGATTTTGTGGGATGTTTGTGGAACTTTGAGGGACTTTTCTGGAATTTGGTGAGATTCTGTAGAGAACTGACGAATTATCAGGGATTTTTCATGTATTCTGTGGGAATTTGTGGAGATTTGGTGGGATTTTTTTTTTGTGGATTTTGGCCGTGTTTTGAGAAGATTTAGGGAATTTTGTGTGATTTTTCTGGGATTTTGTTGGGTATTGAGGACATTTTGTGGGATGTTTCTGGAATTTGGTGGGGCTTTTCAAGAATTTTGTGGTATTTTGAAAAGATTTAGGGAATTTTGTGGTGTTTTTTCTTGAATTTTGTGGGAAACTGTGCTGATTTTATGGGGCGTTTCTGGAATTTGGTCGAGTTTTCAGAAGATTTAGGGATTTTTGTGAGATTTTTGTGGGATGTTCTGGGAATTGGTGGAGATTTTGTGGGACATTCCTGTGAATTGGTAGGGTTTTGAAATGATTTAGGGAGTTTTGTGGGACTTCTCTGGAATTTTGTGTGTTTTTTCTGGAATTGTGTGGGATTCTGAGGAGACTTGAAAAATTTTGAGGAGTTTGTTTTAGATTTTGTGGGAATTTGTGGAGCTTCTGTTGGATTTTACTGGAATTTGGTGGTCTTTTTCAAGGACTTTCTGTGGTTTTGAGGAGACTTGAAGAATTTTGAGGATTTTTTTTTATATTTTGTGGAAACTTGTGGAGGTTTTGTGTGATTTTTGTGTGATTTTGTGGGATATTGAGGCGATTTAGGGATCTTGAGGGATTTTTCATGTATTTTGTGGGATTTTGTGGAGATTTGGTGGGATATTTTTTTTGTGGATTTTGGCCGTGTTTTGAGAAGATTTAGGGAATTTTGTGTGATTTTTCTGGGATTTTGTTGGGTATTGAGGACATTTTGTGGGATGTTTGTGGAATTTGGTGGGGCTTTTCAAGAATTTTGTGGTATTTTGAAAAGATTTAGGGAATTTTGTGGTGTTTTTTCTTGAATTTTGTGGGAAACTGTGCTGATTTTATGGGGCGTTTCTGGAATTTGGTCGAGTTTTCAGAAGATTTAGGGATTTTTGTGAGATTTTTGTGGGATGTTCTGGGAATTGGTGGAGATTTTGTGGGACATTCCTGTGAATTGGTAGGGTTTTGAAATGATTTAGGGAGTTTTGTGGGACTTCTCTGGAATTTTGTGTGTTTTTTCTGGAATTGTGTGGGATTCTGAGGAGACTTGAAGAATTTTGAGGAATTTGTTTTAGATTTTGTGGGAATTTGTGGAGATTCTGTGGGATTTTACTGGAATTTGGTGGGCCTTTTCAAGGTCTTTGTGTGGTTTTGAGGAGACTTGAAGAATTTTGAGGAATTTTTCTTAGATTTTGTGGAAACTTGTGGAGGCTTTGTGTGATTTTTGTGGGATTTTGTGGGATATTGAGGCGATTTAGGGATCTTGAGGGATTTTTCATGTATTCTGTGGGAATTTGTGGAGATTTGGTGGGATATTTTTCTAGAATTTGGTCGTGTTTTGAGAATATTTAGGGAATTTTGTGGGATTTTTCCTGGAATTGTGTTGGATACTGGGGAGATTTTGTGGGATGTTTGTGGAACTTTGAGGGACTCTTCTGGAATTTGGTGAGATTCTGTAGAGAACTGAAGAATTATCAGGGATTTTTCCTGTATTCCATGGGAATTTGTGGAGATTTGGTGGGATTTTTGTGGATTTTGGCCGTGTTTTGAGAAGATTTAGGGAATTTTGTGTGATTTTTCTGGGATTTTGTTGGGTATTGAGGACATTTTGTGGGATGTTTGTGGAATTTGGTGGGGCTTTTCAAGAATTTTGTGGTATTTTGAAAAGATTTAGGGAATTTTGTGGTGTTTTTTCTTGAATTTTGTGGGAAACTGTGCTGATTTTATGGGGCGTTTCTGGAATTTGGTCGAGTTTTCAGAAGATTTAGGGATTTTTGTGGGATGTTCTGGGAATTGGTGGAGATTTTGTGGGACATTCCTGTGAATTGGTAGGGTTTTGAAATGATTTAGGGAGTTTTGTGGGACTTCTCTGGAATTTTGTGGGTTTTTTCTGGAATTGTGTGGGATTCTGAGGAGACTTGAAGAATTTTGAGGAATTTGTTTTAGATTTTGTGGGAATTTGTGGAGATTCTGTGGGATTTTACTGGAATTTGGTGGGCCTTTTCAAGGTCTTTGTGTGGTTTTGAGGAGACTTGAAGAATTTTGAGGAATTTTTCTTAGATTTTGTGGAAACTTGTGGAGGCTTTGTGTGATTTTTGTGTGATTTTGTGGGATATTGAGGCGATTTAGGGATCTTGAGGGATTTTTCATGTATTCTGTGGGAATTTGTGGAGATTTGGTGGGATTTTTGTGGATTTTGGCCGCGTTTTGAGAAGATTTAGGGAATTTTGTGGGATTTTTCCTGGAATTGTGTTGGATACTGGGGAGATTTTGTGGGATGTTTGTGGAACTTTGAGGGACTCTTCTGGAATTTTGTGAGATTCTGTAGAGAACGGACGAATTATCAGGGATTTTTCCTGTATTCTGTGGGAATTTGTGGAGATTTGGTGGGATTTTTCTGGATTTTGGCCGTGTTTTGAGAAGATGTAGGGAATTTTGTGTGATTTTTCTGGGATTTTGTTGGGTATTGAGGACATTTTGTGGGATGTTTGTAGAATTTGGTGGGGCTTTTCAAGAATTTTGTGGTATTTTGAAAAGATTTAGGGAATTTTGTGGTGTTTTTTCTTGAATTTTGTGGGAAACTGTGCTTATTTTATGGGGCGTTTCTGGAATTTGGTCGAGTTTTCAGAAGATTTAGGGATTTTTGTGAGATTTTTGTGGGATGTTCTGGGAATTGGTGGAGATTTTGTGGGACATTCCTGTGAATTGGTAGGGTTTTGAAATGATTTAGGGAGTTTTGTGGGACTTCTCTGGAATTTTGTGTGTTTTTTCTGGAATTGTGTGGGATTCTGAGGAGACTTGAAAAATTTTGAGGAGTTTGTTTTAGATTTTGTGGGAATTTGTGGAGCTTCTGTTGGATTTTACTGGAATTTGGTGGTCTTTTTCAAGGACTTTCTGTGGTTTTGAGGAGACTTGAAGGATTTTGAGGATTTTTTTTTATATTTTGTGGAAACTTGTGGAGGTTTTGTGTGATTTTTGTGTGATTTTGTGGGATATTGAGGCGATTTAGGGATCTTGAGGGATTTTTCATGTATTTTGTGGGATTTTGTGGAGATTTGGTGGGATATTTTTTTTGTGGATTTTGGCCGTGTTTTGAGAAGATTTCGGGAATTTTGTGTGATTTTTCTGGGATTTTGTTGGGTATTGAGCACATTTTGTGGGAAGTTTCTGGAATTTGGTGGGGCTTTTCAAGAATTTTGTGGTATTTTGAAAAGATTTAGGGAATTTTGTGGTGTTTTTTCTTGAATTTTGTGGGAAACTGTGCTGATTTTATGGGGCGTTTCTGGAATTTGGTCGAGTTTTCAGAAGATTTAGGGATTTTTGTGAGATTTTTGTGGGATGTTCTGGGAATTGGTGGAGATTTTGTGGGACATTCCTGTGAATTGGTAGGGTTTTGAAATGATTTAGGGAGTTTTGTGGGACTTCTCTGGAATTTTGTGTGTTTTTTCTGGAATTGTGTGGGATTCTGAGGAGACTTGAAGAATTTTGAGGAATTTGTTTTAGATTTTGTGGGAATTTGTGTAGATTCTGTGGGATTTTACTGGAATTTGGTGGGCCTTTTCAAGGTCTTTGTGTGGTTTTGAGGAGACTTGAAGAATTTTGAGGAATTTTTCTTAGATTTTGTGGAAACTTGTGGAGGCTTTGTGTGATTTTTGTGTGATTTTGTGGGATATTGAGGCGATTTAGGGATCTTGAGGGATTTTTCATGTATTCTGTGGGAATTTGTGGAGATTTGGTGGGATTTTTGTGGATTTTGGCCGTGTTTTGAGAAGATTTCGGGAATTTTGTGTGATTTTTCTGGGATGTTGTTGGGTATTGAGGACATTTTGTGGGATGTTTGTGGAATTTGGTGGGGCTTTTCAAGAATTTTGTGGTATTTTGAAAAGATTTAGGGAATTTTGTGGTGTTTTTTCTTGAATTTTGTGGGAAACTGTGCTGATTTTATGGGGCGTTTCTGGAATTTGGTCGAGTTTTCAGAAGATTTAGGGATTTTTGTGAGATTTTTGTGGGATGTTCTGGGAATTGGTGGAGATTTTGTGGGACATTCCTGTGAATTGGTAGGGTTTTGAAATGATTTAGGGAGTTTTGTGGGACTTCTCTGGAATTTTGTGGTTTTTTTCTGGAATTGTGTGGGATTCTGAGGAGAGTTGAAGAATTTTGAGGAATTTGTTTTAGATTTTGTGGGAATTTGTGTAGATTCTGTGGGATTTTACTGGAATTTGGTGGGCCTTTTCAAGGTCTTTGTGTGGTTTTGAGGAGACTTGAAGAATTTTGAGGAATTTTTCTTAGATTTTGTGGAAACTTGTGGAGGCTTTGTGTGATTTTTGTGGGATTTTGTGGGATATTGAGGCGATTTAGGGATCTTGAGGGATTTTTCATGTATTCTGTGGGAATTTGTGGAGATTTGGTGGGATTTTTGTGGATTTTGGCCGCGTTTTGAGAAGATTTAGGGAATTTTGTGGGATTTTTCCTGGAATTGTGTTGGATACTGGGGAGATTTTGTGGGATGTTTGTGGAACTTTGAGGGACTCTTCTGGAATTTGGTGAGATTCTGTAGAGAACGGACGAATTATCAGGGATTTTTCCTGTATTCTGTGGGAATTTGTGGAGATTTGGTGGGATTTTTGTGGATTTTGGCCGTGTTTTGAGAAGATGTAGGGAATTTTGTGTGATTTTTCTGGGATTTTGTTGGGTATTGAGGACATTTTGTGGGATGTTTGTGGAATTTGGTGGGGCTTTTCAAGAATTTTGTGGTATTTTGAAAAGATTTAGGGAATTTTGTGGTTTTTTTTCTTGAATTTTGTGGGAAACTGTGCTTATTTTATGGGGCGTTTCTGGAATTTGGTCGAGTTTTCAGAAGATTTAGGGATTTTTGTGAGATTTTTGTGGGATGTTCTGGGAATTGGTGGAGATTTTGTGGGACATTCCTGTGAATTGGTAGGGTTTTGAAATGATTTAGGGAGTTTTGTGGGACTTCTCTGGAATTTTTTTTTTTTTTCTGGAATTGTGTGGGATTCTGAGGAGACTTGAAGAATTTTGAGGAATTTGTTTTAGATTTTGTGGGAATTTGTGTAGATTCTGTGGGATTTTACTGGAATTTGGTGGGCCTTTTCAAGGTCTTTGTGTGGTTTTGAGGAGACTTGAAGAATTTTGAGGAATTTTTCTTAGATTTTGTGGAAACTTGTGGAGGCTTTGTGTGATTTTTGTGTGATTTTGTGGGATATTGAGGCGATTTAGGGATCTTGAGGGATTTTTCATGTATTCTGTGGGAATTTGTGGAGATTTGGTGGGATATTTTTCTAGAATTTGGTCGTGTTTTGAGAAGATTTAGGGAATTTTGTGGGATTTTTCCTGGAATTGTGTTGGATACTGGGGAGATTTTGTGGGATGTTTGTGGAACTTCGAGGGACTTTTCTTTAATTTGGTGAGATTCTGTAGAGAACTGACGAATTATCAGGGATTTTTCATGTATTCTGTGGGAATTTGTGGAGATTTGGTGGGATTTTTGTGGATTTTGGCCGTGTTTTGAGAAGATTTAGGGAATTTTGTGTGATTTTTCTGGGATTTTGTTGGGTATTGAGGACATTTTGTGGGATGTTTGTGGAATTTGGTGGGGCTTTTCAAGAATTTTGTGGTATTTTTTTGAAAAGATTTAGGGAATTTTGTGGTGTTTTTTCTTGAATTTTGTGGGAAACTGTGCTGATTTTATGGGGCGTTTCTGGAATTTGGTCGAGTTTTCAGAAGATTTAGGGATTTTTGTGAGATTTTTGTGGGATGTTCTGGGAATTGGTGGAGATTTTGTGGGACATTCCTGTGAATTGGTAGGGTTTTGAAATGATTTAGGGAGTTTTGTGGGACTTCTCTGGAATTTTGTGTGTTTTTTCTGGAATTGTGTGGGATTCTGAGGAGACTTGAAAAATTTTGAGGAATTTGTTTTAGATTTTGTGGGAATTTGTGGAGCTTCTGTTGGATTTTACTGGAATTTGGTGGGCCTTTTCAAGGTCTTTGTGTGGTTTTGAGGAGACTTGAAGAATTTTGAGGAATTTTTCTTAGATTTTGTGGAAACTTGTGGAGGCTTTGTGTGATTTTTGTGTGATTTTGTGGGATATTGAGGCGATTTAGGGATCTTGAGGGATTTTTCATGTATTCTGTGGGAATTTGTGGAGATTTGGTGGGATTTTTGTGGATTTTGGCCGTGTTTTGAGAAGATTTAGGGAATTTTGTGGGATTTTTCCTGGAATTGTGTTGGATACTGGGGAGATTTTGTGGGATGTTTGTGGAACTTCGAGGGACTTTTCTGGAATTTGGTGAGATTCTGTAGAGAACTGACGAATTATCAGGGATTTTTCCTGTATTCTGTGGGAATTTGTGGAGATTTGGTGGTATTTTTGTGGATTTTGGCCGTGTTTTGAGAAGATTTAGGGAATTTTGTGTGATTTTTCTGGGATTTTGTTGGGTATTGAGGACATTTTGTGGGATGTTTCTGGAATTTGGTGGGGCTTTTCAAGAATTTTGTGGTATTTTGAAAAGATTTAGGGAATTTTGTGGTGTTTTTTCTTGAATTTTGTGGGAAACTGTGCTGATTTTATGGGGCGTTTCTGGAATTTGGTCGAGTTTTCAGAAGATTTAGGGATTTTTGTGGGATGTTCTGGGAATTGGTGGAGATTTTGTGGGACATTCCTGTGAATTGGTAGGGTTTTGAAATGATTTAGGGAGTTTTGTGGGACTTCTCTGGAATTTTGTGTGTTTTTTCTGGAATTGTGTGGGATTCTGAGGAGACTTGAAAAATTTTGAGGAATTTGTTTTAGATTTTGTGGGAATTTGTGGAGCTTCTGTTGGATTTTACTGGAATTTGGTGGTCTTTTTCAAGGACTTTCTGTGGTTTTGAGGAGACTTGAAGAATTTTGAGGATTTTTTTTTATATTTTGTGGAAACTTGTGGAGGTTTTGTGTGATTTTTGTGTGATTTTGTGGGATATTGAGGCGATTTAGGGATCTTGAGGGATTTTTCATGTATTTTGTGGGATTTTGTGGAGATTTGGTGGGATATTTTTTTTGTGGATTTTGGCCGTGTTTTGAGAAGATTTAGGGAATTTTGTGTGATTTTTCTGGGATTTTGTTGGGTATTGAGGACATTTTGTGGGATGTTTCTGGAATTTGGTGGGGCTTTTCAAGAATTTTGTGGTATTTTGAAAAGATTTAGGGAATTTTGTGGTGTTTTTTCTTGAATTTTGTGGGAAACTGTGCTGATTTTATGGGGCGTTTCTGGAATTTGGTCGAGTTTTCAGAAGATTTAGGGATTTTTGTGGGATGTTCTGGGAATTGGTGGAGATTTTGTGGGACATTCCTGTGAATTGGTAGGGTTTTGAAATGATTTAGGGAGTTTTGTGGGACTTCTCTGGAATTTTGTGTTTTTTTTCTGGAATTGTGTGGGATTCTGAGGAGACTTGAAGAATTTTGAGGAATTTGTTTTAGATTTTGTGGGAATTTGTGGAGATTCTGTGGGATTTTACTGGAATTTGGTGGGCCTTTTCAAGGTCTTTGTGTGGTTTTGAGGAGACTTGAAGAATTTTGAGGAATTTTTCTTAGATTTTGTGGAAACTTGTGGAGGCTTTGTGTGATTTTTGTGTGATTTTGTGGGATATTGAGGCGATTTAGGGATCTTGAGGGATTTTTCATGTATTCTGTGGGAATTTGTGGAGATTTGGTGGGATTTTTGTGGATTTTGGCCGTGTTTTGAGAAGATTTAGGGAATTTTGTGGGATTTTTCCTGGAATTGTGTTGGATACTGGGGAGATTTTGTGGGATGTTTGTGGAACTTCGAGGGACTTTTCTTTAATTTGGTGAGATTCTGTAGAGAACTGACGAATTATCAGGGATTTTTCATGTATTCTGTGGGAATTTGTGGAGATTTGGTGGGATTTTTGTGGATTTTGGCCGTGTTTTGAGAAGATTTAGGGAATTTTGTGTGATTTTTCTGGGATTTTGTTGGGTATTGAGGACATTTTGTGGGATGTTTGTGGAATTTGGTGGGGCTTTTCAAGAATTTTGTGGTATTTTTTTGAAAAGATTTAGGGAATTTTGTGGTGTTTTTTCTTGAATTTTGTGGGAAACTGTGCTGATTTTATGGGGCGTTTCTGGAATTTGGTCGAGTTTTCAGAAGATTTAGGGATTTTTGTGAGATTTTTGTGGGATGTTCTGGGAATTGGTGGAGATTTTGTGGGACATTCCTGTGAATTGGTAGGGTTTTGAAATGATTTAGGGAGTTTTGTGGGACTTCTCTGGAATTTTGTGTGTTTTTTCTGGAATTGTGTGGGATTCTGAGGAGACTTGAAAAATTTTGAGGAATTTGTTTTAGATTTTGTGGGAATTTGTGGAGCTTCTGTTGGATTTTACTGGAATTTGGTGGGCCTTTTCAAGGTCTTTGTGTGGTTTTGAGGAGACTTGAAGAATTTTGAGGAATTTTTCTTAGATTTTGTGGAAACTTGTGGAGGCTTTGTGTGATTTTTGTGTGATTTTGTGGGATATTGAGGCGATTTAGGGATCTTGAGGGATTTTTCATGTATTCTGTGGGAATTTGTGGAGATTTGGTGGGATTTTTGTGGATTTTGGCCGTGTTTTGAGAAGATTTAGGGAATTTTGTGGGATTTTTCCTGGAATTGTGTTGGATACTGGGGAGATTTTGTGCGATGTTTGTGGAACTTCGAGGGACTTTTCTGGAATTTGGTGAGATTCTGTAGAGAACTGACGAATTATCAGGGATTTTTCCTGTATTCTGTGGGAATTTGTGGAGATTTGGTGGGATTTTTGTGGATTTTGGCCGTGTTTTGAGAAGATTTAGGGAATTTTGTGTGATTTTTCTGGGATTTTGTTGTGTATTGAGGACATTTTGTGGGATGTTTCTGGAATTTGGTGGGGCTTTTCAAGAATTTTGTGGTATTTTGAAAAGATTTAGGGAATTTTGTGGTGTTTTTTCTTGAATTTTGTGGGAAACTGTGCTGATTTTATGGGGCGTTTCTGGAATTTGGTCGAGTTTTCAGAAGATTTAGGGATTTTTGTGGGATGTTCTGGGAATTGGTGGAGATTTTGTGGGACATTCCTGTGAATTGGTAGGGTTTTGAAATGATTTAGGGAGTTTTGTGGGACTTCTCTGGAATTTTGTGTGTTTTTTCTGGAATTGTGTGGGATTCTGAGGAGACTTGAAAAATTTTGAGGAATTTGTTTTAGATTTTGTGGGAATTTGTGGAGCTTCTGTTGGATTTTACTGGAATTTGGTGGTCTTTTTCAAGGACTTTCTGTGGTTTTGAGGAGACTTGAAGAATTTTGAGGATTTTTTTTTATATTTTGTGGAAACTTGTGGAGGTTTTGTGTGATTTTTGTGTGATTTTGTGGGATATTGAGGCGATTTAGGGATCTTGAGGGATTTTTCATGTATTTTGTGGGATTTTGTGGAGATTTGGTGGGATATTTTTTTTGTGGATTTTGGCCGTGTTTTGAGAAGATTTAGGGAATTTTGTGTGATTTTTCTGGGATTTTGTTGGGTATTGAGGACATTTTGTGGGATGTTTCTGGAATTTGGTGGGGCTTTTCAAGAATTTTGTGGTATTTTGAAAAGATTTAGGGAATTTTGTGGTGTTTTTTCTTGAATTTTGTGGGAAACTGTGCTGATTTTATGGGGCGTTTCTGGAATTTGGTCGAGTTTTCAGAAGATTTAGGGATTTTTGTGGGATGTTCTGGGAATTGGTGGAGATTTTGTGGGACATTCCTGTGAATTGGTAGGGTTTTGAAATGATTTAGGGAGTTTTGTGGGACTTCTCTGGAATTTTGTGGGTTTTTTCTGGAATTGTGTGGGATTCTGAGGAGACTTGAAGAATTTTGAGGAATTTGTTTTAGATTTTGTGGGAATTTGTGTAGATTCTGTGGGATTTTACTGGAATTTGGTGGGCCTTTTCAAGGTCTTTGTGTGGTTTTGAGGAGACTTGAAGAATTTTGAGGAATTTTTCTTAGATTTTGTGGAAACTTGTGGAGGCTTTGTGTGATTTTTGTGTGATTTTGTGGGATATTGAGGCGATTTAGGGATCTTGAGGGATTTTTCATGTATTCTGTGGGAATTTGTGGAGATTTGGTGGGATTTTTGTGGATTTTGGCCGCGTTTTGAGAAGATTTAGGGAATTTTGTGGGATTTTTCCTGGAATTGTGTTGGATACTGGGGAGATTTTGTGGGATGTTTGTGGAACTTTGAGGGACTCTTCTGGAATTTTGTGAGATTCTGTAGAGAACGGACGAATTATCAGGGATTTTTCCTGTATTCTGTGGGAATTTGTGGAGATTTGGTGGGATTTTTGTGGATTTTGGCCGTGTTTTGAGAAGATGTAGGGAATTTTGTGTGATTTTTCTGGGATTTTGTTGGGTATTGAGGACATTTTGTGGGATGTTTGTGGAATTTGGTGGGGCTTTTCAAGAATTTTGTGGTATTTTGAAAAGATTTAGGGAATTTTGTGGTGTTTTTTCTTGAATTTTGTGGGAAACTGTGCTTATTTTATGGGGCGTTTCTGGAATTTGGTCGAGTTTTCAGAAGATTTAGGGATTTTTGTGAGATTTTTGTGGGATGTTCTGGGAATTGGTGGAGATTTTCTGGGACATTCCTGTGAATTGGTAGGGTTTTGAAATGATTTAGGGAGTTTTGTGGGACTTCTCTGGAATTTTGTGTTTTTTTTCTGGAATTGTGTGGGATTCTGAGGAGACTTGAAGAATTTTGAGGAATTTGTTTTAGATTTTGTGGGAATTTGTGTAGATTCTGTGGGATTTTACTGGAATTTGGTGGGCCTTTTCAAGGTCTTTGTGTGGTTTTGAGGAGACTTGAAGAATTTTGAGGAATTTTTCTTAGATTTTGTGGAAACTTGTGGAGGCTTTGTGTGATTTTTGTGTGATTTTGTGGGATATTGAGGCGATTTAGGGATCTTGAGGGATTTTTCATGTATTCTGTGGGAATTTGTGGAGATTTGGTGGGATTTTTGTGGATTTTGGCCGTGTTTTGAGAAGATTTCGGGAATTTTGTGTGATTTTTCTGGGATTTTGTTGGGTATTGAGGACATTTTGTGGGATGTTTGTGGAATTTGGTGGGGCTTTTCAAGAATTTTGTGGTATTTTGAAAAGATTTAGGGAATTTTGTGGTGTTTTTTCTTGAATTTTGTGGGAAACTGTGCTGATTTTATGGGGCGTTTCTGGAATTTGGTCGAGTTTTCAGAAGATTTAGGGATTTTTGTGAGATTTTTGTGGGATGTTCTGGGAATTGGTGGAGATTTTGTGGGACATTCCTGTGAATTGGTAGGGTTTTGAAATGATTTAGGGAGTTTTGTGGGACTTCTCTGGAATTTTGTGTGTTTTTTCTGGAATTGTGTGGGATTCTGAGGAGACTTGAAGAATTTTGAGGAATTTGTTTTAGATTTTGTGGGAATTTGTGGAGATTCTGTGGGATTTTACTGGAATTTGGTGGGCCTTTTCAAGGTCTTTGTGTGGTTTTGAGGAGACTTGAAGAATTTTGAGGAATTTTTCTTAGATTTTGTGGAAACTTGTGGAGGCTTTGTGTGATTTTTGTGGGATTTTGTGGGATATTGAGGCGATTTAGGGATCTTGAGGGATTTTTCATGTATTCTGTGGGAATTTGTGGAGATTTGGTGGGATATTTTTCTAGAATTTGGTCGTGTTTTGAGAATATTTAGGGAATTTTGTGGGATTTTTCCTGGAATTGTGTTGGATACTGGGGAGATTTTGTGGGATGTTTGTGGAACTTTGAGGGACTCTTCTGGAATTTGGTGAGATTCTGTAGAGAACTGAAGAATTATCAGGGATTTTTCCTGTATTCCATGGGAATTTGTGGAGATTTGGTGGGATTTTTGTGGATTTTGGCCGTGTTTTGAGAAGATTTAGGGAATTTTGTGTGATTTTTCTGGGATTTTGTTGGGTATTGAGGACATTTTGTGGGATGTTTGTGGAATTTGGTGGGGCTTTTCAAGAATTTTGTGGTATTTTGAAAAGATTTAGGGAATTTTGTGGTGTTTTTTCTTGAATTTTGTGGGAAACTGTGCTGATTTTATGGGGCGTTTCTGGAATTTGGTCGAGTTTTCAGAAGATTTAGGGATTTTTGTGGGATGTTCTGGGAATTGGTGGAGATTTTGTGGGACATTCCTGTGAATTGGTAGGGTTTTGAAATGATTTAGGGAGTTTTGTGGGACTTCTCTGGAATTTTGTGGGTTTTTTCTGGAATTGTGTGGGATTCTGAGGAGACTTGAAGAATTTTGAGGAATTTGTTTTAGATTTTGTGGGAATTTGTGGAGATTCTGTGGGATTTTACTGGAATTTGGTGGGCCTTTTCAAGGTCTTTGTGTGGTTTTGAGGAGACTTGAAGAATTTTGAGGAATTTTTCTTAGATTTTGTGGAAACTTGTGGAGGCTTTGTGTGATTTTTGTGTGATTTTGTGGGATATTGAGGCGATTTAGGGATCTTGAGGGATTTTTCATGTATTCTGTGGGAATTTGTGGAGATTTGGTGGGATTTTTGTGGATTTTGGCCGCGTTTTGAGAAGATTTAGGGAATTTTGTGGGATTTTTCCTGGAATTGTGTTGGATACTGGGGAGATTTTGTGGGATGTTTGTGGAACTTTGAGGGACTCTTCTGGAATTTTGTGAGATTCTGTAGAGAACGGACGAATTATCAGGGATTTTTCCTGTATTCTGTGGGAATTTGTGGAGATTTGGTGGGATTTTTGTGGATTTTGGCCGTGTTTTGAGAAGATGTAGGGAATTTTGTGTGATTTTTCTGGGATTTTGTTGGGTATTGAGGACATTTTGTGGGATGTTTGTGGAATTTGGTGGGGCTTTTCAAGAATTTTGTGGTATTTTGAAAAGATTTAGGGAATTTTGTGGTGTTTTTTCTTGAATTTTGTGGGAAACTGTGCTGATTTTATGGGGTGTTTCTGGAATTTGGTCGAGTTTTCAGAAGATTTAGGGATTTTTGTGAGATTTTTGTGGGATGTTCTGGGAATTGGTGGAGATTTTGTGGGACATTCCTGTGAATTGGTAGGGTTTTGAAATGATTTAGGGAGTTTTGTGGGACTTCTCTGGAATTTTGTGTGTTTTTTCTGGAATTGTGTGGGATTCTGAGGAGACTTGAAGAATTTTGAGGAATTTGTTTTAGATTTTGTGGGAATTTGTGGAGATTCTGTGGGATTTTACTGGAATTTGGTGGGCCTTTTCAAGGTCTTTGTGTGGTTTTGAGGAGACTTGAAGAATTTTGAGGAATTTTTCTTAGATTTTGTGGAAACTTGTGGAGGCTTTGTGTGATTTTTGTGTGATTTTGTGGGATATTGAGGCGATTTAGGGATCTTGAGGGATTTTTCATGTATTCTGTGGGAATTTGTGGAGATTTGGTGGGATTTTTGTGGATTTTGGCCGTGTTTTGAGAAGATTTAGGGAATTTTGTGGGATTTTTCCTGGAATTGTGTTGGATACTGGGGAGATTTTGTGGGATGTTTGTGGAACTTTGAGGGACTCCTCTGGAATTTTGTGAGATTCTGTAGAGAACGGACGAATTATCAGGGATTTTTCCTGTATTCTGTGGGAATTTGTGGAGATTTGGTGGGATTTTTGTGGATTTTGGCCGTGTTTTGAGAAGATTTAGGGAATTTTGTGTGATTTTTCTGGGATTTTGTTGGGTATTGAGGACATTTTGTGGGATGTTTGTGGAATTTGGTGGGGCTTTTCAAGAATTTTGTGGTATTTTGAAAAGATTTAGGGAATTTTGTGGTGTTTTTTCTTGAATTTTGTGGGAAACTGTGCTGATTTTATGGGGCGTTTCTGGAATTTGGTCGAGTTTTCAGAAGATTTAGGGATTTTTGTGAGATTTCTGTGGGATGTTCTGGGAATTGGTGGAGATTTTGTGGGACATTCCTGTGAATTGGTAGGGTTTTGAAATGATTTAGGGAGTTTTGTGGGACTTCTCTGGAATTTTGTGGGTTTTTTCTGGAATTGTGTGGGATTCTGAGGAGACTTGAAGAATTTTGAGGAATTTGTTTTAGATTTTGTGGGAATTTGTGGAGATTCTGTGGGATTTTACTGGAATTTGGTGGGCCTTTTCAAGGTCTTTGTGTGGTTTTGAGGAGACTTGAAGAATTTTGAGGAATTTTTCTTAGATTTTGTGGAAACTTGTGGAGGCTTTGTGTGATTTTTGTGGGATTTTGTGGGATATTGAGGCGATTTAGGGATCTTGAGGGATTTTTCATGTATTCTGTGGGAATTTGTGGAGATTTGGTGGGATTTTTGTGGATTTTGGCCGTGTTTTGAGAAGATTTAGGGAATTTTGTGGGATTTTTCCTGGAATTGTGTTGGATACTGGGGAGATTTTGTGGGATGTTTGTGGAACTTTGAGGGACTCTTCTGGAATTTTGTGAGATTCTGTAGAGAACGGACGAATTATCAGGGATTTTTCCTGTATTCTGTGGGAATTTGTGGAGATTTGGTGGGATTTTTGTGGATTTTGGCCGTGTTTTGAGAAGATTTAGGGAATTTTGTGTGATTTTTCTGGGATTTTGTTGGGTATTGAGGACATTTTGTGGGATGTTTGTGGAATTTGGTGGGGCTTTTCAAGAATTTTGTGGTATTTTGAAAAGATTTAGGGAATTTTGTGGTGTTTTTTCTTGAATTTTGTGGGAAACTGTGCTGATTTTATGGGGCGTTTCTGGAATTTGGTCGAGTTTTCAGAAGATTTAGGGATTTTTGTGAGATTTCTGTGGGATGTTCTGGGAATTGGTGGAGATTTTGTGGGACATTCCTGTGAATTGGTAGGGTTTTGAAATGATTTAGGGAGTTTTGTGGGACTTCTCTGGAATTTTGTGGGTTTTTTCTGGAATTGTGTGGGATTCTGAGGAGACTTGAAGAATTTTGAGGAATTTGTTTTAGATTTTGTGGGAATTTGTGGAGATTCTGTGGGATTTTACTGGAATTTGGTGGGCCTTTTCAAGGTCTTTGTGTGGTTTTGAGGAGACTTGAAGAATTTTGAGGATTTTTTCTTAGATTTTGTGGAAACTTGTGGAGGCTTTGTGTGATTTTTGTGTGATTTTGTGGGATATTGAGGCGATTTAGGGATCTTGAGGGATTTTTCATGTATTTTGTGGGATTTTGTGGAGATTTGGTGGGATATTTTTTTTGTGGATTTTGGCCGTGTTTTGAGAAGATTTAGGGAATTTTGTGGGATTTTTCCTGGAATTGTGTTGGATACTGGGGAGATTTTGTGGGATGTTTGTGGAACTTTGAGGGACTCTTCTGGAATTTTGTGAGATTCTGTAGAGAACGGACGAATTATCAGGGATTTTTCCTGTATTCTGTGGGAATTTGTGGAGATTTGGTGGGATTTTTGTGGATTTTGGCCGTGTTTTGAGAAGATTTAGGGAATTTTGTGTGATTTTTCTGGGATTTTGTTGGGTATTGAGGACATTTTGTGGGATGTTTGTGGAATTTGGTGGGGCTTTTCAAGAATTTTGTGGTATTTTTTTGAAAAGATTTAGGGAATTTTGTGGTGTTTTTTCTTGAATTTTGTGGGAAACTGTGCTGATTTTATGGGGCGTTTCTGGAATTTGGTCGAGTTTTCAGAAGATTTAGGGATTTTTGTGAGATTTTTGTGGGATGTTCTGGGAATTGGTGGAGATTTTGTGGGACATTCCTGTGAATTGGTAGGGTTTTGAAATGATTTAGGGAGTTTTGTGGGACTTCTCTGGAATTTTGTGGGTTTTTTCTGGAATTGTGTGGGATTCTGAGGAGACTTGAAGAATTTTGAGGAATTTGTTTTAGATTTTGTGGGAATTTGTGGAGATTCTGTGGGATTTTACTGGAATTTGGTGGGCCTTTTCAAGGTCTTTGTGTGGTTTTGAGGAGACTTGAAGAATTTTGAGGAATTTTTCTTAGATTTTGTGGAAACTTGTGGAGGCTTTGTGTGATTTTTGTGTGATTTTGTGGGATATTGAGGCGATTTAGGGATCTTGAGGGATTTTTCATGTATTCTGTGGGAATTTGTGGAGATTTGGTGGGATTTTTGTGGATTTTGGCCGTGTTTTGAGAAGATTTAGGGAATTTTGTGGGATTTTTCCTGGAATTGTGTTGGATACTGGGGAGATTTTGTGGGATGTTTGTGGAACTTTGAGGGACTCTTCTGGAATTTTGTGAGATTCTGTAGAGAACGGACGAATTATCAGGGATTTTTCCTGTATTCTGTGGGAATTTGTGGAGATTTGGTGGGATTTTTGTGGATTTTGGCCGTGTTTTGAGAAGATTTAGGGAATTTTGTGTGATTTTTCTGGGATTTTGTTGGGTATTGAGGACATTTTGTGGGATGTTTGTGGAATTTGGTGGGGCTTTTCAAGAATTTTGTGGTATTTTGAAAAGATTTAGGGAATTTTGTGGTGTTTTTTCTTGAATTTTGTGGGAAACTGTGCTGATTTTATGGGGCGTTTCTGGAATTTGGTCGAGTTTTCAGAAGATTTAGGGATTTTTGTGAGATTTTTGTGGGATGTTCTGGGAATTGGTGGAGATTTTGTGGGACATTCCTGTGAATTGGTAGGGTTTTGAAATGATTTAGGGAGTTTTGTGGGACTTCTCTGGAATTTTGTGGGTTTTTTCTGGAATTGTGTGGGATTCTGAGGAGACTTGAAGAATTTTGAGGAATTTGTTTTAGATTTTGTGGGAATTTGTGGAGATTCTGTGGGATTTTACTGGAATTTGGTGGGCCTTTTCAAGGTCTTTGTGTGGTTTTGAGGAGACTTGAAGAATTTTGAGGAATTTTTCTTAGATTTTGTGGAAACTTGTGGAGGCTTTGTGTGATTTTTGTGTGATTTTGTGGGATATTGAGGCGATTTAGGGATCTTGAGGGATTTTTCATGTATTCTGTGGGAATTTGTGGAGATTTGGTGGGATATTTTCCTAGAATTTGGTCGTGTTTTGAGAAGATTTAGGGAATTTTGTGGGATTTTTCCTGGAATTTTGTTGGATACTGGGGAGATTTTGTGGGATGTTTGTGGAACTTCGAGGGACTTTTCTGGAATTTGGTGAGATTCTGTAGAGAACTGAAGAATTATCAGGGATTTTTCCTGTATTCTGTGGGAATTTGTGGAGATTTGGTGGGATTTTTTTTTTGTGGATTTTGGCCGTGTTTTGAGAAGATTTAGGGAATTTTGTGTGATTTTTCTGGGATTTTGTTGGGTATTGAGGACATTTTGTGGGATGTTTGTGGAATTTGGTGGGGCTTTTCAAGAATTTTGTGGTATTTTGAAAAGATTTAGGGAATTTTGTGGTGTTTTTTCTTGAATTTTGTGGGAAACTGTGCTGATTTTATGGGGCGTTTCTGGAATTTGGTCGAGTTTTCAGAAGATTTAGGGATTTTTGTGAGATTTTTGTGGGATGTTCTGGGAATTGGTGGAGATTTTGTGGGACATTCCTGTGAATTGGTAGGGTTTTGAAATGATTTAGGGAGTTTTGTGGGACTTCTCTGGAATTTTGTGGGTTTTTTCTGGAATTGTGTGGGATTCTGAGGAGACTTGAAGAATTTTGAGGAATTTGTTTTAGATTTTGTGGGAATTTGTGGAGATTCTGTGGGATTTTACTGGAATTTGGTGGGCCTTTTCAAGGTCTTTGTGTGGTTTTGAGGAGACTTGAAGAATTTTGAGGAATTTTTCTTAGATTTTGTGGAAACTTGTGGAGGCTTTGTGTGATTTTTGTGTGATTTTGTGGGATATTGAGGCGATTTAGGGATCTTGAGGGATTTTTCATGTATTCTGTGGGAATTTGTGGAGATTTGGTGGGATTTTTGTGGATTTTGGCCGTGTTTTGAGAAGATTTAGGGAATTTTGTGGGATTTTTCCTGGAATTGTGTTGGATACTGGGGAGATTTTGTGGGATGTTTGTGGAACTTTGAGGGACTCTTCTGGAATTTTGTGAGATTCTGTAGAGAACGGACGAATTATCAGGGATTTTTCCTGTATTCTGTGGGAATTTGTGGAGATTTGGTGGGATTTTTGTGGATTTTGGCCGTGTTTTGAGAAGATTTAGGGAATTTTGTGTGATTTTTCTGGGATTTTGTTGGGTATTGAGGACATTTTGTGGGATGTTTGTGGAATTTGGTGGGGCTTTTCAAGAATTTTGTGGTATTTTGAAAAGATTTAGGGAATTTTGTGGTGTTTTTTCTTGAATTTTGTGGGAAACTGTGCTGATTTTATGGAGCGTTTCTGGAATTTGGTCGAGTTTTCAGAAGATTTAGGGATTTTTGTGAGATTTTTGTGGGATGTTCTGGGAATTGGTGGAGATTTTGTGGGACATTCCTGTGAATTGGTAGGGTTTTGAAATGATTTAGGGAGTTTTGTGGGACTTCTCTGGAATTTTGTGGGTTTTTTCTGGAATTGTGTGGGATTCTGAGGAGACTTGAAGAATTTTGAGGAATTTGTTTTAGATTTTGTGGGAATTTGTGGAGATTCTGTGGGATTTTACTGGAATTTGGTGGGCCTTTTCAAGGTCTTTGTGTGGTTTTGAGGAGACTTGAAGAATTTTGAGGAATTTTTCTTAGATTTTGTGGAAACTTGTGGAGGCTTTGTGTGATTTTTGTGTGATTTTGTGGGATATTGAGGCGATTTAGGGATCTTGAGGGATTTTTCATGTATTTTGTGGGATTTTGTGGAGATTTGGTGGGATATTTTTTTTGTGGATTTTGGCCGTGTTTTGAGAAGATTTAGGGAATTTTGTGGGATTTTTCCTGGAATTTTGTTGGATACTGGGGAGATTTTGTGGGATGTTTTTGGAACTTCGAGGGACTTTTCTGGAATTTGGTGAGATTCTGTAGAGAACTGACGAATTATCAGGGATTTTTCATGTATTCTGTGGGAATTTGTGGAGATTTGGTGGGATTTTTGTGGATTTTGGCCGTGTTTTGAGAAGATTTAGGGAATTTTGTGTGATTTTTCTGGGATTTTGTTGGGTATTGAGGACATTTTGTGGGATGTTTGTGGAATTTGGTGGGGCTTTTCAAGAATTTTGTGGTATTTTGAAAAGATTTAGGGAATTTTGTGGTGTTTTTTCTTGAATTTTGTGGGAAACTGTGCTGATTTTATGGGGCGTTTCTGGAATTTGGTCGAGTTTTCAGAAGATTTAGGGATTTTTGTGAGATTTTTGTGGGATGTTCTGGGAATTGGTGGAGATTTTGTGGGACATTCCTGTGAATTGGTAGGGTTTTGAAATGATTTAGGGAGTTTTGTGGGACTTCTCTGGAATTTTGTGTGTTTTTTCTGGAATTGTGTGGGATTCTGAGGAGACTTGAAGAATTTTGAGGAATTTGTTTTAGATTTTGTGGGAATTTGTGGAGATTCTGTGGGATTTTACTGGAATTTGGTGGGCCTTTTCAAGGTCTTTGTGTGGTTTTGAGGAGACTTGAAGAATTTTGAGGAATTTTTCTTAGATTTTGTGGAAACTTGTGGAGGCTTTGTGTGATTTTTGTGTGATTTTGTGGGATATTGAGGCGATTTAGGGATCTTGAGGGATTTTTCATGTATTCTGTGGGAATTTGTGGAGATTTGGTGGGATTTTTGTGGATTTTGGCCGTGTTTTGAGAAGATTTAGGGAATTTTGTGGGATTTTTCCTGGAATTGTGTTGGATACTGGGGAGATTTTGTGGGATGTTTGTGGAACTTTGAGGGACTCTTCTGGAATTTGGTGAGATTCTGTAGAGAACTGACGAATTATCAGGGATTTTTCATGTATTCTGTGGGAATTTGTGGAGATTTGGTGGGATTTTTGTGGATTTTGGCCGTGTTTTGAGAAGATTTAGGGAATTTTGTGTGATTTTTCTGGGATTTTGTTGGGTATTGAGGACATTTTGTGGGATGTTTGTGGAATTTGGTGGGGCTTTTCAAGAATTTTGTGGTATTTTGAAAAGATTTAGGGAATTTTGTGGTGTTTTTTCTTGAATTTTGTGGGAAACTGTGCTGATTTTATGGGGCGTTTCTGGAATTTGGTCGAGTTTTCAGAAGATTTAGGGATTTTTGTGAGATTTTTGTGGGATGTTCTGGGAATTGGTGGAGATTTTGTGGGACATTCCTGTGAATTGGTAGGGTTTTGAAATGATTTAGGGAGTTTTGTGGGACTTCTCTGGAATTTTGTGTGTTTTTTCTGGAATTGTGTGGGATTCTGAGGAGACTTGAAGAATTTTGAGGAATTTGTTTTAGATTTTGTGGGAATTTGTGGAGATTCTGTGGGATTTTACTGGAATTTGGTGGGCCTTTTCAAGGTCTTTGTGTGGTTTTGAGGAGACTTGAAGAATTTTGAGGAATTTTTCTTAGATTTTGTGGAAACTTGTGGAGGCTTTGTGTGATTTTTGTGTGATTTTGTGGGATATTGAGGCGATTTAGGGATCTTGAGGGATTTTTCATGTATTCTGTGGGAATTTGTGGAGATTTGGTGGGATTTTTGTGGATTTTGGCCGTGTTTTGAGAAGATTTAGGGAATTTTGTGGGATTTTTCCTGGAATTGTGTTGGATACTGGGGAGATTTTGTGGGATGTTTGTGGAACTTTGAGGGACTCTTCTGGAATTTTGTGAGATTCTGTAGAGAACGGACGAATTATCAGGGATTTTTCCTGTATTCTGTGGGAATTTGTGGAGATTTGGTGGGATTTTTGTGGATTTTGGCCGTGTTTTGAGAAGATTTAGGGAATTTTGTGGGATTTTTCTGGGATTTTGTTGGGTATTGAGGACATTTTGTGGGATGTTTGTGGAATTTGGTGGGGCTTTTCAAGAATTTTGTGGTATTTTGAAAAGATTTAGGGAATTTTGTGGTGTTTTTTCTTGAATTTTGTGGGAAACTGTGCTTATTTTATGGGGCGTTTCTGGAATTTGGTCGAGTTTTCAGAAGATTTAGGGATTTTTGTGAGATTTTTGTGGGATGTTCTGGGAATTGGTGGAGATTTTGTGGGACATTCCTGTGAATTGGTAGGGTTTTGAAATGATTTAGGGAGTTTTGTGGGACTTCTCTGGAATTTTGTGGGTTTTTTCTGGAATTGTGTGGGATTCTGAGGAGACTTGAAGAATTTTGAGGAATTTGTTTTAGATTTTGTGGGAATTTGTGGAGATTCTGTGGGATTTTACTGGAATTTGGTGGGCCTTTTCAAGGTCTTTGTGTGGTTTTGAGGAGACTTGAAGAATTTTGAGGAATTTTTCTTAGATTTTGTGGAAACTTGTGGAGGCTTTGTGTGATTTTTGTGTGATTTTGTGGGATATTGAGGCGATTTAGGGATCTTGAGGGATTTTTCATGTATTCTGTGGGAATTTGTGGAGATTTGGTGGGATTTTTGTGGATTTTGGCCGTGTTTTGAGAAGATTTAGGGAATTTTGTGGGATTTTTCCTGGAATTGTGTTGGATACTGGGGAGATTTTGTGGGATGTTTGTGGAACTTTGAGGGACTCTTCTGGAATTTTGTGAGATTCTGTAGAGAACGGACGAATTATCAGGGATTTTTCCTGTATTCTGTGGGAATTTGTGGAGATTTGGTGGGATTTTTGTGGATTTTGGCCGTGTTTTGAGAAGATTTAGGGAATTTTGTGTGATTTTTCTGGGATTTTGTTGGGTATTGAGGACATTTTGTGGGATGTTTGTGGAATTTGGTGGGGCTTTTCAAGAATTTTGTGGTATTTTGAAAAGATTTAGGGAATTTTGTGGTGTTTTTTCTTGAATTTTGTGGGAAACTGTGCTGATTTTATGGGGCGTTTCTGGAATTTGGTCGAGTTTTCAGAAGATTTAGGGATTTTTGTGAGATTTTTGTGGGATGTTCTGGGAATTGGTGGAGATTTTGTGGGACATTCCTGTGAATTGGTAGGGTTTTGAAATGATTTAGGGAGTTTTGTGGGACTTCTCTGGAATTTTGTGGGTTTTTTCTGGAATTGTGTGGGATTCTGAGGAGACTTGAAGAATTTTGAGGAATTTGTTTTAGATTTTGTGGGAATTTGTGGAGATTCTGTGGGATTTTACTGGAATTTGGTGGGCCTTTTCAAGGTCTTTGTGTGGTTTTGAGGAGACTTGAAGAATTTTGAGGAATTTTTCTTAGATTTTGTGGAAACTTGTGGAGGCTTTGTGTGATTTTTGTGTGATTTTGTGGGATATTGAGGCGATTTAGGGATCTTGAGGGATTTTTCATGTATTTTGTGGGATTTTGTGGAGATTTGGTGGGATATTTTTTTTGTGGATTTTGGCCGTGTTTTGAGAAGATTTAGGGAATTTTGTGGGATTTTTCCTGGAATTTTGTTGGATACTGGGGAGATTTTGTGGGATGTTTTTGGAACTTCGAGGGACTTTTCTGGAATTTGGTGAGATTCTGTAGAGAACTGACGAATTATCAGGGATTTTTCATGTATTCTGTGGGAATTTGTGGAGATTTGGTGGGATTTTTGTGGATTTTGGCCGTGTTTTGAGAAGATTTAGGGAATTTTGTGTGATTTTTCTGGGATTTTGTTGGGTATTGAGGACATTTTGTGGGATGTTTGTGGAATTTGGTGGGGCTTTTCAAGAATTTTGTGGTATTTTGAAAAGATTTAGGGAATTTTGTGGTGTTTTTTCTTGAATTTTGTGGGAAACTGTGCTGATTTTATGGGGCGTTTCTGGAATTTGGTCGAGTTTTCAGAAGATTTAGGGATTTTTGTGAGATTTTTGTGGGATGTTCTGGGAATTGGTGGAGATTTTGTGGGACATTCCTGTGAATTGGTAGGGTTTTGAAATGATTTAGGGAGTTTTGTGGGACTTCTCTGGAATTTTGTGGGTTTTTTCTGGAATTGTGTGGGATTCTGAGGAGACTTGAAGAATTTTGAGGAATTTGTTTTAGATTTTGTGGGAATTTGTGGAGATTCTGTGGGATTTTACTGGAATTTGGTGGGCCTTTTCAAGGTCTTTGTGTGGTTTTGAGGAGACTTGAAGAATTTTGAGGAATTTTTCTTAGATTTTGTGGAAACTTGTGGAGGCTTTGTGTGATTTTTGTGTGATTTTGTGGGATATTGAGGCGATTTAGGGATCTTGAGGGATTTTTCATGTATTCTGTGGGAATTTGTGGAGATTTGGTGGGATTTTTGTGGATTTTGGCCGTGTTTTGAGAAGATTTAGGGAATTTTGTGGGATTTTTCCTGGAATTGTGTTGGATACTGGGGAGATTTTGTGGGATGTTTGTGGAACTTTGAGGGACTCTTCTGGAATTTTGTGAGATTCTGTAGAGAACGGACGAATTATCAGGGATTTTTCCTGTATTCTGTGGGAATTTGTGGAGATTTGGTGGGATTTTTGTGGATTTTGGCCGTGTTTTGAGAAGATTTAGGGAATTTTGTGTGATTTTTCTGGGATTTTGTTGGGTATTGAGGACATTTTGTGGGATGTTTGTGGAATTTGGTGGGGCTTTTCAAGAATTTTGTGGTATTTTGAAAAGATTTAGGGAATTTTGTGGTGTTTTTTCTTGAATTTTGTGGGAAACTGTGCTGATTTTATGGGGCGTTTCTGGAATTTGGTCGAGTTTTCAGAAGATTTAGGGATTTTTGTGAGATTTTTGTGGGATGTTCTGGGAATTGGTGGAGATTTTGTGGGACATTCCTGTGAATTGGTAGGGTTTTGAAATGATTTAGGGAGTTTTGTGGGACTTCTCTGGAATTTTGTGGGTTTTTTCTGGAATTGTGTGGGATTCTGAGGAGACTTGAAGAATTTTGAGGAATTTGTTTTAGATTTTGTGGGAATTTGTGGAGATTCTGTGGGATTTTACTGGAATTTGGTGGGCCTTTTCAAGGTCTTTGTGTGGTTTTGAGGAGACTTGAAGAATTTTGAGGAATTTTTCTTAGATTTTGTGGAAACTTGTGGAGGCTTTGTGTGATTTTTGTGTGATTTTGTGGGATATTGAGGCGATTTAGGGATCTTGAGGGATTTTTCATGTATTTTGTGGGATTTTGTGGAGATTTGGTGGGATATTTTTTTTGTGGATTTTGGCCGTGTTTTGAGAAGATTTAGGGAATTTTGTGGGATTTTTCCTGGAATTTTGTTGGATACTGGGGAGATTTTGTGGGATGTTTTTGGAACTTCGAGGGACTTTTCTGGAATTTGGTGAGATTCTGTAGAGAACGGACGAATTATCAGGGATTTTTCCTGTATTCTGTGGGAATTTGTGGAGATTTGGTGGGATTTTTGTGGATTTTGGCCGTGTTTTGAGAAGATTTAGGGAATTTTGTGGGATTTTTCTGGGATTTTGTTGGGTATTGAGGACATTTTGTGGGATGTTTGTGGAATTTGGTGGGGCTTTTCAAGAATTTTGTGGTATTTTGAAAAGATTTAGGGAATTTTGTGGTGTTTTTTCTTGAATTTTGTGGGAAACTGTGCTGATTTTATGGGGCGTTTCTGGAATTTGGTCGAGTTTTCAGAAGATTTAGGGATTTTTGTGAGATTTTTGTGGGATGTTCTGGGAATTGGTGGAGATTTTGTGGGACATTCCTGTGAATTGGTAGGGTTTTGAAATGATTTAGGGAGTTTTGTGGGACTTCTCTGGAATTTTGTGTGTTTTTTCTGGAATTGTGTGGGATTCTGAGGAGACTTGAAGAATTTTGAGGAATTTGTTTTAGATTTTGTGGGAATTTGTGGAGATTCTGTGGGATTTTACTGGAATTTGGTGGGCCTTTTCAAGGTCTTTGTGTGGTTTTGAGGAGACTTGAAGAATTTTGAGGAATTTTTCTTAGATTTTGTGGAAACTTGTGGAGGCTTTGTGTGATTTTTGTGTGATTTTGTGGGATATTGAGGCGATTTAGGGATCTTGAGGGATTTTTCATGTATTCTGTGGGAATTTGTGGAGATTTGGTGGGATTTTTGTGGATTTTGGCCGTGTTTTGAGAAGATTTAGGGAATTTTGTGGGATTTTTCCTGGAATTGTGTTGGATACTGGGGAGATTTTGTGGGATGTTTGTGGAACTTTGAGGGACTCTTCTGGAATTTTGTGAGATTCTGTAGAGAACGGACGAATTATCAGGGATTTTTCCTGTATTCTGTGGGAATTTGTGGAGATTTGGTGGGATTTTTGTGGATTTTGGCCGCGTTTTGAGAAGATTTAGGGAATTTTGTGGGATTTTTCCTGGAATTGTGTTGGATACTGGGGAGATTTTGTGGGATGTTTGTGGAACTTTGAGGGACTCTTCTGGAATTTTGTGAGATTCTGTAGAGAACGGACGAATTATCAGGGATTTTTCCTGTATTCTGTGGGAATTTGTGGAGATTTGGTGGGATTTTTGTGGATTTTGGCCGTGTTTTGAGAAGATTTAGGGAATTTTGTGTGATTTTTCTGGGATTTTGTTGGGTATTGAGGACATTTTGTGGGATGTTTGTGGAATTTGGTGGGGCTTTTCAAGAATTTTGTGGTATTTTGAAAAGATTTAGGGAATTTTGTGGTGTTTTTTCTTGAATTTTGTGGGAAACTGTGCTGATTTTATGGGGCGTTTCTGGAATTTGGTCGAGTTTTCAGAAGATTTAGGGATTTTTGTGAGATTTTTGTGGGATGTTCTGGGAATTGGTGGAGATTTTGTGGGACATTCCTGTGAATTGGTAGGGTTTTGAAATGATTTAGGGAGTTTTGTGGGACTTCTCTGGAATTTTGTGGGTTTTTTCTGGAATTGTGTGGGATTCTGAGGAGACTTGAAGAATTTTGAGGAATTTGTTTTAGATTTTGTGGGAATTTGTGGAGATTCTGTGGGATTTTACTGGAATTTGGTGGGCCTTTTCAAGGTCTTTGTGTGGTTTTGAGGAGACTTGAAGAATTTTGAGGAATTTTTCTTAGATTTTGTGGAAACTTGTGGAGGCTTTGTGTGATTTTTGTGTGATTTTGTGGGATATTGAGGCGATTTAGGGATCTTGAGGGATTTTTCATGTATTCTGTGGGAATTTGTGGAGATTTGGTGGGATTTTTGTGGATTTTGGCCGTGTTTTGAGAAGATTTAGGGAATTTTGTGGGATTTTTCCTGGAATTGTGTTGGATACTGGGGAGATTTTGTGGGATGTTTGTGGAACTTTGAGGGACTCTTCTGGAATTTTGTGAGATTCTGTAGAGAACGGACGAATTATCAGGGATTTTTCCTGTATTCTGTGGGAATTTGTGGAGATTTGGTGGGATTTTTGTGGATTTTGGCCGTGTTTTGAGAAGATTTAGGGAATTTTGTGTGATTTTTCTGGGATTTTGTTGGGTATTGAGGACATTTTGTGGGATGTTTGTGGAATTTGGTGGGGCTTTTCAAGAATTTTGTGGTATTTTGAAAAGATTTAGGGAATTTTGTGGTGTTTTTTCTTGAATTTTGTGGGAAACTGTGCTGATTTTATGGGGCGTTTCTGGAATTTGGTCGAGTTTTCAGAAGATTTAGGGATTTTTGTGAGATTTTTGTGGGATGTTCTGGGAATTGGTGGAGATTTTGTGGGACATTCCTGTGAATTGGTAGGGTTTTGAAATGATTTAGGGAGTTTTGTGGGACTTCTCTGGAATTTTGTGTGTTTTTTCTGGAATTGTGTGGGATTCTGAGGAGACTTGAAGAATTTTGAGGAATTTGTTTTAGATTTTGTGGGAATTTGTGGAGATTCTGTGGGATTTTACTGGAATTTGGTGGGCCTTTTCAAGGTCTTTGTGTGGTTTTGAGGAGACTTGAAGAATTTTGAGGAATTTTTCTTAGATTTTGTGGAAACTTGTGGAGGCTTTGTGTGATTTTTGTGTGATTTTGTGGGATATTGAGGCGATTTAGGGATCTTGAGGGATTTTTCATGTATTCTGTGGGAATTTGTGGAGATTTGGTGGGATTTTTGTGGATTTTGGCCGTGTTTTGAGAAGATTTAGGGAATTTTGTGGGATTTTTCCTGGAATTGTGTTGGATACTGGGGAGATTTTGTGGGATGTTTTTGGAACTTTGAGGGACTCTTCTGGAATTTTGTGAGATTCTGTAGAGAACGGACGAATTATCAGGGATTTTTCCTGTATTCTGTGGGAATTTGTGGAGATTTGGTGGGATTTTTGTGGATTTTGGCCGTGTTTTGAGAAGATTTAGGGAATTTTGTGTGATTTTTCTGGGATTTTGTTGGGTATTGAGGACATTTTGTGGGATGTTTCTGGAATTTGGTGGGGCTTTTCAAGAATTTTGTGGTATTTTGAAAAGATTTAGGGAATTTTGTGGTGTTTTTTCTTGAATTTTGTGGGAAACTGTGCTGATTTTATGGGGCGTTTCTGGAATTTGGTCGAGTTTTCAGAAGATTTAGGGATTTTTGTGAGATTTTTGTGGGATGTTCTGGGAATTGGTGGAGATTTTGTGGGACATTCCTGTGAATTGGTAGGGTTTTGAAATGATTTAGGGAGTTTTGTGGGACTTCTCTGGAATTTTGTGTGTTTTTTCTGGAATTGTGTGGGATTCTGAGGAGACTTGAAGAATTTTGAGGAATTTGTTTTAGATTTTGTGGGAATTTGTGTAGATTCTGTGGGATTTTACTGGAATTTGGTGGGCCTTTTCAAGGTCTTTGTGTGGTTTTGAGGAGACTTGAAGAATTTTGAGGAATTTTTCTTAGATTTTGTGGAAACTTGTGGAGGTTTTGTGTGATTTTTGTGTGATTTTGTGGGATATTGAGGCGATTTAGGGATCTTGAGGGATTTTTCATGTATTTTGTGGGATTTTGTGGAGATTTGGTGGGATTTTTGTGGATTTTGGCCGTGTTTTGAGAAGATTTAGGGAATTTTGTGGGATTTTTCCTGGAATTGTGTTGGATACTGGGGAGATTTTGTGGGATGTTTGTGGAACTTTGAGGGACTCTTCTGGAATTTGGTGAGATTCTGTAGAGAACTGACGAATTATCAGGGATTTTTCATGTATTCTGTGGGAATTTGTGGAGATTTGGTGGGATTTTTGTGGATTTTGGCCGTGTTTTGAGAAGATTTAGGGAATTTTGTGTGATTTTTCTGGGATTTTGTTGGGTATTGAGGACATTTTGTGGGATGTTTCTGGAATTTGGTGGGGCTTTTCAAGAATTTTGTGGTATTTTGAAAAGATTTAGGGAATTTTGTGGTGTTTTTTCTTGAATTTTGTGGGAAACTGTGCTGATTTTATGGGGCGTTTCTGGAATTTGGTCGAGTTTTCAGAAGATTTAGGGATTTTTGTGAGATTTTTGTGGGATGTTCTGGGAATTGGTGGAGATTTTGTGGGACATTCCTGTGAATTGGTAGGGTTTTGAAATGATTTAGGGAGTTTTGTGGGACTTCTCTGGAATTTTGTGGGTTTTTTCTGGAATTGTGTGGGATTCTGAGGAGACTTGAAGAATTTTGAGGAATTTGTTTTAGATTTTGTGGGAATTTGTGGAGATTCTGTGGGATTTTACTGGAATTTGGTGGGCCTTTTCAAGGACTTTGTGTGGTTTTGAGGAGACTTGAAGAATTTTGAGTGATTTTTCTTAGATTTTGTCGAATCTTGTGGAGGTTTTGTGTGATTTTTGTGGGATTTTGTGGGATATTGAGGCGATTTAGGGATCTTGAGGGATTTTTCATGTATTTTGTGGGATTTTGTGGAGATTTGGTGGGATATTTTTCTAGAATTTAGTCGTGTTTTGAGAAGATATAGGGAATTTTGTGGTATTTTTCCTGGAATTTTGTTCGATACTGGGGAGATTTTGTGGGATGTTTGTGGAACTTTGAGGGACTTTTCTGGAATTTGGTGAGATTCTGTAGAGAACTGACGAATTATCAGGGATTTTTCATGTATTCTGTGGGAATTTGTGGAGATTCGGTGGGATATTTTTCTAGAATTTGGTCATGTTTTGAGAAGATTTAGGGAATTTTGTGTGATTTTTCTGGGATTTTATTGGGTATTGAGGACATTTTGTGGGATGTTTGTGGAATTTGGTGGGGCTTTTCAAGAATTTTGTGTGGTTTTGAGGAGACTTGAAGAATTTTGAGGAATTTTTCTTAGATTTTGTGGAAACTTGTGGAGGTTTTGTGTGATTTTTGTGGGATTTTGTGAGATATTGAGGCGATTTAGGGATCTTGAGGGATTTTTCATGTATTCTGTGGGAATTTGTGGAGATTTGGTGGGATTTTTGTGGATTTTGGCCGTGTTTTGAGAAGATGTAGGGAATTTTGTGTGATTTTTCTGGGATTTTGTTGGGTATTGAGGACATTTTGTGGGATGTTTCTGGAATTTGGTGGGGCTTTTCAAGAATTTTGTGGTATTTTGAAAAGATTTAGGGAATTTTGTGGTGTTTTTTCTTGAATTTTGTGGGAAACTGTGCTGATTTTATGGGGCGTTTCTGGAATTTGGTCGAGTTTTCAGAAGATTTAGGGATTTTTGTGAGATTTTTGTGGGATGTTCTGGGAATTGGTGGAGATTTTGTGGGACATTCCTGTGAATTGGTAGGGTTTTGAAATGATTTAGGGAGTTTTGTGGGACTTCTCTGGAATTTTGTGGGTTTTTTCTGGAATTGTGTGGGATTCTGAGGAGACTTGAAGAATTTTGAGGAATTTGTTTTAGATTTTGTGGGAATTTGTGGAGATTCTGTGGGATTTTACTTGAATTTGGTGGGCCTTTTCAAGGACTTTGTGTGGTTTTGAGGAGACTTGAAGAATTTTGAGTGATTTTTCTTAGATTTTATCGAATCTTGTGGAGGTTTTGTGTGATTTTTGTGGGATTTTGTGGGATATTGAGGCGATTTAGGGATCTTGAGGGATTTTTCATGTATTTTGTGGGATTTTGTGGAGATTTGGTGGGATATTTTTCTAGAATTTGGTCGTGTTTTGAGAAGATTTAGGGAATTTTGTGGGATTTTTCCTGGAATTGTGTTGGATACTGGGGAGATTTTGTGGGATGTTTGTGGAACTTTGAGGGACTTCTCTGGAATTTGGTGAGATTCTGTAGAGAACTGACGAATTATCAGGGATTTTTCATGTATTCTGTGGGAATTTGTGGAGATTTGGTGGGATTTTTGTGGATTTTGGCCGTGTTTTGAGAAGATGTAGGGAATTTTGTGTGATTTTTCTGGGATTTTGTTGGGTATTGAGGACATTTTGTGGGATGTTTCTGGAATTTGGTGGGGCTTTTCAAGAATTTTGTGGTATTTTTTTGAAAAGATTTAGGGAATTTTGTGGTGTTTTTTCTTGAATTTTGTGGGAAACTGTGCTGATTTTATGGGGCGTTTCTGGAATTTGGTCGAGTTTTCAGAAGATTTAGGGATTTTTGTGAGATTTTTGTGGGATGTTCTGGGAATTGGTGGAGATTTTGTGGGACATTCCTGTGAATTGGTAGGGTTTTGAAATGATTTAGGGAGTTTTGTGGGACTTCTCTGGAATTTTGTGTTTTTTTTCTGGAATTGTGTGGGATTCTGAGGAGACTTGAAGAATTTTGAGGAATTTGTTTTAGATTTTGTGGGAATTTGTGGAGATTCTGTGGGATTTTACTGGAATTTGGTGGGCCTTTTCAAGGTCTTTGTGTGGTTTTGAGGAGACTTGAAGAATTTTGAGGAATTTTTCTTAGATTTTGTGGAAACTTGTGGAGGTTTTGTGTGATTTTTGTGGGATTTTGTGGGATATTGAGGCGATTTAGGGATCTTGAGGGATTTTTCATGTATTTTGTGGGATTTTGTGGAGATTTGGTGGGATATTTTTCTAGAATTTGGTCGTGTTTTGAGAAGATTTAGGGAATTTTGTGGGATTTTTCCTGGAATTTTGTTGGATACTGGGGAGTTTTTGTGGAATGATTGTGAAACTTTGAGGGACTCTTCTGGAATTTTGTGAGATTTTGTAGAGAACTGACGAACTATCAGGGATTTTTCATGTATTCTGTGGGAATTTGTGGAGATTTGGTGGGATTTTTCTGGAATTTGGTAGAGTTTTGAGAAGATTTAGGGAATTTTGTGGAATTTTTCCTGGAATTTTGTTGGATACTGGGGAGATTTTGTGGGATGTTTCTGGAACTTCGAGGGACTTCTCTGGAATTTTGTGAGATTCTGTAGAGAACTTAAGAATTATCAGGGATTTTTCATGTATTCTGTGGGAATTTGTGGAGATTTGGTGGGATTTCTCTGGAATTTGGTAGAGTTTTGAGAAGATTTAGGGAATTCTGTAAGATTTTTCTGGAATTTGGTGGGCCTTTTCAAGGACTTTGTGTGGTTTTGAGGAGACTTGAAGAATTTTGAGGAATTTTTCTTAGATTTTGTGGAAACTTGTGGAGGTTTTGTGTGATTTTTGTGGGATTTTGTGAGATATTGAGGCGATTTAGGGATCTTGAGGGATTTTTCATGTATTCTGTGGGAATTTGTGGAGATTTGGTGGGATTTTTGTGGATTTTGGCCGTGTTTAGAGAAGATTTAGGGAATTTTGTGGGATGTTTCTGGGATTTTGTTGGGTATTGAGGACATTTTGTGGGATGTTTCTGGAATTTGGTGGGGCTTTTCAAGAATTTTGTGGTATTTTGAAAAGATTTAGGGAATTTTGTGGTGTTTTTTCTTGAATTTTGTGGGAAACTGTGCTGATTTTATGGGGCGTTTCTGGAATTTGGTCGAGTTTTCAGAAGATTTAGGGATTTTTGTGAGATTTTTGTGGGATGTTCTGGGAATTGGTGGAGATTTTGTGGGACATTCCTGTGAATTGGTAGGGTTTTGAAATGATTTAGGGAGTTTTGTGGGACTTCTCTGGAATTTTGTAGTTTTTTTCTGGTATTGTTTGGGATTCTGAAGAGACTTGAAGAATTTTGAGGAATTTGTTTTAGATTTTGTGGGAATTTGTGGAGATTCTGTGGGATTTTACTGGAATTTGGTGGGCCTTTTCAAGGTCTTTGTGTGGTTTTGAGGAGACTTGAAGAATTTTGAGGAATTTTTCTTAGATTTTGTGGAAACTTGTGGAGGTTTTGTGTGATTTTTGTGTGATTTTGTGGGATATTGAGGCGATTTAGGGATCTGGAGGGATTTTTCATGTATTCTGTGGGAATTTGTGGAGATTTGGTGGGATATTTTCCTAGAATTTGGTCGTGTTTTGAGAAGATTTAGGGAATTTTGTGGGATTTTTCCTGGAATTTTGTTGGATACTGGGGAGATTTTGTGGGATGTTTGTGGAACTTTGAGGGACTTCTCTGGAATTTGGTGAGATTCTGTAGAGAACTGACGAATTATCAGGGATTTTTCATGTATTCTGTGGGAATTTGTGGAGATTTGGTGGGATTTTTGTGGATTTTGGCCGTGTTTTGAGAAGATGTAGGGAATTTTGTGTGATTTTTCTGGGATTTTGTTGGGTATTGAGGACATTTTGTGGGATGTTTGTGGAATTTGGTGGGGCTTTTCAAGAATTTTGTGGTATTTTTTTGAAAAGATTTAGGGAATTTTGTGGTGTTTTTTCTTGAATTTTGTGGGAAACTGTGCTGATTTTATGGGGCGTTTCTGGAATTTGGTCGAGTTTTCAGAAGATTTAGGGATTTTTGTGAGATTTTTGTGGGATGTTCTGGGAATTGGTGGAGATTTTGTGGGACATTCCTGTGAATTGGTAGGGGTTTGAAATGATTTAGGGAGTTTTGTGGGACTTCTCTGGAATTTTGTGGGTTTTTTCTGGAATTGTGTGGGATTCTGAGGAGACTTGAAGAATTTTGAGGAATTTGTTTTAGATTTTGTGGGAATTTGTGTAGATTCTGTGGGATTTTACTGGAATTTGGTGGGCCTTTTCAAGGTCTTTGTGTGGTTTTAGGAGACTTGAAGAATTTTGAGGATTTTTTTTTATATTTTGTGGAAACTTGTGGAGGTTTTTTGTGATTTTTGTGGGATTTTGTGGGATATTGAGGTGATTTAGGGATCTTGAGGGATTTTTCATGTATTTTGTGGGAATATGTGGAGATTTGGTGGGATATTTTTCTAGAATTTAGTCGTGTTTTGAGAAGATTTAGGGAATTTTGTGGGATTTTTCCTGGAATTTTATTGGATACTGGGGAGATTTTGTGGAATGTTTGTGGAATTTTGCGGGACTCTTCTGGAATTTTGTGAGATTCTGTAGAGAACTGACGAATTATCAAGGATTTTTCGTGTATTCTGTGGGAATTTGTGCAGATTCGGTGGGATATTTTTCTAGAATTTGGTCATGTTTTAAGAAGATTTAGGGAATTGTGTGGGATTTTTCCTGGAATTATGTTCGATACTGGGGAGATTTTGTGGGATGTTTGTGGAACTTTGAGGGACTTTTCTGGAATTTGGTGAGATTCTGTAGAGAACTGACGAATTATCAGGGATTTTTCATGTATTCTGTGGGAATTTGTGGAGATTCGGTGGGATATTTTTCTAGAATTTGGTCATGTTTTGAGAAGATTTAGGGTATTTTGTGTGATTTTTCTGGGATTTTGTTGGGTATTGAGGACATTTTGTGGGATGTTTGTGGAATTTGGTGGGGCTTTTCAAGAATTTTGTGGTATTTTGAAAAGATTTAGGGAATTTTGTGGTGTTTTTTCTTGAATTTTGTGGGAAACTGTGCTGATTTTATGGGGCGTTTCTGGAATTTGGTCGAGTTTTCAGAAGATTTAGGGATTTTTGTGAGATTTTTGTGGGATGTTCTGGGAATTGGTGGAGATTTTGTGGGACATTCCTGTGAATTGGTAGGGTTTTGAAATGATTTAGGGAGTTTTGTGGGACTTCTCTGGAATTTTGTGGGGTTTTTCTGGAATTGTGTGGGATTCTGAGGAGACTTGAAGAATTTTGAGGAATTTGTTTTAGATTTTGTGGGAATTTGTGGAGATTCTGTGGGATTTTACTGGAATTTGGTGGGCCTTTTCAAGGACTTTGTGTGGTTTTGAGGAGACTTGAAGAATTTTGAGGATTTTATTTATATTTTGTGGAAACTTGTGGAGGTTTTGTGTGATTTTTGTGGGATTTTGTGGGATATTGAGGCGATTTAGGGATCTGGAGGGATTTTTCATGTATTTTGTGGGATTTTGTGGAGATTTGGTGGGATATTTTTCTAGAATTTGGTCGTGTTTTGAGAAGATTTAGGGGAATTTTGTGGGATTTTTCCTGGAATTTTGTTGGATACTGGGGAGTTTTTGTGGAATGTTTGTGGAACTTTGAGGGACTCTTCTGGAATTTTGTGAGATTTTGTAGAGAACAGACGAACTATCAGGGATTTTTCATGTATTCTGTGGGAATTTGTGGAGATTTGTTGGGATTTCTCTGGAATTTGGTAGAGTTTTGAGAAGATTTAGGGAATTCTGTAAGATTTTTCTGGAATTTGGTGGGCCTTTTCAAGGACTTTTTGTGCTTTTGAGGAGACTTGAAGAATTTTGAGGAATTTTTCTTAGATTCTGTGGAAACTTGTGAATCTTCTCAAAACATGTCCAAATTCTAGAAAAATATCCCACCGAATCTCCACAAATTCCCACAGAATACATGAAAAATCCCTGATAATTCGTCAGTTCTCTACAGAATCTCACCAAATTCCAGAAAAGTCCCTCAAAGTTCCACAAACATCCCACAAAATCTCCTCAGTATCGAACAAAATTCCAGGAAAAATCCCACAAAATTCCCTAAATCTTCTTAAAACATGACCAAATTCTAGAAAAATATCCCACCGAATCTCCACAAATTCCCACAGAATACACGAAAAATCCTTGATAATTCGTCAGTTCTCTACAGAATCTCACCAAATTCCAGAAGAGTCCCGCAAAGTTCCACAAACATTCCACAAAATCTCCCCAGTATCCAATAAAATTCCAGGAAAAATACCACAAAATTCCCTAAATCTTCTCAAAACACGACCAAATTCTAGAAAAATATCCCACCAAATCTCCACAAATTCCCACAAAATAAATGAAAAATCCCTCAAGATCCCTAAATCGCCTCAATATCCCACAAAATCCCACAAAAATCCCACAAAACCTCCACAAGTTTCCACAAAATCTAAGAAAAATTCCTCAAAATTCTTCAAGTCTCCTCAAAACCACACAAAGTCCTTCAAAAAGGCCCACCAAATTCCAGAAAAATCTTACAGAAATCCCTAAATCTTCTGAAAACTCGACCAAATTCCAGAAACGCCCCATAAAATCAGCACAGTTTCCCACAAAATTCAAGAAAAAACACCACAAAATTCCCAAAATCTTTTCAAAATACCACAAAATTCTTGAAAAGCCCCACCAAATTCCAGAAACATCCCACAAAATGTCCTCAATACCCAACAAAATCCCAGAAACATCCCACAAAATTCCCTAAATCTTCTCTAAACACGGCCAAAATCCACAAAAATCCCACCAAATCTCCACAAATTCCCACAGAATACATGAAAAATCCCTCAAGATCCCTAAATCGCCTCAATATCTCACAAAATCCCACAAAAATCACACAAAACCTCCACAAGTTTCCACAAAATCTAAGAAAAATTCCTCAAAATTCTTCAAGTCTCCTCAAAACCACACAAAGTCCTTGAAAAGGCCCACCAAATTCCAGAAAAATCTTACAGAATTCCCTAAATCTTCTCAAAACATGACCAAATTCCAGAGAAATCCCACCAAATCTCCACAAATTCCCACAGAATACATGAAAAATCCCTGATAATTCTTCAGTTCTCTACAGAATCCCAACAAATTCCAGAGAAGTCCCTCGAAGTTCCAGAAACATCCCACAAAATCTCCCCAGTCTCCAACACAATTCCAGGAAAAATTCCACAAAATTCCCTAAATCTTCTCAAAACTCTACCAAATTCCAGAAAAATCCCACCAAATCTCCACAAATTCCCACAGAATACATGAAAAATCCCTTATAGTTCGTCAGTTCTCTACAAAATCTCACAAAATTCCAGAAGAGTCCCTCAAAGTTCCACAAACATTCCACAAAAACTCCCCAGTATCCAACAAAATTCCAGGAAAAATCCCACAAAATTCCCCTAAATCTTCTCAAAACACGACCAAATTCTAGAAAAATATCCCACCAAATCTCCACAAAATCCCACAGAATACATGAAAAATCCCTCCAGATCCCTAAATCGCCTCAATATCCCACAAAATCCCACGAAAATCACACAAAACCTCCACAAGTTTCCACAAAATATAAAAAAAATCCTCAAAATTCTTCAAGTCTCCTCAAAACCACACAAAGTCCTTGAAAAGGCCCACCAAATTCCAGTAAAATCCCACAGAATCTCAACAAATTCCCAAAAATCTAAAACAAATTCCTCAAAATTCTTCAAGTCTCCTCAGAATCCCACACAATTCCAGAAAAACCCCACAAAATTCCAGAGAAGTCCCACAAAACTCCCTAAATCATTTCAAAACCCTACCAATTCACAGGAATGTCCCACAAAATCTCCACCAATTCCCAGAACATCCCACAAAAATCTCACAAAAATCCCTAAATCTTCTGAAAACTCGACCAAATTCCAGAAACGCCCCGTAAAATCAGCACAGTTTCCCACAAAATTCAAGAAAAAACACCACAAAATTCCCTAAATCTTTTCAAAATACCACAAAATTCTTGAAAAGCCCCACCAAATTCCACAAACACCCCACAAAATGTCCTCAATACCCAACAAAATCCCAGAAAAATCACACAAAATTTCCTAAATCTTCTCAAAACATGACCAAATTCTAGAAAAATATCCCACCGAATCTCCACAAATTCCCACAGAATACATGAAAAATCCCTGATAATTCGTCAGTTCTCTACAGAATCTCACCAAATTCCAGAAAAGTCCCTCAAAGTTCCACAAACATCCCACAAAATCTCCCCAGTATCCAATAAAATTCCAGGAAAAATCCCACAAAATTCCCTAAATCTTCTCAAAACACGACCAAATTCTAGAAAAATATCCCACCAAATCTCCACAAATTCCCACACAATACATGAAAAATCCCTCAAGATCCCTAAATCGCCTCAATATCTCAGCAAAATCCCACAAAAATCCCACAAAACCTCCACAAGTTTCCACAGTATCTTAGAAAAATTCCTCAAAATTCTTCAAGTCTCCTAAAAACCACACAAAGTCCTTCAAAAAGGCCCACCAAATTCCAGAAAAATCTTACAGAATTCCCTAAATCTTCTCAAAACTCTACCAAATTCCAGAAAAATCCCACCAAATCTCCACAAATTCCCACAGAATACATGAAAAATCCCTGATAATTCGTCAGTTCTCTACAGAATCTCACCAAATTCCAGGAAAGTCCCTCAAAGTTCCAAAAACATCCCACAAAATCTCCCCAGTATCCAACAAAATTCCAGGAAAAATCCCACAAAATTCCCTAAATCTTCTTAAAACATGACCAAATTCTAGAAAAATATCCCACCGAATCTCCACAAATTCCCACAGAATACACGAAAAATCCTTGATAATTCGTCAGTTCTCTACAGAATCTCACCAAATTCCAGAAGAGTCCCTCAAAGTTCCACAAACATCCCACAAAATCTCCCCAGTATCCAACAAAATTCCAGGAAAAATCCCACAAAATTCCCTAAATCTTCTCAAAACTCTACCAAATTCCAGAGAAATTCCACCAAATCTCCACAAATTCCCACAGAATACATGAAAAATCCCTGATAATTCTTCAGTTCTCTACAGAATCTCACCAAATTCCAAAGAAGTCCCTCGAAGTTCCAGAAACATCCCACAAAATCTCCCCAGTATCCAACAAAATTCCAGGAAAAATCCCACAAAATTCCCCTAAATCTTCTCAAAACACGACCAAATTCTAGAAAAATATCCCACCAAATCTCCACAAAATCCCACAAAATACATGAAAAATCCCTCCAGATCCCTAAATCGCCTCAATATCCCACAAAATCCCACGAAAATCACACAAAACCTTCACAAGTTTCCACAAAATATAAAAAAAATCCTCAAAATTCTTCAAGTCTCCTCAAAACCACACAAAGTCCTTGAAAAGGCCCACCAAATTCCAGTAAAATCCCACAGAATCTCCACAAATTCCCACAAAATCTAAAACAAATTCCTCAAAATTCTTCAAGTCTCCTCAGAATCCCACACAATTCCAGAAAAAACCCACAAAATTCCAGAGAAGTCCCACAAAACTCCCTAAATCATTTCAAAACCCTACCAATTCACAGGAATGTCCCACAAAATCTCCACCAATTCCCAGAACATCCCACAAAAATCTCACAAAAATCCCTAAATCTTCTGAAAACTCGACCAAATTCCAGAAACGCCCCATAAAATCAGCACAGTTTCCCACAAAATTCAAGAAAAAACACCACAAAATTCCCTAAATCTTTTCAAAATACCACAAAATTCTTGAAAAGCCCCACCAAATTCCAGAAACATCCCACAAAATGTCCTCAATACCCAACAAAATCCCAGAAACATCCCACAAAATTCCCTAAATCTTCTCTAAACATGGCCAAAATCCACAAAAATCCCACCAAATCTCCACAAATTCCCACAGAATACATGAAAAATCCCTCAAGATCCCTAAATCGCCTCAATATCCCACAAAATCCCACAAAAATCACACAAAACCTCCACAAGTTTCCACAAAATCTAAGAAAAATTCCTCAAAATTGTTCAAGTCTCCTCAAAACCACACAAAGTCCTTGAAAAGGCCCACCAAATTCCAGAAAAATCTTACAGAATTCCCTAAATCTTCTCAAAACTCTACCAAATTCCAGAGAAATCCCACCAAATCTCCACAAATTCCCACAGAATACATGAAAAATCCCTGATAATTCTTCAGTTCTCTACAGAATCTCACCAAATTCCAGAGAAGTCCCTCGAAGTTCCACAAACATCCCACAAAATCTCCCCAGTATCCAACAAAATTCCAGGAAAAATCCCACAAAATTCCCCTAAATCTTCTCAAAACACGACCAAATTCTAGAAAAATATCCCACCAAATCTCCACAAATTCCCACAAAATACATGAAAAATCCCTCAAGATCCCTAAATCGCCTCAATATCCTACAAAATCCCACAAAAATCACACAAAACCTCCACAAGTTTCCACAAAATATAAAAAAAATCCTCAAAATTCTTCAAGTCTCCTCAAAACCACACAAAGTCCTTGAAAAGGCCCACCAAATTCCAGTAAAATCCCACAGAATCTCCACAAATTCCCACAAAATCTAAAACAAATTCCTCAAAATTCTTCAAGTCTCCTCAGAATCCCACACAATTCCAGAAAAAACCCACAAAATTCCAGAGAAGTCCCACAAAACTCCCTAAATCATTTCAAAACCCTACCAATTCACAGGAATGTCCCACAAAATCTCCACCAATTCCCAGAACATCCCACAAAAATCTCACAAAAATCCCTAAATCTTCTGAAAACTCGACCAAATTCCAGAAACGCCCCATAAAATCAGCACAGTTTCCCACAAAATTCAAGAAAAAACACCACAAAATTCCCAAAATCTTTTCAAAATACCACAAAATTCTTGAAAAGCCCCACCAAATTCCAGAAACATCCCACAAAATGTCCTCAATACCCAACAAAATCCCAGAAAAATCACACAAAATTCCCTAAATCTTCTCAAAACACGGCCAAAATCCACAAAAAAAAATATCCCACCAAATCTCCACAAATTCCCACAGAATACATGAAAAATCCCTGATAATTCGTCAGTTCTCTACAGAATCTCACCAAATTCCAGAAAAGTCCCTCAAAGTTCCACAAACATCCCACAAAATCTCCCCCGTATCCAATAAAATTCCAGGAAAAATCCCACAAAATTCTCTAAATCTTCTCAAAACACGACCAAATTCTAGAAAAATATCCCACCAAATCTCCACAAATTCCCACAAAATACGTGAAAAATCCTTCAAGATCCCTAAATCGCCTCAATATCCCACAAAATTCCACAAAAATCCCACAAAACCTCCACAAGTTTCCACAGAATCTAAGAAAAATTCCTCAAAATTCTTCAAGTCTCCTCAAAACCACACAAAGTCCTTCAAAAAGGCCCACCAAATTCCAGAAATATCTTGCAGAATTCCCTAAATCGTCTCAAAACTCTACCAAATTCCAGAAAAATCCCACCAAATCTCCACAAATTCCCACAGAATACATGAAAAATCCCTGATAATTCGTCAGTTCTCTACAGAATCTCACCAAATTCCAGAAGAGTCCCTCAAAGTTCCACAAACATCCCACAAAATCTCCCTAATATCCAACAAAATTCCAGGAAAAATCCCACAAAATTCTCTAAATCTTCCCAAAACACGACCAAATTCTAGAAAAATATCCCACCAAATCTCCACAAAATCCCACAAAATACATGAAAAATCCCTCCAGATCCCTAAATCGCCTCAATATCCCACAAAATCCCACGAAAATCACACAAAACCTCCATAAGATTCGACAAAATCTAAGAAAAATCACTCAAAATTCTTCAAGTCTCCTCAAAACCACACAAAGTCCTTGAAAAGGCCCACCAAATTCCAGTAAAATCCCACAGAATATCCACAAATTCCCACAAAATCTAAAACAAATTCCTCAAAATTCTTCAAGTCTCCTCAGAATCCCACACAATTCCAGAAAAAACACACAAAATTCCAGAGAAGTCCCACAAAACTCCCTAAATCATTTCAAAACCCTACCAATTCACAGGAATGTCCCACAAAATCTCCACCAATTCCCAGAACATCCCACAAAAATCTCACAAAAATCCCTAAATCTTCTGAAAACTCGACCAAATTCCAGAAACGCCCCATAAAATCAGCACAGTTTCCCACAAAATTCAAGAAAAAACACCACAAAATTCCCTAAATCTTTTCAAAATACCACAAAATTCTTGAAAAGCCCCACCAAATTCCAGAAACATCCCACAAAATGTCCTCAATACCCAACAAAATCCCAGAAAAATCACACAAAATTCCCTAAATCTTCTCAAAACACGGCCAAAATCCACAAAAAAAAATATCCCACCAAATCTCCACAAATTCCCACAGAATACATGAAAAATCCCTGATAATTCGTCAGTTCTCTACAGAATCTCACCAAATTCCAGAAAAGTCCCTCAAAGTTCCACAAACATCCCACAAAATCTCCCCAGTATCCAACAAAATTCCAGGAAAAATCCCACAAAATTCCCTAAATCTTCTCAAAACACGACCAAATTCTAGAAAAATATCCCACCAAATCTCCACAAATTCCCACAGAATACATGAAAAATCCCTCAGGATCCCTAAATCGCCTCAATATCCCACAAAATCACACAAAAATCACACAAAGCCTCCACAAGTTTCCACAAAATATAAAAAAAAATCCTCAAAATTCTTTAAGTCTCCTCAAAACCACACAAAGACCTTGAAAAGGCCCACCAAATTCCAGTAAAATCCCACAGAATCTCCACAAATTCCCACAAAATCTAAAACAAATTCCTCAAAATTCTTCAAGTCTCCTCAGAATCCCACACAATTCCAGAAAAAACCCACAAAATTCCAGAGAAGTCCCACAAAACTCCCTAAATCATTTCAAAACCCTACCAATTCACAGGAATGTCCCACAAAATCTCCACCAATTCCCAGAACATCCCACAAAAATCTCACAAAAATCCCTAAATCTTCTGAAAACTCGACCAAATTCCAGAAACGCCCCATAAAATCAGCACAGTTTCCCACAAAATTCAAGAAAAAACACCACAAAATTCCCTAAATCTTTTCAAAATACCACAAAATTCTTGAAAAGCCCCACCAAATTCCAGAAATATCCCACCAAATGTCCTCAATACCCAACAAAATCCCAGAAAAATCACACAAAATTCCCTAAATCTTCTCAAAACATGACCAAATTCTAGAAAAATATCCCACCGAATCTCCACAAATTCCCACAGAATACATGAAAAATCCCTGATAATTCGTCAGTTCTCTACAGAATCTCACCAAATTCCAGAAAAGTCCCTCAAAGTTCCACAAACATCCCACAAAATCTCCCCAGTATCCAACAAAATTCCAGGAAAGATCCCACAAAATTCCCCTAAATCTTCTCAAAACACGACCAAATTCTAGAAAAATATCCCACCAAATCTCCACAAATTCCCACAAAATACATGAAAAATCCCTCCAGATCCCTAAATCGCCTCAATATCCCACAAAATCCCACGAAAATCACACAAAACCTCCACAAGTTTCCACAAAATCTAAGAAAAATTCCTCAAAATTCTTCAAGTCTCCTCAAAACCACACAAAGTCCTTCAAAAAGGCCCACCAAATTCCAGAAATATCTTGCAGAATTCCCTAAATCTTCTCAAAACACGGCCAAAATCCAGAAAAATCCCACCAAATCTCCACAAATTCCCACAGAATACATGAAAAATCCCTGATAATTCATCAGTTCTCTACAGAATCTCACCAAATTCCAGAAGAGTCCCTCAAAGTTCCACAAACATCCCACAAAATCTCCCCAGTATCCAACAAAATTCCAGGAAAAATCCCACAAAATTCTCTAAAACTTCTCAAAACACGACCAAATTCTAGAAAAATATCCCACCAAATCTCCACAAATTCCCACAAAATACATGAAAAATCCCTCCAGATCCCTAAATCGCCTCAATATCCCACAAAATCCCACAAAAATCACACAAAGCCTCCACAAGTTTCCACAAAATCTAAGAAAAATTCCTCAAAATTCTTCAAGTCTCCTCAAAACCACACAAAGACCTTGAAAAGGCCCACCAAATTCCAGTAAAATCCCACAGAATCTCCACAAATTCCCACAAAATCTAAAACAAATTCCTCAAAATTCTTCAAGTCTCCTCAGAATCCCACACAATTCCAGAAAAAACCCACAAAATTCCAGAGAAGTCCCACAAAACTCCCTAAATCATTTCAAAACCCTACCAATTCACAGGAATGTCCCACAAAATCTCCACCAATTCCCAGAACATCCCACAACAATCTCACAAAAATCCCTAAATCTTCTGAAAACTCGACCAAATTCCAGAAACGCCCCATAAAATCAGCACAGTTTCCCACAAAATTCAAGAAAAAACACCACAAAATTCCCAAAATCATTTCAAAATACCACAAAATTCTTGAAAAGCCCCACCAAATTCCAGAAACATCCCACAAAATGTCCTCAATACCCAACAAAATCCCAGAAAAATCACACAAAATTCCCTAAATCTTCTCAAAACACGGCCAAAATCCACAAAAAAAAATATCCCACCAAATCTCCACAAATTCCCACAGAATACATGAAAAATCCCTGATAATTCGTCAGTTCTATACAGAATCTCACCAAATTCCAGAAAAGTCCCTCAAAGTTCCACAAACATCCCACAAAATCTCCCCAGTATCCAACAAAATTCCAGGAAAAATCCCACAAAATTCCCTAAATCTTCTCAAAACACGACCAAATTCTAGAAAAATATCCCACCAAATCTCCACAAATTCCCACAGAATACATGAAAAATCCCTCAAGATACCTAAATCGCCTCAATATCCCACAAAATCACACAAAAATCACACAAAGCCTCCAGAAGTTTCCACAAAATATAAAAAAAAATCCTCAAAATTCTTCAAGTCTCCTCAAAACCACACAAAGACCTTGAAAAGGCCCACCAAATTCCAGTAAAATCCCACAGAATCTCCACAAATTCCCACAAAATCTAAAACAAATTCCTCAAAATTCTTCAAGTCTCCTCAGAATCCCACACAATTCCAGGAAAAACACACAAAATTCCAGAGAAGTCCCACAAAACTCCCTAAATCATTTCAAAACCCTACCAATTCACAGGAATGTCCCACAAAATCTCCACCAATTCCCAGAACATCCCACAAAAATCTCACAAAAATCCCTAAATCTTCTGAAAACTCGACCAAATTCCAGAAACGCCCCATAAAATCAGCAGTTTCCCACAAAATTCAAAAAAAAACACCACAAAATTCCCTAAATCATTTCAAAATACCACAAAATTCTTGAAAAGCCCCACCAAATTCCAGAAATATCCCACCAAATGTCCTCAATACCCAAGAAAATCCCAGAAAAATCACACAAAATTCCCTAAATCTTCTCAAAACATGACCAAATTCTAGAAAAATATCCCACCGAATCTCCACAAATTCCCACAGAATACATGAAAAATCCCTGATAATTCGTCAGTTCTCTACAGAATCTCACCAAATTCCAGAAAAGTCCCTCAAAGTTCCACAAACATCCCACAAAATCTCCCCAGTATCCAACAAAATTCCAGGAAAAATCCCACAAAATTCCCTAAATCTTCTCAAAACACGACCAAATTCTAGAAAAATATCCCACCAAATCTCCACAAATTCCCACAAAATACATGAAAAATCCCTCCAGATCCCTAAATCGCCTCAATATCCCACAAAATCACACAAAAATCACACAAAACCTCCACAAGTTTCCACAAAATCTAAGAAAAATTCCTCAAAATTCTTCAAGTCTCCTCAAAACCACACAAAGACCTTGAAAAGGCCCACCAAATTCCAGTAAAATCCCACAGAATCTACACAAATTCCCACAAAATCTAAAACAAATTCCTCAAAATTTTTCAAGTCTCCTCAGAATCCCACACAATTCCAGAAAAAACCCACAAAATTCCAGAGAAGTCCCACAAAACTCCCTAAATCATTTCAAAACCCTACCAATTCACAGGAATGTCCCACAAAATCTCCACCAATTCCCAGAACATCCCACAAAAATCTCACAAAAATCCCTAAATCTTCTGAAAACTCGACCAAATTCCAGAAACGCCCCATAAAATCAGCACAGTTTCCCACAAAATTCAAGAAAAAACACCACAAAATTCCCAAAATCTTTTCAAAATACCACAAAATTCTTGAAAAGCCCCACCAAATTCCACAAACACCCCACAAAATGTCCTCAATACCCAACAAAATCCCAGAAAAATCACACAAAATTCCCTAAATCTTCTCAAAACACGGCCAAAATCCACAAAAAAAAATATCCCACCAAATCTCCACAAATTCCCACAGAATACATGAAAAATCCCTGATAATTCGTCAGTTCTCTACAGAATCTCACCAAATTCCAGAAAAGTCCCTCAAAGTTCCACAAACATCCCACAAAATCTCCCCAGTATCCAACAAAATTCCAGGAAAAATCCCACAAAATTCCCTAAATCTTCTCAAAACACGACCAAATTCTTGAAAAATATCCCACCAAATCTCCACAAATTCCCACAAAATACATGAAAAATCCTTCAAGATCCCTAAATCGCCTCAATATCCCACAAAATTCCACAAAAATCACACAAAACCTCCACAAGTTTCCACAGAATCTAAGAAAAATTCCTCAAAATTCTTCAAGTCTCCTCAAAACCACACAAAGTCCTTCAAAAAGGCCCACCAAATTCCAGAAATATCTTGCAGAATTCCCTAAATCTTCTCAAAACACGGCCAAAATCCAGAAAAATCCCACCAAATCTCCACAAATTCCCACAGAATACATGAAAAATCCCTGATAATTCGTCAGTTCTCTACAGAATCTCACCAAATTCCAGAAAAGTCCCTCAAAGTTCCACAAACATCCCACAAAATCTCCCCAGTATCCAACAAAATTCCAGGAAAAATCCCACAAAATTCCCTAAATCTTCTCAAAACACGACCAAATTCTAGAAAAATATCCCACCAAATCTCCACAAATTCCCACAGAATACATGAAAAATCCCTCAAGATACCTAAATCGCCTCAATATCCCACAAAATCACACAAAAATCACACAAAGCCTCCAGAAGTTTCCACAAAATATAAAAAAAAATCCTCAAAATTCTTCAAGTCTCCTCAAAACCACACAAAGACCTTGAAAAGGCCCACCAAATTCCAGTAAAATCCCACAGAATCTCCACAAATTCCCACAAAATCTAAAACAAATTCCTCAAAATTCTTCAAGTCTCCTCAGAATCCCACACAATTCCAGAAAAAACCCACAAAATTCCAGAGAAGTCCCACAAAACTCCCTAAATCATTTCAAAACCCTACCAATTCACAGGAATGTCCCACAAAATCTCCACCAATTCCCAGAACATCCCACAAAAATCTCACAAAAATCCCTAAATCTTCTGAAAACTCGACCAAATTCCAGAAACGCCCCATAAAATCAGCAGTTTCCCACAAAATTCAAGAAAAAACACCACAAAATTCCCTAAATCATTTCAAAATACCACAAAATTCTTGAAAAGCCCCACCAAATTCCAGAAATATCCCACCAAATGTCCTCAATACCCAACAAAATCCCAGAAAAATCACACAAAATTCCCTAAATCTTCTCAAAACACGGCCAAAATCCACAAAAAAAAATATCCCACCGAATCTCCACAAATTCCCACAGAATACATGAAAAATCCCTGATAATTCGTCAGTTCTCTACAGAATCTCACCAAATTCCAGAAAAGTCCCTCAAAGTTCCACAAACATCCCACAAAATCTCCCCAGTATCCAACAAAATTCCAGGAAAGATCCCACAAAATTCCCCTAAATCTTCTCAAAACACGACCAAATTCTAGAAAAATATCCCACCAAATCTCCACAAATTCCCACAAAATACATGAAAAATCCCTCCAGATCCCTAAATCGCCTCAATATCCCACAAAATCCCACGAAAATCACACAAAACCTCCACAAGTTTCCACAAAATCTAAGAAAAATTCCTCAAAATTCTTCAAGTCTCCTCAAAACCACACAAAGTCCTTGAAAAGGCCCACCAAATTCCAGTAAAATCCCACAGAATCTCCACAAATTCCCACAAAATCTAAAACAAATTCCTCAAAATTCTTCAAGTCTCCTCAGAATCCCACACAATTCCAGAAAAACCCCACAAAATTCCAGAGAAGTCCCACAAAACTCCCTAAATCATTTCAAAACCCTACCAATTCACAGGAATGTCCCACAAAATCTCCACCAATTCCCAGAACATCCCACAAAAATCTCACAAAAATCCCTAAATCTTCTGAAAACTCAACCAAATTCCAGAAACGCCCCATAAAATCAGCACAGTTTCCCACAAAATTCAAGAAAAAACACCACAAAATTCCCAAAATCTTTTCAAAATACCACAAAATTCTTGAAAAGCCCCACCAAATTCCACAAACACCCCACAAAATGTCCTCAATACCCAACAAAATCCCAGAAAAATCACACAAAATTCCCTAAATCTTCTCAAAACACGGCCAAAATCCACAAAAAAAAATATCCCACCAAATCTCCACAAATTCCCACAGAATACATGAAAAATCCCTGATAATTCGTCAGTTCTCTACAGAATCTCACCAAATTCCAGAAAAGTCCCTCAAAGTTCCACAAACATCCCACAAAATCTCCCCAGTATCCAACAAAATTCCAGGAAAAATCCCACAAAATTCCCTAAATCTTCTCAAAACACGACCAAATTCTAGAAAAATATCCCACCAAATCTCCACAAATTCCCACAAAATACATGAAAAATCCTTCAAGATCCCTAAATCGCCTCAATATCCCACAAAATTCCACAAAAATCACACAAAACCTCCACAAGTTTCCACAGAATCTAAGAAAAATTCCTCAAAATTCTTCAAGTCTCCTCAAAACCACACAAAGTCCTTCAAAAAGGCCCACCAAATTCCAGAAATATCTTGCAGAATTCCCTAAATCTTCTCAAAACACGGCCAAAATCCAGAAAAATCCCACCAAATCTCCACAAATTCCCACAGAATACATGAAAAATCCCTGATAATTCGTCAGTTCTCTACAGAATCTCACCAAATTCCAGAAAAGTCCCTCAAAGTTCCACAAACATCCCACAAAATCTCCCCAGTATCCAACAAAATTCCAGGAAAAATCCCACAAAATTCCCTAAATCTTCTCAAAACACGACCAAATTCTAGAAAAATATCCCACCAAATCTCCACAAATTCCCACAGAATACATGAAAAATCCCTCAAGATACCTAAATCGCCTCAATATCCCACAAAATCACACAAAAATCACACAAAGCCTCCAGAAGTTTCCACAAAATATAAAAAAAAATCCTCAAAATTCTTCAAGTCTCCTCAAAACCACACAAAGACCTTGAAAAGGCCCACCAAATTCCAGTAAAATCCCACAGAATCTCCACAAATTCCCACAAAATCTAAAACAAATTCCTCAAAATTCTTCAAGTCTCCTCAGAATCCCACACAATTCCAGAAAAAACACACAAAATTCCAGAGAAGTCCCACAAAACTCCCTAAATCATTTCAAAACCCTACCAATTCACAGGAATGTCCCACAAAATCTCCACCAATTCCCAGAACATCCCACAAAAATCTCACAAAAATCCCTAAATCTTCTGAAAACTCGACCAAATTCCAGAAACGCCCCATAAAATCAGCACAGTTCCCCACAAAATTCAAGAAAAAACACCACAAAATTCCCTAAATCATTTCAAAATACCACAAAATTCTTGAAAAGCCCCACCAAATTCCAGAAATATCCCACCAAATGTCCTCAATACCCAAGAAAATCCCAGAAAAATCACACAAAATTCCCTAAATCTTCTCAAAACATGACCAAATTCTAGAAAAATATCCCACCGAATCTCCACAAATTCCCACAGAATACATGAAAAATCCCTGATAATTCGTCAGTTCTCTACAGAATCTCACCAAATTCCAGAAAAGTCCCTCAAAGTTCCACAAACATCCCACAAAATCTCCCCAGTATCCAACAAAATTCCAGGAAAGATCCCACAAAATTCCCCTAAATCTTCTCAAAACACGACCAAATTCTAGAAAAATATCCCACCAAATCTCCACAAATTCCCACAAAATACATGAAAAATCCCTCCAGATCCCTAAATCGCCTCAATATCCCACAAAATCCCACGAAAATCACACAAAGCCTCCACAAGTTTCCACAAAATCTAAGAAAAATTCCTCAAAATTCTTCAAGTCTCCTCAAAACCACACAAAGACCTTGAAAAGGCCCACCAAATTCCAGTAAAATCCCACAGAATCTCCACAAATTCCCACAAAATCTAAAACAAATTCCTCAAAATTCTTCAAGTCTCCTCAGAATCCCACACAATTCCAGAAAAACCCCACAAAATTCCAGAGAAGTCCCACAAAACTCCCTAAATCATTTCAAAACCCTACCAATTCACAGGAATGTCCCACAAAATCTCCACCAATTCCCAGAACATCCCACAAAAATCTCACAAAAATCCCTAAATCTTCTGAAAACTCAACCAAATTCCAGAAACGCCCCATAAAATCAGCACAGTTTCCCACAAAATTCAAGAAAAAACACCACAAAATTCCCAAAATCTTTTCAAAATACCACAAAATTCTTGAAAAGCCCCACCAAATTCCACAAACACCCCACAAAATGTCCTCAATACCCAACAAAATCCCAGAAAAATCACACAAAATTCCCTAAATCTTCTCAAAACACGGCCAAAATCCACAAAAAAAAATATCCCACCAAATCTCCACAAATTCCCACAGAATACATGAAAAATCCCTGATAATTCGTCAGTTCTCTACAGAATCTCACCAAATTCCAGAAAAGTCCCTCAAAGTTCCACAAACATCCCACAAAATCTCCCCAGTATCCAATAAAATTCCAGGAAAAATCCCACAAAATTCCCTAAATCTTCTCAAAACACGACCAAATTCTAGAAAAATATCCCACCAAATCTCCACAAATTCCCACAAAATACATGAAAAATCCTTCAAGATCCCTAAATCGCCTCAATATCCCACAAAATTCCACAAAAATCACACAAAACCTCCACAAGTTTCCACAGAATCTAAGAAAAATTCCTCAAAATTCTTCAAGTCTCCTCAAAACCACACAAAGACCTTGAAAAGGCCCACCAAATTCCAGTAAAATCCCACAGAATCTCCACAAATTCCCACAAAATCTAAAACAAATTCCTCAAAATTCTTCAAGTCTCCTCAGAATCCCACACAATTCCAGAAAAAACCCACAAAATTCCAGAGAAGTCCCACAAAACTCCCTCAATCATTTCAAAACCCTACCAATTCACAGGAATGTCCCACAAAATCTCCACCAATTCCCAGAACATCCCACAAAAATCTCACAAAAATCCCTAAATCTTCTGAAAACTCGACCAAATTCCAGAAACGCCCCATAAAATCAGCACAGTTTCCCACAAAATTCAAGAAAAAACACCACAAAATTCCCAAAATCTTTTCAAAATACCACAAAATTCTTGAAAAGCCCCACCAAATTCCAGAAACATACCACCAAGTGTCCTCAATACCCAACAAAATCCCAGAAAAATCACACAAAATTCCCTAAATCTTCTCAAAACACGGCCAAAATCCACAAAAAAAAAATCCCACCAAATCTCCACAAAATCCCACAAAATACATGAAAAATCCCTCCAGATCCCTAAATCGCCTCAATATGGCACAAAATCCCGCAAAAATCACACAAAACCTCCACAAGTTTCCACAAAATATAAAAAAAATCCTCAAAATTCTTCAAGTCTCCTCAAAACCACAGAAAGTCCTTGAAAAAGACCACCAAATTCCAGTAAAATCCCACAGAATCTCCACAAATTCCCACAAAATCTAAAACAAATTCCTCAAAATTTTTCAAGTCTCCTCAGAATCCCACACAATTCCAGAAAAACCCCACAAAATTCCAGAGAAGTCCCACAAAACTCCCTAAATCATTTCAAAACCCTACCAATTCACAGGAATGTCCCACAAAATCTCCACCAATTCCCAGAACATCCCACAAAAATCTCACAAAAATCCCTAAATCTTCTGAAAACTCGACCAAATTCCAGAAACGCCCCATAAAATCAGCACAGTTCCCCACAAAATTCAAGAAAAAACACCACAAAATTCCCTAAATCTTTTCAAAATACCACAAAATTCTTGAAAAGCCCCACCAAATTCCAGAAACATCCCACAAAATGTCCTCAATACCCAACAAAATCCCAGAAAAATCACACAAAATTCCCTAAATCTTCTCAAAACACGGCCAAAATCCACAAAAATCCCACCAAATCTCCACAAATTCCCACAGAATACATGAAAAATCCCTGATAATTCGTCAGTTCTCTACAGAATCTCACCAAATTCCAGAAGAGTCCCTCAAAGTTCCACAAACATCCCACAAAATCTCCCCAGTATCCAACAAAATTCCAGGAAAAATCCCACAAAATTCTCTAAAACTTCTCAAAACACGACCAAATTCTAGAAAAATATCCCACCAAATCTCCACAAATTCCCACAAAATACATGAAAAATCCCTCAGGATCCCTAAATCGCCTCAATATCCCACAAAATCACACAAAAATCACACAAAGCCTCCACAAGTTTCCACAAAATCTAAGAAAAATTCCTCAAAATTCTTCAAGTCTCCTCAAAACCACACAAAGACCTTGAAAAGGCCCACCAAATTCCAGTAAAATCCCACAGAATCTCCACAAATTCCCACAAAATCTAAAACAAATTCCTCAAAATTCTTCAAGTCTCCTCAGAATCCCACACAATTCCAGAAAAAACACACAAAATTCCAGAGAAGTCCCACAAAACTCCCTAAATCATTTCAAAACCCTACCAATTCACAGGAATGTCCCACAAAATCTCCACCAATTCCCAGAACATCCCACAAAAATCTCACAAAAATCCCTAAATCTTCTGAAAACTCGACCAAATTCCAGAAACGCCCCATAAAATCAGCACAGTTTCCCACAAAATTCAAGAAAAAACACCACAAAATTCCCAAAATCTTTTCAAAATACCACAAAATTCTTGAAAAGCCCCACCAAATTCCAGAAACATACCACCAAGTGTCCTCAATACCCAACAAAATCCCAGAAAAATCACACAAAATTCCCTAAATCTTCTCAAAACACGGCCAAAATCCACAAAAAAAATATCCCACCAAATCTCCACAAAATCCCACAAAATACATGAAAAATCCCTCAAGATACCTAAATCGCCTCAATATCCCACAAAATCCCACAAAAATCACACAAAACCTCCACAAGTTTCCACAAAATCTAAGAAAAATCCTCAAAATTCTTCAAGTCTCCTCAAAACCACACAAAGTCCTTGAAAAAGACCACCAAATTCCAGTAAAATCCCACAGAAGCTCCACAAATTCCCACAAAATCTAAAACAAATTCCTCAAAATTTTTCAAGTCTCCTCAGAATCCCACACAATTCCAGAAAAAACCCACAAAATTCCAGAGAAGTCCCACAAAACTCCCTAAATCATTTCAAAACCCTACCAATTCACAGGAATGTCCCACAAAATCTCCACCAATTCCCAGAACATCCCACAAAAATCTCACAAAAATCCCTAAATCTTCTGAAAACTCGACCAAATTCCAGAAACGCCCCATAAAATCAGCACAGTTCCCCACAAAATTCAAGAACAAACACCACAAAATTCCCTAAATCTTTTCAAAATACCACAAAATTCTTGAAAAGCCCCACCAAATTCCAGAAACATCCCACAAAATGTCCTCAATACCCAACAAAATCCCAGAAAAATCACACAAAATTCCCTAAATCTTCTCAAAACACGGCCAAAATCCACAAAAATCCCACCAAATCTCCACAAATTCCCACAGAATACATGAAAAATCCCTGATAATTCGTCAGTTCTCTACAGAATCTCACCAAATTCCAGAAGAGTCCCTCAAAGTTCCACAAACATCCCACAAAATTTCCCCAGTATCCAACAAAATTCCAGGAAAAATCCCACAAAATTCCCTAAATCTTCTCAAAACACGACCAAATTCTAGAAAAATATCCCACCAAATCTCCACAAATTCCCACAAAATACATGAAAAATCCCTCAAGATCCCTAAATCGCCTCAATATCCCACAAAATCACACAAAAATCACACAAAGCCTCCACAAGTTTCCACAAAATCTAAGAAAAATTCCTCAAAATTCTTCAAGTCTCCTCAAAACCACACAAAGACCTTGAAAAGGCCCACCAAATTCCAGTAAAATCCCACAGAATCTCCACAAATTCCCACAAAATCTAAAACAAATTCCTCAAAATTCTTCAAGTCTCCTCAGAATCCCACACAATTCCAGAAAAACCCCACAAAATTCCAGAGAAGTCCCACAAAACTCCCTAAATCATTTCAAAACCCTACCAATTCACAGGAATGTCCCACAAAATCTCCACCAATTCCCAGAACATCCCACAAAAATCTCACAAAAATCCCTAAATCTTCTGAAAACTCGACCAAATTCCAGAAACGCCCCATAAAATCAGCACAGTTCCCCACAAAATTCAAGAAAAAACACCACAAAATTCCCTAAATCTTTTCAAAATACCACAAAATTCTTGAAAAGCCCCACCAAATTCCAGAAACATCCCACAAAATGTCCTCAATACCCAACAAAATCCCAGAAAAATCACACAAAATTCCCTAAATCTTCTCAAAACACGGCCAAAATCCAGAAAAATCCCACCAAATCTCCACAAATTCCCACAGAATACATGAAAAATCCCTGATAATTCGTCAGTTCTCTACAGAATCTCACCAAATTCCAGAAGAGTCCCTCAAAGTTCCACAAACATCCCACAAAATCTCCCCAGTATCCAACAAAATTCCAGGAAAAATCCCACAAAATTCCCTAAATCTTCTCAAAACACGACCAAATTCTAGAAAAATATCCCACCAAATCTCCACAAATTCCCACAAAATACATGAAAAATCCCTCAAGATCCCTAAATCGCCTCAATATCCCACAAAATCACACAAAAATCACACAAAGCCTCCACAAGTTTCCACAAAATCTAAGAAAAATTCCTCAAAATTCTTCAAGTCTCCTCAAAACCACACAAAGACCTTGAAAAGGCCCACCAAATTCCAGTAAAATCCCACAGAATCTCCACAAATTCCCACAAAATCTAAAACAAATTCCTCAAAATTCTTCAAGTCTCCTCAGAATCCCACACCATTCCAGAAAAAACCCACAAAATTCCAGAGAAGTCCCACAAAACTCCCTAAATCATTTCAAAACCCTACCAATTCACAGGAATGTCCCACAAAATCTCCACCAATTCCCAGAACATTTCACAAAAATCTCACAAAAATCCCTAAATCTTCTGAAAACTCGACCAAATTCCAGAAACGCCCCATAAAATCAGCACAGTTTCCCACAAAATTCAAGAAAAAACACCACAAAATTCCCAAAATCTTTTCAAAATACCACAAAATTCTTGAAAAGCCCCACCAAATTCCAGAAACATCCCACCAAATGTCCTCAATACCCAACAAAATCCCAGAAAAATCACACAAAATTCCCTAAATCTTCTCAAAACACAGCCAAAATCCACAAAAAAAAAAATCCCACCAAATCTCCACAAAATCCCACAAAATACATGAAAAATCCCTCAAGATCCCTAAATCGCCTCAATATCCCACAAAATCCCACAAAAATCACACAAAACCTCCACAAGTTTCCACAAAATATAAAAAAAAATCCTCAAAATTCTTCAAGTCTCCTCAAAACCACACAAAGTCCTTGAAAAGGCCCACCAAATTCCAGTAAAATCCCACAGAATCTCCACAAATTCCCACAAAATCTAAAACAAATTCCTCAAAATTCTTCAAGTCTCCTCAGAATCCCACACAATTCCAGAAAAAACACACAAAATTCCAGAGAAGTCCCACAAAACTCCCTAAATCATTTCAAAACCCTACCAATTCACAGGAATGTCCCACAAAATCTCCACCAATTCCCAGAACATCCCACAAAAATCTCACAAAAATCCCTAAATCTTCTGAAAACTCGACCAAATTCCAGAAACGCCCCATAAAATCAGCACAGTTTCCCACAAAATTCAAGAAAAAACACCACAAAATTCCCTAAATCTTTTCAAAATACCACAAAATTCTTGAAAAGCCCCACCAAATTCCAGAAACATCCCACAAAATGTCCTCAATACCCAACAAAATCCCAGAAAAATCACACAAAATTCCCTAAATCTTCTCAAAACACGGCCAAAATCCACAAAAATCCCACCAAATCTCCACAAATTCCCACAGAATACATGAAAAATCCCTGATAATTCGTCAGTTCTCTACAGAATCTCACCAAATTCCAGAAGAGTCCCTCAAAGTTCCACAAACATCCCACAAAATCTCCCCAGTATCCAACAAAATTCCAGGAAAAATCCCACAAAATTCTCTAAAACTTCTCAAAACACGACCAAATTCTAGAAAAATATCCCACCAAATCTCCACAAATTCCCACAAAATACATGAAAAATCCCTCAGGATCCCTAAATCGCCTCAATATCCCACAAAATCACACAAAAATCACACAAAGCCTCCACAAGTTTCCACAAAATCTAAGAAAAATTCCTCAAAATTCTTCAAGTCTCCTCAAAACCACACAAAGACCTTGAAAAGGCCCACCAAATTCCAGTAAAATCCCACAGAATCTCCACAAATTCCCACAAAATCTAAAACAAATTCCTCAAAATTCTTCAAGTCTCCTCAGAATCCCACACAATTCCAGAAAAAACCCACAAAATTCCAGAGAAGTCCCACAAAACTCCCTAAATCATTTCAAAACCCTACCAATTCACAGGAATGTCCCACAAAATCTCCACCAATTCCCAGAACATCCCACAAAAATCTCACAAAAATCCCTAAATCTTCTGAAAACTCGACCAAATTCCAGAAACGCCCCATAAAATCAGCACAGTTTCCCACAAAATTCAAGAAAAAACACCACAAAATTCCCAAAATCTTTTCAAAATACCACAAAATTCTTGAAAAGCCCCACCAAATTCCAGAAACATACCACCAAGTGTCCTCAATACCCAACAAAATCCCAGAAAAATCACACAAAATTCCCTAAATCTTCTCAAAACACGGCCAAAATCCACAAAAAAAATATCCCACCAAATCTCCACAAAATCCCACAAAATACATGAAAAATCCCTCAAGATACCTAAATCGCCTCAATATCCCACAAAATCCCACAAAAATCACACAAAACCTCCACAAGTTTCCACAAAATCTAAGAAAAATCCTCAAAATTCTTCAAGTCTCCTCAAAACCACACAAAGTCCTTGAAAAAGACCACCAAATTCCAGTAAAATCCCACAGAAGCTCCACAAATTCCCACAAAATCTAAAACAAATTCCTCAAAATTTTTCAAGTCTCCTCAGAATCCCACACAATTCCAGAAAAAACCCACAAAATTCCAGAGAAGTCCCACAAAACTCCCTAAATCATTTCAAAACCCTACCAATTCACAGGAATGTCCCACAAAATCTCCACCAATTCCCAGAACATCCCACAAAAATCTCACAAAAATCCCTAAATCTTCTGAAAACTCGACCAAATTCCAGAAACGCCCCATAAAATCAGCACAGTTCCCCACAAAATTCAAGAACAAACACCACAAAATTCCCTAAATCTTTTCAAAATACCACAAAATTCTTGAAAAGCCCCACCAAATTCCAGAAACATCCCACAAAATGTCCTCAATACCCAACAAAATCCCAGAAAAATCACACAAAATTCCCTAAATCTTCTCAAAACACGGCCAAAATCCACAAAAATCCCACCAAATCTCCACAAATTCCCACAGAATACATGAAAAATCCCTGATAATTCGTCAGTTCTCTACAGAATCTCACCAAATTCCAGAAGAGTCCCTCAAAGTTCCACAAACATCCCACAAAATTTCCCCAGTATCCAACAAAATTCCAGGAAAAATCCCACAAAATTCCCTAAATCTTCTCAAAACACGACCAAATTCTAGAAAAATATCCCACCAAATCTCCACAAATTCCCACAAAATACATGAAAAATCCCTCAAGATCCCTAAATCGCCTCAATATCCCACAAAATCACACAAAAATCACACAAAGCCTCCACAAGTTTCCACAAAATCTAAGAAAAATTCCTCAAAATTCTTCAAGTCTCCTCAAAACCACACAAAGACCTTGAAAAGGCCCACCAAATTCCAGTAAAATCCCACAGAATCTCCACAAATTCCCACAAAATCTAAAACAAATTCCTCAAAATTCTTCAAGTCTCCTCAGAATCCCACACAATTCCAGAAAAACCCCACAAAATTCCAGAGAAGTCCCACAAAACTCCCTAAATCATTTCAAAACCCTACCAATTCACAGGAATGTCCCACAAAATCTCCACCAATTCCCAGAACATCCCACAAAAATCTCACAAAAATCCCTAAATCTTCTGAAAACTCGACCAAATTCCAGAAACGCCCCATAAAATCAGCACAGTTCCCCACAAAATTCAAGAAAAAACACCACAAAATTCCCTAAATCTTTTCAAAATACCACAAAATTCTTGAAAAGCCCCACCAAATTCCAGAAACATCCCACAAAATGTCCTCAATACCCAACAAAATCCCAGAAAAATCACACAAAATTCCCTAAATCTTCTCAAAACACGGCCAAAATCCACAAAAATCCCACCAAATCTCCACAAATTCCCACAGAATACATGAAAAATCCCTGATAATTCGTCAGTTCTCTACAGAATCTCACCAAATTCCAGAAGAGTCCCTCAAAGTTCCACAAACATCCCACAAAATCTCCCCAGTATCCAACAAAATTCCAGGAAAAATCCCACAAAATTCCCTAAATCTTCTCAAAACACGACCAAATTCTAGAAAAATATCCCACCAAATCTCCACAAATTCCCACAAAATACATGAAAAATCCCTCAAGATCCCTAAATCGCCTCAATATCCCACAAAATCACACAAAAATCACACAAAGCCTCCACAAGTTTCCACAAAATCTAAGAAAAATTCCTCAAAATTCTTCAAGTCTCCTCAAAACCACACAAAGACCTTGAAAAGGCCCACCAAATTCCAGTAAAATCCCACAGAATCTCCACAAATTCCCACAAAATCTAAAACAAATTCCTCAAAATTCTTCAAGTCTCCTCAGAATCCCACACCATTCCAGAAAAAACCCACAAAATTCCAGAGAAGTCCCACAAAACTCCCTAAATCATTTCAAAACCCTACCAATTCACAGGAATGTCCCACAAAATCTCCACCAATTCCCAGAACATTTCACAAAAATCTCACAAAAATCCCTAAATCTTCTGAAAACTCGACCAAATTCCAGAAACGCCCCATAAAATCAGCACAGTTTCCCACAAAATTCAAGAAAAAACACCACAAAATTCCCAAAATCTTTTCAAAATACCACAAAATTCTTGAAAAGCCCCACCAAATTCCAGAAACATCCCACCAAATGTCCTCAATACCCAACAAAATCCCAGAAAAATCACACAAAATTCCCTAAATCTTCTCAAAACACAGCCAAAATCCACAAAAAAAAAAATCCCACCAAATCTCCACAAAATCCCACAAAATACATGAAAAATCCCTCAAGATCCCTAAATCGCCTCAATATCCCACAAAATCCCACAAAAATCACACAAAACCTCCACAAGTTTCCACAAAATATAAAAAAAAATCCTCAAAATTCTTCAAGTCTCCTCAAAACCACACAAAGTCCTTGAAAAGGCCCACCAAATTCCAGTAAAATCCCACAGAATCTCCACAAATTCCCACAAAATCTAAAACAAATTCCTCAAAATTCTTCAAGTCTCCTCAGAATCCCACACAATTCCAGAAAAAACACACAAAATTCCAGAGAAGTCCCACAAAACTCCCTAAATCATTTCAAAACCCTACCAATTCACAGGAATGTCCCACAAAATCTCCACCAATTCCCAGAACATCCCACAAAAATCTCACAAAAATCCCTAAATCTTCTGAAAACTCGACCAAATTCCAGAAACGCCCCATAAAATCAGCACAGTTTCCCACAAAATTCAAGAAAAAACACCACAAAATTCCCTAAATCTTTTCAAAATACCACAAAATTCTTGAAAAGCCCCACCAAATTCCAGAAACATCCCACAAAATGTCCTCAATACCCAACAAAATCCCAGAAAAATCACACAAAATTCCCTAAATCTTCTCAAAACACAGCCAAAATCCACAAAAAAAAATATCCCACCAAATCTCCACAAATTCCCACAGAATACATGAAAAATCCCTGATAATTCGTCAGTTCTCTACAGAATCTCACCAAATTCCAGAAGAGTCCCTCAAAGTTCCACAAACATCCCACAAAATCTCCCCAGTATCCAATAAAATTCCAGGAAAAATCCCACAAAATTCCCTAAATCTTCTCAAAACACGACCAAATTCTAGAAAAATATCCCACCAAATCTCCACAAATTCCCACAAAATACATGAAAAATCCTTCAAGATCCCTAAATCGCCTCAATATCCCACAAAATTCCACAAAAATCACACAAAACCTCCACAAGTTTCCACAGAATCTAAGAAAAATTCCTCAAAATTCTTCATGTCTCCTCAAAACCACACAAAGTCCTTCAAAAAAGCCCACCAAATTCCAGAAATATCTTGCAGAATTCCCTAAATCTTCTCAAAACACGGCCAAAATCCAGAAAAATCCCACCAAATCTCCACAAATTCCCATAGAATACATGAAAAATCCCTGATAATTCGTCAGTTCTCTACAGAATCTCACCAAATTCCAGAAGAGTCCCTCAAAGTTCCACAAACATCCCACAAAATCTCCCCAGTATCCAACAAAATTCCAGGAAAAATCCCACAAAATTCCCTAAATCTTCTCAAAACACGACCAAATTCTAGAAAAATATCCCACCAAATCTCCACAAATTCCCACAAAATACATGAAAAATCCCTCAAGATCCCTAAATCGCCTCAATATCCCACAAAATCACACAAAAATCACACAAAGCCTCCACAAGTTTCCACAAAATCTAAGAAAAATTCCTCAAAATTCTTCAAGTCTCCTCAAAACCACACAAAGACCTTGAAAAGGCCCACCAAATTCCAGTAAAATCCCACAGAATCTCCACAAATTCCCACAAAATCTAAAACAAATTCCTCAAAATTCTTCAAGTCTCCTCAGAATCCCACACAATTCCAGAAAAAACCCACAAAATTCCAGAGAAGTCCCACAAAACTCCCTAAATCATTTCAAAACCCTACCAATTCACAGGAATGTCCCACAAAATCTCCACCAATTCCCAGAACATTTCACAAAAATCTCACAAAAATCCCTAAATCTTCTGAAAACTCGACCAAATTCCAGAAACGCCCCATAAAATCAGCACAGTTTCCCACAAAATTCAAGAAAAAACACCACAAAATTCCCAAAATCTTTTCAAAATACCACAAAATTCTTGAAAAGCCCCACCAAATTCCACAAACATCCCACAAAATGTCCTCAATACCCAACAAAATCCCAGAAAAATCACACAAAATTCCCTAAATCTTCTCAAAACACGGCCAAAATCCACAAAAAAAAATATCCCACCAAATCTCCACAAATTCCCACAGAATACATGAAAAATCCCTGATAATTCGTCAGTTCTCTACAGAATCTCACCAAATTCCAGAAAAGTCCCTCAAAGTTCCACAAACATCCCACAAAATCTCCCCAGTATCCAACAAAATTCCAGGAAAAATCCCACAAAATTCCCTAAATCTTCTCAAAACACGACCAAATTCTAGAAAAATATCCCACCAAATCTCCACAAATTCCCACAAAATACATGAAAAATCCCTCAGGATCCCTAAATCGCCTCAATATCCCACAAAATCACACAAAAATCACACAAAGCCTCCACAAGTTTCCACAAAATCTAAGAAAAATTCCTCAAAATTCTTCAAGTCTCCTCAAAACCACACAAAGACCTTGAAAAGGCCCACCAAATTCCAGTAAAATCCCACAGAATCTCCACAAATTCCCACAAAATCTAAAACAAATTCCTCAAAATTCTTCAAGTCTCCTCAGAATCCCACACAATTCCAGAAAAAACACACAAAATTCCAGAGAAGTCCCACAAAACTCCCTAAATCATTTCAAAACCCTACCAATTCACAGGAATGTCCCACAAAATCTCCACCAATTCCCAGAATATCCCACAAAAATCTCACAAAAATCCCTAAATCTTCTGAAAACTCGACCAAATTCCAGAAACGCCCCATAAAATCAGCACAGTTTCCCACAAAATTCAAGAAAAAACACCACAAAATTCCCAAAATCTTTTCAAAATACCACAAAATTCTTGAAAAGCCCCACCAAATTCCAGAAACATACCACCAAGTGTCCTCAATACCCAACAAAATCCCAGAAAAATCACACAAAATTCCCTAAATCTTCTCAAAACACGGCCAAAATCCACAAAAAAAATATCCCACCAAATCTCCACAAAATCCCACAAAATACATGAAAAATCCCTCAAGATACCTAAATCGCCTCAATATCCCACAAAATCCCACAAAAATCACACAAAACCTCCACAAGTTTCCACAAAATCTAAGAAAAATCCTCAAAATTCTTCAAGTCTCCTCAAAACCACAGAAAGTCCTTGAAAAAGACCACCAAATTCCAGTAAAATCCCACAGAAGCTCCACAAATTCCCACAAAATCTAAAACAAATTCCTCAAAATTTTTCAAGTCTCCTCAGAATCCCACACAATTCCAGAAAAAACCCACAAAATTCCAGAGAAGTCCCACAAAACTCCCTAAATCATTTCAAAACCCTACCAATTCACAGGAATGTCCCACAAAATCTCCACCAATTCCCAGAACATCCCACAAAAATCTCACAAAAATCCCTAAATCTTCTGAAAACTCGACCAAATTCCAGAAACGCCCCATAAAATCAGCACAGTTCCCCACAAAATTCAAGAAAAAACACCACAAAATTCCCTAAATCTTTTCAAAATACCACAAAATTCTTGAAAAGCCCCACCAAATTCCAGAAACATCCCACAAAATGTCCTCAATACCCAACAAAATCCCAGAAAAATCACACAAAATTCCCTAAATCTTCTCAAAACACGGCCAAAATCCAGAAAAATCCCACCAAATCTCCACAAATTCCCACAGAATACATGAAAAATCCCTGATAATTCGTCAGTTCTCTACAGAATCTCACCAAATTCCAGAAGAGTCCCTCAAAGTTCCACAAACATCCCACAAAATCTCCCCAGTATCCAACAAAATTCCAGGAAAAATCCCACAAAATTCCCTAAATCTTCTCAAAACACGACCAAATTCTAGAAAAATATCCCACCAAATCTCCACAAATTCCCACAAAATACATGAAAAATCCCTCAAGATCCCTAAATCGCCTCAATATCCCACAAAATCACACAAAAATCACACAAAGCCTCCACAAGTTTCCACAAAATCTAAGAAAAATTCCTCAAAATTCTTCAAGTCTCCTCAAAACCACACAAAGACCTTGAAAAGGCCCACCAAATTCCAGTAAAATCCCACAGAATCTCCACAAATTCCCACAAAATCTAAAACAAATTCCTCAAAATTCTTCAAGTCTCCTCAGAATCCCACACAATTCCAGAAAAAACACACAAAATTCCAGAGAAGTCCCACAAAACTCCCTAAATCATTTCAAAACCCTACCAATTCACAGGAATGTCCCACAAAATCTCCACCAATTCCCAGAACATTTCACAAAAATCTCACAAAAATCCCTAAATCTTCTGAAAACTCGACCAAATTCCAGAAACGCCCCATAAAATCAGCACAGTTTCCCACAAAATTCAAGAAAAAACACCACAAAATTCCCAAAATCTTTTCAAAATACCACAAAATTCTTGAAAAGCCCCACCAAATTCCAGAAACATCCCACCAAATGTCCTCAATACCCAACAAAATCCCAGAAAAATCACACAAAATTCCCTAAATCTTCTCAAAACACAGCCAAAATCCACAAAAAAAAAAATCCCACCAAATCTCCACAAAATCCCACAAAATACATGAAAAATCCCTCAAGATCCCTAAATCGCCTCAATATCCCACAAAATCCCACAAAAATCACACAAAACCTCCACAAGTTTCCACAAAATATAAAAAAAAATCCTCAAAATTCTTCAAGTCTCCTCAAAACCACACAAAGTCCTTGAAAAGGCCCACCAAATTCCAGTAAAATCCCACAGAATCTCCACAAATTCCCACAAAATCTAAAACAAATTCCTCAAAATTCTTCAAGTCTCCTCAGAATCCCACACAATTCCAGAAAAAACCCACAAAATTCCAGAGAAGTCCCACAAAACTCCCTAAATCATTTCAAAACCCTACCAATTCACAGGAATGTCCCACAAAATCTCCACCAATTCCCAGAACATCCCACAAAAATCTCACAAAAATCCCTAAATCTTCTGAAAACTCGACCAAATTCCAGAAACGCCCCATAAAATCAGCACAGTTCCCCACAAAATTCAAGAAAAAACACCACACAATTCCCTAAATCTTTTCAAAATACCACAAAATTCTTGAAAAGCCCCACCAAATTCCAGAAACATCCCACAAAATGTCCTCAATACCCAACAAAATCCCAGAAAAATCACACAAAATTCCCTAAATCTTCTCAAAACACGGCCAAAATCCACAAAAAAAAATATCCCACCAAATCTCCACAAATTCCCACAGAATACATGAAAAATCCCTGATAATTCGTCAGTTCTCTACAGAATCTCACCAAATTCCAGAAGAGTCCCTCAAAGTTCCACAAACATCCCACAAAATCTCCCCAGTATCCAATAAAATTCCAGGAAAAATCCCACAAAATTCCCTAAATCTTCTCAAAACACGACCAAATTCTAGAAAAATATCCCACCAAATCTCCACAAATTCCCACAAAATACATGAAAAATCCTTCAAGATCCCTAAATCGCCTCAATATCCCACAAAATTCCACAAAAATCACACAAAACCTCCACAAGTTTCCACAGAATCTAAGAAAAATTCCTCAAAATTCTTCATGTCTCCTCAAAACCACACAAAGTCCTTCAAAAAGGCCCACCAAATTCCAGAAATATCTTGCAGAATTCCCTAAATCTTCTCAAAACACGGCCAAAATCCAGAAAAATCCCACCAAATCTCCACAAATTCCCACAGAATACATGAAAAATCCCTGATAATTCGTCAGTTCTCTACAGAATCTCACCAAATTCCAGAAGAGTCCCTCAAAGTTCCACAAACATCCCACAAAATCTCCCCAGTATCCAACAAAATTCCAGGAAAAATCCCACAAAATTCCCTAAATCTTCTCAAAACACGACCAAATTCTAGAAAAATATCCCACCAAATCTCCACAAATTCCCACAAAATACATGAAAAATCCCTCAAGATCCCTAAATCGCCTCAATATCCCACAAAATCACACAAAAATCACACAAAGCCTCCACAAGTTTCCACAAAATCTAAGAAAAATTCCTCAAAATTCTTCAAGTCTCCTCAAAACCACACAAAGACCTTGAAAAGGCCCACCAAATTCCAGTAAAATCCCACAGAATCTCCACAAATTCCCACAAAATCTAAAACAAATTCCTCAAAATTCTTCAAGTCTCCTCAGAATCCCACACAATTCCAGAAAAAACCCACAAAATTCCAGAGAAGTCCCACAAAACTCCCTAAATCATTTCAAAACCCTACCAATTCACAGGAATGTCCCACAAAATCTCCACCAATTCCCAGAACATTTCACAAAAATCTCACAAAAATCCCTAAATCTTCTGAAAACTCGACCAAATTCCAGAAACGCCCCATAAAATCAGCACAGTTTCCCACAAAATTCAAGAAAAAACACCACAAAATTCCCAAAATCTTTTCAAAATACCACAAAATTCTTGAAAAGCCCCACCAAATTCCAGAAACATCCCACAAAATGTCCTCAATACCCAACAAAATCCCAGAAAAATCACACAAAATTCCCTAAATCTTCTCAAAACATGACCAAATTCTAGAAAAATATCCCACCGAATCTCCACAAATTCCCACAGAATACATGAAAAATCCCTGATAATTCGTCAGTTCTCTACAGAATCTCACCAAATTCCTAAAAAGTCCCTCAAAGTTCCACAAACATCCCACAAAATCTCCCCAGTATCCAATAAAATTCCAGGAAAAATCCCACAAAATTCCCTAAATCTTCTCAAAACACGACCAAATTCTAGAAAAATATCCCACCAAATCTCCACAAATTCCCACAAAATACATGAAAAATCCTTCAAGATCCCGAAATCGCCTCAATATCCCACAAAATTCCACAAAAATCCCACAAAACCTCCACAAGTTTCCACAGAATCTAAGAAAAATTCCTCAAAATTCTTCAAGTCTCCTCAAAATCACACAAAGTCCTTCAAAAAGGCCCACCAAATTCCAGAAATATCTTGCAGAATTCCCTAAATCTTCTCAAAACACGGCCAAAATCCACAAAAATCCCACCAAATCTCCACAAATTCCCACAGAATACATGAAAAATCCCTGATAATTCGTCAGTTCTCTACAGAATCTCACCAAATTCCAGAAGAGTCCCTCAAAGTTCCACAAACATCCCACAAAATCTCCCCAGTATCCAACAAAATTCCAGGAAAAATCCCACAAAATTCCCTAAATCTTCTCAAAACACGACCAAATTCTAGAAAAATATCCCACCAAATCTCCACAAATTCCCACAAAATACATGAAAAATCCCTCAAGATCCCTAAATCGCCTCAATATCCCACAAAATCCCACAAAAATCACAAAAAACCTCCACAAGATTCGACAAAATCTAAGAAAAATCACTCAAAATTCTTCAAGTCTCCTCAAAACCACACAAAGTCCTTGAAAAGGCCCACCAAATTCCAGTAAAATCCCACAGAAGCTCCACAAATTCCCACAAAATCTAAAACAAATTCCTCAAAATTCTTCAAGTCTCCTCAGAATCCCACACAATTCCAGAAAAAACCCACAAAATTCCAGAGAAGTCCCACAAAACTCCCTAAATCATTTCAAAACCCTACCAATTCACAGGAATGTCCCACAAAATCTCCACCAATTCCCAGAACATCCCACAAAAATCTCACAAAAATCCCTAAATCTTCTGAAAACTCGACCAAATTCCAGAAACGCCCCATAAAATCAGCACAGTTTCCCACAAAATTCAAGAAAAAACACCACAAAATTCCCTAAATCTTTTCAAAAAAATACCACAAAATTCTTGAAAAGCCCCACCAAATTCCACAAACATCCCACAAAATGTCCTCAATACCCAACAAAATCCCAGAAAAATCACACAAAATTCCCTAAATCTTCTCAAAATACGGCCAAAATCCACAAAAAAAAATATCCCACCAAATCTCCACAAATTCCCACAGAATACATGAAAAATCCCTGATAATTCGTCACTTCTCTACAGAATCTCACCAAATTCCAGAAAAGTCCCTCAAAGTTCCACAAACATCCCACAAAATCTCCCCAGTATCCAATAAAATTCCAGGAAAAATCCCACAAAATTCCCTAAATCTTCTCAAAACACGACCAAATTCTAGAAAAATATCCCAACAAATCTCCACAAATTCCCACAAAATACATGAAAAATCCTTCAAGATCCCTAAATCGCCTCAATATCCCACAAAATTCCACAAAAATCACACAAAACCTCCACAAGTTTCCACAGAATCTAAGAAAAATTCCTCAAAATTCTTCAAGTCTCCTCAAAACCACACAAAGTCCTTCAAAAAGGCCCACCAAATTCCAGAAATATCTTGCAGAATTCCCTAAATCTTCTCAAAACACGGCCAAAATCCAGAAAAATCCCACCAAATCTCCACAAATTCCCACAGAATACATGAAAAATCCCTGATAATTCGTCAGTTCTCTACAGAATCTCACCAAATTCCAGAAGAGTCCCTCAAAGTTCCACAAACATCCCACAAAATCTCCCCAGTATCCAACAAAATTCCAGGAAAAATCCCACAAAATTCCCTAAATCTTCTCAAAACACGACCAAATTCTAGAAAAATATCCCACCAAATCTCCACAAATTCCCACAAAATACATGAAAAATCCCTCAAGATCCCTAAATCGCCTCAATATCCCACAAAATCCCACAAAAATCACAAAAAACCTCCACAAGATTCGACAAAATCTAAGAAAAATCACTCAAAATTCTTCAAGTCTCCTCAAAACCACACAAAGTCCTTGAAAAGGCCCACCAAATTCCAGTAAAATCCCACAGAAGCTCCACAAATTCCCACAAAATCTAAAACAAATTCCTCAAAATTCTTCAAGTCTCCTCAGAATCCCACACAATTCCAGAAAAAACCCACAAAATTCCAGAGAAGTCCCACAAAACTCCCTAAATCATTTCAAAACCCTACCAATTCACAGGAATGTCCCACAAAATCTCCACCAATTCCCAGAACATCCCACAAAAATCTCACAAAAATCCCTAAATCTTCTGAAAACTCGACCAAATTCCAGAAACGCCCCATAAAATCAGCACAGTTTCCCACAAAATTCAAGAAAAAACACCACAAAATTCCCTAAATCTTTTCAAAATACCACAAAATTCTTGAAAAGCCCCACCAAATTCCACAAACATCCCACAAAATGTCCTCAATACCCAACAAAATCCCAGAAAAATCACACAAAATTCCCTAAATCTTCTCAAAATACGGCCAAAATCCACAAAAAAAAATATCCCACCAAATCTCCACAAATTCCCACAGAATACATGAAAAATCCCTGATAATTCGTCACTTCTCTACAGAATCTCACCAAATTCCAGAAAAGTCCCTCAAAGTTCCACAAACATCCCACAAAATCTCCCCAGTATCCAATAAAATTCCAGGAAAAATCCCACAAAATTCCCTAAATCTTCTCAAAACACGACCAAATTCTAGAAAAATATCCCAACAAATCTCCACAAATTCCCACAAAATACATGAAAAATCCTTCAAGATCCCTAAATCGCCTCAATATCCCACAAAATTCCACAAAAATCACACAAAACCTCCACAAGTTTCCACAGAATCTAAGAAAAATTCCTCAAAATTCTTCAAGTCTCCTCAAAACCACACAAAGTCCTTCAAAAAGGCCCACCAAATTCCAGAAATATCTTGCAGAATTCCCTAAATCTTCTCAAAACACGGCCAAAATCCAGAAAAATCCCACCAAATCTCCACAAATTCCCACAGAATACATGAAAAATCCCTGATAATTCGTCAGTTCTCTACAGAATCTCACCAAATTCCAGAAGAGTCCCTCAAAGTTCCACAAACATCCCACAAAATCTCCCCAGTATCCAACAAAATTCCAGGAAAAATCCCACAAAATTCCCTAAATCTTCTCAAAACACGACCAAATTCTAGAAAAATATCCCACCAAATCTCCACAAATTCCCACAAAATACATGAAAAATCCCTCAAGATCCCTAAATCGCCTCAATATCCCACAAAATCCCACAAAAATCACAAAAAACCTCCACAAGATTCGACAAAATCTAAGAAAAATCACTCAAAATTCTTCAAGTCTCCTCAAAACCACACAAAGTCCTTGAAAAGGCCCACCAAATTCCAGTAAAATCCCACAGAAGCTCCACAAATTCCCACAAAATCTAAAACAAATTCCTCAAAATTCTTCAAGTCTCCTCAGAATCCCACACAATTCCAGAAAAAACCCACAAAATTCCAGAGAAGTCCCACAAAACTCCCTAAATCATTTCAAAACCCTACCAATTCACAGGAATGTCCCACAAAATCTCCACCAATTCCCAGAACATTTCACAAAAATCTCACAAAAATCCCTAAATCTTCTGAAAACTCGACCAAATTCCAGAAACGCCCCATAAAATCAGCACAGTTTCCCACAAAATTCAAGAAAAAACACCACAAAATTCCCAAAATCTTTTCAAAATACCACAAAATTCTTGAAAAGCCCCACCAAATTCCAGAAACATCCCACAAAATGTCCTCAATACCCAACAAAATCCCAGAAAAATCACACAAAATTCCCTAAATCTTCTCAAAACATGACCAAATTCTAGAAAAATATCCCACCGAATCTCCACAAATTCCCACAGAATACATGAAAAATCCCTGATAATTCGTCAGTTCTCTACAGAATCTCACCAAATTCCTAAAAAGTCCCTCAAAGTTCCACAAACATCCCACAAAATCTCCCCAGTATCCAATAAAATTCCAGGAAAAATCCCACAAAATTCTCTAAATCTTCTCAAAACACGACCAAATTCTAGAAAAATATCCCACCAAATCTCCACAAATTCCCACAAAATACATGAAAAATCCTTCAAGATCCCTAAATCGCCTCAATATCCCACAAAATTCCACAAAAATCCCACAAAACCTCCACAAGTTTCCACAGAATCTAAGAAAAATTCCTCAAAATTCTTCAAGTCTCCTCAAAATCACACAAAGTCCTTCAAAAAGGCCCACAAAATTCCAGAAATATCTTGCAGAATTCCCTAAATCTTCTCAAAACACGGCCAAAATCCAGAAAAATCCCACCAAATCTCCACAAATTCCCACAGAATACATGAAAAATCCCTGATAATTCGTCAGTTCTCTACAGAATCTCACCAAATTCCAGAAGAGTCCCTCAAAGTTCCACAAACATCCCACAAAATCTCCCCAGTATCCAACAAAATTCCAGGAAAAATCCCACAAAATTCCCTAAATCTTCTCAAAACACGACCAAATTCTAGAAAAATATCCCACCAAATCTCCACAAATTCCCACAAAATACATGAAAAATCCCTCAAGATCCCTAAATCGCCTCAATATCCCACAAAATCCCACAAAAATCACAAAAAACCTCCACAAGATTCGACAAAATCTAAGAAAAATCACTCAAAATTCTTCAAGTCTCCTCAAAACCACACAAAGTCCTTGAAAAGGCCCACCAAATTCCAGTAAAATCCCACAGAAGCTCCACAAATTCCCACAAAATCTAAAACAAATTCCTCAAAATTCTTCAAGTCTCCTCAGAATCCCACACAATTCCAGAAAAAACCCACAAAATTCCAGAGAAGTCCCACAAAACTCCCTAAATCATTTCAAAACCCTACCAATTCACAGGAATGTCCCACAAAATCTCCACCAATTCCCAGAACATCCCACAAAAATCTCACAAAAATCCCTAAATCTTCTGAAAACTCGACCAAATTCCAGAAACGCCCCATAAAATCAGCACAGTTTCCCACAAAATTCAAGAAAAAACACCACAAAATTCCCTAAATCTTTTCAAAATACCACAAAATTCTTGAAAAGCCCCACCAAATTCCAGAAATATCCCACCAAATGTCCTCAATACCCAACAAAATCCCAGAAAAATCACACAAAATTCCCTAAATCTTCTCAAAACATGACCAAATTCTAGAAAAATATCCCACCGAATCTCCACAAATTCCCACAGAATACATGAAAAATCCCTGATAATTCGTCACTTCTCTACAGAATCTCACCAAATTCCAGAAAAGTCCCTCAAAGTTCCACAAACATCCCACAAAATCTCCCCAGTATCCAACAAAATTCCAGGAAAGATCCCACAAAATTCCCCTAAATCTTCTCAAAACACGACCAAATTCTAGAAAAATATCCCACCAAATCTCCACAAATTCCCACAAAATACATGAAAAATCCCTCAGGATCCCTAAATCGCCTCAATATCCCACAAAATCCCACGAAAATCCCACAAAACCTCCACAAGTTTCCACAAAATCTAAGAAAAATTCCTCAAAATTCTTCAAGTCTCCTCAAAACCACACAAAGTCCTTGAAAAGGCCCACCAAATTCCAGTAAAATCCCACAGAATCTCCACAAATTCCCACAAAATCTAAAACAAATTCCTCAAAATTTTTCAAGTCTCCTCAGAATCCCACACAATTCCAGAAAAACCCCACAAAATTCCAGAGAAGTCCCACAAAACTCCCTAAATCATTTCAAAACCCTACCAATTCACAGGAATGTCCCACAAAATCTCCACCAATTCCCAGAACATCCCACAAAAATCTCACAAAAATCCCTAAATCTTCTGAAAACTCGACCAAATTCCAGAAACGCCCCATAAAATCAGCACAGTTTCCCACAAAATTCAAGAAAAAACACCACAAAATTCCCAAAATCTTTTCAAAATACCACAAAATTCTTGAAAAGCCCCACCAAATTCCAGAAACATACCACCAAGTGTCCTCAATACCCAACAAAATCCCAGAAAAATCACACAAAATTCCCTAAATCTTCTCAAAACACGGCCAAAATCCACAAAAAAAATATCCCACCAAATCTCCACAAAATCCCACAAAATACATGAAAAATCCCTCAAGATCCCTAAATCGCCTCAATATCCCACAAAATTCCACAAAAATCCCACAAAACCTCCACAAGTTTCCACAGAATCTAAGAAAAATTCCTCAAAATTCTTCAAGTCTCCTCAAAATCACACAAAGTCCTTCAAAAAGGCCCACCAAATTCCAGAAATATCTTGCAGAATTCCCTAAATCTTCTCAAAACACGGCCAAAATCCAGAAAAATCCCACCAAATCTCCACAAATTCCCACAGAATACATGAAAAATCCCTGATAATTCGTCAGTTCTCTACAGAATCTCACCAAATTCCAGAAGAGTCCCTCAAAGTTCCACAAACATCCCACAAAATCTCCCTAATATCCAACAAAATTCCAGGAAAAATCCCACAAAATTCCCTAAATCTTCTCAAAACACGACCAAATTCTAGAAAAATATCCCACCAAATCTCCACAAAATCCCACAAAATACATGAAAAATCCCTCAAGATCCCTAAATCGCCTCAATATCCCACAAAATCCCACAAAAATCACACAAAACCTCCACAAGATTCGACAAAATCTAAGAAAAATCACTCAAAATTCTTCAAGTCTCCTCAAAACCACACAAAGTCCTTGAAAAGGCCCACCAAATTCCAGTAAAATCCCACAGAATCTACACAAATTCCCACAAAATCTAAAACAAATTCCTCAAAATTCTTCAAGTCTCCTCAGAATCCCACACAATTCCAGAAAAACCCCACAAAATTCCAGAGAAGTCCCACAAAACTCCCTAAATCATTTCAAAACCCTACCAATTCACAGGAATGTCCCACAAAATCTCCACCAATTCCCAGAACATCCCACAAAAATCTCACAAAAATCCCTAAATCTTCTGAAAACTCGACCAAATTCCAGAAACGCCCCATAAAATCAGCACAGTTTCCCACAAAATTCAAGAAAAAACACCACAAAATTCCCAAAATCTTTTCAAAATACCACAAAATTCTTGAAAAGCCCCACCAAATTCCAGAAACATCCCACAAAATGTCCTCAATACCCAACAAAATCCCAGAAAAATCACACAAAATTCCCTAAATCTTCTCAAAACACGGCCAAAATCCACAAAAAAAAATATCCCACCAAATCTCCACAAATTCCCACAGAATACATGAAAAATCCCTGATAATTCGTCAGTTCTCTACAGAATCTCACCAAATTCCAGAAGAGTCCCTCAAAGTTCCACAAACATCCCACAAAATCTCCCCAGTATCCAACAAAATTCCAGGAAAAATCCCACAAAATTCCCTAAATCTTCTCAAAACACGACCAAATTCTAGAAAAATATCCCACCAAACATCCACAAATTCCCACAGAATACATGAAAAATCCCTCAAGATACCTAAATCGCCTCAATATCCCACAAAATCACACAAAAATCACACAAAGCCTCCACAAGTTTCCACAAAATCTAAGAAAAATTCCTCAAAATTCTTCAAGTCTCCTCAAAACCACACAAAGACCTTGAAAAGGCCCACCAAATTCCAGTAAAATCCCACAGAATCTCCACAAATTCCCACAAAATCTAAAACAAATTCCTCAAAATTCTTCAAGTCTCCTCAGAATCCCACACAATTCCAGAAAAACCCCACAAAATTCCAGAGAAGTCCCACAAAACTCCCTAAATCATTTCAAAACCCTACCAATTCACAGGAATGTCCCACAAAATCTCCACCAATTCCCAGAACATCCCACAAAAATCTCACAAAAATCCCTAAATCTTCTGAAAACTCGACCAAATTCCAGAAACGCCCCATAAAATCAGCACAGTTTCCCACAAAATTCAAGAAAAAACACCACAAAATTCCCAAAATCTTTTCAAAATACCACAAAATTCTTGAAAAGCCCCACCAAATTCCAGAAACATCCCACAAAATGTCCTCAATACCCAACAAAATCCCAGAAAAATCACACAAAATTCCCTAAATCTTCTCAAAACACGGCCAAAATCCACAAAAAAAAATATCCCACCAAATCTCCACAAATTCCCACAGAATACATGAAAAATCCCTGGTAATTCGTCAGTTCTCTACAGAATCTCACCAAATTCCAGAAGAGTCCCTCAAAGTTCCACAAACATCCCACAAAATCTCCCCAGTATCCAATAAAATTCCAGGAAAAATCCCACAAAATTCCCTAAATCTTCTCAAAACACGACCAAATTCTAGAAAAATATCCCACCAAATCTCCACAAATTCCCACAAAATACATGAAAAATCCTTCAAGATCCCTAAATCGCCTCAATATCCCACAAAATTCCACAAAAATCCCACAAAACCTCCACAAGTTTCCACAGAATCTAAGAAAAATTCCTCAAAATTCTTCAAGTCTCCTCAAAACCACACAAAGTCCTTCAAAAAGGCCCACCAAATTCCAGAAATATCTTGCAGAATTCCCTAAATCTTTTCAAAACACGGCCAAAATCCAGAAAAATCCCACCAAATCTCCACAAATTCCCACAGAATACATGAAAAATCCCTCAAGATCCCTAAATCGCCTCAATATCCCACAAAATCACACAAAAATCACACAAAGCCTCCACAAGTTTCCACAAAATCTAAGAAAAATTCCTCAAAATTCTTCAAGTCTCCTCAAAACCACACAAAGACCTTGAAAAGGCCCACCAAATTCCAGTAAAATCCCACAGAATCTCCACAAATTCCCACAAAATCTAAAACAAATTCCTCAAAATTCTTCAAGTCTCCTCAGAATCCCACACAATTCCAGAAAAAACCCACAAAATTCCAGAGAAGTCCCACAAAACTCCCTAAATCATTTCAAAACCCTACCAATTCACAGGAATGTCCCACAAAATCTCCACCAATTCCCAGAACATCCCACAAAAATCTCACAAAAATCCCTAAATCTTCTGAAAACTCGACCAAATTCCAGAAACGCCCCATAAAATCAGCACAGTTTCCCACAAAATTCAAGAAAAAACACCACAAAATTCCCTAAATCTTTTCAAAATACCACAAAATTCTTGAAAAGCCCCACCAAATTCCAGAAATATCCCACCAAATGTCCTCAATACCCAACAAAATCCCAGAAAAATCACACAAAATTCCCTAAATCTTCTCAAAACATGACCAAATTCTAGAAAAATATCCCACCGAATCTCCACAAATTCCCACAGAATACATGAAAAATCCCTGATAATTCGTCACTTCTCTACAGAATCTCACCAAATTCCAGAAAAGTCCCTCAAAGTTCCACAAACATCCCACAAAATCTCCCCAGTATCCAACAAAATTCCAGGAAAGATCCCACAAAATTCCCCTAAATCTTCTCAAAACACGACCAAATTCTAGAAAAATATCCCACCAAATCTCCACAAATTCCCACAAAATACATGAAAAATCCCTCAGGATCCCTAAATCGCCTCAATATCCCACAAAATCCCACGAAAATCCCACAAAACCTCCACAAGTTTCCACAAAATCTAAGAAAAATTCCTCAAAATTCTTCAAGTCTCCTCAAAACCACACAAAGTCCTTGAAAAGGCCCACCAAATTCCAGTAAAATCCCACAGAATCTACACAAATTCCCACAAAATCTAAAACAAATTCCTCAAAATTTTTCAAGTCTCCTCAGAATCCCACACAATTCCAGAAAAACCCCACAAAATTCCAGAGAAGTCCCACAAAACTCCCTAAATCATTTCAAAACCCTACCAATTCACAGGAATGTCCCACAAAATCTCCACCAATTCCCAGAACATCCCACAAAAATCTCACAAAAATCCCTAAATCTTCTGAAAACTCGACCAAATTCCAGAAACGCCCCATAAAATCAGCACAGTTTCCCACAAAATTCAAGAAAAAACACCACAAAATTCCCAAAATCTTTTCAAAATACCACAAAATTCTTGAAAAGCCCCACCAAATTCCAGAAACATACCACCAAGTGTCCTCAATACCCAACAAAATCCCAGAAAAATCACACAAAATTCCCTAAATCTTCTCAAAACACGGCCAAAATCCACAAAAAAAATATCCCACCAAATCTCCACAAAATCCCACAAAATACATGAAAAATCCCTCAAGATCCCTAAATCGCCTCAATATCCCACAAAATTCCACAAAAATCCCACAAAACCTCCACAAGTTTCCACAGAATCTAAGAAAAATTCCTCAAAATTCTTCAAGTCTCCTCAAAATCACACAAAGTCCTTCAAAAAGGCCCACCAAATTCCAGAAATATCTTGCAGAATTCCCTAAATCTTCTCAAAACACGGCCAAAATCCAGAAAAATCCCACCAAATCTCCACAAATTCCCACAGAATACATGAAAAATCCCTGATAATTCGTCAGTTCTCTACAGAATCTCACCAAATTCCAGAAGAGTCCCTCAAAGTTCCACAAACATCCCACAAAATCTCCCTAATATCCAACAAAATTCCAGGAAAAATCCCACAAAATTCCCTAAATCTTCTCAAAACACGACCAAATTCTAGAAAAATATCCCACCAAATCTCCACAAAATCCCACAAAATACATGAAAAATCCCTCAAGATCCCTAAATCGCCTCAATATCCCACAAAATCCCACAAAAATCACACAAAACCTCCACAAGATTCGACAAAATCTAAGAAAAATCACTCAAAATTCTTCAAGTCTCCTCAAAACCACACAAAGTCCTTGAAAAGGCCCACCAAATTCCAGTAAAATCCCACAGAATCTACACAAATTCCCACAAAATCTAAAACAAATTCCTCAAAATTCTTCAAGTCTCCTCAGAATCCCACACAATTCCAGAAAAACCCCACAAAATTCCAGAGAAGTCCCACAAAACTCCCTAAATCATTTCAAAACCCTACCAATTCACAGGAATGTCCCACAAAATCTCCACCAATTCCCAGAACATCCCACAAAAATCTCACAAAAATCCCTAAATCTTCTGAAAACTCGACCAAATTCCAGAAACGCCCCATAAAATCAGCACAGTTTCCCACAAAATTCAAGAAAAAACACCACAAAATTCCCAAAATCTTTTCAAAATACCACAAAATTCTTGAAAAGCCCCACCAAATTCCAGAAACATCCCACAAAATGTCCTCAATACCCAACAAAATCCCAGAAAAATCACACAAAATTCCCTAAATCTTCTCAAAACACGGCCAAAATCCACAAAAAAAAATATCCCACCAAATCTCCACAAATTCCCACAGAATACATGAAAAATCCCTGATAATTCGTCAGTTCTCTACAGAATCTCACCAAATTCCAGAAGAGTCCCTCAAAGTTCCACAAACATCCCACAAAATCTCCCCAGTATCCAACAAAATTCCAGGAAAAATCCCACAAAATTCCCTAAATCTTCTCAAAACACGACCAAATTCTAGAAAAATATCCCACCAAACATCCACAAATTCCCACAGAATACATGAAAAATCCCTCAAGATACCTAAATCGCCTCAATATCCCACAAAATCACACAAAAATCACACAAAGCCTCCACAAGTTTCCACAAAATCTAAGAAAAATTCCTCAAAATTCTTCAAGTCTCCTCAAAACCACACAAAGTCCTTGAAAAGGCCCACCAAATTCCAGTAAAATCCCACAGAATCTCCACAAATTCCCACAAAATCTAAAACAAATTCCTCAAAATTCTTCAAGTCTCCTCAGAATCCCACACAATTCCAGAAAAAACCCACAAAATTCCAGAGAAGTCCCACAAAACTCCCTAAATCATTTCAAAACCCTACCAATTCACAGGAATGTCCCACAAAATCTCCACCAATTCCCAGAACATCCCACAAAAATCTCAAAAAATCCCTAAATCTTCTGAAAACTCGACCAAATTCCAGAAACGCCCCATAAAATCAGCACAGTTTCCCACAAAATTCAAGAAAAAACACCACAAAATTCCCTAAATCTTTTCAAAATACCACAAAATTCTTGAAAAGCCCCACCAAATTCCAGAAATATCACACCAAATGTCCTCAATACCCAACAAAATCCCAGAAAAATCACACAAAATTCCCTAAATCTTCTCAAAACATGACCAAATTCTAGAAAAATATCCCACCGAATCTCCACAAATTCCCACAGAATACATGAAAAATCCCTCGTCAGTTCTCTACAGAATCTCACCAAATTCCAGAAAAGTCCCTCAAAGTTCCACAAACATCCCACAAAATCTCCCCCAAATCCAACAAAATTCCAGGAAAGATCCCACAAAATTCCCCTAAATCTTCTCAAAACACGACCAAATTCTAGAAAAATATCCCAACAAATCTCCACAAATTCCCACAAAATACATGAAAAATCCCTCCAGATCCCTAAATCGCCTCAATATCCCACAAAATCCCACGAAAATCACACAAAACCTCCACAAGTTTCCACAAAATCTAAGAAAAATTCCTCAAAATTCTTCAAGTCTCCTCAAAACCACAGAAAGTCCTTGAAAAAGACCACCAAATTCCAGTAAAATCCCACAGAATCTACACAAATTCCCACAAAATCTAAAACAAATTCCTCAAAATTTTTCAAGTCTCCTCAGAATCCCACACAATTCCAGAAAAACCCCACAAAATTCCAGAGAAGTCCCACAAAACTCCCTAAATCATTTCAAAACCCTACCAATTCACAGGAATGTCCCACAAAATCTCCACCAATTCCCAGAACATCCCACAAAAATCTCACAAAAATCCCTAAATCTTCTGAAAACTCGACCAAATTCCAGAAACGCCCCATAAAATCAGCACAGTTTCCCACAAAATTCAAGAAAAAACACCACAAAATTCCCAAAATCTTTTCAAAATACCACAAAATTCTTGAAAAGCCCCACCAAATTCCAGAAACATCCCACAAAATGTCCTCAATACCCAACAAAATCCCAGAAAAATCACACAAAATTCCCTAAATCTTCTCAAAACACGGCCAAAATCCACAAAAAAAAATATCCCACCAAATCTCCACAAATTCCCACAGAATACATGAAAAATCCCTGGTAATTCGTCAGTTCTCTACAGAATCTCACCAAATTCCAGAAGAGTCCCTCAAAGTTCCACAAACATCCCACAAAATCTCCCCAGTATCCAATAAAATTCCAGGAAAAATCCCACAAAATTCCCTAAATCTTCTCAAAACACGACCAAATTCTAGAAAAATATCCCACCAAATCTCCACAAATTCCCACAAAATACATGAAAAATCCTTCAAGATCCCTAAATCGCCTCAATATCCCACAAAATTCCACAAAAATCACACAAAACCTCCACAAGTTTCCACAGAATCTAAGAAAAATTCCTCAAAATTCTTCAAGTCTCCTCAAAACCACACAAAGTCCTTCAAAAAGGCCCACCAAATTCCAGAAATATCTTGCAGAATTCCCTAAATCTTTTCAAAACACGGCCAAAATCCAGAAAAATCCCACCAAATCTCCACAAATTCCCACAGAATACATGAAAAATCCCTCAAGATCCCTAAATCGCCTCAATATCCCACAAAATCACACAAAAATCACACAAAGCCTCCACAAGTTTCCACAAAATCTAAGAAAAATTCCTCAAAATTCTTCAAGTCTCCTCAAAACCACACAAAGACCTTGAAAAGGCCCACCAAATTCCAGTAAAATCCCACAGAATCTCCACAAATTCCCACAAAATCTAAAACAAATTCCTCAAAATTCTTCAAGTCTCCTCAGAATCCCACACAATTCCAGAAAAAACCCACAAAATTCCAGAGAAGTCCCACAAAACTCCCTAAATCATTTCAAAACCCTACCAATTCACAGGAATGTCCCACAAAATCTCCACCAATTCCCAGAACATCCCACAAAAATCTCACAAAAATCCCTAAATCTTCTGAAAACTCGACCAAATTCCAGAAACGCCCCATAAAATCAGCACAGTTTCCCACAAAATTCAAGAAAAAACACCACAAAATTCCCTAAATCTTTTCAAAATACCACAAAATTCTTGAAAAGCCCCACCAAATTCCAGAAACATACCACCAAGTGTCCTCAATACCCAACAAAATCCCAGAAAAATCCCACAAAATTCCCTAAATCTTCTCAAAACATGACCAAATTCTAGAAAAATATCCCACCGAATCTCCACAAATTCCCACAGAATACATGAAAAATCCCTGATAATTCGTCAGTTCTCTACAGAATCTCACCAAATTCCAGAAAAGTCCCTCAAAGTTCCACAAACATCCCACAAAATCTCCCCAGTATCCAACAAAATTCCAGGAAAAATCCCACAAAATTCCCCTAAATCTTCTCAAAACACGACCAAATTCTAGAAAAATATCCCACCAAATCTCCACAAATTCCCACAAAATACATGAAAAATCCCTCAGGATCCCTAAATCGCCTCAATATCCCACAAAATCCCACGAAAATCCCACAAAACCTCCACAAGTTTCCACAAAATCTAAGAAAAATTCCTCAAAATTCTTCAAGTCTCCTCAAAACCACACAAAGTCCTTGAAAAGGCCCACCAAATTCCAGTAAAATCCCACAGAATCTACACAAATTCCCACAAAATCTAAAACAAATTCCTCAAAATTTTTCAAGTCTCCTCAGAATCCCACACAATTCCAGAAAAAACCCACAAAATTCCAGAGAAGTCCCACAAAACTCCCTAAATCATTTCAAAACCCTACCAATTCACAGGAATGTCCCACAAAATCTCCACCAATTCCCAGAACATCCCACAAAAATCTCACAAAAATCCCTAAATCTTCTGAAAACTCGACCAAATTCCAGAAACGCCCCATAAAATCAGCACAGTTTCCCACAAAATTCAAGAAAAAACACCACAAAATTCCCAAAATCTTTTCAAAATACCACAAAATTCTTGAAAAGCCCCACCAAATTCCAGAAACATACCACCAAGTGTCCTCAATACCCAACAAAATCCCAGAAAAATCACACAAAATTCCCTAAATCTTCTCAAAACACGGCCAAAATCCACAAAAAAAAAATCCCACCAAATCTCCACAAAATCCCACAAAATACATGAAAAATCCCTCAAGATCCCTAAATCGCCTCAATATCCCACAAAATTCCACAAAAATCACACAAAACCTCCACAAGTTTCCACAGAATCTAAGAAAAATTCCTCAAAATTCTTCAAGTCTCCTCAAAATCACACAAAGTCCTTCAAAAAGGCCCACCAAATTCCAGAAATATCTTGCAGAATTCCCTAAATCTTCTCAAAACACGGCCAAAATCCACAAAAATCCCACCAAATCTCCACAAATTCCCACAGAATACATGAAAAATCCCTGATAATTCGTCAGTTCTCTACAGAATCTCACCAAATTCCAGAAGAGTCCCTCAAAGTTCCACAAACATCCCACAAAATCTCCCCAGTATCCAACAAAATTCCAGGAAAGATCCCACAAAATTCCCCTAAATCTTCTCAAAACACGACCAAATTCTAGAAAAATATCCCACCAAATCTCCACAAATTCCCACAAAATACATGAAAAATCCCTCCAGATCCCTAAATCGCCTCAATATCCCACAAAATCCCACGAAAATCACACAAAACCTCCACAAGTTTCCACAAAATCTAAGAAAAATTCCTCAAAATTCTTCGAGTCTCCTCAAAACCACACAAAGTCCTTGAAAAGGCCCACCAAATTCCAGTAAAATCCCACAGAATCTCCACAAATTCCCACAAAATCTAAAACAAATTCCTCAAAATTCTTCAAGTCTCCTCAGAATCCCACACAATTCCAGAAAAACCCCACAGAATTCCAGAGAAGTCCCACAAAACTCCCTAAATCATTTCAAAACCCTACCAATTCACAGGAATGTCCCACAAAATCTCCACCAATTCCCAGAACATCCCACAAAAATCTCACAAAAATCCCTAAATCTTCTGAAAACTCGACCAAATTCCAGAAACGCCCCATAAAATCAGCACAGTTTCCCACAAAATTCAAGAAAAAACACCACAAAATTCCCAAAATCTTTTCAAAATACCACAAAATTCTTGAAAAGCCCCACCAAATTCCACAAACACCCCACAAAATGTCCTCAATACCCAACAAAATCCCAGAAAAATCACACAAAATTCCCTAAATCTTCTCAAAACACGGCCAAAATCCACAAAAAAAAATATCCCACCAAATCTCCACAAATTCCCACAGAATACATGAAAAATCCCTGATAATTCGTCAGTTCTCTACAGAATCTCACCAAATTCCAGAAAAGTCCCTCAAAGTTCCACAAACATCCCACAAAATCTCCCCAGTATCCAACAAAATTCCAGGAAAAATCCCACAAAATTCCCTAAATCTTCTCAAAACACGACCAAATTCTAGAAAAATATCCCACCAAATCTCCACAAATTCCCACAAAATACATGAAAAATCCTTCAAGATCCCTAAATCGCCTCAATATCCCACAAAATTCCACAAAAATCACACAAAACCTCCACAAGTTTCCACAGAATCTAAGAAAAATTCCTCAAAATTCTTCAAGTCTCCTCAAAACCACACAAAGTCCTTCAAAAAGGCCCACCAAATTCCAGAAATATCTTGCAGAATTCCCTAAATCTTCTCAAAACACGGCCAAAATCCAGAAAAATCCCACCAAATCTCCACAAATTCCCACAGAATACATGAAAAATCCCTGATAATTCGTCAGTTCTCTACAGAATCTCACCAAATTCCAGAAAAGTCCCTCAAAGTTCCACAAACATCCCACAAAATCTCCCCAGTATCCAACAAAATTCCAGGAAAAATCCCACAAAATTCCCTAAATCTTCTCAAAACACGACCAAATTCTAGAAAAATATCCCACCAAATCTCCACAAATTCCCACAGAATACATGAAAAATCCCTCAAGATACCTAAATCGCCTCAATATCCCACAAAATCACACAAAAATCACACAAAGCCTCCAGAAGTTTCCACAAAATATAAAAAAAAATCCTCAAAATTCTTCAAGTCTCCTCAAAACCACACAAAGACCTTGAAAAGGCCCACCAAATTCCAGTAAAATCCCACAGAATCTCCACAAATTCCCACAAAATCTAAAACAAATTCCTCAAAATTCTTCAAGTCTCCTCAGAATCCCACACAATTCCAGAAAAAACCCACAAAATTCCAGAGAAGTCCCACAAAACTCCCTAAATCATTTCAAAACCCTACCAATTCACAGGAATGTCCCACAAAATCTCCACCAATTCCCAGAACATCCCACAAAAATCTCACAAAAATCCCTAAATCTTCTGAAAACTCGACCAAATTCCAGAAACGCCCCATAAAATCAGCACAGTTTCCCACAAAATTCAAGAAAAAACACCACAAAATTCCCTAAATCTTTTCAAAATACCACAAAATTCTTGAAAAGCCCCACCAAATTCCAGAAATATCCCACCAAATGTCCTCAATACCCAACAAAATCCCAGAAAAATCACACAAAATTCCCTAAATCTTCTCAAAACATGACCAAATTCTAGAAAAATATCCCACCGAATCTCCACAAATTCCCACAGAATACATGAAAAATCCCTCGTCAGTTCTCTACAGAATCTCACCAAATTCCAGAAAAGTCCCTCAAAGTTCCACAAACATCCCACAAAATCTCCCCCAAATCCAACAAAATTCCAGGAAAGATCCCACAAAATTCCCCTAAATCTTCTCAAAACACGACCAAATTCTAGAAAAATATCCCAACAAATCTCCAAAAATTCCCACAAAATACATGAAAAATCCCTCCAGATCCCTAAATCGCCCCAATATCCCACAAAATCCCACGAAAATCACACAAAACCTCCACAAGTTTCCACAAAATCTAAGAAAAATTCCTCAAAATTCTTCAAGTCTCCTCAAAACCACAGAAAGTCCTTAAAAAAGACCACCAAATTCCAGTAAAATCCCACAGAATCTACACAAATTCCCACAAAATCTAAAACAAATTCCTCAAAATTTTTCAAGTCTCCTCAGAATCCCACACAATTCCAGAAAAACCCCACAAAATTCCAGAGAAGTCCCACAAAACTCCCTAAATCATTTCAAAACCCTACCAATTCACAGGAATGTCCCACAAAATCTCCACCAATTCCCAGAACATCCCACAAAAATCTCACAAAAATCCCTAAATCTTCTGAAAACTCGACCAAATTCCAGAAACGCCCCATAAAATCAGCACAGTTTCCCACAAAATTCAAGAAAAAACACCACAAAATTCCCTAAATCTTTTCAAAATACCACAAAATTCTTGAAAAGCCCCACCAAATTCCACAAACACCCCACAAAATGTCCTCAATACCCAACAAAATCCCAGAAAAATCACACAAAATTCCCTAAATCTTCTCAAAACACGGCCAAAATCCACAAAAAAAAATATCCCACCAAATCTCCACAAACTCCCACTGAATACATGAAAAATCCCTGGTAATTCGTCAGTTCTCTACAGAATCTCACCAAATTCCAGAAGAGTCCCTCAAAGTTCCACAAACATCCCACAAAATCTCCCCAGTATCCAATAAAATTCCAGGAAAAATCCCACAAAATTCCCTAAATCTTCTCAAAACACGACCAAATTCTAGAAAAATATCCCACCAAATCTCCACAAATTCCCACAAAATACATGAAAAATCCTTCAAGATCCCTAAATCGCCTCAATATCCCACAAAATTCCACAAAAATCCCACAAAACCTCCACAAGTTTCCACAGAATCTAAGAAAAATCCCTCAAAATTCTTCAAGTCTCCTCAAAACCACACAAAGTCCTTGAAAAGGCCCACCAAATTCCAGTAATATCTTGCAGAATTCCCTAAATCTTCTCAAAACACGGCCAAAATCCAGAAAAATATCCCACCAAATCTCCACAAATTCCCACAGAATACATGAAAAATCCCTGATAATTCGTCAGTTCTCTACAGAATCTCACCAAATTCCAGAAGAGTCCCTCAAAGTTCCACAAACATCCCACAAAATCTCCCCAGTATCCAACAAAATTCCAGGAAAAATCCCACAAAATTCTCTAAAACTTCTCAAAACACGACCAAATTCTAGAAAAATATCCCACCAAATCTCCACAAATTCCCACAAAATACATGAAAAATCCCTCAGGATCCCTAAATCGCCTCAATATCCCACAAAATCACACAAAAATCACACAAAGCCTCCACAAGTTTCCACAAAATCTAAGAAAAATTCCTCAAAATTCTTCAAGTCTCCTCAAAACCACACAAAGTCCTTGAAAAGGCCCACCAAATTCCAGTAAAATCCCACAGAATCTCCACAAATTCCCACAAAATCTAAAACAAATTCCTCAAAATTCTTCAAGTCTCCTCAGAATCCCACACAATTCCAGAAAAAACCCACAAAATTCCAGAGAAGTCCCACAAAACTCCCTCAATCATTTCAAAACCCTACCAATTCACAGGAATGTCCCACAAAATCTCCACCAATTCCCAGAACATCCCACAAAAATCTCACAAAAATCCCTAAATCTTCTGAAAACTCGACCAAATTCCAGAAACGCCCCATAAAATCAGCACAGTTTCCCACAAAATTCAAGAAAAAACACCACAAAATTCCCAAAATCTTTTCAAAATACCACAAAATTCTTGAAAAGCCCCACCAAATTCCAGAAACATACCACCAAGTGTCCTCAATACCCAACAAAATCCCAGAAAAATCACACAAAATTCCCTAAATCTTCTCAAAACACGGCCAAAATCCACAAAAAAAAATATCCCACCAAATCTCCACAAATTCCCACAGAATACATGAAAAATCCCTGATAATTCGTCAGTTCTCTACAGAATCTCACCAAATTCCAGAAAAGTCCCTCAAAGTTCCACAAACATCCCACAAAATCTCCCCAGTATCCAATAAAATTCCAGGAAAAATCCCACAAAATTCCCTAAATCTTCTCAAAACACGACCAAATTCTAGAAAAATATCCCACCAAATCTCCACAAATTCCCACAAAATACATGAAAAATCCTTCAAGATCCCTAAATCGCCTCAATATCCCACAAAATTCCACAAAAATCACACAAAACCTCCACAAGTTTCCACAGAATCTAAGAAAAATTCCTCAAAATTCTTCAAGTCTCCTCAAAACCACACAAAGTCCTTCAAAAAGGCCCACCAAATTCCAGAAATATCTTGCAGAATTCCCTAAATCTTCTCAAAACACGGCCAAAATCCAGAAAAATCCCACCGAATCTCCACAAATTCCCACAGAATACATGAAAAATCCCTGATAATTCGTCAGTTCTCTACAGAATCTCACCAAATTCCAGAAGAGTCCCTCAAAGTTCCACAAACATCCCACAAAATCTCCCCAGTATCCAACAAAATTCCAGGAAAAATCCCACAAAATTCTCTAAAACTTCTCAAAACACGACCAAATTCTAGAAAAATATCCCACCAAATCTCCACAAATTCCCACAAAATACATGAAAAATCCCTCAGGATCCCTAAATCGCCTCAATATCCCACAAAATCCCACAAAAATCACACAAAACCACCACAAGTTTCCACAAAATATAAAAAAAATCCTCAAAATTCTTCAAGTCTCCTCAAAACCACAGAAAGTCCTTGAAAAAGTCCACCAAATTCCAGTAAAATCCCACAGAAGCTCCACAAATTCCCACAAAATCTAAAACAAATTCCTCAAAATTTTTCAAGTCTCCTCAGAATCCCACACAATTCCAGAAAAAACACACAAAATTCCAGAGAAGTCCCACAAAACTCCCTAAATCATTTCAAAACCCTACCAATTCACAGGAATGTCCCACAAAATCTCCACCAATTCCCAGAACATCCCAAAAAAATCTCACAAAAATCCCTAAATCTTCTGAAAACTCGACCAAATTCCAGAAACGCCCCATAAAATCAGCACAGTTTACCACAAAATTCAAGAAAAAACACCACAAAATTCCCTAAATCTTTTAAAAATGCCAAAAAAATTCTTGAAAAGCCCCACCAAATTCCAGAAACATCCCACAAAATGTCCTCAATACCCAACAAAATCCCAGAAAAATCACACAAAATTCCCTAAATCTTCTCAAAACACGGCCAAAATCCACAAAAAAAAAATCCCACCAAATCTCCACAAAATCCCACAAAATACATGAAAAATCCCTCCAGATCCCTAAATCGCCTCAATATCCCACAAAATCCCACAAAAATCACACAAAGCCTCCACAAGTTTCCACAAAATCTAAGAAAAATTCCTCAAAATTCTTCAAGTCTCCTCAAAACCACACAAAGACCTTGAAAAGGCCCACCAAATTCCAGTAAAATCCCACAGAATCTCCACAAATTCCCACAAAATCTAAAACAAATTCCTCAAAATTCTTCAAGTCTCCTCAGAATCCCACACAATTCCAGAAAAAACCCACAAAATTCCAGAGAAGTCCCACAAAACTCCCTAAATCATTTCAAAACCCTACCAATTCACAGGAATGTCCCACAAAATCTCCACCAATTCCCAGAACATCCCACAAAAATCTCACAAAAATCCCTAAATCTTCTGAAAACTCGACCAAATTCCAGAAACGCCCCATAAAATCAGCACAGTTCCCCACAAAATTCAAGAAAAAACACCACAAAATTCCCAAAATCTTTTCAAAATACCACAAAATTCTTGAAAAGCCCCACCAAATTCCAGAAATATCCCACCAAATGTCATCAATACCCAACAAAATCCCAGAAAAATCACACAAAATTACCTAAATCTTCTCAAAATACAGCCAAAATCCACAAAAATCCCACCGAATCTCCACAAATTCCCACAGAATACATGAAAAATCCCTGATAATTCGTCAGTTCTCTACAGAATCTCACAAAATTCCAGAAAAGTCCCTCAAAGTTCCACAAACATCCCACAAAATCTCCCCAGTATCCAACAAAATTCCAGGAAAAATCCCACAAAATTCCCTAAATCTTCTCAAAACACGACCAAATTCTAGAAAAATATCCCAACAAATCTCCACAAAATCCCACAAAATACATGAAAAATCCCTCAAGATCCCTAAATCGCCTCAATATCCCACAAAATCCCACAAAAATCACACAAAACCTCCACAAGTTTCCACAAAATATAAAAAAAATTCCTCAAAATTCTTCAAGTCTCCTCAAAACCACACAAAGACCTTGAAAAGGCCCACCAAATTCCAGTAAAATCCCACAGAAGCTCCACAAATTCCCACAAAATCTAAAACAAATTCCTCAAAATTCTTCAAGTCTCCTCAGAATCCCACACAATTCCAGAAAAAACCCACAAAATTCCAGAGAAGTCCCACAAAACTCCCTAAATCATTTCAAAACCCTACCAATTCACAGGAATGTCCCACAAAATCTCCACCAATTCCCAGAACATCCCACAAAAATCTCACAAAAATCCCTAAATCTTCTGAAAACTCGACCAAATTCCAGAAACGCCCCATAAAATCAGCACAGTTTCCCACAAAATTCAAGAAAAAACACCACAAAATTCCCTAAATCTTTTCAAAATACCACAAAATTCTTGAAAAGCCCCACCAAATTCCAGAAACATCCCACAAAATGTCCTCAATACCCAACAAAATCCCAGAAAAATCACACAAAATTCCCTACATCTTCTCAAAACACGGCCAAAATCCACAAAAATCCCACCAAATCTCCACAAATTCCCACAGAATACAGGAAAAATCCCTGATAATTCGTCAGTTCTCTACAGAATCTCACCAAATTCCAGAAAAGTCCCTCAAAGTTCCACAAACATCCCACAAAATCTCCCCAGTATCCAATAAAATTCCAGGAAAAATCCCACAAAATTCCCTAAATCTTCTCAAAACACGACCAAATTCTAGAAAAATATCCCACAAAATCTCCACAAATTCCCACAAAATACATGAAAAATCCTTCAAGATCCCTAAATCGCCTCAATATCCCACAAAATCCCACAAAAATCACACAAAACCTCCACAAGTTTCCACAGAATCTAAGAAAAATTCCTCAAAATTCTTCAAGTCTCCTCAAAACCACACAAAGTCCTTCAAAAAGGCCCACCAAATTCAAGAAATATCTTGCAGAATTCCCTAAATCTTCTCAAAACACGGCCAAATTCTAGAAAAATATCCCACCAAATCTCCACAAATTCCCACAAAATACATGAAAAATCCCTCAAGATCCCTAAATCGCCTCAATATCCCACAAAATCACACAAAAATCACACAAAACATCCACAAGATTCGACAAAATCTAAGAAAATCACTCAAAATTCTTCAAGTCTCCTCAAAACCACACAAAGTCCTTGAAAAGGCCCACCAAATTCCAGTAAAATCCCACAGAATCTCCACAAATTCCCACAAAATCTAAAACAAATTCCTCAAAATTTTTCAAGTCTCCTCAGAATCCCACACAATTCCAGAAAAAACCCCACCAAATTCCAGAGAAGTCCCACAAAACTCCCTAAATCATTTCAAAACCCTACCAATTCACAGGAATGTCCCACAAAATCTCCACCAATTCCCAGAACATCCCACAAAAATCTCACAAAAATCCCTAAATCTTCTGAAAACTCGACCAAATTCCAGAAACGCCCCATAAAATCAGCACAGTTTCCCACAAAATTCAAGAAAAAACACCACAAAATTCCCAAAATCTTTTCAAAATACCACAAAGTTCTTGAAAAGCCCCACCAAATTCCACAAACACCCCACAAAATGTCCTCAATACCCAACAAAATCCCAGAAAAATCTCACAAAATTCCCTAAATCTTCTCAAAACACGGCCAAAATCCACAAAAAAAAAATCACACCAAATCTCCACAAATTCCCACAGAATACATGAAAAATCCCTGATAATTCGTCAGTTCTCTACAGAATCTCACCAAATTCCAGAAAAGTCCCTCAAAATTCCACAAACATCCCACAAAATCTCCCCAGTATCCAATAAAATTCCAGGAAAAATCCCACAAAATTCCCTACATCTTCTCAAAACACGACCAAATTCTAGAAAAATATCCCACCAAATCTCCACAAATTCCCACAAAATACATGAAAAATCCTTCAAGATCCCTAAATCGCCTCAATATCCCACAAAATTCCACAAAAATCACACAAAACCTCCACAAGTTTCCACAGAATCTAAGAAAAATTCCTCAAAATTCTTCAAGTCTCCTCAAAACCACACAAAGTCCTTCAAAAAGGCCCACCAAATTCCAGAAATATCTTGCAGAATTCCCTAAATCTTCTCAAAACACGGCCAAAATCCAGAAAAATCCCACCAAATCTCCACAAATTCCCACAGAATACATGAAAAATCCCTGATAATTCGTCAGTTCTCTACAGAATCTCACCAAATTCCAGAAGAGTCCCTCAAAGTTCCAAAAACATCCCACAAAATCTCCCCAGTATCCAACAAAATTCCAGGAAAAATCCCACAAAATTCCCTAAATCTTCTCAAAACACGACCAAATTCTAGAAAAATATCCCACCAAATCTCCACAAATTCCCACAAAATACATGAAAAATCCCTCCAGATCCCTAAATCGCCTCAATATCCCACAAAATCCCACAAAAATCACACAAAGCCTCCACAAGTTTCCACAAAATCTAAGAAAAATTCCTCAAAATTCTTCAAGTCTCCTCAAAACCACACAAAGACCTTGAAAAGGCCCACCAAATTCCAGTAAAATCCCACAGAAGCTCCACAAATTCCCACAAAATCTAAAACAAATTCCTCAAAATTCTTCAAGTCTCCTCAGAATCCCACACAATTCCAGAAAAAACCCACAAAATTCCAGAGAAGTCCCACAAAACTCCCTAAATCATTTCAAAACCCTACCAATTCACAGGAATGTCCCACAAAATCTCCACCAATTCCCAGAACATCCCACAAAAATCTCACAAAAATCCCTAAATCTTCTGAAAACTCGACCAAATTCCAGAAACGCCCCATCAAATCAGCACAGTTTCCCACAAAATTCAAGAAAAAACACCACAAAATTCCCTAAATCTTTTCAAAATACCACAAAATTCTTGAAAAGCCCCACCAAATTCCAGAAACATCCCACAAAATGTCCTCAATACCCAACAAAATCCCAGAAAAATCACACAAAATTCCCTACATCTTCTCAAAACACGGCCAAAATCCACAAAAATCCCACCAAATCTCCACAAATTCCCACAGAATACATGAAAAATCCCTGATAATTCGTCAGTTCTCTACAGAATCTCACCAAATTCCAGAAGAGTCCCTCAAAGTTCCACAAACATCCCACAAAATCTCCCCAGTATCCAACAAAATTCCAGGAAAAATCCCACAAACTTCTCTAAAACTTCTCAAAACACGACCAAATTCTAGAAAAATATCCCACCAAATCTCCACAAATTCCCACAAAATACATGAAAAATCCCTCAAGATCCCTAAATCGCCTCAATATCCCACAAAATCCCACAAAAATCACACAAAGCCTCCACAAGTTTCCACAAAATCTAAGAAAAATTCCTCAAAATTCTTCAAGTCTCCTCAAAACCACACAAAGACCTTGAAAAGGCCCACCAAATTCCAGTAAAATCCCACAGAATCTCCACAAATTCCCACAAAATCTAAAACAAATTCCTCAAAATTCTTCAAGTCTCCTCAGAATCCCACACAATTCCAGAAAAACCCCACAAAATTCCAGAGAAGTCCCACAAAACTCCCTAAATCATTTCAAAACCCTACCAATTCACAGGAATGTCCCACAAAATCTCCACCAATTCCCAGAACATCCCACAAAAATCTCACAAAAATCCCTAAATCTTCTGAAAACTCAACCAAATTCCAGAAACGCCCCATAAAATCAGCACAGTTTCCCACAAAATTCAAGAAAAAACACCACAAAATTCCCAAAATCTTTTCAAAATACCACAAAATTCTTGAAAAGCCCCACCAAATTCCACAAACACCCCACAAAATGTCCTCAATACCCAACAAAATCCCAGAAAAATCACACAAAATTCCCTAAATCTTCTCAAAACACGGCCAAAATCCACAAAAAAAAATATCCCACCAAATCTCCACAAATTCCCACAGAATACATGAAAAATCCCTGATAATTCGTCAGTTCTCTACAGAATCTCACCAAATTCCAGAAAAGTCCCTCAAAGTTCCACAAACATCCCACAAAATCTCCCCAGTATCCAATAAAATTCCAGGAAAAATCCCACAAAATTCCCTACATCTTCTCAAAACACGACCAAATTCTAGAAAAATATCCCACCAAATCTCCACAAATTCCCACAAAATACATGAAAAATCCTTCAAGATCCCTAAATCGCCTCAATATCCCACAAAATCCCACAAAAATCACACAAAACCTCCACAAGTTTCCACAGAATCTAAGAAAAATTCCTCAAAATTCTTCAAGTCTCCTCAAAACCACACAAAGTCCTTCAAAAAGGCCCACCAAATTCAAGAAATATCTTGCAGAATTCCCTAAATCTTCTCAAAACACGGCCAAAATCCACAAAAATCCCACCAAATCTCCACAAATTCCCACAGAATACATGAAAAATCCCTGATAATTTGTCAGTTCTCTACAGAATCTCACCAAATTCCTAAAAAGTCCCTCAAAGTTCCACAAACATCCCACAAAATCTCCCCAGTATCCAACAAAATTCCAGGAAAAATCCCACAAAATTCTCTAAAACTTCTCAAAACACGACCAAATTCTAGAAAAATATCCCACCAAATCTCCACAAAATCCCACAAAATACATGAAAAATCCCTCAGGATCCCTAAATCGCCTCAATATCCCACAAAATCACACAAAAATCACACAAAGCCTCCACAAGTTTCCACAAAATCTAAGAAAAATTCCTCAAAATTCTTCAAGTCTCCTCAAAACCACACAAAGACCTTGAAAAGGCCCACCAAATTCCAGTAAAATCCCACAGAATCTCCACAAATTCCCACAAAATCTAAAACAAATTCCTCAAAATTCTTCAAGTCTCCTCAGAATCCCACACAATTCCAGAAAAAACACACAAAATTCCAGAGAAGTCCCACAAAACTCCCTAAATCATTTCAAAACCCTACCAATTCACAGGAATGTCCCACAAAATCTCCACCAATTCCCAGAACATCCCACAAAAATCTCACAAAAATCCCTAAATCTTCTGAAAACTCGACCAAATTCCAGAAACGCCCCATAAAATCAGCACAGTTTCCCACAAAATTCAAGAAAAAACACCACAAAATTCCCTAAATCTTTTCAAAATACCACAAAATTCTTGAAAAGCCCCACCAAATTCCAGAAACATAACACCAAGTGTCCTCAATACCCAACAAAATCCCAGAAAAATCACACAAAATACCCTAAATCTTCTCAAAACACGGCCAAAATCCACAAAAATCCCACCAAATCTCCACAAATTCCCACAGAATACATGAAAAATCCCTGATAATTCGTCAGTTCTCTACAGAATCTCACCAAATTCCAGAAGAGTCCCTCAAAGTTCCAAAAACATCCCACAAAATCTCCCCAGTATCCAACAAAATTCCAGGAAAAATCCCACAAAATTCCCTAAATCTTCTCAAAACACGACCAAATTCTAGAAAAATATCCCACCAAATCTCCACAAATTCCCACAGAATACATGAAAAATCCCTCCAGATCCCTAAATCGCCTCAATATCCCACAAAATCACACAAAAATCACACAAAGCCTCCACAAGTTTCCACAAAATCTAAGAAAAATTCCTCAAAATTCTTCAAGTCTCCTCAAAACCACACAAAGACCTTGAAAAGGCCCACCAAATTCCAGTAAAATCCCACAGAATCTCCACAAATTCCCACAAAATCTAAAACAAATTCCTCAAAATTCTTCAAGTCTCCTCAGAATCCCACACAATTCCAGAAAAAACACACAAAATTCCAGAGAAGTCCCACAAAACTCCCTAAATCATTTCAAAACCCTACCAATTCACAGGAATGTCCCACAAAATCTCCACCAATTCCCAGAACATCCCACAAAAATCTCACAAAAATCCCTAAATCTTCTGAAAACTCGACCAAATTCCAGAAACGCCCCATAAAATCAGCACAGTTTCCCACAAAATTCAAGAAAAAACACCACAAAATTCCCAAAATCTTTTCAAAAAAATACCACAAAATTCTTGAAAAGCCCCACCAAATTCCAGAAATATCCCACAAAATGTCATCAATACCCAACAAAATCCCAGAAAAATCACACAAAATTACCTAAATCTTCTCAAAATACGGCCAAAATCCACAAAAATCCCACCGAATCTCCACAAATTCCCACAGAATACATGAAAAATCCCTGATAATTCGTCAGTTCTCTACAGAATCTCACCAAATTCCAGAAAAGTCCCTCAAAGTTCCACAAACATCCCACAAAATCTCCCCAGTATCCAACAAAATTCCAGGAAAAATCCCACCAAATTCCCTAAATCTTCTCAAAACACGACCAAATTCTAGAAAAATATCCCACCAAATCTCCACAAAATCCCACAAAATACATGAAAAATCCCTCAAGATCCCTAAATCGCCTCAATATCCCACAAAATCCCACAAAAATCACACAAAACCTCCACAAGTTTCCACAAAATATAAAAAAAAATCCTCAAAATTCTTCAAGTCTCCTCAAAACCACACAAAGACCTTGAAAAGGCCCACCAAATTCCAGTAAAATCCCACAGAATCTCCACAAATTCCCACAAAATCTAAAACAAATTCCTCAAAATTCTTCAAGTCTCCTCAGAATCCCACACAATTCCAGAAAAAACACACAAAATTCCAGAGAAGTCCCACAAAACTCCCTAAATCATTTCAAAACCCTACCAATTCACAGGAATGTCCCACAAAATCTCCACCAATTCCCAGAACATCCCACAAAAATCTCACAAAAATCCCTAAATCTTCTGAAAACTCGACCAAATTCCAGAAACGCCCCATAAAATCAGCACAGTTTCCCACAAAATTCAAGAAAAAACACCACAAAATTCCCAAAATCTTTTAAAAATGCCAAAAAAATTCTTGAAAAGCCCCACCAAATTCCAGAAACATCCCACAAAATGTCCTCAATACCCAACAAAATCCCAGAAAAATCACACAAAATTCCCTAAATCTTCTCAAAACACGGCCAAAATCCACAAAAATCCCACCAAATCTCCACAAATTCCCATAGAATACATGAAAAATCCCTGATAATTCGTCAGTTCTCTACAGAATCTCACCAAATTCCAGAAGAGTCCCTCAAAGTTCCACAAACATCCCACAAAATCTCCCCAGTATCCAACAAAATTCCAGGAAAAATCCCACAAAATTCCCTAAATCTTCTCAAAACACGACCAAATTCTAGAAAAATATCCCACCAAATCTCCACAAATTCCCACAAAATACATGAAAAATCCCTCAAGATCCCTAAATCGCCTCAATATCCCACAAAATCCCACAAAAATCACACAAAGCCTCCACAAGTTTCCACAAAATCTAAGAAAAATTCCTCAAAATTCTTCAAGTCTCCTCAAAACCACACAAAGACCTTGAAAAGGCCCACCAAATTCCAGTAAAATCCCACAGAATCTCCACAAATTCCCACAAAATCTAAAACAAATTCCTCAAAATTCTTCAAGTCTCCTCAGAATCCCACACAATTCCAGAAAAAACCCACAAAATTCCAGAGAAGTCCCACAAAACTCCCTAAATCATTTCAAAACCCTACCAATTCACAGGAATGTCCCACAAAATCTCCACCAATTCCCAGAACATCCCACAAAAATCTCACAAAAATCCCTAAATCTTCTGAAAACTCGACCAAATTCCAGAAACGCCCCATAAAATCAGCACAGTTTCCCACAAAATTCAAGAAAAAACACCACAAAATTCCCTAAATCTTTTCAAAATACCACAAAATTCTTGAAAAGCCCCACCAAATTCCAGAAACATCCCACAAAATGTCCTCAATACCCAACAAAATCCCAGAAAAATCACACAAAATTCCCTAAATCTTCTCAAAACACGGCCAAAATCCAGAAAAATCCCACCAAATCTCCACAAATTCCCACAGAATACATGAAAAATCCCTCAAGATCCCTAAATCGCCTCAATATCCCACAAAATCCCACAAAAATCACACAAAACCTCCACAAGTTTCCAAAAAATATAAAAAAAATCCTCAAAATTCTTCAAGTCTCCTCAAAACCACAGAAAGTCCTTGAAAAAGACCACCAAATTCCAGTAAAATCCCACAGAAGCTCCACAAATTCCCACAAAATCTAAAACAAATTCCTCAAAATTCTTCAAGTCTCAGAATCCCACACAATTCCAGAAAAAACACACAAAATTCCAGAGAAGTCCCACAAAACTCCCTAAATCATTTCAAAACCCTACCAATTCACAGGAATGTCCCACAAAATCTCCACCAATTCCCAGAACATCCCACAAAAATCTCACAAAAATCCCTAAATCTTCTGAAAACTCGACCAAATTCCAGAAACGCCCCATAAAATCAGCACAGTTTCCCACAAAATTCAAGAAAAAACACCACAAAATTCCCAAAATCTTTTAAAAATGCCAAAAAAATTCTTGAAAAGCCCCACCAAATTCCAGAAACATCCCACAAAATGTCCTCAATACCCAACAAAATCCCAGAAAAATCACACAAAATTCCCTACATCTTCTCAAAACACGGCCAAAATCCACAAAAAAAAAATTCCACCAAATCTCCACAAATTCCCACAGAATACATGAAAAATCCCTGATAATTCGTCAGTTCTCTACAGAATCTCACCAAATTCCAGAAAAGTCCCTCAAAGTTCCACAAACATCCCACAAAATCTCCCCAGTATCCAATAAAATTCCAGGAAAAATCCCACAAAATTCCCTAAATCTTCTCAAAACACGACCAAATTCTAGAAAAATATCCCACCAAATCTCCACAAATTCCCACAAAATACATGAAAAATCCTTCAAGATCCCTAAATCGCCTCAATATCCCACAAAATTCCACAAAAATCACACAAAACCTCCACAAGTTTACACAGAATCTAAGAAAAATTCCTCAAAATTCTTCAAGTCTCCTCAAAACCACACAAAGTCCTTCAAAAAGGCCCACCAAATTCCAGAAATATCTTGCAGAATTCCCTAAATCTTCTCAAAACACGGCCAAAATCCAGAAAAATCCCACCAAATCTCCACAAATTCCCACAGAATACAGGAAAAATCCCTGATAATTCGTCAGTTCTCTACAGAATCTCACCAAATTCCAGAAGAGTCCCTCAAAGTTCCACAAACATCCCACAAAATCTCCCCAGTATCCAACAAAATTCCAGGAAAAATCCCACAAAATTCTCTAAAACTTCTCAAAACACGACCAAATTCTAGAAAAATATCCCACCAAATCTCCACAAATTCCCACAAAATACATGAAAAATCCCTCAGGATCCCTAAATCGCCTCAATATCCCACAAAATCACACAAAAATCACACAAAGCCTCCACAAGTTTCCACAAAATCTAAGAAAAATTCCTCAAAATTCTTCAAGTCTCCTCAAAACCACACAAAGACCTTGAAAAGGCCCACCAAATTCCAGTAAAATCCCACAGAATCTCCACAAATTCCCACAAAATCTAAAACAAATTCCTCAAAATTCTTCAAGTCTCCTCAGAATCCCACACAATTCCAGAAAAAACCCACAAAATTCCAGAGAAGTCCCACAAAACTCCCTAAATCATTTCAAAACCCTACCAATTCACAGGAATGTCCCACAAAATCTCCACCAATTCCCAGAACATCCCACAAAAATCTCACAAAAATCCCTAAATCTTCTGAAAACTCGACCAAATTCCAGAAACGCCCCATAAAATCAGCACAGTTTCCCACAAAATTCAAGAAAAAACACCACAAAATTCCCTAAATCTTTTCAAAATACCACAAAATTCTTGAAAAGCCCCACCAAATTCCAGAAACATCCCACAAAATGTCCTCAATACCCAACAAAATCCCAGAAAAATCTCACAAAATTCCCTACATCTTCTCAAAACACGGCCAAAATCCACAAAAAAAAATATCCCACCAAATCTCCACAAAATCCCACAAAATACATGAAAAATCCCTCAAGATCCCTAAATCGCCTCAATATCCCACAAAATCCCACAAAAATCACACAAAACCTCCACAAGTTTCCACAAAATATAAAAAAAAATCCTCAAAATTCTTCAAGTCTCCTCAAAACCACACAAAGACCTTGAAAAGGCCCACCAAATTCCAGTAAAATCCCACAGAAGCTCCACAAATTCCCACAAAATCTAAAACAAATTCCTCAAAATTCTTCAAGTCTCCTCAGAATCCCACACAATTCCAGAAAAAACCCACAAAATTCCAGAGAAGTCCCACAAAACTCCCTAAATCATTTCAAAACCCTACCAATTCACAGGAATGTCCCACAAAATCTCCACCAATTCCCAGAACATCCCACAAAAATCTCACAAAAATCCCTAAATCTTCTGAAAACTCGACCAAATTCCAGAAACGCCCCATAAAATCAGCACAGTTTCCCACAAAATTCAAGAAAAAACACCACAAAATTCCCTAAATCTTTTCAAAATACCACAAAATTCTTGAAAAGCCCCACCAAATTCCAGAAACATCCCACAAAATGTCCTCAATACCCAACAAAATCCCAGAAAAATCACACAAAATTCCCTAAATCTTCTCAAAACACGGCCAAAATCCACAAAAAAAAATATCCCACCAAATCTCCACAAATTCCCACAAAATACATGAAAAATCCCTTAAGATCCCTAAATCGCCTCAATATCCCACAAAATCCCACAAAAATCACACAAAACCTCCACAAGTTTCCACAAAATATAAAAAAAATCCTCAAAATTCTTCAAGTCTCCTCAAAACCACACAAAGTCCTTGAAAAAGACCACCAAATTCCAGTAAAATCCCACAGAAGCTCCACAAATTCCCACAAAATCTAAAACAAATTCCTCAAAATTTTTCAAGTCTCCTCAGAATCCCACACAATTCCAGAAAAAACACACAAAATTCCAGAGAAGTCCCACAAAACTCCCTAAATCATTTCAAAACCCTACCAATTCACAGGAATGTCCCACAAAATCTCCACCAATTCCCAGAACATCCCACAAAAATCTCACAAAAATCCCTAAATCTTCGGAAAACTCGACCAAATTCCAGAAACGCCCCATAAAATCAGCACAGTTTCCCACAAAATTCAAGAAAAAACAACACAAAATTCCCTAAATCTTTTTAAAATGCCAAAAAAATTCTTGAAAAGCCCCACCAAATTCCAGAAACATCCCACAAAATGTCCTCAATACCCAACAAAATCCCAGAAAAATCACACAAAATTCCCTAAATCTTCTCAAAACACGGCCAAAATCCACAAAAAAAAATATCCCACCAAATCTCCACAAATTCCCACAAAATACATGAAAAATCCCTTAAGATCCCTAAATCGCCTCAATATCCCACAAAATCCCACAAAAATCACACAAAACCTCCAAAAGTTTCCACAAAATATAAAAAAAAATCCTCAAAATTCTTCAAGTCTCCTCAAAACCACACAAAGACCTTGAAAAGGCCCACCAAATTCCAGTAAAATCCCACAGAATCTCCACAAATTCCCACAAAATCTAAAACAAATTCCTCAAAATTCTTCAAGTCTCCTCAGAATCCCACACAATTCCAGAAAAAACACACAAAATTCCAGAGAAGTACCACAAAACTCCCTAAATCATTTCAAAACCCTACCAATTCACAGGAATGTCCCACAAAATCTCCACCAATTCCCAGAACATCCCACAAAAATCTCACAAAAATCCCTAAATCTTCTGAAAACTCGACCAAATTCCAGAAACGCCCCATAAAATCAGCACAGTTTCCCACAAAATTCAAGAAAAAACACCACAAAATTCCCTAAATCTTTTCAAAAAAATACCACAAAATTCTTGAAAAGCCCCACCAAATTCCAGAAACATCCCACAAAATGTCCTCAATACACAACAAAATCCCAGAAAAATCACACAAAATACCCTACATCTTCTCAAAACACGGCCAAAATCCAGAAAAATCCCACCAAATCTCCACAAATTCCCACAGAATACATGAAAAATCCCTGATAATTCGTCAGTTCTCTACAGAATCTCACCAAATTCCAGAAGAGTCCCTCAAAGTTCCACAAACATCCCACAAAATCTCCCCAGTATCCAACAAAATTCCAGGAAAAATCCCACAAAATTCCCTAAATCTTCTCAAAACACGACCAAATTCTAGAAAAATATCCCACCAAATCTCCACAAATTCCCACAAAATACATGAAAAATCCCTCAAGATCCCTAAATCGCCTCAATATCCCACAAAATCACACAAAAATCACACAAAGCCTCCACAAGTTTCCACAAAATCTAAGAAAAATTCCTCAAAATTCTTCAAGTCTCCTCAAAACCACACAAAGACCTTGAAAAGGCCCACCAAATTCCAGTAAAATCCCACAGAATCTCCACAAATTCCCACAAAATCTAAAACAAATTCCTCAAAATTCTTCAAGTCTCCTCAGAATCCCACACAATTCCAGAAAAAACCCACAAAATTCCAGAGAAGTCCCACAAAACTCCCTAAATCATTTCAAAACCCTACCAATTCACAGGAATGTCCCACAAAATCTCCACCAATTCCCAGAACATCCCACAAAAATCTCACAAAAATCCCTAAATCTTCTGAAAACTCGACCAAATTACAGAAACGCCCCATAAAATCAGCACAGTTTCCCACAAAATTCAAGAAAAAACACCACAAAATTCCCAAAATCTTTTCAAAATACCACAAAATTCTTGAAAAGCCCCACCAAATTCCAGAAACATACCACCAAGTGTCCTCAATACCCAACAAAATCCCAGAAAAATCACACAAAATTCCCTAAATCTTCTCAAAACACGGCCAAAATCCACAAAAAAAAAATCCCACCAAATCTCCACAAAATCCCACAAAATACATGAAAAATCCCTCAAGATCCCTAAATCGCCTCAATATCCCACAAAATCACACAAAAATCACACAAAACCTCCACAAGTTTCCACAAAATATAAAAAAAATCCTCAAAATTCTTCAAGTCTCCTCAAAACCACAGAAAGTCCTTGAAAAAGACCACCAAATTCCAGTAAAATCCCACAGAAGCTCCACAAATTCCCACAAAATCTAAAACAAATTCCTCAAAATTTTTCAAGTCTCCTCAGAATCCCACACAATTCCAGAAAAAACACACAAAATTCCAGAGAAGTCCCACAAAACTCCCTAAATCATTTCAAAACCCTACCAATTCACAGGAATGTCCCACAAAATCTCCACCAATTCCCAGAACATCCCACAAAAATCTCACAAAAATCCCTAAATCTTCTGAAAACTCGACCAAATTCCAGAAACGCCCCATAAAATCAGCACAGTTTCCCACAAAATTCAAGAAAAAACACCACAAAATTCCCTAAATCTTTTTAAAATGCCAAAAAAATTCTTGAAAAGCCCCACCAAATTCCAGAAACATCCCACAAAATGTCCTCAATACCCAACAAAATCCCAGAAAAATCACACAAAATTCCCTAAATCTTCTCAAAACACGGCCAAAATCCACAAAAAAAAATATCCCACCAAATCTCCACAAATTCCCACAAAATACATGAAAAATCCCTTAAGATCCCTAAATCGCCTCAATATCCCACAAAATCCCACAAAAATCACACAAAACCTCCACAAGTTTCCACAAAATATAAAAAAAAATCCTCAAAATTCTTCAAGTCTCCTCAAAACCACACAAAGACCTTGAAAAGGCCCACCAAATTCCAGTAAAATCCCACAGAAGCTCCACAAATTCCCACAAAATCTAAAACAAATTCCTCAAAATTCTTCAAGTCTCCTCAGAATCCCACACAATTCCATAAAAAACACACAAAATTCCAGAGAAGTCCCACAAAACTCCCTAAATCATTTCAAAACCCTACCAATTCACAGGAATGTCCCACAAAATCTCCACCAATTCCCAGAACATCCCACAAAAATCTCACAAAAATCCCTAAATCTTCTGAAAACTCGACCAAATTCCAGAAACGCCCCATAAAATCAGCACAGTTTCCCACAAAATTCAAGAAAAAACACCACAAAATTCCCTAAATCTTTTCAAAAAAATACCACAAAATTCTTGAAAAGCCCCACCAAATTCCAGAAACATCCCACAAAATGTCCTCAATACACAACAAAATCCCAGAAAAATCACACAAAATACCCTAAATCTTCTCAAAACACGGCCAAAATCCACAAAAAAAAAATCCCACCAAATCTCCACAAAATCCCACAAAATACATGAAAAATCCCTCAAGATCCCTAAATCGCCTCAATATCCCACAAAATCACACAAAAATCACACAAAACCTCCACAAGTTTCCACAAAATATAAAAAAAATCCTCAAAATTCTTCAAGTCTCCTCAAAACCACAGAAAGTCCTTGAAAAAGACCACCAAATTCCAGTAAAATCCCACAGAAGCTCCACAAATTCCCACAAAATCTAAAACAAATTCCTCAAAATTTTTCAAGTCTCCTCAGAATCCCACACAATTCCAGAAAAAACCCACAAAATTCCAGAGAAGTCCCACAAAACTCCCTAAATCATTTCAAAACCCTACCAATTCACAGGAATGTCCCACAAAATCTCCACCAATTCCCAGAACATCCCACAAAAATCTCACAAAAATCCCTAAATCTTCGGAAAACTCGACCAAATTCCAGAAACGCCCCATAAAATCAGCACAGTTTCCCACAAAATTCAAGAAAAAACACCACAAAATTCCCTAAATCTTTTTAAAATGCCAAAAAAATTCTTGAAAAGCCCCACCAAATTCCAGAAACATCCCACAAAATGTCCTCAATACCCAACAAAATCCCAGAAAAATCACACAAAATTCCCTAAATCTTCTCAAAACACGGCCAAAATCCACAAAAAAAAATATCCCACCAAATCTCCACAAATTCCCACAAAATACATGAAAAATCCCTTAAGATCCCTAAATCGCCTCAATATCCCACAAAATCCCACAAAAATCACACAAAACCTCCACAAGTTTCCACAAAATATAAAAAAAAATCCTCAAAATTCTTCAAGTCTCCTCAAAACCACACAAAGACCTTGAAAAGGCCCACCAAATTCCAGTAAAATCCCACAGAAGCTCCACAAATTCCCACAAAATCTAAAACAAATTCCTCAAAATTCTTCAAGTCTCCTCAGAATCCCACACAATTCCAGAAAAAACACACAAAATTCCAGAGAAGTACCACAAAACTCCCTAAATCATTTCAAAACCCTACCAATTCACAGGAATGTCCCACAAAATCTCCACCAATTCCCAGAACATCCCACAAAAATCTCACAAAAATCCCTAAATCTTCTGAAAACTCGACCAAATTCCAGAAACGCCCCATAAAATCAGCACAGTTTCCCACAAAATTCAAGAAAAAACACCACAAAATTCCCTAAATCTTTTCAAAAAAATACCACAAAATTCTTGAAAAGCCCCACCAAATTCCAGAAACATCCCACAAAATGTCCTCAATACACAACAAAATCCCAGAAAAATCACACAAAATACCCTAAATCTTCTCAAAACACGGCCAAAATCCACAAAAATCCCACCAAATCTCCACAAATTCCCACAGAATACATGAAAAATCCCTGATAATTCGTCAGTTCTCTACAGAATCTCACCAAATTAAAGGAAAGTCCCTCGAAGTTCCACAAACATCCCACAAAATCTCCTCAATATCCAACAAAATTCCAGGAAAAATCCCACAAAATTCCCTAAATCTTCTCAAAACACGACCAAATTCTAGAAAAATATCCCACCAAATCTCCACAAATTCCCACAGAATACATGAAAAATCCCTCAAGATCCCTAAATCGCCTCAATATCCCACAAAATCCCACAAAAATCACACAATGCCTCCACAAGTTTCCACAAAATCTAAGAAAAATTCCTCAAAATTCTTCAAGTCTCCTCAAAACCACACAAAGACCTTGAAAAGGCCCACCAAATTCCAGTAAAATCCCACAGAATCTCCACAAATTCCCACAAAATCTAAAACAAATTCCTCAAAATTCTTCAAGTCTCCTCAGAATCCCACACAATTCCAGAAAAAACACACAAAATTCCAGAGAAGTCCCACAAAACTCCCTAAATCATTTCAAAACCCTACCAATTCACAGGAATGTCCCACAAAATCTCCACCAATTCCCAGAACATCCCACAAAAATCTCACAAAAATCCCTAAATCTTCTGAAAACTCGACCAAATTCCAGAAACGCCCCATAAAATCAGCACAGTTTCCCACAAAATTCAAGAAAAAACACCACAAAATTCCCAAAATCTTTTCAAAATACCACAAAATTCTTGAAAAGCCCCACCAAATTCCACAAACATCCCACAAAATGTCCTCAATACCCAACAAAATCCCAGAAAAATCACACAAAATTCCCTAAATCTTCTCAAAACACGGCCAAAATCCACAAAAATCCCACCAAATCTCCACAAATTCCCACAGAATACATGAAAAATCCCTGATAATTCGTCAGTTCTCTACAGAATCTCACCAAATTCCAGAAGAGTCCCTCAAAGTTCCACAAACATCCCACAAAATCTCCCCAGTATCCAACAAAATTCCAGGAAAAATCCCACAAAATTCCCTAAATCTTCTCAAAACACGACCAAATTCTAGAAAAATATCCCACCAAATCTCCACAAATTCCCACAAAATACATGAAAAATCCCTCAAGATCCCTAAATCGCCTCAATATCCCACAAAATCCCACAAAAATCACACAAAACCTCCACAAGTTTCCACAAAATATAAAAAGAAATCCTCAAAATTCTTCAAGTCTCCTCAAAACCACACAAAGACCTTGAAAAGGCCCACCAAATTCCAGTAAAATCCCACAGAAGCTCCACAAATTCCCACGAAATCTAAAACAAATTCCTCAAAATTCTTCAAGTCTCCTCAGAATCCCACACAATTCCAGAAAAAACACACAAAATTCCAGAGAAGTCCCACAAAACTCCCTAAATCATTTCAAAACCCTACCAATTCACAGGAATGTCCCACAAAATCTCCACCAATTCCCAGAACATCCCACAAAAATCTCACAAAAATCCCTAAATCTTCGGAAAACTCGACCAAATTCCAGAAACGCCCCATAAAATCAGCACAGTTTCCCACAAAATTCAAGAAAAAACACCACAAAATTCCCTAAATCTTTTCAAAATACCACAAAATTCTTGAAAAGCCCCACCAAATTCCAGAAACATCCCACAAAATGTCCTCAATACCCAACAAAATCCCAGAAAAATCACACAAAATTCCCTACATCTTCTCAAAACACGGCCAAAATCCACAAAAATCCCACCAAATCTCCACAAATTCCCACAGAATACATGAAAAATCCCTGATAATTGGTCAGTTCTCTACAGAATCTCACCAAATTCCAGAAGAGTCCCTCAAAGTTCCACAAACATCCCACAAAATCTCCCCAGTATCCAAAAAAATTCCAGGAAAAATCCCACAAAATTCCCTAAATCTTCTCAAAACACGACCAAATTCTAGAAAAATATCCCACCAAATCTCCACAAATTCCCACAAAATACATGAAAAATCCCTCAAGATCCCTAAATCGCCTCAATATCCCACAAAATCACACAAAAATCACACAAAGCCTCCACAAGTTTCCACAAAATCTAAGAAAAATTCCTCAAAATTCTTCAAGTCTCCTCAAAACCACACAAAGTCCTTGAAAAAGACCACCAAATTCCAGTAAAATCCCACAGAAGCTCCACAAATTCCCACAAAATCTAAAACAAATTCCTCAAAATTTTTCAAGTCTCCTCAGAATCCCACACAATTCCAGAAAAAACCCACAAAATTCCAGAGAAGTCCCACAAAACTCCCTAAATCATTTCAAAACCCTACCAATTCACAGGAATGTCCCACAAAATCTCCACCAATTCCCAGAACATCCCACAAAAATCTCACAAAAATCCCTAAATCTTCGGAAAATTCGACCAAATTCCAGAAACGCCCCATAAAATCAGCACAGTTTCCCACAAAATTCAAGATAAAACACCACAAAATTCCCTAAATCTTTTTAAAATGCCAAAAAAATTCTTGAAAAGCCCCACCAAATTCCAGAAACATCCCACAAAATGTCCTCAATACCCAACAAAATCCCAGAAAAATCACACAAAATTCCCTAAATCTTCTCAAAACACGGCCAAAATCCACAAAAAAAAATATCCCACCGAATCTCCACAAATTCCCACAAAATACATGAAAAATCCCTTAAGATCCCTAAATCGCCTCAATATCCCACAAAATCACACAAAAATCACACAAAACCTCCACAAGTTTCCACAAAATATAAAAAAAATCCTCAAAATTCTTCAAGTCTCCTCAAAACCACACAAAGTCCTTGAAAAAAACCACCAAATTCCAGTAAAATCCCACAGAAGCTCCACAAATTCCCACAAAATCTAAAACAAATTCCTCAAAATTTTTCAAGTCTCCTCAGAATCCCACACAATTCCAGAAAAAACACACAAAATTCCAGAGAAGTCCCACAAAACTCCCTAAATCATTTCAAAACCCTACCAATTCACAGGAATGTCCCACAAAATCTCCACCAATTCCCAGAACATCCCACAAAAATCTCACAAAAATCCCTAAATCTTCGGAAAACTCGACCAAATTCCAGAAACGCCCCATAAAATCAGCACAGTTTCCCACAAAATTCAAGAAAAAACACCACAAAATTCCCTAAATCTTTTTAAAATGCCAAAAAAATTCTTGAAAAGCCCCACCAAATTCCAGAAACATCCCACAAAATGTCCTCAATACCCAACAAAATCCCAGAAAAATCACACAAAATTCCCTAAATCTTCTCAAAACACGGCCAAAATCCACAAAAAAAAATATCCCACCAAATCTCCACAAATTCCCACAAAATACATGAAAAATCCCTTAAGATCCCTAAATCGCCTCAATATCCCACAAAATCCCACAAAAATCACACAAAACCTCCACAAGTTTCCACAAAATATAAAAAAAATCCTCAAAATTCTTCAAGTCTCCTCAAAACCACACAAAGACCTTGAAAAGGCCCACCAAATTCCAGTAAAATCCCACAGAATCTCCACAAATTCCCACAAAATCTAAAACAAATTCCTCAAAATTCTTCAAGTCTCCTCAGAATCCCACACAATTCCAGAAAAAACACACAAAATTCCAGAGAAGTCCCACAAAACTCCCTAAATCATTTCAAAAACCTACCAATTCACAGGAATGTCCCACAAAATCTCCACCAATTCCCAGAACATCCCACAAAAATCTCACAAAAATCCCTAAATCTTCTGAAAACTCGACCAAATTCCAGAAACGCCCCATAAAATCAGCACAGTTTCCCACAAAATTCAAGAAAAAACACCACAAAATTCCCTAAATCTTTTCAAAAAAATACCACAAAATTCTTGAAAAGCCCCACCAAATTCCAGAAACATCCCACAAAATGTCCTCAATACACAACAAAATCCCAGAAAAATCACACAAAATACCCTAAATCTTCTCAAAACACGGCCAAAATCCACAAAAATCCCACCAAATCTCCACAAATTCCCACAGAATACATGAAAAATCCCTGATAATTCGTCAGTTCTCTACAGAATCTCACCAAATTCCAGAAAAGTCCCTCGAAGTTCCACAAACATCCCACAAAATCTCCTCAATATCCAACAAAATTCCAGGAAAAATCCCACAAAATTCCCTAAATCTTCTCAAAACACGACCAAATTCTAGAAAAATATCCCACCAAATCTCCACAAATTCCCACAGAATACATGAAAAATCCCTCAAGATCCCTAAATCGCCTCAATATCCCACAAAATCCCACAAAAATCACACAAAGCCTCCACAAGTTTCCACAAAATCTAAGAAAAATTCCTCAAAATTCTTCAAGTCTCCTCAAAACCACACAAAGACCTTGAAAAGGCCCACCAAATTCCAGTAAAATCCCACAGAATCTCCACAAATTCCCACAAAATCTAAAACAAATTCCTCAAAATTCTTCAAGTCTCCTCAGAATCCCACACAATTCCAGAAAAAACACACAAAATTCCAGAGAAGTCCCACAAAACTCCCTAAATCATTTCAAAACCCTACCAATTCACAGGAATGTCCCACAAAATCTCCACCAATTCCCAGAACATCCCACAAAAATCTCACAAAAATCCCTAAATCTTCGGAAAACTCGACCAAATTCCAGAAACGCCCCATAAAATCAGCACAGTTTCCCACAAAATTCAAGAAAAAACACCACAAAATTCCCAAAATCTTTTCAAAATACCACAAAATTCTTGAAAAGCCCCACCAAATTCCAGAAACATCCCACAAAATGTCCTCAATACCCAACAAAATCCCAGAAAAATCACACAAAATTCCCTAAATCTTCTCAAAACACGGCCAAAATCCACAAAAATCCCACCAAATCTCCACAAATTCCCACAGAATACATGAAAAATCCCTGATAATTCGTCAGTTCTCTACAGAATCTCACCAAATTCCAGAAGAGTCCCTCAAAGTTCCACAAACATCCCACAAAATCTCCCCAGTATCCAACAAAATTCCAGGAAAAATCCCACAAAATTCCCTAAATCTTCTCAAAACACGACCAAATTCTAGAAAAATATCCCACCAAATCTCCACAAATTCCCACAAAATACATGAAAAATCCCTCAAGATCCCTAAATCGCCTCAATATCCCACAAAATCCCACAAAAATCACACAAAGCCTCCACAAGTTTCCACAAAATATAAAAAAAAATCCTCAAAATTCTTCAAGTCTCCTCAAAACCACACAAAGACCTTGAAAAGGCCCACCAAATTCCAGTAAAATCCCACAGAAGCTCCACAAATTCCCACAAAATCTAAAACAAATTCCTCAAAATTCTTCAAGTCTCCTCAGAATCCCACACAATTCCAGAAAAAACCCACAAAATTCCAGAGAAGTCCCACAAAACTCCCTAAATCATTTCAAAACCCTACCAATTCACAGGAATGTCCCACAAAATCTCCACCAATTCCCAGAACATCCCACAAAAATCTCACAAAAATCCCTAAATCTTCTGAAAACTCGACCAAATTCCAGAAACGCCCCATAAAATCAGCACAGTTTCCCACAAAATTCAAGAAAAAACACCACAAAATTCCCTAAATCTTTTCAAAATACCACAAAATTCTTGAAAAGCCCCACCAAATTCCAGAAACATCCCACAAAATGTCCTCAATACCCAACAAAATCCCAGAAAAATCACACAAAATTCCCTACATCTTCTCAAAACACGGCCAAAATCCACAAAAATCCCACCAAATCTCCACAAATTCCCACAGAATACATGAAAAATCCCTGATAATTCGTCAGTTCTCTACAGAATCTCACCAAATTCCAGAAGAGTCCCTCAAAGTTCCACAAACATCCCACAAAATCTCCCCAGTATCCAACAAAATTCCAGGAAAAATCCCACAAAATTCCCTAAATCTTCTCAAAACACGACCAAATTCTAGAAAAATATCCCACCAAATCTCCACAAATTCCCACAAAATACATGAAAAATCCCTTAAGATCCCTAAATCGCCTCAATATCCCACAAAATCCCACAAAAATCACACAAAACCTCCACAAGTTTCCACAAAATATAAAAAAAAATCCTCAAAATTCTTCAAGTCTCCTCAAAACCACACAACGTCCTGGAAAAGGCCCACCAAATTCCAGTAAAATCCCACAGAAGCTCCACAAATTCCCACAAAATCTAAAACAAATTCCTCAAAATTTTTCAAGTCTCCTCAGAATCCCACACAATTCCAGAAAAAACACACAAAATTCCAGAGAAGTCCCACAAAACTCCCTAAATCATTTCAAAACCCTACCAATTCACAGGAATGTCCCACAAAATCTCCACCAATTCCCAGAATATCCCACAAAAATCTCACAAAAATCCCTAAATCTTCTGAAAACTCGACCAAATTCCAGAAACGCCCCATAAAATCAGCACAGTTTCCCACAAAATTCAAGAAAAAACACCACAAAATTCCCTAAATCTTTTCAAAATACCACAAAATTCTTGAAAAGCCCCACCAAATTCCAGAAACATCCCACAAAATGTCCTCAATACCCAACAAAATCCCAGAAAAATCACACAAAATTCCCTAAATATTCTCAAAACACGGCCAAAATCCACAAAAAAAAATATCCCACCAAATCTCCACAAAATCCCACAAAATACATGAAAAATCCCTCAAGATCCCTAAATCGCCTCAATATCCCACAAAATCCCACAAAAATCACACAAAACCTCCACAAGTTTCCACAAAATATAAAAAAAAATCCTCAAAATTCTTCAAGTCTCCTCAAAACCACACAAAGACCTTGAAAAGGCCCACCAAATTCCAGTAAAATCCCACAGAATCTCCACAAATTCCCACAAAATCTAAAACAAATTCCTCAAAATTCTTCAAGTCTCCTCAGAATCCCACACAATTCAAGAAAAAACCCACAAAATTCCAGAGAAGTCCCACAAAACTCCCTAAATCATTTCAAAACCCTACCAATTCACAGGAATGTCCCACAAAATCTCCACCAATTCCCAGAACATCCCACAAAAATCTCACAAAAATCCCTAAATCTTCTGAAAACTCGACCAAATTCCAGAAACGCCCCATAAAATCAGCACAGTTTCCCACAAAATTCAAGAAAAAACACCACAAAATTCCCTAAATCTTTTCAAAATACCACAAAATTCTTGAAAAGCCCCACCAAATTCCAGAAACATCCCACAAAATGTCCTCAATACCCAACAAAATCCCAGAAAAATCACACAAAATACCCTAAATCTTCTCAAAACACGGCCAAAATCCACAAAAATCCCACCAAATCTCCACAAATTCCCACAGAATACATGAAAAATCCCTGATAATTCGTCAGTTCTCTACAGAATCTCACCAAATTAAAGGAAAGTCCCTCGAAGTTCCACAAACATCCCACAAAATCTCCTCAATATCCAACAAAATTCCAGGAAAAATCCCACAAAATTCCCTAAATCTTCTCAAAACACGACCAAATTCTAGAAAAATATCCCACCAAATCTCCACAAATTCCCACAGAATACATGAAAAATCCCTCAAGATCCCTAAATCGCCTCAATATCCCACAAAATCCCACAAAAATCACACAAAGCCTCCACAAGTTTCCACAAAATATAAGAAAAATTCCTCAAAATTCTTCAAGTCTCCTCAAAACCACACAAAGACCTTGAAAAGGCCCACCAAATTCCAGTAAAATCCCACAGAATCTCCACAAATTCCCACAAAATCTAAAACAAATTCCTCAAAATTCTTCAAGTCTCCTCAGAATCCCACACAATTCAAGAAAAAACACACAAAATTCCAGAGAAGTACCACAAAACTCCCTAAATCATTTCAAAACCCTACCAATTCACAGGAATGTCCCACAAAATCTCCACCAATTCCCAGAACATCCCACAAAAATCTCACAAAAATCCCTAAATCTTCTGAAAACTCGACCAAATTCCAGAAACGCCCCATAAAATCAGCACAGTTTCCCACAAAATTCAAGAAAAAACACCACAAAATTCCCAAAATCTTTTCAAAATACCACAAAATTCTTGAAAAGCCCCACCAAATTCCAGAAACATCCCACAAAATGTCCTCAATACCCAACAAAATCCCAGAAAAATCACACAAAATTCCCTAAATCTTCTCAAAACACGGCCAAAATCCACAAAAATCCCACCAAATCTCCACAAATTCCCACAGAATACATGAAAAATCCCTGATAATTCGTCAGTTCTCTACAGAATCTCACCAAATTCCAGAAGAGTCCCTCAAAGTTCCACAAACATCCCACAAAATCTCCCCAGTATCCAACAAAATTCCAGGAAAAATCCCACAAAATTCCCTAAATCTTCTCAAAACACGACCAAATTCTAGAAAAATATCCCACCAAATCTCCACAAATTCCCACAAAATACATGAAAAATCCTTCAAGATCCCTAAATCGCCTCAATATCCCACAAAATCACACAAAAATCACACAAAGCCTCCACAAGTTTCCACAAAATCTAAGAAAAATTCCTCAAAATTCTTCAAGTCTCCTCAAAACCACACAAAGACCTTGAAAAGGCCCACCAAATTCCAGTAAAATCCCACAGAATCTCCACAAATTCCCACAAAATCTAAAACAAATTCCTCAAAATTCTTCAAGTCTCCTCAGAATCCCACACAATTCCAGAAAAAACCCACAAAATTCCAGAGAAGTCCCACAAAACTCCCTAAATCATTTCAAAACCCTACCAATTCACAGGAATGTCCCACAAAATCTCCACCAATTCCCAGAACATCCCACAAAAATCTCACAAAAATCCCTAAATCTTCTGAAAACTCGACCAAATTCCAGAAACGCCCCATAAAATCAGCACAGTTTCCCACAAAATTCAAGAAAAAACACCACAAAATTCCCTAAATCTTTTCAAAATACCACAAAATTCTTGAAAAGCCCCACCAAATTCCAGAAACATCCCACAAAATGTCCTCAATACCCAACAAAATCCCAGAAAAATCACACAAAATTCCCTACATCTTCTCAAAACACGGCCAAAATCCACAAAAATCCCACCAAATCTCCACAAATTCCCACAGAATACATGAAAAATCCCTGATAATTCGTCAGTTCTCTACAGAATCTCAACAAATTCCAGAAGAGTCCCTCAAAGTTCCAAAAACATCCCACAAAATCTCCCCAGTATCCAATAGAATTCCAGGAAAAATCCCACAAAATTCCCTAAATCTTCTCAAAACACGACCAAATTCTAGAAAAATATCCCACCAAATCTCCACAAATTCCCACAGAATACATGAAAAATCCCTCAAGATCCCTAAATCGCCTCAATATCCCACAAAATCCCACAAAAATCACACAAAGCCTCCACAAGTTTCCACAAAATCTAAGAAAAATTCCTCAAAATTCTTCAAGTCTCCTCAAAACCACACAAAGACCTTGAAAAGGCCCACCAAATTCCAGTAAAATCCCACAGAATCTCCACAAATTCCCACAAAATCTAAAACAAATTCCTCAAAATTCTTCAAGTCTCCTCAGAATCCCACACAATTCCAGAAAAACCCCACAAAATTCCAGAGAAGTCCCACAAAACTCCCTAAATCATTTCAAAACCCTACCAATTCACAGGAATGTCCCACAAAATCTCCACCAATTCCCAGAACATCCCACAAAAATCTCACAAAAATCCCTAAATCTTCTGAAAACTCGACCAAATTCCAGAAACGCCCCATAAAATCAGCACAGTTTCCCACAAAATTCAAGAAAAAACACCACAAAATTCCCTAAATCTTTTCAAAAAAATACCACAAAATTCTTGAAAAGCCCCACCAAATTCCCGAAACATCCCACAAAATGTCCTCAATACCCAACAAAATCCCAGAAAAATCACACAAAATTCCCTAAATCTTCTCAAAACACGGCCAAAATCCACAAAAATCCCACCAAATCTCCACAAATTCCCACAGAATACATGAAAAATCCCTGATAATTGGTCAGTTCTCTACAGAATCTCAACAAATTCCAGAAGAGTCCCTCAAAGTTCCAAAAACATCCCACAAAATCTCCCCAGTATCCAATAAAATTCCAGGAAAAATCCCACAAAATTCCCTAAATCTTCTCAAAACACGACCAAATTCTAGAAAAATATCCCACCAAATCTCCACAAATTCCCACAGAATACATGAAAAATCCCTCAAGATCCCTAAATCGCCTCAATATCCCACAAAATCCCACAAAAATCACACAAAGCCTCCACAAGTTTCCACAAAATCTAAGAAAAATTCCTCAAAATTCTTCAAGTCTCCTCAAAACCACACAAAGACCTTGAAAAGGCCCACCAAATTCCAGTAAAATCCCACAGAATCTCCACAAATTCCCACAAAATCTAAAACAAATTCCTCAAAATTTTTCAAGTCTCCTCAGAATCCCACACAATTCCAGAAAAAACCCACAAAATTCCAGAGAAGTCCCACAAAACTCCCTAAATCATTTCAAAACCCTACCAATTCACAGGAATGTCCCACAAAATCTCCACCAATTCCCAGAACATCCCACAAAAATCTCACAAAAATCCCTAAATCTTCTGAAAACTCGACCAAATTCCAGAAACGCCCCATAAAATCAGCACAGTTTCCCACAAAATTCAAGAAAAAACACCACAAAATTCCCTAAATCTTTTCAAAATACCACAAAATTCTTGAAAAGCCCCACCAAATTCCCGAAACATCCCACAAAATGTCCTCAATACCCAACAAAATCCCAGAAAAATCACACAAAATTCCCTAAATCTTCTCAAAACACGGCCAAAATCCAGAAAAATCCCACCAAATCTCCACAAATTCCCACAGAATACATGAAAAATCCCTGATAATTCGTCAGTTCTCTACAGAATCTCACCAAATTCCAGAAGAGTCCCTCAATGTTCCACAAACATCCCACAAAATCTCCCCAGTATCCAACAAAATTCCAGGAAAAATCCCACAAAATTCCCTAAATCTTCTCAAAACACGACCAAATTCTAGAAAAATATCCCACCAAATCTCCACAAATTCCCACAAAATACATGAAAAATCCTTCAAGATCCCTAAATCGCCTCAATATCCCACAAAATCACACAAAAATCACACAAAGCCTCCACAAGTTTCCACAAAATCTAAGAAAAATTCCTCAAAATTCTTCAAGTCTCCTCAAAACCACACAAAGACCTTGAAAAGGCCCACCAAATTCCAGTAAAATCCCACAGAATCTCCACAAATTCCCACAAAATCTAAAACAAATTCCTCAAAATTCTTCAAGTCTCCTCAGAATCCCACACAATTCCAGAAAAAACCCACAAAATTCCAGAGAAGTCCCACAAAACTCCCTAAATCATTTCAAAACCCTACCAATTCACAGGAATGTCCCACAAAATCTCCACCAATTCCCAGAACATCCCACAAAAATCTCACAAAAATCCCTAAATCTTCTGAAAACTCGACCAAATTCCAGAAACGCCCCATAAAATCAGCACAGTTTCCCACAAAATTCAAGAAAAAACACCACAAAATTCCCTAAATCTTTTCAAAATACCACAAAATTCTTGAAAAGCCCCACCAAATTCCAGAAACATCCCACAAAATGTCCTCAATACCCAACAAAATCCCAGAAAAATCACACAAAATTCCCTAAATCTTCTCAAAACACGGCCAAAATCCACAAAAATCCCACCAAATCTCCACAAATTCCCACAGAATACATGAAAAATCCCTGATAATTCGTCAGTTCTCTACAGAATCTCACCAAATTCCAGAAGAGTCCCTCAAAGTTCCACAAACATCCCACAAAATCTCCCCAGTATCCAACAAAATTCCAGGAAAAATCCCACAAAATTCCCTAAATCTTCTCAAAACACGACCAAATTCTAGAAAAATATCCCACCAAATCTCCACAAATTCCCACAAAATACATGAAAAATCCTTCAAGATCCCTAAATCGCCTCAATATCCCACAAAATCACACAAAAATCACACAAAGCCTCCACAAGTTTCCACAAAATCTAAGAAAAATTCCTCAAAATTCTTCAAGTCTCCTCAAAACCACACAAAGACCTTGAAAAGGCCCACCAAATTCCAGTAAAATCCCACAGAATCTCCACAAATTCCCACAAAATCTAAAACAAATTCCTCAAAATTCTTCAAGTCTCCTCAGAATCCCACACAATTCCAGAAAAACCCCACAAAATTCCAGAGAAGTCCCACAAAACTCCCTAAATCATTTCAAAACCCTACCAATTCACAGGAATGTCCCACAAAATCTCCACCAATTCCCAGAACATCCCACAAAAATCTCACAAAAATCCCTAAATCTTCTGAAAACTCGACCAAATTCCAGAAACGCCCCATAAAATCAGCACAGTTTCCCACAAAATTCAAGAAAAAACACCACAAAATTCCCAAAATCTTTTCAAAATACCACAAAATTCTTGAAAAGCCCCACCAAATTCCAGAAACATCCCACAAAATGTCCTCAATACCCAACAAAATCCCAGAAAAATCACACAAAATTCCCTAAATCTTCTCAAAACACGGCCAAAATCCACAAAAAAAAATATCCCACCAAATCTCCACAAAATCCCACAAAATACATGAAAAATCCCTCAAGATCCCTAAATCGCCTCAATATCCCACAAAATCCCACAAAAATCACACAAAACCTCCACAAGTTTCCACAAAATATAAAAAAAAATCCTCAAAATTCTTCAAGTCTCCTCAAAACCACACAAAGACCTTGAAAAGGCCCACCAAATTCCAGTAAAATCCCACAGAAGCTCCACAAATTCCCACAAAATCTAAAACAAATTCCTCAAAATTCTTCAAGTCTCCTCAGAATCCCACACAATTCCAGAAAAAACACACAAAATTCCAGAGAAGTCCCACAAAACTCCCTAAATCATTTCAAAACCCTACCAATTCACAGGAATGTCCCACAAAATCTCCACCAATTCCCAGAACATCCCACAAAAATCTCACAAAAATCCCTAAATCTTCTGAAAACTCGACCAAATTCCAGAAACGCCCCATAAAATCAGCACAGTTTCCCACAAAATTCAAGAAAAAACACCACAAAATTCCCTAAATCTTTTCAAAATACCACAAAATTCTTGAAAAGCCCCACCAAATTCCACAAACATCCCACAAAATGTCCTCAATACCCAACAAAATCCCAGAAAAATCACACAAAATTCCCTACATCTTCTCAAAACACGGCCAAAATCCACAAAAATCCCACCAAATCTCCACAAATTCCCACAGAATACATGAAAAATCCCTGATAATTCGTCAGTTCTCTACAGAATCTCACCAAATTCCAGAAGAGTCCCTCAAAGTTCCAAAAACATCCCACAAAATCTCCCCAGTATCCAACAAAATTCCAGGAAAAATCCCACAAAATTCCCTAAATCTTCTCAAAACACGACCAAATTCTAGAAAAATATCCCACCAAATCTCCACAAATTCCCACAAAATACATGAAAAATCCTTCAAGATCCCTAAATTGCCTCAATATCCCACAAAATTCCACAAAAATCACACAAAGCCTCCACAAGTTTCCACAAAATATAAAAAAAAATTCCTCAAAATTCTTCAAGTCTCCTCAAAACCACAGAAAGTCCTTGAAAAAGACCACCAAATTCCAGTAAAATCCCACAGAATCTCCAGAAATTCCCACAAAATCTAAAACAAATTCCTCAAAATTTTTCAAGTCTCCTCAGAATCCCACACAATTCCAGAAAAAACACACAAAATTCCAGAGAAGTCCCACAAAACTCCCTAAATCATTTCAAAACCCTACCAATTCACAGGAATGTCCCACAAAATCTCCACCAATTCCCAGAACATCCCACAAAAATCTCACAAAAATCCCTAAATCTTCTGAAAACTCGACCAAATTCCAGAAACGCCCCATAAAATCAGCACAGTTTCCCACAAAATTCAAGAAAAAACACCACAAAATTCCCAAAATCTTTTCAAAATACCAAAAAAATTCTTGAAAAGCCCCACCAAATTCCAGAAACATCCCACAAAATGTCCTCAATACCCAACAAAATCCCAGAAAAATCACACAAAATTCCCTAAATCTTCTCAAAACACGGCCAAAATCCACAAAAAAAAATATCCCACCAAATCTCCACAAAATCCCACAAAATACATGAAAAATCCCTCAAGATCCCTAAATCGCCTCAATATCCCACAAAATCCCACAAAAATCACACAAAGCCTCCACAAGTTTCCACAAAATCTAAGAAAAATTCCTCAAAATTCTTCAAGTCTCCTCAAAACCACACAAAGACCTTGAAAAGGCCCACCAAATTCCAGTAAAATCCCACAGAAGCTCCACAAATTCCCACAAAATCTAAAACAAATTCCTCAAAATTCTTCAAGTCTCCTCAGAATCCCACACAATTCCAGAAAAAACCCACAAAATTCCAGAGAAGTCCCACAAAACTCCCTAAATCATTTCAAAACCCTACCAATTCACAGGAATGTCCCACAAAATCTCCACCAATTCCCAGAACATCCCACAAAAATCTCACAAAAATCCCTAAATCTTCTGAAAACTCGACCAAATTCCAGAAACGCCCCATAAAATCAGCACAGTTTCCCACAAAATTCAAGAAAAAACACCAAAAAATTCCCTAAATCTTTTCAAAATACAACAAAATTCTTGAAAAGCACCACCAAATTCCAGAAACATCCCACCAAATGTCCTCAATACCCAACAAAATCCCAGAAAAATCACACAAAATTCCCTAAATCTTCTCAAAACACGGCCAAAATCCACAAAAAAAAATATCCCACCAAATCTCCACAAATTCCCACAGAATACATGAAAAATCCCTGATAATTCGTCAGTTCTCTACAGAATCTCACCAAATTCCAGAAGAGTCCCTCAAAGTTCCACAAACATCCCACAAAATCTCCCCAGTATCCAATAAAATTCCAGGAAAAATCCCACAAAATTCCCTAAATCTTCTCAAAACACGACCAAATTCTAGAAAAATATCCCACCAAATCTCCACAAATTCCCACAAAATACATGAAAAATCCTTCAAGATCCCTAAATCGCCTCAATATCCCACAAAATCACACAAAAATCACACAAAGCCTCCACAAGTTTCCACAAAATCTAAGAAAAATTCCTCAAAATTCTTCAAGTCTCCTCAAAACCACACAAAGACCTTGAAAAGGCCCACCAAATTCCAGTAAAATCCCACAGAATCTCCACAAATTCCCACAAAATCTAAAACAAATTCCTCAAAATTCTTCAAGTCTCCTCAGAATCCCACACAATTCCAGAAAAAACCCACAAAATTCCAGAGAAGTCCCACAAAACTCCCTAAATCATTTCAAAACCCTACCAATTCACAGGAATGTCCCACAAAATCTCCACCAATTCCCAGAACATCCCACAAAAATCTCACAAAAATCCCTAAATCTTCTGAAAACTCGACCAAATTCCAGAAATGCCCCATAAAATCAGCACAGTTTCCCACAAAATTCAAGAAAAAACACCACAAAATTCCCTAAATCTTTTCAAAATACAACAAAATTCTTGAAAAGCACCACCAAATTCCAGAAACATCCCACCAAATGTCCTCAATACCCAACAAAATCCCAGAAAAATCACACAAAATTCCCTACATCTTCTCAAAACACGGCCAAAATCCACAAAAAAAAATATCCCACCAAATCTCCACAAATTCCCACAGAATACATGAAAAATCCCTGATAATTCATCAGTTCTCTACAGAATCTCACCAAATTCCAGAAGAGTCCCTCAAAGTTCCACAAACATCCCACAAAATCTCCCCAGTATCCAATAAAATTCCAGGAAAAATCCCACAAAATTCCCTAAATCTTCTCAAAACACGACTAAATTCTAGAAAAATATCCCACCAAATCTCCACAAATTCCCACAAAATACATGAAAAATCCTTCAAGATCCCTAAATTGCCTCAATATCCCACAAAATTCCACAAAAATCACACAAAACCTCCACAAGTTTCCACAAAATCTAAGAAAAATTCCTCAAAATTCTTCAAGTCTCCTCAAAACCACACAAAGACCTTGAAAAGGCCCACCAAATTCCAGTAAAATCCCACAGAAGCTCCACAAATTCCCACAAAATCTAAAACAAATTCCTCAAAATTCTTCAAGTCTCCTCAGAATCCCACACAATTCCAGAAAAAACACACAAAATTCCAGAGAAGTCCCACAAAACTCCCTAAATCATTTCAAAACCCTACCAATTCATAGGAATGTCCCACAAAATCTCCACCAATTCCCAGAACATCCCACAAAAATCTCACAAAAATCCCTAAATCTTCTGAAAACTCGACCAAATTCCAGAAACGCCCCATAAAATCAGCACAGTTTCCCACAAAATTCAAGAAAAAACACCACAAAATTCCCAAAATCTTTTCAAAATACCAAAAAAATTCTTGAAAAGCCCCACCAAATTCCAGAAACATCCCACCAAATGTCCTCAATACCCAACAAAATCCCAGAAAAATCACACAAAATTCCCTAAATCTTCTCAAAACACGGCCAAAATCCACAAAAAAAATATCCCACCAAATCTCCACAAATTCCCACAGAATACATGAAAAATCCCTGATAATTCGTCAGTTCTTTACAGAATCTCACCAAATTAAAGAAAAGTCCCTCGAAGTTCCACAAACATCCCACAAAATCTCCCCAGTATCCAACACAATTCCAGGAAAAATCCCACAAAATTCCCTAAATCTTCTCAAAACACGACCAAATTCTAGAAAAATATCCCACCAAATCTCCACAAATTCCCACAGAATACATGAAAAATCCCTCAAGATCCCTAAATCGCCTCAATATCCCACAAAATCCCACAAAAATCACACAAAACCTCCACAAGTTTCCACAAAATATAAAAAAAAATCCTCAAAATTCTTCAAGTCTCCTCAAAACCACACAAAGACCTTGAAAAGGCCCACCAAATTCCAGTAAAATCCCACAGAAGCTCCACAAATTCCCACAAAATCTAAAACAAATTCCTCAAAATTCTTCAAGTCTCCTCAGAATCCCACACAATTCCAGAAAAAACCCACAAAATTCCAGAGAAGTCCCACAAAACTCCCTAAATCATTTCAAAACCCTACCAATTCACAGGAATGTCCCACAAAATCTCCACCAATTCCCAGAACATCCCACAAAAATCCCACAAAAATCCCTAAATCTTCTGAAAACTCGACCAAATTCCAGAAACGCCCCATAAAATCAGCACAGTTTCCCACAAAATTCAAGAAAAAACACCACAAAATTCCCTAAATCTTTTCAAAATACCACAAAATTCTTGAAAAGCCCCACCAAATTCCAGAAACATCCCACAAAATGTCCTCAATACCCAACAAAATCCCAGAAAAATCACACAAAATTCCCTAAATCTTCTCAAAACACGGCCAAAATCCACAAAAAAAATATCCCACCAAATCTCCACAAAATCCCACAAAATACATGAAAAATCCCTCAAGATCCCTAAATCGCCTCAATATCCCACAAAATCCCACAAAAATCACACAAAGCCTCCACAAGTTTCCACAAAATCTAAGAAAAATTCCTCAAAATTCTTCAAGTCTCCTCAAAACCACACAAAGACCTTGAAAAGGCCCACCAAATTCCAGTAAAATCCCACAGAATCTCCACAAATTCCCACAAAATCTAAAACAAATTCCTCAAAATTCTTCAAGTCTCCTCAGAATCCCATACAATTCCAGAAAAAACCCACAAAATTCCAGAGAAGTCCCACAAAACTCCCTAAATCATTTCAAAACCCTACCAATTCACAGGAATGTCCCACAAAATCTCCACCAATTCCCAGAACATCCCACAAAAATCTCACAAAAATCCCTAAATCTTCTGAAAACTCGACCAAATTCCAGAAACGCCCCATAAAATCAGCACAGTTTCCCACAAAATTCAAGAAAAAACACCACAAAATTCCCAAAATCTTTTCAAAATACCACAAAATTCTTGAAAAGCCCCACCAAATTCCAGAAACATCCCACAAAATGTCCTCAATACCCAACAAAATCCCAGAAAAATCACACAAAATTCCCTAAATCTTCTCAAAACACAGCCAAAATCCACAAAATAAAAATCCCACCAAATCTCCACAAAATCCCACAAAATACATGAAAAATCCCTCAAGATCCCTAAATCGCCTCAATATCCCACAAAATCCCACAAAAATCACACAAAACCTCCACAAGTTTCCACAAATTCTAAGAAAAATTCCTCAAAATTCTTCAAGTCTCCTCAAAACCACAGAAAGTCCTTGAAAAAGACCACCAAATTCCAGTAAAATCCCACAGAAGCTCCACAAATTCCCACAAAATCTAAAACAAATTCCTCAAAATTCTTCAAGTCTCCTCAGAATCCCACACAATTCCAGAAAAAACCCACAAAATTCCAGAGAAGTCCCACAAAACTCCCTAAATCATTTCAAAACCCTACCAATTCACAGGAATGTCCCACAAAATCTCCACCAATTCCCAGAACATCCCACAAAAATCTCACAAAAATCCCTAAATCTTCGGAAAACTCGACCAAATTCCAGAAACGCCCCATAAAATCAGCACAGTTTCCCACAAAATTCAAGAAAAAACACCACAAAATTCCCTAAATCTTTTCAAAAAAATACCACAAAATTCTTGAAAAGCCCCACCAAATTCCAGAAACATCCCACAAAATGTCCTCAATACCCAACAAAATCCCAGAAAAATCACACAAAATTCCCTACATCTTCTCAAAACACGGCCAAAATCCACAAAAATCCCACCAAATCTCCACAAATTCCCACAGAATACATGAAAAATCCCTGATAATTCGTCAGTTCTTTACAGAATCTCACCAAATTAAAGAAAAGTCCCTCGAAGTTCCACAAACATCCCACAAAATCTCCCCAGTATCCAACAAAATTCCAGGAAAAATCCCACAAAATTCCCTAAATCTTCTCAAAACACGACCAAATTCTAGAAAAATATCCCACCAAATCTCCACAAATTCCCACAGAATACATGAAAAATCCCTCCAGATCCCTAAATCGCCTCAATATCCCACAAAATCCCACGAAAATCACACAAAACCTCCACAAGTTTCCACAAAATATAAAAAAAAATTCCTCAAAATTCTTCAAGTCTCCTCAAAACCACAGAAAGACCTTGAAAAGGCCCACCAAATTCCAGTAAAATCCCACAGAATCTCCACAAATTCCCACAAAATCTAAAACAAATTCCTCAAAATTCTTCAAGTCTCCTCAGAATCCCACACAATTCCAGAAAAAACCCACAAAATTCCAGAGAAGTCCCACAAAACTCCCTAAATCATTTCAAAACCCTACCAATTCACAGGAATGTCCCACAAAATCTCCACCAATTCCCAGAACATCCCACAAAAATCTCACAAAAATCCCTAAATCTTCTGAAAACTCGACCAAATTCCAGAAACGCCCCATAAAATCAGCACAGTTTCCCACAAAATTCAAGAAAAAACACCACAAAATTCCCTAAATCTTTTCAAAATACCACAAAATTCTTGAAAAGCCCCACCAAATTCCAGAAACATCCCACAAAATGTCCTCAATACCCAACAAAATCCCAGAAAAATCACACAAAATTCCCTACATCTTCTCAAAACACGGCCAAAATCCACAAAAAAAAATATCCCACCAAATCTCCACAAATTCCCACAGAATACATGAAAAATCCCTGATAATTCATCAGTTCTCTACAGAATCTCACCAAATTCCAGAAGAGTCCCTCAAAGTTCCACAAACATCCCACAAAATCTCCCCAGTATCCAATAAAATTCCAGGAAAAATCCCACAAAATTCCCTAAATCTTCTCAAAACACGACCAAATTCTAGAAAAATATCCCACCAAATCTCCACAAATTCCCACAAAATACATGAAAAATCCTTCAAGATCCCTAAATTGCCTCAATATCCCACAAAATTCCACAAAAATCACACAAAACCTCCACAAGTTTCCACAGAATCTAAGAAAAATTCCTCAAAATTCTTCAAGTCTCCTCAAAACCACACAAAGACCTTGAAAAGGCCCACCAAATTCCAGTAAAATCCCACAGAAGCTCCACAAATTCCCACAAAATCTAAAACAAATTCCTCAAAATTCTTCAAGTCTCCTCAGAATCCCACACAATTCCAGAAAAAACACACAAAATTCCAGAGAAGTCCCACAAAACTCCCTAAATCATTTCAAAACCCTACCAATTCACAGGAATGTCCCACAAAATCTCCACCAATTCCCAGAACATCCCACAAAAATCTCACAAAAATCCCTAAATCTTCTGAAAACTCGACCAAATTCCAGAAACGCCCCATAAAATCAGCACAGTTTCCCACAAAATTCAAGAAAAAACACCACAAAATTCCCAAAATCTTTTCAAAATACCAAAAAAATTCTTGAAAAGCCCCACCAAATTCCAGAAACATCCCACCAAATGTCCTCAATACCCAACAAAATCCCAGAAAAATCACACAAAATTCCCTAAATCTTCTCAAAACACGGCCAAAATCCACAAAAAAAATATCCCACCAAATCTCCACAAATTCCCACAGAATACATGAAAAATCCCTGATAATTCGTCAGTTCTCTACAGAATCTCACCAAATTGCAGAAAAGTCCCTCAAAGTTCCACAAACATCCCACAAAATCTCCCCAGTATCCAACAAAATTCCAGGAAAAATCCCACAAAATTCCCTAAATCTTCTCAAAACACGACCAAATTCTAGAAAAATATCCCACCAAATCTCCACAAATTCCCACAAAATACATGAAAAATCCCTCAAGATCCCTAAATCGCCTCAATATCCCACAAAATCACACAAAAATCACACAAAGCCTCCACAAGTTTCCACAAAATCTAAGAAAAATTCCTCAAAGTTCTTCAAGTCTCCTCAAAACCACACAAAGACCTTGAAAAGGCCCACCAAATTCCAGTAAAATCCCACAGAATCTCCACAAATTCCCACAAAATCTAAAACAAATTCCTCAAAATTCTTCAAGTCTCCTCAGAATCCCACACAATTCCAGAAAAAACCCACAAAATTCCAGAGAAGTCCCACAAAACTCCCTAAATCATTTCAAAACCCTACCAATTCACAGGAATGTCCCACAAAATCTCCACCAATTCCCAGAACATCCCACAAAAATCTCACAAAAATCCCTAAATCTTCTGAAAACTCGACCAAATTCCAGAAACGCCCCATAAAATCAGCACAGTTTCCCACAAAATTCAAGAAAAAACACCACAAAATTCCCAAAATCTTTTCAAAATACCAAAAAAATTCTTGAAAAGCCCCACCAAATTCCAGAAACATCCCACCAAATGTCCTCAATACCCAACAAAATCCCAGAAAAATCACACAAAATTCCCTAAATCTTCTCAAAACACGGCCAAAATCCACAAAAAAAATATCCCACCAAATCTCCACAAATTCCCACAGAATACATGAAAAATCCCTGATAATTCGTCAGTTCTCTACAGAATCTCACCAAATTCCAGAAAAGTCCCTCAAAGTTCCACAAACATCCCACAAAATCTCCTCAATATCCAACAAAATCCCAGAAAAATCACACAAAATTCCCTAAATCTTCTCAAAACACGACTAAATTCTAGAAAAATGTCCCACCAAATCTCCACAAAATCCCACAAAATACATGAAAAATCCCTCAAGATCCCGAAATCGCCTCAATATCCCACAAAATCCCACAAAAATCACACAAAACCTCCACAAGTTTCCACAAAATCTAAGAAAAATTCCTCAAAATTCTTCAAGTCTCCTCAAAACCACACAAAGTCCTTGAAAAGGCCCACCAAATTCCAGTAAAATCCCACAGATTCTCCACAAATTCCCACAAAATCTAAAACAAATTCCTCAAAATTCTTCAAGTCTCCGCAGAATCCCACACAATTCCAGAAAAAACACACAAAATTCCAGAGAAGTCCCACAAAACTCCCTAAATCATTTCAAAACCCTACCAATTCACAGGAATGTCCCACAAAATCTCCACCAATTCCCAGAACATCCCACAAAAATCCCACAAAAATCCCTAAATCTTCTGAAAACTCGACCAAATTCCAGAAATGCCCCATAAAATCAGCACAGTTTCCCACAAAATTAAAGAAAAACACCACAAAATTCCCTAAATCTTTTCAAAATACCACAAAATTCTTGAAAAACCTTACCAAATCCCAGAAACATCCCACAAAATTTCCTCAATACCCAACAAAATCCCAGAAAAATCACACAAAATTCCCTAAATCTTCTCAAAACACGGCCAAAATCCACAAAAATCCCACCAAATCTCCACAAATTCCCACAGAATACATGAAAAATCCCTGATAATTTGTCAGTTCTCTACAGAATCTCACCAAATTCCTAAAAAGTCCCTCAAAGTTCCACAAACATCCCACAAAATCTCCTCAATATCCCACAAAATTCAAGAAAAATCACACAAAATACCCTAAATTTTCTCAAAACACGACCAAATTCTAGAAAAATATCCCACCAAATCTCCACAAATTCCCACAAAATACATGAAAAATCCCTCAAGATCCCTAAATCGCCTCAATATCCCACAAAATTCCACAAAAATCCCAAAAAACCTCCACAAGTTTCCACAAAATCTAAGAAAAATTCCTCAAAATTCTTCAAGTCTCCTCAAAACCACACAAAGTCCTTGAAAAGGCCCACCAAATTCCAGTAGAATCCCACAGATTCTCCACAAATTCCCACAAAATCTAAGAAAAATTCCTCAAAATTCTTCAAGTCTCCTCAGAATCCCACACAATTCCAGAAAAAACCCACAAAATTCCAGAGAAGTCCCACAAAACTCCCTAAATCATTTCAAAACCCTACCAATTCACAGGAATGTCCCACAAAATCTCCACCAATTCCCAGAACATCCCACAAAAATCTCACAAAAATCCCTAAATCTTCTGAAAACTCGACCAAATTCCAGAAACGCCCCATCAAATCAGCACAGTTTCCCACAAAATTCAAGAAAAAACACCACAAAATTCCCTAAATCTTTTCAAAATACCACAAAATTCTTGAAAAGCCCCACCAAATTCCAGAAACATCCCACAAAATGTCCTCAATACCCAACAAAATCCCAGAAAAATCACACAAAATTCCCTACATCTTCTCAAAACACGGCCAAAATCCACAAAAATCCCACCAAATCTCCACAAATTCCCACAGAATACATGAAAAATCCCTGATAATTCGTCAGTTCTCTACAGAATCTCACCAAATTCCAGAAGAGTCCCTCAAAGTTCCACAAACATCCCACAAAATCTCCCCAGTATCCAACAAAATTCCAGGAAAAATCCCACAAACTTCTCTAAAACTTCTCAAAACACGACCAAATTCTAGAAAAATATCCCACCAAATCTCCACAAATTCCCACAAAATACATGAAAAATCCCTCAGGATCCCTAAATCGCCTCAATATCCCACAAAATCACACAAAAATCACACAAAGCCTCCACAAGTTTCCACAAAATCTAAGAAAAATTCCTCAAAATTCTTCAAGTCTCCTCAAAACCACACAAAGACCTTGAAAAGGCCCACCAAATTCCAGTAAAATCCCACAGAATCTCCACAAATTCCCACAAAATCTAAAACAAATTCCTCAAAATTCTTCAAGTCTCCTCAGAATCCCACACAATTCCAGAAAAACCCCACAAAATTCCAGAGAAGTCCCACAAAACTCCCTAAATCATTTCAAAACCCTACCAATTCACAGGAATGTCCCACAAAATCTCCACCAATTCCCAGAACATCCCACAAAAATCTCACAAAAATCCCTAAATCTTCTGAAAACTCAACCAAATTCCAGAAACGCCCCATAAAATCAGCACAGTTTCCCACAAAATTCAAGAAAAAACACCACAAAATTCCCAAAATCTTTTCAAAATACCACAAAATTCTTGAAAAGCCCCACCAAATTCCACAAACACCCCACAAAATGTCCTCAATACCCAACAAAATCCCAGAAAAATCACACAAAATTCCCTAAATCTTCTCAAAACACGGCCAAAATCCACAAAAAAAAATATCCCACCAAATCTCCACAAATTCCCACAGAATACATGAAAAATCCCTGATAATTCGTCAGTTCTCTACAGAATCTCACCAAATTCCAGAAAAGTCCCTCAAAGTTCCACAAACATCCCACAAAATCTCCCCAGTATCCAATAAAATTCCAGGAAAAATCCCACAAAATTCCCTACATCTTCTCAAAACACGACCAAATTCTAGAAAAATATCCCACCAAATCTCCACAAATTCCCACAAAATACATGAAAAATCCTTCAAGATCCCTAAATCGCCTCAATATCCCACAAAATCCCACAAAAATCACACAAAACCTCCACAAGTTTCCACAGAATCTAAGAAAAATTCCTCAAAATTCTTCAAGTCTCCTCAAAACCACACAAAGTCCTTCAAAAAGGCCCACCAAATTCAAGAAATATCTTGCAGAATTCCCTAAATCTTCTCAAAACACGGCCAAAATCCACAAAAATCCCACCAAATCTCCACAAATTCCCACAGAATACATGAAAAATCCCTGATAATTTGTCAGTTCTCTACAGAATCTCACCAAATTCCTAAAAAGTCCCTCAAAGTTCCACAAACATCCCACAAAATCTCCCCAGTATCCAACAAAATTCCAGGAAAAATCCCACAAAATTCTCTAAAACTTCTCAAAACACGACCAAATTCTAGAAAAATATCCCACCAAATCTCCACAAAATCCCACAAAATACATGAAAAATCCCTCAGGATCCCTAAATCGCCTCAATATCCCACAAAATCACACAAAAATCACACAAAGCCTCCACAAGTTTCCACAAAATCTAAGAAAAATTCCTCAAAATTCTTCAAGTCTCCTCAAAACCACACAAAGACCTTGAAAAGGCCCACCAAATTCCAGTAAAATCCCACAGAATCTCCACAAATTCCCACAAAATCTAAAACAAATTCCTCAAAATTCTTCAAGTCTCCTCAGAATCCCACACAATTCCAGAAAAAACACACAAAATTCCAGAGAAGTCCCACAAAACTCCCTAAATCATTTCAAAACCCTACCAATTCACAGGAATGTCCCACAAAATCTCCACCAATTCCCAGAACATCCCACAAAAATCTCACAAAAATCCCTAAATCTTCTGAAAACTCGACCAAATTCCAGAAACGCCCCATAAAATCAGCACAGTTTCCCACAAAATTCAAGAAAAAACACCACAAAATTCCCTAAATCTTTTCAAAATACCACAAAATTCTTGAAAAGCCCCACCAAATTCCAGAAACATAACACCAAGTGTCCTCAATACCCAACAAAATCCCAGAAAAATCACACAAAATACCCTAAATCTTCTCAAAACACGGCCAAAATCCACAAAAATCCCACCAAATCTCCACAAATTCCCACAGAATACATGAAAAATCCCTGATAATTCGTCAGTTCTCTACAGAATCTCACCAAATTCCAGAAGAGTCCCTCAAAGTTCCAAAAACATCCCACAAAATCTCCCCAGTATCCAACAAAATTCCAGGAAAAATCCCACAAAATTCCCTAAATCTTCTCAAAACACGACCAAATTCTAGAAAAATATCCCACCAAATCTCCACAAATTCCCACAGAATACATGAAAAATCCCTCCAGATCCCTAAATCGCCTCAATATCCCACAAAATCACACAAAAATCACACAAAGCCTCCACAAGTTTCCACAAAATCTAAGAAAAATTCCTCAAAATTCTTCAAGTCTCCTCAAAACCACACAAAGACCTTGAAAAGGCCCACCAAATTCCAGTAAAATCCCACAGAATCTCCACAAATTCCCACAAAATCTAAAACAAATTCCTCAAAATTCTTCAAGTCTCCTCAGAATCCCACACAATTCCAGAAAAAACACACAAAATTCCAGAGAAGTCCCACAAAACTCCCTAAATCATTTCAAAACCCTACCAATTCACAGGAATGTCCCACAAAATCTCCACCAATTCCCAGAACATCCCACAAAAATCTCACAAAAATCCCTAAATCTTCTGAAAACTCGACCAAATTCCAGAAACGCCCCATAAAATCAGCACAGTTTCCCACAAAATTCAAGAAAAAACACCACAAAATTCCCAAAATCTTTTCAAAAAAATACCACAAAATTCTTGAAAAGCCCCACCAAATTCCAGAAATATCCCACAAAATGTCATCAATACCCAACAAAATCCCAGAAAAATCACACAAAATTACCTAAATCTTCTCAAAATACGGCCAAAATCCACAAAAATCCCACCGAATCTCCACAAATTCCCACAGAATACATGAAAAATCCCTGATAATTCGTCAGTTCTCTACAGAATCTCACCAAATTCCAGAAAAGTCCCTCAAAGTTCCACAAACATCCCACAAAATCTCCCCAGTATCCAACAAAATTCCAGGAAAAATCCCACCAAATTCCCTAAATCTTCTCAAAACACGACCAAATTCTAGAAAAATATCCCACCAAATCTCCACAAAATCCCACAAAATACATGAAAAATCCCTCAAGATCCCTAAATCGCCTCAATATCCCACAAAATCCCACAAAAATCACACAAAACCTCCACAAGTTTCCACAAAATATAAAAAAAAATCCTCAAAATTCTTCAAGTCTCCTCAAAACCACACAAAGACCTTGAAAAGGCCCACCAAATTCCAGTAAAATCCCACAGAATCTCCACAAATTCCCACAAAATCTAAAACAAATTCCTCAAAATTCTTCAAGTCTCCTCAGAATCCCACACAATTCCAGAAAAAACACACAAAATTCCAGAGAAGTCCCACAAAACTCCCTAAATCATTTCAAAACCCTACCAATTCACAGGAATGTCCCACAAAATCTCCACCAATTCCCAGAACATCCCACAAAAATCTCACAAAAATCCCTAAATCTTCTGAAAACTCGACCAAATTCCAGAAACGCCCCATAAAATCAGCACAGTTTCCCACAAAATTCAAGAAAAAACACCACAAAATTCCCAAAATCTTTTAAAAATGCCAAAAAAATTCTTGAAAAGCCCCACCAAATTCCAGAAACATCCCACAAAATGTCCTCAATACCCAACAAAATCCCAGAAAAATCACACAAAATTCCCTAAATCTTCTCAAAACACGGCCAAAATCCACAAAAATCCCACCAAATCTCCACAAATTCCCATAGAATACATGAAAAATCCCTGATAATTCGTCAGTTCTCTACAGAATCTCACCAAATTCCTAAAAAGTCCCTCAAAGTTCCACAAACATCCCACAAAATCTCCCCAGTATCCAACAAAATTCCAGGAAAAATCCCACAAAATTCCCTAAATCTTCTCAAAACACGACCAAATTCTAGAAAAATATCCCACCAAATCTCCACAAATTCCCACAAAATACATGAAAAATCCCTCAAGATCCCTAAATCGCCTCAATATCCCACAAAATCCCACAAAAATCACACAAAGCCTCCACAAGTTTCCACAAAATCTAAGAAAAATTCCTCAAAATTCTTCAAGTCTCCTCAAAACCACACAAAGACCTTGAAAAGGCCCACCAAATTCCAGTAAAATCCCACAGAATCTCCACAAATTCCCACAAAATCTAAAACAAATTCCTCAAAATTCTTCAAGTCTCCTCAGAATCCCACACAATTCCAGAAAAAACCCACAAAATTCCAGAGAAGTCCCACAAAACTCCCTAAATCATTTCAAAACCCTACCAATTCACAGGAATGTCCCACAAAATCTCCACCAATTCCCAGAACATCCCACAAAAATCTCACAAAAATCCCTAAATCTTCTGAAAACTCGACCAAATTCCAGAAACGCCCCATAAAATCAGCACAGTTTCCCACAAAATTCAAGAAAAAACACCACAAAATTCCCTAAATCTTTTCAAAATACCACAAAATTCTTGAAAAGCCCCACCAAATTCCAGAAACATCCCACAAAATGTCCTCAATACCCAACAAAATCCCAGAAAAATCTCACAAAATTCCCTACATCTTCTCAAAACACGGCCAAAATCCACAAAAAAAAATATCCCACCAAATCTCCACAAAATCCCACAAAATACATGAAAAATCCCTCAAGATCCCTAAATCGCCTCAATATCCCACAAAATCCCACAAAAATCACACAAAACCTCCACAAGTTTCCACAAAATATAAAAAAAAATCCTCAAAATTCTTCAAGTCTCCTCAAAACCACACAAAGACCTTGAAAAGGCCCACCAAATTCCAGTAAAATCCCACAGAAGCTCCACAAATTCCCACAAAATCTAAAACAAATTCCTCAAAATTCTTCAAGTCTCCTCAGAATCCCACACAATTCCAGAAAAAACACACAAAATTCCAGAGAAGTCCCACAAAACTCCCTAAATCATTTCAAAACCCTACCAATTCACAGGAATGTCCCACAAAATCTCCACCAATTCCCAGAACATCCCACAAAAATCTCACAAAAATCCCTAAATCTTCTGAAAACTCGACCAAATTCCAGAAACGCCCCATAAAATCAGCACAGTTTCCCACAAAATTCAAGAAAAAACACCACAAAATTCCCTAAATCTTTTCAAAATACCACAAAATTCTTGAAAAGCCCCACCAAATTCCAGAAACATACCACCAAGTGTCCTCAATACCCAACAAAATCCCAGAAAAATCACACAAAATTACCTACATCTTCTCAAAACACGGCCAAAATCCACAAAAAAAAAATCCCACCAAATCTCCACAAAATCCCACAAAATACATGAAAAATCCCTCAAGATCCCTAAATCGCCTCAATATCCCACAAAATCACACAAAAATCACACAAAACCTCCACAAGTTTCCACAAAATATAAAAAAAATCCTCAAAATTCTTCAAGTCTCCTCAAAACCACACAAAGTCCTTGAAAAAGACCACCAAATTCCAGTAAAATCCCACAGAAGCTCCACAAATTCCCACAAAATCTAAAACAAATTCCTCAAAATTTTTCAAGTCTCCTCAGAATCCCACACAATTCCAGAAAAAACACACAAAATTCCAGAGAAGTCCCACAAAACTCCCTAAATCATTTCAAAACCCTACCAATTCACAGGAATGTCCCACAAAATCTCCACCAATTCCCAGAACATCCCACAAAAATCTCACAAAAATCCCTAAATCTTCGGAAAACTCGACCAAATTCCAGAAACGCCCCATAAAATCAGCACAGTTTCCCACAAAATTCAAGAAAAAACAACACAAAATTCCCTAAATCTTTTTAAAATGCCAAAAAAATTCTTGAAAAGCCCCACCAAATTCCAGAAACATCCCACAAAATGTCCTCAATACCCAACAAAATCCCAGAAAAATCACACAAAATTCCCTAAATCTTCTCAAAACACGGCCAAAATCCACAAAAAAAAATATCCCACCAAATCTCCACAAATTCCCACAAAATACATGAAAAATCCCTTAAGATCCCTAAATCGCCTCAATATCCCACAAAATCCCACAAAAATCACACAAAACCTCCAAAAGTTTCCACAAAATATAAAAAAAAATCCTCAAAATTCTTCAAGTCTCCTCAAAACCACACAAAGACCTTGAAAAGGCCCACCAAATTCCAGTAAAATCCCACAGAATCTCCACAAATTCCCACAAAATCTAAAACAAATTCCTCAAAATTCTTCAAGTCTCCTCAGAATCCCACACAATTCCAGAAAAAACACACAAAATTCCAGAGAAGTCCCACAAAACTCCCTAAATCATTTCAAAACCCTACCAATTCACAGGAATGTCCCACAAAATCTCCACCAATTCCCAGAACATCCCACAAAAATCTCACAAAAATCCCTAAATCTTCTGAAAACTCGACCAAATTCCAGAAACGCCCCATAAAATCAGCACAGTTTCCCACAAAATTCAAGAAAAAACACCACAAAATTCCCTAAATCTTTTCAAAAAAATACCACAAAATTCTTGAAAAGCCCCACCAAATTCCAGAAACATCCCACAAAATGTCCTCAATACACAACAAAATCCCAGAAAAATCACACAAAATACCCTACATCTTCTCAAAACACGGCCAAAATCCAGAAAAATCCCACCAAATCTCCACAAATTCCCACAGAATACATGAAAAATCCCTGATAATTCGTCAGTTCTCTACAGAATCTCACCAAATTCCAGAAGAGTCCCTCAAAGTTCCACAAACATCCCACAAAATCTCCCCAGTATCCAACAAAATTCCAGGAAAAATCCCACAAAATTCCCTAAATCTTCTCAAAACACGACCAAATTCTAGAAAAATATCCCACCAAATCTCCACAAATTCCCACAAAATACATGAAAAATCCCTCAAGATCCCTAAATCGCCTCAATATCCCACAAAATCACACAAAAATCACACAAAGCCTCCACAAGTTTCCACAAAATCTAAGAAAAATTCCTCAAAATTCTTCAAGTCTCCTCAAAACCACACAAAGACCTTGAAAAGGCCCACCAAATTCCAGTAAAATCCCACAGAATCTCCACAAATTCCCACAAAATCTAAAACAAATTCCTCAAAATTCTTCAAGTCTCCTCAGAATCCCACACAATTCCAGAAAAAACCCACAAAATTCCAGAGAAGTCCCACAAAACTCCCTAAATCATTTCAAAACCCTACCAATTCACAGGAATGTCCCACAAAATCTCCACCAATTCCCAGAACATCCCACAAAAATCTCACAAAAATCCCTAAATCTTCTGAAAACTCGACCAAATTACAGAAACGCCCCATAAAATCAGCACAGTTTCCCACAAAATTCAAGAAAAAACACCACAAAATTCCCAAAATCTTTTCAAAATACCACAAAATTCTTGAAAAGCCCCACCAAATTCCAGAAACATACCACCAAGTGTCCTCAATACCCAACAAAATCCCAGAAAAATCACACAAAATTCCCTAAATCTTCTCAAAACACGGCCAAAATCCACAAAAAAAAAATCCCACCAAATCTCCACAAAATCCCACAAAATACATGAAAAATCCCTCAAGATCCCTAAATCGCCTCAATATCCCACAAAATCACACAAAAATCACACAAAACCTCCACAAGTTTCCACAAAATATAAAAAAAATCCTCAAAATTCTTCAAGTCTCCTCAAAACCACAGAAAGTCCTTGAAAAAGACCACCAAATTCCAGTAAAATCCCACAGAAGCTCCACAAATTCCCACAAAATCTAAAACAAATTCCTCAAAATTTTTCAAGTCTCCTCAGAATCCCACACAATTCCAGAAAAAACACACAAAATTCCAGAGAAGTCCCACAAAACTCCCTAAATCATTTCAAAACCCTACCAATTCACAGGAATGTCCCACAAAATCTCCACCAATTCCCAGAACATCCCACAAAAATCTCACAAAAATCCCTAAATCTTCTGAAAACTCGACCAAATTCCAGAAACGCCCCATAAAATCAGCACAGTTTCCCACAAAATTCAAGAAAAAACACCACAAAATTCCCTAAATCTTTTTAAAATGCCAAAAAAATTCTTGAAAAGCCCCACCAAATTCCAGAAACATCCCACAAAATGTCCTCAATACCCAACAAAATCCCAGAAAAATCACACAAAATTCCCTAAATCTTCTCAAAACACGGCCAAAATCCACAAAAAAAAATATCCCACCAAATCTCCACAAATTCCCACAAAATACATGAAAAATCCCTTAAGATCCCTAAATCGCCTCAATATCCCACAAAATCCCACAAAAATCACACAAAACCTCCACAAGTTTCCACAAAATATAAAAAAAAATCCTCAAAATTCTTCAAGTCTCCTCAAAACCACACAAAGACCTTGAAAAGGCCCACCAAATTCCAGTAAAATCCCACAGAAGCTCCACAAATTCCCACAAAATCTAAAACAAATTCCTCAAAATTCTTCAAGTCTCCTCAGAATCCCACACAATTCCAGAAAAAACACACAAAATTCCAGAGAAGTCCCACAAAACTCCCTAAATCATTTCAAAACCCTACCAATTCACAGGAATGTCCCACAAAATCTCCACCAATTCCCAGAACATCCCACAAAAATCTCACAAAAATCCCTAAATCTTCTGAAAACTCGACCAAATTCCAGAAACGCCCCATAAAATCAGCACAGTTTCCCACAAAATTCAAGAAAAAACACCACAAAATTCCCTAAATCTTTTCAAAAAAATACCACAAAATTCTTGAAAAGCCCCACCAAATTCCAGAAACATCCCACAAAATGTCCTCAATACACAACAAAATCCCAGAAAAATCACACAAAATACCCTAAATCTTCTCAAAACACGGCCAAAATCCACAAAAAAAAAATCCCACCAAATCTCCACAAAATCCCACAAAATACATGAAAAATCCCTCAAGATCCCTAAATCGCCTCAATATCCCACAAAATCACACAAAAATCACACAAAACCTCCACAAGTTTCCACAAAATATAAAAAAAATCCTCAAAATTCTTCAAGTCTCCTCAAAACCACAGAAAGTCCTTGAAAAAGACCACCAAATTCCAGTAAAATCCCACAGAAGCTCCACAAATTCCCACAAAATCTAAAACAAATTCCTCAAAATTTTTCAAGTCTCCTCAGAATCCCACACAATTCCAGAAAAAACCCACAAAATTCCAGAGAAGTCCCACAAAACTCCCTAAATCATTTCAAAACCCTACCAATTCACAGGAATGTCCCACAAAATCTCCACCAATTCCCAGAACATCCCACAAAAATCTCACAAAAATCCCTAAATCTTCGGAAAACTCGACCAAATTCCAGAAACGCCCCATAAAATCAGCACAGTTTCCCACAAAATTCAAGAAAAAACACCACAAAATTCCCTAAATCTTTTTAAAATGCCAAAAAAATTCTTGAAAAGCCCCACCAAATTCCAGAAACATCCCACAAAATGTCCTCAATACCCAACAAAATCCCAGAAAAATCACACAAAATTCCCTAAATCTTCTCAAAACACGGCCAAAATCCACAAAAAAAAATATCCCACCAAATCTCCACAAATTCCCACAAAATACATGAAAAATCCCTTAAGATCCCTAAATCGCCTCAATATCCCACAAAATCCCACAAAAATCACACAAAACCTCCACAAGTTTCCACAAAATATAAAAAAAAATCCTCAAAATTCTTCAAGTCTCCTCAAAACCACACAAAGACCTTGAAAAGGCCCACCAAATTCCAGTAAAATCCCACAGAAGCTCCACAAATTCCCACAAAATCTAAAACAAATTCCTCAAAATTCTTCAAGTCTCCTCAGAATCCCACACAATTCCAGAAAAAACACACAAAATTCCAGAGAAGTACCACAAAACTCCCTAAATCATTTCAAAACCCTACCAATTCACAGGAATGTCCCACAAAATCTCCACCAATTCCCAGAACATCCCACAAAAATCTCACAAAAATCCCTAAATCTTCTGAAAACTCGACCAAATTCCAGAAACGCCCCATAAAATCAGCACAGTTTCCCACAAAATTCAAGAAAAAACACCACAAAATTCCCTAAATCTTTTCAAAAAAATACCACAAAATTCTTGAAAAGCCCCACCAAATTCCAGAAACATCCCACAAAATGTCCTCAATACACAACAAAATCCCAGAAAAATCACACAAAATACCCTAAATCTTCTCAAAACACGGCCAAAATCCACAAAAATCCCACCAAATCTCCACAAATTCCCACAGAATACATGAAAAATCCCTGATAATTCGTCAGTTCTCTACAGAATCTCACCAAATTAAAGGAAAGTCCCTCGAAGTTCCACAAACATCCCACAAAATCTCCTCAATATCCAACAAAATTCCAGGAAAAATCCCACAAAATTCCCTAAATCTTCTCAAAACACGACCAAATTCTAGAAAAATATCCCACCAAATCTCCACAAATTCCCACAGAATACATGAAAAATCCCTCAAGATCCCTAAATCGCCTCAATATCCCACAAAATCCCACAAAAATCACACAATGCCTCCACAAGTTTCCACAAAATCTAAGAAAAATTCCTCAAAATTCTTCAAGTCTCCTCAAAACCACACAAAGACCTTGAAAAGGCCCACCAAATTCCAGTAAAATCCCACAGAATCTCCACAAATTCCCACAAAATCTAAAACAAATTCCTCAAAATTCTTCAAGTCTCCTCAGAATCCCACACAATTCCAGAAAAAACACACAAAATTCCAGAGAAGTCCCACAAAACTCCCTAAATCATTTCAAAACCCTACCAATTCACAGGAATGTCCCACAAAATCTCCACCAATTCCCAGAACATCCCACAAAAATCTCACAAAAATCCCTAAATCTTCTGAAAACTCGACCAAATTCCAGAAACGCCCCATAAAATCAGCACAGTTTCCCACAAAATTCAAGAAAAAACACCACAAAATTCCCAAAATCTTTTCAAAATACCACAAAATTCTTGAAAAGCCCCACCAAATTCCACAAACATCCCACAAAATGTCCTCAATACCCAACAAAATCCCAGAAAAATCACACAAAATTCCCTAAATCTTCTCAAAACACGGCCAAAATCCACAAAAATCCCACCAAATCTCCACAAATTCCCACAGAATACATGAAAAATCCCTGATAATTCGTCAGTTCTCTACAGAATCTCACCAAATTCCAGAAGAGTCCCTCAAAGTTCCACAAACATCCCACAAAATCTCCCCAGTATCCAACAAAATTCCAGGAAAAATCCCACAAAATTCCCTAAATCTTCTCAAAACACGACCAAATTCTAGAAAAATATCCCACCAAATCTCCACAAATTCCCACAAAATACATGAAAAATCCCTCAAGATCCCTAAATCGCCTCAATATCCCACAAAATCCCACAAAAATCACACAAAACCTCCACAAGTTTCCACAAAATATAAAAAGAAATCCTCAAAATTCTTCAAGTCTCCTCAAAACCACACAAAGACCTTGAAAAGGCCCACCAAATTCCAGTAAAATCCCACAGAAGCTCCACAAATTCCCACGAAATCTAAAACAAATTCCTCAAAATTCTTCAAGTCTCCTCAGAATCCCACACAATTCCAGAAAAAACACACAAAATTCCAGAGAAGTCCCACAAAACTCCCTAAATCATTTCAAAACCCTACCAATTCACAGGAATGTCCCACAAAATCTCCACCAATTCCCAGAACATCCCACAAAAATCTCACAAAAATCCCTAAATCTTCGGAAAACTCGACCAAATTCCAGAAACGCCCCATAAAATCAGCACAGTTTCCCACAAAATTCAAGAAAAAACACCACAAAATTCCCTAAATCTTTTCAAAATACCACAAAATTCTTGAAAAGCCCCACCAAATTCCAGAAACATCCCACAAAATGTCCTCAATACCCAACAAAATCCCAGAAAAATCACACAAAATTCCCTACATCTTCTCAAAACACGGCCAAAATCCACAAAAATCCCACCAAATCTCCACAAATTCCCACAGAATACATGAAAAATCCCTGATAATTGGTCAGTTCTCTACAGAATCTCACCAAATTCCAGAAGAGTCCCTCAAAGTTCCACAAACATCCCACAAAATCTCCCCAGTATCCAAAAAAATTCCAGGAAAAATCCCACAAAATTCCCTAAATCTTCTCAAAACACGACCAAATTCTAGAAAAATATCCCACCAAATCTCCACAAATTCCCACAAAATACATGAAAAATCCCTCAAGATCCCTAAATCGCCTCAATATCCCACAAAATCACACAAAAATCACACAAAGCCTCCACAAGTTTCCACAAAATCTAAGAAAAATTCCTCAAAATTCTTCAAGTCTCCTCAAAACCACACAAAGTCCTTGAAAAAGACCACCAAATTCCAGTAAAATCCCACAGAAGCTCCACAAATTCCCACAAAATCTAAAACAAATTCCTCAAAATTTTTCAAGTCTCCTCAGAATCCCACACAATTCCAGAAAAAACCCACAAAATTCCAGAGAAGTCCCACAAAACTCCCTAAATCATTTCAAAACCCTACCAATTCACAGGAATGTCCCACAAAATCTCCACCAATTCCCAGAACATCCCACAAAAATCTCACAAAAATCCCTAAATCTTCGGAAAATTCGACCAAATTCCAGAAACGCCCCATAAAATCAGCACAGTTTCCCACAAAATTCAAGATAAAACACCACAAAATTCCCTAAATCTTTTTAAAATGCCAAAAAAATTCTTGAAAAGCCCCACCAAATTCCAGAAACATCCCACAAAATGTCCTCAATACCCAACAAAATCCCAGAAAAATCACACAAAATTCCCTAAATCTTCTCAAAACACGGCCAAAATCCACAAAAAAAAATATCCCACCGAATCTCCACAAATTCCCACAAAATACATGAAAAATCCCTTAAGATCCCTAAATCGCCTCAATATCCCACAAAATCCCACAAAAATCACACAAAACCTCCACAAGTTTCCACAAAATATAAAAAAAAATCCTCAAAATTCTTCAAGTCTCCTCAAAACCACACAAAGACCTTGAAAAGGCCCACCAAATTCCAGTAAAATCCCACAGAAGCTCCACAAATTCCCACAAAATCTAAAACAAATTCCTCAAAATTCTTCAAGTCTCCTCAGAATCCCACACAATTCCAGAAAAAACACACAAAATTCCAGAGAAGTACCACAAAACTCCCTAAATCATTTCAAAACCCTACCAATTCACAGGAATGTCCCACAAAATCTCCACCAATTCCCAGAACATCCCACAAAAATCTCACAAAAATCCCTAAATCTTCTGAAAACTCGACCAAATTCCAGAAACGCCCCATAAAATCAGCACAGTTTCCCACAAAATTCAAGAAAAAACACCACAAAATTCCCTAAATCTTTTCAAAAAAATACCACAAAATTCTTGAAAAGCCCCACCAAATTCCAGAAACATCCCACAAAATGTCCTCAATACACAACAAAATCCCAGAAAAATCACACAAAATACCCTAAATCTTCTCAAAACACGGCCAAAATCCACAAAAATCCCACCAAATCTCCACAAATTCCCACAGAATACATGAAAAATCCCTGATAATTCGTCAGTTCTCTACAGAATCTCACCAAATTAAAGGAAAGTCCCTCGAAGTTCCACAAACATCCCACAAAATCTCCTCAATATCCAACAAAATTCCAGGAAAAATCCCACAAAATTCCCTAAATCTTCTCAAAACACGACCAAATTCTAGAAAAATATCCCACCAAATCTCCACAAATTCCCACAGAATACATGAAAAATCCCTCAAGATCCCTAAATCGCCTCAATATCCCACAAAATCCCACAAAAATCACACAATGCCTCCACAAGTTTCCACAAAATCTAAGAAAAATTCCTCAAAATTCTTCAAGTCTCCTCAAAACCACACAAAGACCTTGAAAAGGCCCACCAAATTCCAGTAAAATCCCACAGAATCTCCACAAATTCCCACAAAATCTAAAACAAATTCCTCAAAATTCTTCAAGTCTCCTCAGAATCCCACACAATTCCAGAAAAAACACACAAAATTCCAGAGAAGTCCCACAAAACTCCCTAAATCATTTCAAAACCCTACCAATTCACAGGAATGTCCCACAAAATCTCCACCAATTCCCAGAACATCCCACAAAAATCTCACAAAAATCCCTAAATCTTCTGAAAACTCGACCAAATTCCAGAAACGCCCCATAAAATCAGCACAGTTTCCCACAAAATTCAAGAAAAAACACCACAAAATTCCCAAAATCTTTTCAAAATACCACAAAATTCTTGAAAAGCCCCACCAAATTCCACAAACATCCCACAAAATGTCCTCAATACCCAACAAAATCCCAGAAAAATCACACAAAATTCCCTAAATCTTCTCAAAACACGGCCAAAATCCACAAAAATCCCACCAAATCTCCACAAATTCCCACAGAATACATGAAAAATCCCTGATAATTCGTCAGTTCTCTACAGAATCTCACCAAATTCCAGAAGAGTCCCTCAAAGTTCCACAAACATCCCACAAAATCTCCCCAGTATCCAACAAAATTCCAGGAAAAATCCCACAAAATTCCCTAAATCTTCTCAAAACACGACCAAATTCTAGAAAAATATCCCACCAAATCTCCACAAATTCCCACAAAATACATGAAAAATCCCTCAAGATCCCTAAATCGCCTCAATATCCCACAAAATCCCACAAAAATCACACAAAACCTCCACAAGTTTCCACAAAATATAAAAAGAAATCCTCAAAATTCTTCAAGTCTCCTCAAAACCACACAAAGACCTTGAAAAGGCCCACCAAATTCCAGTAAAATCCCACAGAAGCTCCACAAATTCCCACGAAATCTAAAACAAATTCCTCAAAATTCTTCAAGTCTCCTCAGAATCCCACACAATTCCAGAAAAAACACACAAAATTCCAGAGAAGTCCCACAAAACTCCCTAAATCATTTCAAAACCCTACCAATTCACAGGAATGTCCCACAAAATCTCCACCAATTCCCAGAACATCCCACAAAAATCTCACAAAAATCCCTAAATCTTCGGAAAACTCGACCAAATTCCAGAAACGCCCCATAAAATCAGCACAGTTTCCCACAAAATTCAAGAAAAAACACCACAAAATTCCCTAAATCTTTTCAAAATACCACAAAATTCTTGAAAAGCCCCACCAAATTCCAGAAACATCCCACAAAATGTCCTCAATACCCAACAAAATCCCAGAAAAATCACACAAAATTCCCTACATCTTCTCAAAACACGGCCAAAATCCACAAAAATCCCACCAAATCTCCACAAATTCCCACAGAATACATGAAAAATCCCTGATAATTGGTCAGTTCTCTACAGAATCTCACCAAATTCCAGAAGAGTCCCTCAAAGTTCCACAAACATCCCACAAAATCTCCCCAGTATCCAAAAAAATTCCAGGAAAAATCCCACAAAATTCCCTAAATCTTCTCAAAACACGACCAAATTCTAGAAAAATATCCCACCAAATCTCCACAAATTCCCACAAAATACATGAAAAATCCCTCAAGATCCCTAAATCGCCTCAATATCCCACAAAATCACACAAAAATCACACAAAGCCTCCACAAGTTTCCACAAAATCTAAGAAAAATTCCTCAAAATTCTTCAAGTCTCCTCAAAACCACACAAAGTCCTTGAAAAAGACCACCAAATTCCAGTAAAATCCCACAGAAGCTCCACAAATTCCCACAAAATCTAAAACAAATTCCTCAAAATTTTTCAAGTCTCCTCAGAATCCCACACAATTCCAGAAAAAACCCACAAAATTCCAGAGAAGTCCCACAAAACTCCCTAAATCATTTCAAAACCCTACCAATTCACAGGAATGTCCCACAAAATCTCCACCAATTCCCAGAACATCCCACAAAAATCTCACAAAAATCCCTAAATCTTCGGAAAATTCGACCAAATTCCAGAAACGCCCCATAAAATCAGCACAGTTTCCCACAAAATTCAAGATAAAACACCACAAAATTCCCTAAATCTTTTTAAAATGCCAAAAAAATTCTTGAAAAGCCCCACCAAATTCCAGAAACATCCCACAAAATGTCCTCAATACCCAACAAAATCCCAGAAAAATCACACAAAATTCCCTAAATCTTCTCAAAACACGGCCAAAATCCACAAAAAAAAATATCCCACCGAATCTCCACAAATTCCCACAAAATACATGAAAAATCCCTTAAGATCCCTAAATCGCCTCAATATCCCACAAAATCACACAAAAATCACACAAAACCTCCACAAGTTTCCACAAAATATAAAAAAAATCCTCAAAATTCTTCAAGTCTCCTCAAAACCACACAAAGTCCTTGAAAAAAACCACCAAATTCCAGTAAAATCCCACAGAAGCTCCACAAATTCCCACAAAATCTAAAACAAATTCCTCAAAATTTTTCAAGTCTCCTCAGAATCCCACACAATTCCAGAAAAAACACACAAAATTCCAGAGAAGTCCCACAAAACTCCCTAAATCATTTCAAAACCCTACCAATTCACAGGAATGTCCCACAAAATCTCCACCAATTCCCAGAACATCCCACAAAAATCTCACAAAAATCCCTAAATCTTCGGAAAACTCGACCAAATTCCAGAAACGCCCCATAAAATCAGCACAGTTTCCCACAAAATTCAAGAAAAAACACCACAAAATTCCCTAAATCTTTTTAAAATGCCAAAAAAATTCTTGAAAAGCCCCACCAAATTCCAGAAACATCCCACAAAATGTCCTCAATACCCAACAAAATCCCAGAAAAATCACACAAAATTCCCTAAATCTTCTCAAAACACGGCCAAAATCCACAAAAAAAAATATCCCACCAAATCTCCACAAATTCCCACAAAATACATGAAAAATCCCTTAAGATCCCTAAATCGCCTCAATATCCCACAAAATCCCACAAAAATCACACAAAACCTCCACAAGTTTCCACAAAATATAAAAAAAATCCTCAAAATTCTTCAAGTCTCCTCAAAACCACACAAAGACCTTGAAAAGGCCCACCAAATTCCAGTAAAATCCCACAGAATCTCCACAAATTCCCACAAAATCTAAAACAAATTCCTCAAAATTCTTCAAGTCTCCTCAGAATCCCACACAATTCCAGAAAAAACACACAAAATTCCAGAGAAGTCCCACAAAACTCCCTAAATCATTTCAAAAACCTACCAATTCACAGGAATGTCCCACAAAATCTCCACCAATTCCCAGAACATCCCACAAAAATCTCACAAAAATCCCTAAATCTTCTGAAAACTCGACCAAATTCCAGAAACGCCCCATAAAATCAGCACAGTTTCCCACAAAATTCAAGAAAAAACACCACAAAATTCCCTAAATCTTTTCAAAAAAATACCACAAAATTCTTGAAAAGCCCCACCAAATTCCAGAAACATCCCACAAAATGTCCTCAATACACAACAAAATCCCAGAAAAATCACACAAAATTCCCTAAATCTTCTCAAAACACGGCCAAAATCCACAAAAATCCCACCAAATCTCCACAAATTCCCACAGAATACATGAAAAATCCCTGATAATTCGTCAGTTCTCTACAGAATCTCACCAAATTCCAGAAAAGTCCCTCGAAGTTCCACAAACATCCCACAAAATCTCCTCAATATCCAACAAAATTCCAGGAAAAATCCCACAAAATTCCCTAAATCTTCTCAAAACACGACCAAATTCTAGAAAAATATCCCACCAAATCTCCACAAATTCCCACAGAATACATGAAAAATCCCTCAAGATCCCTAAATCGCCTCAATATCCCACAAAATCCCACAAAAATCACACAAAGCCTCCACAAGTTTCCACAAAATCTAAGAAAAATTCCTCAAAATTCTTCAAGTCTCCTCAAAACCACACAAAGACCTTGAAAAGGCCCACCAAATTCCAGTAAAATCCCACAGAATCTCCACAAATTCCCACAAAATCTAAAACAAATTCCTCAAAATTCTTCAAGTCTCCTCAGAATCCCACACAATTCCAGAAAAAACACACAAAATTCCAGAGAAGTCCCACAAAACTCCCTAAATCATTTCAAAACCCTACCAATTCACAGGAATGTCCCACAAAATCTCCACCAATTCCCAGAACATCCCACAAAAATCTCACAAAAATCCCTAAATCTTCGGAAAACTCGACCAAATTCCAGAAACGCCCCATAAAATCAGCACAGTTTCCCACAAAATTCAAGAAAAAACACCACAAAATTCCCAAAATCTTTTCAAAATACCACAAAATTCTTGAAAAGCCCCACCAAATTCCAGAAACATCCCACAAAATGTCCTCAATACCCAACAAAATCCCAGAAAAATCACACAAAATTCCCTAAATCTTCTCAAAACACGGCCAAAATCCACAAAAATCCCACCAAATCTCCACAAATTCCCACAGAATACATGAAAAATCCCTGATAATTCGTCAGTTCTCTACAGAATCTCACCAAATTCCAGAAGAGTCCCTCAAAGTTCCACAAACATCCCACAAAATCTCCCCAGTATCCAACAAAATTCCAGGAAAAATCCCACAAAATTCCCTAAATCTTCTCAAAACACGACCAAATTCTAGAAAAATATCCCACCAAATCTCCACAAATTCCCACAAAATACATGAAAAATCCCTCAAGATCCCTAAATCGCCTCAATATCCCACAAAATCCCACAAAAATCACACAAAGCCTCCACAAGTTTCCACAAAATATAAAAAAAAATCCTCAAAATTCTTCAAGTCTCCTCAAAACCACACAAAGACCTTGAAAAGGCCCACCAAATTCCAGTAAAATCCCACAGAAGCTCCACAAATTCCCACAAAATCTAAAACAAATTCCTCAAAATTCTTCAAGTCTCCTCAGAATCCCACACAATTCCAGAAAAAACCCACAAAATTCCAGAGAAGTCCCACAAAACTCCCTAAATCATTTCAAAACCCTACCAATTCACAGGAATGTCCCACAAAATCTCCACCAATTCCCAGAACATCCCACAAAAATCTCACAAAAATCCCTAAATCTTCTGAAAACTCGACCAAATTCCAGAAACGCCCCATAAAATCAGCACAGTTTCCCACAAAATTCAAGAAAAAACACCACAAAATTCCCTAAATCTTTTCAAAATACCACAAAATTCTTGAAAAGCCCCACCAAATTCCACAAACATCCCACAAAATGTCCTCAATACCCAACAAAATCCCAGAAAAATCACACAAAATTCCCTACATCTTCTCAAAACACGGCCAAAATCCACAAAAATCCCACCAAATCTCCACAAATTCCCACAGAATACATGAAAAATCCCTGATAATTCGTCAGTTCTCTACAGAATCTCACCAAATTCCAGAAGAGTCCCTCAAAGTTCCACAAACATCCCACAAAATCTCCCCAGTATCCAACAAAATTCCAGGAAAAATCCCACAAAATTCCCTAAATCTTCTCAAAACACGACCAAATTCTAGAAAAATATCCCACCAAATCTCCACAAATTCCCACAAAATACATGAAAAATCCCTTAAGATCCCTAAATCGCCTCAATATCCCACAAAATCCCACAAAAATCACACAAAACCTCCACAAGTTTCCACAAAATATAAAAAAAAATCCTCAAAATTCTTCAAGTCTCCTCAAAACCACACAACGTCCTGGAAAAGGCCCACCAAATTCCAGTAAAATCCCACAGAAGCTCCACAAATTCCCACAAAATCTAAAACAAATTCCTCAAAATTTTTCAAGTCTCCTCAGAATCCCACACAATTCCAGAAAAAACACACAAAATTCCAGAGAAGTCCCACAAAACTCCCTAAATCATTTCAAAACCCTACCAATTCACAGGAATGTCCCACAAAATCTCCACCAATTCCCAGAATATCCCACAAAAATCTCACAAAAATCCCTAAATCTTCTGAAAACTCGACCAAATTCCAGAAACGCCCCATAAAATCAGCACAGTTTCCCACAAAATTCAAGAAAAAACACCACAAAATTCCCTAAATCTTTTCAAAATACCACAAAATTCTTGAAAAGCCCCACCAAATTCCAGAAACATCCCACAAAATGTCCTCAATACCCAACAAAATCCCAGAAAAATCACACAAAATTCCCTAAATATTCTCAAAACACGGCCAAAATCCACAAAAAAAAATATCCCACCAAATCTCCACAAAATCCCACAAAATACATGAAAAATCCCTCAAGATCCCTAAATCGCCTCAATATCCCACAAAATCCCACAAAAATCACACAAAACCTCCACAAGTTTCCACAAAATATAAAAAAAAATCCTCAAAATTCTTCAAGTCTCCTCAAAACCACACAAAGACCTTGAAAAGGCCCACCAAATTCCAGTAAAATCCCACAGAATCTCCACAAATTCCCACAAAATCTAAAACAAATTCCTCAAAATTCTTCAAGTCTCCTCAGAATCCCACACAATTCAAGAAAAAACCCACAAAATTCCAGAGAAGTCCCACAAAACTCCCTAAATCATTTCAAAACCCTACCAATTCACAGGAATGTCCCACAAAATCTCCACCAATTCCCAGAACATCCCACAAAAATCTCACAAAAATCCCTAAATCTTCTGAAAACTCGACCAAATTCCAGAAACGCCCCATAAAATCAGCACAGTTTCCCACAAAATTCAAGAAAAAACACCACAAAATTCCCTAAATCTTTTCAAAATACCACAAAATTCTTGAAAAGCCCCACCAAATTCCAGAAACATCCCACAAAATGTCCTCAATACCCAACAAAATCCCAGAAAAATCACACAAAATACCCTAAATCTTCTCAAAACACGGCCAAAATCCACAAAAATCCCACCAAATCTCCACAAATTCCCACAGAATACATGAAAAATCCCTGATAATTCGTCAGTTCTCTACAGAATCTCACCAAATTAAAGGAAAGTCCCTCGAAGTTCCACAAACATCCCACAAAATCTCCTCAATATCCAACAAAATTCCAGGAAAAATCCCACAAAATTCCCTAAATCTTCTCAAAACACGACCAAATTCTAGAAAAATATCCCACCAAATCTCCACAAATTCCCACAGAATACATGAAAAATCCCTCAAGATCCCTAAATCGCCTCAATATCCCACAAAATCCCACAAAAATCACACAAAGCCTCCACAAGTTTCCACAAAATATAAGAAAAATTCCTCAAAATTCTTCAAGTCTCCTCAAAACCACACAAAGACCTTGAAAAGGCCCACCAAATTCCAGTAAAATCCCACAGAATCTCCACAAATTCCCACAAAATCTAAAACAAATTCCTCAAAATTCTTCAAGTCTCCTCAGAATCCCACACAATTCAAGAAAAAACACACAAAATTCCAGAGAAGTACCACAAAACTCCCTAAATCATTTCAAAACCCTACCAATTCACAGGAATGTCCCACAAAATCTCCACCAATTCCCAGAACATCCCACAAAAATCTCACAAAAATCCCTAAATCTTCTGAAAACTCGACCAAATTCCAGAAACGCCCCATAAAATCAGCACAGTTTCCCACAAAATTCAAGAAAAAACACCACAAAATTCCCAAAATCTTTTCAAAATACCACAAAATTCTTGAAAAGCCCCACCAAATTCCAGAAACATCCCACAAAATGTCCTCAATACCCAACAAAATCCCAGAAAAATCACACAAAATTCCCTAAATCTTCTCAAAACACGGCCAAAATCCACAAAAATCCCACCAAATCTCCACAAATTCCCACAGAATACATGAAAAATCCCTGATAATTCGTCAGTTCTCTACAGAATCTCACCAAATTCCAGAAGAGTCCCTCAAAGTTCCACAAACATCCCACAAAATCTCCCCAGTATCCAACAAAATTCCAGGAAAAATCCCACAAAATTCCCTAAATCTTCTCAAAACACGACCAAATTCTAGAAAAATATCCCACCAAATCTCCACAAATTCCCACAAAATACATGAAAAATCCTTCAAGATCCCTAAATCGCCTCAATATCCCACAAAATCACACAAAAATCACACAAAGCCTCCACAAGTTTCCACAAAATCTAAGAAAAATTCCTCAAAATTCTTCAAGTCTCCTCAAAACCACACAAAGACCTTGAAAAGGCCCACCAAATTCCAGTAAAATCCCACAGAATCTCCACAAATTCCCACAAAATCTAAAACAAATTCCTCAAAATTCTTCAAGTCTCCTCAGAATCCCACACAATTCCAGAAAAAACCCACAAAATTCCAGAGAAGTCCCACAAAACTCCCTAAATCATTTCAAAACCCTACCAATTCACAGGAATGTCCCACAAAATCTCCACCAATTCCCAGAACATCCCACAAAAATCTCACAAAAATCCCTAAATCTTCTGAAAACTCGACCAAATTCCAGAAACGCCCCATAAAATCAGCACAGTTTCCCACAAAATTCAAGAAAAAACACCACAAAATTCCCTAAATCTTTTCAAAATACCACAAAATTCTTGAAAAGCCCCACCAAATTCCAGAAACATCCCACAAAATGTCCTCAATACCCAACAAAATCCCAGAAAAATCACACAAAATTCCCTACATCTTCTCAAAACACGGCCAAAATCCACAAAAATCCCACCAAATCTCCACAAATTCCCACAGAATACATGAAAAATCCCTGATAATTCGTCAGTTCTCTACAGAATCTCAACAAATTCCAGAAGAGTCCCTCAAAGTTCCAAAAACATCCCACAAAATCTCCCCAGTATCCAATAGAATTCCAGGAAAAATCCCACAAGTTCCCTAAATCTTCTCAAAACACGACCAAATTCTAGAAAAATATCCCACCAAATCTCCACAAATTCCCACAGAATACATGAAAAATCCCTCAAGATCCCTAAATCGCCTCAATATCCCACAAAATCCCACAAAAATCACACAAAGCCTCCACAAGTTTCCACAAAATCTAAGAAAAATTCCTCAAAATTCTTCAAGTCTCCTCAAAACCACACAAAGACCTTGAAAAGGCCCACCAAATTCCAGTAAAATCCCACAGAATCTCCACAAATTCCCACAAAATCTAAAACAAATTCCTCAAAATTCTTCAAGTCTCCTCAGAATCCCACACAATTCCAGAAAAAACCCACAAAATTCCAGAGAAGTCCCACAAAACTCCCTAAATCATTTCAAAACCCTACCAATTCACAGGAATGTCCCACAAAATCTCCACCAATTCCCAGAACATCCCACAAAAATCTCACAAAAATCCCTAAATCTTCTGAAAACTCGACCAAATTCCAGAAACGCCCCATAAAATCAGCACAGTTTCCCACAAAATTCAAGAAAAAACACCACAAAATTCCCAAAATCTTTTCAAAATACCACAAAATTCTTGAAAAGCCCCACCAAATTCCAGAAACATCCCACAAAATGTCCTCAATACCCAACAAAATCCCAGAAAAATCACACAAAATTCCCTAAATCTTCTCAAAACACGGCCAAAATCCAGAAAAATCCCACCAAATCTCCACAAATTCCCACAGAATACATGAAAAATCCCTGATAATTCGTCAGTTCTCTACAGAATCTCACCAAATTCCAGAAGAGTCCCTCAATGTTCCACAAACATCCCACAAAATCTCCCCAGTATCCAACAAAATTCCAGGAAAAATCCCACAAAATTCCCTAAATCTTCTCAAAACACGACCAAATTCTAGAAAAATATCCCACCAAATCTCCACAAATTCCCACAAAATACATGAAAAATCCTTCAAGATCCCTAAATCGCCTCAATATCCCACAAAATCACACAAAAATCACACAAAGCCTCCACAAGTTTCCACAAAATCTAAGAAAAATTCCTCAAAATTCTTCAAGTCTCCTCAAAACCACACAAAGACCTTGAAAAGGCCCACCAAATTCCAGTAAAATCCCACAGAATCTCCACAAATTCCCACAAAATCTAAAACAAATTCCTCAAAATTCTTCAAGTCTCCTCAGAATCCCACACAATTCCAGAAAAACCCCACAAAATTCCAGAGAAGTCCCACAAAACTCCCTAAATCATTTCAAAACCCTACCAATTCACAGGAATGTCCCACAAAATCTCCACCAATTCCCAGAACATCCCACAAAAATCTCACAAAAATCCCTAAATCTTCTGAAAACTCGACCAAATTCCAGAAACGCCCCATAAAATCAGCACAGTTTCCCACAAAATTCAAGAAAAAACACCACAAAATTCCCTAAATCTTTTCAAAAAAATACCACAAAATTCTTGAAAAGCCCCACCAAATTCCCGAAACATCCCACAAAATGTCCTCAATACCCAACAAAATCCCAGAAAAATCACACAAAATTCCCTAAATCTTCTCAAAACACGGCCAAAATCCACAAAAATCCCACCAAATCTCCACAAATTCCCACAGAATACATGAAAAATCCCTGATAATTGGTCAGTTCTCTACAGAATCTCAACAAATTCCAGAAGAGTCCCTCAAAGTTCCAAAAACATCCCACAAAATCTCCCCAGTATCCAATAAAATTCCAGGAAAAATCCCACAAAATTCCCTAAATCTTCTCAAAACACGACCAAATTCTAGAAAAATATCCCACCAAATCTCCACAAATTCCCACAGAATACATGAAAAATCCCTCAAGATCCCTAAATCGCCTCAATATCCCACAAAATCCCACAAAAATCACACAAAGCCTCCACAAGTTTCCACAAAATCTAAGAAAAATTCCTCAAAATTCTTCAAGTCTCCTCAAAACCACACAAAGACCTTGAAAAGGCCCACCAAATTCCAGTAAAATCCCACAGAATCTCCACAAATTCCCACAAAATCTAAAACAAATTCCTCAAAATTTTTCAAGTCTCCTCAGAATCCCACACAATTCCAGAAAAAACCCACAAAATTCCAGAGAAGTCCCACAAAACTCCCTAAATCATTTCAAAACCCTACCAATTCACAGGAATGTCCCACAAAATCTCCACCAATTCCCAGAACATCCCACAAAAATCTCACAAAAATCCCTAAATCTTCTGAAAACTCGACCAAATTCCAGAAACGCCCCATAAAATCAGCACAGTTTCCCACAAAATTCAAGAAAAAACACCACAAAATTCCCTAAATCTTTTCAAAATACCACAAAATTCTTGAAAAGCCCCACCAAATTCCCGAAACATCCCACAAAATGTCCTCAATACCCAACAAAATCCCAGAAAAATCACACAAAATTCCCTAAATCTTCTCAAAACACGGCCAAAATCCAGAAAAATCCCACCAAATCTCCACAAATTCCCACAGAATACATGAAAAATCCCTGATAATTCGTCAGTTCTCTACAGAATCTCACCAAATTCCAGAAGAGTCCCTCAATGTTCCACAAACATCCCACAAAATCTCCCCAGTATCCAACAAAATTCCAGGAAAAATCCCACAAAATTCCCTAAATCTTCTCAAAACACGACCAAATTCTAGAAAAATATCCCACCAAATCTCCACAAATTCCCACAAAATACATGAAAAATCCTTCAAGATCCCTAAATCGCCTCAATATCCCACAAAATCACACAAAAATCACACAAAGCCTCCACAAGTTTCCACAAAATCTAAGAAAAATTCCTCAAAATTCTTCAAGTCTCCTCAAAACCACACAAAGACCTTGAAAAGGCCCACCAAATTCCAGTAAAATCCCACAGAATCTCCACAAATTCCCACAAAATCTAAAACAAATTCCTCAAAATTCTTCAAGTCTCCTCAGAATCCCACACAATTCCAGAAAAAACCCACAAAATTCCAGAGAAGTCCCACAAAACTCCCTAAATCATTTCAAAACCCTACCAATTCACAGGAATGTCCCACAAAATCTCCACCAATTCCCAGAACATCCCACAAAAATCTCACAAAAATCCCTAAATCTTCGGAAAACTCGACCAAATTCCAGAAACGCCCCATAAAATCAGCACAGTTTCCCACAAAATTCAAGAAAAAACACCACAAAATTCCCAAAATCTTTTCAAAATACCACAAAATTCTTGAAAAGCCCCACCAAATTCCAGAAACATCCCACAAAATGTCCTCAATACCCAACAAAATCCCAGAAAAATCACACAAAATTCCCTAAATCTTCTCAAAACACGGCCAAAATCCACAAAAATCCCACCAAATCTCCACAAATTCCCACAGAATACATGAAAAATCCCTGATAATTCGTCAGTTCTCTACAGAATCTCACCAAATTCCAGAAGAGTCCCTCAAAGTTCCACAAACATCCCACAAAATCTCCCCAGTATCCAACAAAATTCCAGGAAAAATCCCACAAAATTCCCTAAATCTTCTCAAAACACGACCAAATTCTAGAAAAATATCCCACCAAATCTCCACAAATTCCCACAAAATACATGAAAAATCCTTCAAGATCCCTAAATCGCCTCAATATCCCACAAAATCACACAAAAATCACACAAAGCCTCCACAAGTTTCCACAAAATCTAAGAAAAATTCCTCAAAATTCTTCAAGTCTCCTCAAAACCACACAAAGACCTTGAAAAGGCCCACCAAATTCCAGTAAAATCCCACAGAATCTCCACAAATTCCCACAAAATCTAAAACAAATTCCTCAAAATTCTTCAAGTCTCCTCAGAATCCCACACAATTCCAGAAAAACCCCACAAAATTCCAGAGAAGTCCCACAAAACTCCCTAAATCATTTCAAAACCCTACCAATTCACAGGAATGTCCCACAAAATCTCCACCAATTCCCAGAACATCCCACAAAAATCTCACAAAAATCCCTAAATCTTCTGAAAACTCGACCAAATTCCAGAAACGCCCCATAAAATCAGCACAGTTTCCCACAAAATTCAAGAAAAAACACCACAAAATTCCCAAAATCTTTTCAAAATACCACAAAATTCTTGAAAAGCCCCACCAAATTCCAGAAACATCCCACAAAATGTCCTCAATACCCAACAAAATCCCAGAAAAATCACACAAAATTCCCTAAATCTTCTCAAAACACGGCCAAAATCCACAAAAAAAAATATCCCACCAAATCTCCACAAAATCCCACAAAATACATGAAAAATCCCTCAAGATCCCTAAATCGCCTCAATATCCCACAAAATCCCACAAAAATCACACAAAACCTCCACAAGTTTCCACAAAATATAAAAAAAAATCCTCAAAATTCTTCAAGTCTCCTCAAAACCACACAAAGACCTTGAAAAGGCCCACCAAATTCCAGTAAAATCCCACAGAAGCTCCACAAATTCCCACAAAATCTAAAACAAATTCCTCAAAATTCTTCAAGTCTCCTCAGAATCCCACACAATTCCAGAAAAAACACACAAAATTCCAGAGAAGTCCCACAAAACTCCCTAAATCATTTCAAAACCCTACCAATTCACAGGAATGTCCCACAAAATCTCCACCAATTCCCAGAACATCCCACAAAAATCTCACAAAAATCCCTAAATCTTCTGAAAACTCGACCAAATTCCAGAAACGCCCCATAAAATCAGCACAGTTTCCCACAAAATTCAAGAAAAAACACCACAAAATTCCCTAAATCTTTTCAAAATACCACAAAATTCTTGAAAAGCCCCACCAAATTCCACAAACATCCCACAAAATGTCCTCAATACCCAACAAAATCCCAGAAAAATCACACAAAATTCCCTAAATCTTCTCAAAACACGGCCAAAATCCACAAAAATCCCACCAAATCTCCACAAATTCCCACAGAATACATGAAAAATCCCTGATAATTCGTCAGTTCTCTACAGAATCTCACCAAATTCCAGAAGAGTCCCTCAAAGTTCCAAAAACATCCCACAAAATCTCCCCAGTATCCAACAAAATTCCAGGAAAAATCCCACAAAATTCCCTAAATCTTCTCAAAACACGACCAAATTCTAGAAAAATATCCCACCAAATCTCCACAAATTCCCACAAAATACATGAAAAATCCTTCAAGATCCCTAAATTGCCTCAATATCCCACAAAATTCCACAAAAATCACACAAAGCCTCCACAAGTTTCCACAAAATATAAAAAAAAATTCCTCAAAATTCTTCAAGTCTCCTCAAAACCACAGAAAGTCCTTGAAAAAGACCACCAAATTCCAGTAAAATCCCACAGAATCTCCAGAAATTCCCACAAAATCTAAAACAAATTCCTCAAAATTTTTCAAGTCTCCTCAGAATCCCACACAATTCCAGAAAAAACACACAAAATTCCAGAGAAGTCCCACAAAACTCCCTAAATCATTTCAAAACCCTACCAATTCACAGGAATGTCCCACAAAATCTCCACCAATTCCCAGAACATCCCACAAAAATCTCACAAAAATCCCTAAATCTTCTGAAAACTCGACCAAATTCCAGAAACGCCCCATAAAATCAGCACAGTTTCCCACAAAATTCAAGAAAAAACACCACAAAATTCCCAAAATCTTTTCAAAATACCAAAAAAATTCTTGAAAAGCCCCACCAAATTCCAGAAACATCCCACAAAATGTCCTCAATACCCAACAAAATCCCAGAAAAATCACACAAAATTCCCTAAATCTTCTCAAAACACGGCCAAAATCCACAAAAAAAAATATCCCACCAAATCTCCACAAAATCCCACAAAATACATGAAAAATCCCTCAAGATCCCTAAATCGCCTCAATATCCCACAAAATCCCACAAAAATCACACAAAGCCTCCACAAGTTTCCACAAAATCTAAGAAAAATTCCTCAAAATTCTTCAAGTCTCCTCAAAACCACACAAAGACCTTGAAAAGGCCCACCAAATTCCAGTAAAATCCCACAGAAGCTCCACAAATTCCCACAAAATCTAAAACAAATTCCTCAAAATTCTTCAAGTCTCCTCAGAATCCCACACAATTCCAGAAAAAACCCACAAAATTCCAGAGAAGTCCCACAAAACTCCCTAAATCATTTCAAAACCCTACCAATTCACAGGAATGTCCCACAAAATCTCCACCAATTCCCAGAACATCCCACAAAAATCTCACAAAAATCCCTAAATCTTCTGAAAACTCGACCAAATTCCAGAAACGCCCCATAAAATCAGCACAGTTTCCCACAAAATTCAAGAAAAAACACCAAAAAATTCCCTAAATCTTTTCAAAATACAACAAAATTCTTGAAAAGCACCACCAAATTCCAGAAACATCCCACCAAATGTCCTCAATACCCAACAAAATCCCAGAAAAATCACACAAAATTCCCTAAATCTTCTCAAAACACGGCCAAAATCCACAAAAAAAAATATCCCACCAAATCTCCACAAAATCCCACAAAATACATGAAAAATCCCTCAAGATCCCTAAATCGCCTCAATATCCCACAAAATCCCACAAAAATCACACAAAACCTCCACAAGTTTCCACAAAATATAAAAAAAAATCCTCAAAATTCTTCAAGTCTCCTCAAAACCACACAAAGACCTTGAAAAGGCCCACCAAATTCCAGTAAAATCCCACAGAAGCTCCACAAATTCCCACAAAATCTAAAACAAATTCCTCAAAATTCTTCAAGTCTCCTCAGAATCCCACACAATTCCAGAAAAAACACACAAAATTCCAGAGAAGTCCCACAAAACTCCCTAAATCATTTCAAAACCCTACCAATTCACAGGAATGTCCCACAAAATCTCCACCAATTCCCAGAACATCCCACAAAAATCTCACAAAAATCCCTAAATCTTCTGAAAACTCGACCAAATTCCAGAAACGCCCCATAAAATCAGCACAGTTTCCCACAAAATTCAAGAAAAAACACCACAAAATTCCCTAAATCTTTTCAAAATACCACAAAATTCTTGAAAAGCCCCACCAAATTCCACAAACATCCCACAAAATGTCCTCAATACCCAACAAAATCCCAGAAAAATCACACAAAATTCCCTAAATCTTCTCAAAACACGGCCAAAATCCACAAAAATCCCACCAAATCTCCACAAATTCCCACAGAATACATGAAAAATCCCTGATAATTCGTCAGTTCTCTACAGAATCTCACCAAATTCCAGAAGAGTCCCTCAAAGTTCCAAAAACATCCCACAAAATCTCCCCAGTATCCAACAAAATTCCAGGAAAAATCCCACAAAATTCCCTAAATCTTCTCAAAACACGACCAAATTCTAGAAAAATATCCCACCAAATCTCCACAAATTCCCACAAAATACATGAAAAATCCTTCAAGATCCCTAAATTGCCTCAATATCCCACAAAATTCCACAAAAATCACACAAAGCCTCCACAAGTTTCCACAAAATATAAAAAAAAATTCCTCAAAATTCTTCAAGTCTCCTCAAAACCACAGAAAGTCCTTGAAAAAGACCACCAAATTCCAGTAAAATCCCACAGAATCTCCAGAAATTCCCACAAAATCTAAAACAAATTCCTCAAAATTTTTCAAGTCTCCTCAGAATCCCACACAATTCCAGAAAAAACACACAAAATTCCAGAGAAGTCCCACAAAACTCCCTAAATCATTTCAAAACCCTACCAATTCACAGGAATGTCCCACAAAATCTCCACCAATTCCCAGAACATCCCACAAAAATCTCACAAAAATCCCTAAATCTTCTGAAAACTCGACCAAATTCCAGAAACGCCCCATAAAATCAGCACAGTTTCCCACAAAATTCAAGAAAAAACACCACAAAATTCCCAAAATCTTTTCAAAATACCAAAAAAATTCTTGAAAAGCCCCACCAAATTCCAGAAACATCCCACAAAATGTCCTCAATACCCAACAAAATCCCAGAAAAATCACACAAAATTCCCTAAATCTTCTCAAAACACGGCCAAAATCCACAAAAAAAAATATCCCACCAAATCTCCACAAAATCCCACAAAATACATGAAAAATCCCTCAAGATCCCTAAATCGCCTCAATATCCCACAAAATCCCACAAAAATCACACAAAGCCTCCACAAGTTTCCACAAAATCTAAGAAAAATTCCTCAAAATTCTTCAAGTCTCCTCAAAACCACACAAAGACCTTGAAAAGGCCCACCAAATTCCAGTAAAATCCCACAGAAGCTCCACAAATTCCCACAAAATCTAAAACAAATTCCTCAAAATTCTTCAAGTCTCCTCAGAATCCCACACAATTCCAGAAAAAACCCACAAAATTCCAGAGAAGTCCCACAAAACTCCCTAAATCATTTCAAAACCCTACCAATTCACAGGAATGTCCCACAAAATCTCCACCAATTCCCAGAACATCCCACAAAAATCTCACAAAAATCCCTAAATCTTCTGAAAACTCGACCAAATTCCAGAAACGCCCCATAAAATCAGCACAGTTTCCCACAAAATTCAAGAAAAAACACCAAAAAATTCCCTAAATCTTTTCAAAATACAACAAAATTCTTGAAAAGCACCACCAAATTCCAGAAACATCCCACCAAATGTCCTCAATACCCAACAAAATCCCAGAAAAATCACACAAAATTCCCTAAATCTTCTCAAAACACGGCCAAAATCCACAAAAAAAAATATCCCACCAAATCTCCACAAATTCCCACAGAATACATGAAAAATCCCTGATAATTCGTCAGTTCTCTACAGAATCTCACCAAATTCCAGAAGAGTCCCTCAAAGTTCCACAAACATCCCACAAAATCTCCCCAGTATCCAATAAAATTCCAGGAAAAATCCCACAAAATTCCCTAAATCTTCTCAAAACACGACCAAATTCTAGAAAAATATCCCACCAAATCTCCACAAATTCCCACAAAATACATGAAAAATCCTTCAAGATCCCTAAATCGCCTCAATATCCCACAAAATTCCACAAAAATCACACAAAACCTCCACAAGTTTCCACAGAATCTAAGAAAAATTCCTCAAAATTCTTCAAGTCTCCTCAAAACCACACAAAGTCCTTCAAAAAGACCCACCAAATTCCAGAAATATCTTGCAGAATTCCCTAAATCTTCTCAAAACACGGCCAAAATCCACAAAAATCCCACCAAATCTCCACAAATTCCCACAGAATACATGAAAAATCCCTGATAATTCGTCAGTTCTCTACAGAATCTCACCAAATTCCAGAAGAGTCCCTCAAAGTTCCACAAACATCCCACAAAATCTCCCCAGTATCCAACAAAATTCCAGGAAAAATCCCACAAAATTCCCTAAATCTTCTCAAAACACGACCAAATTCTAGAAAAATATCCCACCAAATCTCCACAAATTCCCACAAAATACATGAAAAATCCTTCAAGATCCCTAAATCGCCTCAATATCCCACAAAATCACACAAAAATCACACAAAGCCTCCACAAGTTTCCACAAAATCTAAGAAAAATTCCTCAAAATTCTTCAAGTCTCCTCAAAACCACACAAAGACCTTGAAAAGGCCCACCAAATTCCAGTAAAATCCCACAGAATCTCCACAAATTCCCACAAAATCTAAAACAAATTCCTCAAAATTCTTCAAGTCTCCTCAGAATCCCACACAATTCCAGAAAAAACCCACAAAATTCCAGAGAAGTCCCACAAAACTCCCTAAATCATTTCAAAACCCTACCAATTCACAGGAATGTCCCACAAAATCTCCACCAATTCCCAGAACATCCCACAAAAATCTCACAAAAATCCCTAAATCTTCTGAAAACTCGACCAAATTCCAGAAATGCCCTATAAAATCAGCACAGTTTCCCACAAAATTCAAGAAAAAACACCACAAAATTCCCTAAATCTTTTCAAAATACAACAAAATTCTTGAAAAGCACCACCAAATTCCAGAAACATCCCACCAAATGTCCTCAATACCCAACAAAATCCCAGAAAAATCACACAAAATTCCCTACATCTTCTCAAAACACGGCCAAAATCCACAAAAAAAAATATCCCACCAAATCTCCACAAATTCCCACAGAATACATGAAAAATCCCTGATAATTCATCAGTTCTCTACAGAATCTCACCAAATTCCAGAAGAGTCCCTCAAAGTTCCACAAACATCCCACAAAATCTCCCCAGTATCCAATAAAATTCCAGGAAAAATCCCACAAAATTCCCTAAATCTTCTCAAAACACGACTAAATTCTAGAAAAATATCCCACCAAATCTCCACAAATTCCCACAAAATACATGAAAAATCCTTCAAGATCCCTAAATTGCCTCAATATCCCACAAAATTCCACAAAAATCACACAAAACCTCCACAAGTTTCCACAAAATCTAAGAAAAATTCCTCAAAATTCTTCAAGTCTCCTCAAAACCACACAAAGACCTTGAAAAGGCCCACCAAATTCCAGTAAAATCCCACAGAAGCTCCACAAATTCCCACAAAATCTAAAACAAATTCCTCAAAATTCTTCAAGTCTCCTCAGAATCCCACACAATTCCAGAAAAAACACACAAAATTCCAGAGAAGTCCCACAAAACTCCCTAAATCATTTCAAAACCCTACCAATTCATAGGAATGTCCCACAAAATCTCCACCAATTCCCAGAACATCCCACAAAAATCTCACAAAAATCCCTAAATCTTCTGAAAACTCGACCAAATTCCAGAAACGCCCCATAAAATCAGCACAGTTTCCCACAAAATTCAAGAAAAAACACCACAAAATTCCCAAAATCTTTTCAAAATACCAAAAAAATTCTTGAAAAGCCCCACCAAATTCCAGAAACATCCCACCAAATGTCCTCAATACCCAACAAAATCCCAGAAAAATCACACAAAATTCCCTAAATCTTCTCAAAACACGGCCAAAATCCACAAAAAAAATATCCCACCAAATCTCCACAAATTCCCACAGAATACATGAAAAATCCCTGATAATTCGTCAGTTCTTTACAGAATCTCACCAAATTAAAGAAAAGTCCCTCGAAGTTCCACAAACATCCCACAAAATCTCCCCAGTATCCAACACAATTCCAGGAAAAATCCCACAAAATTCCCTAAATCTTCTCAAAACACGACCAAATTCTAGAAAAATATCCCACCAAATCTCCACAAATTCCCACAGAATACATGAAAAATCCCTCAAGATCCCTAAATCGCCTCAATATCCCACAAAATCCCACAAAAATCACACAAAACCTCCACAAGTTTCCACAAAATATAAAAAAAAATCCTCAAAATTCTTCAAGTCTCCTCAAAACCACACAAAGACCTTGAAAAGGCCCACCAAATTCCAGTAAAATCCCACAGAAGCTCCACAAATTCCCACAAAATCTAAAACAAATTCCTCAAAATTCTTCAAGTCTCCTCAGAATCCCACACAATTCCAGAAAAAACCCACAAAATTCCAGAGAAGTCCCACAAAACTCCCTAAATCATTTCAAAACCCTACCAATTCACAGGAATGTCCCACAAAATCTCCACCAATTCCCAGAACATCCCACAAAAATCCCACAAAAATCCCTAAATCTTCTGAAAACTCGACCAAATTCCAGAAACGCCCCATAAAATCAGCACAGTTTCCCACAAAATTCAAGAAAAAACACCACAAAATTCCCTAAATCTTTTCAAAATACCACAAAATTCTTGAAAAGCCCCACCAAATTCCAGAAACATCCCACAAAATGTCCTCAATACCCAACAAAATCCCAGAAAAATCACACAAAATTCCCTAAATCTTCTCAAAACACGGCCAAAATCCACAAAAAAAATATCCCACCAAATCTCCACAAAATCCCACAAAATACATGAAAAATCCCTCAAGATCCCTAAATCGCCTCAATATCCCACAAAATCCCACAAAAATCACACAAAGCCTCCACAAGTTTCCACAAAATCTAAGAAAAATTCCTCAAAATTCTTCAAGTCTCCTCAAAACCACACAAAGACCTTGAAAAGGCCCACCAAATTCCAGTAAAATCCCACAGAATCTCCACAAATTCCCACAAAATCTAAAACAAATTCCTCAAAATTCTTCAAGTCTCCTCAGAATCCCATACAATTCCAGAAAAAACCCACAAAATTCCAGAGAAGTCCCACAAAACTCCCTAAATCATTTCAAAACCCTACCAATTCACAGGAATGTCCCACAAAATCTCCACCAATTCCCAGAACATCCCACAAAAATCTCACAAAAATCCCTAAATCTTCTGAAAACTCGACCAAATTCCAGAAACGCCCCATAAAATCAGCACAGTTTCCCACAAAATTCAAGAAAAAACACCACAAAATTCCCAAAATCTTTTCAAAATACCACAAAATTCTTGAAAAGCCCCACCAAATTCCAGAAACATCCCACAAAATGTCCTCAATACCCAACAAAATCCCAGAAAAATCACACAAAATTCCCTAAATCTTCTCAAAACACAGCCAAAATCCACAAAATAAAAATCCCACCAAATCTCCACAAAATCCCACAAAATACATGAAAAATCCCTCAAGATCCCTAAATCGCCTCAATATCCCACAAAATACCACAAAAATCACACAAAACCTCCACAAGTTTCCACAAATTCTAAGAAAAATTCCTCAAAATTCTTCAAGTCTCCTCAAAACCACAGAAAGTCCTTGAAAAAGACCACCAAATTCCAGTAAAATCCCACAGAAGCTCCACAAATTCCCACAAAATCTAAAACAAATTCCTCAAAATTCTTCAAGTCTCCTCAGAATCCCACACAATTCCAGAAAAAACCCACAAAATTCCAGAGAAGTCCCACAAAACTCCCTAAATCATTTCAAAACCCTACCAATTCACAGGAATGTCCCACAAAATCTCCACCAATTCCCAGAACATCCCACAAAAATCTCACAAAAATCCCTAAATCTTCGGAAAACTCGACCAAATTCCAGAAACGCCCCATAAAATCAGCACAGTTTCCCACAAAATTCAAGAAAAAACACCACAAAATTCCCTAAATCTTTTCAAAAAAATACCACAAAATTCTTGAAAAGCCCCACCAAATTCCAGAAACATCCCACAAAATGTCCTCAATACCCAACAAAATCCCAGAAAAATCACACAAAATTCCCTACATCTTCTCAAAACACGGCCAAAATCCACAAAAATCCCACCAAATCTCCACAAATTCCCACAGAATACATGAAAAATCCCTGATAATTCGTCAGTTCTTTACAGAATCTCACCAAATTAAAGAAAAGTCCCTCGAAGTTCCACAAACATCCCACAAAATCTCCCCAGTATCCAACAAAATTCCAGGAAAAATCCCACAAAATTCCCTAAATCTTCTCAAAACACGACCAAATTCTAGAAAAATATCCCACCAAATCTCCACAAATTCCCACAGAATACATGAAAAATCCCTCCAGATCCCTAAATCGCCTCAATATCCCACAAAATCCCACGAAAATCACACAAAACCTCCACAAGTTTCCACAAAATATAAAAAAAAATTCCTCAAAATTCTTCAAGTCTCCTCAAAACCACAGAAAGACCTTGAAAAGGCCCACCAAATTCCAGTAAAATCCCACAGAATCTCCACAAATTCCCACAAAATCTAAAACAAATTCCTCAAAATTCTTCAAGTCTCCTCAGAATCCCACACAATTCCAGAAAAAACCCACAAAATTCCAGAGAAGTCCCACAAAACTCCCTAAATCATTTCAAAACCCTACCAATTCACAGGAATGTCCCACAAAATCTCCACCAATTCCCAGAACATCCCACAAAAATCTCACAAAAATCCCTAAATCTTCTGAAAACTCGACCAAATTCCAGAAACGCCCCATAAAATCAGCACAGTTTCCCACAAAATTCAAGAAAAAACACCACAAAATTCCCTAAATCTTTTCAAAATACCACAAAATTCTTGAAAAGCCCCACCAAATTCCAGAAACATCCCACAAAATGTCCTCAATACCCAACAAAATCCCAGAAAAATCACACAAAATTCCCTACATCTTCTCAAAACACGGCCAAAATCCACAAAAAAAAATATCCCACCAAATCTCCACAAATTCCCACAGAATACATGAAAAATCCCTGATAATTCATCAGTTCTCTACAGAATCTCACCAAATTCCAGAAGAGTCCCTCAAAGTTCCACAAACATCCCACAAAATCTCCCCAGTATCCAATAAAATTCCAGGAAAAATCCCACAAAATTCCCTAAATCTTCTCAAAACACGACCAAATTCTAGAAAAATATCCCACCAAATCTCCACAAATTCCCACAAAATACATGAAAAATCCTTCAAGATCCCTAAATTGCCTCAATATCCCACAAAATTCCACAAAAATCACACAAAACCTCCACAAGTTTCCACAGAATCTAAGAAAAATTCCTCAAAATTCTTCAAGTCTCCTCAAAACCACACAAAGACCTTGAAAAGGCCCACCAAATTCCAGTAAAATCCCACAGAAGCTCCACAAATTCCCACAAAATCTAAAACAAATTCCTCAAAATTCTTCAAGTCTCCTCAGAATCCCACACAATTCCAGAAAAAACACACAAAATTCCAGAGAAGTCCCACAAAACTCCCTAAATCATTTCAAAACCCTACCAATTCACAGGAATGTCCCACAAAATCTCCACCAATTCCCAGAACATCCCACAAAAATCTCACAAAAATCCCTAAATCTTCTGAAAACTCGACCAAATTCCAGAAACGCCCCATAAAATCAGCACAGTTTCCCACAAAATTCAAGAAAAAACACCACAAAATTCCCAAAATCTTTTCAAAATACCAAAAAAATTCTTGAAAAGCCCCACCAAATTCCAGAAACATCCCACCAAATGTCCTCAATACCCAACAAAATCCCAGAAAAATCACACAAAATTCCCTAAATCTTCTCAAAACACGGCCAAAATCCACAAAAAAAATATCCCACCAAATCTCCACAAATTCCCACAGAATACATGAAAAATCCCTGATAATTCGTCAGTTCTCTACAGAATCTCACCAAATTGCAGAAAAGTCCCTCAAAGTTCCACAAACATCCCACAAAATCTCCCCAGTATCCAACAAAATTCCAGGAAAAATCCCACAAAATTCCCTAAATCTTCTCAAAACACGACCAAATTCTAGAAAAATATCCCACCAAATCTCCACAAATTCCCACAAAATACATGAAAAATCCCTCAAGATCCCTAAATCGCCTCAATATCCCACAAAATCACACAAAAATCACACAAAGCCTCCACAAGTTTCCACAAAATCTAAGAAAAATTCCTCAAAGTTCTTCAAGTCTCCTCAAAACCACACAAAGACCTTGAAAAGGCCCACCAAATTCCAGTAAAATCCCACAGAATCTCCACAAATTCCCACAAAATCTAAAACAAATTCCTCAAAATTCTTCAAGTCTCCTCAGAATCCCACACAATTCCAGAAAAAACCCACAAAATTCCAGAGAAGTCCCACAAAACTCCCTAAATCATTTCAAAACCCTACCAATTCACAGGAATGTCCCACAAAATCTCCACCAATTCCCAGAACATCCCACAAAAATCTCACAAAAATCCCTAAATCTTCTGAAAACTCGACCAAATTCCAGAAACGCCCCATAAAATCAGCACAGTTTCCCACAAAATTCAAGAAAAAACACCACAAAATTCCCAAAATCTTTTCAAAATACCAAAAAAATTCTTGAAAAGCCCCACCAAATTCCAGAAACATCCCACCAAATGTCCTCAATACCCAACAAAATCCCAGAAAAATCACACAAAATTCCCTAAATCTTCTCAAAACACGGCCAAAATCCACAAAAAAAATATCCCACCAAATCTCCACAAATTCCCACAGAATACATGAAAAATCCCTGATAATTCGTCAGTTCTCTACAGAATCTCACCAAATTCCAGAAAAGTCCCTCAAAGTTCCACAAACATCCCACAAAATCTCCTCAATATCCAACAAAATCCCAGAAAAATCACACAAAATTCCCTAAATCTTCTCAAAACACGACTAAATTCTAGAAAAATGTCCCACCAAATCTCCACAAAATCCCACAAAATACATGAAAAATCCCTCAAGATCCCGAAATCGCCTCAATATCCCACAAAATCCCACAAAAATCACACAAAACCTCCACAAGTTTCCACAAAATCTAAGAAAAATTCCTCAAAATTCTTCAAGTCTCCTCAAAACCACACAAAGTCCTTGAAAAGGCCCACCAAATTCCAGTAAAATCCCACAGATTCTCCACAAATTCCCACAAAATCTAAAACAAATTCCTCAAAATTCTTCAAGTCTCCGCAGAATCCCACACAATTCCAGAAAAAACACACAAAATTCCAGAGAAGTCCCACAAAACTCCCTAAATCATTTCAAAACCCTACCAATTCACAGGAATGTCCCACAAAATCTCCACCAATTCCCAGAACATCCCACAAAAATCCCACAAAAATCCCTAAATCTTCTGAAAACTCGACCAAATTCCAGAAATGCCCCATAAAATCAGCACAGTTTCCCACAAAATTAAAGAAAAACACCACAAAATTCCCTAAATCTTTTCAAAATACCACAAAATTCTTGAAAAACCTTACCAAATCCCAGAAACATCCCACAAAATTTCCTCAATACCCAACAAAATCCCAGAAAAATCACACAAAATTCCCTAAATCTTCTCAAAACACGGCCAAAATCCACAAAAATCCCACCAAATCTCCACAAATTCCCACAGAATACATGAAAAATCCCTGATAATTTGTCAGTTCTCTACAGAATCTCACCAAATTCCTAAAAAGTCCCTCAAAGTTCCACAAACATCCCACAAAATCTCCTCAATATCCCACAAAATTCAAGAAAAATCACACAAAATACCCTAAATTTTCTCAAAACACGACCAAATTCTAGAAAAATATCCCACCAAATCTCCACAAATTCCCACAAAATACATGAAAAATCCCTCAAGATCCCTAAATCGCCTCAATATCCCACAAAATTCCACAAAAATCCCAAAAAACCTCCACAAGTTTCCACAAAATCTAAGAAAAATTCCTCAAAATTCTTCAAGTCTCCTCAAAACCACACAAAGTCCTTGAAAAGGCCCACCAAATTCCAGTAGAATCCCACAGATTCTCCACAAATTCCCACAAAATCTAAGAAAAATTCCTCAAAATTCTTCAAGTCTCCTCAGAATCCCACACAATTCCATAAAAAACACACAAAATTCCAGAGAAGTCCCACAAAACTCCCTAAATCATTTCAAAACCCTACCAATTCACAGGAATGTCCCACAAAATCTCCACCAATTCCCAGAACATCCCACAAAAATCCCACAAAAATCCCTAAATCTTCTGAAAACTCGACCAAATTCCAGAAACGCCCCATAAAATCAGCACAGTTTCCCACAAAATTCAAGAAAAAACACCACAAAATTCCCTAAATCTTCTCAAAACACAACCAAATTCTAGAAAAATATCCCACCAAATCTCCACAAATTCCCACAAAATACATGAGAAATCCCTCAAGATCCCTAAATCGCCTCAATATCCCACAAAATCACACAAAAATCCCACAAAACCTCCACAAGTTTCCACAAAATCTAAGAAAAATTCCTCAAAATTCTTCAAGTCTCCTCAGAATCCCACACAATTCCAGAAAAAACCCACAAAATTCCAGAGAAGTCCCACAAAACTCCCTAAATCATTTCAAAACCCTACCAATTCACAGGAATGTCCCGCAAAATCTCCACCAATTCCCAGAACATCCCACAAAAATCTCACAAAAATCCCTAAATCTTCTGAAAACTCGACCAAATTCCAGAAACGCCCCATAAAATCAGCACAGTTTCCCACAAAATTCAAGAAAAAACACCACAAAATTCCCTAAATCTTTTCAAAATACCACAAAATTCTTGAAAAGCCCCACCAAATTCCAGAAACATCCCACAAAATGTCCTCAATACCCAACAAAATCCCAGAAAAGTCCCACAAAATTCCCTAAATCTTCTCAAAACTCTACCAAATTCCAAAAAAATCCCACAGAATCTCCACAAATTCCCACAGAATACATGAAAAATCCCTGATAATTCGTCAGTTCTCTACAGAATCTCACCAAATTCCTAGAAAGTCCCTCAAAGTTCCAAAAACATCCCACAAAATCTCCCCGGTATCCAATAAAATTCCAGGAAAAATCACACAAAATTCCCTACATCTTCTCAAAACATGGCCAAAATCCACAAAAATCCCACCGAATCTCCACAAATTCCCACAGAATACATGAAAATACCCCTGATAATTCGTCAGTTCTCTACAGAATCTCACCAAATTCCAGAAAAGTCCCTCAAAGTTCCACAAACATCCCACAAAATCTCCTCAATATACAACAAAATCCCAGAAAAATCACACAAAATTCCCTAAATCTTCTCAAAACACGACTAAATTCTAGAAAAATGTCCCACCAAATCTCCACAAAATCCCACAAAATACATGAAAAATCCCTCAAGATCCCGAAATCGCCTCAATATCCCACAAAATCCCACAAAAATCACACAAAACCTCCACAAGTTTCCACAAAATCTAAGAAAAATTCCTCAAAATTCTTCAAGTCTCCTCAAAACCACACAAAGTCCTTGAAAAGGCCCACCAAATTCCAGTAAAATCCCACAGATTCTCCACAAATTCCCACAAAATCTAAAACAAATTCCTCAAAATTCTTCAAGTCTCCTCAAAACCACACAATTCCAGAAAAAACACACAAAATTCCAGAGAAGTCCCACAAAACTCCCTAAATCATTTCAAAACCCTACCAATTCACAGGAATGTCCCACAAAATCTCCACCAATTCCCAGAACATCCCACAAAAATCCCACAAAAATCCCTAAATCTTCTGAAAACTCGACCAAATTCCAGAAACGCCCCATAAAATCAGCACAGTTTCCCACAAAATTCAAGAAAAAACACCACAAAATTCCCTAAATCTTTTCAAAATACCACAAAATTCTTGAAAAGCCCCACCAAAATCCAGAAACATCCCACAAAATTTCCTCAATACCCAACAAAATCCCAGAAAAATCCCACAAAATTCCCTAAATCTTCTCAAAACTCTACCAAATTCCAAAAAAATCCCACAGAATCTCCACAAATTCCCACAGAATACATGAAAAATCCCTGATAATTCGTCAGTTCTCTACCGAATCTCACCAAATTCCAGAAAAGTTCCTCAAAGTTCCACAAACATCCCACAAAATCTCCTCAATATCCCACAAAATTCAAGAAAAATCACACAAAATTCCCTAAATCTTCTCAAAACACAACCAAATTCTAGAAAAATATCCCACCAAATCTCCACAAATTCCCACAAAATACATGAGAAATCCCTCAAGATCCCTAAATCGCCTCAATATCCCACAAAATCACACAAAAATCCCACCAAAACCTCCACAAGTTTCCACAAAATCTAAGAAAAATTCCTCAAAATTCTTCAAGTCTCCTCAGAATCCCACACAATTCCAGAAAAAACCCACAAAATTCCAGAGAAGTCCCACAAAACTCCCTAAATCATTTCAAAACCCTACCAATTCACAGGAATGTCCCACAAAATCTCCACCAATTCCCAGAACATCCCACAAAAATCTCACAAAAATCCCTAAATCTTCTGAAAACTCGACCAAATTCCAGAAACGCCCCATAAAATCAGCACAGTTTCCCACAAAATTCAAGAAAAAACACCACAAAATTCCCTAAATCTTTTCAAAATACCACAAAATTCTTGAAAAGCCCCACCAAATTCCAGAAACATCCCACAAAATGTCCTCAATACCCAACAAAATCCCAGAAAAGTCCCACAAAATTCCCTAAATCTTCTCAAAACTCTACCAAATTCCAAAAAAATCCCACAGAATCTCCACAAATTCCCACAGAATACATGAAAAATCCCTGATAATTCGTCAGTTCTCTACAGAATCTCACCAAATTCCTAGAAAGTCCCTCAAAGTTCCAAAAACATCCCACAAAATCTCCCCGGTATCCAATAAAATTCCAGGAAAAATCCCACAAAATTCCCTAAATCTTCTCAAAACATGGCCAAAATCCACAAAAATCCCACCGAATCTCCACAAATTCCCACAGAATACATGAAAATACCCCTGATAATTCGTCAGTTCTCTACAGAATCTCACCAAATTCCAGAAAAGTCCCTCAAAGTTCCACAAACATCCCACAAAATCTCCTCAATATCCAACAAAATCCCAGAAAAATCACACAAAATTCCCTAAATCTTCTCAAAACACGACTAAATTCTAGAAAAATGTCCCACCAAATCTCCACAAAATCCCACAAAATACATGAAAAATCCCTCAAGATCCCGAAATCGCCTCAATATCCCACAAAATCCCACAAAAATCACACAAAACCTCCACAAGTTTCCACAAAATCTAAGAAAAATTCCTCAAAATTCTTCAAGTCTCCTCAAAACCACACAAAGTCCTTGAAAAGGCCCACCAAATTCCAGTAAAATCCCACAGATTCTCCACAAATTCCCACAAAATCTAAAACAAATTCCTCAAAATTCTTCAAGTCTCCTCAAAACCACACAATTCCAGAAAAAACACACAAAATTCCAGAGAAGTCCCACAAAACTCCCTAAATCATTTCAAAACCCTACCAATTCACAGGAATGTCCCACAAAATCTCCACCAATTCCCAGAACATCCCACAAAAATCCCACAAAAATCCCTAAATCTTCTGAAAACTCGACCAAATTCCAGAAATGCCCCATAAAATCAGCACAGTTTCCCACAAAATTCAAGAAAAAACACCACAAAATTCCCTAAATCTTTTCAAAATACCACAAAATTCTTGAAAAGCCCCACCAAATTCCACAAACATCCCACAAAATGTCCTCAATACCCAACAAAATCCCAGAAAAATCACACAAAATTCCCTTAATCTTCTCAAAACACGGCCAAAATCCACAAAAATCCCACCAAATCTCCACAAATTCCCACAGAATACATGAAAAATCCCTGATAATTCGTCAGTTCTCTACCGAATCTCACCAAATTCCAGAAAAGTTCCTCAAAGTTCCACAAACATCCCACAAAATCTCCTCAATATCCCACAAAATTCAAGAAAAATCACACAAAATTCCCTAAATCTTCTCAAAACACAACCAAATTCTAGAAAAATATCCCACCAAATCTCCACAAATTCCCACAAAATACATGAGAAATCCCTCAAGATCCCTAAATCGCCTCAATATCCCACAAAATCACACAAAAATCCCACCAAAACCTCCACAAGTTTCCACAAAATCTAAGAAAAATTCCTCAAAATTCTTCAAGTCTCCTCAAAACCACACAAAGTCCTTGAAAAGGCCCACCAATTTCCAGTAAAATCCCACAGATTCTCCACAAATTCCCACAAAATCTAAAACAAATTCCTCAAAATTCTTCAAGTCTCCGCAGAATCCCACACAATTCCAGAAAAAACACACAAAATTCCAGAGAAGTCCCACAAAACTCCCTAAATCATTTCAAAACCCTACCAATTCACAGGAATGTCCCACAAAATCTCCACCAATTCCCAGAACATCCCACAAAAATCCCACAAAAATCCCTAAATCTTCTGAAAACTCGACCAAATTCCAGAAATGCCCCATAAAATCAGCACAGTTTCCCACAAAATTCAAGAAAAAACACCACAAAATTCCCTAAATCTTTTCAAAATACCACAAAATTCTTGAAAAGCCCCACCAAATTCCAGAAACATCCCACAAAATTTCCTCAATACCCAACAAAATCCCAGAAAAATCACACAAAATTCCCTAAATCTTCTCAAAACACGGCCAAAATCCACAAAAATCCCACCAAATCTCCACAAATTCCCACAGAATACATGAAAAATCCCTGATAATTTGTCAGTTCTCTACAGAATCTCACCAAATTCCTAAAAAGTCCCTCAAAGTTCCACAAACATCCCACAAAATCTCCTCAATATCCCACAAAATTCAAGAAAAATCACACAAAATTCCCTAAATTTTCTCAAAACACGACCAAATTCTAGAAAAATATCCCACCAAATCTCCACAAATTCCCACAAAATACATGAGAAATCCCTCAAGATCCCTAAATCGCCTCAATATCCCACAAAATCACACAAAAATCCCACAAAACCTCCACAAGTTTCCACAAAATCTAAGAAAAATTCCTCAAAATTCTTCAAGTCTCCTCAGAATCCCACACAATTCCAGAAAAAACCCACAAAATTCCAGAGAAGTCCCACAAAACTCCCTAAATCATTTCAAAACCCTACCAATTCACAGGAATGTCCCGCAAAATCTCCACCAATTCCCAGAACATCCCACAAAAATCTCACAAAAATCCCTAAATCTTCTGAAAACTCGACCAAATTCCAGAAACGCCCCATAAAATCAGCACAGTTTCCCACAAAATTCAAGAAAAAACACCACAAAATTCCCTAAATCTTTTCAAAATACCACAAAATTCTTGAAAAGCCCCACCAAATTCCAGAAACATCCCACAAAATGTCCTCAATACCCAACAAAATCCCAGAAAAGTCCCACAAAATTCCCTAAATCTTCTCAAAACTCTACCAAATTCCAAAAAAATCCCACAGAATCTCCACAAATTCCCACAGAATACATGAAAAATCCCTGATAATTCGTCAGTTCTCTACAGAATCTCACCAAATTCCTAGAAAGTCCCTCAAAGTTCCAAAAACATCCCACAAAATCTCCCCGGTATCCAATAAAATTCCAGGAAAAATCCCACAAAATTCCCTAAATCTTCTCAAAACATGGCCAAAATCCACAAAAATCCCACCGAATCTCCACAAATTCCCACAGAATACATGAAAATACCCCTGATAATTCGTCAGTTCTCTACAGAATCTCACCAAATTCCAGAAAAGTCCCTCAAAGTTCCACAAACATCCCACAAAATCTCCTCAATATCCAACAAAATCCCAGAAAAATCACACAAAATTCCCTAAATCTTCTCAAAACACGACTAAATTCTAGAAAAATGTCCCACCAAATCTCCACAAAATCCCACAAAATACATGAAAAATCCCTCAAGATCCCGAAATCGCCTCAATATCCCACAAAATCCCACAAAAATCACACAAAACCTCCACAAGTTTCCACAAAATCTAAGAAAAATTCCTCAAAATTCTTCAAGTCTCCTCAAAACCACACAAAGTCCTTGAAAAGGCCCACCAAATTCCAGTAAAATCCCACAGATTCTCCACAAATTCCCACAAAATCTAAAACAAATTCCTCAAAATTCTTCAAGTCTCCTCAAAACCACACAATTCCAGAAAAAACACACAAAATTCCAGAGAAGTCCCACAAAACTCCCTAATCATTTCAAAACCCTACCAATTCACAGGAATGTCCCACAAAATCTCCACCAATTCCCAGAACATCCCACAAAAATCCCACAAAAATCCCTAAATCTTCTGAAAACTCGACCAAATTCCAGAAATGCCCCATAAAATCAGCACAGTTTCCCACAAAATTCAAGAAAAAACACCACAAAATTCCCTAAATCTTTTCAAAATACCACAAAATTCTTGAAAAGCCCCACCAAATTCCACAAACATCCCACAAAATGTCCTCAATACCCAACAAAATCCCAGAAAAATCACACAAAATTCCCTACATCTTCTCAAAACACGGCCAAAATCCACAAAAATCCCACCAAATCTCCACAAATTCCCACAGAATACAGGAAAAATCCCTGATAATTCGTCAGTTCTCTACAGAATCTCACCAAATTCCAGAAAAGTCCCTCAAAGTTCCACAAACATCCCACAAAATCTCCTCAATATCCCACAAAATTCAAGAAAAATCACACAAAATTCCCTAAATCTTCTCAAAACACGACCAAATTCTAGAAAAATATCCCACCAAATCTCCACAAATTCCCACAAAATACATGAAAAATCCCTCAAGATCCCGAAATCGCCTCAATATCCCACAAAATCCCACAAAAATCCCACAAAACCTCCACAAGTTTCCACAAAATCTAAGAAAAATTCCTCAAAATTCTTCAAGTCTCCTCAAAACCACACAAAGACCTTGAAAAGGCCCACCAATTTCCAGTAAAATCCCACAGATTCTCCACAAATTCCCACAAAATCTAAGAAAAATTCCTCAAAATTCTTCAAGTCTCCTCAGAATCCCACACAATTCCAGAAAAAACCCACAAAATTCCAGAGAAGTCCCACAAAACTCCCTAAATCATTTCAAAACCCTACCAATTCACAGGAATGTCCCGCAAAATCTCCACCAATTCCCAGAACATCCCACAAAAATCTCACAAAAATCCCTAAATCTTCTGAAAACTCGACCAAATTCCAGAAACGCCCCATAAAATCAGCACAGTTTCCCACAAAATTCAAGAAAAAACACCACAAAATTCCCTAAATCTTTTCAAAATACCACAAAATTCTTGAAAAGCCCCACCAAATTCCAGAAACATCCCACAAAATGTCCTCAATACCCAACAAAATCCCAGAAAAGTCCCACAAAATTCCCTAAATCTTCTCAAAACTCTACCAAATTCCAAAAAAATCCCACAGAATCTCCACAAATTCCCACAGAATACATGAAAAATCCCTGATAATTCGTCAGTTCTCTACAGAATCTCACCAAATTCCTAGAAAGTCCCTCAAAGTTCCAAAAACATCCCACAAAATCTCCCCGGTATCCAATAAAATTCCAGGAAAAATCCCACAAAATTCCCTAAATCTTCTCAAAACATGGCCAAAATCCACAAAAATCCCACCGAATCTCCACAAATTCCCACAGAATACATGAAAATACCCCTGATAATTCGTCAGTTCTCTACAGAATCTCACCAAATTCCAGAAGAGTCCCTCAAAGTTCCACAAACATCCCACAAAATCTCCTCAATATCCAACAAAATCCCAGAAAAATCACACAAAATTCCCTAAATCTTCTCAAAACACGACTAAATTCTAGAAAAATGTCCCACCAAATCTCCACAAAATCCCACAAAATACATGAAAAATCCCTCAAGATCCCGAAATCGCCTCAATATCCCACAAAATCCCACAAAAATCACACAAAACCTCCACAAGTTTCCACAAAATCTAAGAAAAATTCCTCAAAATTCTTCAAGTCTCCTCAAAACCACACAAAGTCCTTGAAAAGGCCCACCAAATTCCAGTAAAATCCCACAGATTCTCCACAAATTCCCACAAAATCTAAAACAAATTCCTCAAAATTCTTCAAGTCTCCTCAAAACCACACAATTCCAGAAAAAACACACAAAATTCCAGAGAAGTCCCACAAAACTCCCTAAATCATTTCAAAACCCTACCAATTCACAGGAATGTCCCACAAAATCTCCACCAATTCCCAGAACATCCCACAAAAATCCCACAAAAATCCCTAAATCTTCTGAAAACTCGACCAAATTCCAGAAACGCCCCATAAAATCAGCACAGTTTCCCACAAAATTCAAGAAAAAACACCACAAAATTCCCTAAATCTTTTCAAAATACCACAAAATTCTTGAAAAGCCCCACCAAAATCCAGAAACATCCCACAAAATTTCCTCAATACCCAACAAAATCCCAGAAAAATCCCACAAAATTCCCTAAATCTTCTCAAAACTCTACCAAATTCCAAAAAAATCCCACAGAATCTCCACAAATTCCCACAGAATACATGAAAAATCCCTGATAATTCGTCAGTTCTCTACCGAATCTCACCAAATTCCAGAAAAGTTCCTCAAAGTTCCACAAACATCCCACAAAATCTCCTCAATATCCCACAAAATTCAAGAAAAATCACACAAAATTCCCTAAATCTTCTCAAAACACAACCAAATTCTAGAAAAATATCCCACCAAATCTCCACAAATTCCCACAAAATACATGAAAAATCCCTCAAGATCCCGAAATCGCCTCAATATCCCACAAAATCCCACAAAAATCACACAAAACCTCCACAAGTTTCCACAAAATCTAAGAAAAATTCCTCAAAATTCTTCAAGTCTCCTCAAAACCACACAAAGTCCTTGAAAAGGCCCACCAAATTCCAGTAAAATCCCACAGATTCTCCACAAATTCCCACAAAATCTAAAACAAATTCCTCAAAATTCTTCAAGTCTCCTCAAAACCACACAATTCCAGAAAAAACACACAAAATTCCAGAGAAGTCCCACAAAACTCCCTAAATCATTTCAAAACCCTACCAATTCACAGGAATGTCCCACAAAATCTCCACCAATTCCCAGAACATCCCACAAAAATCCCACAAAAATCCCTAAATCTTCTGAAAACTCGACCAAATTCCAGAAAGGCCCCATAAAATCAGCACAGTTTCCCACAAAATTCAAGAAAAAACACCACAAAATTCCCTAAATCTTTTCAAAATACCACAAAATTCTTGAAAAGCCCCACCAAATTCCACAAACATCCCACAAAATGTCCTCAATACCCAACAAAATCCCAGAAAAATCACACAAAATTCCCTTAATCTTCTCAAAACACGGCCAAAATCCACAAAAATCCCACCAAATCTCCACAAATTCCCACAGAATACATGAAAAATCCCTGATAATTCCTCAGTTCTCTACAGAATCTCACCAAATTCCAGAAAAGTCCCTCAAAGTTCCACAAACATCCCACAAAATCTCCTCAATATCCCACAAAATTCAAGAAAAATCACACAAAATTCCCTAAATCTTCTCAAAACACGACCAAATTCTAGAAAAATATCCCACCAAATCTCCACAAATTCCCACAAAATACATGAAAAATCCCTCAAGATCCCGAAATCGCCTCAATATCCCACAAAATCCCACAAAAATCCCACAAAACCTCCACAAGTTTCCACAAAATCTAAGAAAAATTCCTCAAAATTCTTCAAGTCTCCTCAAAACCACACAAAGACCTTGAAAAGGCCCACCAATTTCCAGTAAAATCCCACAGATTCTCCACAAATTCCCACAAAATCTAAGAAAAATTCCTCAAAATTCTTCAAGTCTCCTCAGAATCCCACACAATTCCAGAAAAAACCCACAAAATTCCAGAGAAGTCCCACAAAACTCCCTAAATCATTTCAAAACCCTACCAATTCACAGGAATGTCCCGCAAAATCTCCACCAATTCCCAGAACATCCCACAAAAATCTCACAAAAATCCCTAAATCTTCTGAAAACTCGACCAAATTCCAGAAACGCCCCATAAAATCAGCACAGTTTCCCACAAAATTCAAGAAAAAACACCACAAAATTCCCTAAATCTTTTCAAAATACCACAAAATTCTTGAAAAGCCCCACCAAATTCCAGAAACATCCCACAAAATGTCCTCAATACCCAACAAAATCCCAGAAAAGTCCCACAAAATTCCCTAAATCTTCTCAAAACTCTACCAAATTCCAAAAAAATCCCACAGAATCTCCACAAATTCCCACAGAATACATGAAAAATCCCTGATAATTCGTCAGTTCTCTACAGAATCTCACCAAATTCCTAGAAAGTCCCTCAAAGTTCCAAAAACATCCCACAAAATCTCCCCGGTATCCAATAAAATTCCAGGAAAAATCCCACAAAATTCCCTAAATCTTCTCAAAACATGGCCAAAATCCACAAAAATCCCACCGAATCTCCACAAATTCCCACAGAATACATGAAAATACCCCTGATAATTCGTCAGTTCTCTACAGAATCTCACCAAATTCCAGAAAAGTCCCTCAAAGTTCCACAAACATCCCACAAAATCTCCTCAATATCCAACAAAATCCCAGAAAAATCACACAAAATTTCCTAAATCTTCTCAAAACACGACTAAATTCTAGAAAAATGTCCCACCAAATCTCCACAAAATCCCACAAAATACATGAAAAATCCCTCAAGATCCCGAAATCGCCTCAATATCCCACAAAATCCCACAAAAATCACACAAAACCTCCACAAGTTTCCACAAAATCTAAGAAAAATTCCTCAAAATTCTTCAAGTCTCCTCAAAACCACACAAAGTCCTTGAAAAGGCCCACCAAATTCCAGTAAAATCCCACAGATTCTCCACAAATTCCCACAAAATCTAAAACAAATTCCTCAAAATTCTTCAAGTCTCCTCAAAACCACACAATTCCAGAAAAAACACACAAAATTCCAGAGAAGTCCCACAAAACTCCCTAAATCATTTCAAAACCCTACCAATTCACAGGAATGTCCCACAAAATCTCCACCAATTCCCAGAACATCCCACAAAAATCCCACAAAAATCCCTAAATCTTCTGAAAACTCGACCAAATTCCAGAAACGCCCCATAAAATCAGCACAGTTTCCCACAAAATTCAAGAAAAAACACCACAAAATTCCCTAAATCTTTTCAAAATACCACAAAATTCTTGAAAAGCCCCACCAAAATCCAGAAACATCCCACAAAATTTCCTCAATACCCAACAAAATCCCAGAAAAATCCCACAAAATTCCCTAAATCTTCTCAAAACTCTACCAAATTCCAAAAAAATCCCACAGAATCTCCACAAATTCCCACAGAATACATGAAAAATCCCTGATAATTCGTCAGTTCTCTACCGAATCTCACCAAATTCCAGAAAAGTTCCTCAAAGTTCCACAAACATCCCACAAAATCTCCTCAATATCCCACAAAATTCAAGAAAAATCACACAAAATTCCCTAAATCTTCTCAAAACACAACCAAATTCTAGAAAAATATCCCACCAAATCTCCACAAATTCCCACAAAATACATGAGAAATCCCTCAAGATCCCTAAATCGCCTCAATATCCCACAAAATCACACAAAAATCCCACCAAAACCTCCACAAGTTTCCACAAAATCTAAGAAAAATTCCTCAAAATTCTTCAAGTCTCCTCAAAACCACACAAAGTCCTTGAAAAGGCCCACCAATTTCCAGTAAAATCCCACAGATTCTCCACAAATTCCCACAAAATCTAAAACAAATTCCTCAAAATTCTTCAAGTCTCCGCAGAATCCCACACAATTCCAGAAAAAACACACAAAATTCCAGAGAAGTCCCACAAAACTCCCTAAATCATTTCAAAACCCTACCAATTCACAGGAATGTCCCACAAAATCTCCACCAATTCCCAGAACATCCCACAAAAATCCCACAAAAATCCCTAAATCTTCTGAAAACTCGACCAAATTCCAGAAATGCCCCATAAAATCAGCACAGTTTCCCACAAAATTCAAGAAAAAACACCACAAAATTCCCTAAATCTTTTCAAAATACCACAAAATTCTTGAAAAGCCCCACCAAATTCCAGAAACATCCCACAAAATTTCCTCAATACCCAACAAAATCCCAGAAAAATCACACAAAATTCCCTAAATCTTCTCAAAACACGGCCAAAATCCACAAAAATCCCACCAAATCTCCACAAATTCCCACAGAATACATGAAAAATCCCTGATAATTTGTCAGTTCTCTACAGAATCTCACCAAATTCCTAAAAAGTCCCTCAAAGTTCCACAAACATCCCACAAAATCTCCTCAATATCCCACAAAATTCAAGAAAAATCACACAAAATTCCCTAAATTTTCTCAAAACACGACCAAATTCTAGAAAAATATCCCACCAAATCTCCACAAATTCCCACAAAATACATGAGAAATCCCTCAAGATCCCTAAATCGCCTCAATATCCCACAAAATCACACAAAAATCCCACAAAACCTCCACAAGTTTCCACAAAATCTAAAACAAATTCCTCAAAATTCTTCAAGTCTCCTCAGAATCCCACACAATTCCATAAAAAACCCACAAAATTCCAGAGAAGTCCCACAAAACTCCCTAAATCATTTCAAAACCCTACCAATTCACAGGAATGTCCCACAAAATCTCCACCAATTCCCAGAACATCCCACAAAAATCTCACAAAAATCCCTAAATCTTCTGAAAACTCGACCAAATTCCAGAAACGCCCCATAAAATCAGCACAGTTTCCCACAAAATTCAAGAAAAAACACCACAAAATTCCCTAAATCTTTTCAAAATACCACAAAATTCTTGAAAAGCCCCACCAAATTCCAGAAACATCCCACAAAATGTCCTCAATACCCAACAAAATCCCAGAAAAGTCCCACAAAATTCCCTAAATCTTCTCAAAACTCTACCAAATTCCAAAAAAATCCCACAGAATCTCCACAAATTCCCACAGAATACATGAAAAATCCCTGATAATTCGTCAGTTCTCTACAGAATCTCACCAAATTCCTAGAAAGTCCCTCAAAGTTCCAAAAACATCCCACAAAATCTCCCCGGTATCCAATAAAATTCCAGGAAAAATCCCACAAAATTCCCTAAATCTTCTCAAAACATGGACAAAATCCACAAAAATCCCACCGAATCTCCACAAATTCCCACAGAATACATGAAAATACCCCTGATAATTCGTCAGTTCTCTACAGAATCTCACCAAATTCCAGAAAAGTCCCTCAAAGTTCCACAAACATCCCACAAAATCTCCTCAATATACAACAAAATCCCAGAAAAATCACACAAAATTCCCTAAATCTTCTCAAAACACGACTAAATTCTAGAAAAATGTCCCACCAAATCTCCACAAAATCCCACAAAATACATGAAAAATCCCTCAAGATCCCGAAATCGCCTCAATATCCCACAAAATCCCACAAAAATCACACAAAACCTTCCAGAACATTTTCAGGATTTGCAACTCATCTCAAAGCCTCAGTAGAACTCAACCAGCAGAATTCCCCTGAGATGGCACTGTGCTCTGGAAGCCCTCAAATACTCACTAAAACAGACTTGACTTTCACTAGGACAGCTGCTCATGAAAATCTGGGGTAAAACCTATGGGAAGTGGCCATGTGCACGCATATTCCTTCTTCCCACAGCAGGCACAATCAAATCCTCCTTTGAATGGCCTCCAAGTTGAGCAGCACTCATTGGCACAGCCTCTTCTCCCACAGACAGGCCAGCGAGCAACACGGCAGCGCCAGCCAGGTGGGCAAGGACAAGAGAGAGCAGATGCCAACAAGGCTTGGAAGCTGGGCCAAGGGAGGTTTACGCTGGCCATTGGGAAGAACTTGTGCCCAGCGTGGGCCATCAGATACTGCAATGGCCTGACAGGGGCTGCTGGAGTCATCATTGTGGCACGGGTGCAAGGCAAGCCAGGCCGCAGCGCTCGGGCCCCGCTCTGCTGGCCATGCTTGCCGCCATGGCTCCCAGCTTGGACTCAACATTCTCTCAGGGCTCTCTGCAGCCAGGGCGTTCTGTGCTTCTGTGACATCACAGCCTCTGGGGACGGCACGCTGGCTGGCAACTGTCCCCAGCTGTTGCTGCGCCCCAGTGCCCAGGCACAGCTGCTCGCAGAGAGACGCCCAGAGCCTCGGTGCTGCTGGCAGAGCACTATGGCTGCTCACGGCTCCTCCGCGCTGCTGCAGCTTTACGTGCTGCTGCTCTTGGCTCATCCCCTCGACCCTGTGAGCAAACCTGAGCGCAGCACGGATGCCTCTCCTCTGCTTCTGGAGGATTGTCATCTGGACGAGTCGGACCCTGAGCGCATCCGGTGGGCGGCCAGGACATTCCTGCTCATCGACCTGCTCATCATAGGAATGGCCATGGGATGGTCGCTCGGAAAAAGAATTCAGAGACGCTGGCGAGAGGTGAGGAGGGGGGTGGGGGGTCAGGCAGGCGGGATGGGGCAGACCTTGAGGGCCTCTTGGGCACCCTTTGGCCAATGCCCTGCGGCAGAAGGGGCCTGAGCTCCTGGCTGGGGAATGCGGCCCAGGGGCTGAGCTCCATGGACAGCACCAAGCAGAGGCGGCAGAGCTCTGCCTGCTGCAGCCTCTTCCCCGGGCCAGCCCAGCCCAACTGGGCCCGAGTCTCTGTCTCCCAGGCCAAAGGCAGCCCCACAGGTGCCGGCCCCGCTCTGCCCCTCTGCCTCTTCCATGGGGATCCCTGTGCTTTGCCTTGCAGCGGAATCTCCAGAGCCCTTCGGGCCGTGCGGGGCCCCGCCGCCATCGAAGACAGGGCTGTCCCACGGAGCTGATGCAGCTGCTGATGGACAACCGCGACCTGATGCGGCTGCTCCTTCGCGACAGCCCTCAACCAACCACCAAGATGGCGGCAAAAGAGGGCAGTGACAGGAGACTCCGCACCTCCCCACAGCTCTGACCTCCAGCGTCGCGCTCCAGCTACAGAACCTTACGGGGAACGGGTGACCAGTGCCCAGCCCAGGCACTGCGACGTTCCCCACCTTACAAGTTAGCCACACCCCTGTTGTTGTTCGATTCCCCACCACGTTTCCCCCAAGAAGTTGACCTTTCCCTTAGTGTTCAGTTCTAAACAGTTGAAGCATTGAAGTTTCTTAGCCTTAAGATTCTTACCCCATAGTCTTCTAGTAACGTTGGATTGTAGATTTTAGAAGTAGTCAAGTGAATAAAGTTCACGTTTTCTACACGTTGCTGTGTCATTTTCTTGAGGTTGCACCTGAGACCTGGGGACTCCTTGAGAGATGGCTTTGCATGGCAGCTCCAGACTGCCTGCAATGGAGAGCCCCAGTGCCCCAGCAGGCTTTGCAAGAGCACGGAGGGCAGCGGGAAAGAAGAAGGTGGCCAATATTCACCTGCCTCCACCTTCCAAGGAAGCTTGCAGTCAAGCCCTGTCTGCCCTTTAGGGGGGACCCTAAAGGCCCCGGCAGGCATCACCATGGCCCCAGGACGGGGGGCTTGCAGCACTCTGGGGCACCAGGAAAGGAGCAGGATCATCCCTGGAAAGCTGTCTGGAGACAAATCCAGAGACGTCTCCCCTGGCATCCAGGCAAGGGCTGAATACAGGCAGGCAATTAGATCCACAGGCTGCCTGGGCTATGGCACCAATCAGTCCTGCTTCATAGATTTCGGGGGGGGGGTTATACATATATATATATATATATATATATATATTTACACGCATATATGTATATATGTATCTACATCTGTATTTAGTTCTTTGTATTTATCCTGTTGACCCTCAAATAGGATTAGATTTCATTTTCCTACAAAACAAAACATCCGTTTTTTGATTTTTAGGAATCAACCATCTGTGCTCCCACTTTAAATCACTTCTCTCAAACTCATTCTGCATCTTGCTCCTTTCCAGCACCATCAAATACCTCTGTTAAAATACAGAGCATCAGTGGAAGGACGACAATCTTGTTACTTGCTGAAGAAAGTTAACTTGGATGACATACCTGCTTTTAAAAATCCAAGAGGAACAAAACCTACACATCAGCTTTAGAATTTCAAAAGCTGCTTCCTCAACTCTTCCACACCACTTTACTCTTTGGGGACATTCAGCAGCAATACCAAACAAGCACAGAAAAGAAATGGAAGAAGAAATGCAGATAGTCAGCAGCAGACCACCTACCAAAATACATTTTAAATGCAGCTCCAAGTTCTCCAAGAGCAAGTTTGAAGTGTAAATGGAGACACTCACACAAAATTACTACCAGGTGGTACTTTTGGCATTTCCTTGGGCTTTCCTCTTCATTTTTTTTTTATCTCTCACCTAAGGCAAGAGAAAAAACCCCAAACAAACACAACCTTTCAGGCAGAGAAAAGATGTGGTTGCTCTTGAAGAAAGCATTTCATTCTGCCTGGAGAAGAAGCTGCTGGGAAAAATATTAGCTTTTAGCAAAATGGCACTGTGCTGTTGCACTTGTTCTAGCACTGGGAGAAAGAACAGGCCCGTCTGTAAGGCTCCTGCAGCTCACCCTGGCTGAGGGTCATTGACCACTGAGCACTGCAGGCATCACTGGCAACAACGATGGTGGAAAATGGGGAGGGAGCAGGATAAATAAATGTTTGCCATTGCCTTAGCCAAAAAAACCCCAGACATCAAAAGCAACCCACCCTCAAAACAAAGCTATGAAAATAGTTTGCCTCTGAATTTAAAGAACTTCAATTAACTCTATGATGTCTGCTTTTGGTTCAGCATTCATCAATCTGAATTTGAATATGCACAGGGTAATGAAAGGTAACTGAAGCTTAAAAATCATGTCTATTGACTTGTGCATAGCCTATACTGAAGCACATTAAAAAGCAGCGTTTTGCTTGAAATCTGCACGGTATTAACTTCATTCAGTCTTACACTCACTAGGTAATTAAATACATGAAGAAATAGATTTTTTTTTTTTTATTAAGAATGCATTATTAATTAGGAAGGCATGGCTTTAGCAGAGTCTGCTGATACCAACATTACTCAGCTAAGTTCAAAGTATGAACACAAGAACTTGATGACAGAAGCAATGTTCATCAGAGCCTCAACAAGAAAGTTGCAGTTCCAAGTTTTTCAGATGTCCTACACTTGCTAAGGCATCTCCAGAAAGAGGAGTCAACTGAAAATAGCACAGGAAATTTGAAACCCATTTCTCTTTTTGTCTTTTTTTCCTGAACTTTCTTGTGGGCAACAGAAAACTCCTAATATGTGGAATACAATGTAGTTTTTATGCCAGAGTCATGAGTCATCCCCTCAGTTCCAACCTGATCCAATGCTCACTTGAATCTTGGAAAGGCTCAAATCAGCAAGATGAAATTTCAATTGTATCCATGAAAGGAGCTCTTTACTCTCCATTCCCCTCCCTATCCCAAATACATCAGCACCAAGTGAGAAAGGCTCAATTTGAAAAATAATTATTACACAATTAAACTTGGACATAGCTAGTTTGCTACAAGTTCCAGCAGACAGACAAACGAGAGCAGAATCAGAGGTTATCAACCTCAATAGAAATTCCAGCTCATGCTTTCCCCAAAAGCCTCATTTAATTTATCCAGGATTAAAAAATAAAAGAGAAATGAAAAAAACCACATAAAAGCATTTCACATAGTATATAGTGAAATGCTATCGTTTCCACCTGAAATATTCATCATCATTATTATGTTTTTCCATAGTAAATTACAAAGTCTCCTGCACCCATCTTCCCAATATCTCATTCTAAGTGCTTGCTACTTTAATCCCTTAGGAAGCAAAAGGAGCCCCAGGTGTCTCTGGATCAACAGAAACTAAACAACACAGCTTGACAAAGTATATTAAATTGTCAATCAACTCAATAAAGAACTCCCACTCCAGAGATAGCTATCACCAGCTGATGAATTTGGCTAGGGCAGGTTTAGTGAAGAAAAACTAGGTCTTTATTACCAAATCAGTTAGGAGTTGTTCTACCGTACTGCCCGTAGGATGGGAGTATAAACACCATATTCTTCACAGCCTCATCCACAAAGAATTCCACCTTCAAATTAAGGCTGCTTTGGAGTTGGACCAAACCAATGAAAACTCACTCATCAAACACAGTGATGGCAGCATGCTCAGTCTTTGCAGTACAAAACTGGCAACTAACAGCACATTCCTGATCACATCTCCAAGGCTGAGTGTACAGAACTGCAGTGGTGGCCAGGCCCTCGCTGACTGCCAAACCTCCAGCCATCATCCCTTCCTCTCACAGCGACAGGGCAAAAAATAACAACAGCAGAAACTGGAAAGCTTAAGCTAAAACCACAAAGGTCATTGATGAAACAGACTGGAGTGCTTTAGAAACTAGCACGCAGACTTAGCTGAAAACAAATCTTATTGATCACCAATTACAATGAATACTTAATTCTGTTATTCTGCATTATTATTAGACAGTCAGAGGCAGCCAAGCTGACCTCAAGCATGCTGAAGCATCGGGGCCAGGCAGTGCACATCTTCCCAGGAGCTGATTTACCCATCGTTCTCAAGTCAATTCACCTGCACACAGCCCCACCGTACAACTGCTAGGCTGCAAAATAAAAAAATAGCTCTGCTTAAGAGTCAAACCCCAGGACATAGACCATATGAAAGGAAGAATGAAACCTGCAGCATTTGGTTGACCTTCAATGCCCTGAGAAGATGACAAATTCCCCAAGATGAACAAGTGCCCAAAATACAAAGCAAAGGACTGACTTTTAGGGATCAAATGTTAAATAGGCCTGCGAAATTGGAGTTGTTAGGTTGCACATGAAAGAAGGGAAAAAAGAAAAAACCACCCCAACCCTCAACTGCAATTTTACATCCCTCTTGGAAAATTTGCTTTAATAAGAGAGAGGAATGGATACAACCTTCCCCTCACCTGGAGATTTTAATCAATTCAAGCCATTTCAAATCTGGCAAGAAAGCCCTACCACAGTCCCCATCAAACAACATTGCCTTTCATTTTTGCTTCTCATGACTACTTCAGAGCAGTCTAAATAACAGCAAAGAAGGAAATTCAAGTTGCAATTCAAACACTAAGCTCTGGAATCCCATATTGCCTTCAAACAACTGCATGAAACACTAACTTCATGCTCTATGCTCTCCAATACATAGAAGCCATTTATTTGCATAGCCTTTGGCTGCTAAAGATGGAACCTGCATTTCTAGGAGCAGATGGGCCTGATTCTCACCTTCCCCCGACACACATGAGCAGTGTGGGCCCTGCCTTTCTGGGCACCTCACACTTACTTGATTCAAACTCTTGACTTTGCTCTCTGGAACACTGCCCTTCCTGAATCCAGCCCAAGCTACGAAGCAGCCACACACCTGCTGAAGTTGCCATTCTTGACATCTGCCTCTCCCCATCAGGATGCCTTGCAAAAACTATTAGGATCCAATGCTGCCCGTGTCTGCTGCAAGGAGGAGCTCTCTGGCTTTTTTACTCCTATCTTTAGAACATTCTCTTTCTAAGGTCATGACAGCTGGGGACAAATACAGAGCAACACCTTGAAGCATTAACAAACAGAAGCAACAGAAAACAGAAGCTGCTGCATTTCCTGTGGCCATTTGAGGGTGAAACTGCAAGTGTGAAAATATTGCAGTTCTGTCATTCAGGAAGAAGCACACGTTCCAAAGGAAATCCATTCAAAGCAGATTATACAGCATAGATTTGTTATCCATTTGAAGTTATTAACTGGAAGCCAAAGAAAGATTTCTTTGGTAGCCTCACAGGTTTATCTTCAGCATTTATAATGGAACAGTTACTCTGCTTTAAATTTAAGTGTTTCTTTCCCCCAACAGTCTCATCTACCTCCTCACCAAGCTGATACGGAATAGAGGAGCACAGATCGTGTGAGGAACAGATTTGGAATTACATAAATGGACTTACCATGTGGCTACAACTGATATTTCCAGCTCTGTGGCCTAAGAGCATCCATCCAATGTCCTGCCAGTCCAGCACTTCCTGATGGTATTTGAAGCCACTGCTTCCACACAAGTTAGAACAATGCACTTCTCCTTTGAGGTCATCTGGCTGCTCCAAGTGCAACAATGGAGCCACCAAGTTCCAGTTGCAAGGTCAGCATTACAAATTTAAAACCTTCCTGTTACAAAAGGTAAAGGCTCTCCAATCCTGCTGGAAACAAGAGCTTTGAAGAAACCTAACTCTTCCAACTTCAGCTTGCTTCCAACTTGAACGGTATCAGCTTTTTTAGATAATAAAGGATTGTCTGTAGATTACTGTGGATTAAAATTAGAACTGCAGACCTGACTATTAGTCTCAAGTTTGCTGGTGTGAGGAAGGTGATGGTCCTTCTTATCCATCCCTGGAATCACCATCATGCACTGTCTTGACTATCTCCAAGAGGTATTTTTTTTTTCAACGTGGATAAACTATTTTAGGAAGTTTGGAACAGGGAGAATGGCTGCCTTCCATACAAATCAAACAGGTTCCATTTCCAAGTGATTACAATTGTATCAAAGTCTTCAGGCCCAAATAGGTGTAGCCTCTGTGAAATACAGAAGCCCTTATGAAAGGCTCACTCAGAAGGTGTGAATAGAATAAAAAAGAAATTCATTATAAAAAAATGAGGAAGGAAAAAGCCTTCATTCCCAGCACTGCAGAATTCCAGCCAAGTAAAATCTCACTCACTTTACAATGAAAGGAAAATATTTGAGTGGTGGTGGCAGGGACAAGGCGAGGATATACAGTGCCAGGGAGGATTCTGCACTTAGAGATGCTGAGTATCCAGCCAAGAGACAGAAATTCAATTGCCAAGGCATTTGAATGAAGTCAATTAAGTCACATCACCTTTTCTATTTCAGTGTTTCCATCTGACAAGAAAGCAAAGGCGGGCAGCAGAAAGCAGGTGAGCTGCTGCACTCAGGGGTAGGGATCAAATGAACTATGCTGGTTCCATATGCACTATGGGAAAAGCAGGCAGAAGAGAGGAAGAGCTCTAAAATTAAGATGGAATTTTAACCTCTTCCTTCTCTGTTGACACTGACTGTAGGCATGTCTAACAGCTTTTCAGACAATTGTGTTTGATTTTGTTCCACAAACCTTACCTAGATCCACATTCATTAGCTGACTCTCTGCTGCCATCAAAATTGAGGGAAGGAACACCTTTTAGCACTGCTTAGAAACAGAGGAGATCAAACTAAACTCTGCAGCTCCAATGAGCGAAGGAATTATGTCCTATCCACCTTCATGAAGCCGCAAAGACCAAAATCTCTTGAGAGCGTGCCATTTCCTTTCAGCCTTGTGCACTGAGCCTTCAGCTCATCACGGATCAAAAGATGCTGCACTAAATTACAAGAAAAATGACTGCATTCTGTTTAGTTGCAATCCTGGTAGTCATAACAAATCTTGTGTGCATCAGATGGCCTCCAGAAAAATCACATGCAACAGCAACACCATCCTCAGATGCTCTCCCAGTACCTTACCTAATCATTGCTCCGTCACTGGACAAGACTTGTCCCCACCCTTCACACCTACAGCAACAAACCTACAAATCTTCCAAACATTTCTTCAATTCCACACCCCTCCGGAACATTCCCGCTTAAAACCGCACAGCTGCCCACGGGACAAAGGTCCAGTGTTACAAGCTGCTGCTCTCCCTCCACACAAGCCCCTTGCACATCTTGCACTGCTGCTCTGAAACTGCACAATTTGTCAGCAGCACCATTAGACTCAGAATTGGTAAACAATTCCTTCTGCTGGGTTAAGTTGGAAACAGTTCAGGCTACAGGAGTTCTTTATTATTCACCCTCATGGAATGCCCCTGCCCTTCAGAGCTCAAGCACTCCTGTGCAGAGCATCTCATGGAGCCAAAGAGAAAGGACTGCTGTCCCAAAAGAAGAGTCTGGGAGGAACTCCCAGTGTCCTTCATGCCTTGAGAAAGCTAAGGAGCAGTCACTGATGGCCTAAAGGGTACAAATTCAGTTCAGATGACAAATTTTCCAGGGTGATCCCCCTCCTCTTTATCTTCTAACACAACTACAAACAAACCAAATGATAGATTTCACAAGGAATAAGGGATGTTTAAAAGCAAATCTCTAAACTAAGCCTGGCATGCTCACCCAGGAGTTCAACACAGCAAGGCAGGCACTCTGCACTACCTAGTTCATGGCAAGAGATTTCTAAACTCTACCAAATGAAGTGAAGAAATGAAACAGAGAGCAATAGAACCGTATTTTAATTCATTTCAAGGCATGGAATAACACAGAATCTTTTCCATGAAACTAGGGCATTTTTCTCCCTTATCTAGTGCCCAAGTAAGATTAGAAATTGGGAAAAAAACCACTGAAACTGCAAATGCATTTTGCCCCCAGCTAGAAACAAAAGGTAATTATTTGAAAACTAGAAAAAACTCCAAGAGGAAACGTAAAACATTATGGAATATGTATTATTTTTATCACCCAGAATTCCCCATGTTAAAGGCACAGAGAAAACCATCATTCAGAAGTGGGAAAACAGAGGGACTGTACAAGTGAAATGGAGTTCTGACAAATGATGCTGTGTAGAATATGGGTTCCCAAACCAACAGAACAAAGGCACCCCGACAGCAGCAGCCTCAGAGATTGTACATTGCAGCTGAAGCACGGGGGTTTCTGTAGATTCACCTTGTAAACTGGCACACTTACTTGCCAAGGCTGCTGAACTTCTTTCACCTTAAACCACAAAACCTCCCAGTCCTTCCACAGCAATCACTCCATCAAATCAAGGCAGACCAAAACATGTTCTTTGCGCTGTTCACAATAAGATGAAGTTATGTGCCCAAGAGATACCATTTGAAGTCAGAAGGAACAAGCCAGCAGGTGTAGAAAACTGGTATTTGAAGAAGTGACAAAAAGACAGCAAACTGAAGCCCATGCTTAATACAAAACCCCATGATTAATAGAACACAAATGCAGATGGATATGATAAGCTTGCACTGTCGAAGCTAAAATCATTTCTAACAAAAATCACCACATTTCCAAGAATTCAGTACCACTTGTGGTGGCCACTCCTGATCTCTACATAATATGTCAGCAGTTCAATTGGCAAGAATCTCTTTATCTAGATCCAAGCAGGGAAGAAGTCAAGGTCCCAGTGATATGCAATTCTGTAGCTTCATTAGAAACCTTTCATCCTGCAATAGTTGAAATCCAAGCGAGAAAAGAACCTGTTTGGACACCAACTATCCTTAGTAGCAACGTTTTGCAGCACGCAATTTGAAAAGGTTAACCTGCCAGGCAATAATACAGACAAGAAAAATGAAAAGGAGGGCAAGGAGAATCATCTGCTGCTGAAACTGCTCTTCTACAAAAACAAAGTGATATGAAGATTCAGCCCGTGAAGAACACATTCCTCAACCAGGAGAGAAAAACACAATTCTTAAAAATCTCCTCTGTCGTTCTGATTGGGAACGGTGGGAAAGAACGACACGGACTCTCAAGGGAGTCACAACAGGAGAATCTTCTCTACTTTATTACTCTAGGCTTGTCTAATAGACAGATACGTGGAAAGTACAGAAAGGAAACTCTTATTGCTTAGTAAAGTGCTACATCACCATCATTGGTCAGCGGGGCTCACCACCCCCCTGACTTTCTCCTGCAAGGAAAACAAGAGGACAGACAAACAGCACCTGGCAGTTGTTTTCTGTCTCTGAGGATTGTTTTGAAATCCTCCTATGAATTCCCAGGCTAGCTTCTCGGGCAGGACTGATAGGCCATGGGGCCTGCAGTTTCTGCAGCTCTCTGCAGCCTGCTCCAAAGCTAGCATCCATACTCTCCACTACATAAGAAATAGAAAACTGACTACAAATCACGTGTTCACTACTTGTTGCTTGTTCACTACTCAGACATCAGAATTACTACCACAATACTAGAAGAACAATCCAAGAAACATATTCCAGGGATGCATTTTAATTCATTTGCTGCTGCCAGCCGTGCTGTGCTTTGCTTCTATCCATCCACCCTGCTGCAAAAAGGTTCAATTGTGTTTTCACCATCACTTCAAATCAGCTCTTGGACTCACAGCTCACCACAGACCTCGAAACAGGAGGCAAAGATCTGCACCACTTGACCCTTCAGAACTTCTCACCCATCTATGACCTTTCTGGGGCCAGCTTCAGAAAATGGGGGGGAAGCCATTCCAAGGAACACGACCAAGGAAATCACACAGCACTCGGGACTTGTTCCAGGCATCAAATTTTTAATGGATGATGTGAAGTAACACCGAAGCAATTCCTGTCCACAGAAAAAAAGATTTCAAATGGTTTTGTCTCAAGGACAATCACTGGAGGTTGAAAGTTTCTGGGGCTGAAAGTTACATGAGGTCCTCAACACTGAGCAATCAATATCCCCAGAGTCTAAACTGTGAAATTACTACCTGGGCAAGGAGAACATTTTCAGGATTTGCAACTCATCTCAAAGCCTCAGTAGAACTCAACCAGCAGAATTCCCCTGAGATGGCACTGTGCTCTGGAAGCCCTCAAATACTCACTAAAACAGACTTGACTTTCACTAGGACAGCTGCTCATGAAAATCTGGGGTAAAACCTATGGGAAGTGGCCATGTGCACGCATATTCCTTCTTCCCACAGCAGGCACAATCAAATCCTCCTTTGAATGGCCTCCAAGTTGAGCAGCACTCATTGGCACAGCCTCTTCTCCCACAGACAGGCCAGCGAGCAACACGGCAGCGCCAGCCAGGTGGGCAAGGACAAGAGAGAGCAGATGCCAACAAGGCTTGGAAGCTGGGCCAAGGGAGGTTTACGCTGGCCATTGGGAAGAACTTGTGCCCAGCGTGGGCCATCAGATACTGCAATGGCCTGACAGGGGCTGCTGGAGTCATCATTGTGGCACGGGTGCAAGGCAAGCCAGGCCGCAGCGCTCGGGCCCCGCTCTGCTGGCCATACTTGCCGCCATGGCTCCCAGCTTGGACTCAACATTCTCTCAGGGCTCTCTGCAGCCAGGGCGTTCTGTGCTTCTGTGACATCACAGCCTCTGGGGACGGCACGCTGGCTGGCAACTGTCCCCAGCTGTTGCTGCGCCCCAGAGCCCAGGCACAGCTGCTCGCAGAGAGACGCCCAGAGCCTCGGTGCTGCTGGCAGAGCACTATGGCTGCTCACGGCTCCTCCGCGCTGCTGCAGCTTTACGTGCTGCTGCTCTTGGCCCATCCCCTCGACCCTGTGAGCAAACCCGAGAGGAGCACGGGTGCCTCTCCTCTGGTTCCGGAGGATTTCGACCTGGAGGAGAAGGACTCTGCGCTCCTCTGGTGGGCGTCCAGGACACTCCTGCTCATTGACATGCTCCTCATAGGAATGGCCATGGGATGGGCCCTTGGAAGAAGATTTCAGAGACGCTGGGGAGAGGTGAGGCAGGGGGTGGGGGGTCAGGGGCAGGTGGGATGGGGCAGACCTTGAGGGCCTCTTGGGCACCCTTTGGCCAATGCCCTGCGGCAGAAGGGGCCTGAGCTCCTGGCTGGGGAATGTGGCCCAGGGGCTGAGCTCCATGGACAGCACCAAGCAGAGGCGGCAGAGCTCTGCCTGCTGCAGCCTCTTCCCCGGGCCAGCCCAGCCCAACTGGGCCCGAGTCTCTGTCTCCCAGGCCAAAGGCAGCCCCACAGGTGCCAGCCCCGCTCTGCCTCTCTGCCTCTTCCATGGGGATCCCTGTGCTTTGCCTTGCAGCGGAATCTCCAGAGCCCTTCGGGCCGTGCGGGGCCCCGCCGCCATCGAAGACTCGGCTGTCCCACCAAGTTGATGCAGCTGCTCAGGCAAAACCGTGACCTGATGCGGCTGCACCTTCGCTACAGCTCTCAGCCGAGGAGGCCAACCACCAAGACGGCGGCAAAAGAGGGCAGTGACAGGAGACTCCGCACCTCCCCACAGCTCTGACCTCCAGCGTCGCGCTCCATCTAAAGAACCTTACGGGGAACGGGTGACCAGTGCCCAGCCCAGGCACTGCGACGTTCCCCACCTTACAAGTTAGCCACACCCCTGTTGTTGTTCGATTCCCCACCACGTTTCCCCCAAGAAGTTGACCTTTCCCTTAGTGTTCAGTTCTAAACAGTTGAAGCATTGAAGTTTCTTAGCCTTAAGATTCTTACCCCATAGTCTTCTAGTAACGTTGGATTGTAGATTTTAGAAGTAGTCAAGTGAATAAAGTTCACGTTTTCTACACGTTGCTGTGTCATTTTCTTGAGGTTGCACCTGAGACCTGGGGACTCCTTGAGAGATGGCTTTGCATGGCAGCTCCAGACTGCCTGCAATGGAGAGCCCCAGTGCCCCAGCAGGCTTTGCAAGAGCACGGAGGGCAGCGGGAAAGAAGAAGGTGGCCAATATTCACCTGCCTCCACCTTCCAAGGAAGCTTGCAGTCAAGCCCTGTCTGCCCTTTAGGGGGGACCCTAAAGGCCCCGGCAGGCATCACCATGGCCCCAGGACGGGGGGCTTGCAGCACTCTGGGGCACCAGGAAAGGAGCAGGATCATCCCTGGAAAGCTGTCTGGAGACAAATCCAGAGACGTCTCCCCTGGCATCCAGGCAAGGGCTGAATACAGGCAGGCAATTAGATCCACAGGCTGCCTGGGCTATGGCACCAATCAGTCCTGCTTCATAGATTTCGGGGGGCGGGGTTATACATATATATATATATATATATATATATACGCATATATGTATATATGTATCTACATCTGTATTTAGTTCTTTGTATTTATCCTGTTGACCCTCAAATAGGATTAGATTTCATTTTCCTACAAAACAAAACATCCGTTTTTTGATTTTTAGGAATCAACCATCTGTGCTCCCACTTTAAATCACTTCTCTCAAACTCATTCTGCATCTTGCTCCTTTCCAGCACCATCAAATACCTCTGTTAAAATACAGAGCATCAGTGGAAGGACGACAATCTTGTTACTTGCTGAAGAAAGTTAACTTGGATGACATACCTGCTTTTAAAAATCCAAGAGGAACAAAACCTACACATCAGCTTTAGAATTTCAAAAGCTGCTTCCTCAACTCTTCCACACCACTTTACTCTTTGGGGACATTCAGCAGCAATACCAAACAAGCACAGAAAAGAAATGGAAGAAGAAATGCAGATAGTCAGCAGCTGACCACCTACCAAAATACATTTTAAATGCAGCTCCAAGTTCTCCAAGAGCAAGTTTGAAGTGTAAATGGAGACACTCACACAAAATTACTACCAGGTGGTACTTTTGGCATTTCCTTGGGCTTTCCTCTTCATTTTTTTTTTATCTCTCACCTAAAGCAAGAGAAAAAACCCCAAACAAACACAACCTTTCAGGCAGAGAAAAGATGTGGTTGCTCTTGAAGAAAGCATTTCATTCTGCCTGGAGAAGAAGCTGCTGGGAAAAATATTAGCTTTTAGCAAAATGGCACTGTGCTGTTGCACTTGTTCTAGCACTGGGAGAAAGAACAGGCCCGTCTGTAAGGCTCCTGCAGCTCACCCTGGCTGAGGGTCATTGACCACTGAGCACTGCAGGCATCACTGGCAACAACGATGGTGGAAAATGGGGAGGGAGCAGGATAAATAAATGTTTGCCATTGCCTTAGCCAAAAAAACCCCAGACATCAAAAGCAACCCACCCTCAAAACAAAGCTATGAAAATAGTTTGCCTCTGAATTTAAAGAACTTCAATTAACTCTATGATGTCTGCTTTTGGTTCAGCATTCATCAATCTGAATTTGAATATGCACAGGGTAATGAAAGGTAACTGAAGCTTAAAAATCATGTCTATTGACTTGTGCATAGCCTATACTGAAGCACATTAAAAAGCAGCGTTTTGCTTGAAATCTGCACGGTATTAACTTCATTCAGTCTTACACTCACTAGGTAATTAAATACATGAAGAAATAGATTTTTTTTTTTTTATTAAGAATGCATTATTAATTAGGAAGGCATGGCTTTAGCAGAGTCTGCTGATACCAACATTACTCAGCTAAGTTCAAAGTATGAACACAAGAACTTGATGACAGAAGCAATGTTCATCAGAGCCTCAACAAGAAAGTTGCAGTTCCAAGTTTTTCAGATGTCCTACACTTGCTAAGGCACCTCCAGAAAGAGGAGTCAACTGAAAATAGCACAGGAAATTTGAAACCCATTTCTATATTTTTCTTTTTTTTCCTGAACTTTCTTGTGGGCAACAGAAAACTCCCAATATGTGGAATGCAATGTAGTTTTTATGCCAGAGTCATGAGTCATCCCCTCAGTTCCAACCTGATCCAATGCTCACTTGAATCTTGGAAAGGCTCAAATCAGCAAGATGAAATTAAAATTGTATTCATGAAAAGAGCTCTTTACTCTCCATTCCCCTCCCTCCCCCAAATACATCAGCACCAAGTGAGAAAGGCTCGATTTGAAAGATAATTATTACACAATTAAACTTGGACATAGCTAGTTTGCTACAAGTTCCAGCAGACAGACAAACAAGAGCAGAATCAGAGGTTATCAACCTCAATAGAAATTCCGGCTCATGCTTTCCCCAAAAGCCTCATTTAATTTATCCAGGATTAAAAAATAAAAGAGAAATGAAAAAAAATCACATAAAAGCATTTCACATAGTATATAGTGAAATACTATCATTTCCACCTGAAATATTCATCATCATTATTATGTTTTTCCATAGTAAATTACAAAGTCTCCTGCACCCATCTTCCCAATATCTCATTCTAAGTGCTTGCTACTTTAATCCCTTAGGAAGCAAAAGGAGCCCCAGGTGTCTCTGGATCAACAGAAACTAAACAACACAGCTTGACAAAGTATATTAAATTGTCAATCAACTCAATAAAGATTTTCCACTCCAGAGATAGCTATCACCAGCTGATGAATTTGGCTAGGGCAGGTTTAGTGAAGAAAAACTAGGTCTTTATTACCAAATCAGTTAGGAGTTGTTCTACCGTACTGCCCGTAGGATGGGAGTATAAACACCATATTCTTCACAGCCTCATCCACAAAGAATTCCACCTTCAAATTAAGGCTGCTTTGGAGTTGGACCAAACCAATGAAAACTCACTTATCAAACACAGTGATGGCAGCATGCTCAGTCTTTGCAATACAAAACTGGCAACTAACAGCACATTCCTGATCACATCTCCAAGGCTGAGTGTACAGAACTGCAGTGGTGGCCAGGCCCTCGCTGACTGCCAAACCTCCAGCCATCATCCCTTCCTCTCACAGCGACAGGGCAGAAAATAACAACAGCAGAAACTAGATTTTTAGCTTAAGCTAAAACCACAAAGGTCATTGATGAAACAGACTGGAGTGCTTTAGAAACTAGCACGCAGACTTAGCTGAAAACAAATCTTATTGATCACCAATTACAATGAATACTTAATTCTGTTATTCTGCATTATTATTAGACAGTCAGAGACAGCCAAGCTGACCTCAAGCATGCTGAAGCATCGGGGCCAGGCAGTGCACATCTTCCCAGGAGCTGATTTACCCATCGTTCTCAAGTCAATTCACCTGCACACAGCCCCACCGTACAACTGCTAGGCTGCAAAATAAAAAAATAGCTCTGCTTAAGAGTCAAACCCCAGGACATAGACCATATGAAAGGAAGAATGAAACCTGCAGCATTTGGTTGACCTTCAATGCCCTGAGAAGATGACAAATTCCCCAAGATGAACAAGTGCCCAAAATACAAAGCAAAGGACTGACTTTTAGGGATCAAATGTTAAATAGGCCTGTGAAATTGGAGTTGTTAGGTTGCACATGAAAGAAGGGAAAAAAGAAAAAACCACCCCAACCCTCAACTGCAATTTTACATCCCTCTTGGAAAATTTGCTTTAATAAGAGAGAGGAATGGATATAATCTTCCCCTCACCTGGAGATTTTAATCAATTCAAGCCATTTCAAATCTGGCAAGAAAGCCCTACCACAGTCCCCATCAAACAACATTGCCTTTCATTTTTGCTTCTCATGACTACTTCAGAGCAGTCTAAATAACAGCAAAGAAGGAAATTCAAGTGCAATTCAAACACTAAGCTCTGGAATCCCACATTGCCTTCAAACACCTGCATGAAACACTAACTTCATGCTCTATGCTCCCTGCTTTCTTCTAGTTTACTGCACAGTGCATTATTTACATAAAACAGAATTTCTTCTGTGGGAAAGGCTTGCATGGTACTTCAAAGCCTGAATAAATCAGGGACTGCAGCTTGAACTAACAAAAAAATCATCCAAAAAATTCCTTTCAATATCTGCATTGTATTACCTTATCATGCTACCTGTCTAGCTGAGTTATTCAGGTATCCACACCAGAAATGACAGACAATGTCTCTCTATGATGATGTGATGTTACTTCAAATGAAAAAAAACAATAAATAAAAATCACAGATTAATTTCCCATACAAATGATGACTCACTACTCCCAAATCCTTCCTTATAGCAGGATGCTCACTTCAGTCTGGAAGTCTTCATGTTGCAGCCTGCAGGAATCAGCTTATTTCCTGTCAAGGGCTGGAAAGCCTTACAGGAACTGGTTTTGGTTGAAGAACTTCTCCAAGGTGCTTACCTGTGGGACTTATCCAGGTAAGGGATGTTAGCTCCCTCTTCTTTGAGGTTCAGTGTCCAACCACTCCTACTGCTGGTAAGAAGAACAGAAGAAACATCTGCCCATAGCAAGGACTGCACTGGTGGGCAAAGTCCAAATTCCATCCTTCAGGGAAAAAGAAACAAAGACTGAGGAATTCATGTCTGTTCAAAATTTCATCCTTGACTACTGAAAGCATTGGAAGCACATGTGTATGTTTAAAAATGGAATTGTCCTCATTTAAGAATAAAAATAATTTCATCCCATCACCATTTTTCTTGGTCCAATCCTGAACTGCAGATCCAAACAGCTGAGAAAGCATGGAATAGTCTGCTGGACAGCATTAAAATGAGCAACTCCTGTATCTTCCTAAGATAAGAACACAAATCACAAAGAAAGGCACTCTGAGAAAAAATTTCTTAGAGGAAGACCTCAATTATTTTCCAGCAAGGCAGGTAATATGCATTTGGCTATTTGTTAGAAAAAAAAACAAAAAACAAACCTGTTTTTATACAAGATTTTACTCATATATTAACTATCACATATTTTGCAAAACAAAAAGAGACCACAGCAAAGTAAAATCCCAATTTTTTCCTATATTTAAGCTGTGATAGTATGTCTGAAATGGGAATCCAGAGCCTCACCAGATTAATATCACCACTTGGACCAGAGAATTTGCCATATCCACTTCTTCTGGTTTCGTTCAGTTGGAGCTTCTGTTTGTACAGTGATGATGGCTCTTGAACATTCTGGGATTTAAAGTAGTCCCTGAAGAGATGGCTGACAAAAATATGATGTTACTTTCAAGATGCTTTTTAATTATTTCTACCCTCATCCAGAACCTTCTGAGGAGACTTGAAGAATTTTGAGGAATTTTTCTTAGATTTTGTGGAAACTTGTGGAGGTTTTGTGGGATTTTTGTGTGATTTTGTGGGATATTGAGGCGATTTAGGGATCTTGAGGGATTTTTCATGTATTTTGTGGGATTTTGTGGAGATTTGGTGGGACATTTTTCTAGAATTTAGTCGTGTTTTGAGAAGATTTAGGGAATTTTGTGTGATTTTTCTGGGATTTTGTTGTATATTGAGGAGATTTTGTGGGATGTTTGTGGAACTTTGAGGGACTTTTCTGGAATTTGGTGAGATTCTGTAGAGAACTGACGAATTATCAGGGGTATTTTCATGTATTCTGTGGGAATTTGTGGAGATTCGGTGGGATTTTTGTGGATTTTGGCCATGTTTTGAGAAGATTTAGGGAATTTTGTGGGATTTTTCCTGGAATTTTATTGGATTCCGGGGAGATTTTGTGGGATGTTTCTGGAACTTTGAGGGACTTTTTAGGAATTTGGTGAGATTCTGTAGAGAACTGACGAATTATCAGGGATTTGTCATGTATTCTGTGGGAATTTGTGGAGATTCTGTGGGATTTTTCTGGAATTTGGTAGAGTTTTGAGAAGATTTAGGGAATTTTGTGTGATTTTTCTGGGATTTTGTTGGGTATTGAGGAAATTTTGTGGGATGTTTCTGGAATTTGGTGGGGCTTTTCAAGAATTTTGTGGTATTTTGAAAAGATTTAGGGAATTTTGTGGTGTTTTTTCTTGAATTTTGTGGGAAACTGTGCTGATTTTATGGGGCGTTTCTGGAATTTGGTCGAGTTTTCAGAAGATTTAGGGATTTTTGTGGGATTTTTGTGGGATGTTCTGGGAATTGGTGGAGATTTTGTGGGACATTCCTGTGAATTGGTAGGGTTTTGAAATGATTTAGGGAGTTTTGTGGGACTTCTCTGGAATTTTGTGTGTTTTTTCTGGAATTGTGTGGGATTCTGAGGAGACTTGAAGAATTTTGAGGAATTTTTCTTAGATTTTGTGGAAACTTGTGGAGGTTTTGTGGGATTTTTGTGTGATTTTGTGGGATATTGAGGCGATTTAGGGATCTTGAGGGATTTCTCATGTATTTTGTGGGAATTTGTGGAGATTTGGTGGGATATTTTTCTAGAATTTGGTTGTGTTTTGAGAAGATTTAGGGAATTTTGTGGTGTTTTTTCTTGAATTTTGTGGGAAACTGTGCTGATTTTATGGGGCGTTTCTGGAATTTGGTCGAGTTTTCAGAAGATTTAGGGATTTTTGTGGGATTTTTGTGGGATGTTCTGGGAATTGGTGGAGATTTTGTGGGACATTCCTGTGAATTGGTAGGGTTTTGAAATGATTTAGGGAGTTTTGTGGGACTTCTCTGGAATTTTGTGGGGTTTTTCTGGAATTGTGTGGTTTTGAGGAGACTTGATGAATTTTGAGGAATTTTTCTTAGATTTTGTGGAAACTTGTGGAGGTTTTGTGGGATTTTTGTGGAATTTTTTGGGATATTGAGGCAATTTAGGGATCTTGAGGGATTTTTCATGTATTTTGTGGGAATTTGTGGAGATTTGGTGGGATATTTTTCTAGAATTTGGTTGTGTTTTGAGAAGATTTAGGGAATTTTGTGTGATTTTTCTTGTATTTTGTGGGATATTGAGGAGATTTTGTGGGATGTTTGTGGAACTTTGAGGGACTTTTCTGGAATTTGGTGAGATTCTGTAGAGAACTGACAAATTATCAGGGATTTTTCATGTATTCTGTGGGAATTTGTGGAGATTTGGTGGGATTTTTGTGGATTTTGGCCGTGTTTTGAGAAGATTTAGGGAATTTTGTGTGATTTTTCTGGGATTTTGTTGGGTATTGAGGAAATTTTGTGGGATGTTTCTGGAATTTGGTGGGGCTTTTCAAGAATTTTGTGGTATTTTGAAAAGATTTAGGGAATTTTGTGGTGTTTTTTCTTGAATTTTGTGGGAAACTGTGCTGATTTTATGGGGCGTTTCTGGAATTTGGTCGAGTTTTCAGAAGATTTAGGGATTTTTGTGAGATTTTTGTGGGATGTTCTGGGAATTGGTGGAGATTTTGTGGGACATTCCTGTGAATTGTTAGGGTTTTGAAATGATTTAGGGAGTTTTGTGGGACTTCTCTGGAATTTTGTGTGTTTTTTCTGGAATTGTGTGGGATTCTGAGGAGACTTGAAGAATTTTGAGGAATTTGTTTTAGATTTTGTGGGAATTTGTGGAGAATCTGTGGGATTTTACTGGAATTTGGTGGGCCTTTTCAAGGACTTTGTGTGGTTTTGAGGAGACTTGAAGAATTTTGAGGAATTTTTCTTAGATTTTGTGGAAACTTGTGGAGGTTTTGTGGGATTTTTGTGGGATTTTGTGGGATATTGAGGCGATTTCGGGATCTTGAGGGATTTTTCATGTATTTTGTGGGATTTTGTGGAGATTTGGTGGGATATTTTTCTAGAATTTAGTCGTGTTTTGAGAAGATTTAGGGAATTTTGTGTGATTTTTCTGGGATTTTGTTGTATATTGAGGAGCTTTTGTGGGATGTTTGTGGAACTTTGAGGGACTTTTCTGGAATTTGGTGAGATTCTCTAGAGAACTGACGAATTATCAGGGGTATTTTCATGTATTCTGTGGGAATTTGTGGAGATTCGGTGGGATTTTTGTGGATTTTGGCCATGTTTTGAGAAGATTTAGGGAATTTTGTGGGATTTTTCCTGGAATTTTATTGGATTCCGGGGAGATTTTGTGGGATGTTTGTGGAACTTTGAGGGACTTTTTAGGAATTTGGTGAGATTCTGTAGAGAACTGACGAATTATCAGGGATTTGTCATGTATTCTGTGGGAATTTGTGGAGATTCTGTGGGATTTTTCTGGAATTTGGTAGAGTTTTGAGAAGATTTAGGGAATTTTGTGGGACTTTTCTGGGATTTTGTTGGATATTGAGGACATTTTGTGGGATGTTTCTGGAATTTGGTGGGGCTTTTCAAGAATTTTGTGGTATTTTGAAAAGGTTTAGGGAATTTTGTGGTGTTTTTTCTTGAATTTTGTGGGAAACTGTGCTGATTTTATGGGGCGTTTCTGGAATTTGGTCGAGTTTTCAGAAGATTTAGGGATTTTTGTGGGATTTTTGTGGGATGTTCTGGGAATTGGTGGAGATTTTGTGGGACATTCCTGTGAATTGGTAGGGTTTTGAAATGATTTAGGGAGTTTTGTGGGACTTCTCTGGAATTTTGTGTGTTTTTTCTGGAATTGTGTGGGATTCTGAGGAGACTTGAAGAATTTTGAGGAATTTTTCTTAGATTTTGTGGAAACTTGTGGAGGTTTTGTGGGATTTTTGTGTGATTTTTTGGGATATTGAGGCGATTTCGGGATCTTGAGGGATTTCTCATGTATTTTGTGGGAATTTGTGGAGATTTGGTGGGATATTTTTCTAGAATTTGGTTGTGTTTTGAGAAGATTTAGGGAATTTTGTGGTGTTTTTTCTTGAATTTTGTGGGAAACTGTGCTGATTTTATGGGGCGTTTCTGGAATTTGGTCGAGTTTTCAGAAGATTTAGGGATTTTTGTGGGATTTTTGTGGGATGTTCTGGGAATTGGTGGAGATTTTGTGGGACATTCCTGTGAATTGGTAGGGTTTTGAAATGATTTAGGGAGTTTTGTGGGACTTCTCTGGAATTTTGTGTGTTTTTTATGGAATTGTGTGGGATTCTGAGGAGACTTGAAGAATTTTGAGGAATTTGTTTTAGATTTTGTGGGAATTTGTGGAGAATCTGTGGGATTTTACTGGAATTTGGTGGGCCTTTTCAAGGACTTTGTGTGGTTTTGAGGAGACTTGAAGACTTTTGAGGAATTTTTCTTAGATTTTGTGGAAACTTGTGGAGGTTTTGTGTGATTTTTGTGGGATTTTGTGGGATATTGAGGCGATTTCGGGATCTTGAGGGATTTTTCATGTATTTTGTGGGATTTTGTGGAGATTTGGTGGGATATTTTTCTAGAATTTAGTCGTGTTTTGAGAAGATTTAGGGAATTTTGTGTGATTTTTCTGGGATTTTGTTGTATATTGAGGAGATTTTGTGGGATGTTTGTGGAACTTTGAGGGACTTTTCTGGAATTTGGTGAGATTCTCTAGAGAACTGACGAATTATCAGGGGTATTTTCATGTATTCTGTGGGAATTTGTGGAGATTCGGTGGGATTTTTGTGGATTTTGGCCATGTTTTGAGAAGATTTAGGGAATTTTGTGGGATTTTTCCTGGAATTTTATTGGATTCCGGGGAGATTTTGTGGGATGTTTGTGGAACTTTGAGGGACTTTTTAGGAATTTGGTGAGATTCTGTAGAGAACTGACGAATTATCAGGGATTTGTCATGTATTCTGTGGGAATTTGTGGAGATTCTGTGGGATTTTTCTGGAATTTGGTAGAATTTTGAGAAGATTTAGGGAATTTTGTGGGACTTTTCTGGGATTTTGTTGGATATTGAGGACATTTTGTGGGATGTTTCTGGAATTTGGTGGGGCTTTTCAAGAATTTTGTGGTATTTTGAAAAGGTTTAGGGAATTTTGTGGTGTTTTTTCTTGAATTTTGTGGGAAACTGTGCTGATTTTATGGGGCGTTTCTGGAATTTGGTCGAGTTTTCAGAAGATTTAGGGATTTTTGTGGGATTTTTGTGGGATGTTCTGGGAATTGGTGGAGATTTTGTGGGACATTCCTGTGAATTGGTAGGGTTTTGAAATGATTTAGGGAGTTTTGTGGGACTTCTCTGGAATTTTGTGTGTTTTTTCTGGAATTGTGTGGGATTCTGAGGAGACTTGAAGAATTTTGAGGAATTTTTCTTAGATTTTGTGGAAACTTGTGGAGGTTTTGTGGGATTTTTGTGTGATTTTGTGGGATATTGAGGCGATTTAGGGATCTTGAGGGATTTCTCATGTATTTTGTGGGAATTTGTGGAGATTTGGTGGGATATTTTTCTAGAATTTGGTTGTGTTTTGAGAAGATTTAGGGAATTTTGTGGTGTTTTTTCTTGAATTTTGTGGGAAACTGTGCTGATTTTATGGGGCGTTTCTGGAATTTGGTCGAGTTTTCAGAAGATTTAGGGATTTTTGTGGGATTTTTGTGGGATGTTCTGGGAATTGGTGGAGATTTTGTGGGACATTCCTGTGAATTGGTAGGGTTTTGAAATGATTTAGGGAGTTTTGTGGGACTTCTCTGGAATTTTGTGTGTTTTTTCTGGAATTGTGTGGGATTCTGAGGAGACTTGAAGAATTTTGAGGAATTTGTTTTAGATTTTGTGGGAATTTGTGGAGAATCTGTGGGATTTTACTGGAATTTGGTGGGCCTTTTCAAGGACTTTGTGTGGTTTTGAGGAGACTTGAAGAATTTTGAGGAATTTTTCTTAGATTTTGTGGAAACTTGTGGAGGTTTTGTGGGATTTTTGTGGGATTTTGTGGGATATTGAGGCGATTTAGGGATCTTGAGGGATTTTTCATGTATTTTGTGGGATTTTGTGGAGATTTGGTGGGACATTTTTCTAGAATTTAGTCGTGTTTTGAGAAGATTTAGGGAATTTTGTGTGATTTTTCTGGGATTTTGTTGTATATTGAGGAGATTTTGTGGGATGTTTGTGGAACTTTGAGGGACTTTTCTGGAATTTGGTGAGATTCTGTAGAGAACTGACGAATTATCAGGGGTATTTTCATGTATTCTGTGGGAATTTGTGGAGATTCGGTGGGATTTTTGTGGATTTTGGCCATGTTTTGAGAAGATTTAGGGAATTTTGTGGGATTTTTCCTGGAATTTTATTGGATTCCGGGGAGATTTTGTGGGATGTTTCTGGAACTTTGAGGGACTTTTTAGGAATTTGGTGAGATTCTGTAGAGAACTGACGAATTATCAGGGATTTGTCATGTATTCTGTGGGAATTTGTGGAGATTCTGTGGGATTTTTCTGGAATTTGGTAGAGTTTTGAGAAGATTTAGGGAATTTTGTGGGACTTTTCTGGGATTTTGTTGGATATTGAGGACATTTTGTGGGATGTTTCTGGAATTTGGTGGGGCTTTTCAAGAATTTTGTGGTATTTTGAAAAGATTTTGGGAATTTTGTGGTGTTTTTTCTTGAATTTTGTGGGAAACTGTGCTAATTTTATGGGGCGTTTCTGGAATTTGGTCGAGTTTTCAGAAGATTTAGGGATTTTTGTGGGATTTTTGTGGGATGTTCTGGGAATTGGTGGAGATTTTGTGGGACATTCCTGTGAATTGGTAGGGTTTTGAAATGATTTAGGGAGTTTTGTGGGACTTCTCTGGAATTTTGTGTGTTTTTTATGGAATTGTGTGGGATTCTGAGGAGACTTGAAGAATTTTGAGGAATTTGTTTTAGATTTTGTGGGAATTTGTGGAGAATCTGTGGGATTTTACTGGAATTTGGTGGGCCTTTTCAAGGACTTTGTGTGGTTTTGAGGAGACTTGAAGAATTTTGAGGAATTTTTCTTAGATTTTGTGGAAACTTGTGGAGGTTTTGTGGGATTTTTGTGGGATTTTGTGGGATATTGAGGCGATTTCGGGATCTTGAGGGATTTTTCATGTATTTTGTGGGAATTTGTGGAGATTTGGTGGGATATTTTTCTAGAATTTAGTCATGTTTTGAGAAGATTTAGGGAATTTTGTGTGATTTTTCTGGGATTTTGTTGTATATTGAGGAGATTTTGTGGGATGTTTGTGGAACTTTGAGGGACTTTTCTGGAATTTGGTGAGATTCTCTAGAGAACTGACGAATTATCAGGGGTATTTTCATGTATTCTGTGGGAATTTGTGGAGATTCGGTGGGATTTTTGTGGATTTTGGCCGTGTTTTGAGAAGATTTAGGGAATTTTGTGGGATTTTTCCTGGAATTTTATTGGATTCCGGGGAGATTTTGTGGGATGTTTGTGGAACTTTGAGGGACTTTTTAGGAATTTGGTGAGATTCTGTAGAGAACTGACGAATTATCAGGGATTTGTCATGTATTCTGTGGGAATTTGTGGAGATTCTGTGGGATTTTTCTGGAATTTGGTAGAGTTTTGAGAAGATTTAGGGAATTTTGTGGGACTTTTCTGGGATTTTGTTGGATATTGAGGACATTTTGTGGGATGTTTCTGGAATTTGGTGGGGCTTTTCAAGAATTTTGTGGTATTTTGAAAAGATTTTGGGAATTTTGTGGTGTTTTTTCTTGAATTTTGTGGGAAACTGTGCTAATTTTATGGGGCGTTTCTGGAATTTGGTCGAGTTTTCAGAAGATTTAGGGATTTTTGTGGGATTTTTGTGGGATGTTCTGGGAATTGGTGGAGATTTTGTGGGACATTCCTGTGAATTGGTAGGGTTTTGAAATGATTTAGGGAGTTTTGTGGGACTTCTCTGGAATTTTGTGTGTTTTTTATGGAATTGTGTGGGATTCTGAGGAGACTTGAAGAATTTTGAGGAATTTGTTTTAGATTTTGTGGGAATTTGTGGAGAATCTGTGGGATTTTACTGGAATTTGGTGGGCCTTTTCAAGGACTTTGTGTGGTTTTGAGGAGACTTGAAGAATTTTGAGGAATTTTTCTTAGATTTTGTGGAAACTTGTGGAGGTTTTGTGGGATTTTTGTGGGATTTTGTGGGATATTGAGGCGATTTCGGGATCTTGAGGGATTTTTCATGTATTTTGTGGGAATTTGTGGAGATTTGGTGGGATATTTTTCTAGAATTTAGTCATGTTTTGAGAAGATTTAGGGAATTTTGTGTGATTTTTCTGGGATTTTGTTGTATATTGAGGAGATTTTGTGGGATGTTTGTGGAACTTTGAGGGACTTTTCTGGAATTTGGTGAGATTCTCTAGAGAACTGACGAATTATCAGGGGTATTTTCATGTATTCTGTGGGAATTTGTGGAGATTCGGTGGGATTTTTGTGGATTTTGGCCGTGTTTTGAGAAGATTTAGGGAATTTTGTGGGATTTTTCCTGGAATTTTATTGGATTCCGGGGAGATTTTGTGGGATGTTTGTGGAACTTTGAGGGACTTTTTAGGAATTTGGTGAGATTCTGTACAGAACTGACGAATTATCAGGGATTTTTCATGTATTCTGTGGGAATTTGTGGAGATTTGGTGGGATTTTTGTGGATTTTGGCCGTGTTTTGAGAAGATTTAGGGAATTTTGTGTGATTTTTCTGGGATTTTGTTGGGTATTGAGGAAATTTTGTGGGATGTTTCTGGAATTTGGTGGGGCTTTTCAAGAATTTTGTGGTATTTTGAAAAGATTTAGGGAATTTTGTGGTGTTTTTTCTTGAATTTTGTGGGAAACTGTGCTGATTTTATGGGGCGTTTCTGGAATTTGGTCGAGTTTTCAGAAGATTTAGGGATTTTTGTGGGATTTTTGTGGGATGTTCTGGGAATTGGTGGAGATTTTGTGGGACATTCCTGTGAATTGGTAGGGTTTTGAAATGATTTAGGGAGTTTTGTGGGACTTCTCTGGAATTTTGTGTGTTTTTTCTGGAATTGTGTGGGATTCTGAGGAGACTTGAAGAATTTTGAGGAATTTTTCTTAGATTTTGTGGAAACTTGTGGAGGTTTTGTGGGATTTTTGTGTGATTTTGTGGGATATTGAGGCGATTTAGGGATCTTGAGGGATTTCTCATGTATTTTGTGGGAATTTGTGGAGATTTGGTGGGATATTTTTCTAGAATTTGGTTGTGTTTTGAGAAGATTTAGGGAATTTTGTGGTGTTTTTTCTTGAATTTTGTGGGAAACTGTGCTGATTTTATGGGGCGTTTCTGGAATTTGGTCGAGTTTTCAGAAGATTTAGGGATTTTTGTGGGATTTTTGTGGGATGTTCTGGGAATTGGTGGAGATTTTGTGGGACATTCCTGTGAATTGGTAGGGTTTTGAAATGATTTAGGGAGTTTTGTGGGACTTCTCTGGAATTTTGTGTGTTTTTTATGGAATTGTGTGGGATTCTGAGGAGACTTGAAGAATTTTGAGGAATTTGTTTTAGATTTTGTGGGAATTTGTGGAGAATCTGTGGGATTTTACTGGAATTTGGTGGGCCTTTTCAAGGACTTTGTGTGGTTTTGAGGAGACTTGAAGACTTTTGAGGAATTTTTCTTAGATTTTGTGGAAACTTGTGGAGGTTTTGTGTGATTTTTGTGGGATTTTGTGGGATATTGAGGCGATTTCGGGATCTTGAGGGATTTTTCATGTATTTTGTGGGATTTTGTGGAGATTTGGTGGGATATTTTTCTAGAATTTAGTCGTGTTTTGAGAAGATTTAGGGAATTTTGTGTGATTTTTCTGGGATTTTGTTGTATATTGAGGAGATTTTGTGGGATGTTTGTGGAACTTTGAGGGACTTTTCTGGAATTTGGTGAGATTCTCTAGAGAACTGACGAATTATCAGGGGTATTTTCATGTATTCTGTGGGAATTTGTGGAGATTCGGTGGGATTTTTGTGGATTTTGGCCATGTTTTGAGAAGATTTAGGGAATTTTGGTGGATTTTTCCTGGAATTTTATTGGATTCCGGGGAGATTTTGTGGGATGTTTCTGGAACTTTGAGGGACTTTTTAGGAATTTGGTGAGATTCTGTAGAGAACTGACGAATTATCAGGGATTTGTCATGTATTCTGTGGGAATTTGTGGAGATTCTGTGGGATTTTTCTGGAATTTGGTAGAGTTTTGAGAAGATTTAGGGAATTTTGTGGGACTTTTCTGGGATTTTGTTGGATATTGAGGACATTTTGTGGGATGTTTCTGGAATTTGGTGGGGCTTTTCAAGAATTTTGTGGTATTTTGAAAAGGTTTAGGGAATTTTGTGGTGTTTTTTCTTGAATTTTGTGGGAAACTGTGCTGATTTTATGGGGCGTTTCTGGAATTTGGTCGAGTTTTCAGAAGATTTAGGGATTTTTGTGGGATTTTTGTGGGATGTTCTGGGAATTGGTGGAGATTTTGTGGGACATTCCTGTGAATTGGTAGGGTTTTGAAATGATTTAGGGAGTTTTGTGGGACTTCTCTGGAATTTTGTGTGTTTTTTCTGGAATTGTGTGGGATTCTGAGGAGACTTGAAGAATTTTGAGGAATTTTTCTTAGATTTTGTGGAAACTTGTGGAGGTTTTGTGGGATTTTTGTGGGATTTTGTGGGATATTGAGGCGATTTAGGGATCTTGAGGGATTTCTCATGTATTTTGTGGGAATTTGTGGAGATTTGGTGGGATATTTTTCTAGAATTTGGTTGTGTTTTGAGAAGATTTAGGGAATTTTGTGGTGTTTTTTCTTGAATTTTGTGGGAAACTGTGCTGATTTTATGGGGCGTTTCTGGAATTTGGTCGAGTTTTCAGAAGATTTAGGGATTTTTGTGGGATTTTTGTGGGATGTTCTGGGAATTGGTGGAGATTTTGTGGGACATTCCTGTGAATTGGTAGGGTTTTGAAATGATTTAGGGAGTTTTGTGGGACTTCTCTGGAATTTTGTGTGTTTTTTCTGGAATTGTGTGGGATTCTGAGGAGACTTGAAGAATTTTGAGGAATTTTTCTTAGATTTTGTGGAAACTTGTGGAGGTTTTGTGGGATTTTTGTGTGATTTTGTGGGATATTGAGGCGATTTAGGGATCTTGAGGGATTTCTCATGTATTTTGTGGGAATTTGTGGAGATTTGGTGGGATATTTTTCTAGAATTTGGTTGTGTTTTGAGAAGATTTAGGGAATTTTGTGGTGTTTTTTCTTGAATTTTGTGGGAAACTGTGCTGATTTTATGGGGCGTTTCTGGAATTTGGTCGAGTTTTCAGAAGATTTAGGGATTTTTGTGGGATTTTTGTGGGATGTTCTGGGAATTGGTGGAGATTTTGTGGGACATTCCTGTGAATTGGTAGGGTTTTGAAATGATTTAGGGAGTTTTGTGGGACTTCTCTGGAATTTTGTGGGGTTTTTCTGGAATTGTGTGGTTTTGAGGAGACTTGAAGAATTTTGAGGAATTTTTCTTAGATTTTGTGGAAACTTGTGGAGGTTTTGTGGGATTTTTGTGTGATTTTTTGGGATATTGAGGCGATTTAGGGATCTTGAGGGATTTCTCATGTATTTTGTGGGAATTTGTGGAGATTTGGTGGGACATTTTTCTAGAATTTGGTTGTGTTTTGAGAAGATTTAGGGAATTTTGTGGTGTTTTTTCTTGAATTTTGTGGGAAACTGTGCTGATTTTATGGGGCGTTTCTGGAATTTGGTCGAGTTTTCAGAAGATTTAGGGATTTTTGTGGGATTTTTGTGGGATGTTCTGGGAATTGGTGGAGATTTTGTGGGACATTCCTGTGAATTGGTAGGGTTTTGAAATGATTTAGGGAGTTTTGTGGGACTTCTCTGGAATTTTGTGTGTTTTTTCTGGAATTGTGTGGGATTCTGAGGAGACTTGAAGAATTTTGAGGAATTTTTCTTAGATTTTGTGGAAACTTGTGGAGGTTTTGTGGGATTTTTGTGTGATTTTGTGGGATATTGAGGCGATTTAGGGATCTTGAGGGATTTCTCATGTATTTTGTGGGAATTTGTGGAGATTTGGTGGGATATTTTTCTAGAATTTGGTTGTGTTTTGAGAAGATTTAGGGAATTTTGTGTGATTTTTCTTGTATTTTGTGGGATATTGAGGAGATTTTGTGGGATGTTTGTGGAACTTTGAGGGACTTTTCTGGAATTTGGTGAGATTCTGTAGAGAACTGACAAATTATCAGGGATTTTTCATGTATTCTGTGGGAATTTGTGGAGATTTGGTGGGATTTTTGTGGATTTTGGCCATGTTTTGAGAAGATTTAGGGAATTTTGTGTGATTTTTCTGGGATTTTGTTGGGTATTGAGGAAATTTTGTGGGATGTTTCTGGAATTTGGTGGGGCTTTTCAAGAATTTTGTGGTATTTTGAAAAGATTTAGGGAATTTTGTGGTGTTTTTTCTTGAATTTTGTGGGAAACTGTGCTGATTTTATGGGGCGTTTCTGGAATTTGGTCGAGTTTTCAGAAGATTTAGGGATTTTTGTGAGATTTTTGTGGGATGTTCTGGGAATTGGTGGAGATTTTGTGGGACATTCCTGTGAATTGGTAGGGTTTTGAAATGATTTAGGGAGTTTTGTGGGACTTCTCTGGAATTTTGTGTGTTTTTTCTGGAATTGTGTGGGATTCTGAGGAGACTTGAAGAATTTTGAGGAATTTGTTTTAGATTTTGTGGGAATTTGTGGAGAATCTGTGGGATTTTACTGGAATTTGGTGGGCCTTTTCAAGGACTTTGTGTGGTTTTGAGGAGACTTGAAGAATTTTGAGGAATTTTTCTTAGATTTTGTGGAAACTTGTGGAGGTTTTGTGGGATTTTTGTGGGATTTTGTGGGATATTGAGGCGATTTCGGGATCTTGAGGGATTTTTCATGTATTTTGTGGGATTTTGTGGAGATTTGGTGGGACATTTTTCTAGAATTTAGTCGTGTTTTGAGAAGATTTAGGGAATTTTGTGTGATTTTTCTGGGATTTTGTTGTATATTGAGGAGATTTTGTGGGATGTTTGTGGAACTTTGAGGGACTTTTCTGGAATTTGGTGAGATTCTGTAGAGAACTGACGAATTATCAGGGGTATTTTCATGTATTCTGTGGGAATTTGTGGAGATTCGGTGGGATTTTTGTGGATTTTGGCCATGTTTTGAGAAGATTTAGGGAATTTTGTGGGATTTTTCCTGGAATTTTATTGGATTCCGGGGAGATTTTGTGGGATGTTTCTGGAACTTTGAGGGACTTTTTAGGAATTTGGTGAGATTCTGTAGAGAACTGACGAATTATCAGGGATTTGTCATGTATTCTGTGGGAATTTGTGGAGATTCTGTGGGATTTTTCTGGAATTTGGTAGAGTTTTGAGAAGATTTAGGGAATTTTGTGGGACTTTTCTGGGATTTTGTTGGATATTGAGGACATTTTGTGGGATGTTTCTGGAATTTGGTGGGGCTTTTCAAGAATTTTGTGGTATTTTGAAAAGGTTTAGGGAATTTTGTGGTGTTTTTTCTTGAATTTTGTGGGAAACTGTGCTGATTTTATGGGGCGTTTCTGGAATTTGGTCGAGTTTTCAGAAGATTTAGGGATTTTTGTGGGATTTTTGTGGGATGTTCTGGGAATTGGTGGAGATTTTGTGGGACATTCCTGTGAATTGGTAGGGTTTGAAATGATTTAGGGAGTTTTGTGGGACTTCTCTGGAATTTTGTGTGTTTTTTCTGGAATTGTGTGGGATTCTGAGGAGACTTGAAGAATTTTGAGGAATTTTTCTTAGATTTTGTGGAAACTTGTGGAGGTTTTGTGTGATTTTTGTGTGATTTTGTGGGATATTGAGGCGATTTAGGGATCTTGAGGGATTTCTCATGTATTTTGTGGGAATTTGTGGAGATTTGGTGGGATATTTTTCTAGAATTTGGTTGTGTTTTGAGAAGATTTAGGGAATTTTGTGGTGTTTTTTCTTGAATTTTGTGGGAAACTGTGCTGATTTTATGGGGCGTTTCTGGAATTTGGTCGAGTTTTCAGAAGATTTAGGGATTTTTGTGGGATTTTTGTGGGATGTTCTGGGAATTGGTGGAGATTTTGTGGGACATTCCTGTGAATTGGTAGGGTTTTGAAATGATTTAGGGAGTTTTGTGGGACTTCTCTGGAATTTTGTGTGTTTTTTATGGAATTGTGTGGGATTCTGAGGAGACTTGAAGAATTTTGAGGAATTTGTTTTAGATTTTGTGGGAATTTGTGGAGAATCTGTGGGATTTTACTGGAATTTGGTGGGCCTTTTCAAGGACTTTGTGTGGTTTTGAGGAGACTTGAAGACTTTTGAGGAATTTTTCTTAGATTTTGTGGAAACTTGTGGAGGTTTTGTGTGATTTTTGTGGGATTTTGTGGGATATTGAGGCGATTTCGGGATCTTGAGGGATTTTTCATGTATTTTGTGGGATTTTGTGGAGATTTGGTGGGATATTTTTCTAGAATTTAGTCGTGTTTTGAGAAGATTTAGGGAATTTTGTGTGATTTTTCTGGGATTTTGTTGTATATTGAGGAGATTTTGTGGGATGTTTGTGGAACTTTGAGGGACTTTTCTGGAATTTGGTGAGATTCTCTAGAGAACTGACGAATTATCAGGGGTATTTTCATGTATTCTGTGGGAATTTGTGGAGATTCGGTGGGATTTTTGTGGATTTTGGCCATGTTTTGAGAAGATTTAGGGAATTTTGGTGGATTTTTCCTGGAATTTTATTGGATTCCGGGGAGATTTTGTGGGATGTTTCTGGAACTTTGAGGGACTTTTTAGGAATTTGGTGAGATTCTGTAGAGAACTGACGAATTATCAGGGATTTGTCATGTATTCTGTGGGAATTTGTGGAGATTCTGTGGGATTTTTCTGGAATTTGGTAGAGTTTTGAGAAGATTTAGGGAATTTTGTGGGACTTTTCTGGGATTTTGTTGGATATTGAGGACATTTTGTGGGATGTTTCTGGAATTTGGTGGGGCTTTTCAAGAATTTTGTGGTATTTTGAAAAGGTTTAGGGAATTTTGTGGTGTTTTTTCTTGAATTTTGTGGGAAACTGTGCTGATTTTATGGGGCGTTTCTGGAATTTGGTCGAGTTTTCAGAAGATTTAGGGATTTTTGTGGGATTTTTGTGGGATGTTCTGGGAATTGGTGGAGATTTTGTGGGACATTCCTGTGAATTGGTAGGGTTTTGAAATGATTTAGGGAGTTTTGTGGGACTTCTCTGGAATTTTGTGTGTTTTTTCTGGAATTGTGTGGGATTCTGAGGAGACTTGAAGAATTTTGAGGAATTTTTCTTAGATTTTGTGGAAACTTGTGGAGGTTTTGTGGGATTTTTGTGGGATTTTGTGGGATATTGAGGCGATTTAGGGATCTTGAGGGATTTCTCATGTATTTTGTGGGAATTTGTGGAGATTTGGTGGGATATTTTTCTAGAATTTGGTTGTGTTTTGAGAAGATTTAGGGAATTTTGTGGTGTTTTTTCTTGAATTTTGTGGGAAACTGTGCTGATTTTATGGGGCGTTTCTGGAATTTGGTCGAGTTTTCAGAAGATTTAGGGATTTTTGTGGGATTTTTGTGGGATGTTCTGGGAATTGGTGGAGATTTTGTGGGACATTCCTGTGAATTGGTAGGGTTTTGAAATGATTTAGGGAGTTTTGTGGGACTTCTCTGGAATTTTGTGTGTTTTTTATGGAATTGTGTGGGATTCTGAGGAGACTTGAAGAATTTTGAGGAATTTGTTTTAGATTTTGTGGGAATTTGTGGAGAATCTGTGGGATTTTACTGGAATTTGGTGGGCCTTTTCAAGGACTTTGTGTGGTTTTGAGGAGACTTGAAGAATTTTGAGGAATTTTTCTTAGATTTTGTGGAAACTTGTGGAGGTTTTGTGGGATTTTTGTGGGATTTTGTGGGATATTGAGGCGATTTCGGGATCTTGAGGGATTTTTCATGTATTTTGTGGGATTTTGTGGAGATTTGGTGGGATATTTTTCTAGAATTTAGTCGTGTTTTGAGAAGATTTAGGGAATTTTGTGTGATTTTTCTGGGATTTTGTGGGATATTGAGGAGATTTTGTGGGATGTTTGTGGAACTTTGAGGGACTTTTCTGGAATTTGGTGAGATTCTGTAGAGAACTGACAAATTATCAGGGATTTTTCATGTATTCTGTGGGAATTTGTGGAGATTTGGTGGGATTTTTGTGGATTTTGGCCGTGTTTTGAGAAGATTTAGGGAATTTTGTGTGATTTTTCTGGGATTTTGTTGGGTATTGAGGAAATTTTGTGGGATGTTTCTGGAATTTGGTGGGGCTTTTCAAGAATTTTGTGGTATTTTGAAAAGATTTAGGGAATTTTGTGGTGTTTTTTCTTGAATTTTGTGGGAAACTGTGCTGATTTTATGGGGCGTTTCTGGAATTTGGTCGAGTTTTCAGAAGATTTAGGGATTTTTGTGAGATTTTTGTGGGATGTTCTGGGAATTGGTGGAGATTTTGTGGGACATTCCTGTGAATTGTTAGGGTTTTGAAATGATTTAGGGAGTTTTGTGGGACTTCTCTGGAATTTTGTGTGTTTTTTCTGGAATTGTGTGGGATTCTGAGGAGACTTGAAGAATTTTGAGGAATTTGTTTTAGATTTTGTGGGAATTTGTGGAGAATCTGTGGGATTTTACTGGAATTTGGTGGGCCTTTTCAAGGACTTTGTGTGGTTTTGAGGAGACTTGAAGAATTTTGAGGAATTTTTCTTAGATTTTGTGGAAACTTGTGGAGGTTTTGTGGGATTTTTGTGGGATTTTGTGGGATATTGAGGCGATTTCGGGATCTTGAGGGATTTTTCATGTATTTTGTGGGATTTTGTGGAGATTTGGTGGGACATTTTTCTAGAATTTAGTCGTGTTTTGAGAAGATTTAGGGAATTTTGTGTGATTTTTCTGGGATTTTGTTGTATATTGAGGAGATTTTGTGGGATGTTTGTGGAACTTTGAGGGACTTTTCTGGAATTTGGTGAGATTCTCTAGAGAACTGACGAATTATCAGGGGTATTTTCATGTATTCTGTGGGAATTTGTGGAGATTCGGTGGGATTTTTGTGGATTTTGGCCATGTTTTGAGAAGATTTAGGGAATTTTGTGGGATTTTTCCTGGAATTTTATTGGATTCCGGGGAGATTTTGTGGGATGTTTCTGGAACTTTGAGGGACTTTTTAGGAATTTGGTGAGATTCTGTAGAGAACTGACGAATTATCAGGGATTTGTCATGTATTCTGTGGGAATTTGTGGAGATTCTGTGGGATTTTTCTGGAATTTGGTAGAGTTTTGAGAAGATTTAGGGAATTTTGTGGGACTTTTCTGGGATTTTGTTGGATATTGAGGACATTTTGTGGGATGTTTCTGGAATTTGGTGGGGCTTTTCAAGAATTTTGTGGTATTTTGAAAAGATTTTGGGAATTTTGTGGTGTTTTTTCTTGAATTTTGTGGGAAACTGTGCTAATTTTATGGGGCGTTTCTGGAATTTGGTCGAGTTTTCAGAAGATTTAGGGATTTTTGTGGGATTTTTGTGGGATGTTCTGGGAATTGGTGGAGATTTTGTGGGACATTCCTGTGAATTGGTAGGGTTTTGAAATGATTTAGGGAGTTTTGTGGGACTTCTCTGGAATTTTGTGTGTTTTTTATGGAATTGTGTGGGATTCTGAGGAGACTTGAAGAATTTTGAGGAATTTGTTTTAGATTTTGTGGGAATTTGTGGAGAATCTGTGGGATTTTACTGGAATTTGGTGGGCCTTTTCAAGGACTTTGTGTGGTTTTGAGGAGACTTGAAGACTTTTGAGGAATTTTTCTTAGATTTTGTGGAAACTTGTGGAGGTTTTGTGGGATTTTTGTGGGATTTTGTGGGATATTGAGGCGATTTCTGGATCTTGAGGGATTTTTCATGTATTTTGTGGGATTTTGTGGAGATTTGGTGGGACATTTTTCTAGAATTTAGTCGTGTTTTGAGAAGATTTAGGGAATTTTGTGTGATTTTTCTGGGATTTTGTTGTATATTGAGGAGATTTTGTGGGATGTTTGTGGAACTTTGAGGGACTTTTCTGGAATTTGGTGAGATTCTCTAGAGAACTGACGAATTATCAGGGGTATTTTCATGTATTCTGTGGGAATTTGTGGAGATTCGGTGGGATTTTTGTGGATTTTGGCCATGTTTTGAGAAGATTTAGTGAATTTTGTGGGATTTTTCCTGGAATTTTATTGGATTCCGGGGAGATTTTGTGGGATGTTTGTGGAACTTTGAGGGACTTTTTAGGAATTTGGTGAGATTCTGTAGAGAACTGACGAATTATCAGGGATTTGTCATGTATTCTGTGGGAATTTGTGGAGATTCTGTGGGATTTTTCTGGAATTTGGTAGAGTTTTGAGAAGATTTAGGGAATTTTGTGGGACTTTTCTGGGATTTTGTTGGATATTGAGGACATTTTGTGGGATGTTTCTGGAATTTGGTGGGGCTTTTCAAGAATTTTGTGGTATTTTGAAAAGGTTTAGGGAATTTTGTGGTGTTTTTTCTTGAATTTTGTGGGAAACTGTGCTGATTTTATGGGGCGTTTCTGGAATTTGGTCGAGTTTTCAGAAGATTTAGGGATTTTTGTGGGATTTTTGTGGGATGTTCTGGGAATTGGTGGAGATTTTGTGGGACATTCCTGTGAATTGGTAGGGTTTTGAAATGATTTAGGGAGTTTTGTGGGACTTCTCTGGAATTTTGTGTGTTTTTTCTGGAATTGTGTGGGATTCTGAGGAGACTTGAAGAATTTTGAGGAATTTTTCTTAGATTTTGTGGAAACTTGTGGAGGTTTTGTGGGATTTTTGTGTGATTTTGTGGGATATTGAGGCGATTTAGGGATCTTGAGGGATTTCTCATGTATTTTGTGGGAATTTGTGGAGATTTGGTGGGATATTTTTCTAGAATTTGGTTGTGTTTTGAGAAGATTTAGGGAATTTTGTGGTGTTTTTTCTTGAATTTTGTGGGAAACTGTGCTGATTTTATGGGGCGTTTCTGGAATTTGGTCGAGTTTTCAGAAGATTTAGGGATTTTTGTGGGATTTTTGTGGGATGTTCTGGGAATTGGTGGAGATTTTGTGGGACATTCCTGTGAATTGGTAGGGTTTTGAAATGATTTAGGGAGTTTTGTGGGACTTCTCTGGAATTTTGTGTGTTTTTTATGGAATTGTGTGGGATTCTGAGGAGACTTGAAGAATTTTGAGGAATTTGTTTTAGATTTTGTGGGAATTTGTGGAGAATCTGTGGGATTTTACTGGAATTTGGTGGGCCTTTTCAAGGACTTTGTGTGGTTTTGAGGAGACTTGAAGAATTTTGAGGAATTTTTCTTAGATTTTGTGGAAACTTGTGGAGGTTTTGTGGGATTTTTGTGGGATTTTGTGGGATATTGAGGCGATTTCGGGATCTTGAGGGATTTTTCATGTATTTTGTGGGATTTTGTGGAGATTTGGTGGGATATTTTTCTAGAATTTAGTCGTGTTTTGAGAAGATTTAGGGAATTTTGTGTGATTTTTCTGGGATTTTGTGGGATATTGAGGAGATTTTGTGGGATGTTTGTGGAACTTTGAGGGACTTTTCTGGAATTTGGTGAGATTCTGTAGAGAACTGACAAATTATCAGGGATTTTTCATGTATTCTGTGGGAATTTGTGGAGATTTGGTGGGATTTTTGTGGATTTTGGCCGTGTTTTGAGAAGATTTAGGGAATTTTGTGTGATTTTTCTGGGATTTTGTTGGGTATTGAGGAAATTTTGTGGGATGTTTCTGGAATTTGGTGGGGCTTTTCAAGAATTTTGTGGTATTTTGAAAAGATTTAGGGAATTTTGTGGTGTTTTTTCTTGAATTTTGTGGGAAACTGTGCTGATTTTATGGGGCGTTTCTGGAATTTGGTCGAGTTTTCAGAAGATTTAGGGATTTTTGTGAGATTTTTGTGGGATGTTCTGGGAATTGGTGGAGATTTTGTGGGACATTCCTGTGAATTGTTAGGGTTTTGAAATGATTTAGGGAGTTTTGTGGGACTTCTCTGGAATTTTGTGTGTTTTTTCTGGAATTGTGTGGGATTCTGAGGAGACTTGAAGAATTTTGAGGAATTTGTTTTAGATTTTGTGGGAATTTGTGGAGAATCTGTGGGATTTTACTGGAATTTGGTGGGCCTTTTCAAGGACTTTGTGTGGTTTTGAGGAGACTTGAAGAATTTTGAGGAATTTTTCTTAGATTTTGTGGAAACTTGTGGAGGTTTTGTGGGATTTTTGTGGGATTTTGTGGGATATTGAGGCGATTTCGGGATCTTGAGGGATTTTTCATGTATTTTGTGGGATTTTGTGGAGATTTGGTGGGACATTTTTCTAGAATTTAGTCGTGTTTTGAGAAGATTTAGGGAATTTTGTGTGATTTTTCTGGGATTTTGTTGTATATTGAGGAGATTTTGTGGGATGTTTGTGGAACTTTGAGGGACTTTTCTGGAATTTGGTGAGATTCTGTAGAGAACTGACGAATTATCAGGGGTATTTTCATGTATTCTGTGGGAATTTGTGGAGATTCGGTGGGATTTTTGTGGATTTTGGCCATGTTTTGAGAAGATTTAGGGAATTTTGTGGGATTTTTCCTGGAATTTTATTGGATTCCGGGGAGATTTTGTGGGATGTTTCTGGAACTTTGAGGGACTTTTTAGGAATTTGGTGAGATTCTGTAGAGAACTGACGAATTATCAGGGATTTGTCATGTATTCTGTGGGAATTTGTGGAGATTCTGTGGGATTTTTCTGGAATTTGGTAGAGTTTTGAGAAGATTTAGGGAATTTTGTGGGACTTTTCTGGGATTTTGTTGGATATTGAGGACATTTTGTGGGATGTTTCTGGAATTTGGTGGGGCTTTTCAAGAATTTTGTGGTATTTTGAAAAGATTTTGGGAATTTTGTGGTGTTTTTTCTTGAATTTTGTGGGAAACTGTGCTAATTTTATGGGGCGTTTCTGGAATTTGGTCGAGTTTTCAGAAGATTTAGGGATTTTTGTGGGATTTTTGTGGGATGTTCTGGGAATTGGTGGAGATTTTGTGGGACATTCCTGTGAATTGGTAGGGTTTTGAAATGATTTAGGGAGTTTTGTGGGACTTCTCTGGAATTTTGTGTGTTTTTTATGGAATTGTGTGGGATTCTGAGGAGACTTGAAGAATTTTGAGGAATTTGTTTTAGATTTTGTGGGAATTTGTGGAGAATCTGTGGGATTTTACTGGAATTTGGTGGGCCTTTTCAAGGACTTTGTGTGGTTTTGAGGAGACTTGAAGACTTTTGAGGAATTTTTCTTAGATTTTGTGGAAACTTGTGGAGGTTTTGTGGGATTTTTGTGGGATTTTGTGGGATATTGAGGCGATTTCGGGATCTTGAGGGATTTTTCATGTATTTTGTGGGAATTTGTGGAGATTTGGTGGGATATTTTTCTAGAATTTAGTCATGTTTTGAGAAGATTTAGGGAATTTTGTGTGATTTTCTGGGATTTTGTTGTATATTGAGGAGATTTTGTGGGATGTTTGTGGAACTTTGAGGGACTTTTCTGGAATTTGGTGAGATTCTCTAGAGAACTGACGAATTATCAGGGGTATTTTCATGTATTCTGTGGGAATTTGTGGAGATTCGGTGGGATTTTTGTGGATTTTGGCCGTGTTTTGAGAAGATTTAGGGAATTTTGTGGGATTTTTCCTGGAATTTTATTGGATTCCGGGGAGATTTTGTGGGATGTTTGTGGAACTTTGAGGGACTTTTTAGGAATTTGGTGAGATTCTGTAGAGAACGGACGAATTATCAGGGATTTTTCATGTATTCTGTGGGAATTTGTGGAGATTTGGTGGGATTTTTGTGGATTTTGGCCGTGTTTTGAGAAGATTTAGGGAATTTTGTGTGATTTTTCTGGGATTTTGTTGGGTATTGAGGAAATTTTGTGGGATGTTTCTGGAATTTGGTGGGGCTTTTCAAGAATTTTGTGGTATTTTGAAAAGATTTAGGGAATTTTGTGGTGTTTTTTCTTGAATTTTGTGGGAAACTGTGCTGATTTTATGGGGCGTTTCTGGAATTTGGTCGAGTTTTCAGAAGATTTAGGGATTTTTGTGGGATTTTTGTGGGATGTTCTGGGAATTGGTGGAGATTTTGTGGGACATTCCTGTGAATTGGTAGGGTTTTGAAATGATTTAGGGAGTTTTGTGGGACTTCTCTGGAATTTTGTGTGTTTTTTCTGGAATTGTGTGGGATTCTGAGGAGACTTGAAGAATTTTGAGGAATTTTTCTTAGATTTTGTGGAAACTTGTGGAGGTTTTGTGGGATTTTTGTGTGATTTTGTGGGATATTGAGGCGATTTAGGGATCTTGAGGGATTTCTCATGTATTTTGTGGGAATTTGTGGAGATTTGGTGGGATATTTTTCTAGAATTTGGTTGTGTTTTGAGAAGATTTAGGGAATTTTGTGGTGTTTTTTCTTGAATTTTGTGGGAAACTGTGCTGATTTTATGGGGCGTTTCTGGAATTTGGTCGAGTTTTCAGAAGATTTAGGGATTTTTGTGGGATTTTTGTGGGATGTTCTGGGAATTGGTGGAGATTTTGTGGGACATTCCTGTGAATTGGTAGGGTTTTGAAATGATTTAGGGAGTTTTGTGGGACTTCTCTGGAATTTTGTGGGGTTTTTCTGGAATTGTGTGGTTTTGAGGAGACTTGATGAATTTTGAGGAATTTTTCTTAGATTTTGTGGAAACTTGTGGAGGTTTTGTGGGATTTTTGTGGAATTTTTTGGGATATTGAGGCAATTTAGGGATCTTGAGGGATTTTTCATGTATTTTGTGGAAACTTGTGGAGGTTTTGTGGGATTTTTGTGGAATTTTTTGGGATATTGAGGCAATTTAGGGATCTTGAGGGATTTTTCATGTATTTTGTGGGAATTTGTGGAGATTTGGTGGGATATTTTTCTAGAATTTGGTTGTGTTTTGAGAAGATTTAGGGAATTTTGTGTGATTTTTCTTGTATTTTGTGGGATATTGAGGAGATTTTGTGGGATGTTTGTGGAACTTTGAGGGACTTTTCTGGAATTTGGTGAGATTCTGTAGAGAACGGACGAATTATCAGGGATTTTTCATGTATTCTGTGGGAATTTGTGGAGATTTGGTGGGATTTTTGTGGATTTTGGCCGTGTTTTGAGAAGATTTAGGGAATTTTGTGTGATTTTTCTGGGATTTTGTTGGGTATTGAGGAAATTTTGTGGGATGTTTCTGGAATTTGGTGGGGCTTTTCAAGAATTTTGTGGTATTTTGAAAAGATTTAGGGAATTTTGTGGTGTTTTTTCTTGAATTTTGTGGGAAACTGTGCTGATTTTATGGGGCGTTTCTGGAATTTGGTCGAGTTTTCAGAAGATTTAGGGATTTTTGTGAGATTTTTGTGGGATGTTCTGGGAATTGGTGGAGATTTTGTGGGACATTCCTGTGAATTGGTAGGGTTTTGAAATGATTTAGGGAGTTTTGTGGGACTTCTCTGGAATTTTGTGTGTTTTTTCTGGAATTGTGTGGGATTCTGAGGAGACTTGAAGAATTTTGAGGAATTTGTTTTAGATTTTGTGGGAATTTGTGGAGAATCTGTGGGATTTTACTGGAATTTGGTGGGCCTTTTCAAGGACTTTGTGTGGTTTTGAGGAGACTTGAAGAATTTTGAGGAATTTTTCTTAGATTTTGTGGAAACTTGTGGAGGTTTTGTGGGATTTTTGTGGGATTTTGTGGGATATTGAGGCGATTTCGGGATCTTGAGGGATTTTTCATGTATTTTGTGGGATTTTGTGGAGATTTGGTGGGACATTTTTCTAGAATTTAGTCGTGTTTTGAGAAGATTTAGGGAATTTTGTGTGATTTTTCTGGGATTTTGTTGTATATTGAGGAGATTTTGTGGGATGTTTGTGGAACTTTGAGGGACTTTTCTGGAATTTGGTGAGATTCTGTAGAGAACTGACGAATTATCAGGGGTATTTTCATGTATTCTGTGGGAATTTGTGGAGATTCGGTGGGATTTTTGTGGATTTTGGCCATGTTTTGAGAAGATTTAGGGAATTTTGTGGGATTTTTCCTGGAATTTTATTGGATTCCGGGGAGATTTTGTGGGATGTTTCTGGAACTTTGAGGGACTTTTTAGGAATTTGGTGAGATTCTGTAGAGAACTGACGAATTATCAGGGATTTGTCATGTATTCTGTGGGAATTTGTGGAGATTCTGTGGGATTTTTCTGGAATTTGGTAGAGTTTTGAGAAGATTTAGGGAATTTTGTGGGACTTTTCTGGGATTTTGTTGGATATTGAGGACATTTTGTGGGATGTTTCTGGAATTTGGTGGGGCTTTTCAAGAATTTTGTGGTATTTTGAAAAGGTTTAGGGAATTTTGTGGTGTTTTTTCTTGAATTTTGTGGGAAACTGTGCTGATTTTATGGGGCGTTTCTGGAATTTGGTCGAGTTTTCAGAAGATTTAGGGATTTTTGTGGGATTTTTGTGGGATGTTCTGGGAATTGGTGGAGATTTTGTGGGACATTCCTGTGAATTGGTAGGGTTTTGAAATGATTTAGGGAGTTTTGTGGGACTTCTCTGGAATTTTGTGTGTTTTTTATGGAATTGTGTGGGATTCTGAGGAGACTTGAAGAATTTTGAGGAATTTGTTTTAGATTTTGTGGGAATTTGTGGAGAATCTGTGGGATTTTACTGGAATTTGGTGGGCCTTTTCAAGGACTTTGTGTGGTTTTGAGGAGACTTGAAGAATTTTGAGGAATTTTTCTTAGATTTTGTGGAAACTTGTGGAGGTTTTGTGGGATTTTTGTGGGATTTTGTGGGATATTGAGGCGATTTCGGGATCTTGAGGGATTTTTCAAGTATTTTGTGGGAATTTGTGGAGATTTGGTGGGATATTTTTCTAGAATTTAGTCATGTTTTGAGAAGATTTAGGGAATTTTGTGTGATTTTTCTGGGATTTTGTTGTATATTGAGGAGATTTTGTGGGATGTTTGTGGAACTTTGAGGGACTTTTCTGGAATTTGGTGAGATTCTGTAGAGAACTGACGAATTATCAGGGGTATTTTCATGTATTCTGTGGGAATTTGTGGAGATTCGGTGGGATTTTTGTGGATTTTGGCCGTGTTTTGAGAAGATTTAGGGAATTTTGTGGGATTTTTCCTGGAATTTTATTGGATTCCGGGGAGATTTTGTGGGATGTTTGTGGAACTTTGAGGGACTTTTTAGGAATTTGGTGAGATTCTGTAGAGAACTGACGAATTATCAGGGATTTTTCATGTATTCTGTGGGAATTTGTGGAGATTTGGTGGGATTTTTGTGGATTTTGGCCGTGTTTTGAGAAGATTTAGGGAATTTTGTGTGATTTTTCTGGGATTTTGTTGGGTATTGAGGAAATTTTGTGGGATGTTTCTGGAATTTGGTGGGGCTTTTCAAGAATTTTGTGGTATTTTGAAAAGATTTTGGGAATTTTGTGGTGTTTTTTCTTGAATTTTGTGGGAAACTGTGCTAATTTTATGGGGCGTTTCTGGAATTTGGTCGAGTTTTCAGAAGATTTAGGGATTTTTGTGGGATTTTTGTGGGATGTTCTGGGAATTGGTGGAGATTTTGTGGGACATTCCTGTGAATTGGTAGGGTTTTGAAATGATTTAGGGAGTTTTGTGGGACTTCTCTGGAATTTTGTGTGTTTTTTATGGAATTGTGTGGGATTCTGAGGAGACTTGAAGAATTTTGAGGAATTTGTTTTAGATTTTGTGGGAATTTGTGGAGAATCTGTGGGATTTTACTGGAATTTGGTGGGCCTTTTCAAGGACTTTGTGTGGTTTTGAGGAGACTTGAAGACTTTTGAGGAATTTTTCTTAGATTTTGTGGAAACTTGTGGAGGTTTTGTGGGATTTTTGTGGGATTTTGTGGGATATTGAGGCGATTTCTGGATCTTGAGGGATTTTTCATGTATTTTGTGGGATTTTGTGGAGATTTGGTGGGACATTTTTCTAGAATTTAGTCGTGTTTTGAGAAGATTTAGGGAATTTTGTGTGATTTTTCTGGGATTTTGTTGTATATTGAGGAGATTTTGTGGGATGTTTGTGGAACTTTGAGGGACTTTTCTGGAATTTGGTGAGATTCTCTAGAGAACTGACGAATTATCAGGGGTATTTTCATGTATTCTGTGGGAATTTGTGGAGATTCGGTGGGATTTTTGTGGATTTTGGCCATGTTTTGAGAAGATTTAGTGAATTTTGTGGGATTTTTCCTGGAATTTTATTGGATTCCGGGGAGATTTTGTGGGATGTTTGTGGAACTTTGAGGGACTTTTTAGGAATTTGGTGAGATTCTGTACAGAACTGACGAATTATCAGGGATTTGTCATGTATTCTGTGGGAATTTGTGGAGATTCTGTGGGATTTTTCTGGAATTTGGTAGAGTTTTGAGAAGATTTAGGGAATTTTGTGGGACTTTTCTGGGATTTTGTTGGATATTGAGGACATTTTGTGGGATGTTTCTGGAATTTGGTGGGGCTTTTCAAGAATTTTGTGGTATTTTGAAAAGGTTTAGGGAATTTTGTGGTGTTTTTTCTTGAATTTTGTGGGAAACTGTGCTGATTTTATGGGGCGTTTCTGGAATTTGGTCGAGTTTTCAGAAGATTTAGGGATTTTTGTGAGATTTTTGTGGGATGTTCTGGGAATTGGTGGAGATTTTGTGGGACATTCCTGTGAATTGGTAGGGTTTTGAAATGATTTAGGGAGTTTTGTGGGACTTCTCTGGAATTTTGTGTGTTTTTTCTGGAATTGTGTGGGATTCTGAGGAGACTTGAAGAATTTTGAGGAATTTTTCTTAGATTTTGTGGAAACTTGTGGAGGTTTTGTGGGATTTTTGTGTGATTTTGTGGGATATTGAGGCGATTTAGGGATCTTGAGGGATTTCTCATGTATTTTGTGGGAATTTGTGGAGATTTGGTGGGATATTTTTCTAGAATTTGGTTGTGTTTTGAGAAGATTTAGGGAATTTTGTGGTGTTTTTTCTTGAATTTTGTGGGAAACTGTGCTGATTTTATGGGGCGTTTCTGGAATTTGGTCGAGTTTTCAGAAGATTTAGGGATTTTTGTGGGATTTTTGTGGGATGTTCTGGGAATTGGTGGAGATTTTGTGGGACATTCCTGTGAATTGGTAGGGTTTTGAAATGATTTAGGGAGTTTTGTGGGACTTCTCTGGAATTTTGTGTGTTTTTTATGGAATTGTGTGGGATTCTGAGGAGACTTGAAGAATTTTGAGGAATTTGTTTTAGATTTTGTGGGAATTTGTGGAGAATCTGTGGGATTTTACTGGAATTTGGTTGGCCTTTTCAAGGACTTTGTGTGGTTTTGAGGAGACTTGAAGAATTTTGAGGAATTTTTCTTAGATTTTGTGGAAACTTGTGGAGGTTTTGTGGGATTTTTGTGGGATTTTGTGGGATATTGAGGCGATTTCGGGATCTTGAGGGATTTTTCATGTATTTTGTGGGATTTTGTGGAGATTTGGTGGGATATTTTTCTAGAATTTAGTCGTGTTTTGAGAAGATTTAGGGAATTTTGTGTGATTTTTCTGGGATTTTGTGGGATATTGAGGAGATTTTGTGGGATGTTTGTGGAACTTTGAGGGACTTTTCTGGAATTTGGTGAGATTCTGTAGAGAACTGACAAATTATCAGGGATTTTTCATGTATTCTGTGGGAATTTGTGGAGATTTGGTGGGATTTTTGTGGATTTTGGCCGTGTTTTGAGAAGATTTAGGGAATTTTGTGTGATTTTTCTGGGATTTTGTTGGGTATTGAGGAAATTTTGTGGGATGTTTCTGGAATTTGGTGGGGCTTTTCAAGAATTTTGTGGTATTTTGAAAAGATTTAGGGAATTTTGTGGTGTTTTTTCTTGAATTTTGTGGGAAACTGTGCTGATTTTATGGGGCGTTTCTGGAATTTGGTCGAGTTTTCAGAAGATTTAGGGATTTTTGTGAGATTTTTGTGGGATGTTCTGGGAATTGGTGGAGATTTTGTGGGACATTCCTGTGAATTGTTAGGGTTTTGAAATGATTTAGGGAGTTTTGTGGGACTTCTCTGGAATTTTGTGTGTTTTTTCTGGAATTGTGTGGGATTCTGAGGAGACTTGAAGAATTTTGAGGAATTTGTTTTAGATTTTGTGGGAATTTGTGGAGAATCTGTGGGATTTTACTGGAATTTGGTGGGCCTTTTCAAGGACTTTGTGTGGTTTTGAGGAGACTTGAAGAATTTTGAGGAATTTTTCTTAGATTTTGTGGAAACTTGTGGAGGTTTTGTGGGATTTTTGTGGGATTTTGTGGGATATTGAGGCGATTTCGGGATCTTGAGGGATTTTTCATGTATTTTGTGGGATTTTGTGGAGATTTGGTGGGACATTTTTCTAGAATTTAGTCGTGTTTTGAGAAGATTTAGGGAATTTTGTGTGATTTTTCTGGGATTTTGTTGTATATTGAGGAGATTTTGTGGGATGTTTGTGGAACTTTGAGGGACTTTTCTGGAATTTGGTGAGATTCTGTAGAGAACTGACGAATTATCAGGGGTATTTTCATGTATTCTGTGGGAATTTGTGGAGATTCGGTGGGATTTTTGTGGATTTTGGCCATGTTTTGAGAAGATTTAGGGAATTTTGTGGGATTTTTCCTGGAATTTTATTGGATTCCGGGGAGATTTTGTGGGATGTTTCTGGAACTTTGAGGGACTTTTTAGGAATTTGGTGAGATTCTGTAGAGAACTGACGAATTATCAGGGATTTGTCATGTATTCTGTGGGAATTTGTGGAGATTCTGTGGGATTTTTCTGGAATTTGGTAGAGTTTTGAGAAGATTTAGGGAATTTTGTGGGACTTTTCTGGGATTTTGTTGGATATTGAGGACATTTTGTGGGATGTTTCTGGAATTTGGTGGGGCTTTTCAAGAATTTTGTGGTATTTTGAAAAGATTTTGGGAATTTTGTGGTGTTTTTTCTTGAATTTTGTGGGAAACTGTGCTAATTTTATGGGGCGTTTCTGGAATTTGGTCGAGTTTTCAGAAGATTTAGGGATTTTTGTGGGATTTTTGTGGGATGTTCTGGGAATTGGTGGAGATTTTGTGGGACATTCCTGTGAATTGGTAGGGTTTTGAAATGATTTAGGGAGTTTTGTGGGACTTCTCTGGAATTTTGTGTGTTTTTTATGGAATTGTGTGGGATTCTGAGGAGACTTGAAGAATTTTGAGGAATTTGTTTTAGATTTTGTGGGAATTTGTGGAGAATCTGTGGGATTTTACTGGAATTTGGTGGGCCTTTTCAAGGACTTTGTGTGGTTTTGAGGAGACTTGAAGACTTTTGAGGAATTTTTCTTAGATTTTGTGGAAACTTGTGGAGGTTTTGTGGGATTTTTGTGGGATTTTGTGGGATATTGAGGCGATTTCGGGATCTTGAGGGATTTTTCATGTATTTTGTGGGAATTTGTGGAGATTTGGTGGGATATTTTTCTAGAATTTAGTCATGTTTTGAGAAGATTTAGGGAATTTTGTGTGATTTTCTGGGATTTTGTTGTATATTGAGGAGATTTTGTGGGATGTTTGTGGAACTTTGAGGGACTTTTCTGGAATTTGGTGAGATTCTCTAGAGAACTGACGAATTATCAGGGGTATTTTCATGTATTCTGTGGGAATTTGTGGAGATTCGGTGGGATTTTTGTGGATTTTGGCCGTGTTTTGAGAAGATTTAGGGAATTTTGTGGGATTTTTCCTGGAATTTTATTGGATTCCGGGGAGATTTTGTGGGATGTTTGTGGAACTTTGAGGGACTTTTTAGAAATTTGGTGAGATTCTGTAGAGAACGGACGAATTATCAGGGATTTTTCATGTATTCTGTGGGAATTTGTGGAGATTTGGTGGGATTTTTGTGGATTTTGGCCGTGTTTTGAGAAGATTTAGGGAATTTTGTGTGATTTTTCTGGGATTTTGTTGGGTATTGAGGAAATTTTGTGGGATGTTTCTGGAATTTGGTGGGGCTTTTCAAGAATTTTGTGGTATTTTGAAAAGATTTAGGGAATTTTGTGGTGTTTTTTCTTGAATTTTGTGGGAAACTGTGCTGATTTTATGGGGCGTTTCTGGAATTTGGTCGAGTTTTCCGAAGATTTAGGGATTTTTGTGGGATTTTTGTGGGATGTTCTGGGAATTGGTGGAGATTTTGTGGGACATTCCTGTGAATTGGTAGGGTTTTGAAATGATTTAGGGAGTTTTGTGGGACTTCTCTGGAATTTTGTGTGTTTTTTCTGGAATTGTGTGGGATTCTGAGGAGACTTGAAGAATTTTGAGGAATTTTTCTTAGATTTTGTGGAAACTTGTGGAGGTTTTGTGGGATTTTTGTGTGATTTTGTGGGATATTGAGGCGATTTAGGGATCTTGAGGGATTTCTCATGTATTTTGTGGGAATTTGTGGAGATTTGGTGGGATATTTTTCTAGAATTTGGTTGTGTTTTGAGAAGATTTAGGGAATTTTGTGGTGTTTTTTCTTGAATTTTGTGGGAAACTGTGCTGATTTTATGGGGCGTTTCTGGAATTTGGTCGAGTTTTCAGAAGATTTAGGGATTTTTGTGGGATTTTTGTGGGATGTTCTGGGAATTGGTGGAGATTTTGTGGGACATTCCTGTGAATTGGTAGGGTTTTGAAATGATTTAGGGAGTTTTGTGGGACTTCTCTGGAATTTTGTGGGGTTTTTCTGGAATTGTGTGGTTTTGAGGAGACTTGATGAATTTTGAGGAATTTTTCTTAGATTTTGTGGAAACTTGTGGAGGTTTTGTGGGATTTTTGTGGAATTTTTTGGGATATTGAGGCAATTTAGGGATCTTGAGGGATTTTTCATGTATTTTGTGGAAACTTGTGGAGGTTTTGTGGGATTTTTGTGGAATTTTTTGGGATATTGAGGCAATTTAGGGATCTTGAGGGATTTTTCATGTATTTTGTGGGAATTTGTGGAGATTTGGTGGGATATTTTTCTAGAATTTGGTTGTGTTTTGAGAAGATTTAGGGAATTTTGTGTGATTTTTCTTGTATTTTGTGGGATATTGAGGAGATTTTGTGGGATGTTTGTGGAACTTTGAGGGACTTTTCTGGAATTTGGTGAGATTCTGTAGAGAACTGACAAATTATCAGGGATTTTTCATGTATTCTGTGGGAATTTGTGGAGATTTGGTGGGATTTTTGTGGATTTTGGCCGTGTTTTGAGAAGATTTAGGGAATTTTGTGTGATTTTTCTGGGATTTTGTTGGGTATTGAGGAAATTTTGTGGGATGTTTCTGGAATTTGGTGGGGCTTTTCAAGAATTTTGTGGTATTTTGAAAAGATTTAGGGAATTTTGTGGTGTTTTTTCTTGAATTTTGTGGGAAACTGTGCTGATTTTATGGGGCGTTTCTGGAATTTGGTCGAGTTTTCAGAAGATTTAGGGATTTTTGTGAGATTTTTGTGGGATGTTCTGGGAATTGGTGGAGATTTTGTGGGACATTCCTGTGAATTGGTAGGGTTTTGAAATGATTTAGGGAGTTTTGTGGGACTTCTCTGGAATTTTGTGTGTTTTTTCTGGAATTGTGTGGGATTCTGAGGAGACTTGAAGAATTTTGAGGAATTTGTTTTAGATTTTGTGGGAATTTGTGGAGAATCTGTGGGATTTTACTGGAATTTGGTGGGCCTTTTCAAGGACTTTGTGTGGTTTTGAGGAGACTTGAAGAATTTTGAGGAATTTTTCTTAGATTTTGTGGAAACTTGTGGAGGTTTTGTGGGATTTTTGTGGGATTTTGTGGGATATTGAGGCGATTTCGGGATCTTGAGGGATTTTTCATGTATTTTGTGGGATTTTGTGGAGATTTGGTGGGACATTTTTCTAGAATTTAGTCGTGTTTTGAGAAGATTTAGGGAATTTTGTGTGATTTTTCTGGGATTTTGTTGTATATTGAGGAGATTTTGTGGGATGTTTGTGGAACTTTGAGGGACTTTTCTGGAATTTGGTGAGATTCTGTAGAGAACTGACGAATTATCAGGGGTATTTTCATGTATTCTGTGGGAATTTGTGGAGATTCGGTGGGATTTTTGTGGATTTTGGCCATGTTTTGAGAAGATTTAGGGAATTTTGTGGGATTTTTCCTGGAATTTTATTGGATTCCGGGGAGATTTTGTGGGATGTTTCTGGAACTTTGAGGGACTTTTTAGGAATTTGGTGAGATTCTGTAGAGAACTGACGAATTATCAGGGATTTGTCATGTATTCTGTGGGAATTTGTGGAGATTCTGTGGGATTTTTCTGGAATTTGGTAGAGTTTTGAGAAGATTTAGGGAATTTTGTGGGACTTTTCTGGGATTTTGTTGGATATTGAGGACATTTTGTGGGATGTTTCTGGAATTTGGTGGGGCTTTTCAAGAATTTTGTGGTATTTTGAAAAGGTTTAGGGAATTTTGTGGTGTTTTTTCTTGAATTTTGTGGGAAACTGTGCTGATTTTATGGGGCGTTTCTGGAATTTGGTCGAGTTTTCAGAAGATTTAGGGATTTTTGTGGGATTTTTGTGGGATGTTCTGGGAATTGGTGGAGATTTTGTGGGACATTCCTGTGAATTGGTAGGGTTTTGAAATGATTTAGGGAGTTTTGTGGGACTTCTCTGGAATTTTGTGTGTTTTTTATGGAATTGTGTGGGATTCTGAGGAGACTTGAAGAATTTTGAGGAATTTGTTTTAGATTTTGTGGGAATTTGTGGAGAATCTGTGGGATTTTACTGGAATTTGGTGGGCCTTTTCAAGGACTTTGTGTGGTTTTGAGGAGACTTGAAGAATTTTGAGGAATTTTTCTTAGATTTTGTGGAAACTTGTGGAGGTTTTGTGGGATTTTTGTGGGATTTTGTGGGATATTGAGGCGATTTCGGGATCTTGAGGGATTTTTCATGTATTTTGTGGGAATTTGTGGAGATTTGGTGGGATATTTTTCTAGAATTTAGTCATGTTTTGAGAAGATTTAGGGAATTTTGTGTGATTTTTCTGGGATTTTGTTGTATATTGAGGAGATTTTGTGGGATGTTTGTGGAACTTTGAGGGACTTTTCTGGAATTTGGTGAGATTCTGTAGAGAACTGACGAATTATCAGGGGTATTTTCATGTATTCTGTGGGAATTTGTGGAGATTCGGTGGGATTTTTGTGGATTTTGGCCGTGTTTTGAGAAGATTTAGGGAATTTTGTGGGATTTTTCCTGGAATTTTATTGGATTCCGGGGAGATTTTGTGGGATGTTTGTGGAACTTTGAGGGACTTTTTAGGAATTTGGTGAGATTCTGTAGAGAACTGACGAATTATCAGGGATTTTTCATGTATTCTGTGGGAATTTGTGGAGATTTGGTGGGATTTTTGTGGATTTTGGCCGTGTTTTGAGAAGATTTAGGGAATTTTGTGTGATTTTTCTGGGATTTTGTTGGGTATTGAGGAAATTTTGTGGGATGTTTCTGGAATTTGGTGGGGCTTTTCAAGAATTTTGTGGTATTTTGAAAAGATTTAGGGAATTTTGTGGTGTTTTTTCTTGAATTTTGTGGGAAACTGTGCTGATTTTATGGGGCGTTTCTGGAATTTGGTCGAGTTTTCAGAAGATTTAGGGATTTTTGTGGGATTTTTGTGGGATGTTCTGGGAATTGGTGGAGATTTTGTGGGACATTCCTGTGAATTGGTAGGGTTTTGAAATGATTTAGGGAGTTTTGTGGGACTTCTCTGGAATTTTGTGTGTTTTTTCTGGAATTGTGTGGGATTCTGAGGAGACTTGAAGAATTTTGAGGAATTTTTCTTAGATTTTGTGGAAACTTGTGGAGGTTTTGTGGGATTTTTGTGTGATTTTGTGGGATATTGAGGCGATTTAGGGATCTTGAGGGATTTCTCATGTATTTTGTGGGAATTTGTGGAGATTTGGTGGGATATTTTTCTAGAATTTGGTTGTGTTTTGAGAAGATTTAGGGAATTGTGTGGTGTTTTTTCTTGAATTTTGTGGGAAACTGTGCTGATTTTATGGGGCGTTTCTGGAATTTGGTCGAGTTTTCAGAAGATTTAGGGATTTTTGTGGGATTTTTGTGGGATGTTCTGGGAATTGGTGGAGATTTTGTGGGACATTCCTGTGAATTGGTAGGGTTTTGAAATGATTTAGGGAGTTTTGTGGGACTTCTCTGGAATTTTGTGGGGTTTTTCTGGAATTGTGTGGTTTTGAGGAGACTTGAAGAATTTTGAGGAATTTTTCTTAGATTTTTTGGAAACTTGTGGAGGTTTTGTGTGATTTTTGTGTGATTTTTTGGGATATTGAGGCGATTTAGGGATCTTGAGGGATTTCTCATGTATTTTGTGGGAATTTGTGGAGATTTGGTGGGATATTTTTCTAGAATTTGGTAGAGTTTTGAGAAGATTTAGGGAATTTTGTGGGACTTTTCTGGGATTTTGTTGGATATTGAGGACATTTTGTGGGATGTTTCTGGAATTTGGTGGGGCTTTTCAAGAATTTTGTGGTATTTTGAAAAGATTTTGGGAATTTTGTGGTGTTTTTTCTTGAATTTTGTGGGAAACTGTGCTAATTTTATGGGGCGTTTCTGGAATTTGGTCGAGTTTTCAGAAGATTTAGGGATTTTTGTGGGATTTTTGTGGGATGTTCTGGGAATTGGTGGAGATTTTGTGGGACATTCCTGTGAATTGGTAGGGTTTTGAAATGATTTAGGGAGTTTTGTGGGACTTCTCTGGAATTTTGTGTGTTTTTTATGGAATTGTGTGGGATTCTGAGGAGACTTGAAGAATTTTGAGGAATTTGTTTTAGATTTTGTGGGAATTTGTGGAGAATCTGAGGGATTTTACTGGAATTTGGTGGGCCTTTTCAAGGACTTTGTGTGGTTTTGAGGAGACTTGAAGAATTTTGAGGAATTTTTCTTAGATTTTGTGGAAACTTGTGGAGGTTTTGTGGGATTTTTGTGGGATTTTGTGGGATATTGAGGCGATTTCGGGATCTTGAGGGATTTTTCATGTATTTTGTGGGAATTTGTGGAGATTTGGTGGGATATTTTTCTAGAATTTAGTCATGTTTTGAGAAGATTTAGGGAATTTTGTGTGATTTTTCTGGGATTTTGTTGTATATTGAGGAGATTTTGTGGGATGTTTGTGGAACTTTGAGGGACTTTTCTGGAATTTGGTGAGATTCTCTAGAGAACTGACGAATTATCAGGGGTATTTTCATGTATTCTGTGGGAATTTGTGGAGATTCGGTGGGATTTTTGTGGATTTTGGCCGTGTTTTGAGAAGATTTAGGGAATTTTGTGGGATTTTTCCTGGAATTTTATTGGATTCCGGGGAGATTTTGTGGGATGTTTGTGGAACTTTGAGGGACTTTTTAGGAATTTGGTGAGATTCTGTACAGAACTGACGAATTATCAGGGATTTTTCATGTATTCTGTGGGAATTTGTGGAGATTTGGTGGGATTTTTGTGGATTTTGGCCGTGTTTTGAGAAGATTTAGGGAATTTTGTGTGATTTTTCTGGGATTTTGTTGGGTATTGAGGAAATTTTGTGGGATGTTTCTGGAATTTGGTGGGGCTTTTCAAGAATTTTGTGGTATTTTGAAAAGATTTAGGGAATTTTGTGGTGTTTTTTCTTGAATTTTGTGGGAAACTGTGCTGATTTTATGGGGCGTTTCTGGAATTTGGTCGAGTTTTCAGAAGATTTAGGGATTTTTGTGGGATTTTTGTGGGATGTTCTGGGAATTGGTGGAGATTTTGTGGGACATTCCTGTGAATTGGTAGGGTTTTGAAATGATTTAGGGAGTTTTGTGGGACTTCTCTGGAATTTTGTGTGTTTTTTCTGGAATTGTGTGGGATTCTGAGGAGACTTGAAGAATTTTGAGGAATTTTTCTTAGATTTTGTGGAAACTTGTGGAGGTTTTGTGGGATTTTTGTGTGATTTTGTGGGATATTGAGGCGATTTAGGGATCTTGAGGGATTTCTCATGTATTTTGTGGGAATTTGTGGAGATTTGGTGGGATATTTTTCTAGAATTTGGTTGTGTTTTGAGAAGATTTAGGGAATTTTGTGGTGTTTTTTCTTGAATTTTGTGGGAAACTGTGCTGATTTTATGGGGCGTTTCTGGAATTTGGTCGAGTTTTCAGAAGATTTAGGGATTTTTGTGGGATTTTTGTGGGATGTTCTGGGAATTGGTGGAGATTTTGTGGGACATTCCTGTGAATTGGTAGGGTTTTGAAATGATTTAGGGAGTTTTGTGGGACTTCTCTGGAATTTTGTGTGTTTTTTATGGAATTGTGTGGGATTCTGAGGAGACTTGAAGAATTTTGAGGAATTTGTTTTAGATTTTGTGGGAATTTGTGGAGAATCTGTGGGATTTTACTGGAATTTGGTGGGCCTTTTCAAGGACTTTGTGTGGTTTTGAGGAGACTTGAAGAATTTTGAGGAATTTTTCTTAGATTTTGTGGAAACTTGTGGAGGTTTTGTGGGATTTTTGTGGGATTTTGTGGGATATTGAGGCGATTTCGGGATCTTGAGGGATTTTTCATGTATTTTGTGGGATTTTGTGGAGATTTGGTGGGACATTTTTCTAGAATTTAGTCGTGTTTTGAGAAGATTTAGGGAATTTTGTGTGATTTTTCTGGGATTTTGTTGTATATTGAGGAGATTTTGTGGGATGTTTGTGGAACTTTGAGGGACTTTTCTGGAATTTGGTGAGATTCTGTAGAGAACTGACGAATTATCAGGGGTATTTTCATGTATTCTGTGGGAATTTGTGGAGATTCGGTGGGATTTTTGTGGATTTTGGCCATGTTTTGAGAAGATTTAGGGAATTTTGTGGGATTTTTCCTGGAATTTTATTGGATTCCGGGGAGATTTTGTGGGATGTTTGTGGAACTTTGAGGGACTTTTTAGGAATTTGGTGAGATTCTGTAGAGAACTGACGAATTATCAGGGATTTGTCATGTATTCTGTGGGAATTTGTGGAGATTCTGTGGGATTTTTCTGGAATTTGGTAGAGTTTTGAGAAGATTTAGGGAATTTTGTGTGATTTTTCTGGGATTTTGTTGGATATTGAGGACATTTTGTGGGATGTTTCTGGAATTTGGTGGGGCTTTTCAAGAATTTTGTGGTATTTTGAAAAGATTTAGGGAATTTTGTGGTGTTTTTTCTTGAATTTTGGGGGAAACTGTGCTGATTTTATGGGGCGTTTCTGGAATTTGGTCGAGTTTTCAGAAGATTTAGGGATTTTTGTGGGATTTTTGTGGGATGTTCTGGGAATTGGTGGAGATTTTGTGGGACATTCCTGTGAATTGGTAGGGTTTTGAAATGATTTAGGGAGTTTTGTGGGACTTCTCTGGAATTTTGTGTGTTTTTTCTGGAATTGTGTGGGATTCTGAGGAGACTTGAAGAATTTTGAGGAATTTTTCTTAGATTTTGTGGAAACTTGTGGAGGTTTTGTGGGATTTTTGTGTGATTTTGTGGGATATTGAGGCGATTTAGGGATCTTGAGGGATTTCTCATGTATTTTGTGGGAATTTGTGGAGATTTGGTGGGATATTTTTCTAGAATTTGGTTGTGTTTTGAGAAGATTTAGGGAATTTTGTGGTGTTTTTTCTTGAATTTTGTGGGAAACTGTGCTGATTTTATGGGGCGTTTCTGGAATTTGGTCGAGTTTTCAGAAGATTTAGGGATTTTTGTGGGATTTTTGTGGGATGTTCTGGGAATTGGTGGAGATTTTGTGGGACATTCCTGTGAATTGGTAGGGTTTTGAAATGATTTAGGGAGTTTTGTGGGACTTCTCTGGAATTTTGTGGGGTTTTTCTGGAATTGTGTGGTTTTGAGGAGACTTGATGAATTTTGAGGAATTTTTCTTAGATTTTGTGGAAACTTGTGGAGGTTTTGTGGGATTTTTGTGGAATTTTTTGGGATATTGAGGCAATTTAGGGATCTTGAGGGATTTTTCATGTATTTTGTGGGAATTTGTGGAGATTTGGTGGGATATTTTTCTAGAATTTGGTTGTGTTTTGAGAAGATTTAGGGAATTTTGTGTGATTTTTCTTGTATTTTGTGGGATATTGAGGAGATTTTGTGGGATGTTTGTGGAACTTTGAGGGACTTTTCTGGAATTTGGTGAGATTCTGTAGAGAACTGACAAATTATCAGGGATTTTTCATGTATTCTGTGGGAATTTGTGGAGATTTGGTGGGATTTTTGTGGATTTTGGCCGTGTTTTGAGAAGATTTAGGGAATTTTGTGTGATTTTTCTGGGATTTTGTTGGGTATTGAGGAAATTTTGTGGGATGTTTCTGGAATTTGGTGGGGCTTTTCAAGAATTTTGTGGTATTTTGAAAAGATTTAGGGAATTTTGTGGTGTTTTTTCTTGAATTTTGTGGGAAACTGTGCTGATTTTATGGGGCGTTTCTGGAATTTGGTCGAGTTTTCAGAAGATTTAGGGATTTTTGTGAGATTTTTGTGGGATGTTCTGGGAATTGGTGGAGATTTTGTGGGACATTCCTGTGAATTGGTAGGGTTTTGAAATGATTTAGGGAGTTTTGTGGGACTTCTCTGGAATTTTGTGTGTTTTTTCTGGAATTGTGTGGGATTCTGAGGAGACTTGAAGAATTTTGAGGAATTTGTTTTAGATTTTGTGGGAATTTGTGGAGAATCTGTGGGATTTTACTGGAATTTGGTGGGCCTTTTCAAGGACTTTGTGTGGTTTTGAGGAGACTTGAAGAATTTTGAGGAATTTTTCTTAGATTTTGTGGAAACTTGTGGAGGTTTTGTGGGATTTTTGTGGGATTTTGTGGGATATTGAGGCGATTTCGGGATCTTGAGGGATTTTTCATGTATTTTGTGGGATTTTGTGGAGATTTGGTGGGACATTTTTCTAGAATTTAGTCGTGTTTTGAGAAGATTTAGGGAATTTTGTGTGATTTTTCTGGGATTTTGTTGTATATTGAGGAGATTTTGTGGGATGTTTGTGGAACTTTGAGGGACTTTTCTGGAATTTGGTGAGATTCTGTAGAGAACTGACGAATTATCAGGGGTATTTTCATGTATTCTGTGGGAATTTGTGGAGATTCGGTGGGATTTTTGTGGATTTTGGCCATGTTTTGAGAAGATTTAGGGAATTTTGTGGGATTTTTCCTGGAATTTTATTGGATTCCGGGGAGATTTTGTGGGATGTTTCTGGAACTTTGAGGGACTTTTTAGGAATTTGGTGAGATTCTGTAGAGAACTGACGAATTATCAGGGATTTGTCATGTATTCTGTGGGAATTTGTGGAGATTCTGTGGGATTTTTCTGGAATTTGGTAGAGTTTTGAGAAGATTTAGGGAATTTTGTGGGACTTTTCTGGGATTTTGTTGGATATTGAGGACATTTTGTGGGATGTTTCTGGAATTTGGTGGGGCTTTTCAAGAATTTTGTGGTATTTTGAAAAGGTTTAGGGAATTTTGTGGTGTTTTTTCTTGAATTTTGTGGGAAACTGTGCTGATTTTATGGGGCGTTTCTGGAATTTGGTCGAGTTTTCAGAAGATTTAGGGATTTTTGTGGGATTTTTGTGGGATGTTCTGGGAATTGGTGGAGATTTTGTGGGACATTCCTGTGAATTGGTAGGGTTTTGAAATGATTTAGGGAGTTTTGTGGGACTTCTCTGGAATTTTGTGTGTTTTTTATGGAATTGTGTGGGATTCTGAGGAGACTTGAAGAATTTTGAGGAATTTGTTTTAGATTTTGTGGGAATTTGTGGAGAATCTGTGGGATTTTACTGGAATTTGGTGGGCCTTTTCAAGGACTTTGTGTGGTTTTGAGGAGACTTGAAGAATTTTGAGGAATTTTTCTTAGATTTTGTGGAAACTTGTGGAGGTTTTGTGGGATTTTTGTGGGATTTTGTGGGATATTGAGGCGATTTCGGGATCTTGAGGGATTTTTCATGTATTTTGTGGGAATTTGTGGAGATTTGGTGGGATATTTTTCTAGAATTTAGTCATGTTTTGAGAAGATTTAGGGAATTTTGTGTGATTTTTCTGGGATTTTGTTGTATATTGAGGAGATTTTGTGGGATGTTTGTGGAACTTTGAGGGACTTTTCTGGAATTTGGTGAGATTCTGTAGAGAACTGACGAATTATCAGGGGTATTTTCATGTATTCTGTGGGAATTTGTGGAGATTCGGTGGGATTTTTGTGGATTTTGGCCGTGTTTTGAGAAGATTTAGGGAATTTTGTGGGATTTTTCCTGGAATTTTATTGGATTCCGGGGAGATTTTGTGGGATGTTTGTGGAACTTTGAGGGACTTTTTAGGAATTTGGTGAGATTCTGTACAGAACTGACGAATTATCAGGGATTTTTCATGTATTCTGTGGGAATTTGTGGAGATTTGGTGGGATTTTTCTGGAATTTGGTAGAGTTTTGAGAAGATTTAGGGAATTTTGTGGGACTTTTCTGGGATTTTGTTGGATATTGAGGACATTTTGTGGGATGTTTCTGGAATTTGGTGGGGCTTTTCAAGAATTTTGTGGTATTTTGAAAAGGTTTAGGGAATTTTGTGGTGTTTTTTCTTGAATTTTGTGGGAAACTGTGCTGATTTTATGGGGCGTTTCTGGAATTTGGTCGAGTTTTCAGAAGATTTAGGGATTTTTGTGGGATTTTTGTGGGATGTTCTGGGAATTGGTGGAGATTTTGTGGGACATTCCTGTGAATTGGTAGGGTTTTGAAATGATTTAGGGAGTTTTGTGGGACTTCTCTGGAATTTTGTGTGTTTTTTCTGGAATTGTGTGGGATTCTGAGGAGACTTGAAGAATTTTGAGGAATTTTTCTTAGATTTTGTGGAAACTTGTGGAGGTTTTGTGGGATTTTTGTGTGATTTTGTGGGATATTGAGGCGATTTAGGGATCTTGAGGGATTTCTCATGTATTTTGTGGGAATTTGTGGAGATTTGGTGGGATATTTTTCTAGAATTTGGTTGTGTTTTGAGAAGATTTAGGGAATTTTGTGGTGTTTTTTCTTGAATTTTGTGGGAAACTGTGCTGATTTTATGGGGCGTTTCTGGAATTTGGTCGAGTTTTCAGAAGATTTAGGGATTTTTGTGGGATTTTTGTGGGATGTTCTGGGAATTGGTGGAGATTTTGTGGGACATTCCTGTGAATTGGTAGGGTTTTGAAATGATTTAGGGAGTTTTGTGGGACTTCTCTGGAATTTTGTGGGGTTTTTCTGGAATTGTGTGGTTTTGAGGAGACTTGAAGAATTTTGAGGAATTTTTCTTAGATTTTTTGGAAACTTGTGGAGGTTTTGTGTGATTTTTGTGTGATTTTTTGGGATATTGAGGCGATTTAGGGATCTTGAGGGATTTCTCATGTATTTTGTGGGAATTTGTGGAGATTTGGTGGGATATTTTTCTAGAATTTGGTAGAGTTTTGAGAAGATTTAGGGAATTTTGTGGGACTTTTCTGGGATTTTGTTGGATATTGAGGACATTTTGTGGGATGTTTCTGGAATTTGGTGGGGCTTTTCAAGAATTTTGTGGTATTTTGAAAAGATTTTGGGAATTTTGTGGTGTTTTTTCTTGAATTTTGTGGGAAACTGTGCTAATTTTATGGGGCGTTTCTGGAATTTGGTCGAGTTTTCAGAAGATTTAGGGATTTTTGTGGGATTTTTGTGGGATGTTCTGGGAATTGGTGGAGATTTTGTGGGACATTCCTGTGAATTGGTAGGGTTTTGAAATGATTTAGGGAGTTTTGTGGGACTTCTCTGGAATTTTGTGTGTTTTTTATGGAATTGTGTGGGATTCTGAGGAGACTTGAAGAATTTTGAGGAATTTGTTTTAGATTTTGTGGGAATTTGTGGAGAATCTGTGGGATTTTACTGGAATTTGGTGGGCCTTTTCAAGGACTTTGTGTGGTTTTGAGGAGACTTGAAGAATTTTGAGGAATTTTTCTTAGATTTTGTGGAAACTTGTGGAGGTTTTGTGGGATTTTTGTGGGATTTTGTGGGATATTGAGGCGATTTCGGGATCTTGAGGGATTTTTCATGTATTTTGTGGGATTTTGTGGAGATTTGGTGGGACATTTTTCTAGAATTTAGTCGTGTTTTGAGAAGATTTAGGGAATTTTGTGTGATTTTTCTGGGATTTTGTTGTATATTGAGGAGATTTTGTGGGATGTTTGTGGAACTTTGAGGGACTTTTCTGGAATTTGGTGAGATTCTGTAGAGAACTGACGAATTATCAGGGGTATTTTCATGTATTCTGTGGGAATTTGTGGAGATTCGGTGGGATTTTTGTGGATTTTGGCCATGTTTTGAGAAGATTTAGGGAATTTTGTGGGATTTTTCCTGGAATTTTATTGGATTCCGGGGAGATTTTGTGGGATGTTTGTGGAACTTTGAGGGACTTTTTAGGAATTTGGTGAGATTCTGTAGAGAACTGACGAATTATCAGGGATTTGTCATGTATTCTGTGGGAATTTGTGGAGATTCTGTGGGATTTTTCTGGAATTTGGTAGAGTTTTGAGAAGATTTAGGGAATTTTGTGTGATTTTTCTGGGATTTTGTTGGATATTGAGGACATTTTGTGGGATGTTTCTGGAATTTGGTGGGGCTTTTCAAGAATTTTGTGGTATTTTGAAAAGATTTTGGGAATTTTGTGGTGTTTTTTCTTGAATTTTGTGGGAAACTGTGCTAATTTTATGGGGCGTTTCTGGAATTTGGTCGAGTTTTCAGAAGATTTAGGGATTTTTGTGGGATTTTTGTGGGATGTTCTGGGAATTGGTGGAGATTTTGTGGGACATTCCTGTGAATTGGTAGGGTTTTGAAATGATTTAGGGAGTTTTGTGGGACTTCTCTGGAATTTTGTGTGTTTTTTATGGAATTGTGTGGGATTCTGAGGAGACTTGAAGAATTTTGAGGAATTTGTTTTAGATTTTGTGGGAATTTGTGGAGAATCTGTGGGATTTTACTGGAATTTGGTGGGCCTTTTCAAGGACTTTGTGTGGTTTTGAGGAGACTTGAAGAATTTTGAGGAATTTTTCTTAGATTTTGTGGAAACTTGTGGAGGTTTTGTGGGATTTTTGTGGGATTTTGTGGGATATTGAGGCGATTTCGGGATCTTGAGGGATTTTTCATGTATTTTGTGGGAATTTGTGGAGATTTGGTGGGATATTTTTCTAGAATTTAGTCATGTTTTGAGAAGATTTAGGGAATTTTGTGTGATTTTTCTGGGATTTTGTTGTATATTGAGGAGATTTTGTGGGATGTTTGTGGAACTTTGAGGGACTTTTCTGGAATTTTGTGAGATTCTCTAGAGAACTGACGAATTATCAGGGGTATTTTCATGTATTCTGTGGGAATTTGTGGAGATTCGGTGGGATTTTTGTGGATTTTGGCCGTGTTTTGAGAAGATTTAGGGAATTTTGTGGGATTTTTCCTGGAATTTTATTGGATTCCGGGGAGATTTTGTGGGATGTTTGTGGAACTTTGAGGGACTTTTTAGGAATTTGGTGAGATTCTGTACAGAACTGACGAATTATCAGGGATTTTTCATGTATTCTGTGGGAATTTGTGGAGATTTGGTGGGATTTTTGTGGATTTTGGCCGTGTTTTGAGAAGATTTAGGGAATTTTGTGTGATTTTTCTGGGATTTTGTTGGGTATTGAGGAAATTTTGTGGGATGTTTCTGGAATTTGGTGGGGCTTTTCAAGAATTTTGTGGTATTTTGAAAAGATTTAGGGAATTTTGTGGTGTTTTTTCTTGAATTTTGGGGGAAACTGTGCTGATTTTATGGGGCGTTTCTGGAATTTGGTCGAGTTTTCAGAAGATTTAGGGATTTTTGTGGGATTTTTGTGGGATGTTCTGGGAATTGGTGGAGATTTTGTGGGACATTCCTGTGAATTGGTAGGGTTTTGAAATGATTTAGGGAGTTTTGTGGGACTTCTCTGGAATTTTGTGTGTTTTTTCTGGAATTGTGTGGGATTCTGAGGAGACTTGAAGAATTTTGAGGAATTTTTCTTAGATTTTGTGGAAACTTGTGGAGGTTTTGTGGGATTTTTGTGTGATTTTGTGGGATATTGAGGCGATTTAGGGATCTTGAGGGATTTCTCATGTATTTTGTGGGAATTTGTGGAGATTTGGTGGGATATTTTTCTAGAATTTGGTTGTGTTTTGAGAAGATTTAGGGAATTTTGTGGTGTTTTTTCTTGAATTTTGTGGGAAACTGTGCTGATTTTATGGGGCGTTTCTGGAATTTGGTCGAGTTTTCAGAAGATTTAGGGATTTTTGTGGGATTTTTGTGGGATGTTCTGGGAATTGGTGGAGATTTTGTGGGACATTCCTGTGAATTGGTAGGGTTTTGAAATGATTTAGGGAGTTTTGTGGGACTTCTCTGGAATTTTGTGGGGTTTTTCTGGAATTGTGTGGTTTTGAGGAGACTTGATGAATTTTGAGGAATTTTTCTTAGATTTTGTGGAAACTTGTGGAGGTTTTGTGGGATTTTTGTGGAATTTTTTGGGATATTGAGGCAATTTAGGGATCTTGAGGGATTTTTCATGTATTTTGTGGGAATTTGTGGAGATTTGGTGGGATATTTTTCTAGAATTTGGTTGTGTTTTGAGAAGATTTAGGGAATTTTGTGTGATTTTTCTTGTATTTTGTGGGATATTGAGGAGATTTTGTGGGATGTTTGTGGAACTTTGAGGGACTTTTCTGGAATTTGGTGAGATTCTGTAGAGAACTGACAAATTATCAGGGATTTTTCATGTATTCTGTGGGAATTTGTGGAGATTTGGTGGGATTTTTGTGGATTTTGGCCGTGTTTTGAGAAGATTTAGGGAATTTTGTGTGATTTTTCTGGGATTTTGTTGGGTATTGAGGAAATTTTGTGGGATGTTTCTGGAATTTGGTGGGGCTTTTCAAGAATTTTGTGGTATTTTGAAAAGATTTAGGGAATTTTGTGGTGTTTTTTCTTGAATTTTGTGGGAAACTGTGCTGATTTTATGGGGCGTTTCTGGAATTTGGTCGAGTTTTCAGAAGATTTAGGGATTTTTGTGAGATTTTTGTGGGATGTTCTGGGAATTGGTGGAGATTTTGTGGGACATTCCTGTGAATTGGTAGGGTTTTGAAATGATTTAGGGAGTTTTGTGGGACTTCTCTGGAATTTTGTGTGTTTTTTCTGGAATTGTGTGGGATTCTGAGGAGACTTGAAGAATTTTGAGGAATTTGTTTTAGATTTTGTGGGAATTTGTGGAGAATCTGTGGGATTTTACTGGAATTTGGTGGGCCTTTTCAAGGACTTTGTGTGGTTTTGAGGAGACTTGAAGAATTTTGAGGAATTTTTCTTAGATTTTGTGGAAACTTGTGGAGGTTTTGTGGGATTTTTGTGGGATTTTGTGGGATATTGAGGCGATTTCGGGATCTTGAGGGATTTTTCATGTATTTTGTGGGATTTTGTGGAGATTTGGTGGGACATTTTTCTAGAATTTAGTCGTGTTTTGAGAAGATTTAGGGAATTTTGTGTGATTTTTCTGGGATTTTGTTGTATATTGAGGAGATTTTGTGGGATGTTTGTGGAACTTTGAGGGACTTTTCTGGAATTTGGTGAGATTCTGTAGAGAACTGACGAATTATCAGGGGTATTTTCATGTATTCTGTGGGAATTTGTGGAGATTCGGTGGGATTTTTGTGGATTTTGGCCATGTTTTGAGAAGATTTAGGGAATTTTGTGGGATTTTTCCTGGAATTTTATTGGATTCCGGGGAGATTTTGTGGGATGTTTCTGGAACTTTGAGGGACTTTTTAGGAATTTGGTGAGATTCTGTAGAGAACTGACGAATTATCAGGGATTTGTCATGTATTCTGTGGGAATTTGTGGAGATTCTGTGGGATTTTTCTGGAATTTGGTAGAGTTTTGAGAAGATTTAGGGAATTTTGTGGGACTTTTCTGGGATTTTGTTGGATATTGAGGACATTTTGTGGGATGTTTCTGGAATTTGGTGGGGCTTTTCAAGAATTTTGTGGTATTTTGAAAAGGTTTAGGGAATTTTGTGGTGTTTTTTCTTGAATTTTGTGGGAAACTGTGCTGATTTTATGGGGCGTTTCTGGAATTTGGTCGAGTTTTCAGAAGATTTAGGGATTTTTGTGGGATTTTTGTGGGATGTTCTGGGAATTGGTGGAGATTTTGTGGGACATTCCTGTGAATTGGTAGGGTTTTGAAATGATTTAGGGAGTTTTGTGGGACTTCTCTGGAATTTTGTGTGTTTTTTATGGAATTGTGTGGGATTCTGAGGAGACTTGAAGAATTTTGAGGAATTTGTTTTAGATTTTGTGGGAATTTGTGGAGAATCTGTGGGATTTTACTGGAATTTGGTGGGCCTTTTCAAGGACTTTGTGTGGTTTTGAGGAGACTTGAAGAATTTTGAGGAATTTTTCTTAGATTTTGTGGAAACTTGTGGAGGTTTTGTGGGATTTTTGTGGGATTTTGTGGGATATTGAGGCGATTTCGGGATCTTGAGGGATTTTTCATGTATTTTGTGGGAATTTGTGGAGATTTGGTGGGATATTTTTCTAGAATTTAGTCATGTTTTGAGAAGATTTAGGGAATTTTGTGTGATTTTTCTGGGATTTTGTTGTATATTGAGGAGATTTTGTGGGATGTTTGTGGAACTTTGAGGGACTTTTCTGGAATTTGGTGAGATTCTGTAGAGAACTGACGAATTATCAGGGGTATTTTCATGTATTCTGTGGGAATTTGTGGAGATTCGGTGGGATTTTTGTGGATTTTGGCCGTGTTTTGAGAAGATTTAGGGAATTTTGTGGGATTTTTCCTGGAATTTTATTGGATTCCGGGGAGATTTTGTGGGATGTTTGTGGAACTTTGAGGGACTTTTTAGGAATTTGGTGAGATTCTGTACAGAACTGACGAATTATCAGGGATTTTTCATGTATTCTGTGGGAATTTGTGGAGATTTGGTGGGATTTTTGTGGATTTTGGCCGTGTTTTGAGAAGATTTAGGGAATTTTGTGTGATTTTTCTGGGATTTTGTTGGGTATTGAGGAAATTTTGTGGGATGTTTCTGGAATTTGGTGGGGCTTTTCAAGAATTTTGTGGTATTTTGAAAAGATTTAGGGAATTTTGTGGTGTTTTTTCTTGAATTTTGTGGGAAACTGTGCTGATTTTATGGGGCGTTTCTGGAATTTGGTCGAGTTTTCAGAAGATTTAGGGATTTTTGTGGGATTTTTGTGGGATGTTCTGGGAATTGGTGGAGATTTTGTGGGACATTCCTGTGAATTGGTAGGGTTTTGAAATGATTTAGGGAGTTTTGTGGGACTTCTCTGGAATTTTGTGTGTTTTTTCTGGAATTGTGTGGGATTCTGAGGAGACTTGAAGAATTTTGAGGAATTTTTCTTAGATTTTGTGGAAACTTGTGGAGGTTTTGTGGGATTTTTGTGTGATTTTGTGGGATATTGAGGCGATTTAGGGATCTTGAGGGATTTCTCATGTATTTTGTGGGAATTTGTGGAGATTTGGTGGGATATTTTTCTAGAATTTGGTTGTGTTTTGAGAAGATTTAGGGAATTTTGTGGTGTTTTTTCTTGAATTTTGTGGGAAACTGTGCTGATTTTATGGGGCGTTTCTGGAATTTGGTCGAGTTTTCAGAAGATTTAGGGATTTTTGTGGGATTTTTGTGGGATGTTCTGGGAATTGGTGGAGATTTTGTGGGACATTCCTGTGAATTGGTAGGGTTTTGAAATGATTTAGGGAGTTTTGTGGGACTTCTCTGGAATTTTGTGGGGTTTTTCTGGAATTGTGTGGTTTTGAGGAGACTTGAAGAATTTTGAGGAATTTTTCTTAGATTTTTTGGAAACTTGTGGAGGTTTTGTGTGATTTTTGTGTGATTTTTTGGGATATTGAGGCGATTTAGGGATCTTGAGGGATTTCTCATGTATTTTGTGGGAATTTGTGGAGATTTGGTGGGATATTTTTCTAGAATTTGGTAGAGTTTTGAGAAGATTTAGGGAATTTTGTGGGACTTTTCTGGGATTTTGTTGGATATTGAGGACATTTTGTGGGATGTTTCTGGAATTTGGTGGGGCTTTTCAAGAATTTTGTGGTATTTTGAAAAGATTTTGGGAATTTTGTGGTGTTTTTTCTTGAATTTTGTGGGAAACTGTGCTAATTTTATGGGGCGTTTCTGGAATTTGGTCGAGTTTTCAGAAGATTTAGGGATTTTTGTGGGATTTTTGTGGGATGTTCTGGGAATTGGTGGAGATTTTGTGGGACATTCCTGTGAATTGGTAGGGTTTTGAAATGATTTAGGGAGTTTTGTGGGACTTCTCTGGAATTTTGTGTGTTTTTTATGGAATTGTGTGGGATTCTGAGGAGACTTGAAGAATTTTGAGGAATTTGTTTTAGATTTTGTGGGAATTTGTGGAGAATCTGTGGGATTTTACTGGAATTTGGTGGGCCTTTTCAAGGACTTTGTGTGGTTTTGAGGAGACTTGAAGAATTTTGAGGAATTTTTCTTAGATTTTGTGGAAACTTGTGGAGGTTTTGTGGGATTTTTGTGGGATTTTGTGGGATATTGAGGCGATTTCGGGATCTTGAGGGATTTTTCATGTATTTTGTGGGAATTTGTGGAGATTTGGTGGGATATTTTTCTAGAATTTAGTCATGTTTTGAGAAGATTTAGGGAATTTTGTGTGATTTTTCTGGGATTTTGTTGTATATTGAGGAGATTTTGTGGGATGTTTGTGGAACTTTGAGGGACTTTTCTGGAATTTGGTGAGATTCTCTAGAGAACTGACGAATTATCAGGGGTATTTTCATGTATTCTGTGGGAATTTGTGGAGATTCGGTGGGATTTTTGTGGATTTTGGCCGTGTTTTGAGAAGATTTAGGGAATTTTGTGGGATTTTTCCTGGAATTTTATTGGATTCCGGGGAGATTTTGTGGGATGTTTGTGGAACTTTGAGGGACTTTTTAGGAATTTGGTGAGATTCTGTACAGAACTGACGAATTATCAGGGATTTTTCATGTATTCTGTGGGAATTTGTGGAGATTTGGTGGGATTTTTGTGGATTTTGGCCGTGTTTTGAGAAGATTTAGGGAATTTTGTGTGATTTTTCTGGGATTTTGTTGGGTATTGAGGAAATTTTGTGGGATGTTTCTGGAATTTGGTGGGGCTTTTCAAGAATTTTGTGGTATTTTGAAAAGATTTAGGGAATTTTGTGGTGTTTTTTCTTGAATTTTGTGGGAAACTGTGCTGATTTTATGGGGCGTTTCTGGAATTTGGTCGAGTTTTCAGAAGATTTAGGGATTTTTGTGGGATTTTTGTGGGATGTTCTGGGAATTGGTGGAGATTTTGTGGGACATTCCTGTGAATTGGTAGGGTTTTGAAATGATTTAGGGAGTTTTGTGGGACTTCTCTGGAATTTTGTGTGTTTTTTCTGGAATTGTGTGGGATTCTGAGGAGACTTGAAGAATTTTGAGGAATTTTTCTTAGATTTTGTGGAAACTTGTGGAGGTTTTGTGGGATTTTTGTGTGATTTTGTGGGATATTGAGGCGATTTAGGGATCTTGAGGGATTTCTCATGTATTTTGTGGGAATTTGTGGAGATTTGGTGGGATATTTTTCTAGAATTTGGTTGTGTTTTGAGAAGATTTAGGGAATTTTGTGGTGTTTTTTCTTGAATTTTGTGGGAAACTGTGCTGATTTTATGGGGCGTTTCTGGAATTTGGTCGAGTTTTCAGAAGATTTAGGGATTTTTGTGGGATTTTTGTGGGATGTTCTGGGAATTGGTGGAGATTTTGTGGGACATTCCTGTGAATTGGTAGGGTTTTGAAATGATTTAGGGAGTTTTGTGGGACTTCTCTGGAATTTTGTGGGGTTTTTCTGGAATTGTGTGGTTTTGAGGAGACTTGATGAATTTTGAGGAATTTTTCTTAGATTTTGTGGAAACTTGTGGAGGTTTTGTGGGATTTTTGTGGAATTTTTTGGGATATTGAGGCAATTTAGGGATCTTGAGGGATTTTTCATGTATTTTGTGGGAATTTGTGGAGATTTGGTGGGATATTTTTCTAGAATTTGGTTGTGTTTTGAGAAGATTTAGGGAATTTTGTGTGATTTTTCTTGTATTTTGTGGGATATTGAGGAGATTTTGTGGGATGTTTGTGGAACTTTGAGGGACTTTTCTGGAATTTGGTGAGATTCTGTAGAGAACTGACAAATTATCAGGGATTTTTCATGTATTCTGTGGGAATTTGTGGAGATTTGGTGGGATTTTTGTGGATTTTGGCCGTGTTTTGAGAAGATTTAGGGAATTTTGTGTGATTTTTCTGGGATTTTGTTGGGTATTGAGGAAATTTTGTGGGATGTTTCTGGAATTTGGTGGGGCTTTTCAAGAATTTTGTGGTATTTTGAAAAGATTTAGGGAATTTTGTGGTGTTTTTTCTTGAATTTTGTGGGAAACTGTGCTGATTTTATGGGGCGTTTCTGGAATTTGGTCGAGTTTTCAGAAGATTTAGGGATTTTTGTGAGATTTTTGTGGGATGTTCTGGGAATTGGTGGAGATTTTGTGGGACATTCCTGTGAATTGGTAGGGTTTTGAAATGATTTAGGGAGTTTTGTGGGACTTCTCTGGAATTTTGTGTGTTTTTTCTGGAATTGTGTGGGATTCTGAGGAGACTTGAAGAATTTTGAGGAATTTGTTTTAGATTTTGTGGGAATTTGTGGAGAATCTGTGGGATTTTACTGGAATTTGGTGGGCCTTTTCAAGGACTTTGTGTGGTTTTGAGGAGACTTGAAGAATTTTGAGGAATTTTTCTTAGATTTTGTGGAAACTTGTGGAGGTTTTGTGGGATTTTTGTGGGATTTTGTGGGATATTGAGGCGATTTCGGGATCTTGAGGGATTTTTCATGTATTTTGTGGGATTTTGTGGAGATTTGGTGGGACATTTTTCTAGAATTTAGTCGTGTTTTGAGAAGATTTAGGGAATTTTGTGTGATTTTTCTGGGATTTTGTTGTATATTGAGGAGATTTTGTGGGATGTTTGTGGAACTTTGAGGGACTTTTCTGGAATTTGGTGAGATTCTGTAGAGAACTGACGAATTATCAGGGGTATTTTCATGTATTCTGTGGGAATTTGTGGAGATTCGGTGGGATTTTTGTGGATTTTGGCCATGTTTTGAGAAGATTTAGGGAATTTTGTGGGATTTTTCCTGGAATTTTATTGGATTCCGGGGAGATTTTGTGGGATGTTTCTGGAACTTTGAGGGACTTTTTAGGAATTTGGTGAGATTCTGTAGAGAACTGACGAATTATCAGGGATTTGTCATGTATTCTGTGGGAATTTGTGGAGATTCTGTGGGATTTTTCTGGAATTTGGTAGAGTTTTGAGAAGATTTAGGGAATTTTGTGTGATTTTTCTGGGATTTTGTTGGGTATTGAGGAAATTTTGTGGGATGTTTCTGGAATTTGGTGGGGCTTTTCAAGAATTTTGTGGTATTTTGAAAAGATTTAGGGAATTTTGTGGTGTTTTTTCTTGAATTTTGTGGGAAACTGTGCTGATTTTATGGGGCGTTTCTGGAATTTGGTCGAGTTTTCAGAAGATTTAGGGATTTTTGTGGGATTTTTGTGGGATGTTCTGGGAATTGGTGGAGATTTTGTGGGACATTCCTGTGAATTGGTAGGGTTTTGAAATGATTTAGGGAGTTTTGTGGGACTTCTCTGGAATTTTGTGTGTTTTTTCTGGAATTGTGTGGGATTCTGAGGAGACTTGAAGAATTTTGAGGAATTTTTCTTAGATTTTGTGGAAACTTGTGGAGGTTTTGTGGGATTTTTGTGTGATTTTGTGGGATATTGAGGCGATTTAGGGATCTTGAGGGATTTCTCATGTATTTTGTGGGAATTTGTGGAGATTTGGTGGGATATTTTTCTAGAATTTGGTTGTGTTTTGAGAAGATTTAGGGAATTTTGTGGTGTTTTTTCTTGAATTTTGTGGGAAACTGTGCTGATTTTATGGGGCGTTTCTGGAATTTGGTCGAGTTTTCAGAAGATTTAGGGATTTTTGTGGGATTTTTGTGGGATGTTCTGGGAATTGGTGGAGATTTTGTGGGACATTCCTGTGAATTGGTAGGGTTTTGAAATGATTTAGGGAGTTTTGTGGGACTTCTCTGGAATTTTGTGGGGTTTTTCTGGAATTGTGTGGTTTTGAGGAGACTTGATGAATTTTGAGGAATTTTTCTTAGATTTTGTGGAAACTTGTGGAGGTTTTGTGGGATTTTTGTGGAATTTTTTGGGATATTGAGGCAATTTAGGGATCTTGAGGGATTTTTCATGTATTTTGTGGGAATTTGTGGAGATTTGGTGGGATATTTTTCTAGAATTTGGTTGTGTTTTGAGAAGATTTAGGGAATTTTGTGTGATTTTTCTTGTATTTTGTGGGATATTGAGGAGATTTTGTGGGATGTTTGTGGAACTTTGAGGGACTTTTCTGGAATTTGGTGAGATTCTGTAGAGAACTGACAAATTATCAGGGATTTTTCATGTATTCTGTGGGAATTTGTGGAGATTTGGTGGGATTTTTGTGGATTTTGGCCGTGTTTTGAGAAGATTTAGGGAATTTTGTGTGATTTTTCTGGGATTTTGTTGGGTATTGAGGAAATTTTGTGGGATGTTTCTGGAATTTGGTGGGGCTTTTCAAGAATTTTGTGGTATTTTGAAAAGATTTAGGGAATTTTGTGGTGTTTTTTCTTGAATTTTGTGGGAAACTGTGCTGATTTTATGGGGCGTTTCTGGAATTTGGTCGAGTTTTCAGAAGATTTAGGGATTTTTGTGAGATTTTTGTGGGATGTTCTGGGAATTGGTGGAGATTTTGTGGGACATTCCTGTGAATTGGTAGGGTTTTGAAATGATTTAGGGAGTTTTGTGGGACTTCTCTGGAATTTTGTGTGTTTTTTCTGGAATTGTGTGGGATTCTGAGGAGACTTGAAGAATTTTGAGGAATTTGTTTTAGATTTTGTGGGAATTTGTGGAGAATCTGTGGGATTTTACTGGAATTTGGTGGGCCTTTTCAAGGACTTTGTGTGGTTTTGAGGAGACTTGAAGAATTTTGAGGAATTTTTCTTAGATTTTGTGGAAACTTGTGGAGGTTTTGTGGGATTTTTGTGGGATTTTGTGGGATATTGAGGCGATTTCGGGATCTTGAGGGATTTTTCATGTATTTTGTGGGATTTTGTGGAGATTTGGTGGGACATTTTTCTAGAATTTAGTCGTGTTTTGAGAAGATTTAGGGAATTTTGTGTGATTTTTCTGGGATTTTGTTGTATATTGAGGAGATTTTGTGGGATGTTTGTGGAACTTTGAGGGACTTTTCTGGAATTTGGTGAGATTCTGTAGAGAACTGACGAATTATCAGGGGTATTTTCATGTATTCTGTGGGAATTTGTGGAGATTCGGTGGGATTTTTGTGGATTTTGGCCATGTTTTGAGAAGATTTAGGGAATTTTGTGGGATTTTTCCTGGAATTTTATTGGATTCCGGGGAGATTTTGTGGGATGTTTCTGGAACTTTGAGGGACTTTTTAGGAATTTGGTGAGATTCTGTAGAGAACTGACGAATTATCAGGGATTTGTCATGTATTCTGTGGGAATTTGTGGAGATTCTGTGGGATTTTTCTGGAATTTGGTAGAGTTTTGAGAAGATTTAGGGAATTTTGTGTGATTTTTCTGGGATTTTGTTGGGTATTGAGGAAATTTTGTGGGATGTTTCTGGAATTTGGTGGGGCTTTTCAAGAATTTTGTGGTATTTTGAAAAGATTTAGGGAATTTTGTGGTGTTTTTTCTTGAATTTTGTGGGAAACTGTGCTGATTTTATGGGGCGTTTCTGGAATTTGGTCGAGTTTTCAGAAGATTTAGGGATTTTTGTGGGATTTTTGTGGGATGTTCTGGGAATTGGTGGAGATTTTGTGGGACATTCCTGTGAATTGGTAGGGTTTTGAAATGATTTAGGGAGTTTTGTGGGACTTCTCTGGAATTTTGTGTGTTTTTTCTGGAATTGTGTGGGATTCTGAGGAGACTTGAAGAATTTTGAGGAATTTTTCTTAGATTTTGTGGAAACTTGTGGAGGTTTTGTGGGATTTTTGTGTGATTTTGTGGGATATTGAGGCGATTTAGGGATCTTGAGGGATTTCTCATGTATTTTGTGGGAATTTGTGGAGATTTGGTGGGATATTTTTCTAGAATTTGGTTGTGTTTTGAGAAGATTTAGGGAATTTTGTGGTGTTTTTTCTTGAATTTTGTGGGAAACTGTGCTGATTTTATGGGGCGTTTCTGGAATTTGGTCGAGTTTTCAGAAGATTTAGGGATTTTTGTGGGATTTTTGTGGGATGTTCTGGGAATTGGTGGAGATTTTGTGGGACATTCCTGTGAATTGGTAGGGTTTTGAAATGATTTAGGGAGTTTTGTGGGACTTCTCTGGAATTTTGTGGGGTTTTTCTGGAATTGTGTGGTTTTGAGGAGACTTGAAGAATTTTGAGGAATTTTTCTTAGATTTTTTGGAAACTTGTGGAGGTTTTGTGTGATTTTTGTGTGATTTTTTGGGATATTGAGGCGATTTAGGGATCTTGAGGGATTTTTCATGTATTTTGTGGGAATTTGTGGAGATTTGGTGGGATATTTTTCTAGAATTTGGTTGTGTTTTGAGAAGATTTAGGGAATTTTGTGTGATTTTTCTTGTATTTTGTGGGATATTGAGGAGATTTTGTGGGATGTTTGTGGAACTTTGAGGGACTTTTCTGGAATTTGGTGAGATTCTGTAGAGAACTGACAAATTATCAGGGATTTTTCATGTATTCTGTGGGAATTTGTGGAGATTTGGTGGGATTTTTGTGGATTTTGGCCGTGTTTTGAGAAGATTTAGGGAATTTTGTGTGATTTTTCTGGGATTTTGTTGGGTATTGAGGAAATTTTGTGGGATGTTTCTGGAATTTGGTGGGGCTTTTCAAGAATTTTGTGGTATTTTGAAAAGATTTAGGGAATTTTGTGGTGTTTTTTCTTGAATTTTGTGGGAAACTGTGCTGATTTTATGGGGCGTTTCTGGAATTTGGTCGAGTTTTCAGAAGATTTAGGGATTTTTGTGAGATTTTTGTGGGATGTTCTGGGAATTGGTGGAGATTTTGTGGGACATTCCTGTGAATTGTTAGGGTTTTGAAATGATTTAGGGAGTTTTGTGGGACTTCTCTGGAATTTTGTGTGTTTTTTCTGGAATTGTGTGGGATTCTGAGGAGACTTGAAGAATTTTGAGGAATTTGTTTTAGATTTTGTGGGAATTTGTGGAGAATCTGTGGGATTTTACTGGAATTTGGTGGGCCTTTTCAAGGACTTTGTGTGGTTTTGAGGAGACTTGAAGAATTTTGAGGAATTTTTCTTAGATTTTGTGGAAACTTGTGGAGGTTTTGTGGGATTTTTGTGGGATTTTGTGGGATATTGAGGCGATTTCGGGATCTTGAGGGATTTTTCATGTATTTTGTGGGATTTTGTGGAGATTTGGTGGGACATTTTTCTAGAATTTAGTCGTGTTTTGAGAAGATTTAGGGAATTTTGTGTGATTTTTCTGGGATTTTGTTGTATATTGAGGAGATTTTGTGGGATGTTTGTGGAACTTTGAGGGACTTTTCTGGAATTTGGTGAGATTCTGTAGAGAACTGACGAATTATCAGGGGTATTTTCATGTATTCTGTGGGAATTTGTGGAGATTCGGTGGGATTTTTGTGGATTTTGGCCATGTTTTGAGAAGATTTAGGGAATTTTGTGGGATTTTTCCTGGAATTTTATTGGATTCCGGGGAGATTTTGTGGGATGTTTGTGGAACTTTGAGGGACTTTTTAGGAATTTGGTGAGATTCTGTAGAGAACTGACGAATTATCAGGGATTTGTCATGTATTCTGTGGGAATTTGTGGAGATTCTGTGGGATTTTTCTGGAATTTGGTAGAGTTTTGAGAAGATTTAGGGAATTTTGTGGGACTTTTCTGGGATTTTGTTGGATATTGAGGACATTTTGTGGGATGTTTCTGGAATTTGGTGGGGCTTTTCAAGAATTTTGTGGTATTTTGAAAAGGTTTAGGGAATTTTGTGGTGTTTTTTCTTGAATTTTGTGGGAAACTGTGCTGATTTTATGGTGCGTTTCTGGAATTTGGTCGAGTTTTCAGAAGATTTAGGGATTTTTGTGGGATTTTTGTGGGATGTTCTGGGAATTGGTGGAGATTTTGTGGGACATTCCTGTGAATTGGTAGGGTTTTGAAATGATTTAGGGAGTTTTGTGGGACTTCTCTGGAATTTTGTGTGTTTTTTATGGAATTGTGTGGGATTCTGAGGAGACTTGAAGAATTTTGAGGAATTTGTTTTAGATTTTGTGGGAATTTGTGGAGAATCTGTGGGATTTTACTGGAATTTGGTGGGCCTTTTCAAGGACTTTGTGTGGTTTTGAGGAGACTTGAAGAATTTTGAGGAATTTTTCTTAGATTTTGTGGAAACTTGTGGAGGTTTTGTGGGATTTTTGTGGGATTTTGTGGGATATTGAGGCGATTTCGGGATCTTGAGGGATTTTTCATGTATTTTGTGGGAATTTGTGGAGATTTGGTGGGATATTTTTCTAGAATTTAGTCGTGTTTTGAGAAGATTTAGGGAATTTTGTGTGATTTTTCTGGGATTTTGTTGTATATTGAGGAGATTTTGTGGGATGTTTGTGGAACTTTGAGGGACTTTTCTGGAATTTGGTGAGATTCTGTAGAGAACTGACGAATTATCAGGGGTATTTTCATGTATTCTGTGGGAATTTGTGGAGATTCGGTGAGATTTTTGTGGATTTTGGCCAGATTTGAGAAGATTTAGGGAATTTTGTGGGATTTTTCCTGGAATTTTATTGGATTCCGGGGAGATTTTGTGGGATGTTTGTGGAACTTTGAGGGACTTTTTAGGAATTTGGTGAGATTCTGTACAGAACTGACGAATTATCAGGGATTTTTCATGTATTCTGTGGGAATTTGTGGAGATTTGGTGGGATTTTTGTGGATTTTGGCCGTGTTTTGAGAAGATTTAGGGAATTTTGTGTGATTTTTCTGGGATTTTGTTGGGTATTGAGGAAATTTTGTGGGATGTTTCTGGAATTTGGTGGGGCTTTTCAAGAATTTTGTGGTATTTTGAAAAGATTTAGGGAATTTTGTGGTGTTTTTTCTTGAATTTTGTGGGAAACTGTGCTGATTTTATGGGGCGTTTCTGGAATTTGGTCGAGTTTTCAGAAGATTTAGGGATTTTTGTGGGATTTTTGTGGGATGTTCTGGGAATTGGTGGAGATTTTGTGGGACATTCCTGTGAATTGGTAGGGTTTTGAAATGATTTAGGGAGTTTTGTGGGACTTCTCCGGAATTTTGTGTGTTTTTTCTGGAATTGTGTGGGATTCTGAGGAGACTTGAAGAATTTTGAGGAATTTTTCTTAGATTTTGTGGAAACTTGTGGAGGTTTTGTGGGATTTTTGTGTGATTTTGTGGGATATTGAGGCGATTTAGGGATCTTGAGGGATTTCTCATGTATTTTGTGGGAATTTGTGGAGATTTGGTGGGATATTTTTCTAGAATTTGGTTGTGTTTTGAGAAGATTTAGGGAATTTTGTGGTGTTTTTTCTTGAATTTTGTGGGAAACTGTGCTGATTTTATGGGGCGTTTCTGGAATTTGGTCGAGTTTTCAGAAGATTTAGGGATTTTTGTGGGATTTTTGTGGGATGTTCTGGGAATTGGTGGAGATTTTGTGGGACTTTCCTGTGAATTGGTAGGGTTTTGAAATGATTTAGGGAGTTTTGTGGGACTTCTCTGGAATTTTGTGGGGTTTTTCTGGAATTGTGTGGGATTCTGAGGAGACTTGAAGAATTTTGAGGAATTTTTCTTAGATTTTGTGGAAACTTGCGGAGGTTTTGTGGGATTTTTGTGGAATTTTTTGGAATATTGAGGCAATTTAGGGATCTTGAGGGATTTTTCATGTATTTTGTGGGATTTTGTGGAGATTTGGTGGGACATTTTTCTAGAATTTAGTCGTGTTTTGAGAAGATTTAGGGAATTTTGTGTGATTTTTCTGGGATTTTGTTGTATATTGAGGAGATTTTGTGGGATGTTTGTGGAACTTTGAGGGACTTTTCTGGAATTTGGTGAGATTCTGTAGAGAACTGACGAATTATCAGGGGTATTTTCATGTATTCTGTGGGAATTTGTGGAGATTCGGTGGGATTTTTGTGGATTTTGGCCGTGTTTTGAGAAGATTTAGGGAATTTTGTGGGATTTTTCCTGGAATTTTATTGGATTCCGGGGAGATTTTGTGGGATGTTTGTGGAACTTTGAGGGACTTTTTAGGAATTTGGTGAGATTCTGTAGAGAACTGACGAATTATCAGGGATTTTTCATGTATTCTGTGGGAATTTGTGGAGATTTGGTGGGATTTTTGTGGATTTTGGCCGTGTTTTGAGAAGATTTAGGGAATTTTGTGTGATTTTTCTGGGATTTTGTTGGGTATTGAGGAAATTTTGTGGGATGTTTCTGGAATTTGGTGGGGCTTTTCAAGAATTTTGTGGTATTTTGAAAAGATTTAGGGAATTTTGTGGTGTTTTTTCTTGAATTTTGTGGGAAACTGTGCTGATTTTATGGGGCGTTTCTGGAATTTGGTCGAGTTTTCAGAAGATTTAGGGATTTTTGTGGGATTTTTGTGGGATGTTCTGGGAATTGGTGGAGATTTTGTGGGACATTCCTGTGAATTGGTAGGGTTTTGAAATGATTTAGGGAGTTTTGTGGGACTTCTCTGGAATTTTGTGTGTTTTTTCTGGAATTGTGTGGGATTCTGAGGAGACTTGAAGAATTTTGAGGAATTTGTTTTAGATTTTGTGGGAATTTGTGGAGAATCTGTGGGATTTTACTGGAATTTGGTGGGCCTTTTCAAGGACTTTGTGTGGTTTTGAGGAGACTTGAAGAATTTTGAGGAATTTTTCTTAGATTTTGTGGAAACTTGTGGAGGTTTTGTGGGATTTTTGTGGGATTTTGTGGGATATTGAGGCGATTTCGGGATCTTGAGGGATTTTTCATGTATTTTGTGGGAATTTGTGGAGATTTGGTGGGATATTTTTCTAGAATTTAGTCGTGTTTTGAGAAGATTTAGGGAATTTTGTGTGATTTTTCTGGGATTTTGTTGTATATTGAGGAGATTTTGTGGGATGTTTGTGGAACTTTGAGGGACTTTTCTGGAATTTGGTGAGATTCTGTAGAGAACTGACGAATTATCAGGGGTATTTTCATGTATTCTGTGGGAATTTGTGGAGATTCGGTGAGATTTTTGTGGATTTTGGCCAGATTTGAGAAGATTTAGGGAATTTTGTGGGATTTTTCCTGGAATTTTATTGGATTCCGGGGAGATTTTGTGGGATGTTTGTGGAACTTTGAGGGACTTTTTAGGAATTTGGTGAGATTCTGTAGAGAACTGACGAATTATCAGGGATTTTTCATGTATTCTGTGGGAATTTGTGGAGATTTGGTGGGATTTTTGTGGATTTTGGCCGTGTTTTGAGAAGATTTAGGGAATTTTGTGTGATTTTTCTGGGATTTTGTTGGGTATTGAGGAAATTTTGTGGGATGTTTCTGGAATTTGGTGGGGCTTTTCAAGAATTTTGTGGTATTTTGAAAAGATTTAGGGAATTTTGTGGTGTTTTTTCTTGAATTTTGTGGGAAACTGTGCTGATTTTATGGGGCGTTTCTGGAATTTGGTCGAGTTTTCAGAAGATTTAGGGATTTTTGTGGGATTTTTGTGGGATGTTCTGGGAATTGGTGGAGATTTTGTGGGACATTCCTGTGAATTGGTAGGGTTTTGAAATGATTTAGGGAGTTTTGTGGGACTTCTCTGGAATTTTGTGGGGTTTTTCTGGAATTGTGTGGGATTCTGAGGAGACTTGAAGAATTTTGAGGAATTTTTCTTAGATTTTGTGGAAACTTGTGGAGGTTTTGTGGGATTTTTGTGTGATTTTGTGGGATATTGAGGCGATTTAGGGATCTTGAGGGATTTCTCATGTATTTTGTGGGAATTTGTGGAGATTTGGTGGGTTATTTTTCTAGAATTTGGTTGTGTTTTGAGAAGATTTAGGGAATTTTGTGGTGTTTTTTCTTGAATTTTGTGGGAAACTGTGCTGATTTTATGGGGCGTTTCTGGAATTTGGTCGAGTTTTCAGAAGATTTAGGGATTTTTGTGGGATTTTTGTGGGATGTTCTGGGAATTGGTGGAGATTTTGTGGGACATTCCTGTGAATTGGTAGGGTTTTGAAATGATTTAGGGAGTTTTGTGGGACTTCTCTGGAATTTTGTGGGGTTTTTCTGGAATTGTGTGGGATTCTGAGGAGACTTGAAGAATTTTGAGGAATTTTTCTTAGATTTTGTGGAAACTTGCGGAGGTTTTGTGGGATTTTTGTGGAATTTTTTGGAATATTGAGGCAATTTAGGGATCTTGAGGGATTTTTCATGTATTTTGTGGGATTTTGTGGAGATTTGGTGGGACATTTTTCTAGAATTTAGTCGTGTTTTGAGAAGATTTAGGGAATTTTGTGTGATTTTTCTGGGATTTTGTTGTATATTGAGGAGATTTTGTGGGATGTTTGTGGAACTTTGAGGGACTTTTTAGGAATTTGGTGAGATTCTGTAGAGAACTGACGAATTATCAGGGGTATTTTCATGTATTCTGTGGGAATTTGTGGAGATTCGGTGGGATTTTTGTGGATTTTGGCCGTGTTTTGAGAAGATTTAGGGAATTTTGTGGGATTTTTCCTGGAATTTTATTGGATTCCGGGGAGATTTTGTGGTATGTTTGTGGAACTTTGAGGGACTTTTTAGGAATTTGGTGAGATTCTGTAGAGAACTGACGAATTATCAGGGATTTTTCATGTATTCTGTCCGAATTTGTGGAGATTTGGTGGGATTTTTGTGGATTTTGGCCGTGTTTTGAGAAGATTTAGGGAATTTTGTGTGATTTTTCTGGGATTTTGTTGGGTATTGAGGAAATTTTGTGGGATGTTTCTGGAATTTGGTGGGGCTTTTCAAGAATTTTGTGGTATTTTGAAAAGATTTAGGGAATTTTGTGGTGTTTTTTCTTGAATTTTGTGGGAAACTGTGCTGATTTTATGGGGCGTTTCTGGAATTTGGTCGAGTTTTCAGAAGATTTAGGGATTTTTGTGGGATTTTTGTGGGATGTTCTGGGAATTGGTGGAGATTTTGTGGGACATTCCTGTGAATTGGTAGGGTTTGAAATGATTTAGGGAGTTTTGTGGGACTTCTCTGGAATTTTGTGTGTTTTTTCTGGAATTGTGTGGGATTCTGAGGAGACTTGAAGAATTTTGAGGAATTTTTCTTAGATTTTGTGGAAACTTGTGGAGGTTTTGTGTGATTTTTGTGTGATTTTGTGGGATATTGAGGCGATTTAGGGATCTTGAGGGATTTCTCATGTATTTTGTGGGAATTTGTGGAGATTTGGTGGGATATTTTTCTAGAATTTGGTTGTGTTTTGAGAAGATTTAGGGAATTTTGTGGTGTTTTTTCTTGAATTTTGTGGGAAACTGTGCTGATTTTATGGGGCGTTTCTGGAATTTGGTCGAGTTTTCAGAAGATTTAGGGATTTTTGTGGGATTTTTGTGGGATGTTCTGGGAATTGGTGGAGATTTTGTGGGACATTCCTGTGAATTGGTAGGGTTTTGAAATGATTTAGGGAGTTTTGTGGGACTTCTCTGGAATTTTGTGGGGTTTTTCTGGAATTGTGTGGGATTCTGAGGAGACTTGAAGAATTTTGAGGAATTTTTCTTAGATTTTGTGGAAACTTGCGGAGGTTTTGTGGGATTTTTGTGGAATTTTTTGGAATATTGAGGCAATTTAGGGATCTTGAGGGATTTTTCATGTATTTTTTTTGAATTTGTGGAGATTTGGTGGGATATTTTTCTAGAATTTGGTTGTGTTTTGAGAAGATTTAGGGAATTTTGTGTGATTTTTCTTGTATTTTGTGGGATATTGAGGAGATTTTGTGGGATGTTTGTGGAACTTTGAGGGACTTTTCTGGAATTTGGTGAGATTCTGTAGAGAACTGACAAATTATCAGGGATTTTTCATGTATTCTGTGGGAATTTGTGGAGATTTGGTGGGATTTTTGTGGATTTTGGCCGTGTTTTGAGAAGATTTAGGGAATTTTGTTTGATTTTTCTGGGATTTTGTTGGGTATTGAGGAAATTTTGTGGGATGTTTCTGGAATTTGGTGGGGCTTTTCAAGAATTTTGTGGTATTTTGAAAAGATTTAGGGAATTTTGTGGTGTTTTTTCTTGAATTTTGTGGGAAACTGTGCTGATTTTATGGGGCGTTTCTGGAATTTGGTCGAGTTTTCAGAAGATTTAGGGATTTTTGTGAGATTTTTGTGGGATGTTCTGGGAATTGGTGGAGATTTTGTGGGACATTCCTGTGAATTGTTAGGGTTTTGAAATGATTTAGGGAGTTTTGTGGGACTTCTCTGGAATTTTGTGTGTTTTTTCTGGAATTGTGTGGGATTCTGAAGAGACTTGAACAATTTTGAGGAATTTGTTTTAGATTTTGTGGGAATTTGTGGAGAATCTGTGGGATTTTACTGGAATTTGGTGGGCCTTTTCAAGGACTTTGTGTGGTTTTGAGGAGACTTGAAGAATTTTGAGGAATTTTTCTTAGATTTTGTGGAAACTTGTGGAGGTTTTGTGGGATTTTTGTGGGATTTTGTGGGATATTGAGGCGATTTCGGGATCTTGAGGGATTTTTCATGTATTTTGTGGGATTTTGTGGAGATTTGGTGGGACATTTTTCTAGAATTTAGTCGTGTTTTGAGAAGATTTAGGGAATTTTGTGTGATTTTTCTGGGATTTTGTTGTATATTGAGGAGATTTTGTGGGATGTTTGTGGAACTTTGAGGGACTTTTCTGGAATTTGGTGAGATTCTGTAGAGAACTGACGAATTATCAGGGGTATTTTCATGTATTCTGTGGGAATTTGTGGAGATTCGGTGGGATTTTTGTGGATTTTGGCCATGTTTTGAGAAGATTTAGGGAATTTTGTGGGATTTTTCCTGGAATTTTATTGGATTCCGGGGAGATTTTGTGGGATGTTTGTGGAACTTTGAGGGACTTTTTAGGAATTTGGTGAGATTCTGTAGAGAACTGACGAATTATCAGGGATTTGTCATGTATTCTGTGGGAATTTGTGGAGATTCTGTGGGATTTTTCTGGAATTTGGTAGAGTTTTGAGAAGATTTAGGGAATTTTGTGGGACTTTTCTGGGATTTTGTTGGATATTGAGGACATTTTGTGGGATGTTTCTGGAATTTGGTGGGGCTTTTCAAGAATTTTGTGGTATTTTGAAAAGGTTTAGGGAATTTTGTGGTGTTTTTTCTTGAATTTTGTGGGAAACTGTGCTGATTTTATGGGGCGTTTCTGGAATTTGGTCGAGTTTTCAGAAGATTTAGGGATTTTTGTGGGATTTTTGTGGGATGTTCTGGGAATTGGTGGAGATTTTGTGGGACATTCCTGTGAATTGGTAGGGTTTTGAAATGATTTAGGGAGTTTTGTGGGACTTCTCTGGAATTTTGTGTGTTTTTTATGGAATTGTGTGGGATTCTGAGGAGACTTGAAGAATTTTGAGGAATTTGTTTTAGATTTTGTGGGAATTTGTGGAGAATCTGTGGGATTTTACTGGAATTTGGTGGGCCCTTTCAAGGACTTTGTGTGGTTTTGAGGAGACTTGAAGAATTTTGAGGAATTTTTCTTAGATTTTGTGGAAACTTGTGGAGGTTTTGTGGGATTTTTGTGGGATTTTGTGGGATATTGAGGCGATTTCGGGATCTTGAGGGATTTTTCATGTATTTTGTGGGAATTTGTGGAGATTTGGTGGGATATTTTTCTAGAATTTAGTCGTGTTTTGAGAAGATTTAGGGAATTTTGTGTGATTTTTCTGGGATTTTGTTGTATATTGAGGAGATTTTGTGGGATGTTTGTGGAACTTTGAGGGACTTTTCTGGAATTTGGTGAGATTCTGTAGAGAACTGACGAATTATCAGGGGTATTTTCATGTATTCTGTGGGAATTTGTGGAGATTCGGTGAGATTTTTGTGGATTTTGGCCGTGTTTTGAGAAGATTTAGGGAATTTTGTGGGATTTTTCCTGGAATTTTATTGGATTCCGGGGAGATTTTGTGGGATGTTTGTGGAACTTTGAGGGACTTTTTAGGAATTTGGTGAGATTCTGTACAGAACTGACGAATTATCAGGGATTTTTCATGTATTCTGTGGGAATTTGTGGAGATTTGGTGGGATTTTTCTGGATTTTGGCCGTGTTTTGAGAAGATTTAGGGAATTTTGTGTGATTTTTCTGGGATTTTGTTGGGTATTGAGGAAATTTTGTGGGATGTTTCTGGAATTTGGTGGGGCTTTTCAAGAATTTTGTGGTATTTTGAAAAGATTTAGGGAATTTTGGGGTGTTTTTTCTTGAATTTTGTGGGAAACTGTGCTGATTTTATGGGGCGTTTCTGGAATTTGGTCGAGTTTTCAGAAGATTTAGGGATTTTTGTGGGATTTTTGTGGGATGTTCTGGGAATTGGTGGAGATTTTGTGGGACATTCCTGTGAATTGGTAGGGTTTGAAATGATTTAGGGAGTTTTGTGGGACTTCTCTGGAATTTTGTGTGTTTTTTCTGGAATTGTGTGGGATTCTGAGGAGACTTGAAGAATTTTGAGGAATTTTTCTTAGATTTTGTGGAAACTTGTGGAGGTTTTGTGGGATTTTTGTGTGATTTTGTGGGATATTGAGGCGATTTAGGGATCTTGAGGGATTTCTCATGTATTTTGTGGGAATTTGTGGAGATTTGGTGGGATATTTTTCTAGAATTTGGTTGTGTTTTGAGAAGATTTAGGGAATTTTGTGTGATTTTTCTTGTATTTTGTGGGATATTGAGGAGATTTTGTGGGATGTTTGTGGAACTTTGAGGGACTTTTCTGGAATTTGGTGAGATTCTGTAGAGAACTGACAAATTATCAGGGATTTTTCATGTATTCTGTGGGAATTTGTGGAGATTTGGTGGGATTTTTGTGGATTTTGGCCGTGTTTTGAGAAGATTTAGGGAATTTTGTTTGATTTTTCTGGGATTTTGTTGGGTATTGAGGAAATTTTGTGGGATGTTTCTGGAATTTGGTGGGGCTTTTCAAGAATTTTGTGGTATTTTGAAAAGATTTAGGGAATTTTGTGGTGTTTTTTCTTGAATTTTGTGGGAAACTGTGCTGATTTTATGGGGCGTTTCTGGAATTTGGTCGAGTTTTCAGAAGATTTAGGGAATTTTTGTGAGATTTTTGTGGGATGTTCTGGGAATTGGTGGAGATTTTGTGGGACATTCCTGTGAATTGGTAGGGTTTTGAAATGATTTAGGGAGTTTTGTGGGACTTCTCTGGAATTTTGTGTGTTTTTTCTGGAATTGTGTGGGATTCTGAAGAGACTTGAAGAATTTTGAGGAATTTGTTTTAGATTTTGTGGGAATTTGTGGAGAATCTGTGGGATTTTACTGGAATTTGGTGGGCCTTTTCAAGGACTTTGTGTGGTTTTGAGGAGACTTGAAGAATTTTGAGGAATTTTTCTTAGATTTTGTGGAAACTTGCGGAGGTTTTGTGGGATTTTTGTGGAATTTTTTGGAATATTGAGGCAATTTAGGGATCTTGAGGGATTTTTCATGTATTTTGTGGGATTTTGTGGAGATTTGGTGGGACATTTTTCTAGAATTTAGTCGTGTTTTGAGAAGATTTAGGGAATTTTGTGTGATTTTTCTGGGATTTTGTTGTATATTGAGGAGATTTTGTGGGATGTTTGTGGAACTTTGAGGGACTTTTCTGGAATTTGGTGAGATTCTGTAGAGAACTGACGAATTATCAGGGGTATTTTCATGTATTCTGTGGGAATTTGTGGAGATTCGGTGGGATTTTTGTGGATTTTGGCCATGTTTTGAGAAGATTTAGGGAATTTTGTGGGATTTTTCCTGGAATTTTATTGGATTCCGGGGAGATTTTGTGGGATGTTTGTGGAACTTTGAGGGACTTTTTAGGAATTTGGTGAGATTCTGTAGAGAACTGACGAATTATCAGGGATTTGTCATGTATTCTGTGGGAATTTGTGGAGATTCTGTGGGATTTTTCTGGAATTTGGTAGAGTTTTGAGAAGATTTAGGGAATTTTGTGGGACTTTTCTGGGATTTTGTTGGATATTGAGGACATTTTGTGGGATGTTTCTGGAATTTGGTGGGGCTTTTCAAGAATTTTGTGGTATTTTGAAAAGGTTTAGGGAATTTTGTGGTGTTTTTTCTTGAATTTTGTGGGAAACTGTGCTGATTTTATGGGGCGTTTCTGGAATTTGGTCGAGTTTTCAGAAGATTTAGGGATTTTTGTGGGATTTTTGTGGGATGTTCTGGGAATTGGTGGAGATTTTGTGGGACATTCCTGTGAATTGGTAGGGTTTTGAAATGATTTAGGGAGTTTTGTGGGACTTCTCTGGAATTTTGTGTGTTTTTTATGGAATTGTGTGGGATTCTGAGGAGACTTGAAGAATTTTGAGGAATTTGTTTTAGATTTTGTGGGAATTTGTGGAGAATCTGTGGGATTTTACTGGAATTTGGTGGACCCTTTCAAGGACTTTGTGTGGTTTTGAGGAGACTTGAAGAATTTTGAGGAATTTTTCTTAGATTTTGTGGAAACTTGTGGAGGTTTTGTGGGATTTTTGTGGGATTTTGTGGGATATTGAGGCGATTTCGGGATCTTGAGGGATTTTTCATGTATTTTGTGGGAATTTGTGGAGATTTGGTGGGATATTTTTCTAGAATTTAGTCGTGTTTTGAGAAGATTTAGGGAATTTTGTGTGATTTTTCTGGGATTTTGTTGTATATTGAGGAGATTTTGTGGGATGTTTGTGGAACTTTGAGGGACTTTTCTGGAATTTGGTGAGATTCTGTAGAGAACTGACGAATTATCAGGGGTATTTTCATGTATTCTGTGGGAATTTGTGGAGATTCGGTGAGATTTTTGTGGATTTTGGCCGTGTTTTGAGAAGATTTAGGGAATTTTGTGGGATTTTTCCTGGAATTTTATTGGATTCCGGGGAGATTTTGTGGGATGTTTGTGGAACTTTGAGGGACTTTTTAGGAATTTGGTGAGATTCTGTACAGAACTGACGAATTATCAGGGATTTTTCATGTATTCTGTGGGAATTTGTGGAGATTTGGTGGGATTTTTGTGGATTTTGGCCGTGTTTTGAGAAGATTTAGGGAATTTTGTGTGATTTTTCTGGGATTTTGTTGGGTATTGAGGAAATTTTGTGGGATGTTTCTGGAATTTGGTGGGGCTTTTCAAGAATTTTGTGGTATTTTGAAAAGATTTAGGGAATTTTGTGGTGTTTTTTCTTGAATTTTGTGGGAAACTGTGCTGATTTTATGGGGCGTTTCTGGAATTTGGTCGAGTTTTCAGAAGATTTAGGGATTTTTGTGGGATTTTTGTGGGATGTTCTGGGAATTGGTGGAGATTTTGTGGGACATTCCTGTGAATTGGTAGGGTTTTGAAATGATTTAGGGAGTTTTGTGGGACTTCTCTGGAATTTTGTGTGTTTTTTCTGGAATTGTGTGGGATTCTGAGGAGACTTGAAGAATTTTGAGGAATTTTTCTTAGATTTTGTGGAAACTTGTGGAGGTTTTGTGTGATTTTTGTGTGATTTTGTGGGATATTGAGGCGATTTAGGGATCTTGAGGGATTTCTCATGTATTTTGTGGGAATTTGTGGAGATTTGGTGGGATATTTTTCTAGAATTTGGTTGTGTTTTGAGAAGATTTAGGGAATTTTGTGGTGTTTTTTCTTGAATTTTGTGGGAAACTGTGCTGATTTTATGGGGCGTTTCTGGAATTTGGTCGAGTTTTCAGAAGATTTAGGGATTTTTGTGGGATTTTTGTGGGATGTTCTGGGAATTGGTGGAGATTTTGTGGGACATTCCTGTGAATTGTTAGGGTTTTGAAATGATTTAGGGAGTTTTGTGGGACTTCTCTGGAATTTTGTGTGTTTTTTCTGGAATTGTGTGGGATTCTGAGGAGACTTGAAGAATTTTGAGGAATTTTTCTTAGATTTTGTGGAAACTTGCGGAGGTTTTGTGGGATTTTTGTGGAATTTTTTGGAATATTGAGGCAATTTAGGGATCTTGAGGGATTTTTCATGTATTTTTTTTGAATTTGTGGAGATTTGGTGGGATATTTTTCTAGAATTTGGTTGTGTTTTGAGAAGATTTAGGGAATTTTGTGTGATTTTTCTTGTATTTTGTGGGATATTGAGGAGATTTTGTGGGATGTTTGTGGAACTTTGAGGGACTTTTCTGGAATTTGGTGAGATTCTGTAGAGAACTGACAAATTATCAGGGATTTTTCATGTATTCTGTGGGAATTTGTGGAGATTTGGTGGGATTTTTGTGGATTTTGGCCGTGTTTTGAGAAGATTTAGGGAATTTTGTTTGATTTTTCTGGGATTTTGTTGGGTATTGAGGAAATTTTGTGGGATGTTTCTGGAATTTGGTGGGGCTTTTCAAGAATTTTGTGGTATTTTGAAAAGATTTAGGGAATTTTGTGGTGTTTTTTCTTGAATTTTGTGGGAAACTGTGCTGATTTTATGGGGCGTTTCTGGAATTTGGTCGAGTTTTCAGAAGATTTAGGGATTTTTGTGAGATTTTTGTGGGATGTTCTGGGAATTGGTGGAGATTTTGTGGGACATTCCTGTGAATTGTTAGGGTTTTGAAATGATTTAGGGAGTTTTGTGGGACTTCTCTGGAATTTTGTCTGTTTTTTATGGAATTGTGTGGGATTCTGAAGAGACTTGAAGAATTTTGAGGAATTTGTTTTAGATTTTGTGGGAATTTGTGGAGAATCTGTGGGATTTTACTGGAATTTGGTGGGCCTTTTCAAGGACTTTGTGTGGTTTTGAGGAGACTTGAAGAATTTTGAGGAATTTTTCTTAGATTTTGTGGAAACTTGTGGAGGTTTTGTGGGATTTTTGTGGGATTTTGTGGGATATTGAGGCGATTTCGGGATCTTGAGGGATTTTTCATGTATTTTGTGGGATTTTGTGGAGATTTGGTGGGACATTTTTCTAGAATTTAGTCGTGTTTTGAGAAGATTTAGGGAATTTTGTGTGATTTTTCTGGGATTTTGTTGTATATTGAGGAGATTTTGTGGGATGTTTGTGGAACTTTGAGGGACTTTTCTGGAATTTGGTGAGATTCTGTAGAGAACTGACGAATTATCAGGGGTATTTTCATGTATTCTGTGGGAATTTGTGGAGATTCGGTGGGATTTTTGTGGATTTTGGCCATGTTTTGAGAAGATTTAGGGAATTTTGTGGGATTTTTCCTGGAATTTTATTGGATTCCGGGGAGATTTTGTGGGATGTTTGTGGAACTTTGAGGGACTTTTTAGGAATTTGGTGAGATTCTGTACAGAACTGACGAATTATCAGGGATTTGTCATGTATTCTGTGGGAATTTGTGGAGATTCTGTGGGATTTTTCTGGAATTTGGTAGAGTTTTGAGAAGATTTAGGGAATTTTGTGGGACTTTTCTGGGATTTTGTTGGATATTGAGGACATTTTGTGGGATGTTTCTGGAATTTGGTGGGGCTTTTCAAGAATTTTGTGGTATTTTGAAAAGGTTTAGGGAATTTTGTGGTGTTTTTTCTTGAATTTTGTGGGAAACTGTGCTGATTTTATGGGGCGTTTCTGGAATTTGGTCGAGTTTTCAGAAGATTTAGGGATTTTTGTGGGATTTTTGTGGGATGTTCTGGGAATTGGTGGAGATTTTGTGGGACATTCCTGTGAATTGGTAGGGTTTTGAAATGATTTAGGGAGTTTTGTGGGACTTCTCTGGAATTTTGTGTGTTTTTTATGGAATTGTGTGGGATTCTGAGGAGACTTGAAGAATTTTGAGGAATTTGTTTTAGATTTTGTGGGAATTTGTGGAGAATCTGTGGGATTTTACTGGAATTTGGTGGGCCTTTTCAAGGACTTTGTGTGGTTTTGAGGAGACTTGAAGAATTTTGAGGAATTTTTCTTAGATTTTGTGGAAACTTGTGGAGGTTTTGTGGGATTTTTGTGGGATTTTGTGGGATATTGAGGCGATTTCGGGATCTTGAGGGATTTTTCATGTATTTTGTGGGATTTTGTGGAGATTTGGTGGGACATTTTTCTAGAATTTAGTCGTGTTTTGAGAAGATTTAGGGAATTTTGTGTGATTTTTCTGGGATTTTGTTGTATATTGAGGAGATTTTGTGGGATGTTTGTGGAACTTTGAGGGACTTTTCTGGAATTTGGTGAGATTCTGTAGAGAACTGACGAATTATCAGGGGTATTTTCATGTATTCTGTGGGAATTTGTGGAGATTCGGTGAGATTTTTGTGGATTTTGGCCGTGTTTTGAGAAGATTTAGGGAATTTTGTGGGATTTTTCCTGGAATTTTATTGGATTCCGGGGAGATTTTGTGGGATGTTTGTGGAACTTTGAGGGACTTTTTAGGAATTTGGTGAGATTCTGTAAAGAACTGACGAATTATCAGGGATTTTTCATGTATTCTGTGGGAATTTGTGGAGATTCGGTGGGATTTTTGTGGATTTTGGCCGTGTTTTGAGAAGATTTAGGGAATTTTGTGTGATTTTTCTGGGATTTTGTTGGGTATTGAGGAAATTTTGTGGGATGTTTCTGGAATTTGGTGGGGCTTTTCAAGAATTTTGTGGTATTTTGAAAAGATTTAGGGAATTTTGTGGTGTTTTTTCTTGAATTTTGTGGGAAACTGTGCTGATTTTATGGGGCGTTTCTGGAATTTGGTCGAGTTTTCAGAAGATTTAGGGATTTTTGTGGGATTTTTGTGGGATGTTCTGGGAATTGGTGGAGATTTTGTGGGACATTCCTGTGAATTGGTAGGGTTTGAAATGATTTATAGAGTTTTGTGGGACTTCTCTGGAATTTTGTGTGTTTTTTCTGGAATTGTGTGGGATTCTGAGGAGACTTGAAGAATTTTGAGGAATTTTTCTTAGATTTTGTGGAAACTTGTGGAGGTTTTGTGTGATTTTTGTGTGATTTTGTGGGATATTGAGGCGATTTAGGGATCTTGAGGGATTTCTCATGTATTTTGTGGGAATTTGTGGAGATTTGGTGGGATATTTTTCTAGAATTTGGTTGTGTTTTGAGAAGATTTAGGGAATTTTGTGTGTTTTTTCTTGAATTTTGTGGGAAACTGTGCTGATTTTATGGGGCGTTTCTGGAATTTGGTCGAGTTTTCAGAAGATTTAGGGATTTTTGTGGGATTTTTGTGGGATGTTCTGGGAATTGGTGGAGATTTTGTGGGACATTCCTGTGAATTGGTAGGGTTTTGAAATGATTTAGGGAGTTTTGTGGGACTTCTCTGGAATTTTGTGGGGTTTTTCTGGAATTGTGTGGGATTCTGAGGAGACTTGAAGAATTTTGAGGAATTTTTCTTAGATTTTGTGGAAACTTGTGGAGGTTTTGTGGGATTATTGTGGAATTTTTTGGAATATTGAGGCAATTTAGGGATCTTGAGGGATTTTTCATGTATTTTGTGGGAATTTGTGGAGATTTGGTGGGATATTTTTCTAGAATTTGGTTGTGTTTTGAGAAGATTTAGGGAATTTTGTGTGATTTTTCTTGTATTTTGTGGGATATTGAGGAGATTTTGTGGGATGTTTGTGGAACTTTGAGGGACTTTTCTGGAATTTGGTGAGATTCTGTAGAGAACTGACAAATTATCAGGGATTTTTCATGTATTCTGTGGGAATTTGTGGAGATTTGGTGGGATTTTTGTGGATTTTGGCCGTGTTTTGAGAAGATTTAGGGAATTTTGTGTGATTTTTCTGGGATTTTGTTGGGTATTGAGGAAATTTTGTGGGATGTTTCTGGAATTTGGTGGGGCTTTTCAAGAATTTTGTGGTATTTTGAAAAGATTTAGGGAATTTTGTGGTGTTTTTTCTTGAATTTTGTGGGAAACTGTGCTGATTTTATGGGGCGTTTCTGGAATTTGGTCGAGTTTTCAGAAGATTTAGGGATTTTTGTGAGATTTTTGTGGGATGTTCTGGGAATTGGTGGAGATTTTGTGGGACATTCCTGTGAATTGTTAGGGTTTTGAAATGATTTAGGGAGTTTTGTGGGACTTCTCTGGAATTTTGTGTGTTTTTTCTGGAATTGTGTGGGATTCTGAGGAGACTTGAAGAATTTTGAGGAATTTGTTTTAGATTTTGTGGGAATTTGTGGAGAATCTGTGGGATTTTACTGGAATTTGGTGGGCCTTTTCAAGGACTTTGTGTGGTTTTGAGGAGACTTGAAGAATTTTGAGGAATTTTTCTTAGATTTTGTGGAAACTTGTGGAGGTTTTGTGGGATTTTTGTGGGATTTTGTGGGATATTGAGGCGATTTCGGGATCTTGAGGGATTTTTCATGTATTTTGTGGGATTTTGTGGAGATTTGGTGGGACATTTTTCTAGAATTTAGTCGTGTTTTGAGAAGATTTAGGGAATTTTGTGTGATTTTTCTGGGATTTTGTTGTATATTGAGGAGATTTTGTGGGATGTTTGTGGAACTTTGAGGGACTTTTCTGGAATTTGGTGAGATTCTGTAGAGAACTGACGAATTATCAGGGGTATTTTCATGTATTCTGTGGGAATTTGTGGAGATTCGGTGGGATTTTTGTGGATTTTGGCCATGTTTTGAGAAGATTTAGGGAATTTTGTGGGATTTTTCCTGGAATTTTATTGGATTCCGGGGAGATTTTGTGGGATGTTTGTGGAACTTTGAGGGACTTTTTAGGAATTTGGTGAGATTCTGTAGAGAACTGACGAATTATCAGGGATTTGTCATGTATTCTGTGGGAATTTGTGGAGATTCTGTGGGATTTTTCTGGAATTTGGTAGAGTTTTGAGAAGATTTAGGGAATTTTGTGGGACTTTTCTGGGATTTTGTTGGATATTGAGGACATTTTGTGGGATGTTTCTGGAATTTGGTGGGGCTTTTCAAGAATTTTGTGGTATTTTGAAAAGGTTTAGGGAATTTTGTGGTGTTTTTTCTTGAATTTTGTGGGAAACTGTGCTGATTTTATGGGGCGTTTCTGGAATTTGGTCGAGTTTTCAGAAGATTTAGGGATTTTTGTGGGATTTTTGTGGGATGTTCTGGGAATTGGTGGAGATTTTGTGGGACATTCCTGTGAATTGGTAGGGTTTTGAAATGATTTAGGGAGTTTTGTGGGACTTCTCTGGAATTTTGTGAGTTTTTTATGGAATTGTGTGGGATTCTGAGGAGACTTGAAGAATTTTGAGGAATTTGTTTTAGATTTTGTGGGAATTTGTGGAGAATCTGTGGGATTTTACTGGAATTTGGTGGGCCCTTTCAAGGACTTTGTGTGGTTTTGAGGAGACTTGAAGACTTTTGAGGAATTTTTCTTAGATTTTGTGCAAACTTGTGGAGGTTTTGTGGGATTTTTGTGTGATTTTGTGGGATATTGAGGCGGTTTAGGGATCTTGAGGGATTTTTCATGTATTTTGTGGGAATTTGTGGAGATTTGGTGGGATATTTTTCTAGAATTTAGTCGTGTTTTGAGAAGATTTAGGGAATTTTGTGTGATTTTTCTGGGATTTTGTTGTATATTGAGGAGATTTTGTGGGATGTTTGTGGAACTTTGAGGGACTTTTCTGGAATTTGGTGAGATTCTGTAGAGAACTGACGAATTATCAGGGGTATTTTCATGTATTCTGTGGGAATTTGTGGAGATTCGGTGAGATTTTTGTGGATTTTGGCCGTGTTTTGAGAAGATTTAGGGAATTTTGTGGGATTTTTCCTGGAATTTTATTGGATTCCGGGGAGATTTTGTGGGATGTTTGTGGAACTTTGAGGGACTTTTTAGGAATTTGGTGAGATTCTGTACAGAACTGACGAATTATCAGGGATTTTTCATGTATTCTGTGGGAATTTGTGGAGATTTGGTGGGATTTTTGTGGATTTTGGCCGTGTTTTGAGAAGATTTAGGGAATTTTGTGTGATTTTTCTGGGATTTTGTTGGGTATTGAGGAAATTTTGTGGGATGTTTCTGGAATTTGGTGGGGCTTTTCAAGAATTTTGTGGTATTTTGAAAAGATTTAGGGAATTTTGTGGTGTTTTTTCTTGAATTTTGTGGGAAACTGTGCTGATTTTATGGGGCGTTTCTGGAATTTGGTCGAGTTTTCAGAAGATTTAGGGATTTTTGTGGGATTTTTGTGGGATGTTCTGGGAATTGGTGGAGATTTTGTGGGACATTCCTGTGAATTGGTAGGGTTTTGAAATGATTTAGGGAGTTTTGTGGGACTTCTCTGGAATTTTGTGTGTTTTTTCTGGAATTGTGTGGGATTCTGAGGAGACTTGAACAATTTTGAGGAATTTTTCTTAGATTTTGTGGAAACTTGTGGAGGTTTTGTGGGATTTTTGTGTGATTTTGTGGGATATTGAGGCGATTTAGGGATCTTGAGGGATTTCTCATGTATTTTGTGGGAATTTGTGGAGATTTGGTGGGATATTTTTCTAGAATTTGGTTGTGTTTTGAGAAGATTTAGGGAATTTTGTGGTGTTTTTTCTTGAATTTTGTGGGAAACTGTGCTGATTTTATGGGGCGTTTCTGGAATTTGGTCGAGTTTTCAGAAGATTTAGGGATTTTTGTGGGATTTTTGTGGGATGTTCTGGGAATTGGTGGAGATTTTGTGGGACATTCCTGTGAATTGGTAGGGTTTTGAAATGATTTAGGGAGTTTTGTGGGACTTCTCTGGAATTTTGTGGGGTTTTTCTGGAATTGTGTGGGATTCTGAGGAGACTTGAAGAATTTTGAGGAATTTTTCTTAGATTTTGTGGAAACTTGCGGAGGTTTTGTGGGATTTTTGTGGAATTTTTTGGAATATTGAGGCAATTTAGGGATCTTGAGGGATTTTTCATGTATTTTGTGGGAATTTGTGGAGATTTGGTGGGATATTTTTCTAGAATTTGGTTGTGTTTTGAGAAGATTTAGGGAATTTTGTGTGATTTTTCTTGAATTTTGTGGGATATTGAGGAGATTTTGTGGGATGTTTGTGGAACTTTGAGGGACTTTTCTGGAATTTGGTGAGATTCTGTAGAGAACTGACAAATTATCAGGGATTTTTCATGTATTCTGTGGGAATTTGTGGAGATTTGGTGGGATTTTTGTGGATTTTGGCCGTGTTTTGAGAAGATTTAGGGAATTTTGTGTGATTTTTCTGGGATTTTGTTGGGTATTGAGGAAATTTTGTGGGATGTTTCTGGAATTTGGTGGGGCTTTTCAAGAATTTTGTGGTATTTTGAAAAGATTTAGGGAATTTTGTGGTGTTTTTTCTTGAATTTTGTGGGAAACTGTGCTGATTTTATGGGGCGTTTCTGGAATTTGGTCGAGTTTTCAGAAGATTTAGGGATTTTTGTGGGATTTTTGTGGGATGTTCTGGGAATTGGTGGAGATTTTGTGGGACATTCCTGTGAATTGGTAGGGTTTGAAATGATTTAGGGAGTTTTGTGGGACTTCTCTGGAATTTTGTGTGTTTTTTCTGGAATTGTGTGGGATTCTGAGGAGACTTGAAGAATTTTGAGGAATTTTTCTTAGATTTTGTGGAAACTTGTGGAGGTTTTGTGGGATTTTTGTGGGATTTTGTGGGATATTGAGGCGATTTCGGGATCTTGAGGGATTTTTCATGTATTTTGTGGGATTTTGTGGAGATTTGGTGGGACATTTTTCTAGAATTTAGTCGTGTTTTGAGAAGATTTAGGGAATTTTGTGTGATTTTTCTGGGATTTTGTTGTATATTGAGGAGATTTTGTGGGATGTTTGTGGAACTTTGAGGGACTTTTCTGGAATTTGGTGAGATTCTGTAGAGAACTGACGAATTATCAGGGGTATTTTCATGTATTCTGTGGGAATTTGTGGAGATTCGGTGGGATTTTTGTGGATTTTGGCCGTGTTTTGAGAAGATTTAGGGAATTTTGTGGGATTTTTCCTGGAATTTTATTGGATTCCGGGGAGATTTTGTGGGATGTTTGTGGAACTTTGAGGGACTTTTTAGGAATTTGGTGAGATTCTGTAGAGAACTGACGAATTATCAGGAATTTGTCATGTATTCTGTGGGAATTTGTGGAGATTCTGTGGGATTTTTCTGGAATTTGGTAGAGTTTTGAGAAGATTTAGGGAATTTTGTGGGACTTTTCTGGGATTTTGTTGGATATTGAGGACATTTTGTGGGATGTTTCTGGAATTTGGTGGGGCTTTTCAAGAATTTTGTGGTATTTTGAAAAGGTTTAGGGAATTTTGTGGTGTTTTTTCTTGAATTTTGTGGGAAACTGTGCTGATTTTATGGGGCGTTTCTGGAATTTGGTCGAGTTTTCAGAAGATTTAGGGATTTTTGTGGGATTTTTGTGGGATGTTCTGGGAATTGGTGGAGATTTTGTGGGACATTCCTGTGAATTGGTAGGGTTTTGAAATGATTTAGGGAGTTTTGTGGGACTTCTCTGGAATTTTGTGGGGTTTTTCTGGAATTGTGTGGGATTCTGAGGAGACTTGAAGAATTTTGAGGAATTTTTCTTAGATTTTGTGGAAACTTGTGGAGGTTTTGTGTGATTTTTGTGTGATTTTGTGGGATATTGAGGCGATTTAGGGATCTTGAGGGATTTCTCATATATTTTGTGGGAATTTGTGGAGATTTGGTGGGATATTTTTCTAGAATTTGGTTGTGTTTTGAGAAGATTTAGGGAATTTTGTGGTGTTTTTTCTTGAATTTTGTGGGAAACTGTGCTGATTTTATGGGGCGTTTCTGGAATTTGGTCGAGTTTTCAGAAGTGTTAGGGATTTTTGTGAGATTTTTGTGGGATGTTCTGGGAATTGGTGGAGATTTTGTGGGACATTCCTGTGAATTGGTAGGGTTTTGAAATGATTTAGGGAGTTTTGTGGGACTTCTCTGGAATTTTGTGTGTTTTTTATGGAATTGTGTGGGATTCTGAGGAGACTTGAAGAATTTTGAGGAATTTGTTTTAGATTTTGTGGGAATTTGTGGAGAATCTGTGGGATTTTACTGGAATTTGGTGGGCCTTTTCAAGGACTTTGTGTGGTTTTGAGGAGACTTGAAGAATTTTGAGGAATTTTTCTTAGATTTTGTGGAAACTTGTGGAGGTTTTGTGGGATTTTTGTGGGATTTTGTGGGATATTGAGGCGATTTCGGGATCTTGAGGGATTTTTCATGTATTTTGTGGGATTTTGTGGAGATTTGGTGGGACATTTTTCTAGAATTTAGTCGTGTTTTGAGAAGATTTAGGGAATTTTGTGTGATTTTTCTGGGATTTTGTTGTATATTGAGGAGATTTTGTGGGATGTTTGTGGAACTTTGAGGGACTTTTCTGGAATTTGGTGAGATTCTGTAGAGAACTGACGAATTATCAGGGGTATTTTCATGTATTCTGTGGGAATTTGTGGAGATTCGGTGAGATTTTTGTGGATTTTGGCCGTGTTTTGAGAAGATTTAGGGAATTTTGTGGGATTTTTCCTGGAATTTTATTGGATTCCGGGGAGATTTTGTGGGATGTTTGTGGAACTTTGAGGGACTTTTTAGGAATTTGGTGAGATTCTGTACAGAACTGACGAATTATCAGGGATTTTTCATGTATTCTGTGGGAATTTGTGGAGATTTGGTGGGATTTTTGTGGATTTTGGCCGTGTTTTGAGAAGATTTAGGGAATTTTGTGTGATTTTTCTGGGATTTTGTTGGGTATTGAGGAAATTTTGTGGGATGTTTCTGGAATTTGGTGGGGCTTTTCAAGAATTTTGTGGTATTTTGAAAAGATTTAGGGAATTTTGTGGTGTTTTTTCTTGAATTTTGTGGGAAACTGTGCTGATTTTATGGGGCGTTTCTGGAATTTGGTCGAGTTTTCAGAAGATTTAGGGATTTTTGTGGGATTTTTGTGGGATGTTCTGGGAATTGGTGGAGATTTTGTGGGACATTCCTGTGAATTGGTAGGGTTTGAAATGATTTAGGGAGTTTTGTGGGACTTCTCTGGAATTTTGTGTGTTTTTTCTGGAATTGTGTGGGATTCTGAGGAGACTTGAAGAATTTTGAGGAATTTTTCTTAGATTTTGTGGAAACTTGTGGAGGTTTTGTGTGATTTTTGTGTGATTTTGTGGGATATTGAGGCGATTTAGGGATCTTGAGGGATTTCTCATGTATTTTGTGGGAATTTGTGGAGATTTGGTGGGATATTTTTCTAGAATTTGGTTGTGTTTTGAGAAGATTTAGGGAATTTTGTGGTGTTTTTTCTTGAATTTTGTGGGAAACTGTGCTGATTTTATGGGGCGTTTCTGGAATTTGGTCGAGTTTTCAGAAGATTTAGGGATTTTTGTGAGATTTTTGTGGGATGTTCTGGGAATTGGTGGAGATTTTGTGGGACATTCCTGTGAATTGGTAGGGTTTTGAAATGATTTAGGGAGTTTTGTGGGACTTCTCTGGAATTTTGTGGGGTTTTTCTGGAATTGTGTGGGATTCTGAGGAGACTTGAAGAATTTTGAGGAATTTTTCTTAGATTTTGTGGAAACTTGTGGAGGTTTTGTGGGATTTTTGTGGAATTTTTTGGAATATTGAGGCAATTTAGGGATCTTGAGGGATTTTTCATGTATTTTGTGGGAATTTGTGGAGATTTGGTGGGATATTTTTCTAGAATTTGGTTGTGTTTTGAGAAGATTTAGGGAATTTTGTGTGATTTTTCTTGTATTTTGTGGGATATTGAGGAGATTTTGTGGGATGTTTGTGGAACTTTGAGGGACTTTTCTGGAATTTGGTGAGATTCTGTAGAGAACTGACAAATTATCAGGGATTTTTCATGTATTCTGTGGGAATTTGTGGAGATTTGGTGGGATTTTTGTGGATTTTGGCCGTGTTTTGAGAAGATTTAGGGAATTTTGTTTGATTTTTCTGGGATTTTGTTGGGTATTGAGGAAATTTTGTGGGATGTTTCTGGAATTTGGTGGGGCTTTTCAAGAATTTTGTGGTATTTTGAAAAGATTTAGGGAATTTTGTGGTGTTTTTTCTTGAATTTTGTGGGAAACTGTGCTGATTTTATGGGGCGTTTCTGGAATTTGGTCGAGTTTTCAGAAGATTTAGGGATTTTTGTGAGATTTTTGTGGGATGTTCTGGGAATTGGTGGAGATTTTGTGGGACATTCCTGTGAATTGTTAGGGTTTTGAAATGATTTAGGGAGTTTTGTGGGACTTCTCTGGAATTTTGTGTGTTTTTTCTGGAATTGTGTGGGATTCTGAAGAGACTTGAAGAATTTTGAGGAATTTGTTTTAGATTTTGTGGGAATTTGTGGAGAATCTGTGGGATTTTACTGGAATTTGGTGGGCCTTTTCAAGGACTTTGTGTGGTTTTGAGGAGACTTGAAGAATTTTGAGGAATTTTTCTTAGATTTTGTGGAAACTTGTGGAGGTTTTGTGGGATTTTTGTGTGATTTTGTGGGATATTGAGGCGATTTCGGGATCTTGAGGGATTTTTCATGTATTTTGTGGGATTTTGTGGAGATTTGGTGGGACATTTTTCTAGAATTTAGTCGTGTTTTGAGAAGATTTAGGGAATTTTGTGTGATTTTTCTGGGATTTTGTTGTATATTGAGGAGATTTTGTGGGATGTTTGTGGAACTTTGAGGGACTTTTCTGGAATTTGGTGAGATTCTGTAGAGAACTGACGAATTATCAGGGGTATTTTCATGTATTCTGTGGGAATTTGTGGAGATTCGGTGGGATTTTTGTGGATTTTGGCCGTGTTTTGAGAAGATTTAGGGAATTTTGTGGGATTTTTCCTGGAATTTTATTGGATTCCGGGGAGATTTTGTGGGATGTTTGTGGAACTTTGAGGGACTTTTTAGGAATTTGGTGAGATTCTGTAGAGAACTGACGAATTATCAGGGATTTGTCATGTATTCTGTGGGAATTTGTGGAGATTCTGTGGGATTTTTCTGGAATTTGGTAGAGTTTTGAGAAGATTTAGGGAATTTTGTGGGACTTTTCTGGGATTTTGTTGGATATTGAGGACATTTTGTGGGATGTTTCTGGAATTTGGTGGGGCTTTTCAAGAATTTTGTGGTATTTTGAAAAGGTTTAGGGAATTTTGTGGTGTTTTTTCTTGAATTTTGTGGGAAACTCTGCTGATTTTATGGGGCGTTTCTGGAATTTGGTCGAGTTTTCAGAAGATTTAGGGATTTTTGTGAGATTTTTGTGGGATGTTCTGGGAATTGGTGGAGATTTTGTGGGACATTCCTGTGAATTGTTAGGGTTTTGAAATGATTTAGGGAGTTTTGTGGGACTTCTCTGGAATTTTGTGTGTTTTTTCTGGAATTGTGTGGGATTCTGAAGAGACTTGAAGAATTTTGAGGAATTTGTTTTAGATTTTGTGGGAATTTGTGGAGAATCTGTGGGATTTTACTGGAATTTGGTGGGCCTTTTCAAGGACTTTGTGTGGTTTTGAGGAGACTTGAAGAATTTTGAGGAATTTTTCTTAGATTTTGTGGAAACTTGTGGAGGTTTTGTGGGATTTTTGTGGGATTTTGTGGGATATTGAGGCGATTTCGGGATCTTGAGGGATTTTTCATGTATTTTGTGGGATTTTGTGGAGATTTGGTGGGACATTTTTCTAGAATTTAGTCGTGTTTTGAGAAGATTTAGGGAATTTTGTGTGATTTTTCTGGGATTTTGTTGTATATTGAGGAGATTTTGTGGGATGTTTGTGGAACTTTGAGGGACTTTTCTGGAATTTGGTGAGATTCTGTAGAGAACTGACGAATTATCAGGGGTATTTTCATGTATTCTGTGGGAATTTGTGGAGATTCGGTGGGATTTTTGTGGATTTTGGCCATGTTTTGAGAAGATTTAGGGAATTTTGTGGGATTTTTCCTGGAATTTTATTGGATTCCGGGGAGATTTTGTGGGATGTTTGTGGAACTTTGAGGGACTTTTTAGGAATTTGGTGAGATTCTGTAGAGAACTGACGAATTATCAGGGATTTGTCATGTATTCTGTGGGAATTTGTGGAGATTCTGTGGGATTTTTCTGGAATTTGGTAGAGTTTTGAGAAGATTTAGGGAATTTTGTGGGACTTTTCTGGGATTTTGTTGGATATTGAGGACATTTTGTGGGATGTTTCTGGAATTTGGTGGGGCTTTTCAAGAATTTTGTGGTATTTTGAAAAGGTTTAGGGAATTTTGTGGTGTTTTTTCTTGAATTTTGTGGGAAACTCTGCTGATTTTATGGGGCGTTTCTGGAATTTGGTCGAGTTTTCAGAAGATTTAGGGATTTTTGTGAGATTTTTGTGGGATGTTCTGGGAATTGGTGGAGATTTTGTGGGACATTCCTGTGAATTGTTAGGGTTTTGAAATGATTTAGGGAGTTTTGTGGGACTTCTCTGGAATTTTGTGTGTTTTTTCTGGAATTGTGTGGGATTCTGAAGAGACTTGAAGAATTTTGAGGAATTTGTTTTAGATTTTGTGGGAATTTGTGGAGAATCTGTGGGATTTTACTGGAATTTGGTGGGCCTTTTCAAGGACTTTGTGTGGTTTTGAGGAGACTTGAAGAATTTTGAGGAATTTTTCTTAGATTTTGTGGAAACTTGTGGAGGTTTTGTGGGATTTTTGTGGGATTTTGTGGGATATTGAGGCGATTTCGGGATCTTGAGGGATTTTTCATGTATTTTGTGGGATTTTGTGGAGATTTGGTGGGACATTTTTCTAGAATTTAGTCGTGTTTTGAGAAGATTTAGGGAATTTTGTGTGATTTTTCTGGGATTTTGTTGTATATTGAGGAGATTTTGTGGGATGTTTGTGGAACTTTGAGGGACTTTTCTGGAATTTGGTGAGATTCTGTAGAGAACTGACGAATTATCAGGGGTATTTTCATGTATTCTGTGGGAATTTGTGGAGATTCGGTGGGATTTTTGTGGATTTTGGCCATGTTTTGAGAAGATTTAGGGAATTTTGTGGGATTTTTCCTGGAATTTTATTGGATTCCGGGGAGATTTTGTGGGATGTTTGTGGAACTTTGAGGGACTTTTTAGGAATTTGGTGAGATTCTGTAGAGAACTGACGAATTATCAGGGATTTGTCATGTATTCTGTGGGAATTTGTGGAGATTCGGTGGGATTTTTGTGGATTTTGGCCATGTTTTGAGAAGATTTAGGGAATTTTGTGGGACTTTTCTGGGATTTTGTTGGATATTGAGGACATTTTGTGGGATGTTTCTGGAATTTGGTGGGGCTTTTCAAGAATTTTGTGGTATTTTGAAAAGGTTTAGGGAATTTTGTGGTGTTTTTTCTTGAATTTTGTGGGAAACTCTGCTGATTTTATGGGGCGTTTCTGGAATTTGGTCGAGTTTTCAGAAGATTTAGGGATTTTTGTGAGATTTTTGTGGGATGTTCTGGGAATTGGTGGAGATTTTGTGGGACATTCCTGTGAATTGTTAGGGTTTTGAAATGATTTAGGGAGTTTTGTGGGACTTCTCTGGAATTTTGTGTGTTTTTTCTGGAATTGTGTGGGATTCTGAAGAGACTTGAAGAATTTTGAGGAATTTGTTTTAGATTTTGTGGGAATTTGTGGAGAATCTGTGGGATTTTACTGGAATTTGGTGGGCCTTTTCAAGGACTTTGTGTGGTTTTGAGGAGACTTGAAGAATTTTGAGGAATTTTTCTTAGATTTTGTGGAAACTTGTGGAGGTTTTGTGGGATTTTTGTGGGATTTTGTGGGATATTGAGGCGATTTCGGGATCTTGAGGGATTTTTCATGTATTTTGTGGGATTTTGTGGAGATTTGGTGGGACATTTTTCTAGAATTTAGTCGTGTTTTGAGAAGATTTAGGGAATTTTGTGTGATTTTTCTGGGATTTTGTTGTATATTGAGGAGATTTTGTGGGATGTTTGTGGAACTTTGAGGGACTTTTCTGGAATTTGGTGAGATTCTGTAGAGAACTGACGAATTATCAGGGGTATTTTCATGTATTCTGTGGGAATTTGTGGAGATTCGGTGGGATTTTTGTGGATTTTGGCCGTGTTTTGAGAAGATTTAGGGAATTTTGTGGGATTTTTCCTGGAATTTTATTGGATTCCGGGGAGATTTTGTGGGATGTTTGTGGAACTTTGAGGGACTTTTTAGGAATTTGGTGAGATTCTGTAGAGAACTGACGAATTATCAGGGATTTGTCATGTATTCTGTGGGAATTTGTGGAGATTCTGTGGGATTTTTCTGGAATTTGGTAGAGTTTTGAGAAGATTTAGGGAATTTTGTGGGACTTTTCTGGGATTTTGTTGGATATTGAGGACATTTTGTGGGATGTTTCTGGAATTTGGTGGGGCTTTTCAAGAATTTTGTGGTATTTTGAAAAGGTTTAGGGAATTTTGTGGTGTTTTTTCTTGAATTTTGTGGGAAACTCTGCTGATTTTATGGGGCGTTTCTGGAATTTGGTCGAGTTTTCAGAAGATTTAGGGATTTTTGTGAGATTTTTGTGGGATGTTCTGGGAATTGGTGGAGATTTTGTGGGACATTCCTGTGAATTGTTAGGGTTTTGAAATGATTTAGGGAGTTTTGTGGGACTTCTCTGGAATTTTGTGTGTTTTTTCTGGAATTGTGTGGGATTCTGAAGAGACTTGAAGAATTTTGAGGAATTTGTTTTAGATTTTGTGGGAATTTGTGGAGAATCTGTGGGATTTTACTGGAATTTGGTGGGCCTTTTCAAGGACTTTGTGTGGTTTTGAGGAGACTTGAAGAATTTTGAGGAATTTTTCTTAGATTTTGTGGAAACTTGTGGAGGTTTTGTGGGATTTTTGTGGGATTTTGTGGGATATTGAGGCGATTTCGGGATCTTGAGGGATTTTTCATGTATTTTGTGGGATTTTGTGGAGATTTGGTGGGACATTTTTCTAGAATTTAGTCGTGTTTTGAGAAGATTTAGGGAATTTTGTGTGATTTTTCTGGGATTTTGTTGTATATTGAGGAGATTTTGTGGGATGTTTGTGGAACTTTGAGGGACTTTTCTGGAATTTGGTGAGATTCTGTAGAGAACTGACGAATTATCAGGGGTATTTTCATGTATTCTGTGGGAATTTGTGGAGATTCGGTGGGATTTTTGTGGATTTTGGCCATGTTTTGAGAAGATTTAGGGAATTTTGTGGGATTTTTCCTGGAATTTTATTGGATTCCGGGGAGATTTTGTGGGATGTTTGTGGAACTTTGAGGGACTTTTTAGGAATTTGGTGAGATTCTGTAGAGAACTGACGAATTATCAGGGATTTGTCATGTATTCTGTGGGAATTTGTGGAGATTCTGTGGGATTTTTCTGGAATTTGGTAGAGTTTTGAGAAGATTTAGGGAATTTTGTGGGACTTTTCTGGGATTTTGTTGGATATTGAGGACATTTTGTGGGATGTTTCTGGAATTTGGTGGGGCTTTTCAAGAATTTTGTGGTATTTTGAAAAGGTTTAGGGAATTTTGTGGTGTTTTTTCTTGAATTTTGTGGGAAACTCTGCTGATTTTATGGGGCGTTTCTGGAATTTGGTCGAGTTTTCAGAAGATTTAGGGATTTTTGTGAGATTTTTGTGGGATGTTCTGGGAATTGGTGGAGATTTTGTGGGACATTCCTGTGAATTGTTAGGGTTTTGAAATGATTTAGGGAGTTTTGTGGGACTTCTCTGGAATTTTGTGTGTTTTTTCTGGAATTGTGTGGGATTCTGAAGAGACTTGAAGAATTTTGAGGAATTTGTTTTAGATTTTGTGGGAATTTGTGGAGAATCTGTGGGATTTTACTGGAATTTGGTGGGCCTTTTCAAGGACTTTGTGTGGTTTTGAGGAGACTTGAAGAATTTTGAGGAATTTTTCTTAGATTTTGTGGAAACTTGTGGAGGTTTTGTGGGATTTTTGTGGGATTTTGTGGGATATTGAGGCGATTTCGGGATCTTGAGGGATTTTTCATGTATTTTGTGGGATTTTGTGGAGATTTGGTGGGACATTTTTCTAGAATTTAGTCGTGTTTTGAGAAGATTTAGGGAATTTTGTGTGATTTTTCTGGGATTTTGTTGTATATTGAGGAGATTTTGTGGGATGTTTGTGGAACTTTGAGGGACTTTTCTGGAATTTGGTGAGATTCTGTAGAGAACTGACGAATTATCAGGGGTATTTTCATGTATTCTGTGGGAATTTGTGGAGATTCGGTGGGATTTTTGTGGATTTTGGCCATGTTTTGAGAAGATTTAGGGAATTTTGTGGGATTTTTCCTGGAATTTTATTGGATTCCGGGGAGATTTTGTGGGATGTTTGTGGAACTTTGAGGGACTTTTTAGGAATTTGGTGAGATTCTGTAGAGAACTGACGAATTATCAGGGATTTGTCATGTATTCTGTGGGAATTTGTGGAGATTCGGTGGGATTTTTGTGGATTTTGGCCATGTTTTGAGAAGATTTAGGGAATTTTGTGGGACTTTTCTGGGATTTTGTTGGATATTGAGGACATTTTGTGGGATGTTTCTGGAATTTGGTGGGGCTTTTCAAGAATTTTGTGGTATTTTGAAAAGGTTTAGGGAATTTTGTGGTGTTTTTTCTTGAATTTTGTGGGAAACTCTGCTGATTTTATGGGGCGTTTCTGGAATTTGGTCGAGTTTTCAGAAGATTTAGGGATTTTTGTGAGATTTTTGTGGGATGTTCTGGGAATTGGTGGAGATTTTGTGGGACATTCCTGTGAATTGTTAGGGTTTTGAAATGATTTAGGGAGTTTTGTGGGACTTCTCTGGAATTTTGTGTGTTTTTTCTGGAATTGTGTGGGATTCTGAAGAGACTTGAAGAATTTTGAGGAATTTGTTTTAGATTTTGTGGGAATTTGTGGAGAATCTGTGGGATTTTACTGGAATTTGGTGGGCCTTTTCAAGGACTTTGTGTGGTTTTGAGGAGACTTGAAGAATTTTGAGGAATTTTTCTTAGATTTTGTGGAAACTTGTGGAGGTTTTGTGGGATTTTTGTGGGATTTTGTGGGATATTGAGGCGATTTCGGGATCTTGAGGGATTTTTCATGTATTTTGTGGGATTTTGTGGAGATTTGGTGGGACATTTTTCTAGAATTTAGTCGTGTTTTGAGAAGATTTAGGGAATTTTGTGTGATTTTTCTGGGATTTTGTTGTATATTGAGGAGATTTTGTGGGATGTTTGTGGAACTTTGAGGGACTTTTCTGGAATTTGGTGAGATTCTGTAGAGAACTGACGAATTATCAGGGGTATTTTCATGTATTCTGTGGGAATTTGTGGAGATTCGGTGGGATTTTTGTGGATTTTGGCCGTGTTTTGAGAAGATTTAGGGAATTTTGTGGGATTTTTCCTGGAATTTTATTGGATTCCGGGGAGATTTTGTGGGATGTTTGTGGAACTTTGAGGGACTTTTTAGGAATTTGGTGAGATTCTGTAGAGAACTGACGAATTATCAGGGATTTGTCATGTATTCTGTGGGAATTTGTGGAGATTCTGTGGGATTTTTCTGGAATTTGGTAGAGTTTTGAGAAGATTTAGGGAATTTTGTGGGACTTTTCTGGGATTTTGTTGGATATTGAGGACATTTTGTGGGATGTTTCTGGAATTTGGTGGGGCTTTTCAAGAATTTTGTGGTATTTTGAAAAGGTTTAGGGAATTTTGTGGTGTTTTTTCTTGAATTTTGTGGGAAACTCTGCTGATTTTATGGGGCGTTTCTGGAATTTGGTCGAGTTTTCAGAAGATTTAGGGATTTTTGTGAGATTTTTGTGGGATGTTCTGGGAATTGGTGGAGATTTTGTGGGACATTCCTGTGAATTGTTAGGGTTTTGAAATGATTTAGGGAGTTTTGTGGGACTTCTCTGGAATTTTGTGTGTTTTTTCTGGAATTGTGTGGGATTCTGAAGAGACTTGAAGAATTTTGAGGAATTTGTTTTAGATTTTGTGGGAATTTGTGGAGAATCTGTGGGATTTTACTGGAATTTGGTGGGCCTTTTCAAGGACTTTGTGTGGTTTTGAGGAGACTTGAAGAATTTTGAGGAATTTTTCTTAGATTTTGTGGAAACTTGTGGAGGTTTTGTGGGATTTTTGTGGGATTTTGTGGGATATTGAGGCGATTTCGGGATCTTGAGGGATTTTTCATGTATTTTGTGGGATTTTGTGGAGATTTGGTGGGACATTTTTCTAGAATTTAGTCGTGTTTTGAGAAGATTTAGGGAATTTTGTGTGATTTTTCTGGGATTTTGTTGTATATTGAGGAGATTTTGTGGGATGTTTGTGGAACTTTGAGGGACTTTTCTGGAATTTGGTGAGATTCTGTAGAGAACTGACGAATTATCAGGGGTATTTTCATGTATTCTGTGGGAATTTGTGGAGATTCGGTGGGATTTTTGTGGATTTTGGCCATGTTTTGAGAAGATTTAGGGAATTTTGTGGGATTTTTCCTGGAATTTTATTGGATTCCGGGGAGATTTTGTGGGATGTTTGTGGAACTTTGAGGGACTTTTTAGGAATTTGGTGAGATTCTGTAGAGAACTGACGAATTATCAGGGATTTGTCATGTATTCTGTGGGAATTTGTGGAGATTCTGTGGGATTTTTCTGGAATTTGGTAGAGTTTTGAGAAGATTTAGGGAATTTTGTGGGACTTTTCTGGGATTTTGTTGGATATTGAGGACATTTTGTGGGATGTTTCTGGAATTTGGTGGGGCTTTTCAAGAATTTTGTGGTATTTTGAAAAGGTTTAGGGAATTTTGTGGTGTTTTTTCTTGAATTTTGTGGGAAACTCTGCTGATTTTATGGGGCGTTTCTGGAATTTGGTCGAGTTTTCAGAAGATTTAGGGATTTTTGTGAGATTTTTGTGGGATGTTCTGGGAATTGGTGGAGATTTTGTGGGACATTCCTGTGAATTGTTAGGGTTTTGAAATGATTTAGGGAGTTTTGTGGGACTTCTCTGGAATTTTGTGTGTTTTTTCTGGAATTGTGTGGGATTCTGAAGAGACTTGAAGAATTTTGAGGAATTTGTTTTAGATTTTGTGGGAATTTGTGGAGAATCTGTGGGATTTTACTGGAATTTGGTGGGCCTTTTCAAGGACTTTGTGTGGTTTTGAGGAGACTTGAAGAATTTTGAGGAATTTTTCTTAGATTTTGTGGAAACTTGTGGAGGTTTTGTGGGATTTTTGTGGGATTTTGTGGGATATTGAGGCGATTTCGGGATCTTGAGGGATTTTTCATGTATTTTGTGGGATTTTGTGGAGATTTGGTGGGACATTTTTCTAGAATTTAGTCGTGTTTTGAGAAGATTTAGGGAATTTTGTGTGATTTTTCTGGGATTTTGTTGTATATTGAGGAGATTTTGTGGGATGTTTGTGGAACTTTGAGGGACTTTTCTGGAATTTGGTGAGATTCTGTAGAGAACTGACGAATTATCAGGGGTATTTTCATGTATTCTGTGGGAATTTGTGGAGATTTGGTGGGATTTTTGTGGATTTTGGCCATGTTTTGAGAAGATTTAGGGAATTTTGTGGGATTTTTCCTGGAATTTTATTGGATTCCGGGGAGATTTTTTGGGATGTTTGTGGAACTTTGAGGGACTTTTTAGGAATTTGGTGAGATTCTGTACAGAACTGACGAATTATCAGGGATTTTTCATGTATTCTGTGGGAATTTGTGGAGATTTGGTGGGATTTTTGTGGATTTTGGCCGTGTTTTGAGAAGATTTAGGGAATTTTGTGTGATTTTTCTGGGATTTTGTTGGGTATTGAGGAAATTTTGTGGGATGTTTCTGGAATTTGGTGGGGCTTTTCAAGAATTTTGTGGTATTTTGAAAAGATTTAGGGAATTTTGTGGTGTTTTTTCTTGAATTTTGTGGGAAACTGTGCTGATTTTATGGGGCGTTTCTGGAATTTGGTCGAGTTTTCAGAAGATTTAGGGATTTTTGTGGGATTTTTGTGGGATGTTCTGGGAATTGGTGGAGATTTTGTGGGACATTCCTGTGAATTGGTAGGGTTTTGAAATGATTTAGGGAGTTTTGTGGGACTTCTCTGGAATTTTGTGTGTTTTTTCTGGAATTGTGTGGGATTCTGAGGAGACTTGAACAATTTTGAGGAATTTTTCTTAGATTTTGTGGAAACTTGTGGAGGTTTTGTGGGATTTTTGTGTGATTTTTTGGGATATTGAGGCGATTTCGGGATCTTGAGGGATTTCTCATGTATTTTGTGGGAATTTGTGGAGATTTGGTGGGATATTTTTCTAGAATTTGGTTGTGTTTTGAGAAGATTTAGGGAATTTTGTGGTGTTTTTTCTTGAATTTTGTGGGAAACTGTGCTGATTTTATGGGGCGTTTCTGGAATTTGGTCGAGTTTTCAGAAGATTTAGGGATTTTTGTGGGATTTTTGTGGGATGTTCTGGGAATTGGTGGAGATTTTGTGGGACATTCCTGTGAATTGGTAGGGTTTTGAAATGATTTAGGGAGTTTTGTGGGACTTCTCTGGAATTTTGTGGGGTTTTTCTGGAATTGTGTGGTTTTGAGGAGACTTGAAGAATTTTGAGGAATTTTTCTTAGATTTTGTGGAAACTTGTGGAGGTTTTGTGGGATTTTTGTGGAATTTTTTGGGATATTGAGGCAATTTAGGGATCTTGAGGGATTTTTCATGTATTTTGTGGGAATTTGTGGAGATTTGGTGGGATATTTTTCTAGAATTTGGTTGTGTTTTGAGAAGATTTAGGGAATTTTGTGTGATTTTTCTTGAATTTTGTGGGATATTGAGGAGATTTTGTGGGATGTTTGTGGAACTTTGAGGGACTTTTCTGGAATTTGGTGAGATTCTGTAGAGAACTGACAAATTATCAGGGATTTTTCATGTATTCTGTGGGAATTTGTGGAGATTCTGTGGGATTTTTGTGGATTTTGGCCGTGTTTTGAGAAGATTTAGGGAATTTTGTGTGATTTTTCTGGGATTTTGTTGGGTATTGAGGAAATTTTGTGGGATGTTTCTGGAATTTGGTGGGGCTTTTCAAGAATTTTGTGGTATTTTGAAAAGATTTAGGGAATTTTGTGGTGTTTTTTCTTGAATTTTGTGGGAAACTGTGCTGATTTTATGGGGCGTTTCTGGAATTTGGTCGAGTTTTCAGAAGATTTAGGGATTTTTGTGGGATTTTTGTGGGATGTTCTGGGAATTGGTGGAGATTTTGTGGGACATTCCTGTGAATTGGTAGGGTTTGAAATGATTTAGGGAGTTTTGTGGGACTTCTCTGGAATTTTGTGTGTTTTTTCTGGAATTGTGTGGGATTCTGAGGAGACTTGAAGAATTTTGAGGAATTTTTCTTAGATTTTGTGGAAACTTGTGGAGGTTTTGTGGGATTTTTGTGGGATTTTGTGGGATATTGAGGCGATTTCGGGATCTTGAGGGATTTTTCATGTATTTTGTGGGATTTTGTGGAGATTTGGTGGGACATTTTTCTAGAATTTAGTCGTGTTTTGAGAAGATTTAGGGAATTTTGTGTGATTTTTCTGGGATTTTGTTGTATATTGAGGAGATTTTGTGGGATGTTTGTGGAACTTTGAGGGACTTTTCTGGAATTTGGTGAGATTCTGTAGAGAACTGACGAATTATCAGGGGTATTTTCATGTATTCTGTGGGAATTTGTGGAGATTCGGTGGGATTTTTGTGGATTTTGGCCGTGTCTTGAGAAGATTTAGGGAATTTTGTGGGATTTTTCCTGGAATTTTATTGGATTCCGGGGAGATTTTGTGGGATGTTTGTGGAACTTTGAGGGACTTTTTAGGAATTTGGTGAGATTCTGTAGAGAACTGACGAATTATCAGGAATTTGTCATGTATTCTGTGGGAATTTGTGGAGATTCTGTGGGATTTTTCTGGAATTTGGTAGAGTTTTGAGAAGATTTAGGGAATTTTGTGGGACTTTTCTGGGATTTTGTTGGATATTGAGGACATTTTGTGGGATGTTTCTGGAATTTGGTGGGGCTTTTCAAGAATTTTGTGGTATTTTGAAAAGGTTTAGGGAATTTTGTGGTGTTTTTTCTTGAATTTTGTGGGAAACTGTGCTGATTTTATGGGGCGTTTCTGGAATTTGGTCGAGTTTTCAGAAGATTTAGGGATTTTTGTGGGATTTTTGTGGGATGTTCTGGGAATTGGTGGAGATTTTGTGGGACATTCCTGTGAATTGGTAGGGTTTTGAAATGATTTAGGGAGTTTTGTGGGACTTCTCTGGAATTTTGTGTGTTTTTTCTGGAATTGTGTGGGATTCTGAGGAGACTTGAAGAATTTTGAGGAATTTTTCTTAGATTTTGTGGAAACTTGTGGAGGTTTTGTGGGATTTTTGTGTGATTTTGTGGGATATTGAGGCGATTTAGGGATCTTGAGGGATTTCTCATGTATTTTGTGGGAATTTGTGGAGATTTGGTGGGATATTTTTCTAGAATTTGGTTGTGTTTTGAGAAGATTTAGGGAATTTTGTGGTGTTTTTTCTTGAATTTTGTGGGAAACTGTGCTGATTTTATGGGGCGTTTCTGGAATTTGGTCGAGTTTTCAGAAGTGTTAGGGATTTTTGTGAGATTTTTGTGGGATGTTCTGGGAATTGGTGGAGATTTTGTGGGACATTCCTGTGAATTGGTAGGGTTTTGAAATGATTTAGGGAGTTTTGTGGGACTTCTCTGGAATTTTGTGTGTTTTTTATGGAATTGTGTGGGATTCTGAGGAGACTTGAAGAATTTTGAGGAATTTGTTTTAGATTTTGTGGGAATTTGTGGAGAATCTGTGGGATTTTACTGGAATTTGGTGGGCCTTTTCAAGGACTTTGTGTGGTTTTGAGGAGACTTGAAGAATTTTGAGGAATTTTTCTTAGATTTTGTGGAAACTTGTGGAGGTTTTGTGGGATTTTTGTGGGATTTTGTGGGATATTGAGGCGATTTCGGGATCTTGAGGGATTTTTCATGTATTTTGTGGGATTTTGTGGAGATTTGGTGGGATATTTTTCTAGAATTTAGTCGTGTTTTGAGAAGATTTAGGGAATTTTGTGTGATTTTTCTGGGATTTTGTTGTATATTGAGGAGATTTTGTGGGATGTTTGTGGAACTTTGAGGGACTTTTCTGGAATTTGGTGAGATTCTGTAGAGAACTGACGAATTATCAGGGGTATTTTCATGTATTCTGTGGGAATTTGTGGAGATTTGGTGGGATTTTTGTGGATTTTGGCCATGTTTTGAGAAGATTTAGGGAATTTTGTGGGATTTTTCCTGGAATTTTATTGGATTCCGGGGAGATTTTTTGGGATGTTTGTGGAACTTTGAGGGACTTTTTAGGAATTTGGTGAGATTCTGTACAGAACTGACGAATTATCAGGGATTTTTCATGTATTCTGTGGGAATTTGTGGAGATTTGGTGGGATTTTTGTGGATTTTGGCCGTGTTTTGAGAAGATTTAGGGAATTTTGTGTGATTTTTCTGGGATTTTGTTGGGTATTGAGGAAATTTTGTGGGATGTTTCTGGAATTTGGTGGGGCTTTTCAAGAATTTTGTGGTATTTTGAAAAGATTTAGGGAATTTTGTGGTGTTTTTTCTTGAATTTTGTGGGAAACTGTGCTGATTTTATGGGGCGTTTCTGGAATTTGGTCGAGTTTTCAGAAGATTTAGGGATTTTTGTGGGATTTTTGTGGGATGTTCTGGGAATTGGTGGAGATTTTGTGGGACATTCCTGTGAATTGTTAGGGTTTTGAAATGATTTAGGGAGTTTTGTGGGACTTCTCTGGAATTTTGTGTGTTTTTTCTGGAATTGTGTGGGATTCTGAGGAGACTTGAAGAATTTTGAGGAATTTTTCTTAGATTTTGTGGAAACTTGTGGAGGTTTTGTGTGATTTTTGTGTGATTTTTTGGGATATTGAGGCGATTTCGGGATCTTGAGGGATTTCTCATGTATTTTGTGGGAATTTGTGGAGATTTGGTGGGATATTTTTCTAGAATTTGGTTGTGTTTTGAGAAGATTTAGGGAATTTTGTGGTGTTTTTTCTTGAATTTTGTGGGAAACTGTGCTGATTTTATGGGGCGTTTCTGGAATTTGGTAGAGTTTTCAGAAGATTTAGGGATTTTTGTGGGATTTTTGTGGGATGTTCTGGGAATTGGTGGAGATTTTGTGGGACATTCCTGTGAATTGGTAGGGTTTTGAAATGATTTAGGGAGTTTTGTGGGACTTCTCTGGAATTTTGTGGGGTTTTTCTGGAATTGTGTGGTTTTGAGGAGACTTGAAGAATTTTGAGGAATTTTTCTTAGATTTTGTGGAAACTTGTGGAGGTTTTGTGGGATTTTTGTGGAATTTTTTGGGATATTGAGGCAATTTAGGGATCTTGAGGGATTTTTCATGTATTTTGTGGGAATTTGTGGAGATTTGGTAGGATATTTTTCTAGAATTTGGTTGTGTTTTGAGAAGATTTAGGGAATTTTGTGTGATTTTTCTTGAATTTTGTGGGATATTGAGGAGATTTTGTGGGATGTTTTTGGAACTTTGAGGGACTTTTCTGTAATTTGGTGAGATTCTGTAGAGAACTGACAAATTATCAGGGATTTGTCATGTATTCTGTGGGAATTTGTGGAGATTCTGTGGGATTTTTCTGGAATTTGGTAGAGTTTTGAGAAGATTTAGGGAATTTTGTGGGACTTTTCTGGGATTTTGTTGGATATTGAGGACATTTTGTGGGATGTTTCTGGAATTTGGTGGGGCTTTTCAAGAATTTTGTGGTATTTTGAAAAGGTTTAGGGAATTTTGTGGTGTTTTTTCTTAAATTTTGTGGGAAACTGTGCTGATTTTATGGGGCGTTTCTGGAATTTGGTCGAGTTTTCAGAAGATTTAGGGATTTTTGTGGGATTTTTGTGGGATGTTCTGGGAATTGGTGGAGATTTTGTGGGACATTCCTGTGAATTGGTCGGGTTTTGAAATGATTTAGGGAGTTTTGTGGGACTTCTCTGGAATTTTGTGTGTTTTTTATGGAATTGTGTGGGATTCTGAGGAGACTTGAAGAATTTTGAGGAATTTGTTTTAGATTTTGTGGGAATTTGTGGAGAATCTGTGGGATTTTACTGGAATTTGGTGGGCCATTTCAAGGACTTTGTGTGGTTTTGAGGAGACTTGAAGACTTTTGAGGAATTTTTCTTAGATTTTGTGGAAACTTGTGGAGGTTTTGTGGGATTTTTGTGTGATTTTGTGGGATATTGAGGCGATTTAGCGATCTTGAGGGATCTTTCATGTATTTTGTGGGAATTTGTGGAGATTTGGTGGGATATTTTTCTAGAATTTGGCCGTGTTTTGAGAAGATTTAGGGAATTTTGTGTGATTTTTCTTGAATTTTGTGGGATATTGAGGAGATTTTGTGAGATGTTTGTGGAACTTTGAGGGACTTTTTAGGAATTTGGTGAGATTCTGTTGAGAACTGACCAATTATCAGGGATTTTTCATGTATTCTGTGGGAATTTGTGGAGATTTGGTGGGATTTTTGTGGATTTTGGCCGTGTTTTGAGAAGATTTAGGGAATTTTGTGTGATTTTTCTGGGATTTTGTTGGGTATTGAGGAAATTTTGTGGGATGTTTCTGGAATTTGGTGGGGCTTTTCAAGAATTTTGTGGTATTTTGAAAAGATTTAGGGAATTTTGGGGTGTTTTTTCTTGAATTTTGTGGGAAACTGTGCTGATTTTATGGGGCGTTTCTGGAATTTGGTCGAGTTTTCAGAAGATTTAGGGATTTTTGTGGGATTTTTGTGGGATGTTCTGGGAATTGGTGGAGATTTTGTGGGACATTCCTGTGAATTGGTAGGGTTTTGAAATGATTTAGGGAGTTTTGTGGGACTTCTCTGGAATTTTGTGTGTTTTTTCTGGAATTGTGTGGGATTCTGAGGAGACTTGAAGAATTTTGAGGAATTTTTCTTAGATTTTGTGGAAACTTGTGGAGGTTTTGTGGGATTTTTGTGTGATTTTGTGGGATATTGAGGCGATTTAGGGATCTTGAGGGATTTCTCATGTATTTTGTGGGAATTTGTGGAGATTTGGTGGGATATTTTTCTAGAATTTGGTTGTGTTTTGAGAAGATTTAGGGAATTTTGTGGTGTTTTTTCTTGAATTTTGTGGGAAACTGTGCTGATTTTATGGGGCGTTTCTGGAATTTGGTCGAGTTTTCAGAAGATTTAGGGATTTTTGTGGGATTTTTGTGGGATGTTCTGGGAATTGGTGGAGATTTTGTGGGACATTCCTGTGAATTGGTAGGGTTTTGAAATGATTTAGGGAGTTTTGTGGGACTTCTCTGGAATTTTGTGTGTTTTTTCTGGAATTGTGTGGGATTCTGAGGAGACTTGAAGAATTTTGAGGAATTTGTTTTAGATTTTGTGGGAATTTGTGGAGAATCTGTGGGATTTTACTGGAATTTGGTGGGCCTTTTCAAGGACTTTGTGTGGTTTTGAGGAGACTTGAAGAATTTTGAGGAATTTTTCTTAGATTTTGTGGAAACTTGTGGAGGTTTTGTGGGATTTTTGTGGAATTTTTTGGGATATTGAGGCAATTTAGGGATCTTGAGGGATTTTTCATGTATTTTGTGGGAATTTGTGGAGATTTGGTAGGATATTTTTCTAGAATTTGGTTGTGTTTTGAGAAGATTTAGGGAATTTTGTGTGATTTTTCTTGAATTTTGTGGGATATTGAGGAGATTTTGTGGGATGTTTTTGGAACTTTGAGGGACTTTTCTGTAATTTGGTGAGATTCTGTAGAGAACTGACAAATTATCAGGGATTTGTCATGTATTCTGTGGGAATTTGTGGAGATTCTGTGGGATTTTTCTGGAATTTGGTAGAGTTTTGAGAAGATTTAGGGAATTTTGTGGGACTTTTCTGGGATTTTGTTGGATATTGAGGACATTTTGTGGGATGTTTCTGGAATTTGGTGGGGCTTTTCAAGAATTTTGTGGTATTTTGAAAAGGTTTAGGGAATTTTGTGATGTTTTTTCTTAAATTTTGTGGGAAACTGTGCTGATTTTATGGGGCGTTTCTGGAATTTGGTCGAGTTTTCAGAAGATTTAGGGATTTTTGTGGGATTTTTGTGGGATGTTCTGGGAATTGGTGGAGATTTTGTGGGACATTCCTGTGAATTGGTAGGGTTTTGAAATGATTTAGGGAGTTTTGTGGGACTTCTCTGGAATTTTGTGTGTTTTTTATGGAATTGTGTGGGATTCTGAGGAGACTTGAAGAATTTTGAGGAATTTGTTTTAGATTTTGTGGGAATTTGTGGAGAATCTGTGGGATTTTACTGGAATTTGGTGGGCCATTTCAAGGACTTTGTGTGGTTTTGAGGAGACTTGAAGACTTTTGAGGAATTTTTCTTAGATTTTGTGGAAACTTGTGGAGGTTTTGTGGGATTTTTGTGTGATTTTGTGGGATATTGAGGCGATTTAGCGATCTTGAGGGATCTTTCATGTATTTTGTGGGAATTTGTGGAGATTTGGTGGGATATTTTTCTAGAATTTGGCCGTGTTTTGAGAAGATTTAGGGAATTTTGTGTGATTTTTCTTGAATTTTGTGGGATATTGAGGAGATTTTGTGAGATGTTTGTGGAACTTTGAGGGACTTTTTAGGAATTTGGTGAGATTCTGTTGAGAACTGACCAATTATCAGGGATTTTTCATGTATTCTGTGGGAATTTGTGGAGATTTGGTGGGATTTTTGTGGATTTTGGCCGTGTTTTGAGAAGATTTAGGGAATTTTGTGTGATTTTTCTGGGATTTTGTTGGGTATTGAGGAAATTTTGTGGGATGTTTCTGGAATTTGGTGGGGCTTTTCAAGAATTTTGTGGTATTTTGAAAAGATTTAGGGAATTTTGGGGTGTTTTTTCTTGAATTTTGTGGGAAACTGTGCTGATTTTATGGGGCGTTTCTGGAATTTGGTCGAGTTTTCAGAAGATTTAGGGATTTTTGTGGGATTTTTGTGGGATGTTCTGGGAATTGGTGGAGATTTTGTGGGACATTCCTGTGAATTGGTAGGGTTTTGAAATGATTTAGGGAGTTTTGTGGGACTTCTCTGGAATTTTGTGTGTTTTTTCTGGAATTGTGTGGGATTCTGAGGAGACTTGAACAATTTTGAGGAATTTTTCTTAGATTTTGTGGAAACTTGTGGAGGTTTTGTGGGATTTTTGTGTGATTTTGTGGGATATTGAGGCGATTTAGGGATCTTGAGGGATTTCTCATGTATTTTGTGGGAATTTGTGGAGATTTGGTGGGATATTTTTCTAGAATTTGGTTGTGTTTTGAGAAGATTTAGGGAATTTTGTGGTGTTTTTTCTTGAATTTTGTGGGAAACTGTGCTGATTTTATGGGGCGTTTCTGGAATTTGGTCGAGTTTTCAGAAGATTTAGGGATTTTTGTGGGATTTTTGTGGGATGTTCTGGGAATTGGTGGAGATTTTGTGGGACATTCCTGTGAATTGGTAGGGTTTTGAAATGATTTAGGGAGTTTTGTGGGACTTCTCTGGAATTTTGTGTGTTTTTTCTGGAATTGTGTGGGATTCTGAGGAGACTTGAAGAATTTTGAGGAATTTGTTTTAGATTTTGTGGGAATTTGTGGAGAATCTGTGGGATTTTACTGGAATTTGGTGGGCCTTTTCAAGGACTTTGTGTGGTTTTGAGGAGACTTGAAGAATTTTGAGGAATTTTTCTTAGATTTTGTGGAAACTTGTGGAGGTTTTGTGTGATTTTTGTGGGATTTTGTGGGATATTGAGGCGATTTCGGGATCTTGAGGGATTTTTCATGTATTTTGTGGGAATTTGTGGAGATTTGGTGGGATATTTTTCTAGAATTTAGTCGTGTTTTGAGAAGATTTAGGGAATTTTGTGTGATTTTTCTGGGATTTTGTTGTATATTGAGGAGATTTTGTGGGATGTTTGTGGAACTTTGAGGGACTTTTCTGGAATTTGGTGAGATTCTGTAGAGAACTGACGAATTATCAGGGGTATTTTCATGTATTCTGTGGGAATTTGTGGAGATTTGGTGGGATTTTTGTGGATTTTGGCCATGTTTTGAGAAGATTTAGGGAATTTTGTGGGATTTTTCCTGGAATTTTATTGGATTCCGGGGAGATTTTTTGGGATGTTTGTGGAACTTTGAGGGACTTTTTAGGAATTTGGTGAGATTCTGTACAGAACTGACGAATTATCAGGGATTTTTCATGTATTCTGTGGGAATTTGTGGAGATTTGGTGGGATTTTTGTGGATTTTGGCCGTGTTTTGAGAAGATTTAGGGAATTTTGTGTGATTTTTCTGGGATTTTGTTGGGTATTGAGGAAATTTTGTGGGATGTTTCTGGAATTTGGTGGGGCTTTTCAAGAATTTTGTGGTATTTTGAAAAGATTTAGGGAATTTTGTGGTGTTTTTTCTTGAATTTTGTGGGAAACTGTGCTGATTTTATGGGGCGTTTCTGGAATTTGGTCGAGTTTTCAGAAGATTTAGGGATTTTTGTGGGATTTTTGTGGGATGTTCTGGGAATTGGTGGAGATTTTGTGGGACATTCCTGTGAATTGTTAGGGTTTTGAAATGATTTAGGGAGTTTTGTGGGACTTCTCTGGAATTTTGTGTGTTTTTTCTGGAATTGTGTGGGATTCTGAGGAGACTTGAAGAATTTTGAGGAATTTTTCTTAGATTTTGTGGAAACTTGTGGAGGTTTTGTGTGATTTTTGTGTGATTTTTTGGGATATTGAGGCGATTTCGGGATCTTGAGGGATTTCTCATGTATTTTGTGGGAATTTGTGGAGATTTGGTGGGATATTTTTCTAGAATTTGGTTGTGTTTTGAGAAGATTTAGGGAATTTTGTGGTGTTTTTTCTTGAATTTTGTGGGAAACTGTGCTGATTTTATGGGGCGTTTCTGGAATTTGGTCGAGTTTTCAGAAGATTTAGGGATTTTTGTGGGATTTTTGTGGGATGTTCTGGGAATTGGTGGAGATTTTGTGGGACATTCCTGTGAATTGGTAGGGTTTTGAAATGATTTAGGGAGTTTTGTGGGACTTCTCTGGAATTTTGTGTGTTTTTTCTGGAATTGTGTGGGATTCTGAGGAGACTTGAAGAATTTTGAGGAATTTGTTTTAGATTTTGTGGGAATTTGTGGAGAATCTGTGGGATTTTACTGGAATTTGGTGGGCCTTTTCAAGGACTTTGTGTGGTTTTGAGGAGACTTGAAGAATTTTGAGGAATTTTTCTTAGATTTTGTGGAAACTTGTGGAGGTTTTGTGGGATTTTTGTGGAATTTTTTGGGATATTGAGGCAATTTAGGGATCTTGAGGGATTTTTCATGTATTTTGTGGGAATTTGTGGAGATTTGGTGGGATATTTTTCTAGAATTTGGTTGTGTTTTGAGAAGATTTAGGGAATTTTGTGTGATTTTTCTTGAATTTTGTGGGATATTGAGGAGATTTTGTGGGATGTTTGTGGAACTTTGAGGGACTTTTCTGTAATTTGGTGAGATTCTGTAGAGAACTGACAAATTATCAGGGATTTGTCATGTATTCTGTGGGAATTTGTGGAGATTCTGTGGGATTTTTCTGGAATTTGGTAGAGTTTTGAGAAGATTTAGGGAATTTTGTGGGACTTTTCTGGGATTTTGTTGGATATTGAGGACATTTTGTGGGATGTTTCTGGAATTTGGTGGGGCTTTTCAAGAATTTTGTGGTATTTTGAAAAGGTTTAGGGAATTTTGTGGTGTTTTTTCTTAAATTTTGTGGGAAACTGTGCTGATTTTATGGGGCGTTTCTGGAATTTGGTCGAGTTTTCAGAAGATTTAGGGATTTTTGTGGGATTTTTGTGGGATGTTCTGGGAATTGGTGGAGATTTTGTGGGACATTCCTGTGAATTGGTAGGGTTTTGAAATGATTTAGGGAGTTTTGTGGGACTTCTCTGGAATTTTGTGTGTTTTTTATGGAATTGTGTGGGATTCTGAGGAGACTTGAAGAATTTTGAGGAATTTGTTTTAGATTTTGTGGGAATTTGTGGAGAATCTGTGGGATTTTACTGGAATTTGGTGGGCCATTTCAAGGACTTTGTGTGGTTTTGAGGAGACTTGAAGACTTTTGAGGAATTTTTCTTAGATTTTGTGGAAACTTGTGGAGGTTTTGTGGGATTTTTGTGTGATTTTGTGGGATATTGAGGCGATTTAGCGATCTTGAGGGATCTTTCATGTATTTTGTGGGAATTTGTGGAGATTTGGTGGGATATTTTTCTAGAATTTGGCCGTGTTTTGAGAAGATTTAGGGAATTTTGTGTGATTTTTCTTGAATTTTGTGGGATATTGAGGAGATTTTGTGAGATGTTTGTGGAACTTTGAGGGACTTTTTAGGAATTTGGTGAGATTCTGTTGAGAACTGACCAATTATCAGGGATTTTTCATGTATTCTGTGGGAATTTGTGGAGATTTGGTGGGATTTTTGTGGATTTTGGCCGTGTTTTGAGAAGATTTAGGGAATTTTGTGTGATTTTTCTGGGATTTTGTTGGGTATTGAGGAAATTTTGTGGGATGTTTCTGGAATTTGGTGGGGCTTTTCAAGAATTTTGTGGTATTTTGAAAAGATTTAGGGAATTTTGTGGTGTTTTTTCTTGAATTTTGTGGGAAACTGTGCTGATTTTATGGGGCGTTTCTGGAATTTGGTCGAGTTTTCAGAAGATTTAGGGATTTTTGTGGGATTTTTGTGGGATGTTCTGGGAATTGGTGGAGATTTTGTGGGACATTCCTGTGAATTGGTAGGGTTTTGAAATGATTTAGGGAGTTTTGTGGGACTTCTCTGGAATTTTGTGTGTTTTTTCTGGAATTGTGTGGGATTCTGAGGAGACTTGAAGAATTTTGAGGAATTTTTCTTAGATTTTGTGGAAACTTGTGGAGGTTTTGTGGGATTTTTGTGTGATTTTGTGGGATATTGAGGCGATTTAGGGATCTTGAGGGATTTCTCATGTATTTTGTGGGAATTTGTGGAGATTTGGTGGGATATTTTTCTAGAATTTGGTTGTGTTTTGAGAAGATTTAGGGAATTTTGTGGTGTTTTTTCTTGAATTTTGTGGGAAACTGTGCTGATTTTATGGGGCGTTTCTGGAATTTGGTCGAGTTTTCAGAAGATTTAGGGATTTTTGTGGGATTTTTGTGGGATGTTCTGGGAATTGGTGGAGATTTTGTGGGACATTCCTGTGAATTGGTAGGGTTTTGAAATGATTTAGGGAGTTTTGTGGGACTTCTCTGGAATTTTGTGTGTTTTTTCTGGAATTGTGTGGGATTCTGAGGAGACTTGAAGAATTTTGAGGAATTTGTTTTAGATTTTGTGGGAATTTGTGGAGAATCTGTGGGATTTTACTGGAATTTGGTGGGCCTTTTCAAGGACTTTGTGTGGTTTTGAGGAGACTTGAAGAATTTTGAGGAATTTTTCTTAGATTTTGTGGAAACTTGTGGAGGTTTTGTGGGATTTTTGTGGGATTTTTGTGGGATGTTCTGGGAATTGGTGGAGATTTTGTGGGACATTCCAGTGAATTGGTAGGGTTTTGAAATGATTTAGGGAGTTTTGTGGGACTTCTCTGGAATTTTGTGGGGTTTTTCTGGAATTGTGTGGTTTTGAGGAGACTTGATGAATTTTGAGGAATTTTTCTTAGATTTTGTGGAAACTTGTGGAGGTTTTGTGGGATTTTTGTGGAATTTTTTGGGATATTGAGGCAATTTAGGGATCTTGAGGGATTTTTCATGTATTTTGTGGGAATTTGTGGAGATTTGGTGGGATATTTTTCTAGAATTTGGTTGTGTTTTGAGAAGATTTAGGGAATTTTGTGTGATTTTTCTTGTATTTTGTGGGATATTGAGGAGATTTTGTGGGATGTTTGTGGAACTTTGAGGGACTTTTCTGGAATTTGGTGAGATTCTGTAGAGAACTGACAAATTATCAGGGATTTTTCATGTATTCTGTGGGAATTTGTGGAGATTCGGTGGGATTTTTGTGGATTTTGGCCATGTTTTGAGAAGATTTAGGGAATTTTGTGGGATTTTTCCTGGAATTTTATTGGATTCCGGGGAGATTTTGTGGGATGTTTCTGGAACTTTGAGGGACTTTTTAGGAATTTGGTGAGATTCTGTAGAGAACTGACGAATTATCAGGGATTTGTCATGTATTCTGTGGGAATTTGTGGAGATTCTGTGGGATTTTTCTGGAATTTGGTAGAGTTTTGAGAAGATTTAGGGAATTTTGTGGGACTTTTCTGGGATTTTGTTGGATATTGAGGAAATTTTGTGGGATGTTTCTGGAATTTGGTGGGGCTTTTCAAGAATTTTGTGGTATTTTGAAAAGGTTTAGGGAATTTTGTGGTGTTTTTTCTTGAATTTTGTGGGAAACTGTGCTGATTTTATGGGGCGTTTCTGGAATTTGGTCGAGTTTTCAGAAGATTTAGGGATTTTTGTGGGATTTTTGTGGGATGTTCTGGGAATTGGTGGAGATTTTGTGGGACATTCCTGTGAATTGGTAGGGTTTTGAAATGATTTAGGGAGTTTTGTGGGACTTCTCTGGAATTTTGTGTGTTTTTTCTGGAATTGTGTGGGATTCTGAGGAGACTTGAAGAATTTTGAGGAATTTGTTTTAGATTTTGTGGGAATTTGTGGAGAATCTGTGGGATTTTACTGGAATTTGGTGGGCCTTTTCAAGGACTTTGTGTGGTTTTGAGGAGACTTGAAGAATTTTGAGGAATTTTTCTTAGATTTTGTGGAAACTTGTGGAGGTTTTGTGGGATTTTTGTGGGATTTTGTGGGATATTGAGGCGATTTCGGGATCTTGAGGGATTTTTCATGTATTTTGTGGGATTTTGTGGAGATTTGGTGGGACATTTTTCTAGAATTTAGTCGTGTTTTGAGAAGATTTAGGGAATTTTGTGTGATTTTTCTGGGATTTTGTTGTATATTGAGGAGATTTTGTGGGATGTTTGTGGAACTTTGAGGGACTTTTCTGGAATTTGGTGAGATTCTGTAGAGAACTGACGAATTATCAGGGGTATTTTCATGTATTCTGTGGGAATTTGTGGAGATTCGGTGGGATTTTTGTGGATTTTGGCCGTGTCTTGAGAAGATTTAGGGAATTTTGTGGGATTTTTCCTGGAATTTTATTGGATTCCGGGGAGATTTTGTGGGATGTTTGTGGAACTTTGAGGGACTTTTTAGGAATTTGGTGAGATTCTGTAGAGAACTGACGAATTATCAGGAATTTGTCATGTATTCTGTGGGAATTTGTGGAGATTCTGTGGGATTTTTCTGGAATTTGGTAGAGTTTTGAGAAGATTTAGGGAATTTTGTGGGACTTTTCTGGGATTTTGTTGGATATTGAGGACATTTTGTGGGATGTTTCTGGAATTTGGTGGGGCTTTTCAAGAATTTTGTGGTATTTTGAAAAGGTTTAGGGAATTTTGTGGTGTTTTTTCTTGAATTTTGTGGGAAACTGTGCTGATTTTATGGGGCGTTTCTGGAATTTGGTCGAGTTTTCAGAAGATTTAGGGATTTTTGTGGGATTTTTGTGGGATGTTCTGGCAATTGGTGGAGATTTTGTGGGACATTCCTGTGAATTGGTAGGGTTTTGAAATGATTTAGGGAGTTTTGTGGGACTTCTCTGGAATTTTGTGTGTTTTTTCTGGAATTGTGTGGGATTCTGAGGAGACTTGAAGAATTTTGAGGAATTTTTCTTAGATTTTGTGGAAACTTGTGGAGGTTTTGTGGGATTTTTGTGTGATTTTGTGGGATATTGAGGCGATTTAGGGATCTTGAGGGATTTCTCATGTATTTTGTGGGAATTTGTGGAGATTTGGTGGGATATTTTTCTAGAATTTGGTTGTGTTTTGAGAAGATTTAGGGAATTTTGTGGTGTTTTTTCTTGAATTTTGTGGGAAACTGTGCTGATTTTATGGGGCGTTTCTGGAATTTGGTCGAGTTTTCAGAAGTGTTAGGGATTTTTGTGAGATTTTTGTGGGATGTTCTGGGAATTGGTGGAGATTTTGTGGGACATTCCTGTGAATTGGTAGGGTTTTGAAATGATTTAGGGAGTTTTGTGGGACTTCTCTGGAATTTTGTGTGTTTTTTATGGAATTGTGTGGGATTCTGAGGAGACTTGAAGAATTTTGAGGAATTTTTCTTAGATTTTGTGGAAACTTGTGGAGGTTTTGTGTGATTTTTGTGTGATTTTTTGGGATATTGAGGCGATTTAGGGATCTTGAGGGATTTCTCATGTATTTTGTGGGAATTTGTGGAGATTTGGTGGGATATTTTTCTAGAATTTGGTTGTGTTTTGAGAAGATTTAGGGAATTTTGTGGTGTTTTTTCTTGAATTTTGTGGGAAACTGTGCTGATTTTATGGGGCGTTTCTGGAATTTGGTAGAGTTTTCAGAAGATTTAGGGATTTTTGTGGGATTTTTGTGGGATGTTCTGGGAATTGGTGGAGATTTTGTGGGACATTCCTGTGAATTGGTAGGGTTTTGAAATGATTTAGGGAGTTTTGTGGGACTTCTCTGGAATTTTGTGGGGTTTTTCTGGAATTGTGTGGTTTTGAGGAGACTTGAAGAATTTTGAGGAATTTTTCTTAGATTTTGTGGAAACTTGTGGAGGTTTTGTGGGATTTTTGTGGAATTTTTTGGGATATTGAGGCAATTTAGGGATCTTGAGGGATTTTTCATGTATTTTGTGGGAATTTGTGGAGATTTGGTGGGATATTTTTCTAGAATTTGGTTGTGTTTTGAGAAGATTTAGGGAATTTTGTGTGATTTTTCTTGAATTTTGTGGGATATTGAGGAGATTTTGTGGGATGTTTGTGGAACTTTGAGGGACTTTTCTGTAATTTGGTGAGATTCTGTAGAGAACTGACAAATTATCAGGGATTTTTCATGTATTCTGTGGGAATTTGTGGAGATTCTGTGGGATTTTTCTGGAATTTGGTAGAGTTTTGAGAAGATTTAGGGAATTTTGTGGGACTTTTCTGGGATTTTGTTGGATATTGAGGACATTTTGTGGGATGTTTCTGGAATTTGGTGGGGCTTTTCAAGAATTTTGTGGTATTTTGAAAAGGTTTAGGGAATTTTGTGGTGTTTTTTCTTAAATTTTGTGGGAAACTGCTGATTTTATGGGGCGTTTCTGGAATTTGGTCGAGTTTTCAGAAGATTTAGGGATTTTTGTGGGATTTTTGTGGGATGTTCTGGGAATTGGTGGAGATTTTGTGGGACATTCCTGTGAATTGGTAGGGTTTTGAAATGATTTAGGGAGTTTTGTGGGACTTCTCTGGAATTTTGTGTGTTTTTTATGGAATTGTGTGGGATTCTGAGGAGACTTGAAGAATTTTGAGGAATTTGTTTTAGATTTTGTGGGAATTTGTGGAGAATCTGTGGGATTTTACTGGAATTTGGTGGGCCATTTCAAGGACTTTGTGTGGTTTTGAGGAGACTTGAAGACTTTTGAGGAATTTTTCTTAGATTTTGTGGAAACTTGTGGAGGTTTTGTGGGATTTTTGTGTGATTTTGTGGGATATTGAGGCGATTTAGCGATCTTGAGGGATCTTTCATGTATTTTGTGGGAATTTGTGGAGATTTGGTGGGATATTTTTCTAGAATTTGGCCGTGTTTTGAGAAGATTTAGGGAATTTTGTGTGATTTTTCTTGAATTTTGTGGGATATTGAGGAGATTTTGTGAGATGTTTGTGGAACTTTGAGGGACTTTTTAGGAATTTGGTGAGATTCTGTTGAGAACTGACCAATTATCAGGGATTTTTCATGTATTCTGTGGGAATTTGTGGAGATTTGGTGGGATTTTTGTGGATTTTGGCCGTGTTTTGAGAAGATTTAGGGAATTTTGTGTGATTTTTCTGGGATTTTGTTGGGTATTGAGGAAATTTTGTGGGATGTTTCTGGAATTTGGTGGGGCTTTTCAAGAATTTTGTGGTATTTTGAAAAGATTTAGGGAATTTTGGGGTGTTTTTTCTTGAATTTTGTGGGAAACTGTGCTGATTTTATGGGGCGTTTCTGGAATTTGGTCGAGTTTTCAGAAGATTTAGGGATTTTTGTGGGATTTTTGTGGGATGTTCTGGGAATTGGTGGAGATTTTGTGGGACATTCCTGTGAATTGGTAGGGTTTTGAAATGATTTAGGGAGTTTTGTGGGACTTCTCCGGAATTTTGTGTGTTTTTTCTGGAATTGTGTGGGATTCTGAGGAGACTTGAAGAATTTTGAGGAATTTTTCTTAGATTTTGTGGAAACTTGTGGAGGTTTTGTGGGATTTTTGTGTGATTTTGTGGGATATTGAGGCGATTTAGGGATCTTGAGGGATTTCTCATGTATTTTGTGGGAATTTGTGGAGATTTGGTGGGATATTTTTCTAGAATTTGGTTGTGTTTTGAGAAGATTTAGGGAATTTTGTGGTGTTTTTTCTTGAATTTTGTGGGAAACTGTGCTGATTTTATGGGGCGTTTCTGGAATTTGGTCGAGTTTTCAGAAGATTTAGGGATTTTTGTGGGATTTTTGTGGGATGTTCTGGGAATTGGTGGAGATTTTGTGGGACATTCCTGTGAATTGGTAGGGTTTTGAAATGATTTAGGGAGTTTTGTGGGACTTCTCTGGAATTTTGTGTGTTTTTTCTGGAATTGTGTGGGATTCTGAGGAGACTTGAAGAATTTTGAGGAATTTGTTTTAGATTTTGTGGGAATTTGTGGAGAATCTGTGGGATTTTACTGGAATTTGGTGGGCCTTTTCAAGGACTTTGTGTGGTTTTGAGGAGACTTGAAGAATTTTGAGGAATTTTTCTTAGATTTTGTGGAAACTTGTGGAGGTTTTGTGGGATTTTTGTGGGATTTTGTGGGATATTGAGGCGATTTCGGGATCTTGAGGGATTTTTCATGTATTTTGTGGGAATTTGTGGAGATTTGGTGGGATATTTTTCTAGAATTTAGTCGTGTTTTGAGAAGATTTAGGGAATTTTGTGTGATTTTTCTGGGATTTTGTTGTATATTGAGGAGATTTTGTGGGATGTTTGTGGAACTTTGAGGGACTTTTCTGGAATTTGGTGAGATTCTGTAGAGAACTGACGAATTATCAGGGGTATTTTCATGTATTCTGTGGGAATTTGTGGAGATTTGGTGGGATTTTTGTGGATTTTGGCCATGTTTTGAGAAGATTTAGGGAATTTTGTGGGATTTTTCCTGGAATTTTATTGGATTCCGGGGAGATTTTTTGGGATGTTTGTGGAACTTTGAGGGACTTTTTAGGAATTTGGTGAGATTCTGTAGAGAACTGACGAATTATCAGGGATTTTTCATGTATTCTGTGGGAATTTGTGGAGATTTGGTGGGATTTTTGTGGATTTTGGCCGTGTTTTGAGAAGATTTAGGGAATTTTGTGTGATTTTTCTGGGATTTTGTTGGGTATTGAGGAAATTTTGTGGGATGTTTCTGGAATTTGGTGGGGCTTTTCAAGAATTTTGTGGTATTTTGAAAAGATTTAGGGAATTTTGTGGTGTTTTTTCTTGAATTTTGTGGGAAACTGTGCTGATTTTATGGGGCGTTTCTGGAATTTGGTCGAGTTTTCAGAAGATTTAGGGATTTTTGTGGGATTTTTGTGGGATGTTCTGGGAATTGGTGGAGATTTTGTGGGACATTCCTGTGAATTGGTAGGGTTTTGAAATGATTTAGGGAGTTTTGTGGGACTTCTCTGGAATTTTGTGTGTTTTTTCTGGAATTGTGTGGGATTCTGAGGAGACTTGAAGAATTTTGAGGAATTTTTCTTAGATTTTGTGGAAACTTGTGGAGGTTTTGTGGGATTTTTGTGTGATTTTTTGGGATATTGAGGCGATTTAGGGATCTTGAGGGATTTCTCATGTATTTTGTGGGAATTTGTGGAGATTTGGTGGGATATTTTTCTAGAATTTGGTTGTGTTTTGAGAAGATTTAGGGAATTTTGTGGTGTTTTTTCTTGAATTTTGTGGGAAACTGTGCTGATTTTATGGGGCGTTTCTGGAATTTGGTAGAGTTTTCAGAAGATTTAGGGATTTTTGTGGGATTTTTGTGGGATGTTCTGGGAATTGGTGGAGATTTTGTGGGACATTCCTGTGAATTGGTAGGGTTTTGAAATGATTTAGGGAGTTTTGTGGGACTTCTCTGGAATTTTGTGGGGTTTTTCTGGAATTGTGTGGTTTTGAGGAGACTTGAAGAATTTTGAGGAATTTTTCTTAGATTTTGTGGAAACTTGTGGAGGTTTTGTGGGATTTTTGTGGAATTTTTTGGGATATTGAGGCAATTTAGGGATCTTGAGGGATTTTTCATGTATTTTGTGGGAATTTGTGGAGATTTGGTGGGATATTTTTCTAGAATTTGGCCGTGTTTTGAGAAGATTTAGGGAATTTTGTGTGATTTTTCTTGAATTTTGTGGGATATTGAGGAGATTTTGTGGGATGTTTGTGGAACTTTGAGGGACTTTTCTGTAATTTGGTGAGATTCTGTAGAGAACTGACAAATTATCAGGGATTTTTCATGTATTCTGTGGGAATTTGTGGAGATTCTGTGGGATTTTTCTGGAATTTGGTAGAGTTTTGAGAAGATTTAGGGAATTTTGTGGGACTTTTCTGGGATTTTGTTGGATATTGAGGACATTTTGTGGGATGTTTCTGGAATTTGGTGGGGCTTTTCAAGAATTTTGTGGTATTTTGAAAAGGTTTAGGGAATTTTGTGGTGTTTTTTCTTAAATTTTGTGGGAAACTGTGCTGATTTTATGGGGCGTTTCTGGAATTTGGTCGAGTTTTCAGAAGATTTAGGGATTTTTGTGGGATTTTTGTGGGATGTTCTGGGAATTGGTGGAGATTTTGTGGGACATTCCTGTGAATTGGTAGGGTTTTGAAATGATTTAGGGAGTTTTGTGGGACTTCTCTGGAATTTTGTGTGTTTTTTATGGAATTGTGTGGGATTCTGAGGAGACTTGAAGAATTTTGAGGAATTTGTTTTAGATTTTGTGGGAATTTGTGGAGAATCTGTGGGATTTTACTGGAATTTGGTGGGCCATTTCAAGGACTTTGTGTGGTTTTGAGGAGACTTGAAGACTTTTGAGGAATTTTTCTTAGATTTTGTGGAAACTTGTGGAGGTTTTGTGGGATTTTTGTGTGATTTTGTGGGATATTGAGGCGATTTAGCGATCTTGAGGGATCTTTCATGTATTTTGTGGGAATTTGTGGAGATTTGGTGGGATATTTTTCTAGAATTTGGCCGTGTTTTGAGAAGATTTAGGGAATTTTGTGTGATTTTTCTTGAATTTTGTGGGATATTGAGGAGATTTTGTGAGATGTTTGTGGAACTTTGAGGGACTTTTTAGGAATTTGGTGAGATTCTGTTGAGAACTGACCAATTATCAGGGATTTTTCATGTATTCTGTGGGAATTTGTGGAGATTTGGTGGGATTTTTGTGGATTTTGGCCGTGTTTTGAGAAGATTTAGGGAATTTTGTGTGATTTTTCTGGGATTTTGTTGGGTATTGAGGAAATTTTGTGGGATGTTTCTGGAATTTGGTGGGGCTTTTCAAGAATTTTGTGGTATTTTGAAAAGATTTAGGGAATTTTGGGGTGTTTTTTCTTGAATTTTGTGGGAAACTGTGCTGATTTTATGGGGCGTTTCTGGAATTTGGTCGAGTTTTCAGAAGATTTAGGGATTTTTGTGGGATTTTTGTTGGATGTTCTGGGAATTGGTGGAGATTTTGTGGGACATTCCTGTGAATTGGTAGGGTTTTGAAATGATTTAGGGAGTTTTGTGGGACTTCTCCGGAATTTTGTGTGTTTTTTCTGGAATTGTGTGGGATTCTGAGGAGACTTGAAGAATTTTGAGGAATTTTTCTTAGATTTTGTGGAAACTTGTGGAGGTTTTGTGGGATTTTTGTGTGATTTTGTGGGATATTGAGGCGATTTAGGGATCTTGAGGGATTTCTCATGTATTTTGTGGGAATTTGTGGAGATTTGGTGGGATATTTTTCTAGAATTTGGTTGTGTTTTGAGAAGATTTAGGGAATTTTGTGGTGTTTTTTCTTGAATTTTGTGGGAAACTGTGCTGATTTTATGGGGCGTTTCTGGAATTTGGTCGAGTTTTCAGAAGATTTAGGGATTTTTGTGGGATTTTTGTGGGATGTTCTGGGAATTGGTGGAGATTTTGTGGGACATTCCTGTGAATTGGTAGGGTTTTGAAATGATTTAGGGAGTTTTGTGGGACTTCTCTGGAATTTTGTGTGTTTTTTCTGGAATTGTGTGGGATTCTGAGGAGACTTGAAGAATTTTGAGGAATTTGTTTTAGATTTTGTGGGAATTTGTGGAGAATCTGTGGGATTTTACTGGAATTTGGTGGGCCTTTTCAAGGACTTTGTGTGGTTTTGAGGAGACTTGAAGAATTTTGAGGAATTTTTCTTAGATTTTGTGGAAACTTGTGGAGGTTTTGTGGGATTTTTGTGGGATTTTGTGGGATATTGAGGCGATTTCGGGATCTTGAGGGATTTTTCATGTATTTTGTGGGAATTTGTGGAGATTTGGTGGGATATTTTTCTAGAATTTAGTCGTGTTTTGAGAAGATTTAGGGAATTTTGTGTGATTTTTCTGGGATTTTGTTGTATATTGAGGAGATTTTGTGGGATGTTTGTGGAACTTTGAGGGACTTTTCTGGAATTTGGTGAGATTCTGTAGAGAACTGACGAATTATCAGGGGTATTTTCATGTATTCTGTGGGAATTTGTGGAGATTTGGTGGGATTTTTGTGGATTTTGTCCATGTTTTGAGAAGATTTAGGGAATTTTGTGGTGTTTTTTCTTGAATTTTGTGGGAAACTGTGCTGATTTTAGGGCGTTTCTGGAATTTGGTCGAGTTTTCAGAAGATTTAGGGAATTTTGTGGGATTTTTGTGGGATGTTCTGGGAATTGGTGGAGATTTTGTGGGACATTCCTGTGAATTGGTAGGGTTTTGAAATGATTTAGGGAGTTTTGTGGGACTTCTCTGGAATTTTGTGTGTTTTTTCTGGAATTGTGTGGGATTCTGAGGAGACTTGAAGAATTTTGAGGAATTTTTCTTAGATTTTGTGGAAACTTGTGGAGGTTTTGTGGGATTTTTGTGTGATTTTGTGGGATATTGAGGCGATTTAGGGATCTTGAGGGATTTCTCATGTATTTTGTGGGAATTTGTGGAGATTTGGTGGGATATTTTTCTAGAATTTGGTTGTGTTTTGAGAAGATTTAGGGAATTTTGTGTGATTTTTCTTGTATTTTGTGGGATATTGAGGAGATTTTGTGGGATGTTTGTGGAACTTTGAGGGACTTTTCTGTAATTTGGTGAGATTCTGTAGAGAACTGACAAATTATCAGGGATTTTTCATGTATTCTGTGGGAATTTGTGGAGATTCTGTGGGATTTTTCTGGATTTTGGCCATGTTTTGAGAAGATTTAGGGAATTTTGTGGGACTTTTCTGGGATTTTGTTGGATATTGAGGACATTTTGTGGGATGTTTCTGGAATTTGGTGGGGCTTTTCAAGAATTTTGTGGTATTTTGAAAAGGTTTAGGGAATTTTGTGGTGTTTTTTCTTAAATTTTGTGGGAAACTGTGCTGATTTTATGGGGCGTTTCTGGAATTTGGTCGAGTTTTCAGAAGATTTAGGGATTTTTGTGGGATTTTTGTGGGATGTTCTGGGAATTGGTGGAGATTTTGTGGGACATTCCTGTGAATTGGTAGGGTTTTGAAATGATTTAGGGAGTTTTGTGGGACTTCTCTGGAATTTTGTGTGTTTTTTATGGAATTGTGTGGGATTCTGAGGAGACTTGAAGAATTTTGAGGAATTTGTTTTAGATTTTGTGGGAATTTGTGGAGAATCTGTGGGATTTTACTGGAATTTGGTGGGCCATTTCAAGGACTTTGTGTGGTTTTGAGGAGACTTGAAGACTTTTGAGGAATTTTTCTTAGATTTTGTGGAAACTTGTGGAGGTTTTGTGGGATTTTTGTGTGATTTTGTGGGATATTGAGGCGATTTAGCGATCTTGAGGGATCTTTCATGTATTTTGTGGGAATTTGTGGAGATTTGGTGGGATATTTTTCTAGAATTTGGCCGTGTTTTGAGAAGATTTAGGGAATTTTGTGTGATTTTTCTTGAATTTTGTGGGATATTGAGGAGATTTTGTGAGATGTTTGTGGAACTTTGAGGGACTTTTTAGGAATTTGGTGAGATTCTGTTGAGAACTGACCAATTATCAGGGATTTTTCATGTATTCTGTGGGAATTTGTGGAGATTTGGTGGGATTTTTGTGGATTTTGGCCGTGTTTTGAGAAGATTTAGGGAATTTTGTGTGATTTTTCTGGGATTTTGTTGGGTATTGAGGAAATTTTGTGGGATGTTTCTGGAATTTGGTGGGGCTTTTCAAGAATTTTGTGGTATTTTGAAAAGATTTAGGGAATTTTGGGGTGTTTTTTCTTGAATTTTGTGGGAAACTGTGCTGATTTTATGGGGCGTTTCTGGAATTTGGTCGAGTTTTCAGAAGATTTAGGGATTTTTGTGGGATTTTTGTGGGATGTTCTGGGAATTGGTGGAGATTTTGTGGGACATTCCTGTGAATTGGTAGGGTTTTGAAATGATTTAGGGAGTTTTGTGGGACTTCTCCGGAATTTTGTGTGTTTTTTCTGGAATTGTGTGGGATTCTGAGGAGACTTGAAGAATTTTGAGGAATTTTTCTTAGATTTTGTGGAAACTTGTGGAGGTTTTGTGGGATTTTTGTGTGATTTTGTGGGATATTGAGGCGATTTAGGGATCTTGAGGGATTTCTCATGTATTTTGTGGGAATTTGTGGAGATTTGGTGGGATATTTTTCTAGAATTTGGTTGTGTTTTGAGAAGATTTAGGGAATTTTGTGGTGTTTTTTCTTGAATTTTGTGGGAAACTGTGCTGATTTTATGGGGCGTTTCTGGAATTTGGTCGAGTTTTCAGAAGATTTAGGGATTTTTGTGGGATTTTTGTGGGATGTTCTGGGAATTGGTGGAGATTTTGTGGGACATTCCTGTGAATTGGTAGGGTTTTGAAATGATTTAGGGAGTTTTGTGGGACTTCTCTGGAATTTTGTGTGTTTTTTCTGGAATTGTGTGGGATTCTGAGGAGACTTGAAGAATTTTGAGGAATTTGTTTTAGATTTTGTGGGAATTTGTGGAGAATCTGTGGGATTTTACTGGAATTTGGTGGGCCTTTTCAAGGACTTTGTGTGGTTTTGAGGAGACTTGAAGAATTTTGAGGAATTTTTCTTAGATTTTGTGGAAACTTGTGGAGGTTTTGTGGGATTTTTGTGGGATTTTGTGGGATATTGAGGCGATTTCGGGATCTTGAGGGATTTTTCATGTATTTTGTGGGAATTTGTGGAGATTTGGTGGGATATTTTTCTAGAATTTAGTCGTGTTTTGAGAAGATTTAGGGAATTTTGTGTGATTTTTCTGGGATTTTGTTGTATATTGAGGAGATTTTGTGGGATGTTTGTGGAACTTTGAGGGACTTTTCTGGAATTTGGTGAGATTCTGTAGAGAACTGACGAATTATCAGGGGTATTTTCATGTATTCTGTGGGAATTTGTGGAGATTTGGTGGGATTTTTGTGGATTTTGTCCATGTTTTGAGAAGATTTAGGGAATTTTGTGGTGTTTTTTCTTGAATTTTGTGGGAAACTGTGCTGATTTTATGGGGCGTTTCTGGAATTTGGTCGAGTTTTCAGAAGATTTAGGGAATTTTGTGGGATTTTTGTGGGATGTTCTGGGAATTGGTGGAGATTTTGTGGGACATTCCTGTGAATTGGTAGGGTTTTGAAATGATTTAGGGAGTTTTGTGGGACTTCTCTGGAATTTTGTGTGTTTTTTCTGGAATTGTGTGGGATTCTGAGGAGACTTGAAGAATTTTGAGGAATTTTTCTTAGATTTTGTGGAAACTTGTGGAGGTTTTGTGGGATTTTTGTGTGATTTTGTGGGATATTGAGGCGATTTAGGGATCTTGAGGGATTTCTCATGTATTTTGTGGGAATTTGTGGAGATTTGGTGGGATATTTTTCTAGAATTTGGTTGTGTTTTGAGAAGATTTAGGGAATTTTGTGTGATTTTTCTTGTATTTTGTGGGATATTGAGGAGATTTTGTGGGATGTTTGTGGAACTTTGAGGGACTTTTCTGTAATTTGGTGAGATTCTGTAGAGAACTGACAAATTATCAGGGATTTTTCATGTATTCTGTGGGAATTTGTGGAGATTCTGTGGGATTTTTCTGGATTTTGGCCATGTTTTGAGAAGATTTAGGGAATTTTGTGGGACTTTTCTGGGATTTTGTTGGATATTGAGGACATTTTGTGGGATGTTTCTGGAATTTGGTGGGGCTTTTCAAGAATTTTGTGGTATTTTGAAAAGGTTTAGGGAATTTTGTGGTGTTTTTTCTTAAATTTTGTGGGAAACTGTGCTGATTTTATGGGGCGTTTCTGGAATTTGGTCGAGTTTTCAGAAGATTTAGGGATTTTTGTGGGATTTTTGTGGGATGTTCTGGGAATTGGTGGAGATTTTGTGGGACATTCCTGTGAATTGGTAGGGTTTTGAAATGATTTAGGGAGTTTTGTGGGACTTCTCTGGAATTTTGTGTGTTTTTTATGGAATTGTGTGGGATTCTGAGGAGACTTGAAGAATTTTGAGGAATTTGTTTTAGATTTTGTGGGAATTTGTGGAGAATCTGTGGGATTTTACTGGAATTTGGTGGGCCATTTCAAGGACTTTGTGTGGTTTTGAGGAGACTTGAAGACTTTTGAGGAATTTTTCTTAGATTTTGTGGAAACTTGTGGAGGTTTTGTGGGATTTTTGTGTGATTTTGTGGGATATTGAGGCGATTTAGCGATCTTGAGGGATCTTTCATGTATTTTGTGGGAATTTGTGGAGATTTGGTGGGATATTTTTCTAGAATTTGGCCGTGTTTTGAGAAGATTTAGGGAATTTTGTGTGATTTTTCTTGAATTTTGTGGGATATTGAGGAGATTTTGTGAGATGTTTGTGGAACTTTGAGGGACTTTTTAGGAATTTGGTGAGATTCTGTTGAGAACTGACCAATTATCAGGGATTTTTCATGTATTCTGTGGGAATTTGTGGAGATTTGGTGGGATTTTTGTGGATTTTGGCCGTGTTTTGAGAAGATTTAGGGAATTTTGTGTGATTTTTCTGGGATTTTGTTGGGTATTGAGGAAATTTTGTGGGATGTTTCTGGAATTTGGTGGGGCTTTTCAAGAATTTTGTGGTATTTTGAAAAGATTTAGGGAATTTTGTGGTGTTTTTTCTTGAATTTTGTGGGAAACTGTGCTGATTTTATGGGGCGTTTCTGGAATTTGGTCGAGTTTTCAGAAGATTTAGGGATTTTTGTGGGATTTTTGTGGGATGTTCTGGGAATTGGTGGAGATTTTGTGGGACATTCCTGTGAATTGGTAGGGTTTTGAAATGATTTAGGGAGTTTTGTGGGACTTCTCCGGAATTTTGTGTGTTTTTTCTGGAATTGTGTGGGATTCTGAGGAGACTTGAAGAATTTTGAGGAATTTTTCTTAGATTTTGTGGAAACTTGTGGAGGTTTTGTGGGATTTTTGTGGGATTTTGTGGGATATTGAGGCGATTTAGGGATCTTGAGGGATTTCTCATGTATTTTGTGGGAATTTGTGGAGATTTGGTGGGATATTTTTCTAGAATTTGGTTGTGTTTTGAGAAGATTTAGGGAATTTTGTGGTGTTTTTTCTTGAATTTTGTGGGAAACTGTGCTGATTTTATGGGGCGTTTCTGGAATTTGGTCGAGTTTTCAGAAGATTTAGGGATTTTTGTGGGATTTTTGTGGGATGTTCTGGGAATTGGTGGAGATTTTGTGGGACATTCCTGTGAATTGGTAGGGTTTTGAAATGATTTAGGGAGTTTTGTGGGACTTCTCTGGAATTTTGTGTGTTTTTTCTGGAATTGTGTGGGATTCTGAGGAGACTTGAAGAATTTTGAGGAATTTGTTTTAGATTTTGTGGGAATTTGTGGAGAATCTGTGGGATTTTACTGGAATTTGGTGGGCCTTTTCAAGGACTTTGTGTGGTTTTGAGGAGACTTGAAGAATTTTGAGGAATTTTTCTTAGATTTTGTGGAAACTTGTGGAGGTTTTGTGGGATTTTTGTGGGATTTTGTGGGATATTGAGGCGATTTCGGGATCTTGAGGGATTTTTCATGTATTTTGTGGGAATTTGTGGAGATTTGGTGGGATATTTTTCTAGAATTTAGTCGTGTTTTGAGAAGATTTAGGGAATTTTGTGTGATTTTTCTGGGATTTTGTTGTATATTGAGGAGATTTTGTGGGATGTTTGTGGAACTTTGAGGGACTTTTCTGGAATTTGGTGAGATTCTGTAGAGAACTGACGAATTATCAGGGGTATTTTCATGTATTCTGTGGGAATTTGTGGAGATTTGGTGGGATTTTTGTGGATTTTGTCCATGTTTTGAGAAGATTTAGGGAATTTTGTGGTGTTTTTTCTTGAATTTTGTGGGAAACTGTGCTGATTTTATGGGGCGTTTCTGGAATTTGGTCGAGTTTTCAGAAGATTTAGGGAATTTTGTGGGATTTTTGTGGGATGTTCTGGGAATTGGTGGAGATTTTGTGGGACATTCCTGTGAATTGGTAGGGTTTTGAAATGATTTAGGGAGTTTTGTGGGACTTCTCTGGAATTTTGTGTGTTTTTTCTGGAATTGTGTGGGATTCTGAGGAGACTTGAAGAATTTTGAGGAATTTTTCTTAGATTTTGTGGAAACTTGTGGAGGTTTTGTGGGATTTTTGTGTGATTTTGTGGGATATTGAGGCGATTTAGGGATCTTGAGGGATTTCTCATGTATTTTGTGGGAATTTGTGGAGATTTGGTGGGATATTTTTCTAGAATTTGGTTGTGTTTTGAGAAGATTTAGGGAATTTTGTGGTGTTTTTTCTTGAATTTTGTGGGAAACTGTGCTGATTTTATGGGGCGTTTCTGGAATTTGGTCGAGTTTTCAGAAGATTTAGGGATTTTTGTGGGATTTTTGTGGGATGTTCTGGGAATTGGTGGAGATTTTGTGGGACATTCCAGTGAATTGGTAGGGTTTTGAAATGATTTAGGGAGTTTTGTGGGACTTCTCTGGAATTTTGTGGGGTTTTTCTGGAATTGTGTGGTTTTGAGGAGACTTGATGAATTTTGAGGAATTTTTCTTAGATTTTGTGGAAACTTGTGGAGGTTTTGTGGGATTTTTGTGGAATTTTTTGGGATATTGAGGCAATTTAGGGATCTTGAGGGATTTTTCATGTATTTTGTGGGAATTTGTGGAGATTTGGTGGGATATTTTTCTAGAATTTGGTTGTGTTTTGAGAAGATTTAGGGAATTTTGTGTGATTTTTCTTGTATTTTGTGGGATATTGAGGAGATTTTGTGGGATGTTTGTGGAACTTTGAGGGACTTTTCTGTAATTTGGTGAGATTCTGTAGAGAACTGACAAATTATCAGGGATTTTTCATGTATTCTGTGGGAATTTGTGGAGATTCTGTGGGATTTTTCTGGATTTTGGCCATGTTTTGAGAAGATTTAGGGAATTTTGTGGGACTTTTCTGGGATTTTGTTGGATATTGAGGACATTTTGTGGGATGTTTCTGGAATTTGGTGGGGCTTTTCAAGAATTTTGTGGTATTTTGAAAAGGTTTAGGGAATTTTGTGGTGTTTTTTCTTAAATTTTGTGGGAAACTGTGCTGATTTTATGGGGCGTTTCTGGAATTTGGTCGAGTTTTCAGAAGATTTAGGGATTTTTGTGGGATTTTTGTGGGATGTTCTGGGAATTGGTGGAGATTTTGTGGGACATTCCTGTGAATTGGTAGGGTTTTGAAATGATTTAGGGAGTTTTGTGGGACTTCTCTGGAATTTTGTGTGTTTTTTATGGAATTGTGTGGGATTCTGAGGAGACTTGAAGAATTTTGAGGAATTTGTTTTAGATTTTGTGGGAATTTGTGGAGAATCTGTGGGATTTTACTGGAATTTGGTGGGCCATTTCAAGGACTTTGTGTGGTTTTGAGGAGACTTGAAGACTTTTGAGGAATTTTTCTTAGATTTTGTGGAAACTTGTGGAGGTTTTGTGGGATTTTTGTGTGATTTTGTGGGATATTGAGGCGATTTAGCGATCTTGAGGGATCTTTCATGTATTTTGTGGGAATTTGTGGAGATTTGGTGGGATATTTTTCTAGAATTTGGCCGTGTTTTGAGAAGATTTAGGGAATTTTGTGTGATTTTTCTTGAATTTTGTGGGATATTGAGGAGATTTTGTGAGATGTTTGTGGAACTTTGAGGGACTTTTTAGGAATTTGGTGAGATTCTGTTGAGAACTGACCAATTATCAGGGATTTTTCATGTATTCTGTGGGAATTTGTGGAGATTTGGTGGGATTTTTGTGGATTTTGGCCGTGTTTTGAGAAGATTTAGGGAATTTTGTGTGATTTTTCTGGGATTTTGTTGGGTATTGAGGAAATTTTGTGGGATGTTTCTGGAATTTGGTGGGGCTTTTCAAGAATTTTGTGGTATTTTGAAAAGATTTAGGGAATTTTGGGGTGTTTTTTCTTGAATTTTGTGGGAAACTGTGCTGATTTTATGGGGCGTTTCTGGAATTTGGTCGAGTTTTCAGAAGATTTAGGGATTTTTGTGGGATTTTTGTGGGATGTTCTGGGAATTGGTGGAGATTTTGTGGGACATTCCTGTGAATTGGTAGGGTTTTGAAATGATTTAGGGAGTTTTGTGGGACTTCTCCGGAATTTTGTGTGTTTTTTCTGGAATTGTGTGGGATTCTGAGGAGACTTGAAGAATTTTGAGGAATTTTTCTTAGATTTTGTGGAAACTTGTGGAGGTTTTGTGGGATTTTTGTGTGATTTTGTGGGATATTGAGGCGATTTAGGGATCTTGAGGGATTTCTCATGTATTTTGTGGGAATTTGTGGAGATTTGGTGGGATATTTTTCTAGAATTTGGTTGTGTTTTGAGAAGATTTAGGGAATTTTGTGGTGTTTTTTCTTGAATTTTGTGGGAAACTGTGCTGATTTTATGGGGCGTTTCTGGAATTTGGTCGAGTTTTCAGAAGATTTAGGGATTTTTGTGGGATTTTTGTGGGATGTTCTGGGAATTGGTGGAGATTTTGTGGGACATTCCTGTGAATTGGTAGGGTTTTGAAATGATTTAGGGAGTTTTGTGGGACTTCTCTGGAATTTTGTGTGTTTTTTCTGGAATTGTGTGGGATTCTGAGGAGACTTGAAGAATTTTGAGGAATTTGTTTTAGATTTTGTGGGAATTTGTGGAGAATCTGTGGGATTTTACTGGAATTTGGTGGGCCTTTTCAAGGACTTTGTGTGGTTTTGAGGAGACTTGAAGAATTTTGAGGAATTTTTCTTAGATTTTGTGGAAACTTGTGGAGGTTTTGTGGGATTTTTGTGGGATTTTGTGGGATATTGAGGCGATTTCGGGATCTTGAGGGATTTTTCATGTATTTTGTGGGAATTTGTGGAGATTTGGTGGGATATTTTTCTAGAATTTAGTCGTGTTTTGAGAAGATTTAGGGAATTTTGTGTGATTTTTCTGGGATTTTGTTGTATATTGAGGAGATTTTGTGGGATATTTGTGGAACTTTGAGGGACTTTTCTGGAATTTGGTGAGATTCTGTAGAGAACTGACGAATTATCAGGGGTATTTTCATGTATTCTGTGGGAATTTGTGGAGATTCGGTGGGATTTTTGTGGATTTTGGCCATGTTTTGAGAAGATTTAGGGAATTTTGTGGGATTTTTCCTGGAATTTTATTGGATACTGGGGAGATTTTGTGGGATGTTTGTGGAACTTTGAGGGACTTTTTAGGAATTTGGTGAGATTCTGTACAGAACTGACGAATTATCAGGGATTTTTCATGTATTCTGTGGGAATTTGTGGAGATTTGGTGGGATTTTTGTGGATTTTGGCCGTGTTTTGAGAAGATTTAGGGAATTTTGTGTGATTTTTCTGGGATTTTGTTGGGTATTGAGGAAATTTTGTGGGATGTTTCTGGAATTTGGTGGGGCTTTTCAAGAATTTTGTGGTATTTTGAAAAGATTTAGGGAATTTTGTGGTGTTTTTTCTTGAATTTTGTGGGAAACTGTGCTGATTTTATGGGGCGTTTCTGGAATTTGGTCGAGTTTTCAGAAGATTTAGGGATTTTTGTGGGATTTTTGTGGGATGTTCTGGGAATTGGTGGAGATTTTGTGGGACATTCCTGTGAATTGGTAGGGTTTTGAAATGATTTAGGGAGTTTTGTGGGACTTCTCTGGAATTTTGTGTGTTTTTTCTGGAATTGTGTGGGATTCTGAGGAGACTTGAAGAATTTTGAGGAATTTTTCTTAGATTTTGTGGAAACTTGTGGAGGTTTTGTGGGATTTTTGTGTGATTTTGTGGGATATTGAGGCGATTTAGGGATCTTGAGGGATTTCTCATGTATTTTGTGGGAATTTGTGGAGATTTGGTGGGATATTTTTCTAGAATTTGGTTGTGTTTTGAGAAGATTTAGGGAATTTTGTGGTGTTTTTTCTTGAATTTTGTGGGAAACTGTGCTGATTTTATGGGGCGTTTCTGGAATTTGGTCGAGTTTTCAGAAGATTTAGGGATTTTTGTGGGATTTTTGTGGGATGTTCTGGGAATTGGTGGAGATTTTGTGGGACATTCCTGTGAATTGGTAGGGTTTTGAAATGATTTAGGGAGTTTTGTGGGACTTCTCTGGAATTTTGTGGGGTTTTTCTGGAATTGTGTGGTTTTGAGGAGACTTGAAGAATTTTGAGGAATTTTTCTTAGATTTTGTGGAAACTTGTGGAGGTTTTGTGTGATTTTTGTGTGATTTTTTGGGATATTGAGGCGATTTAGGGATCTTGAGGGATTTCTCATGTATTTTGTGGGAATTTGTGGAGATTTGGTGGGATATTTTTCTAGAATTTGGTTGTGTTTTGAGAAGATTTAGGGAATTTTGTGGTGTTTTTTCTTGAATTTTGTGGGAAACTGTGCTGATTTTATGGGGCGTTTCTGGAATTTGGTAGAGTTTTCAGAAGATTTAGGGATTTTTGTGGGATTTTTGTGGGATGTTCTGGGAATTGGTGGAGATTTTGTGGGACATTCCTGTGAATTGGTAGGGTTTTGAAATGATTTAGGGAGTTTTGTGGGACTTCTCTGGAATTTTGTGGGGTTTTTCTGGAATTGTGTGGTTTTGAGGAGACTTGATGAATTTTGAGGAATTTTTCTTAGATTTTGTGGAAACTTGTGGAGGTTTTGTGGGATTTTTGTGGAATTTTTGGGGATATTGAGGCAATTTAGGGATCTTGAGGGATTTTTCATGTATTTTGTGGGAATTTGTGGAGATTTGGTGGGATATTTTTCTAGAATTTGGTTGTGTTTTGAGAAGATTTAGGGAATTTTGTGTGATTTTTCTTGTATTTTGTGGGATATTGAGGAGATTTTGTGGGATGTTTGTGGAACTTTGAGGGACTTTTCTGGAATTTGGTGAGATTCTGTAGAGAACTGACAAATTATCAGGGATTTTTCATGTATTCTGTGGGAATTTGTGGAGATTTGGTGGGATTTTTGTGGATTTTGGCCGTGTTTTGAGAAGATTTAGGGAATTTTGTGTGATTTTTCTGGGATTTTGTTGGGTATTGAGGAAATTTTGTGGGATGTTTCTGGAATTTGGTGGGGCTTTTCAAGAATTTTGTGGTATTTTGAAAAGATTTAGGGAATTTTGTGGTGTTTTTTCTTGAATTTTGTGGGAAACTGTGCTGATTTTATGGGGCGTTTCTGGAATTTGGTCGAGTTTTCAGAAGATTTAGGGATTTTTGTGAGATTTTTGTGGGATGTTCTGGGAATTGGTGGAGATTTTGTGGGACATTCCTGTGAATTGGTAGGGTTTTGAAATGATTTAGGGAGTTTTGTGGGACTTCTCTGGAATTTTGTGTGTTTTTTCTGGAATTGTGTGGGATTCTGAGGAGACTTGAAGAATTTTGAGGAATTTGTTTTAGATTTTGTGGGAATTTGTGGAGAATCTGTGGGATTTTACTGGAATTTGGTGGGCCTTTTCAAGGACTTTGTGTGGTTTTGAGGAGACTTGAAGAATTTTGAGGAATTTTTCTTAGATTTTGTGGAAACTTGTGGAGGTTTTGTGGGATTTTTGTGGGATTTTGTGGGATATTGAGGCGATTTCGGGATCTTGAGGGATTTTTCATGTATTTTGTGGGATTTTGTGGAGATTTGGTGGGACATTTTTCTAGAATTTAGTCGTGTTTTGAGAAGATTTAGGGAATTTTGTGTGATTTTTCTGGGATTTTGTTGTATATTGAGGAGATTTTGTGGGATGTTTGTGGAACTTTGAGGGACTTTTCTGGAATTTGGTGAGATTCTGTAGAGAACTGACGAATTATCAGGGGTATTTTCATGTATTCTGTGGGAATTTGTGGAGATTCGGTGGGATTTTTGTGGATTTTGGCCATGTTTTGAGAAGATTTAGGGAATTTTGTGGGATTTTTCCTGGAATTTTATTGGATTCCGGGGAGATTTTGTGGGATGTTTCTGGAACTTTGAGGGACTTTTTAGGAATTTGGTGAGATTCTGTAGAGAACTGACGAATTATCAGGGATTTGTCATGTATTCTGTGGGAATTTGTGGAGATTCTGTGGGATTTTTCTGGAATTTGGTAGAGTTTTGAGAAGATTTAGGGAATTTTGTGGGACTTTTCTGGGATTTTGTTGGATATTGAGGACATTTTGTGGGATGTTTCTGGAATTTGGTGGGGCTTTTCAAGAATTTTGTGGTATTTTGAAAAGGTTTAGGGAATTTTGTGGTGTTTTTTCTTGAATTTTGTGGGAAACTGTGCTGATTTTATGGGGCGTTTCTGGAATTTGGTCGAGTTTTCAGAAGATTTAGGGATTTTTGTGAGATTTTTGTGGGATGTTCTGGCAATTGGTGGAGATTTTGTGGGACATTCCTGTGAATTGGTAGGGTTTTGAAATGATTTAGGGAGTTTTGTGGGACTTCTCTGGAATTTTGTGTGTTTTTTCTGGAATTGTGTGGGATTCTGAGGAGACTTGAAGAATTTTGAGGAATTTTTCTTAGATTTTGTGGAAACTTGTGGAGGTTTTGTGGGATTTTTGTGTGATTTTGTGGGATATTGAGGCGATTTAGGGATCTTGAGGGATTTCTCATGTATTTTGTGGGAATTTGTGGAGATTTGGTGGGATATTTTTCTAGAATTTGGTTGTGTTTTGAGAAGATTTAGGGAATTTTGTGGTGTTTTTTCTTGAATTTTGTGGGAAACTGTGCTGATTTTATGGGGCGTTTCTGGAATTTGGTCGAGTTTTCAGAAGATTTAGGGATTTTTGTGAGATTTTTGTGGGATGTTCTGGGAATTGGTGGAGATTTTGTGGGACATTCCTGTGAATTGTTAGGGTTTTGAAATGATTTAGGGAGTTTTGTGGGACTTCTCTGGAATTTTGTGTGTTTTTTATGGAATTGTGTGGGATTCTGAGGAGACTTGAAGAATTTTGAGGAATTTGTTTTAGATTTTGTGGGAATTTGTGGAGAATCTGTGGGATTTTACTGGAATTTGGTGGGCCTTTTCAAGGACTTTGTGTGGTTTTGAGGAGACTTGAAGAATTTTGAGGAATTTTTCTTAGATTTTGTGGAAACTTGTGGAGGTTTTGTGTGATTTTTGTGGGATTTTGTGGGATATTGAGGCGATTTCGGGATCTTGAGGGATTTTTCATGTATTTTGTGGGATTTTGTGGAGATTTGGTGGGACATTTTTCTAGAATTTAGTCGTGTTTTGAGAAGATTTAGGGAATTTTGTGTGATTTTTCTGGGATTTTGTTGTATATTGAGGAGATTTTGTGGGATGTTTGTGGAACTTTGAGGGACTTTTCTGGAATTTGGTGAGATTCTGTAGAGAACTGACGAATTATCAGGGGTATTTTCATGTATTCTGTGGGAATTTGTGGAGATTCAGTGGGATTTTTGTGGATTTTGGCCATGTTTTGAGAAGATTTAGGGAATTTTGTGGGATTTTTCCTGGAATTTTATTGGATTCCGGGGAGATTTTGTGGGATGTTTGTGGAACTTTGAGGGACTTTTTAGGAATTTGGTGAGATTCTGTAGAGAACTGACGAATTATCAGGGATTTGTCATGTATTCTGTGGGAATTTGTGGAGATTCTGTGGGATTTTTCTGGAATTTGGTAGAGTTTTGAGAAGATTTAGGGAATTTTGTGGGACTTTTCTGGGATTTTGTTGGATATTGAGGACATTTTGTGGGATGTTTCTGGAATTTGGTGGGGCTTTTCAAGAATTTTGTGGTATTTTGAAAAGATTTAGGGAATTTTGTGGTGTTTTTTCTTGAATTTTGTGGGAAACTGTGCTGATTTTATGGGGCGTTTCTGGAATTTGGTCGAGTTTTCAGAAGATTTAGGGATTTTTGTGGGATTTTTGTGGGATGTTCTGGGAATTGGTGGAGATTTTGTGGGACATTCCTGTGAATTGGTAGGGTTTTGAAATGATTTAGGGAGTTTTGTGGGACTTCTCTGGAATTTTGTGTGTTTTTTATGGAATTGTGTGGGATTCTGAGGAGACTTGAAGAATTTTGAGGAATTTGTTTTAGATTTTGTGGGAATTTGTGGAGAATCTGTGGGATTTTACTGGAATTTGGTGGGCCTTTTCAAGGACTTTGTGTGGTTTTGAGGAGACTTGAAGAATTTTGAGGAATTTTTCTTAGATTTTGTGGAAACTTGTGGAGGTTTTGTGGGATTTTTGTGGGATTTTGTGGGATATTGAGGCGATTTCGGGATCTTGAGGGATTTTTCATGTATTTTGTGGGAATTTGTGGAGATTTGGTGGGATATTTTTCTAGAATTTAGTCATGTTTTGAGAAGATTTAGGGAATTTTGTGTGATTTTTCTGGGATTTTGTTGTATATTGAGGAGATTTTGTGGGATGTTTGTGGAACTTTGAGGGACTTTTCTGGAATTTGGTGAGATTCTGTAGAGAACTGACGAATTATCAGGGGTATTTTCATGTATTCTGTGGGAATTTGTGGAGATTCGGTGGGATTTTTGTGGATTTTGGCCGTGTTTTGAGAAGATTTAGGGAATTTTGTGGGATTTTTCCTGGAATTTTATTGGATTCCGGGGAGATTTTGTGGGATGTTTGTGGAACTTTGAGGGACTTTTTAGGAATTTGGTGAGATTCTGTAGAGAACTGACGAATTATCAGGGATTTTTCATGTATTCTGTGGGAATTTGTGGAGATTTGGTGGGATTTTTGTGGATTTTGGCCGTGTTTTGAGAAGATTTAGGGAATTTTGTGTGATTTTTCTGGGATTTTGTTGGGTATTGAGGAAATTTTGTGGGATGTTTCTGGAATTTGGTGGGGCTTTTCAAGAATTTTGTGGTATTTTGAAAAGATTTAGGGAATTTTGTGGTGTTTTTTCTTGAATTTTGTGGGAAACTGTGCTGATTTTATGGGGCGTTTCTGGAATTTGGTCGAGTTTTCAGAAGATTTAGGGATTTTTGTGGGATTTTTGTGGGATGTTCTGGGAATTGGTGGAGATTTTGTGGGACATTCCTGTGAATTGGTAGGGTTTTGAAATGATTTAGGGAGTTTTGTGGGACTTCTCTGGAATTTTGTGTGTTTTTTCTGGAATTGTGTGGGATTCTGAGGAGACTTGAAGAATTTTGAGGAATTTTTCTTAGATTTTGTGGAAACTTGTGGAGGTTTTGTGGGATTTTTGTGTGATTTTGTGGGATATTGAGGCGATTTAGGGATCTTGAGGGATTTCTCATGTATTTTGTGGGAATTTGTGGAGATTTGGTGGGATATTTTTCTAGAATTTGGTTGTGTTTTGAGAAGATTTAGGGAATTTTGTGGTGTTTTTTCTTGAATTTTGTGGGAAACTGTGCTGATTTTATGGGGCGTTTCTGGAATTTGGTCGAGTTTTCAGAAGATTTAGGGATTTTTGTGGGATTTTTGTGGGATGTTCTGGGAATTGGTGGAGATTTTGTGGGACATTCCTGTGAATTGGTAGGGTTTTGAAATGATTTAGGGAGTTTTGTAGGACTTCTCTGGAATTTTGTGTGTTTTTTATGGAATTGTGTGGTTTTGAGGAGACTTGAAGAATTTTGAGGAATTTTTCTTAGATTTTTTGGAAACTTGTGGAGGTTTTGTGTGATTTTTGTGTGATTTTTTGGGATATTGAGGCGATTTAGGGATCTTGAGGGATTTCTCATGTATTTTGTGGGAATTTGTGGAGATTTGGTGGGATATTTTTCTAGAATTTGGTTGTGTTTTGAGAAGATTTAGGGAATTTTGTGGTGTTTTTTCTTCAATTTTGTGGGAAACTGTGCTGATTTTATGGGGCGTTTCTGGAATTTGGTCGAGTTTTCAGAAGATTTAGGGATTTTTGTGGGATTTTTGTGGGATGTTCTGGGAATTGGTGGAGATTTTGTGGGACATTCCTGTGAATTGGTAGGGTTTTGGAATGATTTAGGGAGTTTTGTGGGACTTGTCTGTAATTTTGTGGGGTTTTTCTGGAATTGTGTGGTTTTGAGGAGACTTGATGAATTTTGAGGAATTTTTCTTAGATTTTGTGGAAACTTGTGGAGGTTTTTGGGATTTTTGTGGAATTTTTTGGGATATTGAGGCAATTTAGGGATCTTGAGGGATTTTTCATGTATTTTGTGGGAATTTGTGGAGATTTGGTGGGATATTTTTCTAGAATTTGGTTGTGTTTTGAGAAGATTTAGGGAATTTTGTGTGATTTTTCTTGTATTTTGTGGGATATTGAGGAGATTTTGTGGGATGTTTGTGGAACTTTGAGGGACTTTTCTGGAATTTGGTGAGATTCTGTAGAGAACTGACAAATTATCAGGGATTTTTCATGTATTCTGTGGGAATTTGTGGAGATTTGGTGGGATTTTTGTGGATTTTGGCCGTGTTTTGAGAAGATTTAGGGAATTTTGTGTGATTTTTCTGGGATTTTGTTGGGTATTGAGGAAATTTTGTGGGATGTTTCTGGAATTTGGTGGGGCTTTTCAAGAATTTTGTGGTATTTTGAAAAGATTTAGGGAATTTTGTGGTGTTTTTTCTTGAATTTTGTGGGAAACTGTGCTGATTTTATGGGGCGTTTCTGGAATTTGGTCGAGTTTTCAGAAGATTTAGGGATTTTTGTGAGATTTTTGTGGGATGTTCTGGGAATTGGTGGAGATTTTGTGGGACATTCCTGTGAATTGTTAGGGTTTTGAAATGATTTAGGGAGTTTTGTGGGACTTCTCTGGAATTTTGTGTGTTTTTTCTGGAATTGTGTGGGATTCTGAGGAGACTTGAAGAATTTTGAGGAATTTGTTTTAGATTTTGTGGGAATTTGTGGAGAATCTGTGGGATTTTACTGGAATTTGGTGGGCCTTTTCAAGGACTTTGTGTGGTTTTGAGGAGACTTGAAGAATTTTGAGGAATTTTTCTTAGATTTTGTGGAAACTTGTGGAGGTTTTGTGGGATTTTTGTGGGATTTTGTGGGATATTGAGGCGATTTCGGGATCTTGAGGGATTTTTCATGTATTTTGTGGGAATTTGTGGAGATTTGGTGGGATATTTTTCTAGAATTTAGTCATGTTTTGAGAAGATTTAGGGAATTTTGTGTGATTTTTCTGGGATTTTGTTGTATATTGAGGAGATTTTGTGGGATGTTTGTGGAACTTTGAGGGACTTTTCTGGAATTTGGTGAGATTCTCTAGAGAACTGACGAATTATCAGGGGTATTTTCATGTATTCTGTGGGAATTTGTGGAGATTCGGTGGGATTTTTGTGGATTTTGGCCGTGTTTTGAGAAGATTTAGGGAATTTTGTGGGATTTTTCCTGGAATTTTATTGGATTCCGGGGAGATTTTGTGGGATGTTTGTGGAACTTTGAGGGACTTTTTAGGAATTTGGTGAGATTCTGTACAGAACTGACGAATTATCAGGGATTTTTCATGTATTCTGTGGGAATTTTTGGAGATTTGGTGGGATTTTTGTGGATTTTGGCCGTGTTTTGAGAAGATTTAGGGAATTTTGTGTGATTTTTCTGGGATTTTGTTGGGTATTGAGGAAATTTTGTGGGATGTTTCTGGAATTTGGTGGGGCTTTTCAAGAATTTTGTGGTATTTTGAAAAGATTTAGGGAATTTTGTGGTGTTTTTTCTTGAATTTTGTGGGAAACTGTGCTGATTTTATGGGGCGTTTCTGGAATTTGGTCGAGTTTTCAGAAGATTTAGGGATTTTTGTGGGATTTTTGTGGGATGTTCTGGGAATTGGTGGAGATTTTGTGGGACATTCCTGTGAATTGGTAGGGTTTTGAAATGATTTAGGGAGTTTTGTGGGACTTCTCTGGAATTTTGTGTGTTTTTTCTGGAATTGTGTGGGATTCTGAGGAGACTTGAAGAATTTTGAGGAATTTTTCTTAGATTTTGTGGAAACTTGTGGAGGTTTTGTGGGATTTTTGTGTGATTTTGTGGGATATTGAGGCGATTTAGGGATCTTGAGGGATTTCTCATGTATTTTGTGGGAATTTGTGGAGATTTGGTGGGATATTTTTCTAGAATTTGGTTGTGTTTTGAGAAGATTTAGGGAATTTTGTGGTGTTTTTTCTTGAATTTTGTGGGAAACTGTGCTGATTTTATGGGGCGTTTCTGGAATTTGGTCGAGTTTTCAGAAGATTTAGGGATTTTTGTGGGATTTTTGTGGGATGTTCTGGGAATTGGTGGAGATTTTGTGGGACATTCCTGTGAATTGGTAGGGTTTTGAAATGATTTAGGGAGTTTTGTGGGACTTCTCTGGAATTTTGTGGGGTTTTTCTGGAATTGTGTGGTTTTGAGGAGACTTGAAGAATTTTGAGGAATTTTTCTTAGATTTTGTGGAAACTTGTGGAGGTTTTGTGGGATTTTTGTGTGATTTTGTGGGATATTGAGGCGATTTAGGGATCTTGAGGGATTTCTCATGTATTTTGTGGGAATTTGTGGAGATTTGGTGGGATATTTTTCTAGAATTTGGTTGTGTTTTGAGAAGATTTAGGAAATTTTGTGGTGTTTTTTCTTGAATTTTGTGGGAAACTGTGCTGATTTTATGGGGCGTTTCTGGAATTTGGTCGAGTTTTCAGAAGATTTAGGGATTTTTGTGGGATTTTTGTGGGATGTTCTGGGAATTGGTGGAGATTTTGTGGGACATTCCTGTGAATTGGTAGGGTTTTGAAATGATTTAGGGAGTTTTGTGGGACTTGTCTGTAATTTTGTGGGGTTTTTCTGGAATTGTGTGGTTTTGAGGAGACTTGATGAATTTTGAGGAATTTTTCTTAGATTTTGTGGAAACTTGTGGAGGTTTTGTGGGATTTTTGTGGAATTTTTTGGGATATTGAGGCAATTTAGGGATCTTGAGGGATTTTTCATGTATTTTGTGGGAATTTGTGGAGATTTGGTGGGATATTTTTCTAGAATTTGGTTGTGTTTTGAGAAGATTTAGGGAATTTTGTGTGATTTTTCTTGTATTTTGTGGGATATTGAGGAGATTTTGTGGGATGTTTGTGGAACTTTGAGGGACTTTTCTGGAATTTGGTGAGATTCTGTAGAGAACTGACAAATTATCAGGGATTTTTCATGTATTCTGTGGGAATTTGTGGAGATTTGGTGGGATTTTTGTGGATTTTGGCCGTGTTTTGAGAAGATTTAGGGAATTTTGTGTGATTTTTCTGGGATTTTGTTGGGTATTGAGGAAATTTTGTGGGATGTTTCTGGAATTTGGTGGGGCTTTTCAAGAATTTTGTGGTATTTTGAAAAGATTTAGGGAATTTTGTGGTGTTTTTTCTTGAATTTTGTGGGAAACTGTGCTGATTTTATGGGGCGTTTCTGGAATTTGGTCGAGTTTTCAGAAGATTTAGGGATTTTTGTGAGATTTTTGTGGGATGTTCTGGGAATTGGTGGAGATTTTGTGGGACATTCCTGTGAATTGTTAGGGTTTTGAAATGATTTAGGGAGTTTTGTGGGACTTCTCTGGAATTTTGTGTGTTTTTTCTGGAATTGTGTGGGATTCTGAGGAGACTTGAAGAATTTTGAGGAATTTGTTTTAGATTTTGTGGGAATTTGTGGAGAATCTGTGGGATTTTACTGGAATTTGGTGGGCCTTTTCAAGGACTTTGTGTGGTTTTGAGGAGACTTGAAGAATTTTGAGGAATTTTTCTTAGATTTTGTGGAAACTTGTGGAGGTTTTGTGGGATTTTTGTGGGATTTTGTGGGATATTGAGGCGATTTCGGGATCTTGAGGGATTTTTCATGTATTTTGTGGGATTTTGTGGAGATTTGGTGGGACATTTTTCTAGAATTTAGTCGTGTTTTGAGAAGATTTAGGGAATTTTGTGTGATTTTTCTGGGATTTTGTTGTATATTGAGGAGATTTTGTGGGATGTTTGTGGAACTTTGAGGGACTTTTCTGGAATTTGGTGAGATTCTGTAGAGAACTGACGAATTATCAGGGGTATTTTCATGTATTCTGTGGGAATTTGTGGAGATTCGGTGGGATTTTTGTGGATTTTGGCCATGTTTTGAGAAGATTTAGGGAATTTTGTGGGATTTTTCCTGGAATTTTATTGGATTCCGGGGAGATTTTGTGGGATGTTTCTGGAACTTTGAGGGACTTTTTAGGAATTTGGTGAGATTCTGTAGAGAACTGACGAATTATCAGGGATTTGTCATGTATTCTGTGGGAATTTGTGGAGATTCTGTGGGATTTTTCTGGAATTTGGTAGAGTTTTGAGAAGATTTAGGGAATTTTGTGGGACTTTTCTGGGATTTTGTTGGATATTGAGGACATTTTGTGGGATGTTTCTGGAATTTGGTGGGGCTTTTCAAGAATTTTGTGGTATTTTGAAAAGGTTTAGGGAATTTTGTGGTGTTTTTTCTTGAATTTTGTGGGAAACTGTGCTGAATTTATGGGGCGTTTCTGGAATTTGGTCGAGTTTTCAGAAGATTTAGGGATTTTTGTGGGATTTTTGTGGGATGTTCTGGGAATTGGTGGAGATTTTGTGGGACATTCCTGTGAATTGGTAGGGTTTTGAAATGATTTAGGGAGTTTTGTGGGACTTCTCTGGAATTTTGTGTGTTTTTTATGGAATTGTGTGGGATTCTGAGGAGACTTGAAGAATTTTGAGGAATTTGTTTTAGATTTTGTGGGAATTTGTGGAGAATCTGTGGGATTTTACTGGAATTTGGTGGGCCTTTTCAAGGACTTTGTGTGGTTTTGAGGAGACTTGAAGAATTTTGAGGAATTTTTCTTAGATTTTGTGGAAACTTGTGGAGGTTTTGTGTGATTTTTGTGGGATTTTGTGGGATATTGAGGCGATTTCGGGATCTTGAGGGATTTTTCATGTATTTTGTGGGAATTTGTGGAGATTTGGTGGGATATTTTTCTAGAATTTAGTCATGTTTTGAGAAGATTTAGGGAATTTTGTGTGATTTTTCTGGGATTTTGTTGTATATTGAGGAGATTTTGTGGGATGTTTGTGGAACTTTGAGGGACTTTTCTGGAATTTGGTGAGATTCTGTAGAGAACTGACGAATTATCAGGGGTATTTTCATGTATTCTGTGGGAATTTGTGGAGATTCGGTGGGATTTTTGTGGATTTTGGCCGTGTTTTGAGAAGATTTAGGGAATTTTGTGGGATTTTTCCTGGAATTTTATTGGATTCCGGGGAGATTTTGTGGGATGTTTGTGGAACTTTGAGGGACTTTTTAGGAATTTGGTGAGATTCTGTAGAGAACTGACGAATTATCAGGGATTTTTCATGTATTCTGTGGGAATTTGTGGAGATTTGGTGGGATTTTTGTGGATTTTGGCCGTGTTTTGAGAAGATTTAGGGAATTTTGTGTGATTTTTCTGGGATTTTGTTGGGTATTGAGGAAATTTTGTGGGATGTTTCTGGAATTTGGTGGGGCTTTTCAAGAATTTTGTGGTATTTTGAAAAGATTTAGGGAATTTTGTGGTGTTTTTTCTTGAATTTTGTGGGAAACTGTGCTGATTTTATGGGGCGTTTCTGGAATTTGGTCGAGTTTTCAGAAGATTTAGGGATTTTTGTGGGATTTTTGTGGGATGTTCTGGGAATTGGTGGAGATTTTGTGGGACATTCCTGTGAATTGGTAGGGTTTTGAAATGATTTAGGGAGTTTTGTGGGACTTCTCTGGAATTTTGTGTGTTTTTTCTGGAATTGTGTGGGATTCTGAGGAGACTTGAAGAATTTTGAGGAATTTTTCTTAGATTTTGTGGAAACTTGTGGAGGTTTTGTGGGATTTTTGTGTGATTTTGTGGGATATTGAGGCGATTTAGGGATCTTGAGGGATTTCTCATGTATTTTGTGGGAATTTGTGGAGATTTGGTGGGATATTTTTCTAGAATTTGGTTGTGTTTTGAGAAGATTTAGGGAATTTTGTGGTGTTTTTTCTTGAATTTTGTGGGAAACTGTGCTGATTTTATGGGGCGTTTCTGGAATTTGGTCGAGTTTTCAGAAGATTTAGGGATTTTTGTGGGATTTTTGTGGGATGTTCTGGGAATTGGTGGAGATTTTGTGGGACATTCCTGTGAATTGGTAGGGTTTTGAAATGATTTAGGGAGTTTTGTAGGACTTCTCTGGAATTTTGTGTGTTTTTTATGGAATTGTGTGGTTTTGAGGAGACTTGAAGAATTTTGAGGAATTTTTCTTAGATTTTTTGGAAACTTGTGGAGGTTTTGTGTGATTTTTGTGTGATTTTTTGGGATATTGAGGCGATTTAGGGATCTTGAGGGATTTCTCATGTATTTTGTGGGAATTTGTGGAGATTTGGTGGGATATTTTTCTAGAATTTGGTTGTGTTTTGAGAAGATTTAGGGAATTTTGTGGTGTTTTTTCTTCAATTTTGTGGGAAACTGTGCTGATTTTATGGGGCGTTTCTGGAATTTGGTCGAGTTTTCAGAAGATTTAGGGATTTTTGTGGGATTTTTGTGGGATGTTCTGGGAATTGGTGGAGATTTTGTGGGACATTCCTGTGAATTGGTAGGGTTTTGGAATGATTTAGGGAGTTTTGTGGGACTTGTCTGTAATTTTGTGGGGTTTTTCTGGAATTGTGTGGTTTTGAGGAGACTTGATGAATTTTGAGGAATTTTTCTTAGATTTTGTGGAAACTTGTGGAGGTTTTTGGGATTTTTGTGGAATTTTTTGGGATATTGAGGCAATTTAGGGATCTTGAGGGATTTTTCATGTATTTTGTGGGAATTTGTGGAGATTTGGTGGGATATTTTTCTAGAATTTGGTTGTGTTTTGAGAAGATTTAGGGAATTTTGTGTGATTTTTCTTGTATTTTGTGGGATATTGAGGAGATTTTGTGGGATGTTTGTGGAACTTTGAGGGACTTTTCTGGAATTTGGTGAGATTCTGTAGAGAACTGACAAATTATCAGGGATTTTTCATGTATTCTGTGGGAATTTGTGGAGATTTGGTGGGATTTTTGTGGATTTTGGCCGTGTTTTGAGAAGATTTAGGGAATTTTGTGTGATTTTTCTGGGATTTTGTTGGGTATTGAGGAAATTTTGTGGGATGTTTCTGGAATTTGGTGGGGCTTTTCAAGAATTTTGTGGTATTTTGAAAAGATTTAGGGAATTTTGTGGTGTTTTTTCTTGAATTTTGTGGGAAACTGTGCTGATTTTATGGGGCGTTTCTGGAATTTGGTCGAGTTTTCAGAAGATTTAGGGATTTTTGTGAGATTTTTGTGGGATGTTCTGGGAATTGGTGGAGATTTTGTGGGACATTCCTGTGAATTGTTAGGGTTTTGAAATGATTTAGGGAGTTTTGTGGGACTTCTCTGGAATTTTGTGTGTTTTTTCTGGAATTGTGTGGGATTCTGAGGAGACTTGAAGAATTTTGAGGAATTTGTTTTAGATTTTGTGGGAATTTGTGGAGAATCTGTGGGATTTTACTGGAATTTGGTGGGCCTTTTCAAGGACTTTGTGTGGTTTTGAGGAGACTTGAAGAATTTTGAGGAATTTTTCTTAGATTTTGTGGAAACTTGTGGAGGTTTTGTGGGATTTTTGTGGGATTTTGTGGGATATTGAGGCGATTTCGGGATCTTGAGGGATTTTTCATGTATTTTGTGGGAATTTGTGGAGATTTGGTGGGATATTTTTCTAGAATTTAGTCATGTTTTGAGAAGATTTAGGGAATTTTGTGTGATTTTTCTGGGATTTTGCTGTATATTGAGGAGATTTTGTGGGATGTTTGTGGAACTTTGAGGGACTTTTCTGGAATTTGGTGAGATTCTCTAGAGAACTGACGAATTATCAGGGGTATTTTCATGTATTCTGTGGGAATTTGTGGAGATTCGGTGGGATTTTTGTGGATTTTGGCCGTGTTTTGAGAAGATTTAGGGAATTTTGTGGGATTTTTCCTGGAATTTTATTGGATTCCGGGGAGATTTTGTGGGATGTTTGTGGAACTTTGAGGGACTTTTTAGGAATTTGGTGAGATTCTGTACAGAACTGACGAATTATCAGGGATTTTTCATGTATTCTGTGGGAATTTGTGGAGATTTGGTGGGATTTTTGTGGATTTTGGCCGTGTTTTGAGAAGATTTAGGGAATTTTGTGTGATTTTTCTGGGATTTTGTTGGGTATTGAGGAAATTTTGTGGGATGTTTCTGGAATTTGGTGGGGCTTTTCAAGAATTTTGTGGTATTTTGAAAAGATTTAGGGAATTTTGTGGTGTTTTTTCTTGAATTTTGTGGGAAACTGTGCTGATTTTATGGGGCGTTTCTGGAATTTGGTCGAGTTTTCAGAAGATTTAGGGATTTTTGTGGGATTTTTGTGGGATGTTCTGGGAATTGGTGGAGATTTTGTGGGACATTCCTGTGAATTGGTAGGGTTTTGAAATGATTTAGGGAGTTTTGTGGGACTTCTCTGGAATTTTGTGTGTTTTTTCTGGAATTGTGTGGGATTCTGAGGAGACTTGAAGAATTTTGAGGAATTTTTCTTAGATTTTGTGGAAACTTGTGGAGGTTTTGTGGGATTTTTGTGTGATTTTGTGGGATATTGAGGCGATTTAGGGATCTTGAGGGATTTCTCATGTATTTTGTGGGAATTTGTGGAGATTTGGTGGGATATTTTTCTAGAATTTGGTTGTGTTTTGAGAAGATTTAGGGAATTTTGTGGTGTTTTTTCTTGAATTTTGTGGGAAACTGTGCTGATTTTATGGGGCGTTTCTGGAATTTGGTCGAGTTTTCAGAAGATTTAGGGATTTTTGTGGGATTTTTGTGGGATGTTCTGGGAATTGGTGGAGATTTTGTGGGACATTCCTGTGAATTGGTAGGGTTTTGAAATGATTTAGGGAGTTTTGTGGGACTTCTCTGGAATTTTGTGGGGTTTTTCTGGAATTGTGTGGTTTTGAGGAGACTTGAAGAATTTTGAGGAATTTTTCTTAGATTTTGTGGAAACTTGTGGAGGTTTTGTGGGATTTTTGTGTGATTTTGTGGGATATTGAGGCGATTTAGGGATCTTGAGGGATTTCTCATGTATTTTGTGGGAATTTGTGGAGATTTGGTGGGATATTTTTCTAGAATTTGGTTGTGTTTTGAGAAGATTTAGGAAATTTTGTGGTGTTTTTTCTTGAATTTTGTGGGAAACTGTGCTGATTTTATGGGGCGTTTCTGGAATTTGGTCGAGTTTTCAGAAGATTTAGGGATTTTTGTGGGATTTTTGTGGGATGTTCTGGGAATTGGTGGAGATTTTGTGGGACATTCCTGTGAATTGGTAGGGTTTTGAAATGATTTAGGGAGTTTTGTGGGACTTGTCTGTAATTTTGTGGGGTTTTTCTGGAATTGTGTGGTTTTGAGGAGACTTGATGAATTTTGAGGAATTTTTCTTAGATTTTGTGGAAACTTGTGGAGGTTTTGTGGGATTTTTGTGGAATTTTTTGGGATATTGAGGCAATTTAGGGATCTTGAGGGATTTTTCATGTATTTTGTGGGAATTTGTGGAGATTTGGTGGGATATTTTTCTAGAATTTGGTTGTGTTTTGAGAAGATTTAGGGAATTTTGTGTGATTTTTCTTGTATTTTGTGGGATATTGAGGAGATTTTGTGGGATGTTTGTGGAACTTTGAGGGACTTTTCTGGAATTTGGTGAGATTCTGTAGAGAACTGACAAATTATCAGGGATTTTTCATGTATTCTGTGGGAATTTGTGGAGATTTGGTGGGATTTTTGTGGATTTTGGCCGTGTTTTGAGAAGATTTAGGGAATTTTGTGTGATTTTTCTGGGATTTTGTTGGGTATTGAGGAAATTTTGTGGGATGTTTCTGGAATTTGGTGGGGCTTTTCAAGAATTTTGTGGTATTTTGAAAAGATTTAGGGAATTTTGTGGTGTTTTTTCTTGAATTTTGTGGGAAACTGTGCTGATTTTATGGGGCGTTTCTGGAATTTGGTCGAGTTTTCAGAAGATTTAGGGATTTTTGTGAGATTTTTGTGGGATGTTCTGGGAATTGGTGGAGATTTTGTGGGACATTCCTGTGAATTGTTAGGGTTTTGAAATGATTTAGGGAGTTTTGTGGGACTTCTCTGGAATTTTGTGTGTTTTTTCTGGAATTGTGTGGGATTCTGAGGAGACTTGAAGAATTTTGAGGAATTTGTTTTAGATTTTGTGGGAATTTGTGGAGAATCTGTGGGATTTTACTGGAATTTGGTGGGCCTTTTCAAGGACTTTGTGTGGTTTTGAGGAGACTTGAAGAATTTTGAGGAATTTTTCTTAGATTTTGTGGAAACTTGTGGAGGTTTTGTGGGATTTTTGTGGGATTTTGTGGGATATTGAGGCGATTTCGGGATCTTGAGGGATTTTTCATGTATTTTGTGGGATTTTGTGGAGATTTGGTGGGACATTTTTCTAGAATTTAGTCGTGTTTTGAGAAGATTTAGGGAATTTTGTGTGATTTTTCTGGGATTTTGTTGTATATTGAGGAGATTTTGTGGGATGTTTGTGGAACTTTGAGGGACTTTTCTGGAATTTGGTGAGATTCTGTAGAGAACTGACGAATTATCAGGGGTATTTTCATGTATTCTGTGGGAATTTGTGGAGATTCGGTGGGATTTTTGTGGATTTTGGCCATGTTTTGAGAAGATTTAGGGAATTTTGTGGGATTTTTCCTGGAATTTTATTGGATTCCGGGGAGATTTTGTGGGATGTTTCTGGAACTTTGAGGGACTTTTTAGGAATTTGGTGAGATTCTGTAGAGAACTGACGAATTATCAGGGATTTGTCATGTATTCTGTGGGAATTTGTGGAGATTCTGTGGGATTTTTCTGGAATTTGGTAGAGTTTTGAGAAGATTTAGGGAATTTTGTGGGACTTTTCTGGGATTTTGTTGGATATTGAGGACATTTTGTGGGATGTTTCTGGAATTTGGTGGGGCTTTTCAAGAATTTTGTGGTATTTTGAAAAGGTTTAGGGAATTTTGTGGTGTTTTTTCTTGAATTTTGTGGGAAACTGTGCTGAATTTATGGGGCGTTTCTGGAATTTGGTCGAGTTTTCAGAAGATTTAGGGATTTTTGTGGGATTTTTGTGGGATGTTCTGGGAATTGGTGGAGATTTTGTGGGACATTCCTGTGAATTGGTAGGGTTTTGAAATGATTTAGGGAGTTTTGTGGGACTTCTCTGGAATTTTGTGTGTTTTTTATGGAATTGTGTGGGATTCTGAGGAGACTTGAAGAATTTTGAGGAATTTGTTTTAGATTTTGTGGGAATTTGTGGAGAATCTGTGGGATTTTACTGGAATTTGGTGGGCCTTTTCAAGGACTTTGTGTGGTTTTGAGGAGACTTGAAGAATTTTGAGGAATTTTTCTTAGATTTTGTGGAAACTTGTGGAGGTTTTGTGTGATTTTTGTGGGATTTTGTGGGATATTGAGGCGATTTCGGGATCTTGAGGGATTTTTCATGTATTTTGTGGGAATTTGTGGAGATTTGGTGGGATATTTTTCTAGAATTTAGTCATGTTTTGAGAAGATTTAGGGAATTTTGTGTGATTTTTCTGGGATTTTGTTGTATATTGAGGAGATTTTGTGGGATGTTTGTGGAACTTTGAGGGACTTTTCTGGAATTTGGTGAGATTCTGTAGAGAACTGACGAATTATCAGGGGTATTTTCATGTATTCTGTGGGAATTTGTGGAGATTCGGTGGGATTTTTGTGGATTTTGGCCGTGTTTTGAGAAGATTTAGGGAATTTTGTGGGATTTTTCCTGGAATTTTATTGGATTCCGGGGAGATTTTGTGGGATGTTTGTGGAACTTTGAGGGACTTTTTAGGAATTTGGTGAGATTCTGTAGAGAACTGACGAATTATCAGGGATTTTTCATGTATTCTGTGGGAATTTGTGGAGATTTGGTGGGATTTTTGTGGATTTTGGCCGTGTTTTGAGAAGATTTAGGGAATTTTGTGTGATTTTTCTGGGATTTTGTTGGGTATTGAGGAAATTTTGTGGGATGTTTCTGGAATTTGGTGGGGCTTTTCAAGAATTTTGTGGTATTTTGAAAAGATTTAGGGAATTTTGTGGTGTTTTTTCTTGAATTTTGTGGGAAACTGTGCTGATTTTATGGGGCGTTTCTGGAATTTGGTCGAGTTTTCAGAAGATTTAGGGATTTTTGTGGGATTTTTGTGGGATGTTCTGGGAATTGGTGGAGATTTTGTGGGACATTCCTGTGAATTGGTAGGGTTTTGAAATGATTTAGGGAGTTTTGTGGGACTTCTCTGGAATTTTGTGTGTTTTTTCTGGAATTGTGTGGGATTCTGAGGAGACTTGAAGAATTTTGAGGAATTTTTCTTAGATTTTGTGGAAACTTGTGGAGGTTTTGTGGGATTTTTGTGTGATTTTGTGGGATATTGAGGCGATTTAGGGATCTTGAGGGATTTCTCATGTATTTTGTGGGAATTTGTGGAGATTTGGTGGGATATTTTTCTAGAATTTGGTTGTGTTTTGAGAAGATTTAGGGAATTTTGTGGTGTTTTTTCTTGAATTTTGTGGGAAACTGTGCTGATTTTATGGGGCGTTTCTGGAATTTGGTTGAGTTTTCAGAAGATTTAGGGATTTTTGTGGGATTTTTGTGGGATGTTCTGGGAATTGGTGGAGATTTTGTGGGACATTCCTGTGAATTGGTAGGGTTTTGAAATGATTTAGGGAGTTTTGTGGGACTTCTCTGGAATTTTGTATGTTTTTTATGGAATTGTGTGGTTTTGAGGAGACTTGAAGAATTTTGAGGAATTTTTCTTAGATTTTTTGGAAACTTGTGGAGGTTTTGTGTGATTTTTGTGTGATTTTTTGGGATATTGAGGCGATTTAGGGATCTTGAGGGATTTCTCATGTATTTTGTGGGAATTTGTGGAGATTTGGTGGGATATTTTTCTAGAATTTGGTTGTGTTTTGAGAAGATTTAGGGAATTTTGTGGTGTTTTTTCTTGAATTTTGTGGGAAACTGTGCTGATTTTATGGGGCGTTTCTGGAATTTGGTCGAGTTTTCAGAAGATTTAGGGATTTTTGTGGGATTTTTGTGGGATGTTCTGGGAATTGGTGGAGATTTTGTGGGACATTCCTGTGAATTGGTAGGGTTTTGAAATGATTTAGGGAGTTTTGTGGGACTTGTCTGTAATTTTGTGGGGTTTTTCTGGAATTGTGTGGTTTTGAGGAGACTTGATGAATTTTGAGGAATTTTTCTTAGATTTTGTGGAAACTTGTGGAGGTTTTGTGGGATTTTTGTGGAATTTTTTGGGATATTGAGGCAATTTAGGGATCTTGAGGGATTTTTCATGTATTTTGTGGGAATTTGTGGAGATTTGGTGGGATATTTTTCTAGAATTTGGTTGTGTTTTGAGAAGATTTAGGGAATTTTGTGTGATTTTTCTTGTATTTTGTGGGATATTGAGGAGATTTTGTGGGATGTTTGTGGAACTTTGAGGGACTTTTCTGGAATTTGGTGAGATTCTGTAGAGAACTGACAAATTATCAGGGATTTTTCATGTATTCTGTGGGAATTTGTGGAGATTTGGTGGGATTTTTGTGGATTTTGGCCGTGTTTTGAGAAGATTTAGGGAATTTTGTGTGATTTTTCTGGGATTTTGTTGGGTATTGAGGAAATTTTGTGGGATGTTTCTGTAATTTGGTGGGGCTTTTCAAGAATTTTGTGGTATTTTGAAAAGATTTAGGGAATTTTGTGGTGTTTTTTCTTGAATTTTGTGGGAAACTGTGCTGATTTTATGGGGCGTTTCTGGAATTTGGTCGAGTTTTCAGAAGATTTAGGGATTTTTGTGAGATTTTTGTGGGATGTTCTGGGAATTGGTGGAGATTTTGTGGGACATTCATGTGAATTGTTAGGGTTTTGAAATGATTTAGGGAGTTTTGTGGGACTTCTCTGGAATTTTGTGTGTTTTTTCTGGAATTGTGTGGGATTCTGAGGAGACTTGAAGAATTTTGAGGAATTTGTTTTAGATTTTGTGGGAATTTGTGGAGAATCTGTGGGATTTTACTGGAATTTGGTGGGCCTTTTCAAGGACTTTGTGTGGTTTTGAGGAGACTTGAAGAATTTTGAGGAATTTTTCTTAGATTTTGTGGAAACTTGTGGAGGTTTTGTGGGATTTTTGTGGGATTTTGTGGGATATTGAGGCGATTTCGGGATCTTGAGGGATTTTTCATGTATTTTGTGGGATTTTGTGGAGATTTGGTGGGACATTTTTCTAGAATTTAGTCGTGTTTTGAGAAGATTTAGGGAATTTTGTGTGATTTTTCTGGGATTTTGTTGTATATTGAGGAGATTTTGTGGGATGTTTGTGGAACTTTGAGGGACTTTTCTGGAATTTGGTGAGATTCTGTAGAGAACTGACGAATTATCAGGGGTATTTTCATGTATTCTGTGGGAATTTGTGGAGATTCGGTGGGATTTTTGTGGATTTTGGCCATGTTTTGAGAAGATTTAGGGAATTTTGTGGGATTTTTCCTGGAATTTTATTGGATTCCGGGGAGATTTTGTGGGATGTTTCTGGAACTTTGAGGGACTTTTTAGGAATTTGGTGAGATTCTGTAGAGAACTGACGAATTATCAGGGGTATTTTCATGTATTCTGTGGGAATTTGTGGAGATTAGGTGGGATTTTTGTGGATTTTGGCCGTGTTTTGAGAAGATTTAGGGAATTTTGTGGGACTTTTCTGGGATTTTGTTGGATATTGAGGACATTTTGTGGGATGTTTCTGGAATTTGGTGGGGCTTTTCAAGAATTTTGTGGTATTTTGAAAAGGTTTAGGGAATTTTGTGGTGTTTTTTCTTGAATTTTGTGGGAAACTGTGCTGATTTTATGGGGCGTTTCTGGAATTTGGTCGAGTTTTCAGAAGATTTAGGGATTTTTGTGGGATTTTTGTGGGATGTTCTGGGAATTGGTGGAGATTTTGTGGGACATTCCTGTGAATTGGTAGGGTTTTGAAATGATTTAGGGAGTTTTGTGGGACTTCTCTGGAATTTTGTGTGTTTTTTATGGAATTGTGTGGGATTCTGAGGAGACTTGAAGAATTTTGAGGAATTTGTTTTAGATTTTGTGGGAATTTGTGGAGAATCTGTGGGATTTTACTGGAATTTGGTGGGCCTTTTCAAGGACTTTGTGTGGTTTTGAGGAGACTTGAAGAATTTTGAGGAATTTTTCTTAGATTTTGTGGAAACTTGTGGAGGTTTTGTGGGATTTTTGTGGGATTTTGTGGGATATTGAGGCGATTTAGGGATCTTGAGGGATTTCTCATGTATTTTGTGGGAATTTGTGGAGATTTGGTGGGATATTTTTCTAGAATTTGGTTGTGTTTTGAGAAGATTTAGGAAATTTTGTGGTGTTTTTTCTTGAATTTTGTGGGAAACTGTGCTGATTTTATGGGGCGTTTCTGGAATTTGGTCGAGTTTTCAGAAGATTTAGGGATTTTTGTGGGATTTTTGTGGGATGTTCTGGGAATTGGTGGAGATTTTGTGGGACATTCCTGTGAATTGGTAGGGTTTTGAAATGATTTAGGGAGTTTTGTGGGACTTCTCTGGAATTTTGTGGGGTTTTTCTGGAATTGTGTGGGATTCTGAGGAGACTTGAAGAATTTTGAGGAATTTTTCTTAGATTTTGTGGAAACTTGCGGAGGTTTTGTGGGATTTTTGTGGAATTTTTGGGAATATTGAGGCAATTTAGGGATCTTGAGGGATTTTTCATGTATTTTGTGGGATTTTGTGGAGATTTGGTGGGACATTTTTCTAGAATTTAGTCGTGTTTTGAGAAGATTTAGGGAATTTTGTGTGATTTTTCTGGGATTTTGTTGTATATTGAGGAGATTTTGTGGGATGTTTGTGGAACTTTGAGGGACTTTTCTGGAATTTGGTGAGATTCTGTAGAGAACTGACGAATTATCAGGGGTATTTTCATGTATTCTGTGGGAATTTGTGGAGATTCGGTGGGATTTTTGTGGATTTTGGCCGTGTCTTGAGAAGATTTAGGGAATTTTGTGGGATTTTTCCTGGAATTTTATTGGATTCCGGGGAGATTTTGTGGGATGTTTGTGGAACTTTGAGGGACTTTTTAGGAATTTGGTGAGATTCTGTAGAGAACTGACGAATTATCAGGGATTTTTCATGTATTCTGTGGGAATTTGTGGAGATTTGGTGGGATTTTTGTGGATTTTGGCCGTGTTTTGAGAAGATTTAGGGAATTTTGTGTGATTTTTCTGGGATTTTGTTGGGTATTGAGGAAATTTTGTGGGATGTTTCTGGAATTTGGTGGGGCTTTTCAAGAATTTTGTGGTATTTTGAAAAGATTTAGGGAATTTTGTGGTGTTTTTTCTTGAATTTTGTGGGAAACTGTGCTGATTTTATGGGGCGTTTCTGGAATTTGGTCGAGTTTTCAGAAGATTTAGGGATTTTTGTGGGATTTTTGTGGGATGTTCTGGGAATTGGTGGAGATTTTGTGGGACATTCCTGTGAATTGGTAGGGTTTGAAATGATTTAGGGAGTTTTGTGGGACTTCTCTGGAATTTTGTGTGTTTTTTCTGGAATTGTGTGGGATTCTGAGGAGACTTGAAGAATTTTGAGGAATTTTTCTTAGATTTTGTGGAAACTTGTGGAGGTTTTGTGGGATTTTTGTGTGATTTTGTGGGATATTGAGGCGATTTAGGGATCTTGAGGGATTTCTCATGTATTTTGTGGGAATTTGTGGAGATTTGGTGGGATATTTTTCTAGAATTTGGTTGTGTTTTGAGAAGATTTAGGGAATTTTGTGGTGTTTTTTCTTGAATTTTGTGGGAAACTGTGCTGATTTTATGGGGCGTTTCTGGAATTTGGTCGAGTTTTCAGAAGATTTAGGGATTTTTGTGGGATTTTTGTGGGATGTTCTGGGAATTGGTGGAGATTTTGTGGGACATTCCTGTGAATTGGTAGGGTTTTGAAATGATTTAGGCTGTTTTGTGGGACTTCTCTGGAATTTTGTGGGGTTTTTCTGGAATTGTGTGGTTTTGAGGAGACTTGAAGAATTTTGAGGAATTTTTCTTAGATTTTGTGGAAACTTGTGGAGGTTTTGTGTGATTTTTGTGGAATTTTTTGGGATATTGAGGCAATTTAGGGATCTTGAGGGATTTTTCATGTATTTTGTGGGAATTTGTGGAGATTTGGTGGGATATTTTTCTAGAATTTAGTCGTGTTTTGAGAAGATTTAGGGAATTTTGTGTGATTTTTCTGGGATTTTGTTGTATATTGAGGAGATTTTGTGGGATGTTTGTGGAACTTTGAGGGACTTTTCTGGAATTTGGTGAGATTCTGTAGAGAACTGACGAATTATCAGGGGTATTTTCATGTATTCTGTGGGAATTTGTGGAGATTCGGTGAGATTTTTGTGGATTTTGGCCGTGTTTTGAGAAGATTTAGGGAATTTTGTGGGATTTTTCCTGGAATTTTATTGGATTCCGGGGAGATTTTGTGGGATGTTTGTGGAACTTTGAGGGACTTTTTAGGAATTTGGTGAGATTCTGTACAGAACTGACGAATTATCAGGGATTTTTCATGTATTCTGTGGGAATTTGTGGAGATTTGGTGGGATTTTTGTGGATTTTGGCCGTGTTTTGAGAAGATTTAGGGAATTTTGTGTGATTTTTCTGGGATTTTGTTGGGTATTGAGGAAATTTTGTGGGATGTTTCTGGAATTTGGTGGGGCTTTTCAAGAATTTTGTGGTATTTTGAAAAGATTTAGGGAATTTTGTGGTGTTTTTTCTTGAATTTTGTGGGAAACTGTGCTGATTTTATGGGGCGTTTCTGGAATTTGGTCGAGTTTTCAGAAGATTTAGGGATTTTTGTGGGATTTTTGTGGGATGTTCTGGGAATTGGTGGAGATTTTGTGGGACATTCCTGTGAATTGGTAGGGTTTTGAAATGATTTAGGGAGTTTTGTGGGACTTCTCTGGAATTTTGTGTGTTTTTTATGGAATTGTGTGGGATTCTGAGGAGACTTGAAGAATTTTGAGGAATTTTTCTTAGATTTTGTGGAAACTTGTGGAGGTTTTGTGGGATTTTTGTGTGATTTTGTGGGATATTGAGGCGATTTAGGGATCTTGAGGGATTTCTCATGTATTTTGTGGGAATTTGTGGAGATTTGGTGGGATATTTTTCTAGAATTTGGTTGTGTTTTGAGAAGATTTAGGGAATTTTGTGGTGTTTTTTCTTGAATTTTGTGGGAAACTGTGCTGATTTTATGGGGCGTTTCTGGAATTTGGTCGAGTTTTCAGAAGATTTAGGGATTTTTGTGGGATTTTTGTGGGATGTTCTGGGAATTGGTGGAGATTTTGTGGGACATTCCTGTGAATTGGTAGGGTTTTGAAATGATTTAGGGAGTTTTGTGGGACTTCTCTGGAATTTTGTGGGGTTTTTCTGGAATTGTGTGGGATTCTGAGGAGACTTGAAGAATTTTGAGGAATTTTTCTTAGATTTTGTGGAAACTTGTGGAGGTTTTGTGGGATTTTTGTGTGATTTTGTGGGATATTGAGGCGATTTAGGGATCTTGAGGGATTTCTCATGTATTTTGTGGGAATTTGTGGAGATTTGGTGGGATATTTTTCTAGAATTTGGTTGTGTTTTGAGAAGATTTAGGGAATTTTGTGGTGTTTTTTCTTGAATTTTGTGGGAAACTGTGCTGATTTTATGGGGCGTTTCTGGAATTTGGTCGAGTTTTCAGAAGATTTAGGGATTTTTGTGGGATTTTTGTGGGATGTTCTGGGAATTGGTGGAGATTTTGTGGGACATTCCTGTGAATTGGTAGGGTTTTGAAATGATTTAGGGAGTTTTGTGGGACTTCTCTGGAATTTTGTGGGGTTTTTCTGGAATTGTGTGGTTTTGAGGAGACTTGATGAATTTTGAGGAATTTTTCTTAGATTTTGTGGAAACTTGTGGAGGTTTTGTGGGATTTTTGTGGAATTTTTTGGGATATTGAGGCAATTTAGGGATCTTGAGGGATTTTTCATGTATTTTGTGGGAATTTGTGGAGATTTGGTGGGATATTTTTCTAGAATTTGGTTGTGTTTTGAGAAGATTTAGGGAATTTTGTGTGATTTTTCTTGAATTTTGTGGGATATTGAGGAGATTTTGTGGGATGTTTGTGGAACTTTGAGGGACTTTTCTGGAATTTGGTGAGATTCTGTAGAGAACTGACAAATTATCAGGGATTTTTCATGTATTTTGTGGGAATTTGTGGAGATTTGGTGGGATATTTTTCTAGAATTTGGCCGTGTTTTGAGAAGATTTAGGGAATTTTGTGTGATTTTTCTGGGATTTTGTTGGATATTGAGGACATTTTGTGGGATGTTTCTGGAATTTGGTGGGGCTTTTCAAGAATTTTGTGGTATTTTGAAAAGATTTAGGGAATTTTGTGGTGTTTTTTCTTGAATTTTGTGGGAAACTGTGCTGATTTTATGGGGCGTTTCTGGAATTTGGTCGAGTTTTCAGAAGATTTAGGGATTTTTGTGAGATTTTTGTGGGATGTTCTGGGAATTGGTGGAGATTTTGTGGGACATTCCTGTGAATTGGTAGGGTTTTGAAATGATTTAGGGAGTTTTGTGGGACTTCTCTGGAATTTTGTGTGTTTTTTATGGAATTGTGTGGGATTCTGAGGAGACTTGAAGAATTTTGAGGAATTTGTTTTAGATTTTGTGGGAATTTGTGGAGAATCTGTGGGATTTTACTGGAATTTGGTGGGCCTTTTCAAGGACTTTGTGTGGTTTTGAGGAGACTTGAAGAATTTTGAGGAATTTTTCTTAGATTTTGTGGAAACTTGTGGAGGTTTTGTGTGATTTTTGTGGGATTTTGTGGGATATTGAGGCGATTTCGGGATCTTGAGGGATTTTTCATGTATTTTGTGGGATTTTGTGGAGATTTGGTGGGACATTTTTCTAGAATTTAGTCGTGTTTTGAGAAGATTTAGGGAATTTTGTGTGATTTTTCTGGGATTTTGTTGTATATTGAGGAGATTTTGTGGGATGTTTGTGGAACTTTGAGGGACTTTTCTGGAATTTGGTGAGATTCTGTAGAGAACTGACGAATTATCAGGGGTATTTTCATGTATTCTGTGGGAATTTGTGGAGATTCGGTGGGATTTTTGTGGATTTTGGCCATGTTTTGAGAAGATTTAGGGAATTTTGTGTGATTTTTCCTGGAATTTTATTGGATTCCGGGGAGATTTTGTGGGATGTTTGTGGAACTTTGAGGGACTTTTTAGGAATTTGGTGAGATTCTGTAGAGAACTGACGAATTATCAGGGATTTGTCATGTATTCTGTGGGAATTTGTGGAGATTCTGTGGGATTTTTCTGGAATTTGGTAGAGTTTTGAGAAGATTTAGGGAATTTTGTGGGACTTTTCTGGGATTTTGTTGGATATTGAGGACATTTTGTGGGATGTTTCTGGAATTTGGTGGGGCTTTTCAAGAATTTTGTGGTATTTTGAAAAGATTTAGGGAATTTTGTGGTGTTTTTTCTTGAATTTTGTGGGAAACTGTGCTGATTTTATGGGGCGTTTCTGGAATTTGGTCGAGTTTTCAGAAGATTTAGGGATTTTTGTGGGATTTTTGTGGGATGTTCTGGGAATTGGTGGAGATTTTGTGGGACATTCCTGTGAATTGGTAGGGTTTTGAAATGATTTAGGCTGTTTTGTGGGACTTCTCTGGAATTTTGTGGGGTTTTTCTGGAATTGTGTGGTTTTGAGGAGACTTGAAGAATTTTGAGGAATTTTTCTTAGATTTTGTGGAAACTTGTGGAGGTTTTGTGTGATTTTTGTGGAATTTTTTGGGATATTGAGGCAATTTAGGGATCTTGAGGGATTTTTCATGTATTTTGTGGGAATTTGTGGAGATTTGGTGGGATATTTTTCTAGAATTTGGTTGTGTTTTGAGAAGATTTAGGGAATTTTGTGTGATTTTTCTTGAATTTTGTGGGATATTGAGGAGATTTTGTGGGATGTTTGTGGAACTTTGAGGGACTTTTCTGGAATTTGGTGAGATTCTGTAGAGAACTGACAAATTATCAGGGATTTTTCATGTATTTTGTGGGAATTTGTGGAGATTTGGTGGGATATTTTTCTAGAATTTGGCCGTGTTTTGAGAAGATTTAGGGAATTTTGTGTGATTTTTCTGGGATTTTGTTGGGTATTGAGGACATTTTGTGGGATGTTTCTGGAATTTGGTGGGGCTTTTCAAGAATTTTGTGGTATTTTGAAAAGATTTAGGGAATTTTGTGGTGTTTTTTCTTGAATTTTGTGGGAAACTGTGCTGATTTTATGGGGCGTTTCTGGAATTTGGTCGAGTTTTCAGAAGTGTTAGGGATTTTTGTGAGATTTTTGTGGGATGTTCTGGGAATTGGTGGAGATTTTGTGGGACATTCCTGTGAATTGGTAGGGTTTTGAAATGATTTAGGGAGTTTTGTGGGACTTCTCTGGAATTTTGTGTGTTTTTTATGGAATTGTGTGGGATTCTGAGGAGACTTGAAGAATTTTGAGGAATTTGTTTTAGATTTTGTGGGAATTTGTGGAGAATCTGTGGGATTTTACTGGAATTTGGTGGGCCTTTTCAAGGACTTTGTGTGGTTTTGAGGAGACTTGAAGAATTTTGAGGAATTTTTCTTAGATTTTGTGGAAACTTGTGGAGGTTTTGTGGGATTTTTGTGGGATTTTGTGGGATATTGAGGCGATTTCGGGATCTTGAGGGATTTTTCATGTATTTTGTGGGATTTTGTGGAGATTTGGTGGGACATTTTTCTAGAATTTAGTCGTGTTTTGAGAAGATTTAGGGAATTTTGTGTGATTTTTCTGGGATTTTGTTGTATATTGAGGAGATTTTGTGGGATGTTTGTGGAACTTTGAGGGACTTTTCTGGAATTTGGTGAGATTCTGTAGAGAACTGACGAATTATCAGGGGTATTTTCATGTATTCTGTGGGAATTTGTGGAGATTCGGTGGGATTTTTGTGGATTTTGGCCATGTTTTGAGAAGATTTAGGGAATTTTGTGTGATTTTTCCTGGAATTTTATTGGATTCCGGGGAGATTTTGTGGGATGTTTGTGGAACTTTGAGGGACTTTTTAGGAATTTGGTGAGATTCTGTAGAGAACTGACGAATTATCAGGGATTTGTCATGTATTCTGTGGGAATTTGTGGAGATTCTGTGGGATTTTTCTGGAATTTGGTAGAGTTTTGAGAAGATTTAGGGAATTTTGTGGGACTTTTCTGGGATTTTGTTGGATATTGAGGACATTTTGTGGGATGTTTCTGGAATTTGGTGGGGCTTTTCAAGAATTTTGTGGTATTTTGAAAAGATTTAGGGAATTTTGTGGTGTTTTCTCTTGAATTTTGTGGGAAACTGTGCTGATTTTATGGGGCGTTTCTGGAATTTGGTCGAGTTTTCAGAAGTGTTAGGGATTTTTGTGAGATTTTTGTGGGATGTTCTGGGAATTGGTGGAGATTTTGTGGGACATTCCTGTGAATTGGTAGGGTTTTGAAATGATTTAGGGAGTTTTGTGGGACTTCTCTGGAATTTTGTGTGTTTTTTATGGAATTGTGTGGGATTCTGAGGAGACTTGAAGAATTTTGAGGAATTTGTTTTAGATTTTGTGGGAATTTGTGGAGAATCTGTGGGATTTTACTGGAATTTGGTGGGCCTTTTCAAGGACTTTGTGTGGTTTTGAGGAGACTTGAAGACTTTTGAGGAATTTTTCTTAGATTTTGTGGAAACTTGTGGAGGTTTTGTGGGATTTTTGTGTGATTTTGTGGGATATTGAGGCGGTTTAGGTATCTTGAGGGATTTTTCATGTATTTTGTGGGAATTTGTGGAGATTTGGTGGGATATTTTTCTAGAATTTGGTCGTGTTTTGAGAAGATTTAGGGAATTTTGTGTGATTTTTCTTGAATTTTGTGGGATATTGAGGAGATTTTGTGAGATGTTTTTGGAACTTTGAGGGACTCTTCTGGAATTTGGTGAGATTCTGTAGAGAACTGACCAATTATCAGGGATTTTTCATGTATTCTGTGGGAATTTGTGGAGATTTGGTGGGATTTTTGTGGATTTTGGCCGTGTTTTGAGAACATTTAGGGAATTTTGTGTGATTTTTCTGGGATTTTGTTGGGTATTGAGGAAATTTTGTGGGATGTTTCTGGAATTTGGTGGGGCTTTTCAAGAATTTTGTGGTATTTTGAAAAGATTTAGGGAATTTTGTGGTGTTTTTTCTTGAATTTTGTGGGAAACTGTGCTGATTTTATGGGGCGTTTCTGGAATTTGGTCGAGTTTTCAGAAGATTTAGGGATTTTTGTGGGATTTTTGTGGGATGTTCTGGGAATTGGTGGAGATTTTGTGGGACATTCCTGTGAATTGGTAGGGTTTGAAATGATTTAGGGAGTTTTGTGGGACTTCTCTGGAATTTTGTGTGTTTTTTCTGGAATTGTGTGGGATTCTGAGGAGACTTGAAGAATTTTGAGGAATTTTTCTTAGATTTTGTGGAAACTTGTGGAGGTTTTGTGGGATTTTTGTGTGATTTTGTGGGATATTGAGGCGATTTAGGGATCTTGAGGGATTTTTCATGTATTTTGTGGGAATTTGTGGAGATTTGGTGGGACATTTTTCTAGAATTTAGTCGTGTTTTGAGAAGATTTAGGGAATTTTGTGGGATTTTTCCTGGAATTTTATTGGATTCCGGGGAGATTTTGTGGGATGTTTGTGGAACTTTGAGGGACTTTTTAGGAATTTGGTGAGAATCTGTAGAGAACTGACGAATTATCAGGGATTTGTCATGTATTCTGTGGGAATTTGTGGAGATTCTGTGGGATTTTTCTGGAATTTGGTAGTTTTGAGAAGATTTAGGGAATTTTGTGGGACTTTTCTGGGATTTTGTAGGGTATTGAGGACATTTTGTGGGATGTTTCTGGAATTTGGTGGGGCTTTTCAAGAATTTTGTGGTATTTTGAAAAGATTTAGGGAATTTTGTGGTGTTTTTTCTTGAATTTTGTGGGAAACTGTGCTGGTTTTATGGGGCGTTTCTGGAATTTGGTCGAGTTTTCAGAAGATTTAGGGATTTTTGTGGGATTTTTGTGGGATGTTCTGGGAATTGGTGGAGATTTTGTGGGACATTCCTGTGAATTGGTAGGGTTTGAAATGATTTAGGGAGTTTTGTGGGACTTCTCTGGAATTTTGTGTGTTTTTTCTGGAATTGTGTGGGATTCTGAGGAGACTTGAAGAATTTTGAGGAATTTTTCTTAGATTTTGTGGAAACTTGTGGAGAATCTGTGGGATTTTACTGGAATTTGGTGGGCCTTTTCAAGGACTTTGTGTGGTTTTGAGGAGACTTGAAGACTTTTGAGGAATTTTTCTTAGATTTTGTGGAAACTTGTGGAGGTTTTGTGGGATTTTTGTGGAATTTTTTGGGATATTGAGGCGATTTCGGGATCTTGAGAGATTTTTCATGTATTTTGTGGGAATTTGTGGAGATTTGGTGGGATATTTTTCTAGAATGTGGCCGTGTTTTGAGAAGATTTAGGGAATTTTGTGTGATTTTTCTGGGATTTTGTTGGGTATTGAGGACATTTTGTGGGATGTTTCTGGAATTTGGTGGGGCTTTTCAAGAATTTTGTGGTATTTTGAAAAGGTTTAGGGAATTTTGTGGTGTTTTTTCTTGAATTTTGTGGGAAACTGTGCTGATTTTATGGGGCGTTTCTGGAATTTGGTCGAGTTTTCAGAAGATTTAGGGATTTTTGTGGGATTTTTGTGGGATGTTCTGGGAATTGGTGGAGATTTTGTGGGACATTCCTGTGAATTGGTAGGGTTTGAAATGATTTAGGGAGTTTTGTGGGACTTCTCTGGAATTTTGTGTGTTTTTTCTGGAATTGTGTGGGATTCTGAGGAGACTTGAAGAATTTTGAGGAATTTTTCTTAGATTTTGTGGAAACTTGTGGAGGTTTTGTGGGATTTTTGTGTGATTTTGTGGGATATTGAGGCGATTTAGGGATCTTGAGGGATTTCTCATGTATTTTGTGGGAATTTGTGGAGATTTGGTGGGATATTTTTCTAGAATTTGATTGTGTTTTGAGAAGATTTAGGGAATTTTGTGGTGTTTTTTCTTGAATTTTGTGGGAAACTGTGCTGATTTTATGGGGCGTTTCTTGAACTTGGTCGAGTTTTCAGAAGATTTAGGGATTTTTGTGGGATTTTTGTGGGATGTTCTGGGAATTGGTGGAGATTTTGTGGGACATTCCTGTGAATTGGTAGGGTTTTGAAATGATTTAGGGAGTTTTGTGGGACTTCTCTGGAATTTTGTGGGTTTTTTATGGAATTGTGTGGGATTCTGAGGAGACTTGAAGAATTTTGAGGAATTTGTTTTAGATTTTGTGGGAATTTGTGGAGAATCTGTGGGATTTTACTGGAATTTGGTGGGCCTTTTCAAGGACTTTGTGTGGTTTTGAGGAGACTTGAAGACTTTTGAGGAATTTTTCTTAGATTTTGTGGAAACTTGTGGAGGTTTTGTGGGATTTTTGTGTGATTTTGTGGGATATTGAGGCGGTTTAGGGATCTTGAGGGATTTTTCATGTATTTTGTGGGAATTTGTGGAGATTTGGTGGGATATTTTTCTAGAATTTGGTCGTGTTTTGAGAAGATTTAGGGAATTTTGTGGGATTTTTCTTGAATTTTGTGGGATATTGAGGAGATTTTGTGGGATGTTTGTGGAACTTTGAGGGACTTTTTAGGAATTTGGTGAGATTCTGTAGAGAACTGACCAATTATCAGGGATTTGTCATGTATTCTGTGGGAATTTGTGGAGATTCTGTGGGATTTTTCTGGAATTTGGTAGTTTTGAGAAGATTTAGGGAATTTTGTGGGACTTTTCTGGGATTTTGTAGGGTATTGAGGACATTTTGTGGGATGTTTCTGGAATTTGGTGGGGCTTTTCAAGAATTTTGTGGTATTTTGAAAAGATTTAGGGAATTTTGTGGTGTTTTTTCTTGAATTTTGTGGGAAACTGTGCTGGTTTTATGGGGCGTTTCTGGAATTTGGTCGAGTTTTCAGAAGATTTAGGGATTTTTGTGGGATTTTTGTGGGATGTTCTGGGAATTGGTGGAGATTTTGTGGGACATTCCTGTGAATTGGTAGGGTTTGAAATGATTTAGGGAGTTTTGTGGGACTTCTCTGGAATTTTGTGTGTTTTTTCTGGAATTGTGTGGGATTCTGAGGAGACTTGAAGAATTTTGAGGAATTTTTCTTAGATTTTGTGGAAACTTGTGGAGAATCTGTGGGATTTTACTGGAATTTGGTGGGCCTTTTCAAGGACTTTGTGTGGTTTTGAGGAGACTTGAAGACTTTTGAGGAATTTTTCTTAGATTTTGTGGAAACTTGTGGAGGTTTTGTGGGATTTTTGTGGAATTTTTTGGGATATTGAGGCGATTTCGGGATCTTGAGAGATTTTTCATGTATTTTGTGGGAATTTGTGGAGATTTGGTGGGATATTTTTCTAGAATGTGGCCGTGTTTTGAGAAGATTTAGGGAATTTTGTGTGATTTTTCTGGGATTTTGTTGGGTATTGAGGACATTTTGTGGGATGTTTCTGGAATTTGGTGGGGCTTTTCAAGAATTTTGTGGTATTTTGAAAAGATTTAGGGAATTTTGTGGTGTTTTTTCTTGAATTTTGTGGGAAACTGTGCTGATTTTATGGGGCGTTTCTGGAATTTGGTCGAGTTTTCAGAAGATTTAGGGATTTTTGTGGGATTTTTGTGGGATGTTCTGGGAATTGGTGGAGATTTTGTGGGACATTCCTGTGAATTGGTAGGGTTTGAAATGATTTAGGGAGTTTTGTGGGACTTCTCTGGAATTTTGTGTGTTTTTTCTGGAATTGTGTGGGATTCTGAGGAGACTTGAAGAATTTTGAGGAATTTTTCTTAGATTTTGTGGAAACTTGTGGAGGTTTTGTGGGATTTTTGTGTGATTTTGTGGGATATTGAGGCGATTTAGGGATCTTGAGGGATTTCTCATGTATTTTGTGGGAATTTGTGGAGATTTGGTGGGATATTTTTCTAGAATTTGATTGTGTTTTGAGAAGATTTAGGGAATTTTGTGGTGTTTTTTCTTGAATTTTGTGGGAAACTGTGCTGATTTTATGGGGCGTTTCTTGAACTTGGTCGAGTTTTCAGAAGATTTAGGGATTTTTGTGGGATTTTTGTGGGATGTTCTGGGAATTGGTGGAGATTTTGTGGGACATTCCTGTGAATTGGTAGGGTTTTGAAATGATTTAGGGAGTTTTGTGGGACTTCTCTGGAATTTTGTGTGTTTTTTATGGAATTGTGTGGGATTCTGAGGAGACTTGAAGAATTTTGAGGAATTTGTTTTAGATTTTGTGGGAATTTGTGGAGAATCTGTGGGATTTTACTGGAATTTGGTGGGCCTTTTCAAGGACTTTGTGTGGTTTTGAGGAGACTTGAAGACTTTTGAGGAATTTTTCTTAGATTTTGTGCAAACTTGTGGAGGTTTTGTGGGATTTTTGTGTGATTTTGTGGGATATTGAGGCGGTTTAGGGATCTTGAGGGATTTTTCATGTATTTTGTGGGAATTTGTGGAGATTTGGTGAGATATTTTTCTAGAATTTGGTCGTGTTTTGAGAAGATTTAGGGAATTTTGTGGGATTTTTCTTGAATTTTGTGGGATATTGAGGAGATTTTGTGGGATGTTTGTGGAACTTTGAGGGACTTTTTAGGAATTTGGTGAGATTCTGTAGAGAACTGACCAATTATCAGGGATTTTTCATGTATTCTGTGGGAATTTGTGGAGATTTGGTGGGATTTTTGTGGATTTTGGCCGTGTTTTGAGAAGATTTAGGGAATTTTGTGTGATTTTTCTGGGATTTTGTTGGGTATTGAGGAAATTTTGTGGGATGTTTCTGGAATTTGGTGGGGCTTTTCTGGGAATTTTGTGGTATTTTGAAAAGATTTAGGGAATTTTGTGGTGTTTTTTCTTGAATTTTGTGGGAAACTGTGCTGATTTTATGGGGCGTTTCTGGAATTTGGTCGAGTTTTCAGAAGATTTAGGGATTTTTGTGGGATTTTTGTGGGATGTTCTGGGAATTGGTGGAGATTTTGTGGGACATTCCTGTGAATTGGTAGGGTTTAAAATGATTTAGGGAGTTTTGTGGGACTTCTCTGGAATTTTGTGTGTTTTTTCTGGAATTGTGTGGGATTCTGTGGAGACTTGAAGAATTTTGAGGAATTTTTCTTAGATTTTGTGGAAACTTGTGGAGGTTTTGTGGGATTTTTGTGTGATTTTGTGGGATATTGAGGCGATTTCGGGATCTTGAGGGATTTTTCATGTATTTTGTGGGAATTTGTGGAGATTTGGTGGGACATTTTTCTAGAATTTAGTCGTGTTTTGAGAAGATTTAGGGAATTTTGTGGGATTTTTCCTGGAATTTTATTGGATTCCGGGGAGATTTTGTGGGATGTTTGTGGAACTTTGAGGGACTTTTTAGGAATTTGGTGAGATTCTGTAGAGAACTGACGAATTATCAGGGATTTGTCATGTATTCTGTGGGAATTTGTGGAGATTCTGTGGGATTTTTCTGGAATTTGGTAGTTTTGAGAAGATTTAGGGAATTTTGTGGGACTTTTCTGGGATTTTGTTGGGTATTGAGGACATTTTGTGGGATGTTTCTGGAATTTGGTGGGGCTTTTCAAGAATTTTGTGGTATTTTGAAAAGATTTAGGGAATTTTGTGGTGTTTTTTCTTGAATTTTGTGGGAAACTGTGCTGATTTTATGGGGCGTTTCTGGAATTTGGTCGAGTTTTCAGAAGATTTAGGGATTTTTGTGGGATTTTTGTGGGATGTTCTGGGAATTGGTGGAGATTTTGTGGGACATTCCTGTGAATTGGTAGGGTTTGAAATGATTTAGGGAGTTTTGTGGGACTTCTCTGGAATTTTGTGTGTTTTTTCTGGAATTGTGTGGGATTCTGAGGAGACTTGAAGAATTTTGAGGAATTTTTCTTAGATTTTGTGGAAACTTGTGGAGGTTTTGTGGGATTTTTGTGTGATTTTGTGGGATATTGAGGCGATTTCGGGATCTTGAGGGATTTCTCATGTATTTTGTGGGAATTTGTGGAGATTTGGTGGGATATTTTTCTAGAATTCGGTTGTGTTTTGAGAAGATTTAGGGAATTTTGTGGTGTTTTTTCTTGAATTTTGTGGGAAACTGTGCTGATTTTATGGGGCGTTTCTGGAACTTGGTCGAGTTTTCAGAAGATTTAGGGATTTTGGTGGGATTTTTGTGGGATGTTCTGGGAATTGGTGGAGATTTTGTGGGACATTCCTGTGAATTGGTAGGGTTTTGAAATGATTTAGGGAGTTTTGTGGGACTTCTCTGGAATTTTGTGTGTTTTTTATGGAATTGTGTGGGATTCTGAGGAGACTTGAAGAATTTTGAGGAATTTGTTTTAGATTTTGTGGGAATTTGTGGAGAATCTGTGGGATTTTACTGGAATTTGGTGGGCCTTTTCAAGGACTTTGTGTGGTTTTGAGGAGACTTGAAGACTTTTGAGGAATTTTTCTTAGATTTTGTGGAAACTTGTGGAGGTTTTGTGTGATTTTTGTGGGATTTTGTGGGATATTGAGGCGATTTCGGGATCTTGAGGGATTTTTCATGTATTTTGTGGGATTTTGTGGAGATTTGGTGGGATATTTTCCTAGAATTTAGTCGTGTTTTGAGAAGATTTAGGGAATTTTGTGTGATTTTTCTGGGATTTTGTTGTATATTGAGGAGATTTTGTGGGATGTTTGTGGAACTTTGAGGGACTTTTCTGGAATTTGGTGAGATTCTGTAGAGAACTGACGAATTATCAGGGGTATTTTCATGTATTCTGTGGGAATTTGTGGAGATTCGGTGGGATTTTTGTGGATTTTGGCCGTGTTTTGAGAAGATTTAGGGAATTTTGTGGGATTTTTCCTGGAATTTTATTGGATTCCGGGGAGATTTTGTGGGATGTTTGTGGAACTTTGAGGGACTTTTTAGGAATTTGGTGAGATTCTGTACAGAACTGACGAATTATCAGGGATTTTTCATGTATTCTGTGGGAATTTGTGGAGATTTGGTGGGATTTTTGTGGATTTTGGCCGTGTTTTGAGAAGATTTAGGGAATTTTGTGTGATTTTTCTGGGATTTTGTTGGGTATTGAGGAAATTTTGTGGGATGTTTCTGGAATTTGGTGGGGCTTTTCAAGAATTTTGTGGTATTTTGAAAAGATTTAGGGAATTTTGTGGTGTTTTTTCTTGAATTTTGTGGGAAACTGTGCTGATTTTATGGGGCGTTTCTGGAATTTGGTCGAGTTTTCAGAAGATTTAGGGATTTTTGTGGGATTTTTGTGGGATGTTCTGGGAATTGGTGGAGATTTTGTGGGACATTCCTGTGAATTGGTAGGGTTTTGAAATGATTTAGGGAGTTTTGTGGGACTTCTCTGGAATTTTGTGTGTTTTTTCTGGAATTGTGTGGTTTTGAGGAGACTTGAAGAATTTTGAGGAATTTTTCTTAGATTTTGTGGAAACTTGTGGAGGTTTTGTGGGATTTTACTGGAATTTGGTGGGCCTTTTCAAGGACTTTGTGTGGTTTTGAGGAGACTTGAAGACTTTTGAGGAATTTTTCTTAGATTTTGTGGAAACTTGTGGAGGTTTTGTGGGATTTTTGTGTGATTTTGTGGGATATTGAGGCGGTTTAGGGATCTTGAGGGATTTTTCATGTATTTTGTGGGAATTTGTGGAGATTTGGTGGGATATTTTTCTAGAATTTGGTCGTGTTTTGAGAAGATTTAGGGAATTTTGTGGGATTTTTCTTGAATTTTGTGGGATATTGAGGAGATTTTGTGGGATGTTTGTGGAACTTTGAGGGACATTTTAGGAATTTGGTGAGATTCTGTAGAGAACTGACAAATTATCAGGGATTTTTCATGTATTCTGTGGGAATTTGTGGAGATTTGGTGGGATTTTTGTGGATTTTGGCCGTGTTTTGAGAAGATTTAGGGAATTTTGTGTGATTTTTCTGGGATTTTGTTGGGTATTGAGGAAATTTTGTGGGATGTTTCTGGAATTTGGTGGGGCTTTTCAAGAATTTTGTGGTATTTTGAAAAGATTTAGGGAATTTTGTGGTGTTTTTTCTTGAATTTTGTGGGAAACTGTGCTGATTTTATGGGGCGTTTCTGGAATTTGGTCGAGTTTTCAGAAGATTTAGGGATTTTTGTGGGATTTTTGTGGGATTGGTGGAGTTCTGGGAATTGGTGGAGATTTTGTGGGACATTCCTGTGAATTGGTAGGGTTTTGAAATGATTTAGGGAGTTTTGTGGGACTTCTCAGGAATTTTGTGGGGTTTTTCTGGAATTGTGTGGTTTTGAGGAGACTTGAAGACTTTTGAGGAATTTTTCTTAGATTTTGTGGAAACTTGTGGAGGTTTTGTGGGATTTTTGTGGGATTTTGTGGGATATTGAGGCGATTTCGGGATCTTGAGGGATTTTTCATGTATTTTGTGGGATTTTGTGGAGATTTGGTGGGACATTTTTCTAGAATTTAGTCGTGTTTTGAGAAGATTTAGGGAATTTTGTGTGATTTTTCTGGGATTTTGTTGTATATTGAGGAGATTTTGTGGGATGTTTGTGGAACTTTGAGGGACTTTTCTGGAATTTGGTGAGATTCTGTAGAGAACTGACGAATTATCAGGGGTATTTTCATGTATTCTGTGGGAATTTGTGGAGATTCGGTGGGATTTTTGTGGATTTTGGCCATGTTTTGAGAAGATTTAGGGAATTTTGTGTGATTTTTCCTGGAATTTTATTGGATTCCGGGGAGATTTTGTGGGATGTTTGTGGAACTTTGAGGGACTTTTTAGGAATTTGGTGAGATTCTGTAGAGAACTGACGAATTATCAGGGATTTGTCATGTATTCTGTGGGAATTTGTGGAGATTCTGTGGGATTTTTCTGGAATTTGGTAGTTTTGAGAAGATTTAGGGAATTTTGTGGGACTTTTCTGGGATTTTGTTGGGTATTGAGGACATTTTGTGGGATGTTTCTGGAATTTGGTGGGGCTTTTCAAGAATTTTGTGGTATTTTGAAAAGATTTAGGGAATTTTGTGGTGTTTTTTCTTGAATTTTGTGGGAAACTGTGCTGATTTTATGGGGCGTTTCTGGAATTTGGTCGAGTTTTCAGAAGTGTTAGGGATTTTTGTGAGATTTTTGTGGGATGTTCTGGGAATTGGTGGAGATTTTGTGGGACATTCCTGTGAATTGGTAGGGTTTTGAAATGATTTAGGGAGTTTTGTGGGACTTCTCTGGAATTTTGTGGGTTTTTTCTGGAATTGTGTGGGATTCTGAGGAGACTTGAAGAATTTTGAGGAATTTGTTTTAGATTTTGTGGGAATTTGTGGAGAATCTGTGGGATTTTACTGGAATTTGGTGGGCCTTTTCAAGGACTTTGTGTGGTTTTGAGGAGACTTGAAGACTTTTGAGGAATTTTTCTTAGATTTTGTGGAAACTTGTGGAGGTTTTGTGGGATTTTTGTGGGATTTTGTGGGATATTGAGGCGATTTCGGGATCTTGAGGGATTTTTCATGTATTTTGTGGGAATTTGTGGAGATTTGGTGGGATATTTTTCTAGAATTTAGTCGTGTTTTGAGAAGATTTAGGGAATTTTGTGTGATTTTTCTGGGATTTTGTTGTATATTGAGGAGATTTTGTGGGATGTTTGTGGAACTTTGAGGGACTTTTCTGGAATTTGGTGAGATTCTGTAGAGAACTGACGAATTATCAGGGGTATTTTCATGTATTCTGTGGGAATTTGTGGAGATTCGGTGGGATTTTTGTGGATTTTGGCCGTGTTTTGAGAAGATTTAGGGAATTTTGTGGGATTTTTCCTGGAATTTTATTGGATTCCGGGGAGATTTTGTGGGATGTTTGTGGAACTTTGAGGGACTTTTTAGGAATTTGGTGAGATTCTGTACAGAACTGACGAATTATCAGGGATTTTTCATGTATTCTGTGGGAATTTGTGGAGATTTGGTGGGATTTTTGTGGATTTTGGCCGTGTTTTGAGAAGATTTAGGGAATTTTGTGTGATTTTTCTGGGATTTTGTTGGGTATTGAGGAAATTTTGTGGGATGTTTCTGGAATTTGGTGGGGCTTTTCAAGAATTTTGTGGTATTTTGAAAAGATTTAGGGAATTTTGTGGTGTTTTTTCTTGAATTTTGTGGGAAACTGTGCTGATTTTATGGGGCGTTTCTGGAATTTGGTCGAGTTTTCAGAAGATTTAGGGATTTTTGTGGGATTTTTGTGGGATGTTCTGGGAATTGGTGGAGATTTTGTGGGACATTCCTGTGAATTGGTAGGGTTTTGAAATGATTTAGGGAGTTTTGTGGGACTTCTCTGGAATTTTGTGTGTTTTTTCTGGAATTGTGTGGGATTCTGAGGAGACTTGAAGAATTTTGAGGAATTTTTCTTAGATTTTGTGGAAACTTGTGGAGGTTTTGTGGGATTTTTGTGGAATTTTTTGGGATATTGAGGCAATTTAGGGATCTTGAGGGATTTTTCATGTATTTTGTGGGAATTTGTGGAGATTTGGTGGGATATTTTTCTAGAATTTGGTTGTGTTTTGAGAAGATTTAGGGAATTTTGTGTGATTTTTCTTGAATTTTGTGGGATATTGAGGAGATTTTGTGGGATGTTTGTGGAACTTTGAGGGACTTTTTAGGAATTTGGTGAGATTCTGTAGAGAACTGACCAATTATCAGGGATTTGTCATGTATTCTGTGGGAATTTGTGGAGATTTGGTGGGATTTTTGTGGATTTTGGCCGTGTTTTGAGAAGATTTAGGGAATTTTGTGTGATTTTTCTGGGATTTTGTTGGGTATTGAGGAAATTTTGTGGGATGTTTCTGGAATTTGGTGGGGCTTTTCAAGAATTTTGTGGTATTTTGAAAAGATTTAGGGAATTTTGTGGTGTTTTTTCTTGAATTTTGTGGGAAACTGTGCTGATTTTATGGGGCGTTTCTGGAATTTGGTCGAGTTTTCAGAAGATTTAGGGATTTTGGTGGGATTTTTGTGGGATGTTCTGGGAATTGGTGGAGATTTTGTGGGACATTCCTGTGAATTGGTAGGGTTTTGAAATGATTTAGGGAGTTTTGTGGGACTTGTCTGTAATTTTGTGGGGTTTTTCTGGAATTGTGTGGTTTTGAGGAGACTTGAAGAATTTTGAGGAATTTTTCTTAGATTTTGTGGAAACTTGTGGAGGTTTTGTGGGATTTTTGTGGAATTTTTTGGGATATTGAGGCAATTTAGGGATCTTGAGGGATTTTTCATGTATTTTGTGGGAATTTGTGGAGATTTGGTGGGATATTTTTCTAGAATTTGGTTGTGTTTTGAGAAGATTTAGGGGATTTTGTGTGATTTTTCTTGAATTTTGTGGGATATTGAGGAGATTTTGTGGGATGTTTGTGGAACTTTGAGGGACTTTTCTGGAATTTGGTGAGATTCTGTAGAGAACTGACAAATTATCAGGGATTTTTCATGTATTCTGTGGGAATTTGTGGAGATTTGGTGGGATTTTTGTGGATTTTGGCCGTGTTTTGAGAAGATTTAGGGAATTTTGTGTGATTTTTCTGGGATTTTGTTGGGTATTGAGGACATTTTGTGGGATGTTTCTGGAATTTGGTGGGGCTTTTCAAGAATTTTGTGGTATTTTGAAAAGATTTAGGGAATTTTGTGGTGTTTTTTCTTGAATTTTGTGGGAAACTGTGCTGATTTTATGGGGCGTTTCTGGAATTTGGTCGAGTTTTCAGAAGATTTAGGGATTTTTGTGGGATTTTTGTGGGATGTTCTGGGAATTGGTGGAGATTTTGTGGGACATTCCTGTGAATTGGTAGGGTTTGAAATGATTTAGGGAGTTTTGTGGGACTTCTCTGGAATTTTGTGTGTTTTTTCTGGAATTGTGTGGGATTCTGAGGAGACTTGAAGAATTTTGAGGAATTTTTCTTAGATTTTGTGGAAACTTGTGGAGGTTTTGTGGGATTTTTGTGTGATTTTGTGGGATATTGAGGCGATTTCGGGATCTTGAGGGATTTCTCATGTATTTTGTGGGAATTTGTGGAGATTTGGTGGGATATTTTTCTAGAATTCGGTTGTGTTTTGAGAAGATTTAGGGAATTTTGTGGTGTTTTTTCTTGAATTTTGTGGGAAACTGTGCTGATTTTATGGGGCGTTTCTGGAACTTGGTCGAGTTTTCAGAAGATTTAGGGATTTTTGTGGGATTTTTGTGGGATGTTCTGGGAATTGGTGGAGATTTTGTGGGACATTCCTGTGAATTGGTAGGGTTTTGAAATGATTTAGGGAGTTTTGTGGGACTTCTCTGGAATTTTGTGTGTTTTTTATGGAATTGTGTGGGATTCTGAGGAGACTTGAAGAATTTTGAGGAATTTGTTTTAGATTTTGTGGGAATTTGTGGAGAATCTGTGGGATTTTACTGGAATTTGGTGGGCCTTTTCAAGGACTTTGTGTGGTTTTGAGGAGACTTGAAGACTTTTGAGGAATTTTTCTTAGATTTTGTGGAAACTTGTGGAGGTTTTGTGTGATTTTTGTGGGATTTTGTGGGATATTGAGGCGATTTCGGGATCTTGAGGGATTTTTCATGTATTTTGTGGGATTTTGTGGAGATTTGGTGGGATATTTTCCTAGAATTTAGTCGTGTTTTGAGAAGATTTAGGGAATTTTGTGTGATTTTTCTGGGATTTTGTTGTATATTGAGGAGATTTTGTGGGATGTTTGTGGAACTTTGAGGGACTTTTCTGGAATTTGGTGAGATTCTGTAGAGAACTGACGAATTATCAGGGGTATTTTCATGTATTCTGTGGGAATTTGTGGAGATTCGGTGGGATTTTTGTGGATTTTGGCCGTGTTTTGAGAAGATTTAGGGAATTTTGTGGGATTTTTCCTGGAATTTTATTGGATTCCGGGGAGATTTTGTGGGATGTTTGTGGAACTTTGAGGGACTTTTTAGGAATTTGGTGAGATTCTGTACAGAACTGACGAATTATCAGGGATTTTTCATGTATTCTGTGGGAATTTGTGGAGATTTGGTGGGATTTTTGTGGATTTTGGCCGTGTTTTGAGAAGATTTAGGGAATTTTGTGTGATTTTTCTGGGATTTTGTTGGGTATTGAGGAAATTTTGTGGGATGTTTCTGGAATTTGGTGGGGCTTTTCAAGAATTTTGTGGTATTTTGAAAAGATTTAGGGAATTTTGTGGTGTTTTTTCTTGAATTTTGTGGGAAACTGTGCTGATTTTATGGGGCGTTTCTGGAATTTGGTCGAGTTTTCAGAAGATTTAGGGATTTTTGTGGGATTTTTGTGGGATGTTCTGGGAATTGGTGGAGATTTTGTGGGACATTCCTGTGAATTGGTAGGGTTTTGAAATGATTTAGGGAGTTTTGTGGGACTTCTCTGGAATTTTGTGTGTTTTTTCTGGAATTGTGTGGGATTCTGAGGAGACTTGAAGAATTTTGAGGAATTTTTCTTAGATTTTGTGGAAACTTGTGGAGGTTTTGTGGGATTTTTGTGGAATTTTTTGGGATATTGAGGCAATTTAGGGATCTTGAGGGATTTTTCATGTATTTTGTGGGAATTTGTGGAGATTTGGTGGGATATTTTTCTAGAATTTGGTTGTGTTTTGAGAAGATTTAGGGAATTTTGTGTGATTTTTCTTGAATTTTGTGGGATATTGAGGAGATTTTGTGGGATGTTTGTGGAACTTTGAGGGACTTTTTAGGAATTTGGTGAGATTCTGTAGAGAACTGACCAATTATCAGGGATTTGTCATGTATTCTGTGGGAATTTGTGGAGATTTGGTGGGATTTTTGTGGATTTTGGCCGTGTTTTGAGAAGATTTAGGGAATTTTGTGTGATTTTTCTGGGATTTTGTTGGGTATTGAGGAAATTTTGTGGGATGTTTCTGGAATTTGGTGGGGCTTTTCAAGAATTTTGTGGTATTTTGAAAAGATTTAGGGAATTTTGTGGTGTTTTTTCTTGAATTTTGTGGGAAACTGTGCTGATTTTATGGGGCGTTTCTGGAATTTGGTCGAGTTTTCAGAAGATTTAGGGATTTTTGTGGGATTTTTGTGGGATGTTCTGGGAATTGGTGGAGATTTTGTGGGACATTCCTGTGAATTGGTAGGGTTTTGAAATGATTTAGGGAGTTTTGTGGGACTTGTCTGTAATTTTGTGGGGTTTTTCTGGAATTGTGTGGTTTTGAGGAGACTTGAAGAATTTTGAGGAATTTTTCTTAGATTTTGTGGAAACTTGTGGAGGTTTTGTGGGATTTTTGTGGAATTTTTTGGGATATTGAGGCAATTTAGGGATCTTGAGGGATTTTTCATGTATTTTGTGGGAATTTGTGGAGATTTGGTGGGATATTTTTCTAGAATTTGGTTGTGTTTTGAGAAGATTTAGGGGATTTTGTGTGATTTTTCTTGAATTTTGTGGGATATTGAGGAGATTTTGTGGGATGTTTGTGGAACTTTGAGGGACTTTTCTGGAATTTGGTGAGATTCTGTAGAGAACTGACAAATTATCAGGGATTTTTCATGTATTCTGTGGGAATTTGTGGAGATTTGGTGGGATTTTTGTGGATTTTGGCCGTGTTTTGAGAAGATTTAGGGAATTTTGTGTGATTTTTCTGGGATTTTGTTGGGTATTGAGGACATTTTGTGGGATGTTTCTGGAATTTGGTGGGGCTTTTCAAGAATTTTGTGGTATTTTGAAAAGATTTAGGGAATTTTGTGGTGTTTTTTCTTGAATTTTGTGGGAAACTGTGCTGATTTTATGGGGCGTTTCTGGAATTTGGTCGAGTTTTCAGAAGATTTAGGGATTTTTGTGGGATTTTTGTGGGATGTTCTGGGAATTGGTGGAGATTTTGTGGGACATTCCTGTGAATTGGTAGGGTTTGAAATGATTTAGGGAGTTTTGTGGGACTTCTCTGGAATTTTGTGTGTTTTTTCTGGAATTGTGTGGGATTCTGAGGAGACTTGAAGAATTTTGAGGAATTTTTCTTAGATTTTGTGGAAACTTGTGGAGGTTTTGTGGGATTTTTGTGTGATTTTGTGGGATATTGAGGCGATTTCGGGATCTTGAGGGATTTCTCATGTATTTTGTGGGAATTTGTGGAGATTTGGTGGGATATTTTTCTAGAATTCGGTTGTGTTTTGAGAAGATTTAGGGAATTTTGTGGTGTTTTTTCTTGAATTTTGTGGGAAACTGTGCTGATTTTATGGGGCGTTTCTGGAACTTGGTCGAGTTTTCAGAAGATTTAGGGATTTTGGTGGGATTTTTGTGGGATGTTCTGGGAATTGGTGGAGATTTTGTGGGACATTCCTGTGAATTGGTAGGGTTTTGAAATGATTTAGGGAGTTTTGTGGGACTTCTCTGGAATTTTGTGTGTTTTTTATGGATTTGTGTGGGATTCTGAGGAGACTTGAAGAATTTTGAGGAATTTGTTTTAGATTTTGTGGGAATTTGTGGAGAATCTGTGGGATTTTACTGGAATTTGGTGGGCCTTTTCAAGGACTTTGTGTGGTTTTGAGGAGACTTGAAGACTTTTGAGGAATTTTTCTTAGATTTTGTGGAAACTTGTGGAGGTTTTGTGTGATTTTTGTGGGATTTTGTGGGATATTGAGGCGATTTCGGGATCTTGAGGGATTTTTCATGTATTTTGTGGGATTTTGTGGAGATTTGGTGGGATATTTTCCTAGAATTTAGTCGTGTTTTGAGAAGATTTAGGGAATTTTGTGTGATTTTTCTGGGATTTTGTTGTATATTGAGGAGATTTTGTGGGATGTTTGTGGAACTTTGAGGGACTTTTCTGGAATTTGGTGAGATTCTGTAGAGAACTGACAAATTATCAGGGATTTTTCATGTATTCTGTGGGAATTTGTGGAGATTTGGTGGGATTTTTGTGGATTTTGGCCGTGTTTTGAGAAGATTTAGGGAATTTTGTGGGATTTTTCTGGGATTTTTTTGGATATTGAGGACATTTTGTGGGATGTTTCTGGAATTTGGTGGGGCTTTTCAAGAATTTTGTGGTATTTTGAAAAGATTTAGGGAATTTTGTGGTGTTCTTTCTTGAATTTTGTGGGAAACTTTGCTGATTTTATGGGGCGTTTCTGGAATTTGGTCGAGTTTTCAGAAGTGTTAGGGATTTTTGTGAGATTTTTGTGGGATGTTCTGGGAATTGGTGGAGATTTTGTGGGACATTCCTGTGAATTGGTAGGGTTTTGAAATGATTTAGGGAGTTTTGTGGGACTTCTCTGGAATTTTGTGTGTTTTTTATGGAATTGTGTGGGATTCTGAGGAGACTTGAAGAATTTTGAGGAATTTGTTTTAGATTTTGTGGGAATTTGTGGAGAATCTGTGGGATTTTACTGGAATTTGGTGGGCCTTTTCAAGGACTTTGTGTGGTTTTGAGGAGACTTGAAGAATTTTGAGGAATTTTTCTTAGTTTTTGTGGAAACTTGTGGAGGTTTTGTGGGATTTTTGTGGGATTTTGTGGGATATTGAGGCGATTTCGGGATCTTGAGGGATTTTTCATGTATTTTGTGGGATTTTGTGGAGATTTGGTGGGACATTTTTCTAGAATTTAGTCGTGTTTTGAGAAGATTTAGGGAATTTTGTGTGATTTTTCTGGGATTTTGTTGTATATTGAGGAGATTTTGTGGGATGTTTGTGGAACTTTGAGGGACTTTTCTGGAATTTGGTGAGATTCTGTAGAGAACTGACGAATTATCAGGGGTATTTTCATGTATTCTGTGGGAATTTGTGGAGATTCGGTGGGATTTTTGTGGATTTTGGCCGTGTTTTGAGAAGATTTAGGGAATTTTGTGGGATTTTTCCTGGAATTTTATTGGATTCCGGGGAGATTTTGTGGGATGTTTGTGGAACTTTGAGGGACTTTTTAGGAATTTGGTGAGATTCTGTAGAGAACTGACGAATTATCAGGGATTTGTCATGTATTCTGTGGGAATTTGTGGAGATTCGGTGGGATTTTTCTGGAATTTGGTAGAGTTTTGAGAAGATTTAGGGAATTTTGTGGGACTTTTCTGGGATTTTGTTGGATATTGAGGACATTTTGTGGGATGTTTCTGGAATTTGGTGGGGCTTTTCAAGAATTTTGTGGTATTTTGAAAAGATTTAGGGAATTTTGTGGTGTTTTTTCTTGAATTTTGTGGGAAACTGTGCTGATTTTATGGGGCGTTTCTGGAATTTGGTCGAGTTTTCAGAAGTGTTAGGGATTTTTGTGAGATTTTTGTGGGATGTTCTGGGAATTGGTGGAGATTTTGTGGGACATTCCTGTGAATTGGTAGGGTTTTGAAATGATTTAGGGAGTTTTGTGGGACTTCTCTGGAATTTTGTGTGTTTTTTATGGAATTGTGTGGGATTCTGAGGAGACTTGAAGAATTTTGAGGAATTTGTTTTAGATTTTGTGGGAATTTGTGGAGAATCTGTGGGATTTTACTGGAATTTGGTGGGCCTTTTCAAGGACTTTGTGTGGTTTTGAGGAGACTTGAAGACTTTTGAGGAATTTTTCTTAGATTTTGTGGAAACTTGTGGAGGTTTTGTGGGATTTTTGTGGGATTTTGTGGGATATTGAGGCGATTTAGGGATCTTGAGGGATTTTTCATGTATTTTGTGGGAATTTGTGGAGATTTGGTGGGATATTTTTCTAGAATTTGGTCGTGTTTTGAGAAGATTTAGGGAATTTTGTGTGATTTTTCTTGAATTTTGTGGGATATTGAGGAGATTTTGTGGGATGTTTGTGGAACTTTGAGGGACTTTTTAGGAATTTGGTGAGATTCTGTAGAGAACTGACCAATTATCAGGGATTTGTCATGTATTCTGTGGGAATTTGTGGAGATTTGGTGGGATTTTTGTGGATTTTGGCCGTGTTTTGAGAAGATTTAGGGAATTTTGTGTGATTTTTCTGGGATTTTGTTGGGTATTGAGGAAATTTTGTGGGATGTTTCTGGAATTTGGTGGGGCTTTTCAAGAATTTTGTGGTATTTTGAAAAGATTTAGGGAATTTTGTGGTGTTTTTTCTTGAATTTTGTGGGAAACTGTGCTGATTTTATGGGGCGTTTCTGGAATTTGGTCGAGTTTTCAGAAGATTTAGGGATTTTTGTGGGATTTTTGTGGGATTTTTGTGGGATGTTCTGGGAATTGGTGGAGATTTTGTGGGACATTCCTGTGAATTGGTAGGGTTTGAAATGATTTAGGGAGTTTTGTGGGACTTCTCTGGAATTTTGTGTGTTTTTTCTGGAATTGTGTGGGATTCTGAGGAGACTTGAAGAATTTTGAGGAATTTTTCTTAGATTTTGTGGAAACTTGTGGAGGTTTTGGGTGATTTTTGTGTGATTTTGTGGGATATTGAGGCGATTTCGGGATCTTGAGGGATTTTTCATGTATTTTGTGGGAATTTGTGGAGATTTGGTGGGATATTTTTCTAGAATTTGGTTGTGTTTTGAGAAGATTTAGGGAATTTTGTGGTGTTTTTTCTTGAATTTTGTGGGAAACTGTGCTGATTTTATGGGGCGTTTCTGGAATTTGGTCGAGTTTTCAGAAGATTTAGGGATTTTTGTGAGATTTTTGTGGGATGCTCTGGGAATTGGTAGAGATTTTGTGGGACATTCCTGTGAATTGGTAGGGTTTTGAAATGATTTAGGGAGTTTTGTGGGACTTCTCAGGAATTTTGTGGGGTTTTTCTGGAATTGTGTGGGATTCGGAGGAGACTTGAAGTATTTTGAGGAATTTTTCTTAGATTTTGTGGAAACTTATGGAGGTTTTGGGTGATTTTTGTGTGATTTTGTGGGATATTGAGGCGATTTCGGGATCTTGAGGGATTTTTCATGTATTTTGTGGGATTTTGTGGAGATTTGGTGGGACATTTTTCTAGAATTTAGTCGTGTTTTGAGAAGATTTAGGGAATTTTGTGTGATTTTTCTGGGATTTTGTTGTATATTGAGGAGATTTTGTGGGATGTTTGTGGAACTTTGAGGGACTTTTCTGGAATTTGGTGAGATTCTGTAGAGAACTGACGAAATATCAGGGGTATTTTCATGTATTCTGAGGGAATTTGTGGAGATTCGGTGGGATTTTTGTGGATTTTGGCCATGTTTTGAGAAGATTTAGGGAATTTTGTGGGATTTTTCCTGGAATTTTATTGGATTCCGGGGAGATTTTGTGGGATGTTTGTGGAACTTTGAGGGACTTTTTAGGAATTTGGTGAGATTCTGTACAGAACTGACGAATTATCAGGGATTTGTCATGTATTCTGTGGGAATTTGTGGAGATTTGGTGGGATTTTTGTGCATTTTGGCCGTGTTTTGAGAAGATTTAGGGAATTTTGTGTGATTTTTCTGGGATTTTGTTGGGTATTGAGGAAATTTTGTGGGATGTTTCTGGAATTTGGTGGGGCTTTTCAAGAATTTTGTGGTATTTTGAAAAGATTTAGGGAATTTTGTGGTGTTTTTTCTTGAATTTTGTGGGAAACTGTGCTGATTTTATGGGGCGTTTCTGGAATTTGGTCGAGTTTTCAGAAGATTTAGGGATTTTTGTGGGATTTTTGTGGGATGTTCTGGGAATTGGTGGAGATTTTGTGGGACATTCCTGTGAATTGGTAGGGTTTTGAAATGATTTAGGGAGTTTTGTGGGACTTCTCTGGAATTTTGTGGGGTTTTTCTGGAATTGTGTGGTTTTGAGGAGACTTGAAGAATTTTGAGGAATTTTTCTTAGATTTTGTGGAAACTTGTGGAGGTTTTGTGGGATTTTTGTGTAATTTTTTGGGATATTGAGGCAATTTAGGGATCTTGAGGGATTTTTCATGTATTTTGTGGGAATTTGTGGAGATTTGGTGGGATATTTTTCTAGAATTTGGTTGTGTTTTGAGAAGATCTAGGGAATTTTGTGTGATTTTTCTTGAATTTTGTGGGATATTGAGGAGATTTTGTGGGATGTTTGTGGAACTTTGAGGGACTTTTCTGGAATTTGGTGAGATTCTGTAGAGAACTGACAAATTATCAGGGATTTTTCATGTATTCTGTGGGAATTTGTGGAGATTTGGTGGGATTTTTGTGGATTTTGGCCGTGTTTTGAGAAGATTTAGGGAATTTTGTGGGATTTTTCTGGGATTTTGTTGGGTATTGAGGACATTTTGTGGGATGTTTCTGGAATTTGGTGGGGCTTTTCAAGAATTTTGTGGTATTTTGAAAAGATTTAGGGAATTTTGTGGTGTTTTTTCTTGAATTTTGTGGGAAACTGTGCTGATTTTATGGGGCGTTTCTGGAATTTGGTCGAGTTTTCAGAAGTGTTAGGGATTTTTGTGAGATTTTTGTGGGATGTTCTGGGAATTGGTGGAGATTTTGTGGGACATTCCTGTGAATTGGTAGGGTTTTGAAATGATTTAGGGAGTTTTGTGGGACTTCTCAGGAATTTTGTGTGTTTTTTATGGAATTGTGTGGGATTCTGAGGAGACTTGAAGAATTTTGAGGAATTTGTTTTAGATTTTGTGGGAATTTGTGGAGAATCTGTGGGATTTTTTTGGAATTTGGTGGGCCTTTTCAAGGACTTTGTGTGGTTTTGAGGAGACTTGAAGAATTTTGAGGAATTTTTCTTAGATTTTGTGGAAACTTGTGGAGGTTTTGTGGGATTTTTGTGGGATTTTGTGGGATATTGAGGCGATTTCGGGATCTTGAGGGATTTTTCATGTATTTTGTGGGATTTTGTGGAGATTTGGTGGGACATTTTTCTAGAATTTAGTCGTGTTTTGAGAAGATTTAGGGAATTTTGTGTGATTTTTCTGGGATTTTGTTGTATATTGAGGAGATTTTGTGGGATGTTTGTGGAACTTTGAGGGACTTTTCTGGAATTTGGTGAGATTCTGTAGAGAACTGACGAATTATCAGGGGTATTTTCATGTATTCTGTGGGAATTTGTGGAGATTCGGTGGGATTTTTGTGGATTTTGGCCGTGTTTTGAGAAGATTTAGGGAATTTTGTGGGATTTTTCTGGGATTTTTTTGGATATTGAGGACATTTTGTGGGATGTTTCTGGAATTTGGTGGGGCTTTTCAAGAATTTTGTGGTATTTTGAAAAGATTTAGGGAATTTTGTGGTGTTCTTTCTTGAATTTTGTGGGAAACTTTGCTGATTTTATGGGGCGTTTCTGGAATTTGGTCGAGTTTTCAGAAGTGTTAGGGATTTTTGTGAGATTTTTGTGGGATGTTCTGGGAATTGGTGGAGATTTTGTGGGACATTCCTGTGAATTGGTAGGGTTTTGAAATGATTTAGGGAGTTTTGTGGGACTTCTCTGGAATTTTGTGTGTTTTTTATGGAATTGTGTGGGATTCTGAGGAGACTTGAAGAATTTTGAGGAATTTGTTTTAGATTTTGTGGGAATTTGTGGAGAATCTGTGGGATTTTACTGGAATTTGGTGGGCCTTTTCAAGGACTTTGTGTGGTTTTGAGGAGACTTGAAGAATTTTGAGGAATTTTTCTTAGTTTTTGTGGAAACTTGTGGAGGTTTTGTGGGATTTTTGTGGGATTTTGTGGGATATTGAGGCGATTTCGGGATCTTGAGGGATTTTTCATGTATTTTGTGGGATTTTGTGGAGATTTGGTGGGACATTTTTCTAGAATTTAGTCGTGTTTTGAGAAGATTTAGGGAATTTTGTGTGATTTTTCTGGGATTTTGTTGTATATTGAGGAGATTTTGTGGGATGTTTGTGGAACTTTGAGGGACTTTTCTGGAATTTGGTGAGATTCTGTAGAGAACTGACGAATTATCAGGGGTATTTTCATGTATTCTGTGGGAATTTGTGGAGATTCGGTGGGATTTTTGTGGATTTTGGCCGTGTTTTGAGAAGATTTAGGGAATTTTGTGGGATTTTTCCTGGAATTTTATTGGATTCCGGGGAGATTTTGTGGGATGTTTGTGGAACTTTGAGGGACTTTTTAGGAATTTGGTGAGATTCTGTAGAGAACTGACGAATTATCAGGGATTTGTCATGTATTCTGTGGGAATTTGTGGAGATTCGGTGGGATTTTTCTGGAATTTGGTAGAGTTTTGAGAAGATTTAGGGAATTTTGTGGGACTTTTCTGGGATTTTGTTGGATATTGAGGACATTTTGTGGGATGTTTCTGGAATTTGGTGGGGCTTTTCAAGAATTTTGTGGTATTTTGAAAAGATTTAGGGAATTTTGTGGTGTTTTTTCTTGAATTTTGTGGGAAACTGTGCTGATTTTATGGGGCGTTTCTGGAATTTGGTCGAGTTTTCAGAAGTGTTAGGGATTTTTGTGAGATTTTTGTGGGATGTTCTGGGAATTGGTGGAGATTTTGTGGGACATTCCTGTGAATTGGTAGGGTTTTGAAATGATTTAGGGAGTTTTGTGGGACTTCTCTGGAATTTTGTGTGTTTTTTATGGAATTGTGTGGGATTCTGAGGAGACTTGAAGAATTTTGAGGAATTTGTTTTAGATTTTGTGGGAATTTGTGGAGAATCTGTGGGATTTTACTGGAATTTGGTGGGCCTTTTCAAGGACTTTGTGTGGTTTTGAGGAGACTTGAAGACTTTTGAGGAATTTTTCTTAGATTTTGTGGAAACTTGTGGAGGTTTTGTGGGATTTTTGTGGGATTTTGTGGGATATTGAGGCGATTTAGGGATCTTGAGGGATTTTTCATGTATTTTGTGGGAATTTGTGGAGATTTGGTGGGATATTTTTCTAGAATTTGGTCGTGTTTTGAGAAGATTTAGGGAATTTTGTGTGATTTTTCTTGAATTTTGTGGGATATTGAGGAGATTTTGTGGGATGTTTGTGGAACTTTGAGGGACTTTTTAGGAATTTGGTGAGATTCTGTAGAGAACTGACCAATTATCAGGGATTTGTCATGTATTCTGTGGGAATTTGTGGAGATTTGGTGGGATTTTTGTGGATTTTGGCCGTGTTTTGAGAAGATTTAGGGAATTTTGTGTGATTTTTCTGGGATTTTGTTGGGTATTGAGGAAATTTTGTGGGATGTTTCTGGAATTTGGTGGGGCTTTTCAAGAATTTTGTGGTATTTTGAAAAGATTTAGGGAATTTTGTGGTGTTTTTTCTTGAATTTTGTGGGAAACTGTGCTGATTTTATGGGGCGTTTCTGGAATTTGGTCGAGTTTTCAGAAGATTTAGGGATTTTTGTGGGATTTTTGTGGGATTTTTGTGGGATGTTCTGGGAATTGGTGGAGATTTTGTGGGACATTCCTGTGAATTGGTAGGGTTTGAAATGATTTAGGGAGTTTTGTGGGACTTCTCTGGAATTTTGTGTGTTTTTTCTGGAATTGTGTGGGATTCTGAGGAGACTTGAAGAATTTTGAGGAATTTTTCTTAGATTTTGTGGAAACTTTTGGAGGTTTTGGGTGATTTTTGTGTGATTTTGTGGGATATTGAGGCGATTTCGGGATCTTGAGGGATTTTTCATGTATTTTGTGGGAATTTGTGGAGATTTGGTGGGATATTTTTCTAGAATTTGGTTGTGTTTTGAGAAGATTTAGGGAATTTTGTGGTGTTTTTTCTTGAATTTTGTGGGAAACTGTGCTGATTTTATGGGGCGTTTCTGGAATTTGGTCGAGTTTTCAGAAGATTTAGGGATTTTTGTGAGATTTTTGTGGGATGCTCTGGGAATTGGTAGAGATTTTGTGGGACATTCCTGTGAATTGGTAGGGTTTTGAAATGATTTAGGGAGTTTTGTGGGACTTCTCAGGAATTTTGTGGGGTTTTTCTGGAATTGTGTGGGATTCGGAGGAGACTTGAAGTATTTTGAGGAATTTTTCTTAGATTTTGTGGAAACTTATGGAGGTTTTGGGTGATTTTTGTGTGATTTTGTGGGATATTGAGGCGATTTCGGGATCTTGAGGGATTTTTCATGTATTTTGTGGGATTTTGTGGAGATTTGGTGGGACATTTTTCTAGAATTTAGTCGTGTTTTGAGAAGATTTAGGGAATTTTGTGTGATTTTTCTGGGATTTTGTTGTATATTGAGGAGATTTTGTGGGATGTTTGTGGAACTTTGAGGGACTTTTCTGGAATTTGGTGAGATTCTGTAGAGAACTGACGAAATATCAGGGGTATTTTCATGTATTCTGAGGGAATTTGTGGAGATTCGGTGGGATTTTTGTGGATTTTGGCCATGTTTTGAGAAGATTTAGGGAATTTTGTGGGATTTTTCCTGGAATTTTATTGGATTCCGGGGAGATTTTGTGGGATGTTTGTGGAACTTTGAGGGACTTTTTAGGAATTTGGTGAGATTCTGTACAGAACTGACGAATTATCAGGGATTTGTCATGTATTCTGTGGGAATTTGTGGAGATTTGGTGGGATTTTTGTGCATTTTGGCCGTGTTTTGAGAAGATTTAGGGAATTTTGTGTGATTTTTCTGGGATTTTGTTGGGTATTGAGGAAATTTTGTGGGATGTTTCTGGAATTTGGTGGGGCTTTTCAAGAATTTTGTGGTATTTTGAAAAGATTTAGGGAATTTTGTGGTGTTTTTTCTTGAATTTTGTGGGAAACTGTGCTGATTTTATGGGGCGTTTCTGGAATTTGGTCGAGTTTTCAGAAGATTTAGGGATTTTTGTGGGATTTTTGTGGGATGTTCTGGGAATTGGTGGAGATTTTGTGGGACATTCCTGTGAATTGGTAGGGTTTTGAAATGATTTAGGGAGTTTTGTGGGACTTCTCTGGAATTTTGTGGGGTTTTTCTGGAATTGTGTGGTTTTGAGGAGACTTGAAGAATTTTGAGGAATTTTTCTTAGATTTTGTGGAAACTTGTGGAGGTTTTGTGGGATTTTTGTGTAATTTTTTGGGATATTGAGGCAATTTAGGGATCTTGAGGGATTTTTCATGTATTTTGTGGGAATTTGTGGAGATTTGGTGGGATATTTTTCTAGAATTTGGTTGTGTTTTGAGAAGATCTAGGGAATTTTGTGTGATTTTTCTTGAATTTTGTGGGATATTGAGGAGATTTTGTGGGATGTTTGTGGAACTTTGAGGGACTTTTCTGGAATTTGGTGAGATTCTGTAGAGAACTGACAAATTATCAGGGATTTTTCATGTATTCTGTGGGAATTTGTGGAGATTTGGTGGGATTTTTGTGGATTTTGGCCGTGTTTTGAGAAGATTTAGGGAATTTTGTGGGATTTTTCTGGGATTTTGTTGGGTATTGAGGACATTTTGTGGGATGTTTCTGGAATTTGGTGGGGCTTTTCAAGAATTTTGTGGTATTTTGAAAAGATTTAGGGAATTTTGTGGTGTTTTTTCTTGAATTTTGTGGGAAACTGTGCTGATTTTATGGGGCGTTTCTGGAATTTGGTCGAGTTTTCAGAAGTGTTAGGGATTTTTGTGAGATTTTTGTGGGATGTTCTGGGAATTGGTGGAGATTTTGTGGGACATTCCTGTGAATTGGTAGGGTTTTGAAATGATTTAGGGAGTTTTGTGGGACTTCTCAGGAATTTTGTGTGTTTTTTATGGAATTGTGTGGGATTCTGAGGAGACTTGAAGAATTTTGAGGAATTTGTTTTAGATTTTGTGGGAATTTGTGGAGAATCTGTGGGATTTTTTTGGAATTTGGTGGGCCTTTTCAAGGACTTTGTGTGGTTTTGAGGAGACTTGAAGAATTTTGAGGAATTTTTCTTAGATTTTGTGGAAACTTGTGGAGGTTTTGTGGGATTTTTGTGGGATTTTGTGGGATATTGAGGCGATTTCGGGATCTTGAGGGATTTTTCATGTATTTTGTGGGATTTTGTGGAGATTTGGTGGGACATTTTTCTAGAATTTAGTCGTGTTTTGAGAAGATTTAGGGAATTTTGTGTGATTTTTCTGGGATTTTGTTGTATATTGAGGAGATTTTGTGGGATGTTTGTGGAACTTTGAGGGACTTTTCTGGAATTTGGTGAGATTCTGTAGAGAACTGACGAATTATCAGGGGTATTTTCATGTATTCTGTGGGAATTTGTGGAGATTCGGTGGGATTTTTGTGGATTTTGGCCGTGTTTTGAGAAGATTTAGGGAATTTTGTGGGATTTTTCCTGGAATTTTATTGGATTCCGGGGAGATTTTGTGGGATGTTTGTGGAACTTTGAGGGACTTTTTAGGAATTTGGTGAGATTCTGTAGAGAACTGACGAATTATCAGGGATTTGTCATGTATTCTGTGGGAATTTGTGGAGATTCTGTGGGATTTTTCTGGAATTTGGTAGAGTTTTGAGAAGATTTAGGGAATTTTGTGGGACTTTTCTGGGATTTTGTTGGATATTGAGGACATTTTGTGGGATGTTTCTGGAATTTGGTGGGGCTTTTCAAGAATTTTGTGGTATTTTGAAAAGATTTAGGGAATTTTGTGGTGTTTTTTCTTGAATTTTGTGGGAAACTGTGCTGATTTTATGGGGCGTTTCTGGAATTTGGTCGAGTTTTCAGAAGTGTTAGGGATTTTTGTGAGATTTTTGTGGGATGTTCTGGGAATTGGTGGAGATTTTGTGGGACATTCCTGTGAATTGGTAGGGTTTTGAAATGATTTAGGGAGTTTTGTGGGACTTCTCTGGAATTTTGTGTGTTTTTTATGGAATTGTGTGGGATTCTGAGGAGACTTGAAGAATTTTGAGGAATTTGTTTTAGATTTTGTGGGAATTTGTGGAGAATCTGTGGGATTTTACTGGAATTTGGTGGGCCTTTTCAAGGACTTTGTGTGGTTTTGAGGAGACTTGAAGACTTTTGAGGAATTTTTCTTAGATTTTGTGGAAACTTGTGGAGGTTTTGTGGGATTTTTGTGGGATTTTGTGGGATATTGAGGCGATTTAGGGATCTTGAGGGATTTTTCATGTATTTTGTGGGAATTTGTGGAGATTTGGTGGGATATTTTTCTAGAATTTGGTCGTGTTTTGAGAAGATTTAGGGAATTTTGTGTGATTTTTCTTGAATTTTGTGGGATATTGAGGAGATTTTGTGGGATGTTTGTGGAACTTTGAGGGACTTTTTAGGAATTTGGTGAGATTCTGTAGAGAACTGACCAATTATCAGGGATTTGTCATGTATTCTGTGGGAATTTGTGGAGATTTGGTGGGATTTTTGTGGATTTTGGCCGTGTTTTGAGAAGATTTAGGGAATTTTGTGTGATTTTTCTGGGATTTTGTTGGGTATTGAGGAAATTTTGTGGGATGTTTCTGGAATTTGGTGGGGCTTTTCAAGAATTTTGTGGTATTTTGAAAAGATTTAGGGAATTTTGTGGTGTTTTTTCTTGAATTTTGTGGGAAACTGTGCTGATTTTATGGGGCGTTTCTGGAATTTGGTCGAGTTTTCAGAAGATTTAGGGAATTTTGTGGGATTTTTGTGGGATTTTTGTGGGATGTTCTGGGAATTGGTGGAGATTTTGTGGGACATTCCTGTGAATTGGTAGGGTTTGAAATGATTTAGGGAGTTTTGTGGGACTTCTCTGGAATTTTGTGTGTTTTTTCTGGAATTGTGTGGGATTCTGAGGAGACTTGAAGAATTTTGAGGAATTTTTCTTAGATTTTGTGGAAACTTGTGGAGGTTTTGGGTGATTTTTGTGTGATTTTGTGGGATATTGAGGCGATTTCGGGATCTTGAGGGATTTTTCATGTATTTTGTGGGAATTTGTGGAGATTTGGTGGGATATTTTTCTAGAATTTGGTTGTGTTTTGAGAAGATTTAGGGAATTTTGTGGTGTTTTTTCTTGAATTTTGTGGGAAACTGTGCTGATTTTATGGGGCGTTTCTGGAATTTGGTCGAGTTTTCAGAAGATTTAGGGATTTTTGTGAGATTTTTGTGGGATGCTCTGGGAATTGGTAGAGATTTTGTGGGACATTCCTGTGAATTGGTAGGGTTTTGAAATGATTTAGGGAGTTTTGTGGGACTTCTCAGGAATTTTGTGGGGTTTTTCTGGAATTGTGTGGGATTCGGAGGAGACTTGAAGTATTTTGAGGAATTTTTCTTAGATTTTGTGGAAACTTATGGAGGTTTTGGGTGATTTTTGTGTGATTTTGTGGGATATTGAGGCGATTTCGGGATCTTGAGGGATTTTTCATGTATTTTGTGGGATTTTGTGGAGATTTGGTGGGACATTTTTCTAGAATTTAGTCGTGTTTTGAGAAGATTTAGGGAATTTTGTGTGATTTTTCTGGGATTTTGTTGTATATTGAGGAGATTTTGTGGGATGTTTGTGGAACTTTGAGGGACTTTTCTGGAATTTGGTGAGATTCTGTAGAGAACTGACGAAATATCAGGGGTATTTTCATGTATTCTGAGGGAATTTGTGGAGATTCGGTGGGATTTTTGTGGATTTTGGCCATGTTTTGAGAAGATTTAGGGAATTTTGTGGGATTTTTCCTGGAATTTTATTGGATTCCGGGGAGATTTTGTGGGATGTTTGTGGAACTTTGAGGGACTTTTTAGGAATTTGGTGAGATTCTGTACAGAACTGACGAATTATCAGGGATTTGTCATGTATTCTGTGGGAATTTGTGGAGATTTGGTGGGATTTTTGTGCATTTTGGCCGTGTTTTGAGAAGATTTAGGGAATTTTGTGTGATTTTTCTGGGATTTTGTTGGGTATTGAGGAAATTTTGTGGGATGTTTCTGGAATTTGGTGGGGCTTTTCAAGAATTTTGTGGTATTTTGAAAAGATTTAGGGAATTTTGTGGTGTTTTTTCTTGAATTTTGTGGGAAACTGTGCTGATTTTATGGGGCGTTTCTGGAATTTGGTCGAGTTTTCAGAAGATTTAGGGATTTTTGTGGGATTTTTGTGGGATGTTCTGGGAATTGGTGGAGATTTTGTGGGACATTCCTGTGAATTGGTAGGGTTTTGAAATGATTTAGGGAGTTTTGTGGGACTTCTCTGGAATTTTGTGGGGTTTTTCTGGAATTGTGTGGTTTTGAGGAGACTTGAAGAATTTTGAGGAATTTTTCTTAGATTTTGTGGAAACTTGTGGAGGTTTTGTGGGATTTTTGTGTAATTTTTTGGGATATTGAGGCAATTTAGGGATCTTGAGGGATTTTTCATGTATTTTGTGGGAATTTGTGGAGATTTGGTGGGATATTTTTCTAGAATTTGGTTGTGTTTTGAGAAGATCTAGGGAATTTTGTGTGATTTTTCTTGAATTTTGTGGGATATTGAGGAGATTTTGTGGGATGTTTGTGGAACTTTGAGGGACTTTTCTGGAATTTGGTGAGATTCTGTAGAGAACTGACAAATTATCAGGGATTTTTCATGTATTCTGTGGGAATTTGTGGAGATTTGGTGGGATTTTTGTGGATTTTGGCCGTGTTTTGAGAAGATTTAGGGAATTTTGTGGGATTTTTCTGGGATTTTGTTGGGTATTGAGGACATTTTGTGGGATGTTTCTGGAATTTGGTGGGGCTTTTCAAGAATTTTGTGGTATTTTGAAAAGATTTAGGGAATTTTGTGGTGTTTTTTCTTGAATTTTGTGGGAAACTGTGCTGATTTTATGGGGCGTTTCTGGAATTTGGTCGAGTTTTCAGAAGTGTTAGGGATTTTTGTGAGATTTTTGTGGGATGTTCTGGGAATTGGTGGAGATTTTGTGGGACATTCCTGTGAATTGGTAGGGTTTTGAAATGATTTAGGGAGTTTTGTGGGACTTCTCAGGAATTTTGTGTGTTTTTTATGGAATTGTGTGGGATTCTGAGGAGACTTGAAGAATTTTGAGGAATTTGTTTTAGATTTTGTGGGAATTTGTGGAGAATCTGTGGGATTTTTTTGGAATTTGGTGGGCCTTTTCAAGGACTTTGTGTGGTTTTGAGGAGACTTGAAGAATTTTGAGGAATTTTTCTTAGATTTTGTGGAAACTTGTGGAGGTTTTGTGGGATTTTTGTGGGATTTTGTGGGATATTGAGGCGATTTCGGGATCTTGAGGGATTTTTCATGTATTTTGTGGGATTTTGTGGAGATTTGGTGGGACATTTTTCTAGAATTTAGTCGTGTTTTGAGAAGATTTAGGGAATTTTGTGTGATTTTTCTGGGATTTTGTTGTATATTGAGGAGATTTTGTGGGATGTTTGTGGAACTTTGAGGGACTTTTCTGGAATTTGGTGAGATTCTGTAGAGAACTGACGAATTATCAGGGGTATTTTCATGTATTCTGTGGGAATTTGTGGAGATTCGGTGGGATTTTTGTGGATTTTGGCCATGTTTTGAGAAGATTTAGGGAATTTTGTGGGATTTTTCCTGGAATTTTATTGGATTCCGGGGAGATTTTGTGGGATGTTTGTGGAACTTTGAGGGACTTTTTAGGAATTTGGTGAGATTCTGTAGAGAACTGACGAATTATCAGGGATTTGTCATGTATTCTGTGGGAATTTGTGGAGATTCTGTGGGATTTTTCTGGAATTTGGTAGAGTTTTGAGAAGATTTAGGGAATTTTGTGGGACTTTTCTGGGATTTTGTTGGATATTGAGGACATTTTGTGGGATGTTTCTGGAATTTGGTGGGGCTTTTCAAGAATTTTGTGGTATTTTGAAAAGATTTAGGGAATTTTGTGGTGTTTTTTCTTGAATTTTGTGGGGAAACTGTGCTGATTTTATGGGGCGTTTCTGGAATTTGGTCGAGTTTTCAGAAGTGTTAGGGATTTTTGTGAGATTTTTGTGGGATGTTCTGGGAATTGGTGGAGATTTTGTGGGACATTCCTGTGAATTGGTAGGGTTTGAAATGATTTAGGGAGTTTTGTGGGACTTCTCTGGAATTTTGTGGGGTTTTTCTGGAATTGTGTGGGATTCTGAGGAGACTTGAAGAATTTTGAGGAATTTTACTTAGATTTTGTGGAAACTTGTGGAGGTTTTGTGGGATTTTTGTGTGATTTTGTGGGATATTGAGGCGATTTAGGGATCTTGAGGGATTTCTCATGTATTTTGTGGGAATTTGTGGAGATTTGGTGGGATATTTTTCTAGAATTTGGTTGTGTTTTGAGAAGATTTAGGGAATTTTGTGGTGTTTTTTCTTGAATTTTGTGGGAAACTGTGCTGATTTTATGGGGCGTTTCTGGAACTTGGTCGAGTTTTCAGAAGATTTAGGGATTTTTGTGGGATTTTTGTGGGATGTTCTGGGAATTGGTGGAGATTTTGTGGGACATTCCTGTGAATTGGTAGGGTTTTGAATTGATTTAGGGATTTTTGTGGGACTTCTCAGGAATTTTGTGGGGTTTTTCTGGAATTGTGTGGGATTCGGAGGAGACTTGAAGTATTTTGAGGAATTTTTCTTAGATTTTGTGGAAACTTATGGAGGTTTTGGGTGATTTTTGTGTGATTTTGTGGGATATTGAGGCGATTTCGGGATCTTGAGGGATTTTTCATGTATTTTGTGGGATTTTGTGGAGATTTGGTGGGACATTTTTCTAGAATTTAGTCGTGTTTTGAGAAGATTTAGGGAATTTTGTGTGATTTTTCTGGGATTTTGTTGTATATTGAGGAGATTTTGTGGGATGTTTGTGGAACTTTGAGGGACTTTTCTGGAATTTGGTGAGATTCTGTAGAGAACTGACGAAATATCAGGGGTATTTTCATGTATTCTGTGGGAATTTGTGGAGATTCGGTGGGATTTTTGTGGATTTTGGCCATGTTTTGAGAAGATTTAGGGAATTTTGTGGGATTTTTCCTGGAATTTTATTGGATTCCGGGGAGATTTTGTGGGATGTTTGTGGAACTTTGAGGGACTTTTTAGGAATTTGGTGAGATTCTGTACAGAACTGACGAATTATCAGGGATTTGTCATGTATTCTGTGGGAATTTGTGGAGATTTGGTGGGATTTTTGTGGATTTTGGCCGTGTTTTGAGAAGATTTAGGGAATTTTGTGTGATTTTTCTGGGATTTTGTTGGGTATTGAGGAAATTTTGTGGGATGTTTCTGGAATTTGGTGGGGCTTTTCAAGAATTTTGTGGTATTTTGAAAAGATTTAGGGAATTTTGTGGTGTTTTTTCTTGAATTTTGTGGGAAACTGTGCTGATTTTATGGGGCGTTTCTGGAATTTGGTCGAGTTTTCAGAAGATTTAGGGATTTTTGTGGGATTTTTGTGGGATGTTCTGGGAATTGGTGGAGATTTTGTGGGACATTCCTGTGAATTGGTAGGGTTTTGAAATGATTTAGGGAGTTTTGTGGGACTTCTCTGGAATTTTGTGGGGTTTTTCTGGAATTGTGTGGTTTTGAGGAGACTTGAAGAATTTTGAGGAATTTTTCTTAGATTTTGTGGAAACTTGTGGAGGTTTTGTGGGATTTTTGTGGAATTTTTTGGGATATTGAGGCAATTTAGGGATCTTGAGGGATTTCTCATGTATTTTGTGGGAATTGGTGGAGATTTGGTGGGATATTTTTCTAGAATTTGGTTGTGTTTTGAGAAGATTTAGGGAATTTTGTGTGATTTTTCTTGAATTTTGTGGGATATTGAGGAGATTTTGTGGGATGTTTGTGGAACTTTGAGGGACTTTTCTGGAATTTGGTGAGATTCTGTAGAGAACTGACAAATTATCAGGGATTTTTCATGTATTCTGTGGGAATTTGTGGAGATTTGGTGGGATTTTTGTGGATTTTGGCCGTGTTTTGAGAAGATTTAGGGAATTTTGTGGGATTTTTCTGGGATTTTGTTGGATATTGAGGACATTTTGTGGGATGTTTCTGGAATTTGGTGGGGCTTTTCAAGAATTTTGTGGTATTTTGAAAAGATTTAGGGAATTTTGTGGTGTTTTTTCTTGAATTTTGTGGGAAACTGTGCTGATTTTATGGGGCGTTTCTGGAATTTGGTCGAGTTTTCAGAAGTGTTAGGGATTTTTGTGAGATTTTTGTGGGATGTTCTGGGAATTGGTGGAGATTTTGTGGGACATTCCTGTGAATTGGTAGGGTTTTGAAATGATTTAGGGAGTTTTGTGGGACTTCTCTGGAATTTTGTGTGTTTTTTATGGAATTGTGTGGGATTCTGAGGAGACTTGAAGAATTTTGAGGAATTTGTTTTAGATTTTGTGGGAATTTGTGGAGAATCTGTGGGATTTTACTGGAATTTGGTGGGCCTTTTCAAGGACTTTGTGTGGTTTTGAGGAGACTTGAAGAATTTTGAGGAATTTTTCTTAGATTTTGTGGAAACTTGTGGAGGTTTTGTGGGATTTTTGTGGGATTTTGTGGGATATTGAGGCGATTTCGGGATCTTGAGGGATTTTTCATGTATTTTGTGGGATTTTGTGGAGATTTGGTGGGACATTTTTCTAGAATTTAGTCGTGTTTTGAGAAGATTTAGGGAATTTTGTGTGATTTTTCTGGGATTTTGTTGTATATTGAGGAGATTTTGTGGGATGTTTGTGGAACTTTGAGGGACTTTTCTGGAATTTGGTGAGATTCTGTAGAGAACTGACGAATTATCAGGGGTATTTTCATGTATTCTGTGGGAATTTGTGGAGATTCGGTGGGATTTTTGTGGATTTTGGCCGTGTTTTGAGAAGATTTAGGGAATTTTGTGGGATTTTTCCTGGAATTTTATTGGATTCCGGGGAGATTTTGTGGGATGTTTGTGGAACTTTGAGGGACTTTTTAGGAATTTGGTGAGATTCTGTAGAGAACTGACGAATTATCAGGGATTTGTCATGTATTCTGTGGGAATTTTTGGAGATTCTGTGGGATTTTTCTGGAATTTGGTAGAGTTTTGAGAAGATTTAGGGAATTTTGTGGGACTTTTCTGGGATTTTGTTGGATATTGAGGACATTTTGTGGGATGTTTCTGGAATTTGGTGGGGCTTTTCAAGAATTTTGTGGTATTTTGAAAAGATTTAGGGAATTTTGTGGTGTTTTTTCTTGAATTTTGTGGGAAACTGTGCTGATTTTATGGGGCGTTTCTGGAATTTGGTCGAGTTTTCAGAAGTGTTAGGGATTTTTGTGAGATTTTTGTGGGATGTTCTGGGAATTGGTGGAGATTTTGTGGGACATTCCTGTGAATTGGTAGGGTTTTGAAATGATTTAGGGAGTTTTGTGGGACTTCTCTGGAATTTTGTGTGTTTTTTCTGGAATTGTGTGGGATTCTGAGGAGACTTGAAGAATTTTGAGGAATTTGTTTTAGATTTTGTGGGAATTTGTGGAGAATCTGTGGGATTTTACTGGAATTTGGTGGGCCTTTTCAAGGACTTTGTGTGGTTTTGAGGAGACTTGAAGACTTTTGAGGAATTTTTCTTAGATTTTGTGGAAACTTGTGGAGGTTTTGTGGGATTTTTGTGGAATTTTTTGGGATATTGAGGCGATTTCGGGATCTTGAGAGATTTTTCATGTATTCTGTGGGAATTTGTGGAGATTTGGTGGGATATTTTTCTAGAATTTGGCCGTGTTTTGAGAAGATTTAGGGAATTTTGTGTGATTTTTCTGGGATTTTGTTGGGTATTGAGGAAATTTTGTGGGATGTTTCTGGAATTTGGTGGGGCTTTTCAAGAATTTTGTGGTATTTTGAAAAGGTTTAGGGAATTTTGTGGTGTTTTTTCTTGAATTTTGTGGGAAACTGTGCTGATTTTATGGGGCGTTTCTGGAATTTGGTCGAGTTTTCAGAAGATTTAGGGATTTTTGTGGGATTTTTGTGGGATGTTCTGGGAATTGGTGGAGATTTTGTGGGACATTCCTGTGAATTGGTAGGGTTTTGAAATGATTTAGGGAGTTTTGTGGGACTTCTCTGGAATTTTGTGTGTTTTTTATGGAATTGTGTGGGATTCTGAGGAGACTTGAAGAATTTTGAGGAATTTGTTTTAGATTTTGTGGGAATTTGTGGAGAATCTGTGGGATTTTACTGGAATTTGGTGGGCCTTTTCAAGGGCTTTGTGTGGTTTTGAGGAGACTTGAAGACTTTTGAGGAATTTTTCTTAGATTTTGTGGAAACTTGTGGAGGTTTTGTGGGATTTTTGTGGGATTTTGTGGGATATTGAGGCGATTTCGGGATCTTGAGGGATTTTTCATGTATTTTGTGGGATTTTGTGGAGATTTGGTGGGACATTTTTCTAGAATTTAGTCGTGTTTTGAGAAGATTTAGGGAATTTTGTGTGATTTTTCTGGGATTTTGTTGTATATTGAGGAGATTTTGTGGGATGTTTGTGGAACTTTGAGGGACTTTTCTGGAATTTGGTGAGATTCTGTAGAGAACTGACGAATTATCAGGGGTATTTTCATGTATTCTGTGGGAATTTGTGGAGATTCGGTGGGATTTTTGTGGATTTTGGCCATGTTTTGAGAAGATTTAGGGAATTTTGTGGGATTTTTCCTGGAATTTTATTGGATTCCGGGGAGATTTTGTGGGATGTTTGTGGAACTTTGAGGGACTTTTTAGGAATTTGGTGAGATTCTGTAGAGAACTGACGAATTATCAGGGATTTGTCATGTATTCTGTGGGAATTTGTGGAGATTCTGTGGGATTTTTCTGGAATTTGGTAGAGTTTTGAGAAGATTTAGGGAATTTTGTGGGACTTTTCTGGGATTTTGTTGGATATTGAGGACATTTTGTGGGATGTTTCTGGAATTTGGTGGGGCTTTTCAAGAATTTTGTGGTATTTTGAAAAGATTTAGGGAATTTTGTGGTGTTTTTTCTTGAATTTTGTGGGGAAACTGTGCTGATTTTATGGGGCGTTTCTGGAATTTGGTCGAGTTTTCAGAAGTGTTAGGGATTTTTGTGAGATTTTTGTGGGATGTTCTGGGAATTGGTGGAGATTTTGTGGGACATTCCTGTGAATTGGTAGGGTTTGAAATGATTTAGGGAGTTTTGTGGGACTTCTCTGGAATTTTGTGGGGTTTTTCTGGAATTGTGTGGGATTCTGAGGAGACTTGAAGAATTTTGAGGAATTTTACTTAGATTTTGTGGAAACTTGTGGAGGTTTTGTGGGATTTTTGTGTGATTTTGTGGGATATTGAGGCGATTTAGGGATCTTGAGGGATTTCTCATGTATTTTGTGGGAATTTGTGGAGATTTGGTGGGATATTTTTCTAGAATTTGGTTGTGTTTTGAGAAGATTTAGGGAATTTTGTGGTGTTTTTTCTTGAATTTTGTGGGAAACTGTGCTGATTTTATGGGGCGTTTCTGGAACTTGGTCGAGTTTTCAGAAGATTTAGGGATTTTTGTGGGATTTTTGTGGGATGTTCTGGGAATTGGTGGAGATTTTGTGGGACATTCCTGTGAATTGGTAGGGTTTTGAATTGATTTAGGGATTTTTGTGGGACTTCTCAGGAATTTTGTGGGGTTTTTCTGGAATTGTGTGGGATTCGGAGGAGACTTGAAGTATTTTGAGGAATTTTTCTTAGATTTTGTGGAAACTTATGGAGGTTTTGGGTGATTTTTGTGTGATTTTGTGGGATATTGAGGCGATTTCGGGATCTTGAGGGATTTTTCATGTATTTTGTGGGATTTTGTGGAGATTTGGTGGGACATTTTTCTAGAATTTAGTCGTGTTTTGAGAAGATTTAGGGAATTTTGTGTGATTTTTCTGGGATTTTGTTGTATATTGAGGAGATTTTGTGGGATGTTTGTGGAACTTTGAGGGACTTTTCTGGAATTTGGTGAGATTCTGTAGAGAACTGACGAAATATCAGGGGTATTTTCATGTATTCTGTGGGAATTTGTGGAGATTCGGTGGGATTTTTGTGGATTTTGGCCATGTTTTGAGAAGATTTAGGGAATTTTGTGGGATTTTTCCTGGAATTTTATTGGATTCCGGGGAGATTTTGTGGGATGTTTGTGGAACTTTGAGGGACTTTTTAGGAATTTGGTGAGATTCTGTAGAGAACTGACGAATTATCAGGGATTTTTCATGTATTCTGTGGGAATTTGTGGAGATTTGGTGGGATTTTTGTGGATTTTGGCCGTGTTTTGAGAAGATTTAGGGAATTTTGTGTGATTTTTCTGGGATTTTGTTGGGTATTGAGGAAATTTTGTGGGATGTTTCTGGAATTTGGTGGGGCTTTTCAAGAATTTTGTGGTATTTTGAAAAGATTTAGGGAATTTTGTGGTGTTTTTTCTTGAATTTTGTGGGAAACTGTGCTGATTTTATGGGGCGTTTCTGGAATTTGGTCGAGTTTTCAGAAGATTTAGGGATTTTTGTGGGATTTTTGTGGGATGTTCTGGGAATTGGTGGAGATTTTGTGGGACATTCCTGTGAATTGGTAGGGTTTTGAAATGATTTAGGGAGTTTTGTGGGACTTCTCTGGAATTTTGTGGGGTTTTTCTGGAATTGTGTGGTTTTGAGGAGACTTGAAGAATTTTGAGGAATTTTTCTTAGATTTTGTGGAAACTTGTGGAGGTTTTGTGGGATTTTTGTGGAATTTTTTGGGATATTGAGGCAATTTAGGGATCTTGAGGGATTTCTCATGTATTTTGTGGGAATTGGTGGAGATTTGGTGGGATATTTTTCTAGAATTTGGTTGTGTTTTGAGAAGATTTAGGGAATTTTGTGTGATTTTTCTTGAATTTTGTGGGATATTGAGGAGATTTTGTGGGATGTTTGTGGAACTTTGAGGGACTTTTCTGGAATTTGGTGAGATTCTGTAGAGAACTGACAAATTATCAGGGATTTTTCATGTATTCTGTGGGAATTTGTGGAGATTTGGTGGGATTTTTGTGGATTTTGGCCGTGTTTTGAGAAGATTTAGGGAATTTTGTGGGATTTTTCTGGGATTTTGTTGGATATTGAGGACATTTTGTGGGATGTTTCTGGAATTTGGTGGGGCTTTTCAAGAATTTTGTGGTATTTTGAAAAGATTTAGGGAATTTTGTGGTGTTTTTTCTTGAATTTTGTGGGAAACTGTGCTGATTTTATGGGGCGTTTCTGGAATTTGGTCGAGTTTTCAGAAGTGTTAGGGATTTTTGTGAGATTTTTGTGGGATGTTCTGGGAATTGGTGGAGATTTTGTGGGACATTCCTGTGAATTGGTAGGGTTTTGAAATGATTTAGGGAGTTTTGTGGGACTTCTCTGGAATTTTGTGTGTTTTTTATGGAATTGTGTGGGATTCTGAGGAGACTTGAAGAATTTTGAGGAATTTGTTTTAGATTTTGTGGGAATTTGTGGAGAATCTGTGGGATTTTACTGGAATTTGGTGGGCCTTTTCAAGGACTTTGTGTGGTTTTGAGGAGACTTGAAGAATTTTGAGGAATTTTTCTTAGATTTTGTGGAAACTTGTGGAGGTTTTGTGTGATTTTTGTGGGATTTTGTGGGATATTGAGGCGATTTCGGGATCTTGAGGGATTTTTCATGTATTTTGTGGGATTTTGTGGAGATTTGGTGGGACATTTTTCTAGAATTTAGTCGTGTTTTGAGAAGATTTAGGGAATTTTGTGTGATTTTTCTGGGATTTTGTTGTATATTGAGGAGATTTTGTGGGATGTTTGTGGAACTTTGAGGGACTTTTCTGGAATTTGGTGAGATTCTGTAGAGAACTGACGAATTATCAGGGGTATTTTCATGTATTCTGTGGGAATTTGTGGAGATTCGGTGGGATTTTTGTGGATTTTGGCCGTGTTTTGAGAAGATTTAGGGAATTTTGTGGGATTTTTCCTGGAATTTTATTGGATTCCGGGGAGATTTTGTGGGATGTTTGTGGAACTTTGAGGGACTTTTTAGGAATTTGGTGAGATTCTGTAGAGAACTGACGAATTATCAGGGATTTGTCATGTATTCTGTGGGAATTTTTGGAGATTCTGTGGGATTTTTCTGGAATTTGGTAGAGTTTTGAGAAGATTTAGGGAATTTTGTGGGACTTTTCTGGGATTTTGTTGGATATTGAGGACATTTTGTGGGATGTTTCTGGAATTTGGTGGGGCTTTTCAAGAATTTTGTGGTATTTTGAAAAGATTTAGGGAATTTTGTGGTGTTTTTTCTTGAATTTTGTGGGAAACTGTGCTGATTTTATGGGGCGTTTCTGGAATTTGGTCGAGTTTTCAGAAGTGTTAGGGATTTTTGTGAGATTTTTGTGGGATGTTCTGGGAATTGGTGGAGATTTTGTGGGACATTCCTGTGAATTGGTAGGGTTTTGAAATGATTTAGGGAGTTTTGTGGGACTTCTCTGGAATTTTGTGTGTTTTTTCTGGAATTGTGTGGGATTCTGAGGAGACTTGAAGAATTTTGAGGAATTTGTTTTAGATTTTGTGGGAATTTGTGGAGAATCTGTGGGATTTTACTGGAATTTGGTGGGCCTTTTCAAGGACTTTGTGTGGTTTTGAGGAGACTTGAAGACTTTTGAGGAATTTTTCTTAGATTTTGTGGAAACTTGTGGAGGTTTTGTGGGATTTTTGTGGAATTTTTTGGGATATTGAGGCGATTTCGGGATCTTGAGAGATTTTTCATGTATTCTGTGGGAATTTGTGGAGATTTGGTGGGATATTTTTCTAGAATTTGGCCGTGTTTTGAGAAGATTTAGGGAATTTTGTGTGATTTTTCTGGGATTTTGTTGGGTATTGAGGAAATTTTGTGGGATGTTTCTGGAATTTGGTGGGGCTTTTCAAGAATTTTGTGGTATTTTGAAAAGGTTTAGGGAATTTTGTGGTGTTTTTTCTTGAATTTTGTGGGAAACTGTGCTGATTTTATGGGGCGTTTCTGGAATTTGGTCGAGTTTTCAGAAGATTTAGGGATTTTTGTGGGATTTTTGTGGGATGTTCTGGGAATTGGTGGAGATTTTGTGGGACATTCCTGTGAATTGGTAGGGTTTTGAAATGATTTAGGGAGTTTTGTGGGACTTCTCTGGAATTTTGTGTGTTTTTTCTGGAATTGTGTGGGATTCTGAGGAGACTTGAAGAATTTTGAGGAATTTGTTTTAGATTTTGTGGGAATTTGTGGAGAATCTGTGGGATTTTACTGGAATTTGGTGGGCCTTTTCAAGGGCTTTGTGTGGTTTTGAGGAGACTTGAAGACTTTTGAGGAATTTTTCTTAGATTTTGTGGAAACTTGTGGAGGTTTTGTGGGATTTTTGTGGGATTTTGTGGGATATTGAGGCGATTTCGGGATCTTGAGGGATTTTTCATGTATTTTGTGGGATTTTGTGGAGATTTGGTGGGACATTTTTCTAGAATTTAGTCGTGTTTTGAGAAGATTTAGGGAATTTTGTGTGATTTTTCTGGGATTTTGTTGTATATTGAGGAGATTTTGTGGGATGTTTGTGGAACTTTGAGGGACTTTTCTGGAATTTGGTGAGATTCTGTAGAGAACTGACGAATTATCAGGGGTATTTTCATGTATTCTGTGGGAATTTGTGGAGATTCGGTGGGATTTTTGTGGATTTTGGCCATGTTTTGAGAAGATTTAGGGAATTTTGTGGGATTTTTCCTGGAATTTTATTGGATTCCGGGGAGATTTTGTGGGATGTTTGTGGAACTTTGAGGGACTTTTTAGGAATTTGGTGAGATTCTGTAGAGAACTGACGAATTATCAGGGATTTGTCATGTATTCTGTGGGAATTTGTGGAGATTCTGTGGGATTTTTCTGGAATTTGGTAGAGTTTTGAGAAGATTTAGGGAATTTTGTGGGACTTTTCTGGGATTTTGTTGGATATTGAGGACATTTTGTGGGATGTTTCTGGAATTTGGTGGGGCTTTTCAAGAATTTTGTGGTATTTTGAAAAGGTTTAGGGAATTTTGTGGTGTTTTTTCTTGAATTTTGTGGGAAACTGTGGTGATTTTCTGGGGCGTTTCTGGAATTTGGTCGAGTTTTCAGAAGATTTAGGGATTTTTGTGGGATTTTTGTGGGATGTTCTGGGAATTGGTGGAGATTTTGTGGGACATTCCTGTGAATTGGTAGGGTTTTGAAATGATTTAGGGAGTTTTGTGGGACTTCTCTGGAATTTTGTGTGTTTTTTATGGAATTGTGTGGGATTCTGAGGTGACTTGAAGAATTTTGAGGAATTTGTTTTAGATTTTGTGGGAATTTGTGGAGAATCTGTGGGATTTTACTGGAATTTGGTGGGCCTTTTCAAGGACTTTGTGTGGTTTTGAGGAGACTTGAAGAATTTTGAGGAATTTTTCTTAGATTTTGTGGAAACTTGTGGAGGTTTTGTGGGATTTTTGTGGGATTTTGTGGGATATTGAGGCGATTTCGGGATCTTGAGGGATTTTTCATGTATTTTGTGGGATTTTGTGGAGATTTGGTGGGATATTTTTCTAGAATTTAGTCGTGTTTTGAGAAGATTTAGGGAATTTTGTGTGATTTTTCTGGGATTTTGTTGTATATTGAGGAGATTTTGTGGGATGTTTGTGGAACTTTGAGGAACTTTTCTGGAATTTGGTGAGATTCTGTAGAGAACTGACGAATTATCAGGGGTATTTTCATGTATTCTGTGGGAATTTGTGGAGATTCGGTGGGATTTTTGTGGATTTTGGCCGTGTTTTGAGAAGATTTAGGGAATTTTGTGGGATTTTTCCTGGAATTTTATTGGATTCCGGGGAGATTTTGTGGGATGTTTGTGGAACTTTGAGGGACTTTTTAGGAATTTGGTGAGATTCTGTAGAGAACTGACGAATTATCAGGGATTTTTCATGTATTCTGTGGGAATTTGTGGAGATTTGGTGGGATTTTTGTGTATTTTGGCCTTGTTTTGAGAAGATTTAGGGAATTTTGTGTGATTTTTCTGGGATTTTGTTGGGTATTGAGGAAATTTTGTGGGATGTTTCTGGAATTTGGTGGGGCTTTTCAAGAATTTTGTGGTATTTTGAAAAGATTTAGGGAATTTTGTGGTGTTTTTTCTTGAATTTTGTGGGAAACTGTGCTGATTTTATGGGGCGTTTCTGGAATTTGGTCGAGTTTTCAGAAGATTTAGGGATTTTTGTGGGATTTTTGTGGGATGTTCTGGGAATTGGTGGAGATTTTGTGGGACATTCCTGTGAATTGGTAGGGTTTTGAAATGATTTAGGGAGTTTTGTGGGACTTCTCTGGAATTTTGTGTGTTTTTTCTGGAATTGTGTGGGATTCTGAGAAGACTTGAAGAATTTTGAGGAATTTTTCTTAGATTTTGTAGAAACTTGTGGAGGTTTTGTGGGATTTTTGTGGAATTTTTTGGGATATTGAGGCAATTTAGGGATCTTGAGGGATTTTTCATGTATTTTGTGGGAATTTGTGGAGATTTGGTGGGATATTTTTCTAGAATTTGGTTGTGTTTTGAGAAGATTTAGGGAATTTTGTGTGATTTTTCTTGAATTTTGTGGGATATTGAGGAGATTTTGTGGGATGTTTGTGGAACTTTGAGGGACTTTTCTGGAATTTGGTGAGATTCTGTAGAGAACTGACAAATTATCAGGGATTTTTCATGTATTCTGTGGGAATTTGTGGAGATTTGGTGGGATTTTTGTGGATTTTGGCCGTGTTTTGAGAAGATTTAGGGAATTTTGTGGGACTTTTCTGGGATTTTGTTGGGTATTGAGGACATTTTGTGGGATGTTTCTGGAATTTGGTGGGGCTTTTCAAGAATTTTGTGGTATTTTGAAAAGATTTAGGGAATTTTGTGGTGTTTTTTCTTGAATTTTGTGGGAAACTGTGCTGATTTTATGGGGCGTTTCTGGAATTTGGTCGAGTTTTCAGAAGATTTAGGGATTTTTGTGGGATTTTTGTGGGATGTTCTGGGAATTGGTGGAGATTTTGTGGGACATTCCTGTGAATTGGTAGGGTTTTGAAATGATTTAGGGAGTTTTGTGGGACTTCTCTGGAATTTTGTGTGTTTTTTATGGAATTGTGTGGGATTCTGAGGAGACTTGAAGAATTTTGAGGAATTTGTTTTAGATTTTGTGGGAATTTGTGGAGAATCTGTGGGATTTTACTGGAATTTGGTGGGCCTTTTCAAGGACTTTGTGTGGTTTTGAGGAGACTTGAAGAATTTTGAGGAATTTTTCTTAGATTTTGTGGAAACTTGTGGAGGTTTTGTGGGATTTTTGTGGGATTTTGTGGGATATTGAGGCGATTTCGGGATCTTGAGGGATTTTTCATGTATTTTGTGGGATTTTGTGGAGATTTGGTGGGATATTTTTCTAGAATTTAGTCGTGTTTTGAGAAGATTTAGGGAATTTTGTGTGATTTTTCTGGGATTTTGTTGTATATTGAGGAGATTTTGTGGGATGTTTGTGGAACTTTGAGGGACTTTTCTGGAATTTGGTGAGATTCTGTAGAGAACTGACGAATTATCAGGGGTATTTTCATGTATTCTGTGGGAATTTGTGGAGATTCGGTGGGATTTTTGTGGATTTTGGCCGTGTTTTGAGAAGATTTAGGGAATTTTGTGGGATTTTTCCTGGAATTTTATTGGATTCCGGGGAGATTTTGTGGGATGTTTGTGGAACTTTGAGGGACTTTTTAGGAATTTGGTGAGATTCTGTACAGAACTGACGAATTATCAGGGATTTTTCATGTATTCTGTGGGAATTTGTGGAGATTTGGTGGGATTTTTGTGGATTTTGGCCGTGTTTTGAGAAGATTTAGGGAATTTTGTGTGATTTTTCTGGGATTTTGTTGGGTATTGAGGAAATTTTGTGGGATGTTTCTGGAATTTGGTGGGGCTTTTCAAGAATTTTGTGGTATTTTGAAAAGATTTAGGGAATTTTGTGGTGTTTTTTCTTGAATTTTGTGGGAAACTGTGCTGATTTTATGGGGCGTTTCTGGAATTTGGTCGAGTTTTCAGAAGATTTAGGGATTTTTGTGGGATTTTTGTGGGATTTTTGTGGGATGTTCTGGGAATTGGTGGAGATTTTGTGGGACATTCCTGTGAATTGGTAGGGTTTTGAAATGATTTAGGGAGTTTTGTGGGACTTCTCTGGAATTTTGTGTGTTTTTTCTGGAATTGTGTGGGATTCTGAGAAGACTTGAAGAATTTTGAGGAATTTTTCTTAGATTTTGTAGAAACTTGTGGAGGTTTTGTGGGATTTTTGTGGAATTTTTTGGGATATTGAGGCAATTTAGGGATCTTGAGGGATTTTTCATGTATTTTGTGGGAATTTGTGGAGATTTGGTGGGATATTTTTCTAGAATTTGGTTGTGTTTTGAGAAGATTTAGGGAATTTTGTGTGATTTTTCTTGAATTTTGTGGGATATTGAGGAGATTTTGTGGGATGTTTGTGGAACTTTGAGGGACTTTTCTGGAATTTGGTGAGATTCTGTAGAGAACTGACAAATTATCAGGGATTTTTCATGTATTTTGTGGGAATTTGTGGAGATTTGGTGGGATTTTTGTGGATTTTGGCCGTGTTTTGAGAAGATTTAGGGAATTTTGTGGGATTTTTCTGGGATTTTGTTGGATATTGAGGACATTTTGTGGGATGTTTCTGGAATTTGGTGGGGCTTTTCAAGAATTTTGTGGTATTTTGAAAAGATTTAGGGAATTTTGTGGTGTTTTTTCTTGAATTTTGTGGGAAACTGTGCTGATTTTATGGGGCGTTTCTGGAATTTGGTCGAGTTTTCAGAAGTGTTAGGGATTTTTGTGAGATTTTTGTGGGATGTTCTGGGAATTGGTGGAGATTTTGTGGGACATTCCTGTGAATTGGTAGGGTTTTGAAATGATTTAGGGAGTTTTGTGGGACTTCTCAGGAATTTTGTGTGTTTTTTATGGAATTGTGTGGGATTCTGAGGAGACTTGAAGAATTTTGAGGAATTTGTTTTAGATTTTGTGGGAATTTGTGGAGAATCTGTGGGATTTTACTGGAATTTGGTGGGCCTTTTCAAGGGCTTTGTGTGGTTTTGAGGAGACTTGAAGACTTTTGAGGAATTTTTCTTAGATTTTGTGGAAACTTGTGGAGGTTTTGTGGGATTTTTGTGGGATTTTGTGGGATATTGAGGCGATTTCGGGATCTTGAGGGATTTTTCATGTATTTTGTGGGATTTTGTGGAGATTTGGTGGGACATTTTTCTAGAATTTAGTTGTGTTTTGAGAAGATTTAGGGAATTTTGTGTGATTTTTCTGGGATTTTGTTGTATATTGAGGAGATTTTGTGGGATGTTTGTGGAACTTTGAGGGACTTTTCTGGAATTTGGTGAGATTCTGTAGAGAACTGACGAATTATCAGGGGTATTTTCATGTATTCTGTGGGAATTTGTGGAGATTCGGTGGGATTTTTGTGGATTTTGGCCATGTTTTGAGAAGATTTAGGGAATTTTGTGGGATTTTTCCTGGAATTTTATTGGATTCCGGGGAGATTTTGTGGGATTTTTGTGGAACTTTGAGGGACTTTTTAGGAATTTGGTGAGATTGTGTAGAGAACTGACGAATTATCAGGGATTTGTCATGTATTCTGTGGGAATTTGTGGAGATTCTGTGGGATTTTTCTGGAATTTGGTAGAGTTTTGAGAAGATTTAGGGAATTTTGTGGGACTTTTCTGGGATTTTGTTGGGTATTGAGGACATTTTGTGGGATGTTTCTGGAATTTGGTGGGGCTTTTCAAGAATTTTGTGGTATTTTGAAAAGATTTAGGGAATTTTGTGGTGTTTTTTCTTGAATTTTGTGGGAAACTGTGCTGATTTTATGGGGCGTTTCTGGAATTTGGTCGAGTTTTCAGAAGATTTAGGGATTTTTGTGAGATTTTTGTGGGATGTTCTGGGAATTGGTGGAGATTTTGTGGGACATTCCTGTGAATTGGTAGGGTTTGAAATGATTTAGGGAGTTTTGTGGGACTTCTCTGGAATTTTGTGTGTTTTTTCTGGAATTGTGTGGGATTCTGAGGAGACTTGAAGAATTTTGAGGAATTTGTTTTAGATTTTGTGGGAATTTGTGGAGAATCTGTGGGATTTTACTGGAATTTGGTGGGCCTTTTCAAGGACTTTGTGTGGTTTTGAGGAGACTTGAAGACTTTTGAGGAATTTTTCTTAGATTTTTTGGAAACTTGTGGAGGTTTTGTGGGATTTTTGTGTGATTTTGTGGGATATTGAGGCGATTTTGGGATCTTGAGGGATTTTTCATGTATTTTGTGGGAATTTGTGGAGATTTGGTGGGATATTTTTCTAGAATTTGGTCGTGTTTTGAGAAGATTTAGGGAATTTTGTGTGATTTTTCTTGGATTTTGTGGGATATTGAGGAGATTTTGTGGGATGTTTGTGGAACTTTGAGGGACTTTTCTGGAATTTGGTGAGATTCTGTAGAGAACTGACGAAATATCTGGGGTATTTTCATGTATTCTGTGGGAATTTGTGGAGATTCGGTGGGATTTTTGTGGATTTTGGCCATGTTTTGAGAAGATTTAGGGAATTTTGTGGGATTTTTCCTGGAATTTTATTGGATTCCGGGGAGATTTTGTGGGATGTTTGTGGAACTTTGAGGGACTTTTTAGGAATTTGGTGAGATTCTGTACAGAACTGACGAATTATCAGGGATTTTTCATGTATTCTGTGGGAATTTGTGGAGATTTGGTGGGATTTTTGTGGATTTTGGCCGTGTTTTGAGAAGATTTAGGGAATTTTGTGTGATTTTTCTGGGATTTTGTTGGGTATTGAGGAAATTTTGTGGGATGTTTGTGGAACTTTGAGGGACTTTTTAGGAATTTGGTGAGATTCTGTAGAGAACTGACGAATTATCAGGGATTTGTCATGTATTCTGTGGGAATTTGTGGAGATTTGGTGGGATTTTTCTGGAATTTGGCCGTGTTTTGAGAAGATTTAGGGAATTTTGTGTGATTTTTCTGGGATTTTGTTGGGTATTGAGGACATTTTGTGGGATGTTTCTGGAATTTGGTGGGGCTTTTCAAGAATTTTGTGGTATTTTGAAAAGATTTAGGGAATTTTGTGGTGTTTTTTCTTGAATTTTGTGGGAAACTGTGCTGATTTTATGGGGCGTTTCTGGAATTTGGTCGAGTTTTCAGAAGATTTAGGGATTTTTGTGAGATTTTTGTGGGATGTTCTGGGAATTGGTGGAGATTTTGTGGGACATTCCTGTGAATTGGTAGGGTTTTGAAATGATTTAGGGAGTTTTGTGGGACTTCTCTGGAATTTTGTGTGTTTTTTCTGGAATTGTGTGGGATTCTGAGGAGACTTGAAGAATTTTGAGGAATTTGTTTTAGATTTTGTGGGAATTTGTGGAGAATCTGTGGGATTTTACTGGAATTTGGTGGGCCTTTTCAAGGACTTTGTGTGGTTTTGAGGAGACTTGAAGAATTTTGAGGAATTTTTCTTAGATTTTGTGGAAACTTGTGGAGGTTTTGTGTGATTTTTGTGGGATTTTGTGGGATATTGAGGCGATTTCGGGATCTTGAGGGATTTTTCATGTATTTTGTGGGATTTTGTGGAGATTTGGTGGGACATTTTTCTAGAATTTAGTCGTGTTTTGAGAAGATTTAGGGAATTTTGTGTGATTTTTCTGGGATTTTGTTGTATATTGAGGAGATTTTGTGGGATGTTTGTGGAACTTTGAGGGACTTTTCTGGAATTTGGTGAGATTCTGTAGAGAACTGACGAAATATCTGGGGTATTTTCATGTATTCTGTGGGAATTTGTGGAGATTCGGTGGGATTTTTGTGGATTTTGGCCGTGTTTTGAGAAGATTTAGGGAATTTTGTGGGATTTTTCCTGGAATTTTATTGGATTCCGGGGAGATTTTGTGGGATGTTTGTGGAACTTTGAGGGACTTTTTAGGAATTTGGTGAGATTCTGTAGAGAACTGACGAATTATCAGGGATTTGTCATGTATTCTGTGGGAATTTGTGGAGATTCTGTGGGATTTTTCTGGAATTTGGTAGAGTTTTGAGAAGATTTAGGGAATTTTGTGGGACTTTTCTGGGATTTTGTTGGGTATTGAGGACATTTTGTGGGATGTTTCTGGAATTTGGTGGGGCTTTTCAAGAATTTTGTGGTATTTTGAAAAGATTTAGGGAATTTTGTGGTGTTTTTTCTTGAATTTTGTGGGAAACTGTGCTGATTTTATGGGGCGTTTCTGGAATTTGGTCGAGTTTTCAGAAGTGTTAGGGATTTTTGTGAGATTTTTGTGGGATGTTCTGGGAATTGGTGGAGATTTTGTGGGACATTCCTGTGAATTGGTAGGGTTTTGAAATGATTTAGGGAGTTTTGTGGGACTTCTCTGGAATTTTGTGTGTTTTTTATGGAATTGTGTGGGATTCTGAGGAGACTTGAAGAATTTTGAGGAATTTGTTTTAGATTTTGTGGGAATTTGTGGAGAATCTGTGGGATTTTACTGGAATTTGGTGGGCCTTTTCAAGGACTTTGTTTGGTTTTGAGGAGACTTGAAGAATTTTGAGGAATTTTTCTTAGATTTTGTGGAAACTTGTGGAGGTTTTGTGGGATTTTTGTGGAATTTTTTGGGATATTGAGGCGATTTCGGGATCTTGAGAGATTTTTCATGTATTTTGTGGGAATTTGTGGAGATTTGGTGGGATATTTTTCTAGAATTTGGCCGTGTTTTGAGAAGATTTAGGGAATTTTGTGTGATTTTTCTGGGATTTTGTTGGGTAGTGAGCAAATTTTGTGGGATGTTTCTGGAATTTGGTGGGGCTTTTCAAGAATTTTGTGGTATTGTGAAAAGATTTAGGGAATTTTGTGGTGTTTTTTCTTGAATTTTGTGGGAAACTGTGCTGATTTTATGGGGCGTTTCTGGAATTTGGTCGAGTTTTCAGAAGTGTTAGGGATTTTTGTGAGATTTTTGTGGGATGTTCTGGGAATTGGTGGAGATTTTGTGGGACATTCCTGTGAATTGGTAGGGTTTTGAAATGATTTAGGGAGTTTTGTGGGACTTCTCTGGAATTTTGTGTGTTTTTTATGGAATTGTGTGGGATTCTGAGGAGACTTGAAGAATTTTGAGGAATTTGTTTTAGATTTTGTGGGAATTTGTGGAGAATCTGTGGGATTTTACTGGAATTTGGTGGGCCTTTTCAAGGACTTTGTGTGGTTTTGAGGAGACTTGAAGACTTTTGAGGAATTTTTCTTAGATTTTGTGGAAACTTGTGGAGGTTTTGTGGGATTTTTGTGGAATTTTTTGGGATATTGAGGCGATTTCGGGATCTTGAGAGATTTTTCATGTATTTTGTGGGAATTTGTGGAGATTTGGTGGGATATTTTTCTAGAATTTGGCCGTGTTTTGAGAAGATTTAGGGAATTTTGTGTGATTTTTCTGGGATTTTGTTGGGTATTGAGGAAATTTTGTGGGATGTTTCTGGAATTTGGTGGGGCTTTTCAAGAATTTTGTGGTATTTTGAAAAGATTTAGGGAATTTTGTGGTGTTTTTTCTTGAATTTTGTGGGAAACTGTGCTGATTTTATGGGGCGTTTCTGGAATTTGGTCGAGTTTTCAGAAGATTTAGGGATTTTTGTGGGATTTTTGTGGGATGTTCTGGGAATTGGTGGAGATTTTGTGGGACATTCCTGTGAATTGGTAGGGTTTGAAATGATTTAGGGAGTTTTGTGGGACTTCTCTGGAATTTTGTGTGTTTTTTCTGGAATTGTGTGGGATTCTGAGGAGACTTGAAGAATTTTGAGGAATTTTTCTTAGATTTTGTGGAAACTTGTGGAGGTTTTGTGGGATTTTTGTGTGATTTTGTGGGATATTGAGGCGATTTAGGGATCTTGAGGGATTTCTCATGTATTTTGTGGGAATTTGTGGAGATTTGGTGGGATATTTTTCTAGAATTTGGTTTTGTTTTGAGAAGATTTAGGGAATTTTGTGGTGTTTTTTCTTGAATTTTGTGGGAAACTGTGCTGATTTTATGGGGCGTTTCTGGAATTTGGTCGAGTTTTCAGAAGATTTAGGGATTTTTGTGAGATTTTTGTGGGATGTTCTGGGAATTGGTAGAGATTTTGTGGGACATTCCTGTGAATTGGTAGGGTTTGAAATGATTTAGGGAGTTTTGTGGGACTTCTCTGGAATTTTGTGTGTTTTTTCTGGAATTGTGTGGGATTCTGAGGAGACTTGAAGAATTTTGAGGAATTTTTCTTAGATTTTGTGGAAACTTGTGGAGGTTTTGTGGGATTTTTGTGGGATTTTGTGGGATATTGAGGCGATTTCGGGATCTTGAGGGATTTTTCATGTATTTTGAGGGATTTTGTGGAGATTTGGTGGGACATTTTTCTAGAATTTAGTCGTGTTTTGAGAAGATTTAGGGAATTTTGTGTGATTTTTCTGGGATTTTGTGGGATATTGAGGAGATTTTGTGGAATGTTTGTGGAACTTTGAGGGACTTTTCTGGAATTTGGTGAGATTCTGTAGAGAACTGACGAAATATCTGGGGTATTTTCATGTATTCTGTGGGAATTTGTGGAGATTCGGTGGGATTTTTGTGGATTTTGGCCATGTTTTGAGAAGATTTAGGGAATTTTGTGGGATTTTTCCTGGAATTTTATTGGATTCCGGGGAGATTTTGTGGGATGTTTGTGGAACTCTGAGGGACTTTTTAGGAATTTGGTGAGATTCTGTAGAGAACTGACGAATTATCAGGGATTTGTCATGTATTCTGTGGGAATTTGTGGAGATTCTGTGGGATTTTTCTGGAATTTGGTAGTTTTGAGAAGATTTAGGGAATTTTGTGGGACTTTTCTGGGATTTTGTTGGGTATTGAGGACATTTTGTGGGATGTTTCTGGAATTTGGTGGGGCTTTTCAAGAATTTTGTGGTATTTTGAAAAGATTTAGGGAATTTTGTGGTGTTTTTTCTTGAATTTTGTGGGAAACTGTGCTGATTTTATGGGGCGTTTCTGGAATTTGGTCGAGTTTTCAGAAGATTTAGGGATTTTTGTGAGATTTTTGTGGGATGTTCTGGGAATTGGTGGAGATTTTGTGGGACATTCCTGTGAATTGGTAGGGTTTTGAAATGATTTAGGGAGTTTTGTGGGACTTCTCTGGAATTTTGTGGGTTTTTTCTGGAATTGTGTGGGATTCTGAGGAGACTTGAAGAATTTTGAGGAATTTGTTTTAGATTTTGTGGGAATTTGTGGAGAATCTGTGGGATTTTACTGGAATTTGGTGGGCCTTTTCAAGGACTTTGTGTGGTTTTGAGGAGACTTGAAGACTTTTGAGGAATTTTTCTTAGATTTTGTGGAAACTTGTGGAGGTTTTGTGGGATTTTTGTGGGATTTTGTGGGATATTGAGGCGATTTCGGGATCTTGAGAGATTTTTCATGTATTTTGTGGGAATTTGTGGAGATTTGGTGGGATATTTTTCTAGAATTTGGCCGTGTTTTGAGAAGATTTAGGGAATTTTGTGTGATTTTTCTGGGATTTTGTTGGGTATTGAGGAAATTTTGTGGGATGTTTCTGGAATTTGGTGGGGCTTTTCAAGAATTTTGTGGTATTGTGAAAAGATTTAGGGAATTTTGTGGTGTTTTTTCTTGAATTTTGTGGGAAACTGTGCTGATTTTATGGGGCGTTTCTGGAATTTGGTCGAGTTTTCAGAAGATTTAGGGATTTTTGTGAGATTTTTGTGGGATGTTCTGGGAATTGGTGGAGATTTTGTGGGACATTCCTGTGAATTGGTAGGGTTTTGAAATGATTTAGGGAGTTTTGTGGGACTTCTCTGGAATTTTGTGGGTTTTTTCTGGAATTGTGTGGGATTCTGAGGAGACTTGAAGAATTTTGAGGAATTTGTTTTAGATTTTGTGGGAATTTGTGGAGAATCTGTGGGATTTTACTGGAATTTGGTGGGCCTTTTCAAGGACTTTGTGTGGTTTTGAGGAGACTGAAGAATTTTGAGGAATTTTTCTTAGATTTTGTGGAAACTTGTGGAGGTTTTGTGGGATTTTTGTGGAATTTTTTGGGATATTGAGGCGATTTCGGGATCTTGAGAGATTTTTCATGTATTTTGTGGGAATTTGTGGAGATTTGGTGGGATATTTTTCTAGAATTTGGCCGTGTTTTGAGAAGATTTAGGGAATTTTGTGTGATTTTTCTGGGATTTTGTTGGGTATTGAGGAAATTTTGTGGGATGTTTCTGGAATTTGGTGGGGCTTTTCAAGAATTTTGTGGTATTTTGAAAAGATTTAGGGAATTTTGTGGTGTTTTTTCTTGAATTTTGTGGGAAACTGTGCTGATTTTATGGGGCGTTTCTGGAATTTGGTCGAGTTTTCAGAAGATTTAGGGATTTTTGTGAGATTTTTGTGGGATGTTCTGGGAATTGGTGGAGATTTTGTGGGACATTCCTGTGAATTGGTAGGGTTTTGAAATGATTTAGGGAGTTTTGTGGGACTTCTCTGGAATTTTGTGGGTTTTTTCTGGAATTGTGTGGGATTCTGAGGAGACTTGAAGAATTTTGAGGAATTTGTTTTAGATTTTGTGGGAATTTGTGGAGAATCTGTGGGATTTTACTGGAATTTGGTGGGCCTTTTCAAGGACTTTGTGTGGTTTTGAGGAGACTGAAGAATTTTGAGGAATTTTTCTTAGATTTTGTGGAAACTTGTGGAGGTTTTGTGGGATTTTTGTGGAATTTTTTGGGATATTGAGGCGATTTCGGGATCTTGAGAGATTTTTCATGTATTTTGTGGGAATTTGTGGAGATTTGGTGGGATATTTTTCTAGAATTTGGCCGTGTTTTGAGAAGATTTAGGGAATTTTGTGTGATTTTTCTGGGATTTTGTTGGGTATTGAGGAAATTTTGTGGGATGTTTCTGGAATTTGGTGGGGCTTTTCAAGAATTTTGTGGTATTTTGAAAAGATTTAGGGAATTTTGTGGTGTTTTTTCTTGAATTTTGTGGGAAACTGTGCTGATTTTATGGGGCGTTTCTGGAATTTGGTCGAGTTTTCAGAAGATTTAGGGATTTTTGTGGGATTTTTGTGGGATGTTCTGGGAATTGGTGGAGATTTTGTGGGACATTCCTGTGAATTGGTAGGGTTTGAAATGATTTAGGGAGTTTTGTGGGACTTCTCTGGAATTTTGTGTGTTTTTTCTGGAATTGTGTGGGATTCTGAGGAGACTTGAAGAATTTTGAGGAATTTTTCTTAGATTTTGTGGAAACTTGTGGAGGTTTTGTGGGATTTTTGTGTGATTTTGTGGGATATTTAGGCGATTTAGGGATCTTGAGGGATTTCTCATGTATTTTGTGGGAATTTGTGGAGATTTGGTGGGATATTTTTCTAGAATTTGGTTGTGTTTTGAGAAGATTTAGGGAATTTTGTGGTGTTTTTTCTTGAATTTTGTGGGAAACTGTGCTGATTTTATGGGGCGTTTCTGGAATTTGGTCGAGTTTTCAGAAGATTTAGGGATTTTTGTGAGATTTTTGTGGGATGTTCTGGGAATTGGTGGAGATTTTGTGGGACATTCCTGTGAATTGGTAGGGTTTTGAAATGATTTAGGGAGTTTTGTGGGACTTCTCTGGAATTTTGTGTGTTTTTTCTGGAATTGTGTGGGATTCTGAGGAGACTTGAAGAATTTTGAGGAATTTGTTTTAGATTTTGTGGGAATTTGTGGAGAATCTGTGGGATTTTACTGGAATTTGGTGGGCCTTTTCAAGGACTTTGTGTGGTTTTGAGGAGACTTGAAGAATTTTGAGGAATTTTTCTTAGATTTTGTGGAAACTTGTGGAGGTTTTGTGTGATTTTTGTGGGATTTTGTGGGATATTGAGGCGATTTCGGGATCTTGAGGGATTTTTCATGTATTTTGTGGGATTTTGTGGAGATTTGGTGGGACATTTTTCTAGAATTTAGTCGTGTTTTGAGAAGATTTAGGGAATTTTGTGTGATTTTTCTGGGATTTTGTTGTATATTGAGGAGATTTTGTGGGATGTTTGTGGAACTTTGAGGGACTTTTCTGGAATTTGGTGAGATTCTGTAGAGAACTGACGAATTATCAGGGGTATTTTCATGTATTCTGTGGGAATTTGTGGAGATTCGGTGGGATTTTTGTGGATTTTGGCCATGTTTTGAGAAGATTTAGGGAATTTTGTGGGATTTTTCCTGGAATTTTATTGGATTCCGGGGAGATTTTGTGGGATGTTTGTGGAACTTTGAGGGACTTTTTAGGAATTTGGTGAGATTCTGTAGAGAACTGACGAATTATCAGGGATTTGTCATGTATTCTGTGGGAATTTGTGGAGATTCTGTGGGATTTTTCTGGAATTTGGTAGAGTTTTGAGAAGATTTAGGGAATTTTGTGGGACTTTTCTGGGATTTTGTTGGGTATTGAGGACATTTTGTGGGATGTTTCTGGAATTTGGTGGGGCTTTTCAAGAATTTTGTGGTATTTTGAAAAGATTTAGGGAATTTTGTGGTGTTTTTTCTTGAATTTTGTGGGAAACTGTGCTGATTTTATGGGGCGTTTCTGGAATTTGGTCGAGTTTTCAGAAGATTTAGGGATTTTTGTGAGATTTTTGTGGGATGTTCTGGGAATTGGTGGAGATTTTGTGGGACATTCCTGTGAATTGGTAGGGTTTTGAAATGATTTAGGGAGTTTTGTGGGACTTCTCTGGAATTTTGTGGGTTTTTTCTGGAATTGTGTGGGATTCTGAGGAGACTTGAAGAATTTTGAGGAATTTGTTTTAGATTTTGTGGGAATTTGTGGAGAATCTGTGGGATTTTACTGGAATTTGGTGGGCCTTTTCAAGGACTTTGTGTGGTTTTGAGGAGACTTGAAGACTTTTGAGGAATTTTTCTTAGATTTTGTGGAAACTTGTGGAGGTTTTGTGGGATTTTTGTGGAATTTTTTGGGATATTGAGGCGATTTCGGGATCTTGAGAGATTTTTCATGTATTTTGTGGGAATTTGTGGAGATTTGGTGGGATATTTTTCTAGAATTTGGCCGTGTTTTGAGAAGATTTAGGGAATTTTGTGTGATTTTTCTGGGATTTTGTTGGGTATTGAGGAAATTTTGTGGGATGTTTCTGGAATTTGGTGGGGCTTTTCCAGAATTTTGTGGTATTGTGAAAAGATTTAGGGAATTTTGTGGTGTTTTTTCTTGAATTTTGTGGGAAACTGTGCTGATTTTATGGGGCGTTTCTGGAATTTGGTCGAGTTTTCAGAAGATTTAGGGATTTTTGTGAGATTTTTGTGGGATGTTCTGGGAATTGGTGGAGATTTTGTGGGACATTCCTGTGAATTGGTAGGGTTTTGAAATGATTTAGGGAGTTTTGTGGGACTTCTCTGGAATTTTGTGTGTTTTTTCTGGAATTGTGTGGGATTCTGAGGAGACTTGAAGAATTTTGAGGAATTTGTTTTAGATTTTGTGGGAATTTGTGGAGAATCTGTGGGATTTTACTGGAATTTGGTGGGCCTTTTCAAGGACTTTGTGTGGTTTTGAGGAGACTGAAGAATTTTGAGGAATTTTTCTTAGATTTTGTGGAAACTTGTGGAGGTTTTGTGGGATTTTTGTGGAATTTTTTGGGATATTGAGGCGATTTCGGGATCTTGAGAGATTTTTCATGTATTTTGTGGGAATTTGTGGAGATTTGGTGGGATATTTTTCTAGAATTTGGTTGTGTTTTGAGAAGATTTAGGGAATTTTGTGTGATTTTTCTGGGATTTTGTTGGGTATTGAGGAAATTTTGTGGGATGTTTCTGGAATTTGGTGGGGCTTTTCAAGAATTTTGTGGTATTTTGAAAAGATTTAGGGAATTTTGTGGTGTTTTTTCTTGAATTTTGTGGGAAACTGTGCTGATTTTATGGGGCGTTTCTGGAATTTGGTCGAGTTTTCAGAAGATTTAGGGATTTTTGTGGGATTTTTGTGGGATGTTCTGGGAATTGGTGGAGATTTTGTGGGACATTCCTGTGAATTGGTAGGGTTTGAAATGATTTAGGGAGTTTTGTGGGACTTCTCTGGAATTTTGTGTGTTTTTTCTGGAATTGTGTGGGATTCTGAGGAGACTTGAAGAATTTTGAGGAATTTTTCTTAGATTTTGTGGAAACTTGTGGAGGTTTTGTGGGATTTTTGTGTGATTTTGTGGGATATTTAGGCGATTTAGGGATCTTGAGGGATTTCTCATGTATTTTGTGGGAATTTGTGGAGATTTGGTGGGATATTTTTCTAGAATTTGGTTGTGTTTTGAGAAGATTTAGGGAATTTTGTGGTGTTTTTTCTTGAATTTTGTGGGAAACTGTGCTGATTTTATGGGGCGTTTCTGGAATTTGGTCGAGTTTTCAGAAGATTTAGGGATTTTTGTGAGATTTTTGTGGGATGTTCTGGGAATTGGTGGAGATTTTGTGGGACATTCCTGTGAATTGGTAGGGTTTTGAAATGATTTAGGGAGTTTTGTGGGACTTCTCTGGAATTTTGTGTGTTTTTTCTGGAATTGTGTGGGATTCTGAGGAGACTTGAAGAATTTTGAGGAATTTGTTTTAGATTTTGTGGGAATTTGTGGAGAATCTGTGGGATTTTACTGGAATTTGGTGGGCCTTTTCAAGGACTTTGTGTGGTTTTGAGGAGACTTGAAGAATTTTGAGGAATTTTTCTTAGATTTTGTGGAAACTTGTGGAGGTTTTGTGTGATTTTTGTGGGATTTTGTGGGATATTGAGGCGATTTCGGGATCTTGAGGGATTTTTCATGTATTTTGTGGGATTTTGTGGAGATTTGGTGGGATATTTTTCTAGAATTTAGTCGTGTTTTGAGAAGATTTAGGGAATTTTGTGTGATTTTTCTGGGATTTTGTTGTATATTGAGGAGATTTTGTGGGATGTTTGTGGAACTTTGAGGGACTTTTCTGGAATTTGGTGAGATTCTGTAGAGAACTGACGAATTATCAGGGGTATTTTCATGTATTCTGTGGGAATTTGTGGAGATTCGGTGGGATTTTTTTGGATTTTGGCCATGTTTTGAGAAGATTTAGGGAATTTTGTGGGATTTTTCCTGGAATTTTATTGGATTCCGGGGAGATTTTGTGGGATGTTTGTGGAACTCTGAGGGACTTTTTAGGAATTTGGTGAGATTCTGTAGAGAACTGACGAATTATCAGGGATTTTTCATGTATTCTGTGGGAATTTGTGGAGATTCTGTGGGATTTTTCTGGAATTTGGTAGAGTTTTGAGAAGATTTAGGGAATTTTGTGGGACTTTTCTGGGATTTTGTTGGGTATTGAGGACATTTTGTGGGATGTTTCTGGAATTTGGTGGGGCTTTTCAAGAATTTTGTGGTATTTTGAAAAGATTTAGGGAATTTTGTGGTGTTTTTTCTTGAATTTTGTGGGAAACTGTGCTGATTTTATGGGGCGTTTCTGGAATTTGGTCGAGTTTTCAGAAGATTTAGGGATTTTTGTGAGATTTTTGTGGGATGTTCTGGGAATTGGTGGAGATTTTGTGGGACATTCCTGTGAATTGGTAGGGTTTTGAAATGATTTAGGGAGTTTTGTGGGACTTCTCTGGAATTTTGTGGGTTTTTTCTGGAATTGTGTGGGATTCTGAGGAGACTTGAAGAATTTTGAGGAATTTGTTTTAGATTTTGTGGGAATTTGTGGAGAATCTGTGGGATTTTACTGGAATTTGGTGGGCCTTTTCAAGGACTTTGTGTGGTTTTGAGGAGACTTGAAGACTTTTGAGGAATTTTTCTTAGATTTTGTGGAAACTTGTGGAGGTTTTGTGGGATTTTTGTGGAATTTTTTGGGATATTGAGGCGATTTCGGGATCTTGAGAGATTTTTCATGTATTTTGTGGGAATTTGTGGAGATTTGGTGGGATATTTTTCTAGAATTTGGCCGTGTTTTGAGAAGATTTAGGGAATTTTGTGTGATTTTTCTGGGATTTTGTTGGGTATTGAGGAAATTTTGTGGGATGTTTCTGGAATTTGGTGGGGCTTTTCCAGAATTTTGTGGTATTGTGAAAAGATTTAGGGAATTTTGTGGTGTTTTTTCTTGAATTTTGTGGGAAACTGTGCTGATTTTATGGGGCGTTTCTGGAATTTGGTCGAGTTTTCAGAAGATTTAGGGATTTTTGTGAGATTTTTGTGGGATGTTCTGGGAATTGGTGGAGATTTTGTGGGACATTCCTGTGAATTGGTAGGGTTTTGAAATGATTTAGGGAGTTTTGTGGGACTTCTCTGGAATTTTGTGTGTTTTTTCTGGAATTGTGTGGGATTCTGAGGAGACTTGAAGAATTTTGAGGAATTTGTTTTAGATTTTGTGGGAATTTGTGGAGAATCTGTGGGATTTTACTGGAATTTGGTGGGCCTTTTCAAGGACTTTGTGTGGTTTTGAGGAGACTGAAGAATTTTGAGGAATTTTTCTTAGATTTTGTGGAAACTTGTGGAGGTTTTGTGGGATTTTTGTGGAATTTTTTGGGATATTGAGGCGATTTCGGGATCTTGAGAGATTTTTCATGTATTTTGTGGGAATTTGTGGAGATTTGGTGGGATATTTTTCTAGAATTTGGTTGTGTTTTGAGAAGATTTAGGGAATTTTGTGTGATTTTTCTGGGATTTTGTTGGGTATTGAGGAAATTTTGTGGGATGTTTCTGGAATTTGGTGGGGCTTTTCAAGAATTTTGTGGTATTTTGAAAAGATTTAGGGAATTTTGTGGTGTTTTTTCTTGAATTTTGTGGGAAACTGTGCTGATTTTATGGGGCGTTTCTGGAATTTGGTCGAGTTTTCAGAAGATTTAGGGATTTTTGTGGGATTTTTGTGGGATGTTCTGGGAATTGGTGGAGATTTTGTGGGACATTCCTGTGAATTGGTAGGGTTTGAAATGATTTAGGGAGTTTTGTGGGACTTCTCTGGAATTTTGTGTGTTTTTTCTGGAATTGTGTGGGATTCTGAGGAGACTTGAAGAATTTTGAGGAATTTTTCTTAGATTTTGTGGAAACTTGTGGAGGTTTTGTGGGATTTTTGTGTGATTTTGTGGGATATTTAGGCGATTTAGGGATCTTGAGGGATTTCTCATGTATTTTGTGGGAATTTGTGGAGATTTGGTGGGATATTTTTCTAGAATTTGGTTGTGTTTTGAGAAGATTTAGGGAATTTTGTGGTGTTTTTTCTTGAATTTTGTGGGAAACTGTGCTGATTTTATGGGGCGTTTCTGGAATTTGGTCGAGTTTTCAGAAGATTTAGGGATTTTTGTGAGATTTTTGTGGGATGTTCTGGGAATTGGTGGAGATTTTGTGGGACATTCCTGTGAATTGGTAGGGTTTTGAAATGATTTAGGGAGTTTTGTGGGACTTCTCTGGAATTTTGTGTGTTTTTTCTGGAATTGTGTGGGATTCTGAGGAGACTTGAAGAATTTTGAGGAATTTGTTTTAGATTTTGTGGGAATTTGTGGAGAATCTGTGGGATTTTACTGGAATTTGGTGGGCCTTTTCAAGGACTTTGTGTGGTTTTGAGGAGACTTGAAGAATTTTGAGGAATTTTTCTTAGATTTTGTGGAAACTTGTGGAGGTTTTGTGTGATTTTTGTGGGATTTTGTGGGATATTGAGGCGATTTCGGGATCTTGAGGGATTTTTCATGTATTTTGTGGGATTTTGTGGAGATTTGGTGGGATATTTTTCTAGAATTTAGTCGTGTTTTGAGAAGATTTAGGGAATTTTGTGTGATTTTTCTGGGATTTTGTTGTATATTGAGGAGATTTTGTGGGATGTTTGTGGAACTTTGAGGGACTTTTCTGGAATTTGGTGAGATTCTGTAGAGAACTGACGAATTATCAGGGGTATTTTCATGTATTCTGTGGGAATTTGTGGAGATTCGGTGGGATTTTTGTGGATTTTGGCCATGTTTTGAGAAGATTTAGGGAATTTTGTGGGATTTTTCCTGGAATTTTATTGGATTCCGGGGAGATTTTGTGGGATGTTTGTGGAACTTTGAGGGACTTTTTAGGAATTTGGTGAGATTCTGTAGAGAACTGACGAATTATCAGGGATTTGTCATGTATTCTGTGGGAATTTGTGGAGATTCTGTGGGATTTTTCTGGAATTTGGTAGAGTTTTGAGAAGATTTAGGGAATTTTGTGGGACTTTTCTGGGATTTTGTTGGGTATTGAGGACATTTTGTGGGATGTTTCTGGAATTTGGTGGGGCTTTTCAAGAATTTTGTGGTATTTTGAAAAGATTTAGGGAATTTTGTGGTGTTTTTTCTTGAATTTTGTGGGAAACTGTGCTGATTTTATGGGGCGTTTCTGGAATTTGGTCGAGTTTTCAGAAGATTTAGGGATTTTTGTGAGATTTTTGTGGGATGTTCTGGGAATTGGTGGAGATTTTGTGGGACATTCCTGTGAATTGGTAGGGTTTTGAAATGATTTAGGGAGTTTTGTGGGACTTCTCTGGAATTTTGTGGGTTTTTTCTGGAATTGTGTGGGATTCTGAGGAGACTTGAAGAATTTTGAGGAATTTGTTTTAGATTTTGTGGGAATTTGTGGAGAATCTGTGGGATTTTACTGGAATTTGGTGGGCCTTTTCAAGGACTTTGTGTGGTTTTGAGGAGACTTGAAGACTTTTGAGGAATTTTTCTTAGATTTTGTGGAAACTTGTGGAGGTTTTGTGGGATTTTTGTGGAATTTTTTGGGATATTGAGGCGATTTCGGGATCTTGAGAGATTTTTCATGTATTTTGTGGGAATTTGTGGAGATTTGGTGGGATATTTTTCTAGAATTTGGCCGTGTTTTGAGAAGATTTAGGGAATTTTGTGTGATTTTTCTGGGATTTTGTTGGGTATTGAGGAAATTTTGTGGGATGTTTCTGGAATTTGGTGGGGCTTTTCCAGAATTTTGTGGTATTGTGAAAAGATTTAGGGAATTTTGTGGTGTTTTTTCTTGAATTTTGTGGGAAACTGTGCTGATTTTATGGGGCGTTTCTGGAATTTGGTCGAGTTTTCAGAAGATTTAGGGATTTTTGTGAGATTTTTGTGGGATGTTCTGGGAATTGGTGGAGATTTTGTGGGACATTCCTGTGAATTGGTAGGGTTTTGAAATGATTTAGGGAGTTTTGTGGGACTTCTCTGGAATTTTGTGTGTTTTTTCTGGAATTGTGTGGGATTCTGAGGAGACTTGAAGAATTTTGAGGAATTTGTTTTAGATTTTGTGGGAATTTGTGGAGAATCTGTGGGATTTTACTGGAATTTGGTGGGCCTTTTCAAGGACTTTGTGTGGTTTTGAGGAGACTGAAGAATTTTGAGGAATTTTTCTTAGATTTTGTGGAAACTTGTGGAGGTTTTGTGGGATTTTTGTGGAATTTTTTGGGATATTGAGGCGATTTCGGGATCTTGAGAGATTTTTCATGTATTTTGTGGGAATTTGTGGAGATTTGGTGGGATATTTTTCTAGAATTTGGTTGTGTTTTGAGAAGATTTAGGGAATTTTGTGTGATTTTTCTGGGATTTTGTTGGGTATTGAGGAAATTTTGTGGGATGTTTCTGGAATTTGGTGGGGCTTTTCAAGAATTTTGTGGTATTTTGAAAAGATTTAGGGAATTTTGTGGTGTTTTTTCTTGAATTTTGTGGGAAACTGTGCTGATTTTATGGGGCGTTTCTGGAATTTGGTCGAGTTTTCAGAAGATTTAGGGATTTTTGTGGGATTTTTGTGGGATGTTCTGGGAATTGGTGGAGATTTTGTGGGACATTCCTGTGAATTGGTAGGGTTTGAAATGATTTAGGGAGTTTTGTGGGACTTCTCTGGAATTTTGTGTGTTTTTTCTGGAATTGTGTGGGATTCTGAGGAGACTTGAAGAATTTTGAGGAATTTTTCTTAGATTTTGTGGAAACTTGTGGAGGTTTTGTGGGATTTTTGTGTGATTTTGTGGGATATTTAGGCGATTTAGGGATCTTGAGGGATTTCTCATGTATTTTGTGGGAATTTGTGGAGATTTGGTGGGATATTTTTCTAGAATTTGGTTGTGTTTTGAGAAGATTTAGGGAATTTTGTGGTGTTTTTTCTTGAATTTTGTGGGAAACTGTGCTGATTTTATGGGGCGTTTCTGGAATTTGGTCGAGTTTTCAGAAGATTTAGGGATTTTTGTGAGATTTTTGTGGGATGTTCTGGGAATTGGTGGAGATTTTGTGGGACATTCCTGTGAATTGGTAGGGTTTTGAAATGATTTAGGGAGTTTTGTGGGACTTCTCTGGAATTTTGTGTGTTTTTTCTGGAATTGTGTGGGATTCTGAGGAGACTTGAAGAATTTTGAGGAATTTGTTTTAGATTTTGTGGGAATTTGTGGAGAATCTGTGGGATTTTACTGGAATTTGGTGGGCCTTTTCAAGGACTTTGTGTGGTTTTGAGGAGACTTGAAGAATTTTGAGGAATTTTTCTTAGATTTTGTGGAAACTTGTGGAGGTTTTGTGTGATTTTTGTGGGATTTTGTGGGATATTGAGGCGATTTCGGGATCTTGAGGGATTTTTCATGTATTTTGTGGGATTTTGTGGAGATTTGGTGGGATATTTTTCTAGAATTTAGTCGTGTTTTGAGAAGATTTAGGGAATTTTGTGTGATTTTTCTGGGATTTTGTTGTATATTGAGGAGATTTTGTGGGATGTTTGTGGAACTTTGAGGGACTTTTCTGGAATTTGGTGAGATTCTGTAGAGAACTGACGAATTATCAGGGGTATTTTCATGTATTCTGTGGGAATTTGTGGAGATTCGGTGGGATTTTTGTGGATTTTGGCCATGTTTTGAGAAGATTTAGGGAATTTTGTGGGATTTTTCCTGGAATTTTATTGGATTCCGGGGAGATTTTGTGGGATGTTTGTGGAACTCTGAGGGACTTTTTAGGAATTTGGTGAGATTCTGTAGAGAACTGACGAATTATCAGGGATTTTTCATGTATTCTGTGGGAATTTGTGGAGATTCTGTGGGATTTTTCTGGAATTTGGTAGTTTTGAGAAGATTTAGGGAATTTTGTGGGACTTTTCTGGGATTTTGTTGGGTATTGAGGACATTTTGTGGGATGTTTCTGGAATTTGGTGGGGCTTTTCAAGAATTTTGTGGTATTTTGAAAAGATTTAGGGAATTTTGTGGTGTTTTTTCTTGAATTTTGTGGGAAACTGTGCTGATTTTATGGGGCGTTTCTGGAATTTGGTCGAGTTTTCAGAAGATTTAGGGATTTTTGTGAGATTTTTGTGGGATGTTCTGGGAATTGGTGGAGATTTTGTGGGACATTCCTGTGAATTGGTAGGGTTTTGAAATGATTTAGGGAGTTTTGTGGGACTTCTCTGGAATTTTGTGTGTTTTTTATGGAATTGTGTGGGATTCTGAGGAGACTTGAAGAATTTTGAGGAATTTGTTTTAGATTTTGTGGGAATTTGTGGAGAATCTGTGGGATTTTACTGGAATTTGGTGGGCCTTTTCAAGGACTTTGTGTGGTTTTGAGGAGACTTGAAGACTTTTGAGGAATTTTTCTTAGATTTTGTGGAAACTTGTGGAGGTTTTGTGGGATTTTTGTGGAATTTTTTGGGATATTGAGGCGATTTCGGGATCTTGAGAGATTTTTCATGTATTTTGTGGGAATTTGTGGAGATTTGGTGGGATATTTTTCTAGAATTTGGCCGTGTTTTGAGAAGATTTAGGGAATTTTGTGTGATTTTTCTGGGATTTTGTTGGGTATTGAGGAAATTTTGTGGGATGTTTCTGGAATTTGGTGGGGCTTTTCAAGAATTTTGTGGTATTTTGAAAAGATTTAGGGAATTTTGTGGTGTTTTTTCTTGAATTTTGTGGGAAACTGTGCTGATTTTATGGGGCGTTTCTGGAATTTGGTTGAGTTTTCAGAAGATTTAGGGATTTTTGTGGGATTTTTGTGGGATGTTCTGGGAATTGGTGGAGATTTTGTGGGACATTCCTGTGAATTGGTAGGGTTTGAAATGATTTAGGGAGTTTTGTGGGACTTCTCTGGAATTTTGTGTGTTTTTTCTGGAATTGTGTGGGATTCTGAGGAGACTTGAAGAATTTTGAGGAATTTTTCTTAGATTTTGTGGAAACTTGTGGAGGTTTTGTGGGATTTTTGTGTGATTTTGTGGGATATTGAGGCGATTTAGGGATCTTGAGGGATTTCTCATGTATTTTGTGGGAATTTGTGGAGATTTGGTGGGATATTTTTCTAGAATTTGGTTGTGTTTTGAGAGGATTTAGGGAATTTTGTGGTGTTTTTTCTTGAATTTTGTGGGAAACTGTGCTGATTTTATGGGGCGTTTCTGGAATTTGGTCGAGTTTTCAGAAGATTTAGGGATTTTTGTGAGATTTTTGTGGGATGTTCTGGGAATTGGTAGAGATTTTGTGGGACATTCCTGTGAATTGGTAGGGTTTGAAATGATTTAGGGAGTTTTGTGGGACTTCTCTGGAATTTTGTGTGTTTTTTCTGGAATTGTGTGGGATTCTGAGGAGACTTGAAGAATTTTGAGGAATTTTTCTTAGATTTTGTGGAAACTTGTGGAGGTTTTGTGGGATTTTTGTGGGATTTTGTGGGATATTGAGGCGATTTAGGGATCTTGAGGGATTTTTCATGTATTTTGTGGGATTTTGTGGAGATTTGGTGGGACATTTTTCTAGAATTTAGTCGTGTTTTGAGAAGATTTAGGGAATTTTGTGTGATTTTTCTGGGATTTTGTTGTATATTGAGGAGATTTTGTGGGATGTTTGTGGAACTTTGAGGGACTTTTCTGGAATTTGGTGAGATTCTGTAGAGAACTGACGAAATATCTGGGGTATTTTCATGTATTCTGTGGGAATTTGTGGAGATTCGGTGGGATTTTTGTGGATTTTGGCCATGTTTTGAGAAGATTTAGGGAATTTTGTGGGATTTTTCCTGGAATTTTATTGGATTCCGGGGAGATTTTGTGGGATGTTTGTGGAACTCTGAGGGACTTTTTAGGAATTTGGTGAGATTCTGTAGAGAACTGACGAATTATCAGGGATTTTTCATGTATTCTGTGGGAATTTGTGGAGATTCTGTGGGATTTTTCTGGAATTTGGTAGTTTTGAGAAGATTTAGGGAATTTTGTGGGACTTTTCTGGGATTTTGTTGGGTATTGAGGACATTTTGTGGGATGTTTCTGGAATTTGGTGGGGCTTTTCAAGAATTTTGTGGTATTTTGAAAAGATTTAGGGAATTTTGTGGTGTTTTTTCTTGAATTTTGTGGGAAACTGTGCTGATTTTATGGGGCGTTTCTGGAATTTGGTCGAGTTTTCAGAAGATTTAGGGATTTTTGTGAGATTTTTGTGGGATGTTCTGGGAATTGGTGGAGATTTTGTGGGACATTCCTGTGAATTGGTAGGGTTTTGAAATGATTTAGGGAGTTTTGTGGGACTTCTCTGGAATTTTGTGTGTTTTTTATGGAATTGTGTGGGATTCTGAGGAGACTTGAAGAATTTTGAGGAATTTGTTTTAAATTTTGTGGGAATTTGTGGAGAATCTGTGGGATTTTACTGGAATTTGGTGGGCCTTTTCAAGGACTTTGTGTGGTTTTGAGGAGACTTGAAGAATTTTGAGGAATTTTTCTTAGATTTTGTGGAAACTTGTGGAGGTTTTGTGTGATTTTTGTGGGATTTTGTGGGATATTGAGGCGATTTCGGGATCTTGAGGGATTTTTCATGTATTTTGTGGGATTTTGTGGAGATTTGGTGGGACATTTTTCTAGAATTTAGTCGTGTTTTGAGAAGATTTAGGGAATTTTGTGTGATTTTTCTGGGATTTTGTTGTATATTGAGGAGATTTTGTGGGATGTTTGTGGAACTTTGAGGGACTTTTCTGGAATTTGGTGAGATTCTGTAGAGAACTGACGAAATATCAGGGGTATTTTCATGTATTCTGTGGGAATTTGTGGAGATTCGGTGGGATTTTTGTGGATTTTGGCCATGTTTTGAGAAGATTTAGGGAATTTTGTGGGATTTTTCCTGGAATTTTATTGGATTCCGGGGAGATTTTGTGGGATGTTTGTGGAACTTTGAGGGACTTTTTAGGAATTTGGTGAGATTCTGTAGAGAACTGACAAATTATCAGGGATTTGTCATGTATTCTGTGGGAATTTGTGGAGATTCTGTGGGATTTTTCTGGAATTTGGTAGTTTTGAGAAGATTTAGGGAATTTTGTGGGATTTTTCTGGGATTTTGTTGGGTATTGAGGACATTTTGTGGGATGTTTCTGGAATTTGGTGGGGCTTTTCAAGAATTTTGTGGTATTTTGAAAAGATTTAGGGAATTTTGTGGTGTTTTTTCTTGAATTTTGTGGGAAACTGTGCTGATTTTATGGGGCGTTTCTGGAATTTGGTCGAGTTTTCAGAAGATTTAGGGATTTTTGTGAGATTTTTGTGGGATGTTCTGGGAATTGGTGGAGATTTTGTGGGACATTCCTGTGAATTGGTAGGGTTTTGAAATGATTTAGGGAGTTTTGTGGGACTTCTCTGGAATTTTGTGGGGTATTTCTGGAATTGTGTGGGATTCTGAGGAGACTTGAAGAATTTTGAGGAATTTGTTTTAGATTTTGTGGGAATTTGTGGAGAATCTGTGGGATTTTACTGGAATTTGGTGGGCCTTTTCAAGGACTTTGTGTGGTTTTGAGGAGACTTGAAGACTTTTGAGGAATTTTTCTTAGATTTTGTGGAAACTTGTGGAGGTTTTGTGGGATTTTTCTGGAATTTTTTGGGATATTGAGGCGATTTCGGGATCTTGAGAGATTTTTCATGTATTTTGTGGGAATTTGTGGAGATTTGGTGGGATATTTTTCTAGAATTTGGCCGTGTTTTGAGAAGATTTAGGGAATTTTGTGTGATTTTTCTGGGATTTTGTTGGGTATTGAGGAAATTTTGTGGGATGTTTCTGGAATTTGGTGGGGCTTTTCAAGAATTTTGTGGTATTGTGAAAAGATTTAGGGAATTTTGTGGTGTTTTTTCTTGAATTTTGTGGGAAACTGTGCTGATTTTATGGGGCGTTTCTGGAATTTGGTCGAGTTTTCAGAAGATTTAGGGATTTTTGTGAGATTTTTGTGGGATGTTCTGGGAATTGGTGGAGATTTTGTGGGACATTCCTGTGAATTGGTAGGGTTTGAAATGATTTAGGGAGTTTTGTGGGACTTCTCTGGAATTTTGTGTGTTTTTTCTGGAATTGTGTGGGATTCTGAGGAGACTTGAAGAATTTTGAGGAATTTTTCTTAGATTTTGTGGAAACTTGTGGAGGTTTTGTGGGATTTTTGTGTGATTTTGTGGGATATTGAGGCGATTTAGGGATCTTGAGGGATTTCTCATGTATTTTGTGGGAATTTGTGGAGATTTGGTGGGATATTTTTCTAGAATTTGGTTGTGTTTTGAGAAGATTTAGGGAATTTTGTGGTGTTTTTTCTTGAATTTTGTGGGAAACTGTGCTGATTTTATGGGGCGTTTCTGGAATTTGGTCGAGTTTTCAGAAGATTTAGGGATTTTTGTGAGATTTTTGTGGGATGTTCTGGGAATTGGTGGAGATTTTGTGGGACATTCCTGTGAATTGGTAGGGTTTTGAAATGATTTAGGGAGTTTTGTGGGACTTCTCTGGAATTTTGTGTGTTTTCTATGGAATTGTGTGGGATTCTGAGGAGACTTGAAGAATTTTGAGGAATTTGTTTTAGATTTTGTGGGAATTTGTGGAGAATCTGTGGGATTTTACTGGAATTTGGTGGGCCTTTTCAAGGACTTTGTGTGGTTTTGAGGAGACTTGAAGAATTTTGAGGAATTTTTCTTAGATTTTGTGGAAACTTGTGGAGGTTTTGTGTGATTTTTGTGGGATTTTGTGGGATATTGAGGCGATTTCGGGATCTTGAGGGATTTTTCATGTATTTTGTGGGATTTTGTGGAGATTTGGTGGGATATTTTTCTAGAATTTAGTCGTGTTTTGAGAAGATTTAGGGAATTTTGTGTGATTTTTCTGGGATTTTGTTGTATATTGAGGAGATTTTGTGGGATGTTTGTGGAACTTTGAGGGACTTTTCTGGAATTTGGTGAGATTCTGTAGAGAACTGACGAATTATCAGGGGTATTTTCATGTATTCTGTGGGAATTTGTGGAGATTCGGTGGGATTTTTGTGGATTTTGGCCATGTTTTGAGAAGATTTAGGGAATTTTGTGGGATTTTTCCTGGAATTTTATTGGATTCCGGGGAGATTTTGTGGGATGTTTGTGGAACTTTGAGGGACTTTTTAGGAATTTGGTGAGATTCTGTAGAGAACTGACAAATTATCAGGGATTTGTCATGTATTCTGTGGGAATTTGTGGAGATTCTGTGGGATTTTTCTGGAATTTGGTAGTTTTGAGAAGATTTAGGGAATTTTGTGGGACTTTTCTGGGATTTTGTTGGGTATTGAGGACATTTTGTGGGATGTTTCTGGAATTTGGTGGGGCTTTTCAAGAATTTTGTGGTATTTTGAAAAGATTTAGGGAATTTTGTGGTGTTTTTTCTTGAATTTTGTGGGAAACTGTGCTGATTTTATGGGGCGTTTCTGGAATTTGGTCGAGTTTTCAGAAGATTTAGGGATTTTTGTGAGATTTTTGTGGGATGTTCTGGGAATTGGTGGAGATTTTGTGGGACATTCCTGTGAATTGGTAGGGTTTTGAAATGATTTAGGGAGTTTTGTGGGACTTCTCTGGAATTTTGTGTGTTTTTTCTGGAATTGTGTGGGATTCTGAGGAGACTTGAAGAATTTTGAGGAATTTGTTTTAGATTTTGTGGGAATTTGTGGAGAATCTGTGGGATTTTACTGGAATTTGGTGGGCCTTTTCAAGGACTTTGTGTGGTTTTGAGGAGACTTGAAGACTTTTGAGGAATTTTTCTTAGACTTTGTGGAAACTTGTGGAGGTTTTGTGTGATTTTTGTGGGATTTTGTGGGATATTGAGGCGATTTCGGGATCTTGAGAGATTTTTCATGTATTTTGTGGGAATTTGTGGAGATTTGGTGGGATATTTTTCTAGAATTTGGCCGTGTTTTGAGAAGATTTAGGGAATTTTGTGTGATTTTTCTGGGATTTTGTTGGGTATTGAGGAAATTTTGTGGGATGTTTCTGGAATTTGGTGGGGCTTTTCAAGAATTTTGTGGTATTTTGAAAAGATTTAGGGAATTTTGTGGTGTTTTTTCTTGAATTTTGTGGGAAACTGTGCTGATTTTATGGGGCGTTTCTGGAATTTGGTCGAGTTTTCAGAAGATTTAGGGTTTTTTGTGGGATTTTTGTGGGATGTTCTGGGAATTGGTGGAGATTTTGTGGGACATTCCTGTGAATTGGTAGGGTTTGAAATGATTTAGGGAGTTTTGTGGGACTTCTCTGGAATTTTGTGTGTTTTTTCTGGAATTGTGTGGGATTCTGAGGAGACTTGAAGAATTTTGAGGAATTTTTCTTAGATTTTGTGGAAACTTGTGGAGGTTTTGTGGGATTTTTGTGTGATTTTGTGGGATATTGAGGCGATTTAGGGATCTTGAGGGATTTCTCATGTATTTTGTGGGAATTTGTGGAGATTTGGTGGGATATTTTTCTAGAATTTGGTTGTGTTTTGAGAAGATTTAGGGAATTTTGTGGTGTTTTTTCTTGAATTTTGTGGGAAACTGTGCTGATTTTATGGGGCGTTTCTGGAATTTGGTCGAGTTTTCAGAAGATTTAGGGATTTTTGTGAGATTTTTGTGGGATGTTCTGGGAATTGGTGGAGATTTTGTGGGACATTCCTGTGAATTGGTAGGGTTTTGAAATGATTTAGGGAGTTTTGTGGGACTTCTCTGGAATTTTGTGGGGTATTTCTGGAATTGTGTGGGATTCTGAGGAGACTTGAAGAATTTTGAGGAATTTGTTTTAGATTTTGTGGGAATTTGTGGAGAATCTGTGGGATTTTACTGGAATTTGGTGGGCCTTTTCAAGGACTTTGTGTGGTTTTGAGGAGACTTGAAGACTTTTGAGGAATTTTTCTTAGATTTTGTGGAAACTTGTGGAGGTTTTGTGGGATTTTTCTGGAATTTTTTGGGATATTGAGGCGATTTCGGGATCTTGAGAGATTTTTCATGTATTTTGTGGGAATTTGTGGAGATTTGGTGGGATATTTTTCTAGAATTTGGCCGTGTTTTGAGAAGATTTAGGGAATTTTGTGTGATTTTTCTGGGATTTTGTTGGGTATTGAGGAAATTTTGTGGGATGTTTCTGGAATTTGGTGGGGCTTTTCAAGAATTTTGTGGTATTGTGAAAAGATTTAGGGAATTTTGTGGTGTTTTTTCTTGAATTTTGTGGGAAACTGTGCTGATTTTATGGGGCGTTTCTGGAATTTGGTCGAGTTTTCAGAAGATTTAGGGATTTTTGTGAGATTTTTGTGGGATGTTCTGGGAATTGGTGGAGATTTTGTGGGACATTCCTGTGAATTGGTAGGGTTTGAAATGATTTAGGGAGTTTTGTGGGACTTCTCTGGAATTTTGTGTGTTTTTTCTGGAATTGTGTGGGATTCTGAGGAGACTTGAAGAATTTTGAGGAATTTGTTTTAGATTTTGTGGGAATTTGTGGAGAATCTGTGGGATTTTACTGGAATTTGGTGGGCCTTTTCAAGGACTTTGTGTGGTTTTGAGGAGACTGAAGAATTTTGAGGAATTTTTCTTAGATTTTGTGGAAACTTGTGGAGGTTTTGTGGGATTTCTGTGGAATTTTTTGGGATATTGAGGCGATTTCGGGATCTTGAGAGATTTTTCATGTATTTTGTGGGAATTTGTGGAGATTTGGTGGGATATTTTTCTAGAATTTGGCCGTGTTTTGAGAAGATTTAGGGAATTTTGTGTGATTTTTCTGGGATTTTGTTGGGTATTGAGGAAATTTTGTGGGATGTTTCTGGAATTTGGTGGGGCTTTTCAAGAATTTTGTGGTATTTTGAAAAGATTTAGGGAATTTTGTGGTGTTTTTTCTTGAATTTTGTGGGAAACTGTGCTGATTTTATGGGGCGTTTCTGGAATTTGGTTGAGTTTTCAGAAGATTTAGGGATTTTTGTGGGATTTTTGTGGGATGTTCTGGGAATTGGTGGAGATTTTGTGGGACATTCCTGTGAATTGGTAGGGTTTGAAATGATTTAGGGAGTTTTGTGGGACTTCTCTGGAATTTTGTGTGTTTTTTCTGGAATTGTGTGGGATTCTGAGGAGACTTGAAGAATTTTGAGGAATTTTTCTTAGATTTTGTGGAAACTTGTGGAGGTTTTGTGGGATTTTTGTGTGATTTTGTGGGATATTGAGGCGATTTAGGGATCTTGAGGGATTTCTCATGTATTTTGTGGGAATTTGTGGAGATTTGGTGGGATATTTTTCTAGAATTTGGTTGTGTTTTGAGAAGATTTAGGGAATTTTGTGGTGTTTTTTCTTGAATTTTGTGGGAAACTGTGCTGATTTTATGGGGCGTTTCTGGAATTTGGTCGAGTTTTCAGAAGATTTAGGGATTTTTGTGAGATTTTTGTGGGATGTTCTGGGAATTGGTGGAGATTTTGTGGGACATTCCTGTGAATTGGTAGGGTTTTGAAATGATTTAGGGAGTTTTGTGGGACTTCTCTGGAATTTTGTGTGTTTTCTATGGAATTGTGTGGGATTCTGAGGAGACTTGAAGAATTTTGAGGAATTTGTTTTAGATTTTGTGGGAATTTGTGGAGAATCTGTGGGATTTTACTGGAATTTGGTGGGCCTTTTCAAGGACTTTGTGTGGTTTTGAGGAGACTTGAAGAATTTTGAGGAATTTTTCTTAGATTTTGTGGAAACTTGTGGAGGTTTTGTGTGATTTTTGTGGGATTTTGTGGGATATTGAGGCGATTTCGGGATCTTGAGGGATTTTTCATGTATTTTGTGGGATTTTGTGGAGATTTGGTGGGATATTTTTCTAGAATTTAGTCGTGTTTTGAGAAGATTTAGGGAATTTTGTGTGATTTTTCTGGGATTTTGTTGTATATTGAGGAGATTTTGTGGGATGTTTGTGGAACTTTGAGGGACTTTTCTGGAATTTGGTGAGATTCTGTAGAGAACTGACGAATTATCAGGGGTATTTTCATGTATTCTGTGGGAATTTGTGGAGATTCGGTGGGATTTTTGTGGATTTTGGCCATGTTTTGAGAAGATTTAGGGAATTTTGTGGGATTTTTCCTGGAATTTTATTGGATTCCGGGGAGATTTTGTGGGATGTTTGTGGAACTTTGAGGGACTTTTTAGGAATTTGGTGAGATTCTGTAGAGAACTGACAAATTATCAGGGATTTGTCATGTATTCTGTGGGAATTTGTGGAGATTCTGTGGGATTTTTCTGGAATTTGGTAGTTTTGAGAAGATTTAGGGAATTTTGTGGGATTTTTCTGGGATTTTGTTGGGTATTGAGGACATTTTGTGGGATGTTTCTGGAATTTGGTGGGGCTTTTCAAGAATTTTGTGGTATTTTGAAAAGATTTAGGGAATTTTGTGGTGTTTTTTCTTGAATTTTGTGGGAAACTGTGCTGATTTTATGGGGCGTTTCTGGAATTTGGTCGAGTTTTCAGAAGATTTAGGGATTTTTGTGAGATTTTTGTGGGATGTTCTGGGAATTGGTGGAGATTTTGTGGGACATTCCTGTGAATTGGTAGGGTTTTGAAATGATTTAGGGAGTTTTGTGGGACTTCTCTGGAATTTTGTGGGGTATTTCTGGAATTGTGTGGGATTCTGAGGAGACTTGAAGAATTTTGAGGAATTTGTTTTAGATTTTGTGGGAATTTGTGGAGAATCTGTGGGATTTTACTGGAATTTGGTGGGCCTTTTCAAGGACTTTGTGTGGTTTTGAGGAGACTTGAAGACTTTTGAGGAATTTTTCTTAGATTTTGTGGAAACTTGTGGAGGTTTTGTGGGATTTTTCTGGAATTTTTTGGGATATTGAGGCGATTTCGGGATCTTGAGAGATTTTTCATGTATTTTGTGGGAATTTGTGGAGATTTGGTGGGATATTTTTCTAGAATTTGGCCGTGTTTTGAGAAGATTTAGGGAATTTTGTGTGATTTTTCTGGGATTTTGTTGGGTATTGAGGAAATTTTGTGGGATGTTTCTGGAATTTGGTGGGGCTTTTCAAGAATTTTGTGGTATTGTGAAAAGATTTAGGGAATTTTGTGGTGTTTTTTCTTGAATTTTGTGGGAAACTGTGCTGATTTTATGGGGCGTTTCTGGAATTTGGTCGAGTTTTCAGAAGATTTAGGGATTTTTGTGAGATTTTTGTGAGATGTTCTGGGAATTGGTGGAGATTTTGTGGGACATTCCTGTGAATTGGTAGGGTTTGAAATGATTTAGGGAGTTTTGTGGGACTTCTCTGGAATTTTGTGTGTTTTTTCTGGAATTGTGTGGGATTCTGAGGAGACTTGAAGAATTTTGAGGAATTTTTCTTAGATTTTGTGGAAACTTGTGGAGGTTTTGTGGGATTTTTGTGTGATTTTGTGGGATATTGAGGCGATTTAGGGATCTTGAGGGATTTCTCATGTATTTTGTGGGAATTTGTGGAGATTTGGTGGGATATTTTTCTAGAATTTGGTTGTGTTTTGAGAAGATTTAGGGAATTTTGTGGTGTTTTTTCTTGAATTTTGTGGGAAACTGTGCTGATTTTATGGGGCGTTTCTGGAATTTGGTCGAGTTTTCAGAAGATTTAGGGATTTTTGTGAGATTTTTGTGGGATGTTCTGGGAATTGGTGGAGATTTTGTGGGACATTCCTGTGAATTGGTAGGGTTTTGAAATGATTTAGGGAGTTTTGTGGGACTTCTCTGGAATTTTGTGTGTTTTCTATGGAATTGTGTGGGATTCTGAGGAGACTTGAAGAATTTTGAGGAATTTGTTTTAGATTTTGTGGGAATTTGTGGAGAATCTGTGGGATTTTACTGGAATTTGGTGGGCCTTTTCAAGGACTTTGTGTGGTTTTGAGGAGACTTGAAGAATTTTGAGGAATTTTTCTTAGATTTTGTGGAAACTTGTGGAGGTTTTGTGTGATTTTTGTGGGATTTTGTGGGATATTGAGGCGATTTCGGGATCTTGAGGGATTTTTCATGTATTTTGTGGGATTTTGTGGAGATTTGGTGGGATATTTTTCTAGAATTTAGTCGTGTTTTGAGAAGATTTAGGGAATTTTGTGTGATTTTTCTGGGATTTTGTTGTATATTGAGGAGATTTTGTGGGATGTTTGTGGAACTTTGAGGGACTTTTCTGGAATTTGGTGAGATTCTGTAGAGAACTGACGAATTATCAGGGGTATTTTCATGTATTCTGTGGGAATTTGTGGAGATTCGGTGGGATTTTTGTGGATTTTGGCCATGTTTTGAGAAGATTTAGGGAATTTTGTGGGATTTTTCCTGGAATTTTATTGGATTCCGGGGAGATTTTGTGGGATGTTTGTGGAACTTTGAGGGACTTTTTAGGAATTTGGTGAGATTCTGTAGAGAACTGACAAATTATCAGGGATTTGTCATGTATTCTGTGGGAATTTGTGGAGATTCTGTGGGATTTTTCTGGAATTTGGTAGTTTTGAGAAGATTTAGGGAATTTTGTGGGACTTTTCTGGGATTTTGTTGGGTATTGAGGACATTTTGTGGGATGTTTCTGGAATTTGGTGGGGCTTTTCAAGAATTTTGTGGTATTTTGAAAAGATTTAGGGAATTTTGTGGTGTTTTTTCTTGAATTTTGTGGGAAACTGTGCTGATTTTATGGGGCGTTTCTGGAATTTGGTCGAGTTTTCAGAAGATTTAGGGATTTTTGTGAGATTTTTGTGGGATGTTCTGGGAATTGGTGGAGATTTTGTGGGACATTCCTGTGAATTGGTAGGGTTTTGAAATGATTTAGGGAGTTTTGTGGGACTTCTCTGGAATTTTGTGTGTTTTTTCTGGAATTGTGTGGGATTCTGAGGAGACTTGAAGAATTTTGAGGAATTTGTTTTAGATTTTGTGGGAATTTGTGGAGAATCTGTGGGATTTTACTGGAATTTGGTGGGCCTTTTCAAGGACTTTGTGTGGTTTTGAGGAGACTTGAAGACTTTTGAGGAATTTTTCTTAGACTTTGTGGAAACTTGTGGAGGTTTTGTGTGATTTTTGTGGGATTTTGTGGGATATTGAGGCGATTTCGGGATCTTGAGAGATTTTTCATGTATTTTGTGGGAATTTGTGGAGATTTGGTGGGATATTTTTCTAGAATTTGGCCGTGTTTTGAGAAGATTTAGGGAATTTTGTGTGATTTTTCTGGGATTTTGTTGGGTATTGAGGAAATTTTGTGGGATGTTTCTGGAATTTGGTGGGGCTTTTCAAGAATTTTGTGGTATTTTGAAAAGATTTAGGGAATTTTGTGGTGTTTTTTCTTGAATTTTGTGGGAAACTGTGCTGATTTTATGGGGCGTTTCTGGAATTTGGTCGAGTTTTCAGAAGATTTAGGGTTTTTTGTGGGATTTTTGTGGGATGTTCTGGGAATTGGTGGAGATTTTGTGGGACATTCCTGTGAATTGGTAGGGTTTGAAATGATTTAGGGAGTTTTGTGGGACTTCTCTGGAATTTTGTGTGTTTTTTCTGGAATTGTGTGGGATTCTGAGGAGACTTGAAGAATTTTGAGGAATTTTTCTTAGATTTTGTGGAAACTTGTGGAGGTTTTGTGGGATTTTTGTGTGATTTTGTGGGATATTGAGGCGATTTAGGGATCTTGAGGGATTTCTCATGTATTTTGTGGGAATTTGTGGAGATTTGGTGGGATATTTTTCTAGAATTTGGTTGTGTTTTGAGAAGATTTAGGGAATTTTGTGGTGTTTTTTCTTGAATTTTGTGGGAAACTGTGCTGATTTTATGGGGCGTTTCTGGAATTTGGTCGAGTTTTCAGAAGATTTAGGGATTTTTGTGAGATTTTTGTGGGATGTTCTGGGAATTGGTGGAGATTTTGTGGGACATTCCTGTGAATTGGTAGGGTTTTGAAATGATTTAGGGAGTTTTGTGGGACTTCTCTGGAATTTTGTGTGTTTTCTATGGAATTGTGTGGGATTCTGAGGAGACTTGAAGAATTTTGAGGAATTTGTTTTAGATTTTGTGGGAATTTGTGGAGAATCTGTGGGATTTTACTGGAATTTGGTGGGCCTTTTCAAGGACTTTGTGTGGTTTTGAGGAGACTTGAAGAATTTTGAGGAATTTTTCTTAGATTTTGTGGAAACTTGTGGAGGTTTTGTGTGATTTTTGTGGGATTTTGTGGGATATTGAGGCGATTTCGGGATCTTGAGGGATTTTTCATGTATTTTGTGGGATTTTGTGGAGATTTGGTGGGATATTTTTCTAGAATTTAGTCGTGTTTTGAGAAGATTTAGGGAATTTTGTGTGATTTTTCTGGGATTTTGTTGTATATTGAGGAGATTTTGTGGGATGTTTGTGGAACTTTGAGGGACTTTTCTGGAATTTGGTGAGATTCTGTAGAGAACTGACGAATTATCAGGGGTATTTTCATGTATTCTGTGGGAATTTGTGGAGATTCGGTGGGATTTTTGTGGATTTTGGCCATGTTTTGAGAAGATTTAGGGAATTTTGTGGGATTTTTCCTGGAATTTTATTGGATTCCGGGGAGATTTTGTGGGATGTTTGTGGAACTTTGAGGGACTTTTTAGGAATTTGGTGAGATTCTGTAGAGAACTGACAAATTATCAGGGATTTGTCATGTATTCTGTGGGAATTTGTGGAGATTCTGTGGGATTTTTCTGGAATTTGGTAGTTTTGAGAAGATTTAGGGAATTTTGTGGGATTTTTCTGGGATTTTGTTGGGTATTGAGGACATTTTGTGGGATGTTTCTGGAATTTGGTGGGGCTTTTCAAGAATTTTGTGGTATTTTGAAAAGATTTAGGGAATTTTGTGGTGTTTTTTCTTGAATTTTGTGGGAAACTGTGCTGATTTTATGGGGCGTTTCTGGAATTTGGTCGAGTTTTCAGAAGATTTAGGGATTTTTGTGAGATTTTTGTGGGATGTTCTGGGAATTGGTGGAGATTTTGTGGGACATTCCTGTGAATTGGTAGGGTTTTGAAATGATTTAGGGAGTTTTGTGGGACTTCTCTGGAATTTTGTGGGGTATTTCTGGAATTGTGTGGGATTCTGAGGAGACTTGAAGAATTTTGAGGAATTTGTTTTAGATTTTGTGGGAATTTGTGGAGAATCTGTGGGATTTTACTGGAATTTGGTGGGCCTTTTCAAGGACTTTGTGTGGTTTTGAGGAGACTTGAAGACTTTTGAGGAATTTTTCTTAGATTTTGTGGAAACTTGTGGAGGTTTTGTGGGATTTTTCTGGAATTTTTTGGGATATTGAGGCGATTTCGGGATCTTGAGAGATTTTTCATGTATTTTGTGGGAATTTGTGGAGATTTGGTGGGATATTTTTCTAGAATTTGGCCGTGTTTTGAGAAGATTTAGGGAATTTTGTGTGATTTTTCTGGGATTTTGTTGGGTATTGAGGAAATTTTGTGGGATGTTTCTGGAATTTGGTGGGGCTTTTCAAGAATTTTGTGGTATTGTGAAAAGATTTAGGGAATTTTGTGGTGTTTTTTCTTGAATTTTGTGGGAAACTGTGCTGATTTTATGGGGCGTTTCTGGAATTTGGTCGAGTTTTCAGAAGATTTAGGGATTTTTGTGAGATTTTTGTGGGATGTTCTGGGAATTGGTGGAGATTTTGTGGGACATTCCTGTGAATTGGTAGGGTTTGAAATGATTTAGGGAGTTTTGTGGGACTTCTCTGGAATTTTGTGTGTTTTTTCTGGAATTGTGTGGGATTCTGAGGAGACTTGAAGAATTTTGAGGAATTTTTCTTAGATTTTGTGGAAACTTGTGGAGGTTTTGTGGGATTTTTGTGTGATTTTGTGGGATATTGAGGCGATTTAGGGATCTTGAGGGATTTCTCATGTATTTTGTGGGAATTTGTGGAGATTTGGTGGGATATTTTTCTAGAATTTGGTTGTGTTTTGAGAAGATTTAGGGAATTTTGTGGTGTTTTTTCTTGAATTTTGTGGGAAACTGTGCTGATTTTATGGGGCGTTTCTGGAATTTGGTCGAGTTTTCAGAAGATTTAGGGATTTTTGTGAGATTTTTGTGGGATGTTCTGGGAATTGGTGGAGATTTTGTGGGACATTCCTGTGAATTGGTAGGGTTTTGAAATGATTTAGGGAGTTTTGTGGGACTTCTCTGGAATTTTGTGTGTTTTCTATGGAATTGTGTGGGATTCTGAGGAGACTTGAAGAATTTTGAGGAATTTGTTTTAGATTTTGTGGGAATTTGTGGAGAATCTGTGGGATTTTACTGGAATTTGGTGGGCCTTTTCAAGGACTTTGTGTGGTTTTGAGGAGACTTGAAGAATTTTGAGGAATTTTTCTTAGATTTTGTGGAAACTTGTGGAGGTTTTGTGTGATTTTTGTGGGATTTTGTGGGATATTGAGGCGATTTCGGGATCTTGAGGGATTTTTCATGTATTTTGTGGGATTTTGTGGAGATTTGGTGGGATATTTTTCTAGAATTTAGTCGTGTTTTGAGAAGATTTAGGGAATTTTGTGTGATTTTTCTGGGATTTTGTTGTATATTGAGGAGATTTTGTGGGATGTTTGTGGAACTTTGAGGGACTTTTCTGGAATTTGGTGAGATTCTGTAGAGAACTGAAGAATTATCAGGGGTATTTTCATGTATTCTGTGGGAATTTGTGGAGATTCGGTGGGATTTTTGTGGATTTTGGCCATGTTTTGAGAAGATTTAGGGAATTTTGTGGGATTTTTCCTGGAATTTTATTGGATTCCGGGGAGATTTTGTGGGATGTTTGTGGAACTTTGAGGGACTTTTTAGGAATTTGGTGAGATTCTGTAGAGAACTGACAAATTATCAGGGATTTGTCATGTATTCTGTGGGAATTTGTGGAGATTCTGTGGGATTTTTCTGGAATTTGGTAGTTTTGAGAAGATTTAGGGAATTTTGTGGGACTTTTCTGGGATTTTGTTGGGTATTGAGGACATTTTGTGGGATGTTTCTGGAATTTGGTGGGGCTTTTCAAGAATTTTGTGGTATTTTGAAAAGATTTAGGGAATTTTGTGGTGTTTTTTCTTGAATTTTGTGGGAAACTGTGCTGATTTTATGGGGCGTTTCTGGAATTTGGTCGAGTTTTCAGAAGATTTAGGGATTTTTGTGAGATTTTTGTGGGATGTTCTGGGAATTGGTGGAGATTTTGTGGGACATTCCTGTGAATTGGTAGGGTTTTGAAATGATTTAGGGAGTTTTGTGGGACTTCTCTGGAATTTTGTGTGTTTTTTCTGGAATTGTGTGGGATTCTGAGGAGACTTGAAGAATTTTGAGGAATTTGTTTTAGATTTTGTGGGAATTTGTGGAGAATCTGTGGGATTTTACTGGAATTTGGTGGGCCTTTTCAAGGACTTTGTGTGGTTTTGAGGAGACTTGAAGACTTTTGAGGAATTTTTCTTAGACTTTGTGGAAACTTGTGGAGGTTTTGTGTGATTTTTGTGGGATTTTTTGGTATATTGAGGCGATTTCGGGATCTTGAGAGATTTTTCATGTATTTTGTGGGAATTTGTGGAGATTTGGTGGGATATTTTTCTAGAATTTGGCCGTGTTTTGAGAAGATTTAGGGAATTTTGTGTGATTTTTCTGGGATTTTGTTGGGTATTGAGGAAATTTTGTGGGATGTTTCTGGAATTTGGTGGGGCTTTTCAAGAATTTTGTGGTATTTTGAAAAGATTTAGGGAATTTTGTGGTGTTTTTTCTTGAATTTTGTGGGAAACTGTGCTGATTTTATGGGGCGTTTCTGGAATTTGGTCGAGTTTTCAGAAGATTTAGGGTTTTTTGTGGGATTTTTGTGGGATGTTCTGGGAATTGGTGGAGATTTTGTGGGACATTCCTGTGAATTGGTAGGGTTTGAAATGATTTAGGGAGTTTTGTGGGACTTCTCTGGAATTTTGTGTGTTTTTTCTGGAATTGTGTGGGATTCTGAGGAGACTTGAAGAATTTTGAGGAATTTTTCTTAGATTTTGTGGAAACTTGTGGAGGTTTTGTGGGATTTTTGTGTGATTTTGTAAGATATTGAGGCGATTTAGGGATCTGGAGGGATTTCTCATGTATTTTGTGGGAATTTGTGGAGATTTGGTGGGATATTTTTCTAGAATTTGGTTGTGTTTTGAGAAGATTTAGGGAATTTTGTGGTGTTTTTTCTTGAATTTTGTGGGAAACTGTGCTGATTTTATGGGACGTTTCTGGAATTTGGTCGAGTTTTCAGAAGATTTAGGGATTTTAGTGGGATTTTTGTGGGATGTTCTGGGAATTGGTAAAGATTTTGTGGGACATTCCTGTGAATTGGTAGGGTTTTGAAATGATTTAGGGAGTTTTGTGGGACTTCTCTGGAATTTTGTGTGTTTTTTATGGAATTGTGTGGGATTCTGCGGAGACTTGAAGAATTTTGAGGAATTTGTTTTAGATTTTGTGGGAATTTGTGGAGAATCTGTGGGATTTTACTGGAATTTGGTGGGCCTTTTCAAGGACTTTGTGTGGTTTTGAGGAGACTTGAAGAATTTTGAGGAATTTTTCTTAGATTTTGTGGAAACTTGTGGAGGTTTTGTGGGATTTTTGTGGGATTTTGTGGGATATTGAGGCGATTTCGGGATCTTGAGGTATTTTTCATGTATTTTGTGGGAATTTGTGGAGATTTGGTGGGATATTTTTCTAGAATTTAGTCGTGTTTTGAGAAGATTTAGGGAATTTTGTGTGATTTTTCTGGGATTTTGTTGTATATTGAGGAGATTTTGTGGGATGTTTGTGGAACTTTGAGGGACTTTTCTGGAATTTGGTGAGATTCTGTAGAGAACTGACGAAATATCAGGGGTATTTTCATGTATTCTGTGGGAATTTGTGGAGATTCGGTGGGATTTTTGTGGATTTTGGCCATGTTTTGAGAAGATTTAGGGAATTTTGTGGGATTTTTCCTGGAATTTTATTGGATTCCGGGGAGATTTTGTGGGATGTTTGTGGAACTTTGAGGGACTTTTTAGGAATTTGGTGAGATTCTGTACAGAACTGACGAATTATCAGGGATTTTTCATGTATTCTGTGGGAATTTGTGGAGATTTGGTGGGATTTTTGTGGATTTTGGCCGTGTTTTGAGAAGATTTAGGGAATTTTGTGTGATTTTTCTGGGATTTTGTTGGGTATTGAGGAAATTTTGTGGGATGTTTCTGGAATTTGGTGGGGCTTTTCAAGAATTTTGTGGTATTTTGAAAAGATTTAGGGAATTTTGTGGTGTTTTTTCTTGAATTTTGTGGGAAACTGTGCTGATTTTATGGGGCGTTTCTGGAATTTGGTCGAGTTTTCAGAAGATTTAGGGATTTTTGTGGGATTTTTGTGGGATGTTCTGGGAATTGGTGGAGATTTTGTGGGACATTCCTGTGAATTGGTAGGGTTTTGAAATGATTTAGGGAGTTTTGTGGGACTTCTCAGGAATTTTGTGGGGTTTTTCTGGAATTGTGTGGGATTCGGAGGAGACTTGAAGTATTTTGAGGAATTTTTCTTAGATTTTGTGGAAACTTATGGAGGTTTTGGGTGATTTTTGTGTGATTTTGTGGGATATTGAGGCGATTTCGGGATCTTGAGGGATTTTTCATGTATTTTGTGGGATTTTGTGGAGATTTGGTGGGACATTTTTCTAGAATTTAGTCGTGTTTTGAGAAGATTTAGGGAATTTTGTGTGATTTTTCTGGGATTTTGTTGTATATTGAGGAGATTTTGTGGGATGTTTGTGGAACTTTGAGGGACTTTTCTGGAATTTGGTGAGATTCTGTAGAGAACTGACGAAATATCAGGGGTATTTTCATGTATTCTGTGGGAATTTGTGGAGATTCGGTGGGATTTTTCTGGAATTTGGTAGTTTTGAGAAGATTTAGGGAATTTTGTGGGACTTTTCTGGGATTTTGTTGGGTATTGAGGACATTTTGTGGGATGTTTCTGGAATTTGGTGGGGCTTTTCAAGAATTTTGTGGTATTTTGAAAAGATTTAGGGAATTTTTTGGTGTTTTTTCTTGAATTTTGTGGGAAACTGTGCTGATTTTATGGGGCGTTTCTGGAATTTGGTCGAGTTTTCAGAAGATTTAGGGATTTTTGTGGGATTTTTGTGGGATGTTCTGGGAATTGGTGGAGATTTTGTGGGACATTCCTGTGAATTGGTAGGGTTTTGAAATGATTTAGGGAGTTTTGTGGGACTTCTCTGGAATTTTGTGTGTTTTTTATGGAATTGTGTGGGATTCTGAGGAGACTTGAAGAATTTTGAGGAATTTGTTTTAGATTTTGTGGGAATTTGTGGAGAATCTGTGGGATTTTACTGGAATTTGGTGGGCCTTTTCAAGGACTTTGTGTGGTTTTGAGGAGACTTGAAGAATTTTGAGGAATTTTTCTTAGATTTTGTGGAAACTTGTGGAGGTTTTGTGGGATTTTTGTGGGATTTTGTGGGATATTGAGGCGATTTCGGGATCTTGAGGGATTTTTCATGTATTTTGTGGGATTTTGTGGAGATTTGGTGGGATATTTTTCTAGAATTTAGTCGTGTTTTGAGAAGATTTAGGGAATTTTGTGTGATTTTTCTGGGATTTTGTTGTATATTGAGGAGATTTTGTGGGATGTTTGTGGAACTTTGAGGGACTTTTCTGGAATTTGGTGAGATTCTGTAGAGAACTGACGAATTATCAGGGGTATTTTCATGTATTCTGTGGGAATTTGTGGAGATTCGGTGGGATTTTTGTGGATTTTGGCCATGTTTTGAGAAGATTTAGGGAATTTTGTGGGATTTTTCCTGGAATTTTATTGGATTCCGGGGAGATTTTGTGGGATGTTTGTGGAACTTTGAGGGACTTTTCTGGAATTTGGTGAGATTCTGTAGAGAACTGACGAATTATCAGGGATTTGTCATGTATTCTGTGGGAATTTGTGGAGATTCTGTGGGATTTTTCTGGAATTTGGTAGTTTTGAGAAGATTTAGGGAATTTTGTGGGACTTTTCTGGGATTTTGTTGGGTATTGAGGACATTTTGTGGGATGTTTCTGGAATTTGGTGGGGCTTTTCAAGAATTTTGTGGTATTTTGAAAAGATTTAGGGAATTTTGTGGTGTTTTTTCTTGAATTTTGTGGGAAACTGTGCTGATTTTATGGGGCGTTTCTGGAATTTGGTTGAGTTTTCAGAAGATTTAGGGATTTTTGTGAGATTTTTGTGGGATGTTCTGGGAATTGGTGGAGATTTTGTGGGACATTCCTGTGAATTGGTAGGGTTTTGAAATGATTTAGGGAGTTTTGTGGGACTTCTCTGGAATTTTGTGGTTTTTTTCTGGAATTGTGTGGGATTCTGAGGAGACTTGAAGAATTTTGAGGAATTTGTTTTAGATTTTGTGGGAATTTGTGGAGAATCTGTGGGATTTTACTGGAATTTGGTGGGCCTTTTCAAGGACTTTGTGTGGTTTTGAGGAGACTTGAAGACTTTTGAGGAATTTTTCTTAGATTTTGTGGAAACTTGTGGAGGTTTTGTGGGATTTTTGTGGAATTTTTTGGGATATTGAGGCGATTTCGGGATCTTGAGAGATTTTTCATGTATTTTGTGGGAATTTGTGGAGATTTGGTGGGATATTTTTCTAGAATTTGGCCGTGTTTTGAGAAGATTTAGGGAATTTTGTGTGATTTTTCTGGGATTTTGTTGGGTATTGAGGAAATTTTGTGGGATGTTTCTGGAATTTGGTGGGGCTTTTCAAGAATTTTGTGGTATTGTGAAAAGATTTAGGGAATTTTGTGGTGTTTTTTCTTGAATTTTGTGGGAAACTGTGCTGATTTTATGGGGCGTTTCTGGAATTTGGTCGAGTTTTCAGAAGATTTAGGGATTTTTGTGAGATTTTTGTGGGATGTTCTGGGAATTGGTGGAGATTTTGTGGGACATTCCTGTGAATTGGTAGGGTTTGAAATGATTTAGGGAGTTTTGTGGGACTTCTCTGGAATTTTGTGTGTTTTTTCTGGAATTGTGTGGGATTCTGAGGAGACTTGAAGAATTTTGAGGAATTTTTCTTAGATTTTGTGGAAACTTGTGGAGGTTTTGTGGGATTTTTGTGTGATTTTGTGGGATATTGAGGCGATTTAGGGATCTGGAGGGATTTCTCATGTATTTTGTGGGAATTTGTGGAGATTTGGTGGGATATTTTTCTAGAATTTGGTTGTGTTTTGAGAAGATTTAGGGAATTTTGTGGTGTTTTTTCTTGAATTTTGTGGGAAACTGTGCTGATTTTATGGGACGTTTCTGGAATTTGGTCGAGTTTTCAGAAGATTTAGGGATTTTAGTGGGATTTTTGTGGGATGTTCTGGGAATTGGTAAAGATTTTGTGGGACATTCCTGTGAATTGGTAGGGTTTTGAAATGATTTAGGGAGTTTTGTGGGACTTCTCTGGAATTTTGTGTGTTTTTTATGGAATTGTGTGGGATTCTGAGGAGACTTGAAGAATTTTGAGGAATTTGTTTTAGATTTTGTGGGAATTTGTGGAGAATCTGTGGGATTTTACTGGAATTTGGTGGGCCTTTTCAAGGACTTTGTGTGGTTTTGAGGAGACTTGAAGAATTTTGAGGAATTTTTCTTAGATTTTGTGGAAACCTGTGGAGGTTTTGTGGGATTTTTGTGGGATTTTGTGGGATATTGAGGCGATTTAGGGATCTTGAGGGATTTTTCATGTATTTTGTGGGAATTTGTGGAGATTTGGTGGGATATTTTTCTAGAATTTAGTCGTGTTTTGAGAAGATTTAGGGAATTTTGTGTGATTTTTCTGGGATTTTGTTGTATATTGAGGAGATTTTGTGGGATGTTTGTGGAACTTTGAGGGACTTTTCTGGAATTTGGTGAGATTCTGTAGAGAACTGACGAAATATCAGGGGTATTTTCACGTATTCTGTGGGAATTTGTGGAGATTCGGTGGGATTTTTGTGGATTTTGGCCATGTTTTGAGAAGATTTAGGGAATTTTGTGGGATTTTTCCTGGAATTTTATTGGATTCCGGGGAGATTTTGTGGGATGTTTGTGGAACTTTGAGGGACTTTTTAGGAATTTGGTGAGATTCTGTACAGAACTGACGAATTATCAGGGATTTTTCATGTATTCTGTGGGAATTTGTGGAGATTTGGTGGGATTTTTGTGGATTTTGGCCGTGTTTTGAGAAGATTTAGGGAATTTTGTGTGATTTTTCTGGGATTTTGTTGGGTATTGAGGAAATTTTGTGGGATGTTTCTGGAATTTGGTGGGGCTTTTCAAGAATTTTGTGGTATTTTGAAAAGATTTAGGGAATTTTGTGGTGTTTTTTCTTGAATTTTGTGGGAAACTGTGCTGATTTTATGGGGCGTTTCTGGAATTTGGTCGAGTTTTCAGAAGATTTAGGGATTTTTGTGGGATTTTTGTGGGATGTTCTGGGAATTGGTGGAGATTTTGTGGGACATTGCTGTGAATTGGTAGGGTTTTGAAATGATTTAGGGAGTTTTGTGGGACTTCTCAGGAATTTTGTGGGGTTTTTCTGGAATTGTGTGGGATTCGGAGGAGACTTGAAGTATTTTGAGGAATTTTTCTTAGATTTTGTGGAAACTTATGGAGGTTTTGGGTGATTTTTGTGTGATTTTGTGGGATATTGAGGCGATTTCGGGATCTTGAGGGATTTTTCATGTATTTTGTGGGATTTTGTGGAGATTTGGTGGGACATTTTTCTAGAATTTAGTCGTGTTTTGAGAAGATTTAGGGAATTTTGTGTGATTTTTCTGGGATTTTGTTGTATATTGAGGAGATTTTGTGGGATGTTTGTGGAACTTTGAGGGACTTTTCTGGAATTTGGTGAGATTCTGTAGAGAACTGACGAAATATCAGGGGTATTTTCATGTATTCTGTGGGAATTTGTGGAGATTCGGTGGGATTTTTCTGGAATTTGGTAGTTTTGAGATGATTTAGGGAATTTTGTGGGACTTTTCTGGGATTTTGTTGGGTATTGAGGACATTTTGTGGGATGTTTCTGGAATTTGGTGGGGCTTTTCAAGAATTTTGTGGTATTTTGAAAAGATTTAGGGAATTTTTTGGTGTTTTTTCTTGAATTTTGTGGGAAACTGTGCTGATTTTATGGGGCGTTTCTGGAATTTGGTCGAGTTTTCAGAAGATTTAGGGATTTTTGTGGGATTTTTGTGGGATGTTCTGGGAATTGGTGGAGATTTTGTGGGACATTCCTGTGAATTGGTAGGGTTTTGAAATGATTTAGGGAGTTTTGTGGGACTTCTCTGGAATTTTGTGTGTTTTTTATGGAATTGTGTGGGATTCTGAGGAGACTTGAAGAATTTTGAGGAATTTGTTTTAGATTTTGTGGGAATTTGTGGAGAATCTGTGGGATTTTACTGGAATTTGGTGGGCCTTTTCAAGGACTTTGTGTGGTTTTGAGGAGACTTGAAGACTTTTGAGGAATTTTTCTTAGATTTTGTGGAAACTTGTGGAGGTTTTGTGGGATTTTTGTGGAATTTTTTGGGATATTGAGGCGATTTCGGGATCTTGAGAGATTTTTCATGTATTTTGTGGGAATTTGTGGAGATTTGGTGGGATATTTTTCTAGAATTTGGCCGTGTTTTGAGAAGATTTAGGGAATTTTGTGTGATTTTTCTGGGATTTTGTTGGGTATTGAGGAAATTTTGTGGGATGTTTCTGGAATTTGGTGGGGCTTTTCAAGAATTTTGTGGTATTGTGAAAAGATTTAGGGAATTTTGTGGTGTTTTTTCTTGAATTTTGTGGGAAACTGTGCTGATTTTATGGGGCGTTTCTGGAATTTGGTCGAGTTTTCAGAAGATTTAGGGATTTTTGTGAGATTTTTGTGGGATGTTCTGGGAATTGGTGGAGATTTTGTGGGACATTCCTGTGAATTGGTAGGGTTTGAAATGATTTAGGGAGTTTTGTGGGACTTCTCTGGAATTTTGTGTGTTTTTTCTGGAATTGTGTGGGATTCTGAGGAGACTTGAAGAATTTTGAGGAATTTTTCTTAGATTTTGTGGAAACTTGTGGAGGTTTTGTGGGATTTTTGTGTGATTTTGTGGGATATTGAGGCGATTTAGGGATCTGGAGGGATTTCTCATGTATTTTGTGGGAATTTGTGGAGATTTGGTGGGATATTTTTCTAGAATTTGGTTGTGTTTTGAGAAGATTTAGGGAATTTTGTGGTGTTTTTTCTTGAATTTTGTGGGAAACTGTGCTGATTTTATGGGACGTTTCTGGAATTTGGTCGAGTTTTCAGAAGATTTAGGGATTTTAGTGGGATTTTTGTGGGATGTTCTGGGAATTGGTAAAGATTTTGTGGGACATTCCTGTGAATTGGTAGGGTTTTGAAATGATTTAGGGAGTTTTGTGGGACTTCTCTGGAATTTTGTGTGTTTTTTATGGAATTGTGTGGGATTCTGAGGAGACTTGAAGAATTTTGAGGAATTTGTTTTAGATTTTGTGGGAATTTGTGGAGAATCTGTGGGATTTTACTGGAATTTGGTGGGCCTTTTCAAGGACTTTGTGTGGTTTTGAGGAGACTTGAAGAATTTTGAGGAATTTTTCTTAGATTTTGTGGAAACCTGTGGAGGTTTTGTGGGATTTTTGTGGGATTTTGTGGGATATTGAGGCGATTTAGGGATCTTGAGGGATTTTTCATGTATTTTGTGGGAATTTGTGGAGATTTGGTGGGATATTTTTCTAGAATTTAGTCGTGTTTTGAGAAGATTTAGGGAATTTTGTGTGATTTTTCTGGGATTTTGTTGTATATTGAGGAGATTTTGTGGGATGTTTGTGGAACTTTGAGGGACTTTTCTGGAATTTGGTGAGATTCTGTAGAGAACTGACGAAATATCAGGGGTATTTTCACGTATTCTGTGGGAATTTGTGGAGATTCGGTGGGATTTTTGTGGATTTTGGCCATGTTTTGAGAAGATTTAGGGAATTTTGTGGGATTTTTCCTGGAATTTTATTGGATTCCGGGGAGATTTTGTGGGATGTTTGTGGAACTTTGAGGGACTTTTTAGGAATTTGGTGAGATTCTGTACAGAACTGACGAATTATCAGGGATTTTTCATGTATTCTGTGGGAATTTGTGGAGATTTGGTGGGATTTTTGTGGATTTTGGCCGTGTTTTGAGAAGATTTAGGGAATTTTGTGTGATTTTTCTGGGATTTTGTTGGGTATTGAGGAAATTTTGTGGGATGTTTCTGGAATTTGGTGGGGCTTTTCAAGAATTTTGTGGTATTTTGAAAAGATTTAGGGAATTTTGTGGTGTTTTTTCTTGAATTTTGTGGGAAACTGTGCTGATTTTATGGGGCGTTTCTGGAATTTGGTCGAGTTTTCAGAAGATTTAGGGATTTTTGTGGGATTTTTGTGGGATGTTCTGGGAATTGGTGGAGATTTTGTGGGACATTGCTGTGAATTGGTAGGGTTTTGAAATGATTTAGGGAGTTTTGTGGGACTTCTCAGGAATTTTGTGGGGTTTTTCTGGAATTGTGTGGGATTCGGAGGAGACTTGAAGTATTTTGAGGAATTTTTCTTAGATTTTGTGGAAACTTATGGAGGTTTTGGGTGATTTTTGTGTGATTTTGTGGGATATTGAGGCGATTTCGGGATCTTGAGGGATTTTTCATGTATTTTGTGGGATTTTGTGGAGATTTGGTGGGACATTTTTCTAGAATTTAGTCGTGTTTTGAGAAGATTTAGGGAATTTTGTGTGATTTTTCTGGGATTTTGTTGTATATTGAGGAGATTTTGTGGGATGTTTGTGGAACTTTGAGGGACTTTTCTGGAATTTGGTGAGATTCTGTAGAGAACTGACGAAATATCAGGGGTATTTTCATGTATTCTGTGGGAATTTGTGGAGATTCGGTGGGATTTTTCTGAAATTTGGTAGTTTTGAGAAGATTTAGGGAATTTTGTGGGACTTTTCTGGGATTTTGTTGGGTATTGAGGACATTTTGTGGGATGTTTCTGGAATTTGGTGGGGCTTTTCAAGAATTTTGTGGTATTTTGAAAAGATTTAGGGAATTTTGTGGTGTTTTTTCTTGAATTTTGTGGGAAACTGTGCTGATTTTATGGGGCGTTTCTGGAATTTGGTCGAGTTTTCAGAAGATTTAGGGATTTTTGTGGGATTTTTGTGGGATGTTCTGGGAATTGGTGGAGATTTTGTGGGACATTCCTGTGAATTGGTAGGGTTTTGAAATGATTTAGGGAGTTTTGTGGGACTTCTCTGGAATTTTGTGTGTTTTTTATGGAATTGTGTGGGATTCTGAGGAGACTTGAAGAATTTTGAGGAATTTGTTTTAGATTTTGTGGGAATTTGTGGAGAATCTGTGGGATTTTACTGGAATTTGGTGGGCCTTTTCAAGGACTTTGTGTGGTTTTGAGGAGACTTGAAGAATTTTGAGGAATTTTTCTTAGATTTTGTGGAAGCTTGTGGAGGTTTTGTGGGATTTTTGTGGGATTTTGTGGGATATTGAGGCGATTTCGGGATCTTGAGGGATTTTTCATGTATTTTGTGGGATTTTGTGGAGATTTGGTGGGATATTTTTCTAGAATTTAGTCGTGTTTTGAGAAGATTTAGGGAATTTTGTGTGATTTTTCTGGGATTTTGTTGTATATTGAGGAGATTTTGTGGGATGTTTGTGGAACTTTGAGGGACTTTTCTGGAATTTGGTGAGATTCTGTAGAGAACTGACGAATTATCAGGGGTATTTTCATGTATTCTGTGGGAATTTGTGGAGATTCGGTGGGATTTTTGTGGATTTTGGCCATGTTTTGAGAAGATTTAGGGAATTTTGTGGGATTTTTCCTGGAATTTTATTGGATTCCGGGGAGATTTTGTGGGATGTTTGTGGAACTTTGAGGGACTTTTCTGGAATTTGGTGAGATTCTGTAGAGAACTGACGAATTATCAGGGATTTGTCATGTATTCTGTGGGAATTTGTTGAGATTCTGTGGGATTTTTCTGGAATTTGGTAGTTTTGAGAAGATTTAGGGAATTTTGTGGGACTTTTCTGGGATTTTGTTGGGTATTGAGGACATTTTGTGGGATGTTTCTGGAATTTGGTGGGGCTTTTCAAGAATTTTGTGGTATTTTGAAAAGATTTAGGGAATTTTGTGGTGTTTTTTCTTGAATTTTGTGGGAAACTGTGCTGATTTTATGGGGCGTTTCTGGAATTTGGTCGAGTTTTCAGAAGATTTAGGGATTTTTGTGAGATTTTTGTGGGATGTTCTGGGAATTGGTGGAGATTTTGTGGGACATTCCTGTGAATTGGTAGGGTTTTGAAATGATTTAGGGAGTTTTGTGGGACTTCTCTGGAATTTTGTGGTTTTTTTCTGGAATTGTGTGGGATTCTGAGGAGACTTGAAGAATTTTGAGGAATTTGTTTTAGATTTTGTGGGAATTTGTGGAGAATCTGTGGGATTTTACTGGAATTTGGTGGGCCTTTTCAAGGACTTTGTGTGGTTTTGAGGAGACTTGAAGACTTTTGAGGAATTTTTCTTAGATTTTGTGGAAACTCTTGGAGGTTTTGTGGGATTTCTGTGGAATTTTTTGGGATATTGAGGCGATTTCGGGATCTTGAGAGATTTTTCATGTATTTTGTGGGAATTTGTGGAGATTTGGTGGGATATTTTTCTAGAATTTGGCCGTGTTTTGAGAAGATTTAGGGAATTTTGTGTGATTTTTCTGGGATTTTGTTGGGTATTGAGGAAATTTTGTGGGATGTTTCTGGAATTTGGTGGGGCTTTTCAAGAATTTTGTGGTATTTTGAAAAGATTTAGGGAATTTTGTGGTGTTTTTTCTTGAATTTTGTGGGAAACTGTGCTGATTTTATGGGGCGTTTCTGGAATTTGGTCGAGTTTTCAGAAGATTTAGGGATTTTTGTGAGATTTTTGTGGGATGTTCTGGGAATTGGTGGAGATTTTGTGGGACATTCCTGTGAATTGGTAGGGTTTGAAATGATTTAGGGAGTTTTGTGGGACTTCTCTGGAATTTTGTGTGTTTTTTCTGGAATTGTGTGGGATTCTGAGGAGACTTGAAGAATTTTGAGGAATTTTTCTTAGATTTTGTGGAAACTTGTGGAGGTTTTGTGGGATTTTTGTGTGATTTTGTGGGATATTGAGGCGATTTTGGGATCTTGAGGGATTTCTCATGTATTTTGTGGGAATTTGTGGAGATTTGGTGGGATATTTTTCTAGAATTTGGTTGTGTTTTGAGAAGATTTAGGGAATTTTGTGGTGTTTTTTCTTGAATTTTGTGGGAAACTGTGCTGATTTTATGGGGCGTTTCTGGAATTTGGTCGAGTTTTCAGAAGATTTAGGGATTTTTGTGGGATTTTTGAGGGATGTTCTGGGAATTGGTGGAGATTTTGTGGGACATTCCTGTGAATTGGTAGGGTTTTGAAATGATTTAGGGAGTTTTGTGGGACTTCTCTGGAATTTTGTGTGTTTTCTATGGAATTGTGTGGGATTCTGAGGAGACTTGAAGAATTTTGAGGAATTTGTTTTAGATTTTGTGGGAATTTGTGGAGAATCTGTGGGATTTTACTGGAATTTGGTGGGCCTTTTCAAGGACTTTGTGTGGTTTTGAGGAGACTTGAAGAATTTTGAGGAATTTTTCTTAGATTTTGTGGAAACTTGTGGAGGTTTTGTGTGATTTTTGTGGGATTTTGTGGGATATTGAGGCGATTTCGGGATCTTGAGGGATTTTTCATGTATTTTGTGGGATTTTGTGGAGATTTGGTGGGATATTTTTCTAGAATTTAGTCGTGTTTTGAGAAGATTTAGGGAATTTTGTGTGATTTTTCTGGGATTTTGTTGTATATTGAGGAGATTTTGTGGGATGTTTGTGGAACTTTGAGGGACTTTTCTGGAATTTGGTGAGATTCTGTAGAGAACTGACGAATTATCAGGGGTATTTTCATGTATTCTGTGGGAATTTGTGGAGATTCGGTGGGATTTTTGTGGATTTTGGCCATGTTTTGAGAAGATTTAGGGAATTTTGTGGGATTTTTCCTGGAATTTTATTGGATTCCGGGGAGATTTTGTGGGATGTTTGTGGAACTTTGAGGGACTTTTTAGGAATTTGGTGAGATTCTGTAGAGAACTGACGAATTATCAGGGATTTGTCATGTATTCTGTGGGAATTTGTGGAGATTCTGTGGGATTTTTCTGGAATTTGGTAGTTTTGAGAAGATTTAGGGAATTTTGTGGGACTTTTCTGGGATTTTGTTGGGTATTGAGGAAATTTTGTGGGATGTTTCTGGAATTTGGTGGGGCTTTTCAAGAATTTTGTGGTATTTTGAAAAGATTTAGGGAATTTTGTGGTGTTTTTTCTTGAATTTTGTGGGAAACTGTGCTGATTTTATGGGGCGTTTCTGGAATTTGGTCGAGTTTTCAGAAGATTTAGGGATTTTTGTGAGATTTTTGTGGGATGTTCTGGGAATTGGTGGAGATTTTGTGGGACATTCCTGTGAATTGGTAGGGTTTTGAAATGATTTAGGGAGTTTTGTGGGACTTCTCTGGAATTTTGTGTGTTTTTTCTGGAATTGTGTGGGATTCTGAGGAGACTTGAAGAATTTTGAGGAATTTGTTTTAGATTTTGTGGGAATTTGTGGAGAATCTGTGGGATTTTACTGGAATTTGGTGGGCCTTTTCAAGGACTTTGTGTGGTTTTGAGGAGACTTGAAGACTTTTGAGGAATTTTTCTTAGATTTTGTGGAAACTTGTGGAGGTTTTGTGGGATTTTTGTGGAATTTTTTGGGATATTGAGGCGATTTCGGGATCTTGAGAGATTTTTCATGTAATTTGTGGGAATTTGTGGAGATTTGGTGGGATATTTTTCTAGAATTTGGCCGTGTTTTGAGAAGATTTAGGGAATTTTGTGTGATTTTTCTGGGATTTTGTTGGGTATTGAGGAAATTTTGTGGGATGTTTCTGGAATTTGGTGGGGCTTTTCAAGAATTTTGTGGTATTGTGAAAAGATTTAGGGAATTTTGTGGTGTTTTTTCTTGAATTTTGTGGGAAACTGTGCTGATTTTATGGGGCGTTTCTGGAATTTGGTCGAGTTTTCAGAAGATTTAGGGATTTTTGTGAGATTTTTGTGGGATGTTCTGGGAATTGGTGGAGATTTTGTGGGACATTCCTGTGAATTGGTAGGGTTTGAAATGATTTAGGGAGTTTTGTGGGACTTCTCTGGAATTTTGTGTGTTTTTTCTGGAATTGTGTGGGATTCTGAGGAGACTTGAAGAATTTTGAGGAATTTTTCTTAGATTTTGTGGAAACTTGTGGAGGTTTTGTGGGATTTTTGTGTGATTTTGTGGGATATTGAGGCGATTTAGGGATCTTGAGGGATTTCTCATGTATTTTGTGGGAATTTGTGGAGATTTGGTGGGATATTTTTCTAGAATTTGGTTGTGTTTTGAGAAGATTTAGGGAATTTTGTGGTGTTTTTTCTTGAATTTTGTGGGAAACTGTGCTGATTTTATGGGGCGTTTCTGGAATTTGGTCGAGTTTTCAGAAGATTTAGGGATTTTTGTGGGATTTTTGTGGGATGTTCTGGGAATTGGTGGAGATTTTGTGGGACATTCCTGTGAATTGGTAGGGTTTTGAAATGATTTAGGGAGTTTTGTGGGACTTCTCTGGAATTTTGTGTGTTTTTTATGGAATTGTGTGGGATTCTGAGGAGACTTGAAGAATTTTGAGGAATTTGTTTTAGATTTTGTGGGAATTTGTGGAGAATCTGTGGGATTTTACTGGAATTTGGTGGGCCTTTTCAAGGACTTTGTGTGGTTTTGAGGAGACTTGAAGAATTTTGAGGAATTTTTCTTAGATTTTGTGGAAACTTGTGGAGGTTTTGTGGGATTTTTGTGGGATTTTGTGGGATATTGAGGCGATTTCGGGATCTTGAGGGATTTTTCATGTATTTTGTGGGAATTTGTGGAGATTTGGTGGGATATTTTTCTAGAATTTAGTCGTGTTTTGAGAAGATTTAGGGAATTTTGTGAGATTTTTCTGGGATTTTGTTGTATATTGAGGAGATTTTGTGGGATGTTTGTGGAACTTTGAGGGACTTTTCTGGAATTTGGTGAGATTCTGTAGAGAACTGACGAAATATCAGGGGTATTTTCATGTATTCTGTGGGAATTTGTGGAGATTCGGTGGGATTTTTGTGGATTTTGGCCGTGTTTTGAGAAGATTTAGGGAATTTTGTGGGATTTTTCCTGGAATTTTATTGGATTCCGGGGAGATTTTGTGGGATGTTTGTGGAACTTTGAGGGACTTTTTAGGAATTTGGTGAGATTCTGTAGAGAACTGACGAATTATCAGGGATTTTTCATGTATTCTGTGGGAATTTGTGGAGATTTGGTGGGATTTTTGTGGATTTTGGCTGTGTTTTGAGAAGATTTAGGGAATTTTGTGTGATTTTTCTGGGATTTTGTTGGGTATTGAGGAAATTTTGTGGGATGTTTCTGGAATTTGGTGGGGCTTTTCAAGAATTTTGTGGTATTTTGAAAAGATTTAGGGAATTTTGTGGTGTTTTTTCTTGAATTTTGTGGGAAACTGTGCTGATTTTATGGGGCGTTTCTGGAATTTGGTCGAGTTTTCAGAAGTGTTAGGGACTTTTGTGAGATTTTTGTGGGATGTTCTGGGAATTGGTGGAGATTTTGTGGGACATTCCTGTGAATTGGTAGGGTTTTGAAATGATTTAGGGAGTTTTGTGGGACTTCTCTGGAATTTTGTGTGTTTTTTATGGAATTGTGTGGGATTCTGAGGAGACTTGAAGAATTTTGAGGAATTTGTTTTAGATTTTGTGGGAATTTGTGGAGAATCTGTTGGATTTTACTGGAATTTGGTGGGCCTTTTCAAGGACTTTGTGTGGTTTTGAGGAGACTTGAAGAATTTTGAGGAATTTTTCTTAGATTTTGTGGAAACTTGTGGAGGTTTTGTGGGATTTTTGTGGGATTTTGTGGGATATTGAGGCGATTTCGGGATCTTGAGGGATTTTTCATGTATTTTGTGGGATTTTGTGGAGATTTGGTGGGACATTTTTCTAGAATTTAGTCGTGTTTTGAGAAGATTTAGGGAATTTTGTGTGATTTTTCTGGGATTTTGTTGTATATTGAGGAGATTTTGTGGGATGTTTGTGGAACTTTGAGGGACTTTTCTGGAATTTGGTGAGATTCTGTAGAGAACTGACGAATTATCAGGGGTATTTTCATGTATTCTGTGGGAATTTGTGGAGATTCGGTGGGATTTTTGTGGATTTTGGCCATGTTTTGAGAAGATTTAGGGAATTTTGTGGGATTTTTCCTGGAATTTTATTGGATTCCGGGGAGATTTTGTGGGATGTTTCTGGAACTTTGAGGGACTTTTTAGGAATTTGGTGAGATTCTGTAGAGAACTGACGAATTATCAGGGATTTGTCATGTATTCTGTGGGAATTTGTGGAGATTCTGTGGGATTTTTCTGGAATTTGGTAGAGTTTTGAGAAGATTTAGGGAATTTTGTGGGACTTTTCTGGGATTTTGTTGGATATTGAGGACATTTTGTGGGATGTTTCTGGAATTTGGTGGGGCTTTTCAAGAATTTTGTGGTATTTTGAAAAGATTTAGGGAATTTTGTGGTGTTTTTTCTTGAATTTTGTGGGAAACTGTGCTGATTTTATGGGGCGTTTCTGGAATTTGGTCGAGTTTTCAGAAGATTTAGGGATTTTTGTGAGATTTTTGTGGGATGTTCTGGGAATTGGTGGAGATTTTGTGGGACATTCCTGTGAATTGGTAGGGTTTTGAAATGATTTAGGGAGTTTTGTGGGACTTCTCTGGAATTTTGTGTGTTTTTTCTGGAATTGTGTGGGATTCTGAGGAGACTTGAAGAATTTTGAGGAATTTGTTTTAGATTTTGTGGGAATTTGTGGAGAATCTGTGGGATTTTACTGGAATTTGGTGGGCCTTTTCAAGGACTTTGTGTGGTTTTGAGGAGACTTGAAGACTTTTGAGGAATTTTTCTTAGATTTTGTGGAAACTTGTGGAGGTTTTGTGGGATTTTTGTGGAATTTTTTGGGATATTGAGGCGATTTCGGGATCTTGAGAGATTTTTCATGTATTTTGTGGGAATTTGTGGAGATTTGGTGGGATATTTTTCTAGAATTTGGCCGTGTTTTGAGAAGATTTAGGGAATTTTGTGTGATTTTTCTGGGATTTTGTTGGGTATTGAGGAAATTTTGTGGGATGTTTCTGGAATTTGGTGGGGCTTTTCAAGAATTTTGTGGTATTGTGAAAAGATTTAGGGAATTTTGTGGTGTTTTTTCTTGAATTTTGTGGGAAACTGTGCTGATTTTATGGGGCGTTTCTGGAATTTGGTCGAGTTTTCAGAAGATTTAGGGATTTTTGTGAGATTTTTGTGGGATGTTCTGGGAATTGGTGGAGATTTTGTGGGACATTCCTGTGAATTGGTAGGGTTTGAAATGATTTAGGGAGTTTTGTGGGACTTCTCTGGAATTTTGTGTGTTTTTTCTGGAATTGTGTGGGATTCTGAGGAGACTTGAAGAATTTTGAGGAATTTTTCTTAGATTTTGTGGAAACTTGTGGAGGTTTTGTGGGATTTTTGTGTGATTTTGTGGGATATTGAGGCGATTTAGGGATCTTGAGGGATTTCTCATGTATTTTGTGGGAATTTGTGGAGATTTGGTGGGATATTTTTCTAGAATTTGGTTGTGTTTTGAGAAGATTTAGGGAATTTTGTGGTGTTTTTTCTTGAATTTTGTGGGAAACTGTGCTGATTTTATGGGGCGTTTCTGGAATTTGGTCGAGTTTTCAGAAGATTTAGGGATTTTTGTGGGATTTTTGTGGGATGTTCTGGGAATTGGTGGAGATTTTGTGGGACATTCCTGTGAATTGGTAGGGTTTTGAAATGATTTAGGGAGTTTTGTGGGACTTCTCTGGAATTTTGTGTGTTTTTTATGGAATTGTGTGGGATTCTGAGGAGACTTGAAGAATTTTGAGGAATTTGTTTTAGATTTTGTGGGAATTTGTGGAGAATCTGTGGGATTTTACTGGAATTTGGTGGGCCTTTTCAAGGACTTTGTGTGGTTTTGAGGAGACTTGAAGAATTTTGAGGAATTTTTCTTAGATTTTGTGGAAACTTGTGGAGGTTTTGTGGGATTTTTGTGGGATTTTGTGGGATATTGAGGCGATTTCGGGATCTTGAGGGATTTTTCATGTATTTTGTGGGAATTTGTGGAGATTTGGTGGGATATTTTTCTAGAATTTAGTCGTGTTTTGAGAAGATTTAGGGAATTTTGTGAGATTTTTCTGGGATTTTGTTGTATATTGAGGAGATTTTGTGGGATGTTTGTGGAACTTTGAGGGACTTTTCTGGAATTTGGTGAGATTCTGTAGAGAACTGACGAAATATCAGGGGTATTTTCATGTATTCTGTGGGAATTTGTGGAGATTCGGTGGGATTTTTGTGGATTTTGGCCGTGTTTTGAGAAGATTTAGGGAATTTTGTGGGATTTTTCCTGGAATTTTATTGGATTCCGGGGAGATTTTGTGGGATGTTTGTGGAACTTTGAGGGACTTTTTAGGAATTTGGTGAGATTCTGTAGAGAACTGACGAATTATCAGGGATTTTTCATGTATTCTGTGGGAATTTGTGGAGATTTGGTGGGATTTTTGTGGATTTTGGCTGTGTTTTGAGAAGATTTAGGGAATTTTGTGTGATTTTTCTGGGATTTTGTTGGGTATTGAGGAAATTTTGTGGGATGTTTCTGGAATTTGGTGGGGCTTTTCAAGAATTTTGTGGTATTTTGAAAAGATTTAGGGAATTTTGTGGTGTTTTTTCTTGAATTTTGTGGGAAACTGTGCTGATTTTATGGGGCGTTTCTGGAATTTGGTCGAGTTTTCAGAAGTGTTAGGGACTTTTGTGAGATTTTTGTGGGATGTTCTGGGAATTGGTGGAGATTTTGTGGGACATTCCTGTGAATTGGTAGGGTTTTGAAATGATTTAGGGAGTTTTGTGGGACTTCTCTGGAATTTTGTGTGTTTTTTATGGAATTGTGTGGGATTCTGAGGAGACTTGAAGAATTTTGAGGAATTTGTTTTAGATTTTGTGGGAATTTGTGGAGAATCTGTTGGATTTTACTGGAATTTGGTGGGCCTTTTCAAGGACTTTGTGTGGTTTTGAGGAGACTTGAAGAATTTTGAGGAATTTTTCTTAGATTTTGTGGAAACTTGTGGAGGTTTTGTGGGATTTTTGTGGGATTTTGTGGGATATTGAGGCGATTTCGGGATCTTGAGGGATTTTTCATGTATTTTGTGGGATTTTGTGGAGATTTGGTGGGACATTTTTCTAGAATTTAGTCGTGTTTTGAGAAGATTTAGGGAATTTTGTGTGATTTTTCTGGGATTTTGTTGTATATTGAGGAGATTTTGTGGGATGTTTGTGGAACTTTGAGGGACTTTTCTGGAATTTGGTGAGATTCTGTAGAGAACTGACGAATTATCAGGGGTATTTTCATGTATTCTGTGGGAATTTGTGGAGATTCGGTGGGATTTTTGTGGATTTTGGCCATGTTTTGAGAAGATTTAGGGAATTTTGTGGGATTTTTCCTGGAATTTTATTGGATTCCGGGGAGATTTTGTGGGATGTTTCTGGAACTTTGAGGGACTTTTTAGGAATTTGGTGAGATTCTGTAGAGAACTGAAGAATTATCAGGGATTTGTCATGTATTCTGTGGGAATTTGTGGAGATTCTGTGGGATTTTTCTGGAATTTGGTAGAGTTTTGAGAAGATTTAGGGAATTTTGTGGGACTTTTCTGGGATTTTGTTGGATATTGAGGACATTTTGTGGGATGTTTCTGGAATTTGGTGGGGCTTTTCAAGAATTTTGTGGTATTTTGAAAAGATTTAGGGAATTTTGTGGTGTTTTTTCTTGAATTTTGTGGGAAACTGTGCTGATTTTATGGGGCGTTTCTGGAATTTGGTCGAGTTTTCAGAAGTGTTAGGGATTTTTGTGAGATTTTTGTGGGATGTTCTGGGAATTGGTGGAGATTTTGTGGGACATTCCTGTGAATTGGTAGGGTTTTGAAATGATTTAGGGAGTTTTGTGGGACTTCTCTGGAATTTTGTGTGTTTTTTATGGAATTGTGTGGGATTCTGAGGAGACTTGAAGAATTTTGAGGAATTTGTTTTAGATTTTGTGGGAATTTGTGGAGAATCTGTGGGATTTTACTGGAATTTGGTGGGCCTTTTCAAGGACTTTGTGTGGTTTTGAGGAGACTTGAAGAATTTTGAGGAATTTTTCTTAGATTTTGTGGAAACTTGTGGAGGTTTTGTGGGATTTTTGTGTGATTTTGTGGGATATTGAGGCGATTTAGGGATCTTGAGGGATTTTTCATGTATTTTGTGGGAATTTGTGGAGATTCGGTGGAATATTTTTCTAGAATTTGGTCGTGTTTTGAGAAGATTTAGGGAATTTTGTGTGATTTTTCTTGAATTTTGTGGGATATTGAGGAGATTTTGTGGGATGTTTGTGGAACTTTGAGGGACTTTTTAGGAATTTGGTGAGATTCTGTAGAGAACTGACCAATTATCAGGGATTTTTCATGTATTCTGTGGGAATTTGTGGAGATTTGGTGGGATTTTTGTGGATTTTGGCCGTGTTTTGAGAAGATTTAGGGAATTTTGTGTGATTTTTCTGGGATTTTGTTGGGTATTGAGGACATTTTGTGGGATGTTTCTGGAATTTGGTGGGGCTTTTCAAGAATTTTGTGGTATTTTGAAAAGATTTAGGGAATTTTGTGGTGTTTTTTCTTGAATTTTGTGGGAAACTGTGCTGATTTTATGGGGCGTTTCTGGAATTTGGTCGAGTTTTCAGAAGATTTAGGGATTTTTGTGGGATTTTTGTGGGATGTTCTGGGAATTGGTGGAGATTTTGTGGGACATTCCTGTGAATTGGTAGGGTTTGAAATGATTTAGGGAGTTTTGTGGGACTTCTCTGGAATTTTGTGTGTTTTTTCTGGAATTGTGTGGGATTCTGAGGAGACTTGAAGAATTTTGAGGAATTTTTCTTAGATTTTGTGGAAACTTGTGGAGGTTTTGTGGGATTTTTGTGTGATTTTGTGGGATATTGAGGCGATTTAGGGATCTTGAGGGATTTCTCATGTATTTTGTGGGAATTTGTGGAGATTTGGTGGGATATTTTTCTAGAATTTGGTTGTGTTTTGAGAAGATTTAGGGAATTTTGTGGTGTTTTTTCTTGAATTTTGTGGGAAACTGTGCTGATTTTATGGGGCGTTTCTGGAATTTGGTCGAGTTTTCAGAAGATTTAGGGATTTTTGTGAGATTTTTGTGGGATGTTCTGGGAATTGGTGGAGATTTTGTGGGACATTCCTGTGAATTGGTAGGGTTTTGAAATGATTTAGGGAGTTTTGTGGGACTTCTCTGGAATTTTGTGTGTTTTCTATGGAATTGTGTGGGATTCTGAGGAGACTTGAAGAATTTTGAGGAATTTGTTTTAGATTTTGTGGGAATTTGTGGAGAATCTGTGGGATTTTACTGGAATTTGGTGGGCCTTTTCAAGGACTTTGTGTGGTTTTGAGGAGACTTGAAGAATTTTGAGGAATTTTTCTTAGATTTTGTGGAAACTTGTGGAGGTTTTGTGGGATTTTTGTGTGATTTTGTGGGATATTGAGGCAATTTCGGGATCTTGAGGGATTTTTCATGTATTTTGTGGGAATTTGTGGAGATTTGGTGGGATATTTTTCTAGAATTTAGTCGTGTTTTGAGAAGATTTAGGGAATTTTGTGTGATTTTTCTGGGATTTTGTTGTATATTGAGGAGATTTTGTGGGATGTTTGTGGAACTTTGAGGGACTTTTCTGGAATTTGGTGAGATTCTGTAGAGAACTGACGAAATATCAGGGGTATTTTCACGTATTCTGTGGGAATTTGTGGAGATTCGGTGGGATTTTTGTGGATTTTGGCCATGTTTTGAGAAGATTTAGGGAATTTTGTGGGATTTTTCCTGGAATTTTATTGGATTCCGGGGAGATTTTGTGGGATGTTTGTGGAACTTTGAGGGACTTTTTAGGAATTTGGTGAGATTCTGTAGAGAACTGACGAATTATCAGGGATTTTTCATGTATTCTGTGGGAATTTGTGGAGATTTGGTGGGATTTTTGTGGATTTTGGCCGTGTTTTGAGAAGATTTAGGGAATTTTGTGTGATTTTTCTGGGATTTTGTTGGGTATTGAGGAAATTTTGTGGGATGTTTCTGGAATTTGGTGGGGCTTTTCAAGAATTTTGTGGTATTTTGAAAAGATTTAGGGAATTTTGTGGTGTTTTTTCTTGAATTTTGTGGGAAACTGTGCTGATTTTATGGGGCGTTTCTGGAATTTGGTCGAGTTTTCAGAAGATTTAGGGATTTTTGTGGGATTTTTGTGGGATGTTCTGGGAATTGGTGGAGATTTTGTGGGACATTCCTGTGAATTGGTAGGGTTTTGAAATGATTTAGGGAGTTTTGTGGGACTTCTCAGGAATTTTGTGGGGTTTTTCTGGAATTGTGTGGGATTCGGAGGAGACTTGAAGTATTTTGAGGAATTTTTCTTAGATTTTGTGGAAACTTGTGGAGGTTTTGGGTGATTTTTGTGGGATTTTGTGGGATATTGAGGCGATTTCGGGATCTTGAGGGATTTTTCATGTATTTTGTGGGATTTTGTGGAGATTTGGTGGGACATTTTTCTAGAATTTAGTCGTGTTTTGAGAAGATTTAGGGAATTTTGTGTGATTTTTCTGGGATTTTGTTGTATATTGAGGAGATTTTGTGGGATGTTTGTGGAACTTTGAGGGACTTTTCTGGAATTTGGTGAGATTCTGTAGAGAACTGACGAAATATCAGGGGTATTTTCATGTATTCTGTGGGAATTTGTGGAGATTCGGTGGGTTTTTTGTGGATTTTGGCCATGTTTTGAGAAGATTTAGGGAATTTTGTGGGATTTTTCCTGGAATTTTATTGGATTCCGGGGAGATTTTGTGGGATGTTTGTGGAACTTTGAGGGACTTTTTAGGAATTTGGTGAGATTCTGTAGAGAACTGACGAATTATCAGGGATTTGTCATGTATTCTGTGGGAATTTGTGGAGATTCTGTGGGATTTTTCTGGAATTTGGTAGTTTTGAGAAGATTTAGGGAATTTTGTGGGACTTTTCTGGGATTTTGTTGGGTATTGAGGACATTTTGTGGGATGTTTCTGGAATTTGGTGGGGCTTTTCAAGAATTTTGTGGTATTTTGAAAAGATTTAGGGAATTTTGTGGTGTTTTTTCTTGAATTTTGTGGGAAACTGTGCTGATTTTATGGGGCGTTTCTGGAATTTGGTCGAGTTTTCAGAAGATTTAGGGATTTTTGTGAGATTTTTGTGGGATGTTCTGGGAATTGGTGGAGATTTTGTGGGACATTCCTGTGAATTGGTAGGGTTTTGAAATGATTTAGGGAGTTTTGTGGGACTTCTCTGGAATTTTGTGTGTTTTTTATGGAATTGTGTGGGATTCTGAGGAGACTTGAAGAATTTTGAGGAATTTGTTTTAGATTTTGTGGGAATTTGTGGAGAATCTGTGGGATTTTACTGGAATTTGGTGGGCCTTTTCAAGGACTTTGTGTGGTTTTGAGGAGACTTGAAGACTTTTGAGGAATTTTTCTTAGATTTTGTGGAAACTTGTGGAGGTTTTGTGGGATTTTTGTGGAATTTTTTGGGATATTGAGGCGATTTCGGGATCTTGAGAGATTTTTCATGTATTTTGTGGGAATTTGTGGAGATTTGGTGGGATATTTTTCTAGAATTTGGCCGTGTTTTGAGAAGATTTAGGGAATTTTGTGTGATTTTTCTGGGATTTTGTTGGGTATTGAGGACATTTTGTGGGATGTTTCTGGAATTTGGTGGGGCTTTTCAAGAATTTTGTGGTATTTTGAAAAGATTTAGGGAATTTTGTGGTGTTTTTTCTTGAATTTTGTGGGAAACTGTGCTGATTTTATGGGGCGTTTCTGGAATTTGGTCGAGTTTTCAGAAGATTTAGGGATTTTTGTGGGATTTTTGTGGGATGTTCTGGGAATTGGTGGAGATTTTGTGGGACATTCCTGTGAATTGGTAGGGTTTGAAATGATTTAGGGAGTTTTGTGGGACTTCTCTGGAATTTTGTGTGTTTTTTCTGGAATTGTGTGGGATTCTGAGGAGACTTGAAGAATTTTGAGGAATTTTTCTTAGATTTTGTGGAAACTTGTGGAGGTTTTGTGGGATTTTTGTGTGATTTTGTGGGATATTGAGGCGATTTAGGGATCTTGAGGGATTTCTCATGTATTTTGTGGGAATTTGTGGAGATTTGGTGGGATATTTTTCTAGAATTTGGTTGTGTTTTGAGAAGATTTAGGGAATTTTGTGGTGTTTTTTCTTGAGTTTTGTGGGAAACTGTGCTGATTTTATGGGGCGTTTCTGGAATTTGGTCGAGTTTTCAGAAGATTTAGGGATTTTTGTGGGATTTTTGTGGGATGTTCTGGGAATTGGTGGAGATTTTGTGGGACATTCCTGTGAATTGGTAGGGTTTTGAAATGATTTAGGGAGTTTTGTGGGACTTCTCTGGAATTTTGTGTGTTTTTTATGGAATTGTGTGGGATTCTGAGGAGACTTGAAGAATTTTGAGGAATTTGTTTTAGATTTTGTGGGAATTTGTGGAGAATCTGTGGGATTTTACTGGAATTTGGTGGGCCTTTTCAAGGACTTTGTGTGGTTTTGAGGAGACTTGAAGAATTTTGAGGAATTTTTCTTAGATTTTGTGGAAACTTGTGGAGGTTTTGTGGGATTTTTGTGTGATTTTGTGGGATATTGAGGCAATTTCGGGATCTTGAGGGATTTTTCATGTATTTTGTGGGAATTTGTGGAGATTTGGTGGGATATTTTTCTAGAATTTAGTCGTGTTTTGAGAAGATTTAGGGAATTTTTTGTGATTTTTCTGGGATTTTGTTGTATATTGAGGAGATTTTGTGGGATGTTTGTGGAACTTTGAGGGACTTTTCTGGAATTTGGTGAGATTCTGTAGAGAACTGACGAAATATCAGGGGTATTTTCACGTATTCTGTGGGAATTTGTGGAGATTCGGTGGGATTTTTGTGGATTTTGGCCATGTTTTGAGAAGATTTAGGGAATTTTGTGGGATTTTTCCTGGAATTTTATTGGATTCCGGGGAGATTTTGTGGGATGTTTGTGGAACTTTGAGGGACTTTTTAGGAATTTGGTGAGATTCTGTACAGAACTGACGAATTATCAGGGATTTTTCATGTATTCTGTGGGAATTTGTGGAGATTTGGTGGGATTTTTGTGGATTTTGGCCGTGTTTTGAGAAGATTTAGGGAATTTTGTGTGATTTTTCTGGGATTTTGTTGGGTATTGAGGAAATTTTGTGGGATGTTTCTGGAATTTGGTGGGGCTTTTCAAGAATTTTGTGGTATTTTGAAAAGATTTAGGGAATTTTGTGGTGTTTTTTCTTGAATTTTGTGGGAAACTGTGCTGATTTTATGGGGCGTTTCTGGAATTTGGTCGAGTTTTCAGAAGATTTAGGGATTTTTGTGGGATTTTTGTGGGATGTTCTGGGAATTGGTGGAGATTTTGTGGGACATTCCTGTGAATTGGTAGGGTTTTGAAATGATTTAGGGAGTTTTGTGGGACTTCTCAGGAATTTTGTGGGGTTTTTCTGGAATTGTGTGGGATTCGGAGGAGACTTGAAGTATTTTGAGGAATTTTTCTTAGATTTTGTGGAAACTTATGGAGGTTTTGGGTGATTTTTGTGTGATTTTGTGGGATATTGAGGCGATTTCGGGATCTTGAGGGATTTTTCATGTATTTTGTGGGATTTTGTGGAGATTTGGTGGGACATTTTTCTAGAATTTAGTCGTGTTTTGAGAAGATTTAGGGAATTTTGTGTGATTTTTCTGGGATTTTGTTGTATATTGAGGAGATTTTGTGGGATGTTTGTGGAACTTTGAGGGACTTTTCTGGAATTTGGTGAGATTCTGTAGAGAACTGACGAAATATCAGGGGTATTTTCATGTATTCTGTGGGAATTTGTGGAGATTCGGTGGGATTTTTGTGGATTTTGGCCATGTTTTGAGAAGATTTAGGGAATTTTGTGGGATTTTTCCTGGAATTTTATTGGATTCCGGGGAGATTTTGTGGGATGTTTGTGGAACTTTGAGGGACTTTTTAGGAATTTGGTGAGATTCTGTAGAGAACTGACGAATTATCAGGGATTTGTCATGTATTCTGTGGGAATTTGTGGAGATTCTGTGGGATTTTTGTGGATTTTGGCCGTGTTTTGAGAAGATTTAGGGAATTTTGTGTGATTTTTCTGGGATTTTGTTGGGTATTGAGGAAATTTTGTGGGATGTTTCTGGAATTTGGTGGGGCTTTTCAAGAATTTTGTGGTATTTTGAAAAGATTTAGGGAATTTTGTGGTGTTTTTTCTTGAATTTTGTGGGAAACTGTGCTGATTTTATGGGGCGTTTCTGGAATTTGGTCGAGTTTTCAGAAGATTTAGGGATTTTTGTGGGATTTTTGTGGGATGTTCTGGGAATTGGTGGAGATTTTGTGGGACATTCCTGTGAATTGGTAGGGTTTTGAAATGATTTAGGGAGTTTTGTGGGACTTCTCAGGAATTTTGTGGGGTTTTTCTGGAATTGTGTGGGATTCGGAGGAGACTTGAAGTATTTTGAGGAATTTTTCTTAGATTTTGTGGAAACTTGTGGAGGTTTTGGGTGATTTTTGTGGGATTTTGTGGGATATTGAGGCGATTTCGGGATCTTGAGGGATTTTTCATGTATTTTGTGGGATTTTGTGGAGATTTGGTGGGACATTTTTCTAGAATTTAGTCGTGTTTTGAGAAGATTTAGGGAATTTTGTGTGATTTTTCTGGGATTTTGTTGTATATTGAGGAGATTTTGTGGGATGTTTGTGGAACTTTGAGGGACTTTTCTGGAATTTGGTGAGATTCTGTAGAGAACTGACGAAATATCAGGGGTATTTTCATGTATTCTGTGGGAATTTGTGGAGATTCGGTGGGTTTTTTGTGGATTTTGGCCATGTTTTGAGAAGATTTAGGGAATTTTGTGGGATTTTTCCTGGAATTTTATTGGATTCCGGGGAGATTTTGTGGGATGTTTGTGGAACTTTGAGGGACTTTTTAGGAATTTGGTGAGATTCTGTAGAGAACTGACGAATTATCAGGGATTTGTCATGTATTCTGTGGGAATTTGTGGAGATTCTGTGGGATTTTTCTGGAATTTGGTAGTTTTGAGAAGATTTAGGGAATTTTGTGGGACTTTTCTGGGATTTTGTTGGGTATTGAGGACATTTTGTGGGATGTTTCTGGAATTTGGTGGGGCTTTTCAAGAATTTTGTGGTATTTTGAAAAGATTTAGGGAATTTTGTGGTGTTTTTTCTTGAATTTTGTGGGAAACTGTGCTGATTTTATGGGGCGTTTCTGGAATTTGGTCGAGTTTTCAGAAGATTTAGGGATTTTTGTGAGATTTTTGTGGGATGTTCTGGGAATTGGTGGAGATTTTGTGGGACATTCCTGTGAATTGGTAGGGTTTTGAAATGATTTAGGGAGTTTTGTGGGACTTCTCTGGAATTTTGTGTGTTTTTTATGGAATTGTGTGGGATTCTGAGGAGACTTGAAGAATTTTGAGGAATTTGTTTTAGATTTTGTGGGAATTTGTGGAGAATCTGTGGGATTTTACTGGAATTTGGTGGGCCTTTTCAAGGACTTTGTGTGGTTTTGAGGAGACTTGAAGACTTTTGAGGAATTTTTCTTAGATTTTGTGGAAACTTGTGGAGGTTTTGTGGGATTTTTGTGGAATTTTTTGGGATATTGAGGCGATTTCGGGATCTTGAGAGATTTTTCATGTATTTTGTGGGAATTTGTGGAGATTTGGTGGGATATTTTTCTAGAATTTGGCCGTGTTTTGAGAAGATTTAGGGAATTTTGTGTGATTTTTCTGGGATTTTGTTGGGTATTGAGGACATTTTGTGGGATGTTTCTGGAATTTGGTGGGGCTTTTCAAGAATTTTGTGGTATTTTGAAAAGATTTAGGGAATTTTGTGGTGTTTTTTCTTGAATTTTGTGGGAAACTGTGCTGATTTTATGGGGCGTTTCTGGAATTTGGTCGAGTTTTCAGAAGATTTAGGGATTTTTGTGGGATTTTTGTGGGATGTTCTGGGAATTGGTGGAGATTTTGTGGGACATTCCTGTGAATTGGTAGGGTTTGAAATGATTTAGGGAGTTTTGTGGGACTTCTCTGGAATTTTGTGTGTTTTTTCTGGAATTGTGTGGGATTCTGAGGAGACTTGAAGAATTTTGAGGAATTTTTCTTAGATTTTGTGGAAACTTGTGGAGGTTTTGTGGGATTTTTGTGTGATTTTGTGGGATATTGAGGCGATTTAGGGATCTTGAGGGATTTCTCATGTATTTTGTGGGAATTTGTGGAGATTTGGTGGGATATTTTTCTAGAATTTGGTTGTGTTTTGAGAAGATTTAGGGAATTTTGTGGTGTTTTTTCTTGAGTTTTGTGGGAAACTGTGCTGATTTTATGGGGCGTTTCTGGAATTTGGTCGAGTTTTCAGAAGATTTAGGGATTTTTGTGGGATTTTTGTGGGATGTTCTGGGAATTGGTGGAGATTTTGTGGGACATTCCTGTGAATTGGTAGGGTTTTGAAATGATTTAGGGAGTTTTGTGGGACTTCTCTGGAATTTTGTGTGTTTTTTATGGAATTGTGTGGGATTCTGAGGAGACTTGAAGAATTTTGAGGAATTTGTTTTAGATTTTGTGGGAATTTGTGGAGAATCTGTGGGATTTTACTGGAATTTGGTGGGCCTTTTCAAGGACTTTGTGTGGTTTTGAGGAGACTTGAAGAATTTTGAGGAATTTTTCTTAGATTTTGTGGAAACTTGTGGAGGTTTTGTGGGATTTTTGTGTGATTTTGTGGGATATTGAGGCAATTTCGGGATCTTGAGGGATTTTTCATGTATTTTGTGGGAATTTGTGGAGATTTGGTGGGATATTTTTCTAGAATTTAGTCGTGTTTTGAGAAGATTTAGGGAATTTTTTGTGATTTTTCTGGGATTTTGTTGTATATTGAGGAGATTTTGTGGGATGTTTGTGGAACTTTGAGGGACTTTTCTGGAATTTGGTGAGATTCTGTAGAGAACTGACGAAATATCAGGGGTATTTTCACGTATTCTGTGGGAATTTGTGGAGATTCGGTGGGATTTTTGTGGATTTTGGCCATGTTTTGAGAAGATTTAGGGAATTTTGTGGGATTTTTCCTGGAATTTTATTGGATTCCGGGGAGATTTTGTGGGATGTTTGTGGAACTTTGAGGGACTTTTTAGGAATTTGGTGAGATTCTGTACAGAACTGACGAATTATCAGGGATTTTTCATGTATTCTGTGGGAATTTGTGGAGATTTGGTGGGATTTTTGTGGATTTTGGCCGTGTTTTGAGAAGATTTAGGGAATTTTGTGTGATTTTTCTGGGATTTTGTTGGGTATTGAGGAAATTTTGTGGGATGTTTCTGGAATTTGGTGGGGCTTTTCAAGAATTTTGTGGTATTTTGAAAAGATTTAGGGAATTTTGTGGTGTTTTTTCTTGAATTTTGTGGGAAACTGTGCTGATTTTATGGGGCGTTTCTGGAATTTGGTCGAGTTTTCAGAAGATTTAGGGATTTTTGTGGGATTTTTGTGGGATGTTCTGGGAATTGGTGGAGATTTTGTGGGACATTCCTGTGAATTGGTAGGGTTTTGAAATGATTTAGGGAGTTTTGTGGGACTTCTCAGGAATTTTGTGGGGTTTTTCTGGAATTGTGTGGGATTCGGAGGAGACTTGAAGTATTTTGAGGAATTTTTCTTAGATTTTGTGGAAACTTATGGAGGTTTTGGGTGATTTTTGTGTGATTTTGTGGGATATTGAGGCGATTTCGGGATCTTGAGGGATTTTTCATGTATTTTGTGGGATTTTGTGGAGATTTGGTGGGACATTTTTCTAGAATTTAGTCGTGTTTTGAGAAGATTTAGGGAATTTTGTGTGATTTTTCTGGGATTTTGTTGTATATTGAGGAGATTTTGTGGGATGTTTGTGGAACTTTGAGGGACTTTTCTGGAATTTGGTGAGATTCTGTAGAGAACTGACGAAATATCAGGGGTATTTTCATGTATTCTGTGGGAATTTGTGGAGATTCGGTGGGATTTTTGTGGATTTTGGCCATGTTTTGAGAAGATTTAGGGAATTTTGTGGGATTTTTCCTGGAATTTTATTGGATTCCGGGGAGATTTTGTGGGATGTTTGTGGAACTTTGAGGGACTTTTTAGGAATTTGGTGAGATTCTGTAGAGAACTGACGAATTATCAGGGATTTGTCATGTATTCTGTGGGAATTTGTGGAGATTCTGTGGGATTTTTCTGGAATTTGGTAGTTTTGAGAAGATTTAGGGAATTTTGTGGGACTTTTCTGGGATTTTGTTGGGTATTGAGGACATTTTGTGGGATGTTTCTGGAATTTGGTGGGGCTTTTCAAGAATTTTGTGGTATTTTGAAAAGATTTAGGGAATTTTGTGGTGTTTTTTCTTGAATTTTGTGGGAAACTGTGCTGATTTTATGGGGCGTTTCTGGAATTTGGTCGAGTTTTCAGAAGATTTAGGGATTTTTGTGAGATTTTTGTGGGATGTTCTGGGAATTGGTGGAGATTTTGTGGGACATTCCTGTGAATTGGTAGGGTTTTGAAATGATTTAGGGAGTTTTGTGGGACTTCTCTGGAATTTTGTGTGTTTTTTATGGAATTGTGTGGGATTCTGAGGAGACTTGAAGAATTTTGAGGAATTTGTTTTAGATTTTGTGGGAATTTGTGGAGAATCTGTGGGATTTTACTGGAATTTGGTGGGCCTTTTCAAGGACTTTGTGTGGTTTTGAGGAGACTTGAAGACTTTTGAGGAATTTTTCTTAGATTTTGTGGAAACTTGTGGAGGTTTTGTGGGATTTTTGTGGGATTTTTTGGGATATTGAGGCGATTTCGGGATCTTGAGAGATTTTTCATGTATTTTGTGGGAATTTGTGGAGATTTGGTGGGATATTTTTCTAGAATTTGGCCGTGTTTTGAGAAGATTTAGGGAATTTTGTGTGATTTTTCTGGGATTTTGTTGGGTATTGAGGACATTTTGTGGGATGTTTCTGGAATTTGGTGGGGCTTTTCAAGAATTTTGTGGTATTTTGAAAAGATTTAGGGAATTTTGTGGTGTTTTTTCTTGAATTTTGTGGGAAACTGTGCTGATTTGATGGGGCGTTTCTGGAATTTGGTCGAGTTTTCAGAAGATTTAGGGATTTTTGTGGGATTTTTGTGGGATGTTCTGGCAATTGGTGGAGATTTTGTGGGACATTCCTGTGAATTGGTAGGGTTTGAAATGATTTAGGGAGTTTTGTGGGACTTCTCTGGAATTTTGTGTGTTTTTTCTGGAATTGTGTGGGATTCTGAGGAGACTTGAAGAATTTTGAGGAATTTTTCTTAGATTTTGTGGAAACTTGTGGAGGTTTTGGGTGATTTTTGTGTGATTTTGTGGGATATTGAGGCGATTTAGGGATCTTGAGGGATTTCTCATGTATTTTGTGGGAATTTGTGGAGATTTGGTGGGATATTTTTCTAGAATTTGGTTGTGTTTTGAGAAGATTTAGGGAATTTTGTGGTGTTTTTTCTTGAATTTTGTGGGAAACTGTGCTGATTTTATGGGGCGTTTCTGGAATTTGGTCGAGTTTTCAGAAGATTTAGGGATTTTTGTGGGATTTTTGTGGGATGTTCTGGGAATTGGTGGAGATTTTGTGGGACATTCCTGTGAATTGGTAGGGTTTTGAAATGATTTAGGGAGTTTTGTGGGACTTCTCTGGAATTTTGTGTGTTTTTTATGGAATTGTGTGGGATTCTGAGGAGACTTGAAGAATTTTGAGGAATTTGTTTTAGATTTTGTGGGAATTTGTGGAGAATCTGTGGGATTTTACTGGAATTTGGTGGGCCTTTTCAAGGACTTTGTGTAATTTTGAGGAGACTTGAAGAATTTTGAGGAATTTTTCTTAGATTTTGTGGAAACTTGTGGAGGTTTTGTGGGATTTTTGTGGGATTTTGTGGGATATTGAGGCGATTTCGGGATCTTGAGGGATTTTTCATGTATTTTGTGGGAATTTGTGGAGATTTGGTGGGATATTTTTCTAGAATTTAGTCGTGTTTTGAGAAGATTTAGGGAATTTTGTGTGATTTTTCTGGGATTTTGTTGTATATTGAGGAGATTTTGTGGGATGTTTGTGGAACTTTGAGGGACTTTTCTGGAATTTGGTGAGATTCTGTAGAGAACTGACGAATTATCAGGGGTATTTTCATGTATTCTGTGGGAATTTGTGGAGATTCGGTGGGATTTTTGTGGATTTTGGCCGTGTTTTGAGAAGATTTAGGGAATTTTGTGGGATTTTTCCTGGAATTTTATTGGATTCCGGGGAGATTTTGTGGGATGTTTGTGGAACTTTGAGGGACTTTTTAGGAATTTGGTGAGATTCTGTACAGAACTGACGAATTATAAGGGATTTTTCATGTATTCTGTGGGAATTTGTGGAGATTTGGTGGGATTTTTGTGGATTTTGGCCGTGTTTTGAGAAGATTTAGGGAATTTTGTGTGATTTTTCTGGGATTTTGTTGGGTATTGAGGAAATTTTGTGGGATGTTTCTGGAATTTGGTGGGGCTTTTCAAGAATTTTGTGGTATTTTGAAAAGATTTAGGGAATTTTGTGGTGTTTTTTCTTGAATTTTGTGGGAAACTGTGCTGATTTTATGGGGCGTTTCTGGAATTTGGTCGAGTTTTCAGAAGATTTAGGGATTTTTGTGGGATTTTTGTGGGATGTTCTGGGAATTGGTGGAGATTTTGTGGGACATTCCTGTGAATTGGTAGGGTTTTGAAATGATTTAGGGAGTTTTGTGGGACTTCTCAGGAATTTTGTGGGGTTTTTCTGGAATTGTGTGGGATTCTGAGGAGACTTGAAGTATTTTGAGGAATTTTTCTTAGATTTTGTGGAAACTTATGGAGGTTTTGGGTGATTTTTGTGTGATTTTGTGGGATATTGAGGCGATTTCGGGATCTTGAGGGATTTTTCATGTATTTTGTGGGATTTTGTGGAGATTTGGTGGGACATTTTTCTAGAATTTAGTCGTGTTTTGAGAATATTTAGGGAATTTTGTGTGATTTTTCTGGGATTTTGTTGTATATTGAGGAGATTTTGTGGGATGTTTGTGGAACTTTGAGGGACTTTTCTGGAATTTGGTGAGATTCTGTAGAGAACTGACAAAATATCAGGGGTATTTTCATGTATTCTGTGGGATTTTGTGGAGATTCGGTGGGATTTTTGTGGATTTTGGCCATGTTTTGAGAAGATTTAGGGAATTTTGTGGGATTTTTCCTGGAATTTTATTGGATTCCGGGGAGATTTTGTGGGATGTTTGTGGAACTTTGAGGGACTTTTTAGGAATTTGGTGAGATTCTGTAGAGAACTGACGAATTATCAGGGATTTGTCATGTATTCTGTGGGAATTTGTGGAGATTCTGTGGGATTTTTCTGGAATTTGGTAGTTTTGAGAAGATTTAGGGAATTTTGTGGGACTTTTCTGGGATTTTGTTGGGTATTGAGGAAATTTTGTGGGATGTTTCTGGAATTTGGTGGGGCTTTTCAAGAATTTTGTGGTATTTTGAAAAGATTTTGGGAATTTTGTGGTGTTTTTTCTTGAATTTTGTGGGAAACTGTGCTGATTTTATGGGGCGTTTCTGGAATTTGGTCGAGTTTTCAGAAGATTTAGGGATTTTTGTGGGATTTTTGTGGGATGTTCTGGGAATTGGTGGAGATTTTGTGGGACATTCCTGTGAATTGGTAGGGTTTGAAATGATTTAGGGAGTTTTGTGGGACTTCTCTGGAATTTTGTGTGTTTTTTCTGGAATTGTGTGGGATTCTGAGGAGACTTGAAGAATTTTGAGGAATTTTTCTTAGATTTTGTGGAAACTTGTGGAGGTTTTGTGGGATTTTTGTGTGATTTTGTGGGATATTGAGGCGATTTAGGGATCTTGAGGGATTTCTCATGTATTTTGTGGGAATTTGTGGAGATTTGGTGGGATATTTTTCTAGAATTTGGTTGTGTTTTGAGAAGATTTAGGGAATTTTGTGGTGTTTTTTCTTGAATTTTGTGGGAAACTGTGCTGATTTTATGGGGCGTTTCTGGAATTTGGTCGAGTTTTCAGAAGATTTAGGGATTTTTGTGGGATTTTTGTGGGATGTTCTGGGAATTGGTGGAGATTTTGTGGGACATTCCTGTGAATTGGTAGGGTTTTGAAATGATTTAGGGAGTTTTGTGGGACTTCTCTGGAATTTTGTGTGTTTTTTATGGAATTGTGTGGGATTCTGAGGAGACTTGAAGAATTTTGAGGAATTTGTTTTAGATTTTGTGGGAATTTGTGGAGAATCTGTGGGATTTTACTGGAATTTGGTGGGCCTTTTCAAGGACTTTGTGTGGTTTTGAGGAGACTTGAAGAATTTTGAGGAATTTTTCTTAGATTTTGTGGAAACTTGTGGAGGTTTTGTGGGATTTTTGTGGGATTTTGTGGGATATTGAGGCGATTTCGGGATCTTGAGGGATTTTTCATGTATTTTGTGGGAATTTGTGGAGATTTGGTGGGATATTTTTCTAGAATTTAGTCGTGTTTTGAGAAGATTTAGGGAATTTTGTGAGATTTTTCTGGGATTTTGTTGTATATTGAGGAGATTTTGTGGGATGTTTGTGGAACTTTGAGGGACTTTTCTGGAATTTGGTGAGATTCTGTAGAGAACTGACGAAATATCAGGGGTATTTTCATGTATTCTGTGGGAATTTGTGGAGATTCGGTGGGATTTTTGTGGATTTTGGCCGTGTTTTGAGAAGATTTAGGGAATTTTGTGGGATTTTTCCTGGAATTTTATTGGATTCCGGGGAGATTTTGTGGGATGTTTGTGGAACTTTGAGGGACTTTTTAGGAATTTGGTGAGATTCTGTAGAGAACTGACGAATTATAAGGGATTTTTCATGTATTCTGTGGGAATTTGTGGAGATTTGGTGGGATTTTTGTGGATTTTGGCTGTGTTTTGAGAAGATTTAGGGAATTTTGTGTGATTTTTCTGGGATTTTGTTGGGTATTGAGGAAATTTTGTGGGATGTTTCTGGAATTTGGTGGGGCTTTTCAAGAATTTTGTGGTATTTTGAAAAGATTTAGGGAATTTTGTGGTGTTTTTTCTTGAATTTTGTGGGAAACTGTGCTGATTTTATGGGGCGTTTCTGGAATTTGGTCGAGTTTTCAGAAGATTTAGGGATTTTTGTGGGATTTTTGTGGGATGTTCTGGGAATTGGTGGAGATTTTGTGGGACATTCCTGTGAATTGGTAGGGTTTTGAAATGATTTAGGGAGTTTTGTGGGACTTCTCAGGAATTTTGTGGGGTTTTTCTGGAATTGTGTGGGATTCTGAGGAGACTTGAAGTATTTTGAGGAATTTTTCTTAGATTTTGTGGAAACTTATGGAGGTTTTGGGTGATTTTTGTGTGATTTTGTGGGATATTGAGGCGATTTCGGGATCTTGAGGGATTTTTCATGTATTTTGTGGGATTTTGTGGAGATTTGGTGGGACATTTTTCTAGAATTTAGTCGTGTTTTGAGAATATTTAGGGAATTTTGTGTGATTTTTCTGGGATTTTGTTGTATATTGAGGAGATTTTGTGGGATGTTTGTGGAACTTTGAGGGACTTTTCTGGAATTTGGTGAGATTCTGTAGAGAACTGACGAAATATCAGGGGTATTTTCATGTATTCTGTGGGATTTTGTGGAGATTCGGTGGGATTTTTGTGGATTTTGGCCATGTTTTGAGAAGATTTAGGGAATTTTGTGGGATTTTTCCTGGAATTTTATTGGATTCCGGGGAGATTTTGTGGGATGTTTGTGGAACTTTGAGGGACTTTTTAGGAATTTGGTGAGATTCTGTAGAGAACTGACGAATTATCAGGGATTTGTCATGTATTCTGTGGGAATTTGTGGAGATTCTGTGGGATTTTTCTGGAATTTGGTAGTTTTGAGAAGATTTAGGGAATTTTGTGGGACTTTTCTGGGATTTTGTTGGGTATTGAGGAAATTTTGTGGGATGTTTCTGGAATTTGGTGGGGCTTTTCAAGAATTTTGTGGTATTTTGAAAAGATTTTGGGAATTTTGTGGTGTTTTTTCTTGAATTTTGTGGGAAACTGTGCTGATTTTATGGGGCGTTTCTGGAATTTGGTCGAGTTTTCAGAAGATTTAGGGATTTTTGTGGGATTTTTGTGGGATGTTCTGGGAATTGGTGGAGATTTTGTGGGACATTCCTGTGAATTGGTAGGGTTTGAAATGATTTAGGGAGTTTTGTGGGACTTCTCTGGAATTTTGTGTGTTTTTTCTGGAATTGTGTGGGATTCTGAGGAGACTTGAAGAATTTTGAGGAATTTTTCTTAGATTTTGTGGAAACTTGTGGAGGTTTTGTGGGATTTTTGTGTGATTTTGTGGGATATTGAGGCGATTTAGGGATCTTGAGGGATTTCTCATGTATTTTGTGGGAATTTGTGGAGATTTGGTGGGATATTTTTCTAGAATTTGGTTGTGTTTTGAGAAGATTTAGGGAATTTTGTGGTGTTTTTTCTTGAATTTTGTGGGAAACTGTGCTGATTTTATGGGGCGTTTCTGGAATTTGGTCGAGTTTTCAGAAGATTTAGGGATTTTTGTGGGATTTTTGTGGGATGTTCTGGGAATTGGTGGAGATTTTGTGGGACATTCCTGTGAATTGGTAGGGTTTTGAAATGATTTAGGGAGTTTTGTGGGACTTCTCTGGAATTTTGTGTGTTTTTTATGGAATTGTGTGGGATTCTGAGGAGACTTGAAGAATTTTGAGGAATTTGTTTTAGATTTTGTGGGAATTTGTGGAGAATCTGTGGGATTTTACTGGAATTTGGTGGGCCTTTTCAAGGACTTTGTGTGGTTTTGAGGAGACTTGAAGAATTTTGAGGAATTTTTCTTAGATTTTGTGGAAACTTGTGGAGGTTTTGTGGGATTTTTGTGGGATTTTGTGGGATATTGAGGCGATTTCGGGATCTTGAGGGATTTTTCATGTATTTTGTGGGAATTTGTGGAGATTTGGTGGGATATTTTTCTAGAATTTAGTCGTGTTTTGAGAAGATTTAGGGAATTTTGTGAGATTTTTCTGGGATTTTGTTGTATATTGAGGAGATTTTGTGGGATGTTTGTGGAACTTTGAGGGACTTTTCTGGAATTTGGTGAGATTCTGTAGAGAACTGACGAAATATCAGGGGTATTTTCATGTATTCTGTGGGAATTTGTGGAGATTCGGTGGGATTTTTGTGGATTTTGGCCGTGTTTTGAGAAGATTTAGGGAATTTTGTGGGATTTTTCCTGGAATTTTATTGGATTCCGGGGAGATTTTGTGGGATGTTTGTGGAACTTTGAGGGACTTTTTAGGAATTTGGTGAGATTCTGTAGAGAACTGACGAATTATCAGGGATTTTTCATGTATTCTGTGGGAATTTGTGGAGATTTGGTGGGATTTTTGTGGATTTTGGCTGTGTTTTGAGAAGATTTAGGGAATTTTGTGTGATTTTTCTGGGATTTTGTTGGGTATTGAGGAAATTTTGTGGGATGTTTCTGGAATTTGGTGGGGCTTTTCAAGAATTTTGTGGTATTTTGAAAAGATTTAGGGAATTTTGTGGTGTTTTTTCTTGAATTTTGTGGGAAACTGCTGATTTTATGGGGCGTTTCTGGAATTTGGTCGAGTTTTCAGAAGTGTTAGGGACTTTTGTGAGATTTTTGTGGGATGTTCTGGGAATTGGTGGAGATTTTGTGGGACATTCCTGTGAATTGGTAGGGTTTTGAAATGATTTAGGGAGTTTTGTGGGACTTCTCTGGAATTTTGTGTGTTTTTTATGGAATTGTGTGGGATTCTGAGGAGACTTGAAGAATTTTGAGGAATTTGTTTTAGATTTTGTGGGAATTTGTGGAGAATCTGTTGGATTTTACTGGAATTTGGTGGGCCTTTTCAAGGACTTTGTGTGGTTTTGAGGAGACTTGAAGAATTTTGAGGAATTTTTCTTAGATTTTGTGGAAACTTGTGGAGGTTTTGTGGGATTTTTGTGGGATTTTGTGGGATATTGAGGCGATTTCGGGATCTTGAGGGATTTTTCATGTATTTTGTGGGATTTTGTGGAGATTTGGTGGGACATTTTTCTAGAATTTAGTCGTGTTTTGAGAAGATTTAGGGAATTTTGTGTGATTTTTCTGGGATTTTGTTGTATATTGAGGAGATTTTGTGGGATGTTTGTGGAACTTTGAGGGACTTTTCTGGAATTTGGTGAGATTCTGTAGAGAACTGACGAATTATCAGGGGTATTTTCATGTATTCTGTGGGAATTTGTGGAGATTCGGTGGGATTTTTGTGGATTTTGGCCATGTTTTGAGAAGATTTAGGGAATTTTGTGGGATTTTTCCTGGAATTTTATTGGATTCCGGGGAGATTTTGTGGGATGTTTCTGGAACTTTGAGGGACTTTTTAGGAATTTGGTGAGATTCTGTAGAGAACTGACGAATTATCAGGGATTTGTCATGTATTCTGTGGGAATTTGTGGAGATTCTGTGGGATTTTTCTGGAATTTGGTAGAGTTTTGAGAAGATTTAGGGAATTTTGTGGGACTTTTCTGGGATTTTGTTGGATATTGAGGACATTTTGTGGGATGTTTCTGGAATTTGGTGGGGCTTTTCAAGAATTTTGTGGTATTTTGAAAAGATTTAGGGAATTTTGTGGTGTTTTTTCTTGAATTTTGTGGGAAACTGTGCTGATTTTATGGGGCGTTTCTGGAATTTGGTCGAGTTTTCAGAAGTGTTAGGGATTTTTGTGAGATTTTTGTGGGATGTTCTGGGAATTGGTGGAGATTTTGTGGGACATTCCTGTGAATTGGTAGGGTTTTGAAATGATTTAGGGAGTTTTGTGGGACTTCTCTGGAATTTTGTGTGTTTTTTATGGAATTGTGTGGGATTCTGAGGAGACTTGAAGAATTTTGAGGAATTTGTTTTAGATTTTGTGGGAATTTGTGGAGAATCTGTGGGATTTTACTGGAATTTGGTGGGCCTTTTCAAGGACTTTGTGTGGTTTTGAGGAGACTTGAAGAATTTTGAGGAATTTTTCTTAGATTTTGTGGAAACTTGTGGAGGTTTTGTGGGATTTTTGTGTGATTTTGTGGGATATTGAGGCGATTTAGGGATCTTGAGGGATTTTTCATGTATTTTGTGGGAATTTGTGGAGATTCGGTGGAATATTTTTCTAGAATTTGGTCGTGTTTTGAGAAGATTTAGGGAATTTTGTGTGATTTTTCTTGAATTTTGTGGGATATTGAGGAGATTTTGTGGGATGTTTGTGGAACTTTGAGGGACTTTTTAGGAATTTGGTGAGATTCTGTAGAGAACTGACCAATTATCAGGGATTTTTCATGTATTCTGTGGGAATTTGTGGAGATTTGGTGGGATTTTTGTGGATTTTGGCCGTGTTTTGAGAAGATTTAGGGAATTTTGTGTGATTTTTCTGGGATTTTGTTGGGTATTGAGGAAATTTTGTGGGATGTTTCTGGAATTTGGTGGGGCTTTTCAAGAATTTTGTGGTATTTTGAAAAGATTTAGGGAATTTTGTGGTGTTTTTTCTTGAATTTTGTGGGAAACTGTGCTGATTTTATGGGGCGTTTCTGGAATTTGGTCGAGTTTTCAGAAGTGTTAGGGACTTTTGTGAGATTTTTGTGGGATGTTCTGGGAATTGGTGGAGATTTTGTGGGACATTCCTGTGAATTGGTAGGGTTTTGAAATGATTTAGGGAGTTTTGTGGGACTTCTCTGGAATTTTGTGTGTTTTTTATGGAATTGTGTGGGATTCTGAGGAGACTTGAAGAATTTTGAGGAATTTGTTTTAGATTTTGTGGGAATTTGTGGAGAATCTGTGGGATTTTACTGGAATTTGGTGGGCCTTTTCAAGGACTTTGTGTGGTTTTGAGGAGACTTGAAGAATTTTGAGGAATTTTTCTTAGATTTTGTGGAAACTTGTGGAGGTTTTGTGTGATTTTTGTGGGATTTTGTGGGATATTGAGGCGATTTCGGGATCTTGAGGGATTTTTCATGTATTTTGTGGGATTTTGTGGAGATTTGGTGGGACATTTTTCTAGAATTTAGTCGTGTTTTGAGAAGATTTAGGGAATTTTGTGTGATTTTTCTGGGATTTTGTTGTATATTGAGGAGATTTTGTGGGATGTTTGTGGAACTTTGAGGGACTTTTCTGGAATTTGGTGAGATTCTGTAGAGAACTGACGAATTATCAGGGGTATTTTCATGTATTCTGTGGGAATTTGTGGAGATTCGGTGGGATTTTTGTGGATTTTGGCCATGTTTTGAGAAGATTTAGGGAATTTTGTGGGATTTTTCCTGGAATTTTATTGGATTCCGGGGAGATTTTGTGGGATGTTTGTGGAACTTTGAGGGACTTTTTAGGAATTTGGTGAGATTCTGTAGAGAACTGACGAATTATCAGGGATTTGTCATGTATTCTGTGGGAATTTGTGGAGATTCTGTGGGATTTTTCTGGAATTTGGTAGAGTTTTGAGAAGATTTAGGGAATTTTGTGGGACTTTTCTGGGATTTTGTTGGATATTGAGGACATTTTGTGGGATGTTTCTGGAATTTGGTGGGGCTTTTCAAGAATTTTGTGGTATTTTGAAAAGATTTAGGGAATTTTGTGGTGTTTTTTCTTGAATTTTGTGGGAAACTGTGCTGATTTTATGGGGCGTTTCTGGAATTTGGTCGAGTTTTCAGAAGATTTAGGGATTTTTGTGGGATTTTTGTGGGATGTTCTGGGAATTGGTGGAGATTTTGTGGGACATTCCTGTGAATTGGTAGGGTTTTGAAATGATTTAGGGAGTTTTGTGGGACTTCTCTGGAATTTTGTGGGGTTTTTCTGGAATTGTGTGGTTTTGAGGAGACTTGAAGAATTTTGAGGAATTTTTCTTAGATTTTGTGGAAACTTGTGGAGGTTTTGTGTGATTTTTGTGGAATTTTTTGGGATATTGAGGCAATTTAGGGATCTTGAGGGATTTTTCATGTATTTTGTGGGAATTTGTGGAGATTTGGTGGGATATTTTTCCAGAATTTGGTTGTGTTTTGAGAAGATTTAGGGAATTTTGTGTGATTTTTCTTGAATTTTGTGGGATATTGAGGAGATTTTGTGGGATGTTTGTGGAACTTTGAGGGACTTTTCTGGAATTTGGTGAGATTCTGTAGAGAACTGACAAATTATCAGGGATTTTTCATGTATTCTGTGGGAATTTGTGGAGATTTGGTGGGATTTTTGTGGATTTTGGCCGTGTTTTGAGAAGATTTAGGGAATTTTGTGGGATTTTTCTGGGATTTTGTTGGGTATTGAGGACATTTTGTGGGATGTTTCTGGAATTTGGTGGGGCTTTTCAAGAATTTTGTGGTATTTTGAAAAGATTTAGGGAATTTTGTGGTGTTTTTTCTTGAATTTTGTGGGAAACTCTGCTGATTTTATGGGGCGTTTCTGGAATTTGGTCGAGTTTTCAGAAGTGTTAGGGATTTTTGTGAGATTTTTGTGGGATGTTCTGGGAATTGGTGGAGATTTTGTGGGACATTCCTGTGAATTGGTAGGGTTTTGAAATGATTTAGGGAGTTTTGTGGGACTTCTCTGGAATTTTGTGTGTTCTTTATGGAATTGTGTGGGATTCTGAGGAGACTTGAAGAATTTTGAGGAATTTGTTTTAGATTTTGTGGGAATTTGTGGAGAATCTGTGGGATTTTACTGAAATTTGGTGGGCCTTTTCTAGGACTTTGTGTGGTTTTGAGGAGACTTGAAGAATTTTGAGGAATTTTTCTTAGATTTTGTGGAAACTTGTGGAGGTTTTGTGGGATTTTTGTGGGATTTTGTGGGATATTGAGGCGATTTCGGGATCTTGAGGGATTTTTCATGTATTTTGTGGGATTTTGTGGAGATTTGGTGGGACATTTTTCTAGAATTTAGTCGTGTTTTGAGAAGATTTAGGGAATTTTGTGTGATTTTTCTGGGATTTTGTTGTATATTGAGGAGATTTTGTGGGATGTTTGTGGAACTTTGAGGGACTTTTCTGGAATTTGGTGAGATTCTGTAGAGAACTGACGAATTATCAGGGGTATTTTCATGTATTCTGTGGGAATTTGTGGAGATTCGGTGGGATTTTTGTGGATTTTGGCCATGTTTTGAGAAGATTTAGGGAATTTTGTGGGATTTTTCCTGGAATTTTATTGGATTCCGGGGAGATTTTGTGGGATGTTTGTGGAACTTTGAGGGACTTTTTAGGAATTTGGTGAGATTCTGTAGAGAACTGACGAATTATCAGGGATTTGTCATGTATTCTGTGGGAATTTGTGGAGATTCTGTGGGATTTTTCTGGAATTTGGTAGAGTTTTGAGAAGATTTAGGGAATTTTGTGGGACTTTTCTGGGATTTTGTTGGATATTGAGGACATTTTGTGGGATGTTTCTGGAATTTGGTGGGGCTTTTCAAGAATTTTGTGGTATTTTGAAAAGATTTAGGGAATTTTGTGGTGTTTTTTCTTGAATTTTGTGGGAAACTGTGCTGATTTTATGGGGCGTTTCTGGAATTTGGTCGAGTTTTCAGAAGATTTAGGGATTTTTGTGGGATTTTTGTGGGATGTTCTGGGAATTGGTGGAGATTTTGTGGGACATTCCTGTGAATTGGTAGGGTTTTGAAATGATTTAGGGAGTTTTGTGGGACTTCTCTGGAATTTTGTGTGTTTTTTATGGAATTGTGTGGGATTCTGAGGAGACTTGAAGAATTTTGAGGAATTTGTTTTAGATTTTGTGGGAATTTGTGGAGAATCTGTGGGATTTTACTGGAATTTGGTGGGCCTTTTCAAGGACTTTGTGTGGTTTTGAGGAGACTTGAAGACTTTTGAGGAATTTTTCTTATATTTTGTGGAAACTTGTGGAGGTTTTGTGGGATTTTTGTGTGATTTTGTGGGATATTGAGGCGATTTAGGGATCTTGAGGGATTTTTCATGTATTTTGTGGGAATTTGTGGAGATTTGGTGGGACATTTTTCTAGAATTTGGTCGTGTTTTGAGAAGATTTAGGGAATTTTGTGTGATTTTTCTGGGATTTTGTTGTATATTGAGGAGATTTTGTGGGATGTTTGTGGAACTTTGAGGGACTTTTCTGGAATTTGGTGAGATTCTGTAGAGAACTGACGAATTATCAGGGGTATTTTCATGTATTCTGTGGGAATTTGTGGAGATTCGGTGGGATTTTTGTGGATTTTGGCCGTGTTTTGAGAAGATTTAGGGAATTTTGTGGGATTTTTCCTGGAATTTTATTGGATTCCGGGGAGATTTTGTGGGATGTTTGTGGAACTTTGAGGGACTTTTTAGGAATTTGGTGAGATTCTGTACAGAACTGACCAATTATCAGGGATTTTTCATGTATTCTGTGGGAATTTGTGGAGATTTGGTGGGATTTTTGTGGATTTTGGCCGCGTTTTGAGAAGATTTAGGGAATTTTGTGTGATTTTTCTTGAATTTTGTGGGATATTGAGGAGATTTTGTGGGATGTTTGTGGAACTTTGAGGGACTTTTTAGGAATTTGGTGAGATTCTGTAGAGAACTGACCAATTATCAGGGATTTTTCATGTATTCTGTGGGAATTTGTGGAGATTTGGTGGGATTTTTGTGGATTTTGGCCGTGTTTTGAGAAGATTTAGGGAATTTTGTGTGATTTTTCTGGGATTTTGTTGGGTATTGAGGACATTTTGTGGGATGTTTCTGGAATTTGGTGGGGCTTTTCAAGAATTTTGTGGTATTTTGAAAAGATTTAGGGAATTTTGTGGTGTTTTTTCTTGAATTTTGTGGGAAACTGTGCTGATTTTATGGGGCGTTTCTGGAATTTGGTCGAGTTTTCAGAAGATTTAGGGATTTTTGTGGGATTTTTGTGGGATTGGTGGGGTTCTGGGAATTGGTGGAGATTTTGTGGGACATTCCTGTGAATTGGTAGGGTTTGAAATGATTTAGGGAGTTTTGTGGGACTTCTCTGGAATTTTGTGTGTTTTTTCTGGAATTGTGTGGGATTCTGAGGAGACTTGAAGAATTTTGAGGAATTTTACTTAGATTTTGTGGAAACTTGTGGATGTTTTGTGGGATTTTTGTGTGATTTTGTGGGATATTGAGGCGATTTAGGGATCTTGAGGGATTTCTCATGTATTTTGTGGGAATTTGTGGAGATTTGGTGGGATATTTTTCTAGAATTTGGTTGTGTTTTGAGAAGATTTAGGGAATTTTGTGGTGTTTTTTCTTGAATTTTGTGGGAAACTGTGCTGATTTTATGGGGCGTTTCTGGAATTTGGTCGAGTTTTCAGAAGATTTAGGGATTTTTGTGGGATTTTTGTGGGATGTTCTGGGAATTGGTGGAGATTTTGTGGGACATTCCTGTGAATTGGTAGGGTTTTGAAATGATTTAGGGAGTTTTGTGGGACTTATCAGGAATTTTGTGGGGTTTTTCTGGAATTGTGTGGGATTCGGAGGAGACTTGAAGTATTTTGAGGAATTTTTCTTAGATTTTGTGGAAACTTATGGAGGTTTTGGGTGATTTTTGTGTGATTTTGTGGGATATTGAGGCGATTTCGGGATCTTGAGGGATTTTTCATGTATTTTGTGGGATTTTGTGGAGATTTGGTGGGACATTTTTCTAGAATTTAGTCGTGTTTTGAGAAGATTTAGGGAATTTTGTGTGATTTTTCTGGGATTTTGTTGTATATTGAGGAGATTTTGTGGGATGTTTGTGGAACTTTGAGGGACTTTTCTGGAATTTGGTGAGATTCTGTAGAGAACTGACGAAATATCAGGGGTATTTTTATGTATTCTGTGGTAATTTGTGGAGATTCGGTGGGATTTTTGTGGATTTTGGCCATGTTTTGAGAAGATTTAGGGAATTTTGTGGGATTTTTCCTGGAATTTTATTGGATTCCGGGGAGATTTTGTGGGATGTTTGTGGAACTTTGAGGGACTTTTTAGGAATTTGGTGAGATTCTGTAGAGAACTGACGAATTATCAGGGATTTGTCATGTATTCTGTGGGAATTTGTGGAGATTTGGTGGGATTTTTGTGGATTTTGGCCGTGTTTTGAGAAGATTTAGGGAATTTTGTGTGATTTTTCTGGGATTTTGTTGGGTATTGAGGAAATTTTGTGGGATGTTTCTGGAATTTGGTGGGGCTTTTCAAGAATTTTGTGGTATTTTGAAAAGATTTAGGGAATTTTGTGGTGTTTTTTCTTGAATTTTGTGGGAAACTGTGCTGATTTTATGGGGCGTTTCTGGAATTTGGTCGAGTTTTCAGAAGATTTAGGGATTTTTGTGGGATTTTTGTGGGATGTTCTGGGAATTGGTGGAGATTTTGTGGGACATTCCTGTGAATTGGTAGGGTTTTGAAATGATTTAGGGAGTTTTGTGGGACTTCTCTGGAATTTTGTGGGGTTTTTCTGGAATTGTGTGGGATTCTGAGGAGACTTGAAGAATTTTGAGGAATTTTACTTAGATTTTGTGGAAACTTGTGGATGTTTTGTGGGATTTTTGTGTGATTTTGTGGGATATTGAGGCGATTTAGGGATCTTGAGGGATTTCTCATGTATTTTGTGGGAATTTGTGGAGATTTGGTGGGATATTTTTCTAGAATTTGGTTGTGTTTTGAGAAGATTTAGGGAATTTTGTGGTGTTTTTTCTTGAATTTTGTGGGAAACTGTGCTGATTTTATGGGGCGTTTCTGGAACTTGGTCGAGTTTTCAGAAGATTTAGGGATTTTTGTGGGATTTTTGTGGGATGTTCTGGGAATTGGTGGAGATTTTGTGGGACATTCCTGTGAATTGGTAGGGTTTTGAAATGATTTAGGGAGTTTTGTGGGACTTATCAGGAATTTTGTGGGGTTTTTCTGGAATTGTGTGGGATTCGGAGGAGACTTGAAGTATTTTGAGGAATTTTTCTTAGATTTTGTGGAAACTTATGGAGGTTTTGGGTGATTTTTGTGTGATTTTGTGGGATATTGAGGCGATTTCGGGATCTTGAGGGATTTTTCATGTATTTTGTGGGATTTTGTGGAGATTTGGTGGGACATTTTTCTAGAATTTAGTCGTGTTTTGAGAAGATTTAGGGAATTTTGTGTGATTTTTCTGGGATTTTGTTGTATATTGAGGAGATTTTGTGGGATGTTTGTGGAACTTTGAGGGACTTTTCTGGAATTTGGTGAGATTCTGTAGAGAACTGACGAAATATCAGGGGTATTTTTATGTATTCTGTGGTAATTTGTGGAGATTCGGTGGGATTTTTGTGGATTTTGGCCATGTTTTGAGAAGATTTAGGGAATTTTGTGGGATTTTTCCTGGAATTTTATTGGATTCCGGGGAGATTTTGTGGGATGTTTGTGGAACTTTGAGGGACTTTTTAGGAATTTGGTGAGATTCTGTAGAGAACTGACGAATTATCAGGGATTTGTCATGTATTCTGTGGGAATTTGTGGAGATTTGGTGGGATTTTTGTGGATTTTGGCCGTGTTTTGAGAAGATTTAGGGAATTTTGTGTGATTTTTCTGGGATTTTGTTGGGTATTGAGGAAATTTTGTGGGATGTTTCTGGAATTTGGTGGGGCTTTTCAAGAATTTTGTGGTATTTTGAAAAGATTTAGGGAATTTTGTGGTGTTTTTTCTTGAATTTTGTGGGAAACTGTGCTGATTTTATGGGGCGTTTCTGGAATTTGGTCGAGTTTTCAGAAGATTTAGGGATTTTTGTGGGATTTTTGTGGGATGTTCTGGGAATTGGTGGAGATTTTGTGGGACATTGCTGTGAATTGGTAGGGTTTTGAAATGATTTAGGGAGTTTTGTGGGACTTCTCTGGAATTTTGTGGGGTTTTTCTGGAATTGTGTGGGATTCTGAGGAGACTTGAAGAATTTTGAGGAATTTTACTTAGATTTTGTGGAAACTTGTGGATGTTTTGTGGGATTTTTGTGTGATTTTGTGGGATATTGAGGCGATTTAGGGATCTTGAGGGATTTCTCATGTATTTTGTGGGAATTTGTGGAGATTTGGTGGGATATTTTTCTAGAATTTGGTTGTGTTTTGAGAAGATTTAGGGAATTTTGTGGTGTTTTTTCTTGAATTTTGTGGGAAACTGTGCTGATTTTATGGGGCGTTTCTGGAACTTGGTCGAGTTTTCAGAAGATTTAGGGATTTTTGTGGGATTTTTGTGGGATGTTCTGGGAATTGGTGGAGATTTTGTGGGACATTCCTGTGAATTGGTAGGGTTTTGAAATGATTTAGGGAGTTTTGTGGGACTTATCAGGAATTTTGTGGGGTTTTTCTGGAATTGTGTGGGATTCGGAGGAGACTTGAAGTATTTTGAGGAATTTTTCTTAGATTTTGTGGAAACTTATGGAGGTTTTGGGTGATTTTTGTGTGATTTTGTGGGATATTGAGGCGATTTCGGGATCTTGAGGGATTTTTCATGTATTTTGTGGGATTTTGTGGAGATTTGGTGGGACATTTTTCTAGAATTTAGTCGTGTTTTGAGAAGATTTAGGGAATTTTGTGTGATTTTTCTGGGATTTTGTTGTATATTGAGGAGATTTTGTGGGATGTTTGTGGAACTTTGAGGGACTTTTCTGGAATTTGGTGAGATTCTGTAGAGAACTGACGAAATATCAGGGGTATTTTTATGTATTCTGTGGTAATTTGTGGAGATTCGGTGGGATTTTTGTGGATTTTGGCCATGTTTTGAGAAGATTTAGGGAATTTTGTGGGATTTTTCCTGGAATTTTATTGGATTCCGGGGAGATTTTGTGGGATGTTTGTGGAACTTTGAGGGACTTTTTAGGAATTTGGTGAGATTCTGTAGAGAACTGACGAATTATCAGGGATTTGTCATGTATTCTGTGGGAATTTGTGGAGATTCTGTGGGATTTTTCTGGAATTTGGTAGAGTTTTGAGAAGATTTAGGGAATTTTGTGTGATTTTTCTGGGATTTTGTTGGGTATTGAGGAAATTTTGTGGGATGTTTCTGGAATTTGGTGGGGCTTTTCAAGAATTTTGTGGTATTTTGAAAAGATTTAGGGAATTTTGTGGTGTTTTTTCTTGAATTTTGTGGGAAACTGTGCTGATTTTATGGGGCGTTTCTGGAATTTGGTCGAGTTTTCAGAAGATTTAGGGATTTTTGTGGGATTTTTGTGGGATGTTCTGGGAATTGGTGGAGATTTTGTGGGACATTCCTGTGAATTGGTAGGGTTTTGAAATGATTTAGGGAGTTTTGTGGGACTTCTCTGGAATTTTGTGTGTTCTTTATGGAATTGTGTGGGATTCTGAGGAGACTTGAAGAATTTTGAGGAATTTGTTTTAGATTTTGTGGGAATTTGTGGAGAATCTGTGGGATTTTTTTGGAATTTGGTGGGCCTTTTCAAGGACTTTGTGTGGTTTTGAGGAGACTTGAAGAATTTTGAGGAATTTTTCTTAGATTTTGTGGAAACTTGGGGAGGTTTTGTGGGATTTTTGTGGGATTTTGTGGGATATTGAGGCGATTTCGGGATCTTGAGGGATTTTTCATGTATTTTGTGGGATTTTGTGGAGATTTGGTGGGACATTTTTCTAGAATTTAGTCGTGTTTTGAGAAGATTTAGGGAATTTTGTGTGATTTTTCTGGGATTTTGTTGTATATTGAGGAGATTTTGTGGGATGTTTGTGGAACTTTGAGGGACTTTTCTGGAATTTGGTGAGATTCTGTAGAGAACTGACGAATTATCAGGGGTATTTTCATGTATTCTGTGGGAATTTGTGGAGATTCGGTGGGATTTTTGTGGATTTTGGCCATGTTTTGAGAAGATTTAGGGAATTTTGTGGGATTTTTCCTGGAATTTTATTGGATTCCGGGGAGATTTTGTGGGATGTTTGTGGAACTTTGAGGGACTTTTTAGGAATTTGGTGAGATTCTGTAGAGAACTGACGAATTATCAGGGATTTGTCATGTATTCTGTGGGAATTTGTGGAGATTCTGTGGGATTTTTCTGGAATTTGGTAGAGTTTTGAGAAGATTTAGGGAATTTTGTGGGACTTTTCTGGGATTTTGTTGGATATTGAGGACATTTTGTGGGATGTTTCTGGAATTTGGTGGGGCTTTTCAAGAATTTTGTGGTATTTTGAAAAGATTTAGGGAATTTTGTGGTGTTTTTTCTTGAATTTTGTGGGAAACTGTGCTGATTTTATGGGGCGTTTCTGGAATTTGGTCGAGTTTTCAGAAGTGTTAGGGATTTTTGTGAGATTTTTCTGGGATGTTCTGGGAATTGGTGGAGATTTTGTGGGACATTCCTGTGAATTGGTAGGGTTTTGAAATGATTTAGGGAGTTTTGTGGGACTTCTCTGGAATTTTGTGTGTTTTTTATGGAATTGTGTGGGATTCTGAGGAGACTTGAAGAATTTTGAGGAATTTGTTTTAGATTTTGTGGGAATTTGTGGAGAATCTGTGGGATTTTACTGGAATTTGGTGGGCCTTTTCAAGGACTTTGTGTGGTTTTGAGGAGACTTGAAGACTTTTGAGGAATTTTTCTTAGATTTTGTGGAAACTTGTGGAGGTTTTGTGGGATTTTTGTGTGATTTTGTGGGATATTGAGGCGATTTAGGGATCTTGAGGGATTTTTCATGTATTTTGTGGGAATTTGTGGAGATTTGGTGGGATATTTTTCTAGAATTTGGTCGTGTTTTGAGAAGATTTAGGGAATTTTGTGTGATTTTTCTTGAATTTTGTGGGATATTGAGGAGATTTTGTGGGATGTTTGTGGAACTTTGAGGGACTTTTTAGGAATTTGGTGAGATTCTGTAGAGAACTGACCAATTATCAGGGATTTTTCATGTATTCTGTGGGAATTTGTGGAGATTTGGTGGGATTTTTGTGGATTTTGGCCGTGTTTTGAGAAGATTTAGGGAATTTTGTGTGATTTTTCTGGGATTTTGTTGGGTATTGAGGACATTTTGTGGGATGTTTCTGGAATTTGGTGGGGCTTTTCAAGAATTTTGTGGTATTTTGAAAAGATTTAGGGAATTTTGTGGTGTTTTTTCTTGAATTTTGTGGGAAACTCTGCTGATTTTATGGGGCGTTTCTGGAATTTGGTCGAGTTTTCAGAAGTGTTAGGGATTTTTGTGAGATTTTTGTGGGATGTTCTGGGAATTGGTGGAGATTTTGTGGGACATTCCTGTGAATTGGTAGGGTTTTGAAATGATTTAGGGAGTTTTGTGGGACTTCTCTGGAATTTTGTGTGTTCTTTATGGAATTGTGTGGGATTCTGAGGAGACTTGAAGAATTTTGAGGAATTTGTTTTAGATTTTGTGGGAATTTGTGGAGAATCTGTGGGATTTTACTGGAATTTGGTGGGCCTTTTCAAGGACTTTGTGTGGTTTTGAGGAGACTTGAAGAATTTTGAGGAATTTTTCTTAGATTTTGTGGAAACTTGTGGAGGTTTTGTGGGATTTTTGTGGGATTTTGTGGGATATTGAGGCGATTTCGGGATCTTGAGGGATTTTTCATGTATTTTGTGGGATTTTGTGGAGATTTGGTGGGACATTTTTCTAGAATTTAGTCGTGTTTTGAGAAGATTTAGGGAATTTTGTGTGATTTTTCTGGGATTTTGTTGTATATTGAGGAGATTTTGTGGGATGTTTGTGGAACTTTGAGGGACTTTTCTGGAATTTGGTGAGATTCTGTAGAGAACTGACGAATTATCAGGGGTATTTTCATGTATTCTGTGGGAATTTGTGGAGATTCGGTGGGATTTTTGTGGATTTTGGCCATGTTTTGAGAAGATTTAGGGAATTTTGTGGGATTTTTCCTGGAATTTTATTGGATTCCGGGGAGATTTTGTGGGATGTTTGTGGAACTTTGAGGGACTTTTTAGGAATTTGGTGAGATTCTGTAGAGAACTGACGAATTATCAGGGATTTGTCATGTATTCTGTGGGAATTTGTGGAGATTCTGTGGGATTTTTCTGGAATTTGGTAGAGTTTTGAGAAGATTTAGGGAATTTTGTGGGACTTTTCTGGGATTTTGTTGGATATTGAGGACATTTTGTGGGATGTTTCTGGAATTTGGTGGGGCTTTTCAAGAATTTTGTGGTATTTTGAAAAGATTTAGGGAATTTTGTGGTGTTTTTTCTTGAATTTTGTGGGAAACTGTGCTGATTTTATGGGGCGTTTCTGGAATTTGGTCGAGTTTTCAGAAGTGTTAGGGATTTTTGTGAGATTTTTGTGGGATGTTCTGGGAATTGGTGGAGATTTTGTGGGACATTCCTGTGAATTGGTAGGGTTTTGAAATGATTTAGGGAGTTTTGTGGGACTTCTCTGGAATTTTGTGTGTTCTTTATGGAATTGTGTGGGATTCTGAGGAGACTTGAAGAATTTTGAGGAATTTGTTTTAGATTTTGTGGGAATTTGTGGAGAATCTGTGGGATTTTACTGGAATTTGGTGGGCCTTTTCAAGGACTTTGTGTGGTTTTGAGGAGACTTGAAGACTTTTGAGGAATTTTTCTTAGATTTTGTGGAAACTTGTGGAGGTTTTGTGGGATTTTTGTGTGATTTTGTGGGATATTGAGGCGATTTAGGGATCTTGAGGGATTTTTCATGTATTTTGTGGGAATTTGTGGAGATTTGGTGGGATATTTTTCTAGAATTTGGTCGTGTTTTGAGAAGATTTAGGGAATTTTGTGTGATTTTTCTTGAATTTTGTGGGATATTGAGAAGATTTTGTGGGATGTTTGTGGAACTTTGAGGGACTTTTTAGGAATTTGGTGAGATTCTGTAGAGAACTGACCAATTATCAGGGATTTTTCATGTATTCTGTGGGAATTTGTGGAGATTTGGTGGGATTTTTGTGGATTTTGGCCGTGTTTTGAGAAGATTTAGGGAATTTTGTGTGATTTTTCTGGGATTTTGTTGGGTATTGAGGACATTTTGTGGGATGTTTCTGGAATTTGGTGGGGCTTTTCAAGAATTTTGTGGTATTTTGAAAAGATTTAGGGAATTTTGTGGTGTTTTTTCTTGAATTTTGTGGGAAACTGTGCTGATTTTATGGGGCGTTTCTGGAATTTGGTCGAGTTTTCAGAAGATTTAGGGATTTTTGTGGGATTTTTGTGGGATTGGTGGAGTTCTGGGAATTGGTGGAGATTTTGTGGGACATTCCTGTGAATTGGTAGGGTTTGAAATGATTTAGGGAGTTTTGTGGGACTTCTCTGGAATTTTGTGTGTTTTTTCTGGAATTGTGTGGGATTCTGAGGAGACTTGAAGAATTTTGAGGAATTTTACTTAGATTTTGTGGAAACTTGTGGAGGTTTTGTGGGATTTTTGTGTGATTTTGTGGGATATTGAGGCGATTTAGGGATCTTGAGGGATTTCTCATGTATTTTGTGGGAATTTGTGGAGATTTGGTGGGATATTTTTCTAGAATTTGGTTGTGTTTTGAGAAGATTTAGGGAATTTTGTGGTGTTTTTTCTTGAATTTTGTGGGAAACTGTGCTGATTTTATGGGGCGTTTCTGGAATTTGGTCGAGTTTTCAGAAGATTTAGGGATTTTTGTGAGATTTTTCTGGGATGTTCTGGGAATTGGTGGAGATTTTGTGGGACATTCCTGTGAATTGGTAGGGTTTGAAATGATTTAGGGAGTTTTGTGGGACTTCTCTGGAATTTTGTGTGTTTTTTCTGGAATTGTGTGGGATTCTGAGGAGACTTGAAGAATTTTGAGGAATTTTTCTTAGATTTTGTGGAAACTTGTGGAGGTTTTGTGGGATTTTTGTGTGATTTTGTGGGATATTGAGGCGATTTCGGGATCTTGAGGGATTTTTCATGTATTTTGTGGGAATTTGTGGAGATTTGGTGGGACATTTTTCTAGAATTTAGTCGTGTTTTGAGAAGATTTAGGGAATTTTGTGTGATTTTTCTGGGATTTTGTTGTATATTGAGGAGATTTTGTGGGATGTTTGTGGAACTTTGAGGGACTTTTCTGGAATTTGGTGAGATTCTGTAGAGAACTGACGAATTATCAGGGGTATTTTCATGTATTCTGTGGGAATTTGTGGAGATTCGGTGGGATTTTTGTGGATTTTGGCCATGTTTTGAGAAGATTTAGGGAATTTTGTGGGATTTTTCCTGGAATTTTATTGGATTCCGGGGAGATTTTGTGGGATGTTTGTAGAACTTTGAGGGACTTTTTAGGAATTTGGTGAGATTCTGTAGAGAACTGACGAATTATCAGGGATTTGTCATGTATTCTGTGGGAATTTGTGGAGATTTGGTGGGATTTTTGTGGATTTTGGCCGTGTTTTGAGAAGATTTAGGGAATTTTGTGTGATTTTTCTGGGATTTTGTTGGGTATTGAGGAAATTTTGTGGGATGTTTCTGGAATTTGGTGGGGCTTTTCAAGAATTTTGTGGTATTTTGAAAAGATTTAGGGAATTTTGTGGTGTTTTTTCTTGAATTTTGTGGGAAACTGTGCTGATTTTATGGGGCGTTTCTGGAATTTGGTCGAGTTTTCAGAAGATTTAGGGATTTTTGTGGGATTTTTGTGGGATGTTCTGGGAATTGGTGGAGATTTTGTGGGACATTCCTGTGAATTGGTAGGGTTTTGAAATGATTTAGGGAGTTTTGTGGGACTTCTCTGGAATTTTGTGGGGTTTTTCTGGAATTGTGTGGGATTCTGAGGAGACTTGAAGAATTTTGAGGAATTTTACTTAGATTTTGTGGAAACTTGTGGATGTTTTGTGGGATTTTTGTGTGATTTTGTGGGATATTGAGGCGATTTAGGGATCTTGAGGGATTTCTCATGTATTTTGTGGGAATTTGTGGAGATTTGGTGGGATATTTTTCTAGAATTTGGTTGTGTTTTGAGAAGATTTAGGGAATTTTGTGGTGTTTTTTCTTGAATTTTGTGGGAAACTGTGCTGATTTTATGGGGCGTTTCTGGAACTTGGTCGAGTTTTCAGAAGATTTAGGGATTTTTGTGGGATTTTTGTGGGATGTTCTGGGAATTGGTGGAGATTTTGTGGGACATTCCTGTGAATTGGTAGGGTTTTGAAATGATTTAGGGAGTTTTGTGGGACTTATCAGGAATTTTGTGGGGTTTTTCTGGAATTGTGTGGGATTCGGAGGAGACTTGAAGTATTTTGAGGAATTTTTCTTAGATTTTGTGGAAACTTATGGAGGTTTTGGGTGATTTTTGTGTGATTTTGTGGGATATTGAGGCGATTTCGGGATCTTGAGGGATTTTTCATGTATTTTGTGGGATTTTGTGGAGATTTGGTGGGACATTTTTCTAGAATTTAGTCGTGTTTTGAGAAGATTTAGGGAATTTTGTGTGATTTTTCTGGGATTTTGTTGTATATTGAGGAGATTTTGTGGGATGTTTGTGGAACTTTGAGGGACTTTTCTGGAATTTGGTGAGATTCTGTAGAGAACTGACGAAATATCAGGGGTATTTTTATGTATTCTGTGGTAATTTGTGGAGATTCGGTGGGATTTTTGTGGATTTTGGCCATGTTTTGAGAAGATTTAGGGAATTTTGTGGGATTTTTCCTGGAATTTTATTGGATTCCGGGGAGATTTTGTGGGATGTTTGTGGAACTTTGAGGGACTTTTTAGGAATTTGGTGAGATTCTGTAGAGAACTGACGAATTATCAGGGATTTGTCATGTATTCTGTGGGAATTTGTGGAGATTTGGTGGGATTTTTGTGGATTTTGGCCGTGTTTTGAGAAGATTTAGGGAATTTTGTGTGATTTTTCTGGGATTTTGTTGGGTATTGAGGAAATTTTGTGGGATGTTTCTGGAATTTGGTGGGGCTTTTCAAGAATTTTGTGGTATTTTGAAAAGATTTAGGGAATTTTGTGGTGTTTTTTCTTGAATTTTGTGGGAAACTGTGCTGATTTTATGGGGCGTTTCTGGAATTTGGTCGAGTTTTCAGAAGATTTAGGGATTTTTGTGGGATTTTTGTGGGATGTTCTGGGAATTGGTGGAGATTTTGTGGGACATTGCTGTGAATTGGTAGGGTTTTGAAATGATTTAGGGAGTTTTGTGGGACTTATCTGGAATTTTGTGGGGTTTTTCTGGAATTGTGTGGGATTCTGAGGAGACTTGAAGAATTTTGAGGAATTTTACTTAGATTTTGTGGAAACTTGTGGATGTTTTGTGGGATTTTTGTGTGATTTTGTGGGATATTGAGGCGATTTAGGGATCTTGAGGGATTTCTCATGTATTTTGTGGGAATTTGTGGAGATTTGGTGGGATATTTTTCTAGAATTTGGTTGTGTTTTGAGAAGATTTAGGGAATTTTGTGGTGTTTTTTCTTGAATTTTGTGGGAAACTGTGCTGATTTTATGGGGCGTTTCTGGAACTTGGTCGAGTTTTCAGAAGATTTAGGGATTTTTGTGGGATTTTTGTGGGATGTTCTGGGAATTGGTGGAGATTTTGTGGGACATTCCTGTGAATTGGTAGGGTTTTGAAATGATTTAGGGAGTTTTGTGGGACTTATCAGGAATTTTGTGGGGTTTTTCTGGAATTGTGTGGGATTCGGAGGAGACTTGAAGTATTTTGAGGAATTTTTCTTAGATTTTGTGGAAACTTATGGAGGTTTTGGGTGATTTTTGTGTGATTTTGTGGGATATTGAGGCGATTTCGGGATCTTGAGGGATTTTTCATGTATTTTGTGGGATTTTGTGGAGATTTGGTGGGACATTTTTCTAGAATTTAGTCGTGTTTTGAGAAGATTTAGGGAATTTTGTGTGATTTTTCTGGGATTTTGTTGTATATTGAGGAGATTTTGTGGGATGTTTGTGGAACTTTGAGGGACTTTTCTGGAATTTGGTGAGATTCTGTAGAGAACTGACGAAATATCAGGGGTATTTTTATGTATTCTGTGGTAATTTGTGGAGATTCGGTGGGATTTTTGTGGATTTTGGCCATGTTTTGAGAAGATTTAGGGAATTTTGTGGGATTTTTCCTGGAATTTTATTGGATTCCGGGGAGATTTTGTGGGATGTTTGTGGAACTTTGAGGGACTTTTTAGGAATTTGGTGAGATTCTGTAGAGAACTGACGAATTATCAGGGATTTGTCATGTATTCTGTGGGAATTTGTGGAGATTCTGTGGGATTTTTCTGGAATTTGGTAGAGTTTTGAGAAGATTTAGGGAATTTTGTGTGATTTTTCTGGGATTTTGTTGGGTATTGAGGAAATTTTGTGGGATGTTTCTGGAATTTGGTGGGGCTTTTCAAGAATTTTGTGGTATTTTGAAAAGATTTAGGGAATTTTGTGGTGTTTTTTCTTGAATTTTGTGGGAAACTGTGCTGATTTTATGGGGCGTTTCTGGAATTTGGTCGAGTTTTCAGAAGATTTAGGGATTTTTGTGGGATTTTTGTGGGATGTTCTGGGAATTGGTGGAGATTTTGTGGGACATTCCTGTGAATTGGTAGGGTTTTGAAATGATTTAGGGAGTTTTGTGGGACTTCTCTGGAATTTTGTGTGTTCTTTATGGAATTGTGTGGGATTCTGAGGAGACTTGAAGAATTTTGAGGAATTTGTTTTAGATTTTGTGGGAATTTGTGGAGAATCTGTGGGATTTTTTTGGAATTTGGTGGGCCTTTTCAAGGACTTTGTGTGGTTTTGAGGAGACTTGAAGAATTTTGAGGAATTTTTCTTAGATTTTGTGGAAACTTGGGGAGGTTTTGTGGGATTTTTGTGGGATTTTGTGGGATATTGAGGCGATTTCGGGATCTTGAGGGATTTTTCATGTATTTTGTGGGATTTTGTGGAGATTTGGTGGGACATTTTTCTAGAATTTAGTCGTGTTTTGAGAAGATTTAGGGAATTTTGTGTGATTTTTCTGGGATTTTGTTGTATATTGAGGAGATTTTGTGGGATGTTTGTGGAACTTTGAGGGACTTTTCTGGAATTTGGTGAGATTCTGTAGAGAACTGACGAATTATCAGGGGTATTTTCATGTATTCTGTGGGAATTTGTGGAGATTCGGTGGGATTTTTGTGGATTTTGGCCATGTTTTGAGAAGATTTAGGGAATTTTGTGGGATTTTTCCTGGAATTTTATTGGATTCCGGGGAGATTTTGTGGGATGTTTGTAGAACTTTGAGGGACTTTTTAGGAATTTGGTGAGATTCTGTAGAGAACTGACGAATTATCAGGGATTTGTCATGTATTCTGTGGGAATTTGTGGAGATTCTGTGGGATTTTTCTGGAATTTGGTAGTTTTGAGAAGATTTAGGGAATTTTGTGGGACTTTTCTGGGATTTTGTTGGGTATTGAGGACATTTTGTGGGATGTTTCTGGAATTTGGTGGGGCTTTTCAAGAATTTTGTGGTATTTTGAAAAGATTTAGGGAATTTTGTGGTGTTTTTTCTTGAATTTTGTGGGAAACTGTGCTGATTTTATGGGGCGTTTCTGGAATTTGGTCGAGTTTTCAGAAGATTTAGGGATTTTTGTGAGATTTTTGTGGGATGTTCTGGGAATTGGTGGAGATTTTGTGGGACATTCCTGTGAATTGGTAGGGTTTTGAAATGATTTAGGGAGTTTTGTGGGACTTCTCTGGAATTTTGTGTGTTTTTTATGGAATTGTGTGGGATTCTGAGGAGACTTGAAGAATTTTGAGGAATTTGTTTTAGATTTTGTGGGAATTTGTGGAGAATCTGTGGGATTTTACTGGAATTTGGTGGGCCTTTTCAAGGACTTTGTGTGGTTTTGAGGAGACTTGAAGACTTTTGAGGAATTTTTCTTAGATTTTGTGGAAACTTGTGGAGGTTTTGTGGGATTTTTGTGGAATTTTTTGGGATATTGAGGCGATTTCGGGATCTTGAGAGATTTTTCATGTATTTTGTGGGAATTTGTGGAGATTTGGTGGGATATTTTTCTAGAATTTGGCCGTGTTTTGAGAAGATTTAGGGAATTTTGTGTGATTTTTCTGGGATTTTGTTGGGTATTGAGGAAATTTTGTGGGATGTTTCTGGAATTTGGTGGGGCTTTTCAAGAATTTTGTGGTATTTTGAAAAGGTTTAGGGAATTTTGTGGTGTTTTTTCTTGAATTTTGTGGGAAACTGTGCTGATTTTATGGGGCGTTTCTGGAATTTGGTCGAGTTTTCAGAAGATTTAGGGATTTTTGTGGGATTTTTGTGGGATGTTCTGGGAATTGGTGGAGATTTTGTGGGACATTCCTGTGAATTGGTAGGGTTTTGAAATGATTTAGGGAGTTTTGTGGGACTTCTCTGGAATTTTGTGTGTTTTTTATGGAATTGTGTGGGATTCTGAGGAGACTTGAAGAATTTTGAGGAATTTGTTTTAGATTTTGTGGGAATTTGTGGAGAATCTGTGGGATTTTACTGGAATTTGGTGGGCCTTTTCAAGGACTTTGTGTGGTTTTGAGGAGACTTGAAGAATTTTGAGGAATTTTTCTTAGATTTTGTGGAAACTTGTGGAGGTTTTGTGGGATTTTTGTGGGATTTTGTGGGATATTGAGGCGATTTTGGGATCTTGAGGGATTTTTCATGTATTTTGTGGGATTTTGTGGAGATTTGGTGGGATATTTTTCTAGAATTTAGTCGTGTTTTGAGAAGATTTAGGGAATTTTGTGTGATTTTTCTGGGATTTTGTTGTATATTGAGGAGATTTTGTGGGATGTTTGTGGAACTTTGAGGGACTTTTCTGGAATTTGGTGAGATTCTGTAGAGAACTGACGAATTATCAGGGGTATTTTCATGTATTCTGTGGGAATTTGTGGAGATTCGGTGGGATTTTTGTGGATTTTGGCCGTGTTTTGAGAAGATTTAGGGAATTTTGTGGGATTTTTCCTGGAATTTTATTGGATTCCGGGGAGATTTTGTGGGATGTTTGTGGAACTTTGAGGGACTTTTTAGGAATTTGGTGAGATTCTGTACAGAACTGACGAATTATCAGGGATTTTTCATGTATTCTGTGGGAATTTGTGGAGATTTGGTGGGATTTTTGTGGATTTTGGCCGTGTTTTGAGAAGATTTAGGGAATTTTGTGTGATTTTTCTGGGATTTTGTTGGGTATTGAGGAAATTTTGTGGGATGTTTCTGGAATTTGGTGGGGCTTTTCAAGAATTTTGTGGTATTTTGAAAAGATTTAGGGAATATTGTGGTGTTTTTTCTTGAATTTTGTGGGAAACTGTGCTGATTTTATGGGGCGTTTCTGGAATTTGGTCGAGTTTTCAGAAGATTTAGGGATTTTTGTGGGATTTTTGTGGGATGTTCTGGGAATTGGTGGAGATTTTGTGGGACATTCCTGTGAATTGGTAGGGTTTTGAAATGATTTAGGGAGTTTTGTGGGACTTCTCTGGAATTTTGTGGGGTTTTTCTGGAATTGTGTGGTTTTGAGGAGACTTGAAGAATTTTGAGGAATTTTTCTTAGATTTTGTGGAAACTTGTGGAGGTTTTGTGTGATTTTTGTGGAATTTTTTGGGATATTGAGGCAATTTAGGGATCTTGAGGGATTTTTCATGTATTTTGTGGGAATTTGTGGAGATTTGGTGGGATATTTTTCCAGAATTTGGTTGTGTTTTGAGAAGATTTAGGGAATTTTGTGTGATTTTTCTTGAATTTTGTGGGATATTGAGGAGATTTTGTGGGATGTTTGTGGAACTTTGAGGGACTTTTCTGGAATTTGGTGAGATTCTGTAGAGAACTGACAAATTATCAGGGATTTTTCATGTATTCTGTGGGAATTTGTGGAGATTTGGTGGGATTTTTGTGGATTTTGGCCGTGTTTTGAGAAGATTTAGGGAATTTTGTGGGATTTTTCTGGGATTTTGTTGGGTATTGAGGACATTTTGTGGGATGTTTCTGGAATTTGGTGGGGCTTTTCAAGAATTTTGTGGTATTTTGAAAAGATTTAGGGAATTTTGTGGTGTTTTTTCTTGAATTTTGTGGGAAACTCTGCTGATTTTATGGGGCTTTTCTGGAATTTGGTCGATTTTTCAGAAGTGTTAGGGATTTTTGTGAGATTTTTGTGGGATGTTCTGGGAATTGGTGGAGATTTTGTGGGACATTCCTGTGAATTGGTAGGGTTTTGAAATGATTTAGGGAGTTTTGTGGGACTTCTCTGGAATTTTGTGTGTTTTTTCTGGAATTGTGTGGGATTCTGAGGAGACTTGAAGAATTTTGAGGAATTTTACTTAGATTTTGTGGAAACTTGTGGAGGTTTTGTGGGATTTTTGTGTGATTTTGTGGGATATTGAGGCGATTTAGGGATCTTGAGGGATTTCTCATGTATTTTGTGGGAATTTGTGGAGATTTGGTGGGATATTTTTCTAGAATTTGGTTGTGTTTTGAGAAGATTTAGGGAATTTTGTGGTGTTTTTTCTTGAATTTTGTGGGAAACTGTGCTGATTTTATGGGGCGTTTCTGGAATTTGGTCGAGTTTTCAGAAGATTTAGGGATTTTTGTGAGATTTTTGTGGGATGTTCTGGGAATTGGTGGAGATTTTGTGGGACATTCCTGTGAATTGGTAGGGTTTGAAATGATTTAGGGAGTTTTGTGGGACTTCTCTGGAATTTTGTGTGTTTTTTCTGGAATTGTGTGGGATTCTGAGGAGACTTGAAGAATTTTGAGGAATTTTTCTTAGATTTTGTGGAAACTTGTGGAGGTTTTGTGGGATTTTTGTGTGATTTTGTGGGATATTGAGGCGATTTCGGGATCTTGAGGGATTTTTCATGTATTTTGTGGGAATTTGTGGAGATTTGGTGGGACATTTTTCTAGAATTTAGTCGTGTTTTGAGAAGATTTAGGGAATTTTGTGTGATTTTTCTGGGATTTTGTTGTATATTGAGGAGATTTTGTGGGATGTTTGTGGAACTTTGAGGGACTTTTCTGGAATTTGGTGAGATTCTGTAGAGAACTGACGAATTATCAGGGGTATTTTCATGTATTCTGTGGGAATTTGTGGAGATTCGGTGGGATTTTTGTGGATTTTGGCCATGTTTTGAGAAGATTTAGGGAATTTTGTGGGATTTTTCCTGGAATTTTATTGGATTCCGGGGAGATTTTGTGGGATGTTTGTAGAACTTTGAGGGACTTTTTAGGAATTTGGTGAGATTCTGTAGAGAACTGACGAATTATCAGGGATTTGTCATGTATTCTGTGGGAATTTGTGGAGATTCTGTGGGATTTTTCTGGAATTTGGTAGTTTTGAGAAGATTTAGGGAATTTTGTGGGACTTTTCTGGGATTTTGTTGGGTATTGAGGACATTTTGTGGGATGTTTCTGGAATTTGGTGGGGCTTTTCAAGAATTTTGTGGTATTTTGAAAAGATTTAGGGAATTTTGTGGTGTTTTTTCTTGAATTTTGTGGGAAACTGTGCTGATTTTATGGGGCGTTTCTGGAATTTGGTCGAGTTTTCAGAAGATTTAGGGATTTTTGTGAGATTTTTGTGGGATGTTCTGGGAATTGGTGGAGATTTTGTGGGACATTCCTGTGAATTGGTAGGGTTTTGAAATGATTTAGGGAGTTTTGTGGGACTTCTCTGGAATTTTGTGTGTTTTTTATGGAATTGTGTGGGATTCTGAGGAGACTTGAAGAATTTTGAGGAATTTGTTTTAGATTTTGTGGGAATTTGTGGAGAATCTGTGGGATTTTACTGGAATTTGGTGGGCCTTTTCAAGGACTTTGTGTGGTTTTGAGGAGACTTGAAGACTTTTGAGGAATTTTTCTTAGATTTTGTGGAAACTTGTGGAGGTTTTGTGGGATTTTTGTGGAATTTTTTGGGATATTGAGGCGATTTCGGGATCTTGAGAGATTTTTCATGTATTTTGTGGGAATTTGTGGAGATTTGGTGGGATATTTTTCTAGAATTTGGCCGTGTTTTGAGAAGATTTAGGGAATTTTGTGTGATTTTTCTGGGATTTTGTTGGGTATTGAGGAAATTTTGTGGGATGTTTCTGGAATTTGGTGGGGCTTTTCAAGAATTTTGTGGTATTTTGAAAAGGTTTAGGGAATTTTGTGGTGTTTTTTCTTGAATTTTGTGGGAAACTGTGCTGATTTTATGGGGCGTTTCTGGAATTTGGTCGAGTTTTCAGAAGATTTAGGGATTTTTGTGGGATTTTTGTGGGATGTTCTGGGAATTGGTGGAGATTTTGTGGGACATTCCTGTGAATTGGTAGGGTTTTGAAATGATTTAGGGAGTTTTGTGGGACTTCTCTGGAATTTTGTGTGTTTTTTATGGAATTGTGTGGGATTCTGAGGAGACTTGAAGAATTTTGAGGAATTTGTTTTAGATTTTGTGGGAATTTGTGGAGAATCTGTGGGATTTTACTGGAATTTGGTGGGCCTTTTCAAGGACTTTGTGTGGTTTTGAGGAGACTTGAAGAATTTTGAGGAATTTTTCTTAGATTTTGTGGAAACTTGTGGAGGTTTTGTGGGATTTTTGTGGGATTTTGTGGGATATTGAGGCGATTTTGGGATCTTGAGGGATTTTTCATGTATTTTGTGGGATTTTGTGGAGATTTGGTGGGATATTTTTCTAGAATTTAGTCGTGTTTTGAGAAGATTTAGGGAATTTTGTGTGATTTTTCTGGGATTTTGTTGTATATTGAGGAGATTTTGTGGGATGTTTGTGGAACTTTGAGGGACTTTTCTGGAATTTGGTGAGATTCTGTAGAGAACTGACGAATTATCAGGGGTATTTTCATGTATTCTGTGGGAATTTGTGGAGATTCGGTGGGATTTTTGTGGATTTTGGCCGTGTTTTGAGAAGATTTAGGGAATTTTGTGGGATTTTTCCTGGAATTTTATTGGATTCCGGGGAGATTTTGTGGGATGTTTGTGGAACTTTGAGGGACTTTTTAGGAATTTGGTGAGATTCTGTACAGAACTGACGAATTATCAGGGATTTTTCATGTATTCTGTGGGAATTTGTGGAGATTTGGTGGGATTTTTGTGGATTTTGGCCGTGTTTTGAGAAGATTTAGGGAATTTTGTGTGATTTTTCTGGGATTTTGTTGGGTATTGAGGAAATTTTGTGGGATGTTTCTGGAATTTGGTGGGGCTTTTCAAGAATTTTGTGGTATTTTGAAAAGATTTAGGGAATATTGTGGTGTTTTTTCTTGAATTTTGTGGGAAACTGTGCTGATTTTATGGGGCGTTTCTGGAATTTGGTCGAGTTTTCAGAAGATTTAGGGATTTTTGTGGGATTTTTGTGGGATGTTCTGGGAATTGGTGGAGATTTTGTGGGACATTCCTGTGAATTGGTAGGGTTTTGAAATGATTTAGGGAGTTTTGTGGGACTTCTCTGGAATTTTGTGGGGTTTTTCTGGAATTGTGTGGTTTTGAGGAGATTTGAAGAATTTTGAGGAATTTTTCTTAGATTTTGTGGAAACTTGTGGAGGTTTTGTGGGATTTTTGTGGAATTTTTTGGGATATTGAGGCAATTTAGGGATCTTGAGGGATTTTTCATGTATTTTGTGGGAATTTGTGGAGATTTGGTGGGATATTTTTCCAGAATTTGGTTGTGTTTTGAGAAGATTTAGGGAATTTTGTGTGATTTTTCTTGAATTTTGTGGGATATTGAGGAGATTTTGTGGGATGTTTGTGGAACTTTGAGGGACTTTTCTGGAATTTGGTGAGATTCTGTAGAGAACTGACAAATTATCAGGGATTTTTCATGTATTCTGTGGGAATTTGTGGAGATTTGGTGGGATTTTTGTGGATTTTGGCCGTGTTTTGAGAAGATTTAGGGAATTTTGTGGGATTTTTCTGGGATTTTGTTGGGTATTGAGGACATTTTGTGGGATGTTTCTGGAATTTGGTGGGGCTTTTCAAGAATTTTGTGGTATTTTGAAAAGATTTAGGGAATTTTGTGGTGTTTTTTCTTGAATTTTGTGGGAAACTCTGCTGATTTTATGGGGCGTTTCTGGAATTTGGTCGAGTTTTCAGAAGTGTTAGGGATTTTTGTGAGATTTTTGTGGGATGTTCTGGGAATTGGTGGAGATTTTGTGGGACATTCCTGTGAATTGGTAGGGTTTTGAAATGATTTAGGGAGTTTTGTGGGACTTCTCTGGAATTTTGTGTGTTTTTTATGGAATTGTGTGGGATTCTGAGGAGACTTGAAGAATTTTGAGGAATTTGTTTTAGATTTTGTGGGAATTTGTGGAGAATCTGTGGGATTTTTTTGGAATTTGGTGGGCCTTTTCAAGGACTTTGTGTGGTTTTGAGGAGACTTGAAGAATTTTGAGGAATTTTTCTTAGATTTTGTGGAAACTTGTGGAGGTTTTGGGTGATTTTTGTGGGATTTTGTGGGATATTGAGGCGATTTCGGGATCTTGAGGGATTTTTCATGTATTTTGTGGGATTTTGTGGAGATTTGGTGGGACATTTTTCTAGAATTTAGTCGTGTTTTGAGAAGATTTAGGGAATTTTGTGTGATTTTTCTGGGATTTTGTTGTATATTGAGGAGATTTTGTGGGATGTTTGTGGAACTTTGAGGGACTTTTCTGGAATTTGGTGAGATTCTGTAGAGAACTGACGAAATATCAGGGGTATTTTCATGTATTCTGTGGGAATTTGTGGAGATTCGGTGGGATTTTTGTGGATTTTGGCCATGTTTTGAGAAGATTTAGGGAATTTTGTGGGATTTTTCCTGGAATTTTATTGGATTCCGGGGAGATTTTGTGGGATGTTTGTGGAACTTTGAGGGACTTTTTAGGAATTTGGTGAGATTCTGTAGAGAACTGACGAATTATCAGGGATTTGTCATGTATTCTGTGGGAATTTGTGGAGATTCTGTGGGATTTTTCTGGAATTTGGTAGAGTTTTGAGAAGATTTAGGGAATTTTGTGGGACTTTTCTGGGATTTTGTTGGGTATTGAGGACATTTTGTGGCATGTTTCTGGAATTTGGTGGGGCTTTTCAAGAATTTTGTGGTATTTTGAAAAGATTTAGGGAATTTTGTGGTGTTTTTTCTTGAATTTTGTGGGAAACTGTGCTGATTTTATGGGGCGTTTCTGGAATTTGGTCGAGTTTTCAGAAGATTTAGGGATTTTTGTGGGATTTTTGTGGGATGTTCTGGGAATTGGTGGAGATTTTGTGGGACATTCCTGTGAATTGGTAGGGTTTTGAAATGATTTAGGGAGTTTTGTGGGACTTCTCTGGAATTTTGTGTGTTTTTTATGGAATTGTGTGGGATTCTGAGGAGACTTGAAGAATTTTGAGGAATTTGTTTTAGATTTTGTGGGAATTTGTGGAGAATCTGTGGGATTTTACTGGAATTTGGTGGGCCTTTTCAAGGACTTTGTGTGGTTTTGAGGAGACTTGAAGACTTTTGAGGAATTTTTCTTAGATTTTGTGGAAACTTGTGGAGGTTTTGTGGGATTTTTGTGTGATTTTGTGGGATATTGAGGCGATTTAGGGATCTTGAGGGATTTTTCATGTATTTTGTGGGAATTTGTGGAGATTTGGTGGGATATTTTTCTAGAATTTGGTCGTGTTTTGAGAAGATTTAGGGAATTTTGTGTGATTTTTCTTGAATTTTGTGGGATATTGAGGAGATTTTGTGGGATGTTTGTGGAACTTTGAGGGACTTTTTAGGAATTTGGTGAGATTCTGTAGAGAACTGACCAATTATCAGGGATTTTTCATGTATTCTGTGGGAATTTGTGGAGATTTGGTGGGATTTTTGTGGATTTTGGCCGTGTTTTGAGAAGATTTAGGGAATTTTGTGTGATTTTTCTGGGATTTTGTTGGGCATTGAGGACATTTTGTGGGATGTTTCTGGAATTTGGTGGGGCTTTTCAAGAATTTTGTGGTATTTTGAAAAGATTTAGGGAATTTTGTGGTGTTTTTTCTTGAATTTTGTGGGAAACTGTGCTGATTTTATGGGGCGTTTCTGGAATTTGGTCGAGTTTTCAGAAGATTTAGGGATTTTTGTGGGATTTTTGTGGGATGTTCTGGGAATTGGTGGAGATTTTGTGGGACATTCCTGTGAATTGGTAGGGTTTGAAATGATTTAGGGAGTTTTGTGGGACTTCTCTGGAATTTTGTGTGTTTTTTCTGGAATTGTGTGGGATTCTGAGGAGACTTGAAGAATTTTGAGGAATTTTTCTTAGATTTTGTGGAAACTTGTGGAGGTTTTGTGGGATTTTTGTGTGATTTTGTGGGATATTGAGGCGATTTAGGGATCTTGAGGGATTTCTCATGTATTTTGTGGGAATTTGTGGAGATTTGGTGGGATATTTTTCTAGAATTTGGTTGTGTTTTGAGAAGATTTAGGGAATTTTGTGGTGTTTTTTCTTGAATTTTGTGGGAAACTGTGCTGATTTTATGGGGCGTTTCTGGAATTTGGTCGAGTTTTCAGAAGATTTAGGGATTTTTGTGAGATTTTTGTGGGATGTTCTGGGAATTGGTAGAGATTTTGTGGGACATTCCTGTGAATTGGTAGGGTTTGAAATGATTTAGGGAGTTTTGTGGGACTTCTCTGGAATTTTGTGTGTTTTTTCTGGAATTGTGTGGGATTCTGAGGAGACTTGAAGAATTTTGAGGAATTTTTCTTAGATTTTGTGGAAACTTGTGGAGGTTTTGTGGGATTTTTGTGTGATTTTGTGGGATATTGAGGCGATTTCGGGATCTTGAGGGATTTTTCATGTATTTTGTGGGATTTTGTGGAGATTTGGTGGGACATTTTTCTAGAATTTAGTCGTGTTTTGAGAAGATTTAGGGAATTTTGTGTGATTTTTCTGGGATTTTGTTGTATATTGAGGAGATTTTGTGGGATGTTTGTGGAACTTTGAGGGACTTTTCTGGAATTTGGTGAGATTCTGTAGAGAACTGACGAAATATCTGGGGTATTTTCATGTATTCTGTGGGAATTTGTGGAGATTCGGTGGGATTTTTGTGGATTTTGGCCATGTTTTGAGAAGATTTAGGGAATTTTGTGGGATTTTTCCTGGAATTTTATTGGATTCCGGGGAGATTTTGTGGGATGTTTGTGGAACTTTGAGGGACTTTTTAGGAATTTGGTGAGATTCTGTAGAGAACTGACGAATTATCAGGGATTTGTCATGTATTCTGTGGGAATTTGTGGAGATTCTGTGGGATTTTTCTGGAATTTGGTAGTTTTGAGAAGATTTAGGGAATTTTGTGGGACTTTTCTGGGATTTTGTTGGGTATTGAGGACATTTTGTGGGATGTTTCTGGAATTTGGTGGGGCTTTTCAAGAATTTTGTGGTATTTTGAAAAGATTTAGGGAATTTTGTGGTGTTTTTTCTTGAATTTTGTGGGAAACTGTGCTGATTTTATGGGGCGTTTCTGGAATTTGGTCGAGTTTTCAGAAGATTTAGGGATTTTTGTGAGATTTTTGTGGGATGTTCTGGGAATTGGTGGAGATTTTGTGGGACATTCCTGTGAATTGGTAGGGTTTTGAAATGATTTAGGGAGTTTTGTGGGACTTCTCTGGAATTTTGTGTGTTTTTTATGGAATTGTGTGGGATTCTGAGGAGACTTGAAGAATTTTGAGGAATTTGTTTTAGATTTTGTGGGAATTTGTGGAGAATCTGTGGGATTTTACTGGAATTTGGTGGGCCTTTTCAAGGACTTTGTGTGGTTTTGAGGAGACTTGAAGACTTTTGAGGAATTTTTCTTAGATTTTGTGGAAACTTGTGGAGGTTTTGTGGGATTTTTGTGGAATTTTTTGGGATATTGAGGCGATTTCGGGATCTTGAGAGATTTTTCATGTATTTTGTGGGAATTTGTGGAGATTTGGTGGGATATTTTTCTAGAATTTGGCCGTGTTTTGAGAAGATTTAGGGAATTTTGTGTGATTTTTCTGGGATTTTGTTGGGTATTGAGGAAATTTTGTGGGATGTTTCTGGAATTTGGTGGGGCTTTTCAAGAATTTTGTGGTATTTTGAAAAGATTTAGGGAATTTTGTGGTGTTTTTTCTTGAATTTTGTGGGAAACTGTGCTGATTTTATGGGGCGTTTCTGGAATTTGGTCGAGTTTTCAGAAGATTTAGGGATTTTTGTGAGATTTTTGTGGGATGTTCTGGGAATTGGTGGAGATTTTGTGGGACATTCCTGTGAATTGGTAGGGTTTTGAAATGATTTAGGGAGTTTTGTGGGACTTCTCTGGAATTTTGTGTGTTTTTTATGGAATTGTGTGGGATTCTGAGGAGACTTGAAGAATTTTGAGGAATTTGTTTTAGATTTTGTGGGAATTTGTGGAGAATCTGTGGGATTTTACTGGAATTTGGTGGGCCTTTTCAAGGACTTTGTGTGGTTTTGAGGAGACTTGAAGAATTTTGAGGAATTTTTCTTAGATTTTGTGGAAACTTGTGGAGGTTTTGTGGGATTTTTGTGGAATTTTTTGGGATATTGAGGCGATTTCGGGATCTTGAGAGATTTTTCATGTATTTTGTGGGAATTTGTGGAGATTTGGTGGGATATTTTTCTAGAATTTGGTTGTGTTTTGAGAAGATTTAGGGAATTTTGTGGTGTTTTTTCTTGAATTTTGTGGGAAACTGTGCTGATTTTATGGGGCGTTTCTGGAATTTGGTCGAGTTTTCAGAAGATTTAGGGATTTTTGTGAGATTTTTGTGGGATGTTCTGGGAATTGGTGGAGATTTTGTGGGACATTCCTGTGAATTGGTAGGGTTTTGAAATGATTTAGGGAGTTTTGTGGGACTTCTCTGGAATTTTGTGTGTTTTCTATGGAATTGTGTGGGATTCTGAGGAGACTTGAAGAATTTTGAGGAATTTGTTTTAGATTTTGTGGGAATTTGTGGAGAATCTGTGGGATTTTACTGGAATTTGGTGGGCCTTTTCAAGGACTTTGTGTGGTTTTGAGGAGACTTGAAGAATTTTGAGGAATTTTTCTTAGATTTTGTGGAAACTTGTGGAGGTTTTGTGGGATTTTTGTGGGATTTTGTGGGATATTGAGGCGATTTCGGGATCTTGAGGGATTTTTCATGTATTTTGTGGGATTTTGTGGAGATTTGGTGGGATATTTTTCTAGAATTTAGTCGTGTTTTGAGAAGATTTAGGGAATTTTGTGTGATTTTTCTGGGATTTTGTTGTATATTGAGGAGATTTTGTGGGATGTTTGTGGAACTTTGAGGGACTTTTCTGGAATTTGGTGAGATTCTGTAGAGAACTGACGAATTATCAGGGGTATTTTCATGTATTCTGTGGGAATTTGTGGAGATTCGGTGGGATTTTTGTGGATTTTGGCCATGTTTTGAGAAGATTTAGGGAATTTTGTGGGATTTTTCCTGGAATTTTATTGGATTCCGGGGAGATTTTGTGGGATGTTTGTGGAACTTTGAGGGACTTTTTAGGAATTTGGTGAGATTCTGTAGAGAACTGACGAATTATCAGGGATTTGTCATGTATTCTGTGGGAATTTGTGGAGATTCTGTGGGATTTTTCTGGAATTTGGTAGTTTTGAGAAGATTTAGGGAATTTTGTGGGACTTTTCTGGGATTTTGTTGGGTATTGAGGACATTTTGTGGGATGTTTCTGGAATTTGGTGGGGCTTTTCAAGAATTTTGTGGTATTTTGAAAAGATTTAGGGAATTTTGTGGTGTTTTTTCTTGAATTTTGTGGGAAACTGTGCTGATTTTATGGGGCGTTTCTGGAATTTGGTCGAGTTTTCAGAAGATTTAGGGATTTTTGTGAGATTTTTGTGGGATGTTCTGGGAATTGGTGGAGATTTTGTGGGACATTCCTGTGAATTGGTAGGGTTTTGAAATGATTTAGGGAGTTTTGTGGGACTTCTCTGGAATTTTGTGGGTTTTTTCTGGAATTGTGTGGGATTCTGAGGAGACTTGAAGAATTTTGAGGAATTTGTTTTAGATTTTGTGGGAATTTGTGGAGAATCTGTGGGATTTTACTGGAATTTGGTGGGCCTTTTCAAGGACTTTGTGTGGTTTTGAGGAGACTTGAAGACTTTTGAGGAATTTTTCTTAGATTTTGTGGAAACTTGTGGAGGTTTTGTGGGATTTTTGTGGAATTTTTTGGGATATTGAGGCGATTTCGGGATCTTGAGAGATTTTTCATGTATTTTGTGGGAATTTGTGGAGATTTGGTGGGATATTTTTCTAGAATTTGGCCGTGTTTTGAGAAGATTTAGGGAATTTTGTGGTGTTTTTTCTTGAATTTTGTGGGAAACTGTGCTGATTTTATGGGGCGTTTCTGGAATTTGGTCGAGTTTTCAGAAGATTTAGGGATTTTTGTGGGATTTTTGTGGGATGTTCTGGGAATTGGTAAAGATTTTGTGGGACATTCCTGTGAATTGGTAGGGTTTTGAAATGATTTAGGGAGTTTTGTGGGACTTCTCTGGAATTTTGTGTGTTTTTTATGGAATTGTGTGGGATTCTGAGGAGACTTGAAGAATTTTGAGGAATTTGTTTTAGATTTTGTGGGAATTTGTGGAGAATCTGTGGGATTTTACTGGAATTTGGTGGGCCTTTTCTAGGACTTTGTGTGGTTTTGAGGAGACTTGAAGAATTTTGAGGAATTTTTCTTAGATTTTGTGGAAACTTGTGGAGGTTTTGTGGGATTTTTGTGGGATTTTGTGGGATATTGAGGCGATTTCGGGATCTTGAGGGATTTTTCATGTATTTTGTGGGATTTTGTGGAGATTTGGTGGGACATTTTTCTAGAATTTAGTCGTGTTTTGAGAAGATTTAGGGAATTTTGTGTGATTTTTCTGGGATTTTGTTGTATATTGAGGAGATTTTGTGGGATGTTTGTGGAACTTTGAGGGACTTTTCTGGAATTTGGTGAGATTCTGTAGAGAACTGACGAAATATCAGGGGTATTTTCATGTATTCTGTGGGAATTTGTGGAGATTCGGTGGGATTTTTGTGGATTTTGGCCATGTTTTGAGAAGATTTAGGGAATTTTGTGGGATTTTTCCTGGAATTTTATTGGATTCCGGGGAGATTTTGTGGGATGTTTGTGGAACTTTGAGGGACTTTTTAGGAATTTGGTGAGATTCTGTAGAGAACTGACGAATTATCAGGGATTTGTCATGTATTCTGTGGGAATTTGTGGAGATTCTGTGGGATTTTTCTGGAATTTGGTAGAGTTTTGAGAAGATTTAGGGAATTTTGTGGGACTTTTCTGGGATTTTGTTGGGTATTGAGGACATTTTGTGGGATGTTTCTGGAATTTGGTGGGGCTTTTCAAGAATTTTGTGGTATTTTGAAAAGATTTAGGGAATTTTGTGGTGTTTTTTCTTGAATTTTGTGGGAAACTGTGCTGATTTTATGGGGCGTTTCTGGAATTTGGTCGAGTTTTCAGAAGATTTAGGGATTTTTGTGAGATTTTTGTGGGATGTTCTGGGAATTGGTGGAGATTTTGTGGGACATTCCTGTGAATTGGTAGGGTTTTGAAATGATTTAGGGAGTTTTGTGGGACTTCTCTGGAATTTTGTGTGTTTTTTATGGAATTGTGTGGGATTCTGAGGAGACTTGAAGAATTTTGAGGAATTTGTTTTAGATTTTGTGGGAATTTGTGGAGAATCTGTGGGATTTTACTGGAATTTGGTGGGCCTTTTCAAGGACTTTGTGTGGTTTTGAGGAGACTTGAAGACTTTTGAGGAATTTTTCTTAGATTTTGTGGAAACTTGTGGAGGTTTTGTGGGATTTCTGTGGAATTTTTTGGGATATTGAGGCGATTTCGGGATCTTGAGAGATTTTTCATGTATTTTGTGGGAATTTGTGGAGATTTGGTGGGATATTTTTCTAGAATTTGGCCGTGTTTTGAGAAGATTTAGGGAATTTTGTGTGATTTTTCTGGGATTTTGTTGGGTATTGAGGAAATTTTGTGGGATGTTTCTGGAATTTGGTGGGGCTTTTCAAGAATTTTGTGGTATTTTGAAAAGATTTAGGGAATTTTGTGGTGTTTTTTCTTGAATTTTGGGGGAAACTGTGCTGATTTTATGGGGCGTTTCTGGAATTTGGTCGAGTTTTCAGAAGATTTAGGGATTTTTGTGAGATTTTTGTGGGATGTTCTGGGAATTGGTGGAGATTTTGTGGGACATTCCTGTGAATTGGTAGGGTTTTGAAATGATTTAGGGAGTTTTGTGGGACTTCTCTGGAATTTTGTGTGTTTTTTCTGGAATTGTGTGGGATTCTGAGGAGACTTGAAGAATTTTGAGGAATTTGTTTTAGATTTTGTGGGAATTTGTGGAGAATCTGTGGGATTTTACTGGAATTTGGTGGGCCTTTTCAAGGACTTTGTGTGGTTTTGAGGAGACTTGAAGAATTTTGAGGAATTTTTCTTAGATTTTGTGGAAACTTGTGGAGGTTTTGTGGGATTTTTGTGGAATTTTTTGGGATATTGAGGCGATTTCGGGATCTTGAGAGATTTTTCATGTATTTTGTGGGAATTTGTGGAGATTTGGTGGGATATTTTTCTAGAATTTGGTTGTGTTTTGAGAAGATTTAGGGAATTTTGTGGTGTTTTTTCTTGAATTTTGTGGGAAACTGTGCTGATTTTATGGGGCGTTTCTGGAATTTGGTCGAGTTTTCAGAAGATTTAGGGATTTTTGTGAGATTTTTGTGGGATGTTCTGGGAATTGGTGGAGATTTTGTGGGACATTCCTGTGAATTGGTAGGGTTTTGAAATGATTTAGGGAGTTTTGTGGGACTTCTCTGGAATTTTGTGTGTTTTTTATGGAATTGTGTGGGATTCTGAGGAGACTTGAAGAATTTTGAGGAATTTGTTTTAGATTTTGTGGGAATTTGTGGAGAATCTGTGGGATTTTACTGGAATTTGGTGGGCCTTTTCAAGGACTTTGTGTGGTTTTGAGGAGACTTGAAGACTTTTGAGGAATTTTTCTTAGATTTTGTGGAAACTTGTGGAGGTTTTGTGGGATTTTTGTGGAATTTTTTGGGATATTGAGGCGATTTCGGGATCTTGAGAGATTTTTCATGTATTTTGTGGGAATTTGTGGAGATTTGGTGGGATATTTTTCTAGAATTTGGCCGTGTTTTGAGAAGATTTAGGGAATTTTGTGTGATTTTTCTGGGATTTTGTTGGGTATTGAGGAAATTTTGTGGGATGTTTCTGGAATTTGGTGGGGCTTTTCAAGAATTTTGTGGTATTGTGAAAAGATTTAGGGAATTTTGTGGTGTTTTTTCTTGAATTTTGTGGGAAACTGTGCTGATTTTATGGGGCGTTTCTGGAATTTGGTCGAGTTTTCAGAAGATTTAGGGATTTTTGTGAGATTTTTGTGGGATGTTCTGGGAATTGGTGGAGATTTTGTGGGACATTCCTGTGAATTGGTAGGGTTTTGAAATGATTTAGGGAGTTTTGTGGGACTTCTCTGGAATTTTGTGTGTTTTTTCTGGAATTGTGTGGGATTCTGAGGAGACTTGAAGAATTTTGAGGAATTTGTTTTAGATTTTGTGGGAATTTGTGGAGAATCTGTGGGATTTTACTGGAATTTGGTGGGCCTTTTCAAGGACTTTGTGTGGTTTTGAGGAGACTTGAAGAATTTTGAGGAATTTTTCTTAGATTTTGTGGAAACTTGTGGAGGTTTTGTGGGATTTTTGTGGAATTTTTTGGGATATTGAGGCGATTTCGGGATCTTGAGAGATTTTTCATGTATTTTGTGGGAATTTGTGGAGATTTGGTGGGATATTTTTCTAGAATTTGGTTGTGTTTTGAGAAGATTTAGGGAATTTTGTGGTGTTTTTTCTTGAATTTTGTGGGAAACTGTGCTGATTTTATGGGGCGTTTCTGGAATTTGGTCGAGTTTTCAGAAGATTTAGGGATTTTTGTGAGATTTTTGTGGGATGTTCTGGGAATTGGTGGAGATTTTGTGGGACATTCCTGTGAATTGGTAGGGTTTTGAAATGATTTAGGGAGTTTTGTGGGACTTCTCTGGAATTTTGTGTGTTTTCTATGGAATTGTGTGGGATTCTGAGGAGACTTGAAGAATTTTGAGGAATTTGTTTTAGATTTTGTGGGAATTTGTGGAGAATCTGTGGGATTTTACTGGAATTTGGTGGGCCTTTTCAAGGACTTTGTGTGGTTTTGAGGAGACTTGAAGAATTTTGAGGAATTTTTCTTAGATTTTGTGGAAACTTGTGGAGGTTTTGTGGGATTTTTGTGGGATTTTGTGGGATATTGAGGCGATTTCGGGATCTTGAGGGATTTTTCATGTATTTTGTGGGATTTTGTGGAGATTTGGTGGGATATTTTTCTAGAATTTAGTCGTGTTTTGAGAAGATTTAGGGAATTTTGTGTGATTTTTCTGGGATTTTGTTGTATATTGAGGAGATTTTGTGGGATGTTTGTGGAACTTTGAGGGACTTTTCTGGAATTTGGTGAGATTCTCTAGAGAACTGACGAATTATCAGGGGTATTTTCATGTATTCTGTGGGAATTTGTGGAGATTCGGTGGGATTTTTGTGGATTTTGGCCATGTTTTGAGAAGATTTAGGGAATTTTGTGGGATTTTTCCTGGAATTTTATTGGATTCCGGGGAGATTTTGTGGGATGTTTGTGGAACTTTGAGGGACTTTTTAGGAATTTGGTGAGATTCTGTAGAGAACTGACGAATTATCAGGGATTTGTCATGTATTCTGTGGGAATTTGTGGAGATTCTGTGGGATTTTTCTGGAATTTGGTAGTTTTGAGAAGATTTAGGGAATTTTGTGGGACTTTTCTGGGATTTTGTTGGGTATTGAGGACATTTTGTGGGATGTTTCTGGAATTTGGTGGGGCTTTTCAAGAATTTTGTGGTATTTTGAAAAGATTTAGGGAATTTTGTGGTGTTTTTTCTTGAATTTTGTGGGAAACTGTGCTGATTTTATGGGGCGTTTCTGGAATTTGGTCGAGTTTTCAGAAGATTTAGGGATTTTTGTGAGATTTTTGTGGGATGTTCTGGGAATTGGTGGAGATTTTGTGGGACATTCCTGTGAATTGGTAGGGTTTTGAAATGATTTAGGGAGTTTTGTGGGACTTCTCTGGAATTTTGTGGGTTTTTTCTGGAATTGTGTGGGATTCTGAGGAGACTTGAAGAATTTTGAGGAATTTGTTTTAGATTTTGTGGGAATTTGTGGAGAATCTGTGGGATTTTACTGGAATTTGGTGGGCCTTTTCAAGGACTTTGTGTGGTTTTGAGGAGACTTGAAGACTTTTGAGGAATTTTTCTTAGATTTTGTGGAAACTTGTGGAGGTTTTGTGGGATTTTTGTGGAATTTTTTGGGATATTGAGGCGATTTCGGGATCTTGAGAGATTTTTCATGTATTTTGTGGGAATTTGTGGAGATTTGGTGGGATATTTTTCTAGAATTTGGCCGTGTTTTGAGAAGATTTAGGGAATTTTGTGGTGTTTTTTCTTGAATTTTGTGGGAAACTGTGCTGATTTTATGGGGCGTTTCTGGAATTTGGTCGAGTTTTCAGAAGATTTAGGGATTTTTGTGGGATTTTTGTGGGATGTTCTGGGAATTGGTAAAGATTTTGTGGGACATTCCTGTGAATTGGTAGGGTTTTGAAATGATTTAGGGAGTTTTGTGGGACTTCTCTGGAATTTTGTGTGTTTTTTCTGGAATTGTGTGGGATTCTGAGGAGACTTGAAGAATTTTGAGGAATTTGTTTTAGATTTTGTGGGAATTTGTGGAGAATCTGTGGGATTTTACTGAAATTTGGTGGGCCTTTTCTAGGACTTTGTGTGGTTTTGAGGAGACTTGAAGAATTTTGAGGAATTTTTCTTAGATTTTGTGGAAACTTGTGGAGGTTTTGTGGGATTTTTGTGGGATTTTGTGGGATATTGAGGCGATTTCGGGATCTTGAGGGATTTTTCATGTATTTTGTGGGATTTTGTGGAGATTTGGTGGGACATTTTTCTAGAATTTAGTCGTGTTTTGAGAAGATTTAGGGAATTTTGTGTGATTTTTCTGGGATTTTGTTGTATATTGAGGAGATTTTGTGGGATGTTTGTGGAACTTTGAGGGACTTTTCTGGAATTTGGTGAGATTCTGTAGAGAACTGACGAAATATCAGGGGTATTTTCATGTATTCTGTGGGAATTTGTGGAGATTCGGTGGGATTTTTGTGGATTTTGGCCATGTTTTGAGAAGATTTAGGGAATTTTGTGGGATTTTTCCTGGAATTTTATTGGATTCCGGGGAGATTTTGTGGGATGTTTGTGGAACTTTGAGGGACTTTTTAGGAATTTGGTGAGATTCTGTAGAGAACTGACGAATTATCAGGGATTTGTCATGTATTCTGTGGGAATTTGTGGAGATTCTGTGGGATTTTTCTGGAATTTGGTAGAGTTTTGAGAAGATTTAGGGAATTTTGTGGGACTTTTCTGGGATTTTGTTGGGTATTGAGGACATTTTGTGGGATGTTTCTGGAATTTGGTGGGGCTTTTCAAGAATTTTGTGGTATTTTGAAAAGATTTAGGGAATTTTGTGGTGTTTTTTCTTGAATTTTGTGGGAAACTGTGCTGATTTTATGGGGCGTTTCTGGAATTTGGTCGAGTTTTCAGAAGATTTAGGGATTTTTGTGAGATTTTTGTGGGATGTTCTGGGAATTGGTGGAGATTTTGTGGGACATTCCTGTGAATTGGTAGGGTTTTGAAATGATTTAGGGAGTTTTGTGGGACTTCTCTGGAATTTTGTGTGTTTTTTATGGAATTGTGTGGGATTCTGAGGAGACTTGAAGAATTTTGAGGAATTTGTTTTAGATTTTGTGGGAATTTGTGGAGAATCTGTGGGATTTTACTGGAATTTGGTGGGCCTTTTCAAGGACTTTGTGTGGTTTTGAGGAGACTTGAAGACTTTTGAGGAATTTTTCTTAGATTTTGTGGAAACTTGTGGAGGTTTTGTGGGATTTCTGTGGAATTTTTTGGGATATTGAGGCGATTTCGGGATCTTGAGAGATTTTTCATGTATTTTGTGGGAATTTGTGGAGATTTGGTGGGATATTTTTCTAGAATTTGGCCGTGTTTTGAGAAGATTTAGGGAATTTTGTGTGATTTTTCTGGGATTTTGTTGGGTATTGAGGAAATTTTGTGGGATGTTTCTGGAATTTGGTGGGGCTTTTCAAGAATTTTGTGGTATTTTGAAAAGATTTAGGGAATTTTGTGGTGTTTTTTCTTGAATTTTGGGGGAAACTGTGCTGATTTTATGGGGCGTTTCTGGAATTTGGTCGAGTTTTCAGAAGATTTAGGGATTTTTGTGAGATTTTTGTGGGATGTTCTGGGAATTGGTGGAGATTTTGTGGGACATTCCTGTGAATTGGTAGGGTTTTGAAATGATTTAGGGAGTTTTGTGGGACTTCTCTGGAATTTTGTGTGTTTTTTCTGGAATTGTGTGGGATTCTGAGGAGACTTGAAGAATTTTGAGGAATTTGTTTTAGATTTTGTGGGAATTTGTGGAGAATCTGTGGGATTTTACTGGAATTTGGTGGGCCTTTTCAAGGACTTTGTGTGGTTTTGAGGAGACTTGAAGAATTTTGAGGAATTTTTCTTAGATTTTGTGGAAACTTGTGGAGGTTTTGTGGGATTTTTGTGGAATTTTTTGGGATATTGAGGCGATTTCGGGATCTTGAGAGATTTTTCATGTATTTTGTGGGAATTTGTGGAGATTTGGTGGGATATTTTTCTAGAATTTGGTTGTGTTTTGAGAAGATTTAGGGAATTTTGTGGTGTTTTTTCTTGAATTTTGTGGGAAACTGTGCTGATTTTATGGGGCGTTTCTGGAATTTGGTCGAGTTTTCAGAAGATTTAGGGATTTTTGTGAGATTTTTGTGGGATGTTCTGGGAATTGGTGGAGATTTTGTGGGACATTCCTGTGAATTGGTAGGGTTTTGAAATGATTTAGGGAGTTTTGTGGGACTTCTCTGGAATTTTGTGTGTTTTTTATGGAATTGTGTGGGATTCTGAGGAGACTTGAAGAATTTTGAGGAATTTGTTTTAGATTTTGTGGGAATTTGTGGAGAATCTGTGGGATTTTACTGGAATTTGGTGGGCCTTTTCAAGGACTTTGTGTGGTTTTGAGGAGACTTGAAGACTTTTGAGGAATTTTTCTTAGATTTTGTGGAAACTTGTGGAGGTTTTGTGGGATTTTTGTGGAATTTTTTGGGATATTGAGGCGATTTCGGGATCTTGAGAGATTTTTCATGTATTTTGTGGGAATTTGTGGAGATTTGGTGGGATATTTTTCTAGAATTTGGCCGTGTTTTGAGAAGATTTAGGGAATTTTGTGTGATTTTTCTGGGATTTTGTTGGGTATTGAGGAAATTTTGTGGGATGTTTCTGGAATTTGGTGGGGCTTTTCAAGAATTTTGTGGTATTGTGAAAAGATTTAGGGAATTTTGTGGTGTTTTTTCTTGAATTTTGTGGGAAACTGTGCTGATTTTATGGGGCGTTTCTGGAATTTGGTCGAGTTTTCAGAAGATTTAGGGATTTTTGTGAGATTTTTGTGGGATGTTCTGGGAATTGGTGGAGATTTTGTGGGACATTCCTGTGAATTGGTAGGGTTTTGAAATGATTTAGGGAGTTTTGTGGGACTTCTCTGGAATTTTGTGTGTTTTTTCTGGAATTGTGTGGGATTCTGAGGAGACTTGAAGAATTTTGAGGAATTTGTTTTAGATTTTGTGGGAATTTGTGGAGAATCTGTGGGATTTTACTGGAATTTGGTGGGCCTTTTCAAGGACTTTGTGTGGTTTTGAGGAGACTTGAAGAATTTTGAGGAATTTTTCTTAGATTTTGTGGAAACTTGTGGAGGTTTTGTGGGATTTTTGTGGAATTTTTTGGGATATTGAGGCGATTTCGGGATCTTGAGAGATTTTTCATGTATTTTGTGGGAATTTGTGGAGATTTGGTGGGATATTTTTCTAGAATTTGGTTGTGTTTTGAGAAGATTTAGGGAATTTTGTGGTGTTTTTTCTTGAATTTTGTGGGAAACTGTGCTGATTTTATGGGGCGTTTCTGGAATTTGGTCGAGTTTTCAGAAGATTTAGGGATTTTTGTGAGATTTTTGTGGGATGTTCTGGGAATTGGTGGAGATTTTGTGGGACATTCCTGTGAATTGGTAGGGTTTTGAAATGATTTAGGGAGTTTTGTGGGACTTCTCTGGAATTTTGTGTGTTTTCTATGGAATTGTGTGGGATTCTGAGGAGACTTGAAGAATTTTGAGGAATTTGTTTTAGATTTTGTGGGAATTTGTGGAGAATCTGTGGGATTTTACTGGAATTTGGTGGGCCTTTTCAAGGACTTTGTGTGGTTTTGAGGAGACTTGAAGAATTTTGAGGAATTTTTCTTAGATTTTGTGGAAACTTGTGGAGGTTTTGTGGGATTTTTGTGGGATTTTGTGGGATATTGAGGCGATTTCGGGATCTTGAGGGATTTTTCATGTATTTTGTGGGATTTTGTGGAGATTTGGTGGGATATTTTTCTAGAATTTGGTTGTGTTTTGAGAAGATTTAGGGAATTTTGTGTGATTTTTCTGGGATTTTGTTGTATATTGAGGAGATTTTGTGGGATGTTTGTGGAACTTTGAGGGACTTTTTAGGAATTTGGTGAGATTCTGTAGAGAACTGACGAATTATCAGGGGTATTTTCATGTATTCTGTGGGAATTTGTGGAGATTCGGTGGGATTTTTGTGGATTTTGGCCATGTTTTGAGAAGATTTAGGGAATTTTGTGGGATTTTTCCTGGAATTTTATTGGATTCCGGGGAGATTTTGTGGGATGTTTGTGGAACTTTGAGGGACTTTTTAGGAATTTGGTGAGATTCTGTAGAGAACTGACGAATTATCAGGGATTTGTCATGTATTCTGTGGGAATTTGTGGAGATTCTGTGGGATTTTTCTGGAATTTGGTAGTTTTGAGAAGATTTAGGGAATTTTGTGGGACTTTTCTGGGATTTTGTTGGGTATTGAGGACATTTTGTGGGATGTTTCTGGAATTTGGTGGGGCTTTTCAAGAATTTTGTGGTATTTTGAAAAGATTTAGGGAATTTTGTGGTGTTTTTTCTTGAATTTTGTGGGAAACTGTGCTGATTTTATGGGGCGTTTCTGGAATTTGGTCGAGTTTTCAGAAGATTTAGGGATTTTTGTGAGATTTTTGTGGGATGTTCTGGGAATTGGTGGAGATTTTGTGGGACATTCCTGTGAATTGGTAGGGTTTTGAAATGATTTAGGGAGTTTTGTGGGACTTCTCTGGAATTTTGTGGGTTTTTTCTGGAATTGTGTGGGATTCTGAGGAGACTTGAAGAATTTTGAGGAATTTGTTTTAGATTTTGTGGGAATTTGTGGAGAATCTGTGGGATTTTACTGGAATTTGGTGGGCCTTTTCAAGGACTTTGTGTGGTTTTGAGGAGACTTGAAGACTTTTGAGGAATTTTTCTTAGATTTTGTGGAAACTTGTGGAGGTTTTGTGGGATTTTTGTGGAATTTTTTGGGATATTGAGGCGATTTCGGGATCTTGAGAGATTTTTCATGTATTTTGTGGGAATTTGTGGAGATTTGGTGGGATATTTTTCTAGAATTTGGCCGTGTTTTGAGAAGATTTAGGGAATTTTGTGGTGTTTTTTCTTGAATTTTGTGGGAAACTGTGCTGATTTTATGGGGCGTTTCTGGAATTTGGTCGAGTTTTCAGAAGATTTAGGGATTTTTGTGGGATTTTTGTGGGATGTTCTGGGAATTGGTAAAGATTTTGTGGGACATTCCTGTGAATTGGTAGGGTTTTGAAATGATTTAGGGAGTTTTGTGGGACTTCTCTGGAATTTTGTGGGTTTTTTCTGGAATTGTGTGGGATTCTGAGGAGACTTGAAGAATTTTGAGGAATTTGTTTTAGATTTTGTGGGAATTTGTGGAGAATCTGTGGGATTTTACTGAAATTTGGTGGGCCTTTTCTAGGACTTTGTGTGGTTTTGAGGAGACTTGAAGAATTTTGAGGAATTTTTCTTAGATTTTGTGGAAACTTGTGGAGGTTTTGTGGGATTTTTGTGGGATTTTGTGGGATATTGAGGCGATTTCGGGATCTTGAGGGATTTTTCATGTATTTTGTGGGATTTTGTGGAGATTTGGTGGGACATTTTTCTAGAATTTAGTCGTGTTTTGAGAAGATTTAGGGAATTTTGTGTGATTTTTCTGGGATTTTGTTGTATATTGAGGAGATTTTGTGGGATGTTTGTGGAACTTTGAGGGACTTTTCTGGAATTTGGTGAGATTCTGTAGAGAACTGACGAAATATCAGGGGTATTTTCATGTATTCTGTGGGAATTTGTGGAGATTCGGTGGGATTTTTGTGGATTTTGGCCATGTTTTGAGAAGATTTAGGGAATTTTGTGGGATTTTTCCTGGAATTTTATTGGATTCCGGGGAGATTTTGTGGGATGTTTGTGGAACTTTGAGGGACTTTTTAGGAATTTGGTGAGATTCTGTAGAGAACTGACGAATTATCAGGGATTTGTCATGTATTCTGTGGGAATTTGTGGAGATTCTGTGGGATTTTTCTGGAATTTGGTAGAGTTTTGAGAAGATTTAGGGAATTTTGTGGGACTTTTCTGGGATTTTGTTGGGTATTGAGGACATTTTGTGGGATGTTTCTGGAATTTGGTGGGGCTTTTCAAGAATTTTGTGGTATTTTGAAAAGATTTAGGGAATTTTGTGGTGTTTTTTCTTGAATTTTGTGGGAAACTGTGCTGATTTTATGGGGCGTTTCTGGAATTTGGTCGAGTTTTCAGAAGATTTAGGGATTTTTGTGAGATTTTTGTGGGATGTTCTGGGAATTGGTGGAGATTTTGTGGGACATTCCTGTGAATTGGTAGGGTTTTGAAATGATTTAGGGAGTTTTGTGGGACTTCTCTGGAATTTTGTGTGTTTTTTATGGAATTGTGTGGGATTCTGAGGAGACTTGAAGAATTTTGAGGAATTTGTTTTAGATTTTGTGGGAATTTGTGGAGAATCTGTGGGATTTTACTGGAATTTGGTGGGCCTTTTCAAGGACTTTGTGTGGTTTTGAGGAGACTTGAAGACTTTTGAGGAATTTTTCTTAGATTTTGTGGAAACTTGTGGAGGTTTTGTGGGATTTCTGTGGAATTTTTTGGGATATTGAGGCGATTTCGGGATCTTGAGAGATTTTTCATGTATTTTGTGGGAATTTGTGGAGATTTGGTGGGATATTTTTCTAGAATTTGGCCGTGTTTTGAGAAGATTTAGGGAATTTTGTGTGATTTTTCTGGGATTTTGTTGGGTATTGAGGACATTTTGTGGGATGTTTCTGGAATTTGGTGGGGCTTTTCAAGAATTTTGTGGTATTTTGAAAAGATTTAGGGAATTTTGTGGTGTTTTTTCTTGAATTTTGGGGGAAACTGTGCTGATTTTATGGGGCGTTTCTGGAATTTGGTCGAGTTTTCAGAAGATTTAGGGATTTTTGTGAGATTTTTGTGGGATGTTCTGGGAATTGGTGGAGATTTTGTGGGACATTCCTGTGAATTGGTAGGGTTTTGAAATGATTTAGGGAGTTTTGTGGGACTTCTCTGGAATTTTGTGTGTTTTTTCTGGAATTGTGTGGGATTCTGAGGAGACTTGAAGAATTTTGAGGAATTTGTTTTAGATTTTGTGGGAATTTGTGGAGAATCTGTGGGATTTTACTGGAATTTGGTGGGCCTTTTCAAGGACTTTGTGTGGTTTTGAGGAGACTTGAAGAATTTTGAGGAATTTTTCTTAGATTTTGTGGAAACTTGTGGAGGTTTTGTGGGATTTTTGTGGAATTTTGTGGGATATTGAGGCGATTTCGGGATCTTGAGAGATTTTTCATGTATTTTGTGGGAATTTGTGGAGATTTGGTGGGATATTTTTCTAGAATTTGGTTGTGTTTTGAGAAGATTTAGGGAATTTTGTGGTGTTTTTTCTTGAATTTTGTGGGAAACTGTGCTGATTTTATGGGGCGTTTCTGGAATTTGGTCGAGTTTTCAGAAGATTTAGGGATTTTTGTGAGATTTTTGTGGGATGTTCTGGGAATTGGTGGAGATTTTGTGGGACATTCCTGTGAATTGGTAGGGTTTTGAAATGATTTAGGGAGTTTTGTGGGACTTCTCTGGAATTTTGTGTGTTTTCTATGGAATTGTGTGGGATTCTGAGGAGACTTGAAGAATTTTGAGGAATTTGTTTTAGATTTTGTGGAAACTTGTGGAGGTTTTGTGTGATTTTTGTGGGATTTTGTGGGATATTGAGGCGATTTCGGGATCTTGAGGGATTTTTCATGTATTTTGTGGGATTTTGTGGAGATTTGGTGGGATATTTTTCTAGAATTTAGTCGTGTTTTGAGAATATTTAGGGAATTTTGTGTGATTTTTCTGGGATTTTGTTGTATATTGAGGAGATTTTGTGGGATGTTTGTGGAACTTTGAGGGACTTTTCTGGAATTTGGTGAGATTCTGTAGAGAACTGACGAATTATCAGGGGTATTTTCATGTATTCTGTGGGAATTTGTGGAGATTCGGTGGGATTTTTGTGGATTTTGGCCATGTTTTGAGAAGATTTAGGGAATTTTGTGGGATTTTTCCTGGAATTTTATTGGATTCCGGGGAGATTTTGTGGGATGTTTGTGGAACTTTGAGGGACTTTTCTGGAATTTGGTGAGATTCTGTAGAGAACTGACGAATTATCAGGGATTTGTCATGTATTCTGTGGGAATTTGTGGAGATTCTGTGGGATTTTTCTGGAATTTGGTAGTTTTGAGAAGATTTAGGTAATTTTGTGGGACTTTTCTGGGATTTTGTTGGGTATTGAGGACATTTTGTGGGATGTTTCTGGAATTTGGTGGGGCTTTTCAAGAATTTTGTGGTATTTTGAAAAGATTTAGGGAATTTTGTGGTGTTTTTTCTTGAATTTTGTGGGAAACTGTGCTGATTTTATGGGGCGTTTCTGGAATTTGGTCGAGTTTTCAGAAGATTTAGGGATTTTTGTGAGATTTTTGTGGGATGTTCTGGGAATTGGTGGAGATTTTGTGGGACATTCCTGTGAATTGGTAGGGTTTTGAAATGATTTAGGGAGTTTTGTGGGACTTCTCTGGAATTTTGTGTGTTTTTTATGGAATTGTGTGGGATTCTGAGGAGACTTGAAGAATTTTGAGGAATTTGTTTTAGATTTTGTGGGAATTTGTGGAGAATCTGTGGGATTTTACTGGAATTTGGTGGGCCTTTTCAAGGACTTTGTGTGGTTTTGAGGAGACTTGAAGACTTTTGAGGAATTTTTCTTAGATTTTGTGGAAACTTGTGGAGGTTTTGTGGGATTTTTGTGGAATTTTTTGGGATATTGAGGCGATTTCGGGATCTTGAGAGATTTTTCATGTATTTTGTGGGAATTTGTGGAGATTTGGTGGGATATTTTTCTAGAATTTGGCCGTGTTTTGAGAAGATTTAGGGAATTTTGTGTGATTTTTCTGGGATTTTGTTGGGTATTGAGGAAATTTTGTGGGATGTTTCTGGAATTTGGTGGGGCTTTTCAAGAATATTGTGGTATTTTGAAAAGATTTAGGGAATTTTGTGGTGTTTTTTCTTGAATTTTGTGGGAAACTGTGCTGATTTTATGGGGCGTTTCTGGAATTTGGTCGAGTTTTCAGAAGATTTAGGGTTTTTTGTGGGATTTTTGTGGGATGTTCTGGGAATTGGTGGAGATTTTGTGGGACATTCCTGTGAATTGGTAGGGTTTGAAATGATTTAGGGAGTTTTGTGGGACTTCTCTGGAATTTTGTGTGTTTTTTCTGGAATTGTGTGGGATTCTGAGGAGACTTGAAGAATTTTGAGGAATTTTTCTTAGATTTTGTGGAAACTTGTGGAGGTTTTGTGGGATTTTTGTGTGATTTTGTGGGATATTGAGGCGATTTAGGGATCTTGAGGGATTTCTCATGTATTTTGTGGGAATTTGTGGAGATTTGGTGGGATATTTTTCTAGAATTTGGCCGTGTTTTGAGAAGATTTAGGGAATTTTGTGGTGTTTTTTCTTGAATTTTGTGGGAAACTGTGCTGATTTTATGGGGCGTTTCTGGAATTTGGTCGAGTTTTCAGAAGATTTAGGGATTTTTGTGGGATTTTTGTGGGATGTTCTGGGAATTGGTAAAGATTTTGTGGGACATTCCTGTGAATTGGTAGGGTTTTGAAATGATTTAGGGAGTTTTGTGGGACTTCTCTGGAATTTTGTGTGTTTTTTATGGAATTGTGTGGGATTCTGAGGAGACTTGAAGAATTTTGAGGAATTTGTTTTAGATTTTGTGGGAATTTGTGGAGAATCTGTGGGATTTTACTGGAATTTGGTGGGCCTTTTCAAGGACTTTGTGTGGTTTTGAGGAGACTTGAAGAATTTTGAGGAATTTTTCTTAGATTTTGTGGAAACTTGTGGAGGTTTTGTGGGATTTTTGTGGGATTTTGTGGGATATTGAGGCGATTTCGGGATCTTGAGGGATTTTTCATGTATTTTGTGGGAATTTGTGGAGATTTGGTGGGATATTTTTCTAGAATTTAGTCGTGTTTTGAGAAGATTTAGGGAATTTTGTGTGATTTTTCTGGGATTTTGTTGTATATTGAGGAGATTTTGTGGGATGTTTGTGGAACTTTGAGGGACTTTTCTGAAATTTGGTGAGATTCTGTAGAGAACTGACGAAATATCAGGGGTATTTTCACGTATTCTGTGGGAATTTGTGGAGATTTGGTGGGATTTTTGTGGATTTTGGCCATGTTTTGAGAAGATTTAGGGAATTTTGTGGGATTTTTCCTGGAATTTTATTGGATTCCGGGGAGATTTTGTGGGATGTTTGTGGAACTTTGAGGGACTTTTTAGGAATTTGGTGAGATTCTGTACAGAACTGACGAATTATCAGGGATTTTTCATGTATTCTGTGGGAATTTGTGGAGATTTCGTGGGATTTTTGTGGAATTTGGTAGAGTTTTGAGAAGATTTAGGGAATTTTGTGTGATTTTTCTGGGATTTTGTGGGAAACTGTGCTGATTTTATGGGGCGTTTCTGGAATTTGGTCGAGTTTTCAGAAGATTTAGGGATTTTTGTGGGATTTTTGTGGGATGTTCTGGGAATTGGTAGAGATTTTGTGGGACATTCCTGTGAATTGGTAGGGTTTTGAAATGATTTAGGGAGTTTTGTGGGACTTCTCAGGAATTTTGTGGGGTTTTTCTGGAATTGTGTGGGATTCGGAGGAGACTTGAAGTATTTTGAGGAATTTTTCTTAGATTTTGTAGAAACTTATGGAGGTTTTGGGTGATTTTTGTGTGATTTTGTGGGATATTGAGGCGATTTCGGGATCTTGAGGGATTTTTCATGTATTTTGTGGGATTTTGTGGAGATTTGGTGGGACATTTTTCTAGAATTTAGTCGTGTTTTGAGAAGATTTAGGGAATTTTGTGTGATTTTTCTGGGATTTTGTTGTATATTGAGGAGATTTTGTGGGATGTTTGTGGAACTTTGAGGGACTTTTCTGGAATTTGGTGAGATTCTGTAGAGAACTGACGAAATATCAGGGGTACTTTTATGTATTCTGTGGTAATTTGTGGAGATTCGGTGGGATTTTTGTGGATTTTGGCCATGTTTTGAGAAGATTTAGGGAATTTTGTGGGATTTTTCCTGGAATTTTATTGGATTCCGGGGAGATTTTGTGGGATGTTTGTGGAACTTTGAGGGACTTTTTAGGAATTTGGTGAGATTCTGTAGAGAACTGACGAATTATCAGGGATTTGTCATGTATTCTGTGGGAATTTGTGGAGATTCTGTGGGATTTTTCTGGAATTTGGTAGTTTTGAGAAGATTTAGGGAATTTTGTGGGACTTTTCTGGGATTTTGTTGGGTATTGAGGACATTTTGTGGGATGTTTCTGGAATTTGGTGGGGCTTTTCAAGAATTTTGTGGTATTTTGAAAAGATTTAGGGAATTTTGTGGTGTTTTTTCTTGAATTTTGTGGGAAACTGTGCTGATTTTATGGGGCGTTTCTGGAATTTGGTCGAGTTTTCAGAAGATTTAGGGATTTTTGTGAGATTTTTGTGGGATGTTCTGGGAATTGGTGGAGATTTTGTGGGACATTCCTGTGAATTGGTAGGGTTTTGAAATGATTTAGGGAGTTTTGTGGGACTTCTCTGGAATTTTGTGTGTTTTTTATGGAATTGTGTGGGATTCTGAGGAGACTTGAAGAATTTTGAGGAATTTGTTTTAGATTTTGTGGGAATTTGTGGAGAATCTGTGGGATTTTACTGGAATTTGGTGGGCCTTTTCAAGGACTTTGTGTGGTTTTGAGGAGACTTGAAGACTTTTGAGGAATTTTTCTTAGATTTTGTGGAAACTTGTGGAGGTTTTGTGGGATTTTTGTGGAATTTTTTGGGATATTGAGGCGATTTCGGGATCTTGAGAGATTTTTCATGTATTTTGTGGGAATTTGTGGAGATTTGGTGGGATATTTTTCTAGAATTTGGCCGTGTTTTGAGAAGATTTAGGGAATTTTGTGTGATTTTTCTGGGATTTTGTTGGGTATTGAGGAAATTTTGTGGGATGTTTCTGGAATTTGGTGGGGCTTTTCAAGAATTTTGTGGTATTTTGAGAAGATTTAGGGAATTTTGTGGTGTTTTTTCTTGAATTTTGTGGGAAACTGTGCTGATTTTATGGGGCGTTTCTGGAATTTGGTCGAGTTTTCAGAAGATTTAGGGATTTTTGTGGGATTTTTGTGGGATGTTCTGGGAATTGGTGGAGATTTTGTGGGACATTCCTGTGAATTGGTAGGGTTTGAAATGATTTAGGGAGTTTTGTGGGACTTCTCTGGAATTTTGTGTGTTTTTCTGGAATTGTGTGGGATTCTGAGGAGACTTGAAGAATTTTGAGGAATTTTTCTTAGATTTTGTGGAAACTTGTGGAGGTTTTGTGGGATTTTTGTGTGATTTTGTGGGATATTGAGGCGATTTAGGGATCTTGAGGGATTTCTCATGTATTTTGTGGGAATTTGTGGAGATTTGGTGGGATATTTTTCTAGAATTTGGTTGTGTTTTGAGAAGATTTAGGGAATTTTGTGGTGTTTTTTCTTGAATTTTGTGGGAAACTGTGCTGATTTTATGGGGCGTTTCTGGAATTTGGTCGAGTTTTCAGAAGATTTAGGGATTTTTGTGGGATTTTTGTGGGATGTTCTGGGAATTGGTGGAGATTTTGTGGGACATTCCTGTGAATTGGTAGGGTTTTGAAATGATTTAGGGAGTTTTGTGGGACTTCTCTGGAATTTTGTGTGTTTTTTATGGAATTGTGTGGGATTCTGAGGAGACTTGAAGAATTTTGAGGAATTTGTTTTAGATTTTGTGGGAATTTGTGGAGAATCTGTGGGATTTTACTGGAATTTGGTGGGCCTTTTCAAGGACTTTGTGTGGTTTTGAGGAGACTTGAAGAATTTTGAGGAATTTTTCTTAGATTTTGTGGAAACTTGTGGAGGTTTTGTGGGATTTTTGTGGGATTTTGTGGGATATTGAGGCGATTTCGGGATCTTGAGGGATTTTTCATGTATTTTGTGGGAATTTGTGGAGATTTGGTGGGATATTTTTCTAGAATTTAGTCGTGTTTTGAGAAGATTTAGGGAATTTTGTGTGATTTTTCTGGGATTTTGTTGTATATTGAGGAGATTTTGTGGGATGTTTGTGGAACTTTGAGGGACTTTTCTGGAATTTGGTGAGATTCTGTAGAGAACTGACGAAATATCAGGGGTATTTTCATGTATTCTGTGGGAATTTGTGGAGATTCGGTGGGATTTTTGTGGATTTTGGCCGTGTTTTGAGAAGATTTAGGGAATTTTGTGTGATTTTTCTGGGATTTTGTTGTATATTGAGGAAATTTTGTGGGATGTTTCTGGAATTTGGTGGGGCTTTTCAAGAATTTTGTGGTATTTTGAAAAGATTTAGGGAATTTTGTGGTGTTTTTTCTTGAATTTTGTGGGAAACTGTGCTGATTTTATGGGGCGTTTTTGGAATTTGGTCGAGTTTTCAGAAGATTTAGGGATTTTTGTGGGATTTTTGTGGGATGTTCTGGGAATTGGTGGAGATTTTGTGGGACATTCCTGTGAATTGGTAGGGTTTTGAAATGATTTAGGGAGTTTTGTGGGACTTCTCTGGAATTTTGTGTGTTTTTTCTGGAATTGTGTGGGATTCTGAGGATACTTGAAGAATTTTGAGGAATTTTTCTTAGATTTTGTGGAAACTTATGGAGGTTTTGGGTGATTTTTGTGTGATTTTGTGGGATATTGAGGCGATTTCGGGATCTTGAGGGATTTTTCATGTATTTTGTGGGATTTTGTGGAGATTTGGTGGGACATTTTTCTAGAATTTAGTCGTGTTTTGAGAAGATTTAGGGAATTTTGTGTGATTTTTCTGGGATTTTGTTGTATATTGAGGAGATTTTGTGGGATGTTTGTGGAACTTTGAGGGACTTTTCTGGAATTTGGTGAGATTCTGTAGAGAACTGACGAAATATCAGGGGTATTTTCATGTATTCTGTGGGAATTTGTGGAGATTCGGTGGGATTTTTGTGGATTTTGGCCATGTTTTGAGAAGATTTAGGGAATTTTGTGGGATTTTTCCTGGAATTTTATTGGATTCCGGGGAGATTTTGTGGGATGTTTGTGGAACTTTGAGGGACTTTTTAGGAATTTGGTGAGATTCTGTAGAGAACTGACGAATTATCAGGGATTTGTCATGTATTCTGTGGGAATTTGTGGAGATTCTGTGGGATTTTTCTGGAATTTGGTAGTTTTGAGAAGATTTAGGGAATTTTGTGGGACTTTTCTGGGATTTTGTTGGGTATTGAGGACATTTTGTGGGATGTTTCTGGAATTTGGTGGGGCTTTTCAAGAATTTTGTGGTATTTTGAAAAGATTTAGGGAATTTTGTGGTGTTTTTTCTTGAATTTTGTGGGAAACTGTGCTGATTTTATGGGGCGTTTCTGGAATTTGGTCGAGTTTTCAGAAGATTTAGGGATTTTTGTGAGATTTTTGTGGGATGTTCTGGGAATTGGTGGAGATTTTGTGGGACATTCCTGTGAATTGGTAGGGTTTTGAAATGATTTAGGGAGTTTTGTGGGACTTCTCTGGAATTTTGTGTGTTTTTTATGGAATTGTGTGGGATTCTGAGGAGACTTGAAGAATTTTGAGGAATTTGTTTTAGATTTTGTGGGAGTTTGTGGAGAATCTGTGGGATTTTACTGGAATTTGGTGGGCCTTTTCAAGGACTTTGTGTGGTTTTGAGGAGACTTGAAGACTTTTGAGGAATTATTCTTAGATTTTGTGGAAACTTGTGGAGGTTTTGTGGGATTTTTGTGGAATTTTTTGGGATATTGAGGCGATTTCGGGATCTTGAGAGATTTTTCATGTATTTTGTGGGAATTTGTGGAGATTTGGTGGGATATTTTTCTAGAATTTGGCCGTGTTTTGAGAAGATTTAGGGAATTTTGTGGGATTTTTCTGGGATTTTGTTGGGTATTGAGGAAATTTTGTGGGATGTTTCTGGAATTTGGTGGGGCTTTTCAAGAATTTTGTGGTATTTTGAAAAGATTTAGGGAATTTTGTGGTGTTTTTTCTTGAATTTTGTGGGAAACTGTGCTGATTTTATGGGGCGTTTCTGGAATTTGGTCGAGTTTTCAGAAGATTTAGGGATTTTTTTGGGATTTTTGTGGGATGTTCTGGGAATTGGTGGAGATTTTGTGGGACATTCCTGTGAATTGGTAGGGTTTGAAATGATTTAGGGAGTTTTGTGGGACTTCTCTGGAATTTTGTGTGTTTTTTCTGGAATTGTGTGGGATTCTGAGGAGACTTGAAGAATTTTGAGGAATTTTTCTTAGATTTTGTGGAAACTTGTGGAGGTTCTGTGGGATTTTTGTGTGATTTTGTGGGATATTGAGGCGATTTAGGGATCTTGAGGGATTTCTCATGTATTTTGTGGGAATTTGTGGAGATTTGGTGGGATATTTTTCTAGAATTTGGTTGTGTTTTGAGAAGATTTAGGGAATTTTGTGGTGTTTTTTCTTGAATTTTGTGGGAAACTGTGCTGATTTTATGGGGCGTTTCTGGAATTTGGTCGAGTTTTCAGAAGATTTAGGGATTTTTGTGAGATTTTTGTGGGATGTTCTGGGAATTGGTGGAGATTTTGTGGGACATTCCTGTGAATTGGTAGGGTTTTGAAATGATTTAGGGAGTTTTGTGGGACTTCTCTGGAATTTTGTGTGTTTTCTATGGAATTGTGTGGGATTCTGAGGAGACTTGAAGAATTTTGAGGAATTTGTTTTAGATTTTGTGGGAATTTGTGGAGAATCTGTGGGATTTTACTGGAATTTGGTAAGCCTTTTCAAGGACTTTGTGTGGTTTTGAGGAGACTTGAAGAATTTTGAGGAATTTTTCTTAGATTTTGTGGAAACTTGTGGAGGTTTTGTGTGATTTTTGTGGGATTTTGTGGGATATTGAGGCGATTTCGGGATCTTGAGGGATTTTTCATGTATTTTGTGGGATTTTGTGGAGATTTGGTGGGATATTTTTCTAGAATTTAGTCGTGTTTTGAGAAGATTTAGGGTATTTTGTGTGATTTTTCTGGGATTTTGTTGTATATTGAGGAGATTTTGTGGGATGTTTGTGGAACTTTGAGGGACTTTTCTGGAATTTGGTGAGATTCTGTACAGAACTGACGAAATATCAGGGGTATTTTCATGTATTCTGTGGGAATTTGTGGAGATTCGGTGGGATTTTTGTGGATTTTGGCCGTGTTTTGAGAAGATTTAGGGAATTTTGTGGGATATTTCCTGGAATTTTATTGGATTCCGGGGAGATTTTGTGATATGTTTGTGGAACTTTGAAGGACTTTTTAGGAATTTGGTGAGATTCTGTACAGAACTGACGAATTATCAGGGATTTTTCATGTATTCTGTGGGAATTTGTGGAGATTTGGTGGGACATTTTTCTAGAATTTAGTCGTGTTTTGAGAAGATTTAGGGAATTTTGTGTGATTTTTCTGGGATTTTGTTGTATATTGAGGAGATTTTGTGGGATGTTTGTGGAACTTTGAGGGACTTTTCTGGAATTTGGTGAGATTCTGTAGAGAACTGACGAAATATCAGGGGTATTTTTATGTATTCTGTGGTAATTTGTGGAGATTCGGTGGGATTTTTGTGGATTTTGGCCATGTTTTGAGAAGATTTAGGGAATTTTGTGGGATTTTTCCTGGAATTTTATTGGATTCCGGGGAGATTTTGTGGGATGTTTGTGGAACTTTGAGGGACTTTTCTGGAATTTGGTGAGATTCTGTAGAAAACTGACGAATTATCAGGGATTTGTCATGTATTCTGTGGGAATTTGTGGAGATTCTGTGGGATTTTTCTGGAATTTGGTAGTTTTGAGAAGATTTAGGGAATTTTGTGGGACTTTTCTGGGATTTTGTTGGGTATTGAGGACATTTTGTGGGATGTTTCTGGAATTTGGTGGGGCTTTTCAAGAATTTTGTGGTATTTTGAAAAGATTTAGGGAATTTTGTGGTGTTTTTTCTTGAATTTTGTGGGAAACTGTGCTGATTTTATGGGGCGTTTCTGGAATTTGGTCGAGTTTTCAGAAGATTTAGGGATTTTTTTGGGATTTTTGTGGGATGTTCTGGGAATTGGTGGAGATTTTGTGGGACATTCCTGTGAATTGGTAGGGTTTGAAATGATTTAGGGAGTTTTGTGGGACTTCTCTGGAATTTTGTGTGTTTTTTCTGGAATTGTGTGGGATTCAGAGGAGACTTGAAGAATTTTGAGGAATTTTTCTTAGATTTTGTGGAAACTTGTGGAGGTTTTGTGGGATTTTTGTGTGATTTTGTGGGATATTGAGGCGATTTAGGGATCTTGAGGGATTTCTCATGTATTTTGTGGGAATTTGTGGAGATTTGGTGGGATATTTTTCTAGAATTTGGTTGTGTTTTGAGAAGATTTAGGGAATTTTGTGGTGTTTTTTCTTGAATTTTGTGGGAAACTGTGCTGATTTTATGGGGCGTTTCTGGAATTTGGTCGAGTTTTCAGAAGATTTAGGGATTTTTGTGAGATTTTTGTGGGATGTTCTGGGAATTGGTGGAGATTTTGTGGGACATTCCTGTGAATTGGTAGGGTTTTGAAATGATTTAGGGAGTTTTGTGGGACTTCTCTGGAATTTTGTGTGTTTTCTATGGAATTGTGTGGGATTCTGAGGAGACTTGAAGAATTTTGAGGAATTTGTTTTAGATTTTGTGGGAATTTGTGGAGAATCTGTGGGATTTTACTGGAATTTGGTGGGCCTTTTCAAGGACTTTGTGTGGTTTTGAGGAGACTTGAAGAATTTTGAGGAATTTTTCTTAGATTTTGTGGAAACTTGTGGAGGTTTTGTGGGATTTTTGTGGGATTTTGTGGGATATTGAGGCGATTTCGGGATCTTGAGGGATTTTTCATGTATTTTGTGGGATTTTGTGGAGATTTGGTGGGATATTTTTCTAGAATTTAGTCGTGTTTTGAGAAGATTTAGGGTATTTTGTGTGATTTTTCTGGGATTTTGTTGCATATTGAGGAGATTTTGTGGGATGTTTGTGGAACTTTGAGGGACTTTTCTGGAATTTGGTGAGATTCTGTACAGAACTGACGAAATATCAGGGGTATTTTCATGTATTCTGTGGGAATTTGTGGAGATTCGGTGGGATTTTTGTGGATTTTGGCCGTGTTTTGAGAAGATTTAGGGAATTTTGTGGGATTTTTCCTGGAATTTTATTGGATTCCGGGGAGATTTTGTGATATGTTTGTGGAACTTTGAGGGACTTTTTAGGAATTTGGTGAGATTCTGTACAGAACTGACGAATTATCAGGGATTTTTCATGTATTCTGTGGGAATTTGTGGAGATTTGGTGGGACATTTTTCTAGAATTTAGTCGTGTTTTGAGAAGATTTAGGGAATTTTGTGTGATTTTTCTGGGATTTTGTTGTATATTGAGGAGATTTTGTGGGATGTTTGTGGAACTTTGAGGGACTTTTCTGGAATTTGGTGAGATTCTGTAGAGAACTGACGAAATATCAGGGGTATTTTTATGTATTCTGTGGTAATTTGTGGAGATTCGGTGGGATTTTTGTGGATTTTGGCCATGTTTTGAGAAGATTTAGGGAATTTTGTGGGATTTTTCCTGGAATTTTATTGGATTCCGGGGAGATTTTGTGGGATGTTTGTGGAACTTTGAGGGACTTTTCTGGAATTTGGTGAGATTCTGTAGAAAACTGACGAATTATCAGGGATTTGTCATGTATTCTGTGGGAATTTGTGGAGATTCTGTGGGATTTTTCTGGAATTTGGTAGTTTTGAGAAGATTTAGGGAATTTTGTGGGACTTTTCTGGGATTTTGTTGGGTATTGAGGACATTTTGTGGGATGTTTCTGGAATTTGGTGGGGCTTTTCAAGAATTTTGTGGTATTTTGAAAAGATTTAGGGAATTTTGTGGTGTTTTTTCTTGAATTTTGTGGGAAACTGTGCTGATTTTATGGGGCGTTTCTGGAATTTGGTCGAGTTTTCAGAAGATTTAGGGATTTTTGTGAGATTTTTGTGGGATGTTCTGGGAATTGGTGGAGATTTTGTGGGACATTCCTGTGAATTGGTAGGGTTTTGAAATGATTTAGGGAGTTTTGTGGGACTTCTCTGGAATTTTGTGTGTTTTTTATGGAATTGTGTGGGATTCTGAGGAGACTTGAAGAATTTTGAGGAATTTGTTTTAGATTTTGTGGGAATTTGTGGAGAATCTGTGGGATTTTACTGGAATTTGGTGGGCCTTTTCAAGGACTTTGTGTGGTTTTGAGGAGACTTGAAGACTTTTGAGGAATTTTTCTTAGATTTTGTGGAAACTTGTGGAGGTTTTGTGGGATTTTTGTGGAATTTTTTGGGATATTGAGGCGATTTCGGGATCTTGAGAGATTTTTCATGTATTTTGTGGGAATTTGTGGAGATTTGGTGGGATATTTTTCTAGAATTTGGCCGTGTTTTGAGAAGATTTAGGGAATTTTGTGGGATTTTTCTGGGATTTTGTTGGGTATTGAGGAAATTTTGTGGGATGTTTCTGGAATTTGGTGGGGCTTTTCAAGAATTTTGTGGTATTTTGAAAAGATTTAGGGAATTTTGTGGTGTTTTTTCTTGAATTTTGTGGGAAACTGTGCTGATTTTATGGGGCGTTTCTGGAATTTGGTCGAGTTTTCAGAAGATTTAGGGATTTTTTTGGGATTTTTGTGGGATGTTCTGGGAATTGGTGGAGATTTTGTGGGACATTCCTTTGAATTGGTAGGGTTTGAAATGATTTAGGGAGTTTTGTGTGACTTCTCTGGAATTTTGTGTGTTTTTTCTGGAATTGTGTGGGATTCTGAGGAGACTTGAAGCATTTTGAGGAATTTTTCTTAGATTTTGTGGAAACTTGTGGAGGTTTTGTGGGATTTTTGTGTGATTTTGTGGGATATTGAGGCGATTTAGGGATCTTGAGGGATTTCTCATGTATTTTGTGGGAATTTGTGGAGATTTGGTGGGATATTTTTCTAGAATTTGGTTGTGTTTTGAGAAGATTTAGGGAATTTTGTGGTGTTTTTTCTTGAATTTTGTGGGAAACTGTGCTGATTTTATGGGGCGTTTCTGGAATTTGGTCGAGTTTTCAGAAGATTTAGGGATTTTTGTGGGATTTTTGTGGGATGTTCTGGGAATTGGTGGAGATTTTGTGGGACATTCCTGTGAATTGGTAGGGTTTTGAAATGATTTAGGGAGTTTTGTGGGACTTCTCTGGAATTTTGTGTGTTTTTTATGGAATTGTGTGGGATTCTGAGTAGACTTGAAGAATTTTGAGGAATTTGTTTTAGATTTTGTGGGAATTTGTGGAGAATCTGTGGGATTTTACTGGAATTTGGTGGGCCTTTTCAAGGACTTTGTGTGGTTTTGAGGAGACTTGAAGAATTTTGAGGAATTTTTCTTAGATTTTGTGGAAACTTGTGGAGGTTTTGTGGGATTTTTGTGGGATTTTGTGGGATATTGAGGCGATTTCGGGATCTTGAGGGATTTTTCATGTATTTTGTGGGAATTTGTGGAGATTTGGTGGGATATTTTTCTAGAATTTAGTCGTGTTTTGAGAAGATTTAGGGAATTTTGTGTGATTTTTCTGGGATTTTGTTGTATATTGAGGAGATTTTGTGGGATGTTTGTGGAACTTTGAGGGACTTTTCTGGAATTTGGTGAGATTCTGTAGAGAACTGACGAAATATCAGGGGTATTTTCATGTATTCTGTGGGAATTTGTGGAGATTCGGTGGGATTTTTGTGGATTTTGGCCCTGTTTTGAGAAGATTTAGGGAATTTTGTGGGATTTTTCCTGGAATTTTATTGGATTCCGGGGAGATTTTGTGGGATGTTTGTGGAACTTTGAGGGACTTTTTAGGAATTTGGTGAGATTCTGTACAGAACTGACGAATTATCAGGGATTTTTCATGTATTCTGTGGGAATTTGTGGAGATTTGGTGGGATTTTTGTGGATTTTGGCCGTGTTTTGAGAAGATTTAGGGAATTTTGTGTGATTTTTCTGGGATTTTGTTGGGTATTGAGGAAATTTTGTGGGATGTTTCTGGAATTTGGTGGGGCTTTTCAAGAATTTTGTGGTATTTTGAAAAGATTTAGGGAATTTTGTGGTGTTTTTTCTTGAATTTTGTGGGAAACTGTGCTGATTTTATGGGGCGTTTCTGGAATTTGGTCGAGTTTTCAGAAGATTTAGGGATTTTTGTGGGATTTTTGTGGGATGTTCTGGGAATTGGTGGAGATTTTGTGGGACATTCCTGTGAATTGGTAGGGTTTTGAAATGATTTAGGGAGTTTTGTGGGACTTCTCTGGAATTTTGTGGGGTTTTTCTGGAATTGTGTGGGATTCTGAGGAGACTTGAAGAATTTTGAGGAATTTGTTTTAGATTTTGTGGGAATTTGTGGAGAATCTGTGGGATTTTACTGGAATTTGGTGGGCCTTTTCAAGGACTTTGTGTGGTTTTGAGGAGACTTGAAGACTTTTGAGGAATTTTTCTTAGATTTTGTGGAAACTTGTGGAGGTTTTGTGGGATTTTTGTGGAATTTTTTGGGATATTGAGGCGATTTCGGGATCTTGAGAGATTTTTCATGTATTTTGTGGGAATTTGTGGAGATTTGGTGGGATATTTTTCTAGAATTTGGCCGTGTTTTGAGAAGATTTAGGGAATTTTGTGTGATTTTTCTGGGATTTTGTTGGGTATTGAGGAAATTTTGTGGGATGTTTCTGGAATTTGGTGGGGCTTTTCAAGAATTTTGTGGTATTTTGAAAAGATTTAGGGAATTTTGTGGTGTTTTTTCTTGAATTTTGTGGGAAACTGTGCTGATTTTATGGGGCGTTTCTGGAATTTGGTCGAGTTTTCAGAAGATTTAGGGATTTTTGTGGGATTTTTGTGGGATGTTCTGGGAATTGGTGGAGATTTTGTGGGACATTCCTGTGAATTGGTAGGGTTTGAAATGATTTAGGGAGTTTTGTGGGACTTCTCTGGAATTTTGTGTGTTTTTTCTGGAATTGTGTGGGATTCTGAGGAGACTTGAAGAATTTTGAGGAATTTTTCTTAGATTTTGTGGAAACTTGTGGAGGTTTTGTGGGATTTTTGTGTGATTTTGTGGGATATTGAGGCGATTTAGGGATCTTGAGGGATTTCTCATGTATTTTGTGGGAATTTGTGGAGATTTGGTGGGATATTTTTCTAGAATTTGGTTGTGTTTTGAGAAGATTTAGGGAATTTTGTGGTGTTTTTTCTTGAATTTTGTGGGAAACTGTGCTGATTTTATGGGGCGTTTCTGGAATTTGGTCGAGTTTTCAGAAGATTTAGGGATTTTTGTGGGATTTTTGTGGGATGTTCTGGGAATTGGTGGAGATTTTGTGGGACATTCCTGTGAATTGGTAGGGTTTTGAAATGATTTAGGGAGTTTTGTGGGACTTCTCTGGAATTTTGTGTGTTTTTTATGGAATTGTGTGGGATTCTGAGTAGACTTGAAGAATTTTGAGGAATTTGTTTTAGATTTTGTGGGAATTTGTGGAGAATCTGTGGGATTTTACTGGAATTTGGTGGGCCTTTTCAAGGACTTTGTGTGGTTTTGAGGAGACTTGAAGAATTTTGAGGAATTTTTCTTAGATTTTGTGGAAACTTGTGGAGGTTTTGTGTGATTTTTGTGGGATTTTGTGGGATATTGAGGCGATTTCGGGATCTTGAGGGATTTTTCATGTATTTTGTGGGAATTTGTGGAGATTTGGTGGGATATTTTTCTAGAATTTAGTCGTGTTTTGAGAAGATTTAGGGAATTTTGTGTGATTTTTCTGGGATTTTGTTGTATATTGAGGAGATTTTGTGGGATGTTTGTGGAACTTTGAGGGACTTTTCTGGAATTTGGTGAGATTCTGTAGAGAACTGACGAAATATCAGGGGTATTTTCATGTATTCTGTGGGAATTTGTGGAGATTCGGTGGGATTTTTGTGGATTTTGGCCCTGTTTTGAGAAGATTTAGGGAATTTTGTGGGATTTTTCCTGGAATTTTATTGGATTCCGGGGAGATTTTGTGGGATGTTTGTGGAACTTTGAGGGACTTTTTAGGAATTTGGTGAGATTCTGTACAGAACTGACGAATTATCAGGGATTTTTCATGTATTCTGTGGGAATTTGTGGAGATTTGGTGGGATTTTTGTGGATTTTGGCCGTGTTTTGAGAAGATTTAGGGAATTTTGTGTGATTTTTCTGGGATTTTGTTGGGTATTGAGGAAATTTTGTGGGATGTTTCTGGAATTTGGTGGGGCTTTTCAAGAATTTTGTGGTATTTTGAAAAGATTTAGGGAATTTTGTGGTGTTTTTTCTTGAATTTTGTGGGAAACTGTGCTGATTTTATGGGGCGTTTCTGGAATTTGGTCGAGTTTTCAGAAGATTTAGGGATTTTTGTGGGATTTTTGTGGGATGTTCTGGGAATTGGTGGAGATTTTGTGGGACATTCCTGTGAATTGGTAGGGTTTTGAAATGATTTAGGGAGTTTTGTGGGACTTCTCTGGAATTTTGTGGGGTTTTTCTGGAATTGTGTGGGATTCTGAGGAGACTTGAAGAATTTTGAGGAATTTGTTTTAGATTTTGTGGGAATTTGTGGAGAATCTGTGGGATTTTACTGGAATTTGGTGGGCCTTTTCAAGGACTTTGTGTGGTTTTGAGGAGACTTGAAGACTTTTGAGGAATTTTTCTTAGATTTTTTGGAAAGTTGTGGAGGTTTTGTGGGATTTTTGTGGAATTTTTTGGGATATTGAGGCGATTTAGGGATCTTGAGGGATTTTTCATGTATTTTGTGGGAATTTGTGGAGATTTGGTGGGATATTTTTCTAGAATTTGGTTGTGTTTTGAGAAGATTTAGGGAATTTTGTGTGATTTTTCTTGAATTTTGTGGGATATTGAGGAGATTTTGTGGGATGTTTGTGGAACTTTGAGGGACTTTTTAGGAATTTGATGAGATTCTGTAGAGAACTGACCAATTATCAGGGATTTTTCATGTATTCTGTGGGAATTTGTAGAGATTTGGTGGGATTTTTGTGGATTTTGGCCGTGTTTTGAGAAGATTTAGGGAATTTTGTGTGATTTTTCTGGGATTTTGTTGTGTATTGAGGACATTTTGTGGGATGTTTCTGGAATTTGGTGGGGCTTTTCAAGAATTTTGTGGTATTTTGAAAAGGTTTAGGGAATTTTGTGGTGTTTTTTCTTGAATTTTGTGGGAAACTGTGCTGATTTTATGGAGCGTTTCTGGAATTTGGTCGAGTTTTCAGAAGATTTAGGGATTTTTGTGAGATTTTTGTGGGATGTTCTGGGAATTGGTGGAGATTTTGTGGGACATTCCTGTGAATTGGTAGGGTTTTGAAATGATTTAGGGAGTTTTGTGGGACTTCTCTGGAATTTTGTGGGGTTTTTCTGGAATTGTGTGGTTTTGAGGAGACTTGAAGACTTTTGAGGAATTTTTCTTAGATTTTGTGGAAACTTGTGGAGGTTTTCTGGGATTTTTGTGTGATTTTGTGGGATATTGAGGCGATTTAGGGATCTGGAGGGATTTCTCATGTATTTTGTGGGAATTTGTGGAGATTTGGTGGGATATTTTTCTAGAATTTGGTTGTGTTTTGAGAAGATTTAGGGAATTTTGTGGTGTTTTTTCTTGAATTTTGTGGGAAACTGTGCTGATTTTATGGGGCGTTTCTGGAATTTGGTCGAGTTTTCAGAAGATTTAGGGATTTTTGTGAGATTTTTGTGGGATGTTCTGGGAATTGGTGGAGATTTTGTGGGACATTCCTGTGAATTGGTAGGGTTTTGAAATGATTTAGGGAGTTTTGTGGGACTTCTCTGGAATTTTGTGTGTTTTCTATGGAATTGTGTGGGATTCTGAGGAGACTTGAAGAATTTTGAGGAATTTGTTTTAGATTTTGTGGGAATTTGTGGAGAATCTGTGGGATTTTACTGGAATTTGGTGGGCCTTTTCAAGGACTTTGTGTGGTTTTGAGGAGACTTGAAGAATTTTGAGGAATTTTTCTTAGATTTTGTGGAAACTTGTGGAGGTTTTGTGGGATTTTTGTGGGATTTTGTGGGATATTGAGGCGATTTCGGGATCTTGAGGGATTTTTCATGTATTTTGTGGGATTTTGTGGAGATTTGGTGGGATATTTTTCTAGAATTTAGTCGTGTTTTGAGAAGATTTAGGGAATTTTGTGTGATTTTTCTGGGATTTTGTTGTATATTGAGGAGATTTTGTGGGATGTTTGTGGAACTTTGAGGGACTTTTCTGGAATTTGGTGAGATTCTGTAGAGAACTGACGAATTATCAGGGGTATTTTCATGTATTCTGTGGGAATTTGTGGAGATTCGGTGGGATTTTTGTGGATTTTGGCCATGTTTTGAGAAGATTTTCGGAATTTTGTGGGATTTTTCCTGGAATTTTATTGGATTCCGGGGAGATTTTGTGGGATGTTTGTGGAACTTTGAGGGACTTTTTAGGAATTTGGTGAGATTCTGTAGAGAACTGACGAATTATCAGGGATTTGTCATGTATTCTGTGGGAATTTGTGGAGATTCGGTGGGATTTTTCTGGAATTTGGTAGAGTTTTGAGAAGATTTAGGGAATTTTGTGGGACTTTTCTGGGATTTTGTTGGATATTGAGGACATTTTGTGGGATGTTTCTGGAATTTGGTGGGGCTTTTCAAGAATTTTGTGGTATTTTGAAAAGGTTTAGGGAATTTTGTGGTGTTTTTTCTTGAATTTTGTGGGAAACTGTGCTGATTTTATGGGGCGTTTCTGGAATTTGGTCGAGTTTTCAGAAGATTTAGGGATTTTTGTGAGATTTTTGTGGGATGTTCTGGGAATTGGTGGAGATTTTGTGGGACATTCCTGTGAATTGGTAGGGTTTTGAAATGATTTAGGGAGTTTTGTGGGACTTCTCTGGAATTTTGTGTGTTTTTTATGGAATTGTGTGGGATTCTGAGGAGACTTGAAGAATTTTGAGGAATTTGTTTTAGATTTTGTGGGAATTTGTGGAGAATCTGTGGGATTTTACTGGAATTTGGTGGGCCTTTTCAAGGACTTTGTGTGGTTTTGAGGAGACTTGAAGACTTTTGAGGAATTTTTCTTAGATTTTTTGGAAAGTTGTGGAGGTTTTATGGGATTTTTGTGGAATTTTTTGGGATATTGAGGCGATTTAGGGATCTTGAGGGATTTTTCATGTATTTTGTGGGAATTTGTGGAGATTTGGTGGGATATTTTTCTAGAATTTGGTTGTGTTTTGAGAAGATTTAGGGAATTTTTGTGATTTTTCTTGAATTTTGTGGGATATTGAGGAGATTTTGTGGGATGTTTGTGGAACTTTGAGGGACTTTTCTGGAATTTGGTGAGATTCTGTAGAGAACTGACGAATTATCAGGGGTATTTTCATGTATTCTGTGGGAATTTGTGGAGATTCGGTGGGATTTTTGTGGATTTTGGCCATGTTTTGAGAAGATTTTCGGAATTTTGTGGGATTTTTCCTGGAATTTTATTGGATTCCGGGGAGATTTTGTGGGATGTTTGTGGAACTTTGAGGGACTTTTTAGGAATTTGGTGAGATTCTGTAGAGAACTGACGAATTATCAGGGATTTGTCATGTATTCTGTGGGAATTTGTGGAGATTCTGTGGGATTTTTCTGGAATTTGGTAGAGTTTTGAGAAGATTTAGGGAATTTTGTGGGACTTTTCTGGGATTTTGTTGGATATTGAGGACATTTTGTGGGATGTTTCTGGAATTTGGTGGGGCTTTTCAAGAATTTTGTGGTATTTTGAAAAGATTTAGGGAATTTTGTGGTGTTTTTTCTTGAATTTTGTGGGAAACTGTGCTGATTTTATGGGGCGTTTCTGGAATTTGGTCGAGTTTTCAGAAGATTTAGGGATTTTTGTGGGATTTTTGTGGGATGTTCTGGGAATTGGTGGAGATTTTGTGGGACATTCCTGTGAATTGGTAGGGTTTTGAAATGATTTAGGGAGTTTTGTGGGACTTCTCTGGAATTTTGTGGGGTTTTTCTGGAATTGTGTGGTTTTGAGGAGACTTGAAGAATTTTGAGGAATTTTTCTTAGATTTTGTGGAAACTTGTGGAGGTTTTGTGTGATTTTTGTGGAATTTTTTGGGATATTGAGGCAATTTAGGGATCTTGAGGGATTTTTCATGTATTTTGTGGGAATTTGTGGAGATTTGGTGGGATATTTTTCCAGAATTTGGTTGTGTTTTGAGAAGATTTAGGGAATTTTGTGTGATTTTTCTTGAATTTTGTGGGATATTGAGGAGATTTTGTGGGATGTTTGTGGAACTTTGAGGGACTTTTCTGGAATTTGGTGAGATTCTGTAGAGAACTGACAAATTATCAGGGATTTTTCATGTATTCTGTGGGAATTTGTGGAGATTTGGTGGGATTTTTGTGGATTTTGGCCGTGTTTTGAGAAGATTTAGGGAATTTTGTGGGATTTTTCTGGGATTTTGTTGGGTATTGAGGACATTTTGTGGGATGTTTCTGGAATTTGGTGGGGCTTTTCAAGAATTTTGTGGTATTTTGAAAAGATTTAGGGAATTTTGTGGTGTTTTTTCTTGAATTTTGTGGGAAACTCTGCTGATTTTATGGGGCGTTTCTGGAATTTGGTCGAGTTTTCAGAAGTGTTAGGGATTTTTGTGAGATTTTTGTGGGATGTTCTGGGAATTGGTGGAGATTTTGTGGGACATTCCTGTGAATTGGTAGGGTTTTGAAATGATTTAGGGAGTTTTGTGGGACTTCTCTGGAATTTTGTGTGTTCTTTATGGAATTGTGTGGGATTCTGAGGAGACTTGAAGAATTTTGAGGAATTTGTTTTAGATTTTGTGGGAATTTGTGGAGAATCTGTGGGATTTTACTGAAATTTGGTGGGCCTTTTCTAGGACTTTGTGTGGTTTTGAGGAGACTTGAAGAATTTTGAGGAATTTTTCTTAGATTTTGTGGAAACTTGTGGAGGTTTTGTGGGATTTTTGTGGGATTTTGTGGGATATTGAGGCGATTTCGGGATCTTGAGGGATTTTTCATGTATTTTGTGGGATTTTGTGGAGATTTGGTGGGACATTTTTCTAGAATTTAGTCGTGTTTTGAGAAGATTTAGGGAATTTTGTGTGATTTTTCTGGGATTTTGTTGTATATTGAGGAGATTTTGTGGGATGTTTGTGGAACTTTGAGGGACTTTTCTGGAATTTGGTGAGATTCTGTAGAGAACTGACGAATTATCAGGGGTATTTTCATGTATTCTGTGGGAATTTGTGGAGATTCGGTGGGATTTTTGTGGATTTTGGCCATGTTTTGAGAAGATTTAGGGAATTTTGTGGGATTTTTCCTGGAATTTTATTGGATTCCGGGGAGATTTTGTGGGATGTTTGTGGAACTTTGAGGGACTTTTTAGGAATTTGGTGAGATTCTGTAGAGAACTGACGAATTATCAGGGATTTGTCATGTATTCTGTGGGAATTTGTGGAGATTCTGTGGGATTTTTCTGGAATTTGGTAGAGTTTTGAGAAGATTTAGGGAATTTTGTGGGACTTTTCTGGGATTTTGTTGGATATTGAGGACATTTTGTGGGATGTTTCTGGAATTTGGTGGGGCTTTTCAAGAATTTTGTGGTATTTTGAAAAGATTTAGGGAATTTTGTGGTGTTTTTTCTTGAATTTTGTGGGAAACTGTGCTGATTTTATGGGGCGTTTCTGGAATTTGGTCGAGTTTTCAGAAGATTTAGGGATTTTTGTGGGATTTTTGTGGGATGTTCTGGGAATTGGTGGAGATTTTGTGGGACATTCCTGTGAATTGGTAGGGTTTTGAAATGATTTAGGGAGTTTTGTGGGACTTCTCTGGAATTTTGTGTGTTTTTTATGGAATTGTGTGGGATTCTGAGGAGACTTGAAGAATTTTGAGGAATTTGTTTTAGATTTTGTGGGAATTTGTGGAGAATCTGTGGGATTTTACTGGAATTTGGTGGGCCTTTTCAAGGACTTTGTGTGGTTTTGAGGAGACTTGAAGACTTTTGAGGAATTTTTCTTATATTTTGTGGAAACTTGTGGAGGTTTTGTGGGATTTTTGTGTGATTTTGTGGGATATTGAGGCGATTTAGGGATCTTGAGGGATTTTTCATGTATTTTGTGGGAATTTGTGGAGATTTGGTGGGATATTTTTCTAGAATTTGGTCGTGTTTTGAGAAGATTTAGGGAATTTTGTGTGATTTTTCTGGGATTTTGTTGTATATTGAGGAGATTTTGTGGGATGTTTGTGGAACTTTGAGGGACTTTTCTGGAATTTGGTGAGATTCTGTAGAGAACTGACGAATTATCAGGGGTATTTTCATGTATTCTGTGGGAATTTGTGGAGATTCGGTGGGATTTTTGTGGATTTTGGCCGTGTTTTGAGAAGATTTAGGGAATTTTGTGGGATTTTTCCTGGAATTTTATTGGATTCCGGGGAGATTTTGTGGGATGTTTGTGGAACTTTGAGGGACTTTTTAGGAATTTGGTGAGATTCTGTACAGAACTGACCAATTATCAGGGATTTTTCATGTATTCTGTGGGAATTTGTGGAGATTTGGTGGGATTTTTGTGGATTTTGGCCGTGTTTTGAGAAGATTTAGGGAATTTTGTGTGATTTTTCTTGAATTTTGTGGGATATTGAGGAGATTTTGTGGGATGTTTGTGGAACTTTGAGGGACTTTTTAGGAATTTGGTGAGATTCTGTAGAGAACTGACCAATTATCAGGGATTTTTCATGTATTCTGTGGGAATTTGTGGAGATTTGGTGGGATTTTTGTGGATTTTGGCCGTGTTTTGAGAAGATTTAGGGAATTTTGTGTGATTTTTCTGGGATTTTGTTGGGTATTGAGGACATTTTGTGGGATGTTTCTGGAATTTGGTGGGGCTTTTCAAGAATTTTGTGGTATTTTGAAAAGATTTAGGGAATTTTGTGGTGTTTTTTCTTGAATTTTGTGGGAAACTGTGCTGATTTTATGGGGCGTTTCTGGAATTTGGTCGAGTTTTCAGAAGATTTAGGGATTTTTGTGGGATTTTTGTGGGATTGGTGGGGTTCTGGGAATTGGTGGAGATTTTGTGGGACATTCCTGTGAATTGGTAGGGTTTGAAATGATTTAGGGAGTTTTGTGGGACTTCTCTGGAATTTTGTGTGTTTTTTCTGGAATTGTGTGGGATTCTGAGGAGACTTGAAGAATTTTGAGGAATTTTACTTAGATTTTGTGGAAACTTGTGGATGTTTTGTGGGATTTTTGTGTGATTTTGTGGGATATTGAGGCGATTTAGGGATCTTGAGGGATTTCTCATGTATTTTGTGGGAATTTGTGGAGATTTGGTGGGATATTTTTCTAGAATTTGGTTGTGTTTTGAGAAGATTTAGGGAATTTTGTGGTGTTTTTTCTTGAATTTTGTGGGAAACTGTGCTGATTTTATGGGGCGTTTCTGGAATTTGGTCGAGTTTTCAGAAGATTTAGGGATTTTTGTGGGATTTTTGTGGGATGTTCTGGGAATTGGTGGAGATTTTGTGGGACATTCCTGTGAATTGGTAGGGTTTTGAAATGATTTAGGGAGTTTTGTGGGACTTATCAGGAATTTTGTGGGGTTTTTCTGGAATTGTGTGGGATTCGGAGGAGACTTGAAGTATTTTGAGGAATTTTTCTTAGATTTTGTGGAAACTTATGGAGGTTTTGGGTGATTTTTGTGTGATTTTGTGGGATATTGAGGCGATTTCGGGATCTTGAGGGATTTTTCATGTATTTTGTGGGATTTTGTGGAGATTTGGTGGGACATTTTTCTAGAATTTAGTCGTGTTTTGAGAAGATTTAGGGAATTTTGTGTGATTTTTCTGGGATTTTGTTGTATATTGAGGAGATTTTGTGGGATGTTTGTGGAACTTTGAGGGACTTTTCTGGAATTTGGTGAGATTCTGTAGAGAACTGACGAAATATCAGGGGTATTTTTATGTATTCTGTGGTAATTTGTGGAGATTCGGTGGGATTTTTGTGGATTTTGGCCATGTTTTGAGAAGATTTAGGGAATTTTGTGGGATTTTTCCTGGAATTTTATTGGATTCCGGGGAGATTTTGTGGGATGTTTGTGGAACTTTGAGGGACTTTTTAGGAATTTGGTGAGATTCTGTAGAGAACTGACGAATTATCAGGGATTTGTCATGTATTCTGTGGGAATTTGTGGAGATTTGGTGGGATTTTTGTGGATTTTGGCCGTGTTTTGAGAAGATTTAGGGAATTTTGTGTGATTTTTCTGGGATTTTGTTGGGTATTGAGGAAATTTTGTGGGATGTTTCTGGAATTTGGTGGGGCTTTTCAAGAATTTTGTGGTATTTTGAAAAGGTTTAGGGAATTTTGTGGTGTTTTTTCTTGAATTTTGTGGGAAACTGTGCTGATTTTATGGGGCGTTTCTGGAATTTGGTCGAGTTTTCAGAAGATTTAGGGATTTTTGTGAGATTTTTGTGGGATGTTCTGGGAATTGGTGGAGATTTTGTGGGACATTCCTGTGAATTGGTAGGGTTTTGAAATGATTTAGGGAGTTTTGTGGGACTTCTCTGGAATTTTGTGTGTTTTTTATGGAATTGTGTGGGATTCTGAGGAGACTTGAAGAATTTTGAGGAATTTGTTTTAGATTTTGTGGGAATTTGTGGAGAATCTGTGGGATTTTACTGGAATTTGGTGGGCCTTTTCAAGGACTTTGTGTGGTTTTGAGGAGACTTGAAGACTTTTGAGGAATTTTTCTTAGATTTTTTGGAAAGTTGTGGAGGTTTTGTGGGATTTTTGTGGAATTTTTTGGGATATTGAGGCGATTTAGGGATCTTGAGGGATTTTTCATGTATTTTGTGGGAATTTGTGGAGATTTGGTGGGATATTTTTCTAGAATTTGGTTGTGTTTTGAGAAGATTTAGGGAATTTTGTGTGATTTTTCTTGAATTTTGTGGGATATTGAGGAGATTTTGTGGGATGTTTGTGGAACTTTGAGGGACTTTTTAGGAATTTGATGAGATTCTGTAGAGAACTGACCAATTATCAGGGATTTTTCATGTATTCTGTGGGAATTTGTAGAGATTCTGTGGGATTTTTGTGGATTTTGGCCGTGTTTTGAGAAGATTTAGGGAATTTTGTGGGATTTTTCCTGGAATTTTATTGGATTCCGGGGAGATTTTGTGGGATGTTTGTGGAACTTTGAGGGACTTTTTAGGAATTTGGTGAGATTCTGTAGAGAACTGACGAATTATCAGGGATATGTCATGTATTCTGTGGGAATTTGTGGAGATTTGGTGGGATTTTTGTGGATTTTGGCCGTGTTTTGAGAAGATTTAGGGAATTTTGTGGGATTTTTCTGGGATTTTGTTGTGTATTGAGGACATTTTGTGGGATGTTTCTGGAATTTGGTGGGGCTTTTCAAGAATTTTGTGGTATTTTGAAAAGGTTTAGGGAATTTTGTGGTGTTTTTTCTTGAATTTTGTGGGAAACTGTGCTGATTTTATGGGGCGTTTCTGGAATTTGGTCGAGTTTTCAGAAGATTTAGGGATTTTTGTGAGATTTTTGTGGGATGTTCTGGGAATTGGTGGAGATTTTGTGGGACATTCCTGTGAATTGGTAGGGTTTTGAAATGATTTAGGGAGTTTTGTGGGACTTCTCTGGAATTTTGTGGGGTTTTTCTGGAATTGTGTGGTTTTGAGGAGACTTGAAGAATTTTGAGGAATTTTTCTTAGATTTTGTGGAAACTTGTGGAGGTTTTGTGTGATTTTTGTGTGATTTTGTGGGATATTGAGGCGATTTAGGGATCTTGAGGGATTTCTCATGTATTTTGTGGGAATTTGTGGAGATTTGGTGGGATATTTTTCTAGAATTTGGTTGTGTTTTGAGAAGATTTAGGGAATTTTGTGGTGTTTTTTCTTGAATTTTGTGGGAAACTGTGCTGATTTTATGGGGCGTTTCTGGAATTTGGTCGAGTTTTCAGAAGATTTAGGGATTTTTGTGGGATTTTTGTGGGATGTTCTGGGAATTGGTGGAGATTTTGTGGGACATTCCTGTGAATTGGTAGGGTTTTGAAATGATTTAGGGAGTTTTGTGGGACTTCTCTGGAATTTTGTGTGTTTTTTATGGAATTGTGTGGGATTCTGAGGAGACTTGAAGAATTTTGAGGAATTTGTTTTAGATTTTGTGGGAATTTGTGGAGAATCTGTGGGATTTTACTGGAATTTGGTGGGCCTTTTCAAGGACTTTGTGTGGTTTTGAGGACACTTGAAGAATTTTGAGGAATTTTTCTTAGATTTTGTGGAAACTTGTGGAGGTTTTGTGGGATTTTTGTGGGATTTTGTGGGATATTGAGGCGATTTCGGGATCTTGAGGGATTTTTCATGTATTTTGTGGGATTTTGTGGAGATTTGGTGGGATATTTTTCTAGAATTTAGTCGTGTTTTGAGAAGATTTAGGGAATTTTGTGTGATTTTTCTGGGATTTTGTTGTATATTGAGGAGATTTTGTGGGATGTTTGTGGAACTTTGAGGGACTTTTCTGGAATTTGGTGAGATTCTGTAGAGAACTGACGAATTATCAGGGGTATTTTCATGTATTCTGTGGGAATTTGTGGAGATTCGGTGGGATTTTTGTGGATTTTGGCCATGTTTTGAGAAGATTTAGGGAATTTTGTGTGATTTTTCTTGAATTTTGTGGGATATTGAGGAGATTTTGTGGGATGTTTGTGGAACTTTGAGGGACTTTTTAGGAATTTGGTGAGATTCTGTAGAGAACTGACGAATTATCAGGGATTTGTCATGTATTCTGTGGGAATTTGTGGAGATTCGGTGGGATTTTTCTGGAATTTGGTAGAGTTTTGAGAAGATTTAGGGAATTTTGTGGGACTTTTCTGGGATTTTGTTGGATATTGAGGACATTTTGTGGGATGTTTCTGGAATTTGGTGGGGCTTTTCAAGAATTTTGTGGTATTTTGAAAAGGTTTAGGGAATTTTGTGGTGGTTTTTCTTGAATTTTGTGGGAAACTGTGCTGATTTTATGGGGCGTTTCTGGAATTTGGTCGAGTTTTCAGAAGATTTAGGGATTTTTGTGAGATTTTTGTGGGATGTTCTGGGAATTGGTGGAGATTTTGTGGGACATTCCTGTGAATTGGTAGGGTATTGAAATGATTTAGGGAGTTTTGTGGGACTTCTCTGGAATTTTGTGGGGTTTTTCTGGAATTGTGTGGTTTTGAGGAGACTTGAAGACTTTTGAGGAATTTTTCTTAGATTTTGTGGAAACTTGTGGAGGTTTTCTGGGATTTTTGTGTGATTTTGTGGGATATTGAGGCGATTTAGGGATCTGGAGGGATTTCTCATGTATTTTGTGGGAATTTGTGGAGATTTGGTGGGATATTTTTCTAGAATTTGGTTGTGTTTTGAGAAGATTTAGGGAATTTTGTGGTGTTTTTTCTTGAATTTTGTGGGAAACTGTGCTGATTTTATGGGGCGTTTCTGGAATTTGGTCGAGTTTTCAGAAGATTTAGGGATTTTTGTGAGATTTCTGTGGGATGTTCTGGGAATTGGTGGAGATTTTGTGGGACATTCCTGTGAATTGGTAGGGTATTGAAATGATTTAGGGAGTTTTGTGGGACTTCTCTGGAATTTTGTGTGTTTTTTATGGAATTGTGTGGGATTCTGAGGAGACTTGAAGAATTTTGAGGAATTTGTTTTAGATTTTGTGGGAATTTGTGGAGAATCTGTGGGATTTTACTGGAATTTGGTGGGCCTTTTCAAGGACTTTGTGTGGTTTTGAGGAGACTTGAAGACTTTTGAGGAATTTTTCTTAGATTTTGTGGAAACTTGTGGAGGTTTTGTGGGATTTTTGTGGAATTTTTTGGGATATTGAGGCGATTTAGGGATCTTGAGGGATTTTTCATGTATTTTGTGGGAATTTGTGGAGATTTGGTGGGATATTTTTCTAGAATTTGGTTGTGTTTTGAGAAGATTTAGGGAATTTTGTGTGATTTTTCTTGAATTTTGTGGGATATTGAGGAGATTTTGTGGGATGTTTGTGAAACTTTGAGGGACTTTTTAGGAATTTGGTGAGATTCTGTAGAGAACTGACCAATTATCAGGGATTTTTCATGTATTCTGTGGGAATTTGTGGAGATTTGGTGGGATTTTTGTGGATTTTGGCCGTGTTTTGAGAAGATTTAGGGAATTTTGTGTGATTTTTCTGGGATTTTGTTGTGTATTGAGGAAATTTTGTGGGATGTTTCTGGAATTTGGTGGGGCTTTTCAAGAATTTTGTGGTATTTTGAAAAGATTTAGGGAATTTTGTGGTGTTTTTTCTTGAATTTTGTGGGAAACTCTGCTGATTTTATGGGGCGTTTCTGGAATTTGGTCGAGTTTTCAGAAGATTTAGGGATTTTTGTGGGATTTTTGTGGGATGTTCTGGGAATTGGTGGAGATTTTGTGGGACATTCCTGTGAATTGGTAGGGTTTTGAAATGATTTAGGGAGTTTTGTGGGACTTCTCTGGAATTTTGTGTGTTTTTTATGGAATTGTGTGGGATTCTGAGGAGACTTGAAGAATTTTGAGGAATTTGTTTTAGATTTTGTGGGAATTTGTGGAGAATCTGTGGGATTTTACTGGAATTTGGTGGGCCTTTTCAAGGACTTTGTGTGGTTTTGAGGAGACTTGAAGAATTTTGAGGAATTTTTCTTAGATTTTGTGGAAACTTGTAGAGGTTTTGTGTGATTTTTGTGGGATTTTGTGGGATATTGAGGCGATTTCGGGATCTTGAGGGATTTTTCATGTATTTTGTGGGATTTTGTGGAGATTTGGTGGGATATTTTTCTAGAATTTAGTCGTGTTTTGAGAAGATTTAGGGAATTTTGTGTGATTTTTCTGGGATTTTGTTGTATATTGAGGAGATTTTGTGGGATGTTTGTGGAACTTTGAGGGACTTTTTAGGAATTTGGTGAGATTCTGTAGAGAACTGACGAATTATCAGGGATTTGTCATGTATTCTGTGGGAATTTGTGGAGATTCGGTGGGATTTTTGTGGATTTTGGCCATGTTTTGAGAAGATTTAGGGAATTTTGTGGGACTTTTCTGGGATTTTGTTGGATATTGAGGACATTTTGTGGGATGTTTCTGGAATTTGGTGGGGCTTTTCAAGAATTTTGTGGTATTTTGAAAAGGTTTAGGGAATTTTGTGGTGTTTTTTCTTGAATTTTGTGGGAAAATGTGCTGATTTTATGGGGCGTTTCTGGAATTTGGTCGAGTTTTCAGAAGATTTAGGGATTTTTGTGAGATTTTTGTGGGATGTTCTGGGAATTGGTGGAGATTTTGTGGGACATTCCTGTGAATTGGTAGGGTTTTGAAATGATTTAGGGAGTTTTGTGGGACTTCTCTGGAATTTTGTGGGGTTTTTCTGGAATTGTGTGGTTTTGAGGAGACTTGAAGAATTTTGAGGAATTTGTTTTAGATTTTGTGGAAACTTGTGAAGGTTTTGTGTGATTTTTGTGTGATTTTGTGGGATATTGAGGCGATTTAGGGATCTTGAGGGATTTCTCATGTATTTTGTGGGAATTTGTGGAGATTTGGTGGGATATTTTTCTAGAATTTGGTTGTGTTTTGAGAAGATTTAGGGAATTTTGTGGTGTTTTTTCTTGAATTTTGTGGGAAACTGTGCTGATTTTATGGGGCGTTTCTGGAATTTGGTCGAGTTTTCAGAAGATTTAGGGATTTTTGTGGGATTTTTGTGGGATGTTCTGGGAATTGGTGGAGATTTTGTGGGACATTCCTGTGAATTGGTAGGGTTTTGAAATGATTTAGGGAGTTTTGTGGGACTTCTCTGGAATTTTGTGGGGTTTTTCTGGAATTGTGTGGTTTTGAGGAGACTTGAAGAATTTTGAGGAATTTGTTTTAGATTTTGTGGGAATTTGTGGAGAATCTGTGGGATTTTACTGGAATTTGGTGGGCCTTTTCAAGGACTTTGTGTGGTTTTGAGGAGACTTGAAGAATTTTGAGGAATTTTTCTTAGATTTTGTGGAAACTTGTGGAGGTTTTGTGGGATTTTTGTGTGATTTTGTGGGATATTGAGGCGATTTCGGGATCTTGAAGGATTTTTCATGTATTTTGTGGGATTTTGTGGAGATTTGGTGGGATATTTTTCTAGAATTTAGTCGTGTTTTGAGAAGATTTAGGGAATTTTGTGTGATTTTTCTGGGATTTTGTTGTATATTGAGGAGATTTTGTGGGATGTTTGTGGAACTTTGAGGGACTTTTCTGGAATTTGGTGAGATTCTGTAGAGAACTGACAAATTATCAGGGGTATTTTTATGTATTCTGTGGTAATTTGTGGAGATTCGGTGGGATTTTTGTGGATTTTGGCCATGGTTTGAGAAGATTTAGGGAATTTTGTGGGTTTTTTCCTGGAATTTTATTGGATTCCGGGGAGATTTTGTGGGATGTTTGTGGAACTTTGAGGGACTTTTTAGGAATTTGGTGAGATTCTGTAGAGAACTGACGAATTATCAGGGATTTGTCATGTATTCTGTGGGAATTTGTGGAGATTCGGTGGGATTTTTGTGGATTTTGGCCATGTTTTGAGAAGATTTAGGGAATTTTGTGGGACTTTTCTGGGATTTTGTTGGATATTGAGGACATTTTGTGGGATGTTTCTGGAATTTGGTGGGGCTTTTCAAGAATTTTGTGGTATTTTGAAAAGGTTTAGGGAATTTTGTGGTGTTTTTTCTTGAATTTTGTGGGAAAATGTGCTGATTTTATGGGGCGTTTCTGGAATTTGGTCGAGTTTTCAGAAGATTTAGGGATTTTTGTGAGATTTTTGTGGGATGTTCTGGGAATTGGTGGAGATTTTGTGGGACATTCCTGTGAATTGGTAGGGTTTTGAAATGATTTAGGGAGTTTTGTGGGACTTCTCTGGAATTTTGTGGGGTTTTTCTGGAATTGTGTGGTTTTGAGGAGACTTGAAGAATTTTGAGGAATTTTTCTTAGATTTTGTGGAAACTTGTGGAGGTTTTGTGTGATTTTTGTGTGATTTTGTGGGATATTGAGGCGATTTAGGGATCTTGAGGGATTTCTCATGTATTTTGTGGGAATTTGTGGAGATTTGGTGGGATATTTTTCTAGAATTTGGTTGTGTTTTGAGAAGATTTAGGGAATTTTGTGGTGTTTTTTCTTGAATTTTGTGGGAAACTCTGCTGATTTTATGGGGCGTTTCTGGAATTTGGTCGAGTTTTCAGAAGATTTAGGGATTTTTGTGGGATTTTTGTGGGATGTTCTGGGAATTGGTGGAGATTTTGTGGGACATTCCTGTGAATTGGTAGGGTTTTGAAATGATTTAGGGAGTTTTGTGGGACTTCTCTGGAATTTTGTGTGTTTTTTATGGAATTGTGTGGGATTCTGAGGAGACTTGAAGAATTTTGAGGAATTTGTTTTAGATTTTGTGGGAATTTGTGGAGAATCTGTGGGATTTTACTGGAATTTGGTGGGCCTTTTCAAGGACTTTGTGTGGTTTTGAGGAGACTTGAAGAATTTTGAGGAATTTTTCTTAGATTTTGTGGAAACTTGTGGAGGTTTTGTGTGATTTTTGTGGGATTTTGTGGGATATTGAGGCGATTTCGGGATCTTGAGGGATTTTTCATGTATTTTGTGGGATTTTGTGGAGATTTGGTGGGATATTTTTCTAGAATTTAGTCGTGTTTTGAGAAGATTTAGGGAATTTTGTGTGATTTTTCTGGGATTTTGTTGTATATTGAGGAGATTTTGTGGGATGTTTGTGGAACTTTGAGGGACTTTTCTGGAATTTGGTGAGATTCTGTAGAGAACTGACGAATTATCAGGGGTATTTTCATGTATTCTGTGGGAATTTGTGGAGATTCGGTGGGATTTTTGTGGATTTTGGCCATGTTTTGAGAAGATTTAGGGAATTTTGTGGGATTTTTCCTGGAATTTTATTGGATTCCGGGGAGATTTTGTGGGATGTTTGTGGAACTTTGAGGGACTTTTTAGGAATTTGATGAGATTCTGTAGAGAACTGACCAATTATCAGGGATTTTTCATGTATTCTGTGGGAATTTGTAGAGATTCTGTGGGATTTTTGTGGATTTTGGCCGTGTTTTGAGAAGATTTAGGGAATTTTGTGTGATTTTTCTGGGATTTTGTTGTGTATTGAGGACATTTTGTGGGATGTTTCTGGAATTTGGTGGGGCTTTTCAAGAATTTTGTGGTATTTTGAAAAGGTTTAGGGAATTTTGTGGTGTTTTTTCTTGAATTTTGTGGGAAACTGTGCTGATTTTATGGAGCGTTTCTGGAATTTGGTCGAGTTTTCAGAAGATTTAGGGATTTTTGTGAGATTTTTGTGGGATGTTCTGGGAATTGGTGGAGATTTTGTGGGACATTCCTGTGAATTGGTAGGGTTTTGAAATGATTTAGGGAGTTTTGTGGGACTTCTCTGGAATTTTGTGGGGTTTTTCTGGAATTGTGTGGTTTTGAGGAGACTTGAAGACTTTTGAGGAATTTTTCTTAGATTTTGTGGAAACTTGTGGAGGTTTTCTGGGATTTTTGTGTGATTTTGTGGGATATTGAGGCGATTTAGGGATCTGGAGGGATTTCTCATGTATTTTGTGGGAATTTGTGGAGATTTGGTGGGATATTTTTCTAGAATTTGGTTGTGTTTTGAGAAGATTTAGGGAATTTTGTGGTGTTTTTTCTTGAATTTTGTGGGAAACTGTGCTGATTTTATGGGGCGTTTCTGGAATTTGGTCGAGTTTTCAGAAGATTTAGGGATTTTTGTGAGATTTTTGTGGGATGTTCTGGGAATTGGTGGAGATTTTGTGGGACATTCCTGTGAATTGGTAGGGTTTTGAAATGATTTAGGGAGTTTTGTGGGACTTCTCTGGAATTTTGTGTGTTTTCTATGGAATTGTGTGGGATTCTGAGGAGACTTGAAGAATTTTGAGGAATTTGTTTTAGATTTTGTGGGAATTTGTGGAGAATCTGTGGGATTTTACTGGAATTTGGTGGGCCTTTTCAAGGACTTTGTGTGGTTTTGAGGAGACTTGAAGAATTTTGAGGAATTTTTCTTAGATTTTGTGGAAACTTGTGGAGGTTTTGTGGGATTTTTGTGGGATTTTGTGGGATATTGAGGCGATTTCGGGATCTTGAGGGATTTTTCATGTATTTTGTGGGATTTTGTGGAGATTTGGTGGGATATTTTTCTAGAATTTAGTCGTGTTTTGAGAAGATTTAGGGAATTTTGTGTGATTTTTCTGGGATTTTGTTGTATATTGAGGAGATTTTGTGGGATGTTTGTGGAACTTTGAGGGACTTTTCTGGAATTTGGTGAGATTCTGTAGAGAACTGACGAATTATCAGGGGTATTTTCATGTATTCTGTGGGAATTTGTGGAGATTCGGTGGGATTTTTGTGGATTTTGGCCATGTTTTGAGAAGATTTTCGGAATTTTGTGGGATTTTTCCTGGAATTTTATTGGATTCCGGGGAGATTTTGTGGGATGTTTGTGGAACTTTGAGGGACTTTTTAGGAATTTGGTGAGATTCTGTAGAGAACTGACGAATTATCAGGGATTTGTCATGTATTCTGTGGGAATTTGTGGAGATTCGGTGGGATTTTTCTGGAATTTGGTAGAGTTTTGAGAAGATTTAGGGAATTTTGTGGGACTTTTCTGGGATTTTGTTGGATATTGAGGACATTTTGTGGGATGTTTCTGGAATTTGGTGGGGCTTTTCAAGAATTTTGTGGTATTTTGAAAAGGTTTAGGGAATTTTGTGGTGTTTTTTCTTGAATTTTGTGGGAAACTGTGCTGATTTTATGGGGCGTTTCTGGAATTTGGTCGAGTTTTCAGAAGATTTAGGGATTTTTGTGAGATTTTTGTGGGATGTTCTGGGAATTGGTGGAGATTTTGTGGGACATTCCTGTGAATTGGTAGGGTTTTGAAATGATTTAGGGAGTTTTGTGGGACTTCTCTGGAATTTTGTGTGTTTTTTATGGAATTGTGTGGGATTCTGAGGAGACTTGAAGAATTTTGAGGAATTTGTTTTAGATTTTGTGGGAATTTGTGGAGAATCTGTGGGATTTTACTGGAATTTGGTGGGCCTTTTCAAGGACTTTGTGTGGTTTTGAGGAGACTTGAAGACTTTTGAGGAATTTTTCTTAGATTTTTTGGAAAGTTGTGGAGGTTTTATGGGATTTTTGTGGAATTTTTTGGGATATTGAGGCGATTTAGGGATCTTGAGGGATTTTTCATGTATTTTGTGGGAATTTGTGGAGATTTGGTGGGATATTTTTCTAGAATTTGGTTGTGTTTTGAGAAGATTTAGGGAATTTTTGTGATTTTTCTTGAATTTTGTGGGATATTGAGGAGATTTTGTGGGATGTTTGTGGAACTTTGAGGGACTTTTCTGGAATTTGGTGAGATTCTGTAGAGAACTGACGAATTATCAGGGGTATTTTCATGTATTCTGTGGGAATTTGTGGAGATTCGGTGGGATTTTTGTGGATTTTGGCCATGTTTTGAGAAGATTTTCGGAATTTTGTGGGATTTTTCCTGGAATTTTATTGGATTCCGGGGAGATTTTGTGGGATGTTTGTGGAACTTTGAGGGACTTTTTAGGAATTTGGTGAGATTCTGTAGAGAACTGACGAATTATCAGGGATTTGTCATGTATTCTGTGGGAATTTGTGGAGATTCTGTGGGATTTTTCTGGAATTTGGTAGAGTTTTGAGAAGATTTAGGGAATTTTGTGGGACTTTTCTGGGATTTTGTTGGATATTGAGGACATTTTGTGGGATGTTTCTGGAATTTGGTGGGGCTTTTCAAGAATTTTGTGGTATTTTGAAAAGGTTTAGGGAATTTTGTGGTGTTTTTTCTTGATCTTTGTGGGAAACTGTGCTGATTTTATGGGGCGTTTCTGGAATTTGGTCGAGTTTTCAGAAGATTTAGGGATTTTTGTGAGATTTTTGTGGGATGTTCTGGGAATTGGTGGAGATTTTGTGGGACATTCCTGTGAATTGGTAGGGTTTTGAAATGATTTAGGGAGTTTTGTGGGACTTCTCTGGAATTTTGTGGGGTTTTTCTGGAATTGTGTGGTTTTGAGGAGACTTGAAGACTTTTGAGGAATTTTTCTTAGATTTTGTGGAAACTTGTGGAGGTTTTCTGGGATTTTTGTGTGATTTTGTGGGATATTGAGGCGATTTAGGGATCTGGAGGGATTTCTCATGTATTTTGTGGGAATTTGTGGAGATTTGGTGTGATATTTTTCTAGAATTTGGTTGTGTTTTGAGAAGATTTAGGGAATTTTGTGGTGTTTTTTCTTGAATTTTGTGGGAAACTGTGCTGATTTTATGGGGCGTTTCTGGAATTTGGTCGAGTTTTCAGAAGATTTAGGGATTTTTGTGAGATTTTTGTGGGATGTTCTGGGAATTGGTGGAGATTTTGTGGGACATTCCTGTGAATTGGTAGGGTTTTGAAATGATTTAGGGAGTTTTGTGGGACTTCTCTGGAATTTTGTGTGTTTTTTATGGAATTGTGTGGGATTCTGAGGAGACTTGAAGAATTTTGAGGAATTTGTTTTAGATTTTGTGGGAATTTGTGGAGAATCTGTGGGATTTTACTGGAATTTGGTGGGCCTTTTCAAGGACTTTGTGTGGTTTTGAGGAGACTTGAAGAATTTTGAGGAATTTTTCTTAGATTTTGTGGAAACTTGTGGAGGTTTTGTGGGATTTTTGTGGGATTTTGTGGGATATTGAGGCGATTTCGGGATCTTGAGGGATTTTTCATGTATTTTGTGGGATTTTGTGGAGATTTGGTGGGATATTTTTCTAGAATTTAGTCGTGTTTTGAGAAGATTTAGGGAATTTTGTGTGATTTTTCTGGGATTTTGTTGTATATTGAGGAGATTTTGTGGGATGTTTGTGGAACTTTGAGGGACTTTTCTGGAATTTGGTGAGATTCTGTAGAGAACTGACGAATTATCAGGGGTATTTTCATGTATTCTGTGGGAATTTGTGGAGATTCGGTGGGATTTTTGTGGATTTTGGCCATGTTTTGAGAAGATTTTCGGAATTTTGTGGGATTTTTCCTGGAATTTTATTGGATTCCGGGGAGATTTTGTGGGATGTTTGTGGAACTTTGAGGGACTTTTTAGGAATTTGGTGAGATTCTGTAGAGAACTGACGAATTATCAGGGATTTGTCATGTATTCTGTGGGAATTTGTGGAGATTCTGTGGGATTTTTCTGGAATTTGGTAGAGTTTTGAGAAGATTTAGGGAATTTTGTGGGACTTTTCTGGGATTTTGTTGGATATTGAGGACATTTTGTGGGATGTTTCTGGAATTTGGTGGGGCTTTTCAAGAATTTTGTGGTATTTTGAAAAGGTTTAGGGAATTTTGTGGTGTTTTTTCTTGAATTTTGTGGGAAACTGTGCTGATTTTATGGGGCGTTTCTGGAATTTGGTCGAGTTTTCAGAAGATTTAGGGATTTTTGTGAGATTTTTGTGGGATGTTCTGGGAATTGGTGGAGATTTTGTGGGACATTCCTGTGAATTGGTAGGGTTTTGAAATGATTTAGGGAGTTTTGTGGGACTTCTCTGGAATTTTGTGTGTTTTTTATGGAATTGTGTGGGATTCTGAGGAGACTTGAAGAATTTTGAGGAATTTGTTTTAGATTTTGTGGGAATTTGTGGAGAATCTGTGGGATTTTACTGGAATTTGGTGGGCCTTTTCAAGGACTTTGTGTGGTTTTGAGGAGACTTGAAGACTTTTGAGGAATTTTTCTTAGATTTTTTGGAAAGTTGTGGAGGTTTTGTGGGATTTTTGTGGAATTTTTTGGGATATTGAGGCGATTTAGGGATCTTGAGGGATTTTTCATGTATTTTGTGGGAATTTGTGGAGATTTGGTGGGATATTTTTCTAGAATTTGGTTGTGTTTTGAGAAGATTTAGGGAATTTTGTGTGATTTTTCTTGAATTTTGTGGGATATTGAGGAGATTTTGTGGGATGTTTGTGGAACTTTGAGGGACTTTTTAGGAATTTGATGAGATTCTGTAGAGAACTGACCAATTATCAGGGATTTTTCATGTATTCTGTGGGAATTTGTAGAGATTCTGTGGGATTTTTGTGGATTTTGGCCGTGTTTTGAGAAGATTTAGGGAATTTTGTGGGATTTTTCCTGGAATTTTATTGGATTCCGGGGAGATTTTGTGGGATGTTTGTGGAACTTTGAGGGACTTTTTAGGAATTTGGTGAGATTCTGTAGAGAACTGACGAATTATCAGGGATATGTCATGTATTCTGTGGGAATTTGTGGAGATTTGGTGGGATTTTTGTGGATTTTGGCCGTGTTTTGAGAAGATTTAGGGAATTTTGTGGGATTTTTCTGGGATTTTGTTGTGTATTGAGGACATTTTGTGGGATGTTTCTGGAATTTGGTGGGGCTTTTCAAGAATTTTGTGGTATTTTGAAAAGGTTTAGGGAATTTTGTGGTGTTTTTTCTTGAATTTTGTGGGAAACTGTGCTGATTTTATGGGGCGTTTCTGGAATTTGGTCGAGTTTTCAGAAGATTTAGGGATTTTTGTGAGATTTTTGTGGGATGTTCTGGGAATTGGTGGAGATTTTGTGGGACATTCCTGTGAATTGGTAGGGTTTTGAAATGATTTAGGGAGTTTTGTGGGACTTCTCTGGAATTTTGTGGGGTTTTTCTGGAATTGTGTGGTTTTGAGGAGACTTGAAGAATTTTGAGGAATTTTTCTTAGATTTTGTGGAAACTTGTGGAGGTTTTGTGTGATTTTTGTGTGATTTTGTGGGATATTGAGGCGATTTAGGGATCTTGAGGGATTTCTCATGTATTTTGTGGGAATTTGTGGAGATTTGGTGGGATATTTTTCTAGAATTTGGTTGTGTTTTGAGAAGATTTAGGGAATTTTGTGGTGTTTTTTCTTGAATTTTGTGGGAAACTGTGCTGATTTTATGGGGCGTTTCTGGAATTTGGTCGAGTTTTCAGAAGATTTAGGGATTTTTGTGGGATTTTTGTGGGATGTTCTGGGAATTGGTGGAGATTTTGTGGGACATTCCTGTGAATTGGTAGGGTTTTGAAATGATTTAGGGAGTTTTGTGGGACTTCTCTGGAATTTTGTGTGTTTTTTATGGAATTGTGTGGGATTCTGAGGAGACTTGAAGAATTTTGAGGAATTTGTTTTAGATTTTGTGGGAATTTGTGGAGAATCTGTGGGATTTTACTGGAATTTGGTGGGCCTTTTCAAGGACTTTGTGTGGTTTTGAGGACACTTGAAGAATTTTGAGGAATTTTTCTTAGATTTTGTGGAAACTTGTGGAGGTTTTGTGGGATTTTTGTGGGATTTTGTGGGATATTGAGGCGATTTCGGGATCTTGAGGGATTTTTCATGTATTTTGTGGGATTTTGTGGAGATTTGGTGGGATATTTTTCTAGAATTTAGTCGTGTTTTGAGAAGATTTAGGGAATTTTGTGTGATTTTTCTGGGATTTTGTTGTATATTGAGGAGATTTTGTGGGATGTTTGTGGAACTTTGAGGGACTTTTCTGGAATTTGGTGAGATTCTGTAGAGAACTGACGAATTATCAGGGGTATTTTCATGTATTCTGTGGGAATTTGTGGAGATTCGGTGGGATTTTTGTGGATTTTGGCCATGTTTTGAGAAGATTTAGGGAATTTTGTGTGATTTTTCTTGAATTTTGTGGGATATTGAGGAGATTTTGTGGGATGTTTGTGGAACTTTGAGGGACTTTTTAGGAATTTGGTGAGATTCTGTAGAGAACTGACGAATTATCAGGGATTTGTCATGTATTCTGTGGGAATTTGTGGAGATTCGGTGGGATTTTTCTGGAATTTGGTAGAGTTTTGAGAAGATTTAGGGAATTTTGTGGGACTTTTCTGGGATTTTGTTGGATATTGAGGACATTTTGTGGGATGTTTCTGGAATTTGGTGGGGCTTTTCAAGAATTTTGTGGTATTTTGAAAAGGTTTAGGGAATTTTGTGGTGGTTTTTCTTGAATTTTGTGGGAAACTGTGCTGATTTTATGGGGCGTTTCTGGAATTTGGTCGAGTTTTCAGAAGATTTAGGGATTTTTGTGAGATTTTTGTGGGATGTTCTGGGAATTGGTGGAGATTTTGTGGGACATTCCTGTGAATTGGTAGGGTATTGAAATGATTTAGGGAGTTTTGTGGGACTTCTCTGGAATTTTGTGGGGTTTTTCTGGAATTGTGTGGTTTTGAGGAGACTTGAAGACTTTTGAGGAATTTTTCTTAGATTTTGTGGAAACTTGTGGAGGTTTTCTGGGATTTTTGTGTGATTTTGTGGGATATTGAGGCGATTTAGGGATCTGGAGGGATTTCTCATGTATTTTGTGGGAATTTGTGGAGATTTGGTGGGATATTTTTCTAGAATTTGGTTGTGTTTTGAGAAGATTTAGGGAATTTTGTGGTGTTTTTTCTTGAATTTTGTGGGAAACTGTGCTGATTTTATGGGGCGTTTCTGGAATTTGGTCGAGTTTTCAGAAGATTTAGGGATTTTTGTGAGATTTCTGTGGGATGTTCTGGGAATTGGTGGAGATTTTGTGGGACATTCCTGTGAATTGGTAGGGTATTGAAATGATTTAGGGAGTTTTGTGGGACTTCTCTGGAATTTTGTGTGTTTTTTATGGAATTGTGTGGGATTCTGAGGAGACTTGAAGAATTTTGAGGAATTTGTTTTAGATTTTGTGGGAATTTGTGGAGAATCTGTGGGATTTTACTGGAATTTGGTGGGCCTTTTCAAGGACTTTGTGTGGTTTTGAGGAGACTTGAAGACTTTTGAGGAATTTTTCTTAGATTTTGTGGAAACTTGTGGAGGTTTTGTGGGATTTTTGTGGAATTTTTTGGGATATTGAGGCGATTTAGGGATCTTGAGGGATTTTTCATGTATTTTGTGGGAATTTGTGGAGATTTGGTGGGATATTTTTCTAGAATTTGGTTGTGTTTTGAGAAGATTTAGGGAATTTTGTGTGATTTTTCTTGAATTTTGTGGGATATTGAGGAGATTTTGTGGGATGTTTGTGAAACTTTGAGGGACTTTTTAGGAATTTGGTGAGATTCTGTAGAGAACTGACCAATTATCAGGGATTTTTCATGTATTCTGTGGGAATTTGTGGAGATTTGGTGGGATTTTTGTGGATTTTGGCCGTGTTTTGAGAAGATTTAGGGAATTTTGTGTGATTTTTCTGGGATTTTGTTGTGTATTGAGGAAATTTTGTGGGATGTTTCTGGAATTTGGTGGGGCTTTTCAAGAATTTTGTGGTATTTTGAAAAGATTTAGGGAATTTTGTGGTGTTTTTTCTTGAATTTTGTGGGAAACTCTGCTGATTTTATGGGGCGTTTCTGGAATTTGGTCGAGTTTTCAGAAGATTTAGGGATTTTTGTGGGATTTTTGTGGGATGTTCTGGGAATTGGTGGAGATTTTGTGGGACATTCCTGTGAATTGGTAGGGTTTTGAAATGATTTAGGGAGTTTTGTGGGACTTCTCTGGAATTTTGTGTGTTTTTTATGGAATTGTGTGGGATTCTGAGGAGACTTGAAGAATTTTGAGGAATTTGTTTTAGATTTTGTGGGAATTTGTGGAGAATCTGTGGGATTTTACTGGAATTTGGTGGGCCTTTTCAAGGACTTTGTGTGGTTTTGAGGAGACTTGAAGAATTTTGAGGAATTTTTCTTAGATTTTGTGGAAACTTGTAGAGGTTTTGTGTGATTTTTGTGGGATTTTGTGGGATATTGAGGCGATTTCGGGATCTTGAGGGATTTTTCATGTATTTTGTGGGATTTTGTGGAGATTTGGTGGGATATTTTTCTAGAATTTAGTCGTGTTTTGAGAAGATTTAGGGAATTTTGTGTGATTTTTCTGGGATTTTGTTGTATATTGAGGAGATTTTGTGGGATGTTTGTGGAACTTTGAGGGACTTTTTAGGAATTTGGTGAGATTCTGTAGAGAACTGACGAATTATCAGGGATTTGTCATGTATTCTGTGGGAATTTGTGGAGATTCGGTGGGATTTTTGTGGATTTTGGCCATGTTTTGAGAAGATTTAGGGAATTTTGTGGGACTTTTCTGGGATTTTGTTGGATATTGAGGACATTTTGTGGGATGTTTCTGGAATTTGGTGGGGCTTTTCAAGAATTTTGTGGTATTTTGAAAAGGTTTAGGGAATTTTGTGGTGTTTTTTCTTGAATTTTGTGGGAAAATGTGCTGATTTTATGGGGCGTTTCTGGAATTTGGTCGAGTTTTCAGAAGATTTAGGGATTTTTGTGAGATTTTTGTGGGATGTTCTGGGAATTGGTGGAGATTTTGTGGGACATTCCTGTGAATTGGTAGGGTTTTGAAATGATTTAGGGAGTTTTGTGGGACTTCTCTGGAATTTTGTGGGGTTTTTCTGGAATTGTGTGGTTTTGAGGAGACTTGAAGAATTTTGAGGAATTTGTTTTAGATTTTGTGGAAACTTGTGAAGGTTTTGTGTGATTTTTGTGTGATTTTGTGGGATATTGAGGCGATTTAGGGATCTTGAGGGATTTCTCATGTATTTTGTGGGAATTTGTGGAGATTTGGTGGGATATTTTTCTAGAATTTGGTTGTGTTTTGAGAAGATTTAGGGAATTTTGTGGTGTTTTTTCTTGAATTTTGTGGGAAACTGTGCTGATTTTATGGGGCGTTTCTGGAATTTGGTCGAGTTTTCAGAAGATTTAGGGATTTTTGTGGGATTTTTGTGGGATGTTCTGGGAATTGGTGGAGATTTTGTGGGACATTCCTGTGAATTGGTAGGGTTTTGAAATGATTTAGGGAGTTTTGTGGGACTTCTCTGGAATTTTGTGGGGTTTTTCTGGAATTGTGTGGTTTTGAGGAGACTTGAAGAATTTTGAGGAATTTTTCTTAGATTTTGTGGGAATTTGTGGAGAATCTGTGGGATTTTACTGGAATTTGGTGGGCCTTTTCAAGGACTTTGTGTGGTTTTGAGGAGACTTGAAGAATTTTGAGGAATTTTTCTTAGATTTTGTGGAAACTTGTGGAGGTTTTGTGGGATTTTTGTGTGATTTTGTGGGATATTGAGGCGATTTCGGGATCTTGAAGGATTTTTCATGTATTTTGTGGGATTTTGTGGAGATTTGGTGGGATATTTTTCTAGAATTTAGTCGTGTTTTGAGAAGATTTAGGGAATTTTGTGTGATTTTTCTGGGATTTTGTTGTATATTGAGGAGATTTTGTGGGATGTTTGTGGAACTTTGAGGGACTTTTCTGGAATTTGGTGAGATTCTGTAGAGAACTGACAAATTATCAGGGGTATTTTTATGTATTCTGTGGTAATTTGTGGAGATTCGGTGGGATTTTTGTGGATTTTGGCCATGGTTTGAGAAGATTTAGGGAATTTTGTGGGTTTTTTCCTGGAATTTTATTGGATTCCGGGGAGATTTTGTGGGATGTTTGTGGAACTTTGAGGGACTTTTTAGGAATTTGGTGAGATTCTGTAGAGAACTGACGAATTATCAGGGATTTGTCATGTATTCTGTGGGAATTTGTGGAGATTCGGTGGGATTTTTGTGGATTTTGGCCATGTTTTGAGAAGATTTAGGGAATTTTGTGGGACTTTTCTGGGATTTTGTTGGATATTGAGGACATTTTGTGGGATGTTTCTGGAATTTGGTGGGGCTTTTCAAGAATTTTGTGGTATTTTGAAAAGGTTTAGGGAATTTTGTGGTGTTTTTTCTTGAATTTTGTGGGAAAATGTGCTGATTTTATGGGGCGTTTCTGGAATTTGGTCGAGTTTTCAGAAGATTTAGGGATTTTTGTGAGATTTTTGTGGGATGTTCTGGGAATTGGTGGAGATTTTGTGGGACATTCCTGTGAATTGGTAGGGTTTTGAAATGATTTAGGGAGTTTTGTGGGACTTCTCTGGAATTTTGTGGGGTTTTTCTGGAATTGTGTGGTTTTGAGGAGACTTGAAGAATTTTGAGGAATTTTTCTTAGATTTTGTGGAAACTTGTGGAGGTTTTGTGTGATTTTTGTGTGATTTTGTGGGATATTGAGGCGATTTAGGGATCTTGAGGGATTTCTCATGTATTTTGTGGGAATTTGTGGAGATTTGGTGGGATATTTTTCTAGAATTTGGTTGTGTTTTGAGAAGATTTAGGGAATTTTGTGGTGTTTTTTCTTGAATTTTGTGGGAAACTCTGCTGATTTTATGGGGCGTTTCTGGAATTTGGTCGAGTTTTCAGAAGATTTAGGGATTTTTGTGGGATTTTTGTGGGATGTTCTGGGAATTGGTGGAGATTTTGTGGGACATTCCTGTGAATTGGTAGGGTTTTGAAATGATTTAGGGAGTTTTGTGGGACTTCTCTGGAATTTTGTGTGTTTTTTATGGAATTGTGTGGGATTCTGAGGAGACTTGAAGAATTTTGAGGAATTTGTTTTAGATTTTGTGGGAATTTGTGGAGAATCTGTGGGATTTTACTGGAATTTGGTGGGCCTTTTCAAGGACTTTGTGTGGTTTTGAGGAGACTTGAAGAATTTTGAGGAATTTTTCTTAGATTTTGTGGAAACTTGTGGAGGTTTTGTGTGATTTTTGTGGGATTTTGTGGGATATTGAGGCGATTTCGGGATCTTGAGGGATTTTTCATGTATTTTGTGGGATTTTGTGGAGATTTGGTGGGATATTTTTCTAGAATTTAGTCGTGTTTTGAGAAGATTTAGGGAATTTTGTGTGATTTTTCTGGGATTTTGTTGTATATTGAGGAGATTTTGTGGGATGTTTGTGGAACTTTGAGGGACTTTTCTGGAATTTGGTGAGATTCTGTAGAGAACTGACGAATTATCAGGGGTATTTTCATGTATTCTGTGGGAATTTGTGGAGATTCGGTGGGATTTTTGTGGATTTTGGCCATGTTTTGAGAAGATTTAGGGAATTTTGTGGGATTTTTCCTGGAATTTTATTGGATTCCGGGGAGATTTTGTGGGATGTTTGTGGAACTTTGAGGGACTTTTTAGGAATTTGGTGAGATTCTGTAGAGAACTGACGAATTATCAGGGATTTGTCATGTATTCTGTGGGAATTTGTGGAGATTCGGTGGGATTTTTCTGGAATTTGGTAGAGTTTTGAGAAGATTTAAGGAATTTTGTGGGACTTTTCTGGGATTTTGTTGGATATTGAGGACATTTTGTGGGATGTTTCTGGAATTTGGTGGGGCTTTTCAAGAATTTTGTGGTATTTTGAAAAGGTTTAGGGAATTTTGTGGTGTTTTTTCTTGAATTTTGTGGGAAACTGTGCTGATTTTATGGGGCGTTTCTGGAATTTGGTCGAGTTTTCAGAAGATTTAGGGATTTTTGTGAGATTTTTGTGGGATGTTCTGGGAATTGGTGGAGATTTTGTGGGACATTCCTGTGAATTGGTAGGGTTTTGAAATGATTTAGGGAGTTTTGTGGGACTTCTCTGGAATTTTGTGGGGTTTTTCTGGAATTGTGTGGTTTTGAGGAGACTTGAAGAATTTTGAGGAATTTTTCTTAGATTTTGTGGAAACTTGTGGAGGTTTTGTGGGATTTTTGTGTGATTTTGTGGGATATTGAGGCGATTTAGGGATCTTGAGGGATTTCTCATGTATTTTGTGGGAATTTGTGGAGATTTGGTGGGATATTTTTCTAGAATTTGGTTGTGTTTTGAGAAGATTTAGGGAATTTTGTGGTGTTTTTTCTTGAATTTTGTGGGAAACTGTGCTGATTTTATGGGGCGTTTCTGGAATTTGGTCGAGTTTTCAGAAGATTTAGGGATTTTTGTGAGATTTTTGTGGGATGTTCTGGGAATTGGTGGAGATTTTGTGGGACATTCCTGTGAATTGGTAGGGTTTTGAAATGATTTAGGGAGTTTTGTGGGACTTCTCTGGAATTTTGTGGGGTTTTTCTGGAATTGTGTGGTTTTGAGGAGACTTGAAGAATTTTGAGGAATTTGTTTTAGATTTTGTGGGAATTTGTGGAGAATCTGTGGGATTTTACTGGAATTTGGTGGGCCTTTTCAAGGACTTTGTGTGGTTTTGAGGAGACTTGAAGAATTTTGAGGAATTTTTCTTAGATTTTGTGGAAACTTGTGGAGGTTTTGTGGGATTTTTGTGTGATTTTGTGGGATATTGAGGCGATTTCGGGATCTTGAAGGATTTTTCATGTATTTTGTGGGATTTTGTGGAGATTTGGTGGGATATTTTTCTAGAATTTAGTCGTGTTTTGAGAAGATTTAGGGAATTTTGTGTGATTTTTCTGGGATTTTGTTGTATATTGAGGAGATTTTGTGGGATGTTTGTGGAACTTTGAGGGACTTTTCTGGAATTTGGTGAGATTCTGTAGAGAACTGACAAATTATCAGGGGTATTTTTATGTATTCTGTGGTAATTTGTGGAGATTCGGTGGGATTTTTGTGGATTTTGGCCATGGTTTGAGAAGATTTAGGGAATTTTGTGGGTTTTTTCCTGGAATTTTATTGGATTCCGGGGAGATTTTGTGGGATGTTTGTGGAACTTTGAGGGACTTTTTAGGAATTTGGTGAGATTCTGTAGAGAACTGACGAATTATCAGGGATTTGTCATGTATTCTGTGGGAATTTGTGGAGATTCGGTGGGATTTTTGTGGATTTTGGCCATGTTTTGAGAAGATTTAGGGAATTTTGTGGGACTTTTCTGGGATTTTGTTGGATATTGAGGACATTTTGTGGGATGTTTCTGGAATTTGGTGGGGCTTTTCAAGAATTTTGTGGTATTTTGAAAAGGTTTAGGGAATTTTGTGGTGTTTTTTCTTGAATTTTGTGGGAAAATGTGCTGATTTTATAGGGCGTTTCTGGAATTTGGTCGAGTTTTCAGAAGATTTAGGGATTTTTGTGAGATTTTTGTGGGATGTTCTGGGAATTGGTGGAGATTTTGTGGGACATTCCTGTGAATTGGTAGGGTTTTGAAATGATTTAGGGAGTTTTGTGGGACTTCTCTGGAATTTTGTGGGGTTTTTCTGGAATTGTGTGGTTTTGAGGAGACTTGAAGAATTTTGAGGAATTTTTCTTAGATTTTGTGGAAACTTGTGGAGGTTTTGTGTGATTTTTGTGTGATTTTGTGGGATATTGAGGCGATTTAGGGATCTTGAGGGATTTCTCATGTATTTTGTGGGAATTTGTGGAGATTTGGTGGGATATTTTTCTAGAATTTGGTTGTGTTTTGAGAAGATTTAGGGAATTTTGTGGTGTTTTTTCTTGAATTTTGTGGGAAACTCTGCTGATTTTATGGGGCGTTTCTGGAATTTGGTCGAGTTTTCAGAAGATTTAGGGATTTTTGTGGGATTTTTGTGGGATGTTCTGGGAATTGGTGGAGATTTTGTGGGACATTCCTGTGAATTGGTAGGGTTTTGAAATGATTTAGGGAGTTTTGTGGGACTTCTCTGGAATTTTGTGTGTTTTTTATGGAATTGTGTGGGATTCTGAGGAGACTTGAAGAATTTTGAGGAATTTGTTTTAGATTTTGTGGGAATTTGTGGAGAATCTGTGGGATTTTACTGGAATTTGGTGGGCCTTTTCAAGGACTTTGTGTGGTTTTGAGGAGACTTGAAGAATTTTGAGGAATTTTTCTTAGATTTTGTGGAAACTTGTGGAGGTTTTGTGTGATTTTTGTGGGATTTTGTGGGATATTGAGGCGATTTCGGGATCTTGAGGGATTTTTCATGTATTTTGTGGGATTTTGTGGAGATTTGGTGGGATATTTTTCTAGAATTTAGTCGTGTTTTGAGAAGATTTAGGGAATTTTGTGTGATTTTTCTGGGATTTTGTTGTATATTGAGGAGATTTTGTGGGATGTTTGTGGAACTTTGAGGGACTTTTCTGGAATTTGGTGAGATTCTGTAGAGAACTGACGAATTATCAGGGGTATTTTCATGTATTCTGTGGGAATTTGTGGAGATTCGGTGGGATTTTTGTGGATTTTGGCCATGTTTTGAGAAGATTTAGGGAATTTTGTGGGATTTTTCCTGGAATTTTATTGGATTCCGGGGAGATTTTGTGGGATGTTTGTGGAACTTTGAGGGACTTTTTAGGAATTTGGTGAGATTCTGTAGAGAACTGACGAATTATCAGGGATTTGTCATGTATTCTGTGGGAATTTGTGGAGATTCGGTGGGATTTTTCTGGAATTTGGTAGAGTTTTGAGAAGATTTAAGGAATTTTGTGGGACTTTTCTGGGATTTTGTTGGATATTGAGGACATTTTGTGGGATGTTTCTGGAATTTGGTGGGGCTTTTCAAGAATTTTGTGGTATTTTGAAAAGGTTTAGGGAATTTTGTGGTGTTTTTTCTTGAATTTTGTGGGAAACTGTGCTGATTTTATGGGGCGTTTCTGGAATTTGGTCGAGTTTTCAGAAGATTTAGGGATTTTTGTGAGATTTTTGTGGGATGTTCTGGGAATTGGTGGAGATTTTGTGGGACATTCCTGTGAATTGGTAGGGTTTTGAAATGATTTAGGGAGTTTTGTGGGACTTCTCTGGAATTTTGTGGGGTTTTTCTGGAATTGTGTGGTTTTGAGGAGACTTGAAGAATTTTGAGGAATTTTTCTTAGATTTTGTGGAAACTTGTGGAGGTTTTGTGGGATTTTTGTGTGATTTTGTGGGATATTGAGGCGATTTAGGGATCTTGAGGGATTTCTCATGTATTTTGTGGGAATTTGTGGAGATTTGGTGGGATATTTTTCTAGAATTTGGTTGTGTTTTGAGAAGATTTAGGGAATTTTGTGGTGTTTTTTCTTGAATTTTGTGGGAAACTGTGCTGATTTTATGGGGCGTTTCTGGAATTTGGTCGAGTTTTCAGAAGATTTAGGGATTTTTGTGAGATTTTTGTGGGATGTTCTGGGAATTGGTGGAGATTTTGTGGGACATTCCTGTGAATTGGTAGGGTTTTGAAATGATTTAGGGAGTTTTGTGGGACTTCTCTGGAATTTTGTGGGGTTTTTCTGGAATTGTGTGGTTTTGAGGAGACTTGAAGAATTTTGAGGAATTTTTCTTAGATTTTGTGGAAACTTGTGGAGGTATTGTGGGATTTTTGTGTGATTTTGTGGGATATTGAGGCGATTTAGGGATCTTGAGGGATTTCTCATGTATTTTGTGGGAATTTGTGGAGATTTGGTGGGATATTTTTCTAGAATTTGGTTGTGTTTTGAGAAGATTTAGGGAATTTTGTGGTGTTTTTTCTTGAATTTTGTGGGAAACTGTGCTGATTTTATGGGGCGTTTCTGGAATTTGGTCGAGTTTTCAGAAGATTTAGGGATTTTTGTGAGATTTCTGTGGGATGTTCTGGGAATTGGTGGAGATTTTGTGGGACATTCCTGTGAATTGGTAGGGTTTTGAAATGATTTAGGGAGTTTTGTGGGACTTCTCTGGAATTTTGTGTGTTTTTTATGGAATTGTGTGGGATTCTGAGGAGACTTGAAGAATTTTGAGGAATTTGTTTTAGATTTTGTGGGAATTTGTGGAGAATCTGTGGGATTTTACTGGAATTTGGTGGGCCTTTTCAAGGACTTTGTGTGGTTTTGAGGAGACTTGAAGACTTTTGAGGAATTTTTCTTAGATTTTGTGGAAACTTGTGGAGGTTTTGTGGGATTTTTGTGGAATTTTTTGGGATATTGAGGCGATTTAGGGATCTTGAGGGATTTTTCATGTATTTTGTGGGATTTTGTGGAGATTTGGTGGGATATTTTTCTAGAATTTGGTTGTGTTTTGAGAAGATTTAGGGAATTTTGTGTGATTTTTCTTGAATTTTGTGGGATATTGAGGAGATTTTGTGGGATGTTTGTGAAACTTTGAGGGACTTTTTAGGAATTTGGTGAGATTCTGTAGAGAACTGACCAATTATCAGGGATTTTTCATGTATTCTGTGGGAATTTGTGGAGATTTGGTGGGATTTTTGTGGATTTTGGCCGTGTTTTGAGAAGATTTAGGGAATTTTGTGTGATTTTTCTGGGATTTTGTTGTGTATTGAGGAAATTTTGTGGGATGTTTCTGGAATTTGGTGGGGCTTTTCAAGAATTTTGTGGTATTTTGAAAAGGTTTAGGGAATTTTGTGGTGTTTTTTCTTGAATTTTGTGGGAAACTGTGCTGATTTTATGGGGCGTTTCTGGAATTTGGTCGAGTTTTCAGAAGATTTAGGGATTTTTGTGGGATTTTTGTGGGATGTTCTGGGAATTGGTGGAGATTTTGTGGGACATTCCTGTGAATTGGTAGGGTTTTGAAATGATTTAGGGAGTTTTGTGGGACTTCTCTGGAATTTTGTGTGTTTTTTATGGAATTGTGTGGGATTCTGAGGAGACTTGAAGAATTTTGAGGAATTTGTTTTAGATTTTGTGGGAATTTGTGGAGAATCTGTGGGATTTTACTGGAATTTGGTGGGCCTTTTCAAGGACTTTGTGTGGTTTTGAGGAGACTTGAAGAATTTTGAGGAATTTTTCTTAGATTTTGTGGAAACTTGTAGAGGTTTTGTGTGATTTTTGTGGGATTTTGTGGGATATAGAGGCGATTTCGGGATCTTGAGGGATTTTTCATGTATTTTGTGGGATTTTGTGGAGATTTGGTGGGATATTTTTCTAGAATTTAGTCGTGTTTTGAGAAGATTTAGGGAATTTTGTGTGATTTTTCTGGGATTTTGTTGTATATTGAGGAGATTTTGTGGGATGTTTGTGGAACTTTGAGGGACTTTTTAGGAATTTGGTGAGATTCTGTAGAGAACTGACGAATTATCAGGGATTTGTCATGTATTCTGTGGGAATTTGTGGAGATTCTGTGGGATTTTTCTGGAATTTGGTAGAGTTTTGAGAAGATTTAGGGAATTTTGTGGGACTTTTCTGGGATTTTGTTGGATATTGAGGACATTTTGTGGGATGTTTCTGGAATTTGGTGGGGCTTTTCAAGAATTTTGTGGTATTTTGAAAAGGTTTAGGGAATTTTGTGGTGTTTTTTCTTGAATTTTGTGGGAAACTGTGCTGATTTTATGGGGCGTTTCTGGAATTTGGTCGAGTTTTCAGAAGTGTTAGGGATTTTTGTGGGATTTTTGTGGGATGTTCTGGGAATTGGTGGAGATTTTGTGGGACATTCCTGTGAATTGGTAGGGTTTTGAAATGATTTAGGGAGTTTTGTGGGACTTCTCTGGAATTTTGTGGGGTTTTTCTGGAATTGTGTGGGATTCTGAGGAGACTTGAAGAATTTTGAGGAATTTTTCTTAGATTTTGTGGAAACTTGTGGAGGTTTTGTGGGATTTGTGTGGAATTTTGTGGGATATTGAGGCGATTTAGGGATCTTGAGGGATTTCTCATGTATTTTGTGGGAATTTGTGGAGATTTGGTGGGATATTTTTCTAGAATTTGGTTGTGTTTTGAGAAGATTTAGGGAATTTTGTGGTGTTTTTTCTTGAATTTTGTGGGAAACTGTGCTGATTTTATGGGGCGTTTCTGGAATTTGGTCGAGTTTTCAGAAGATTTAGGGATATTTGTGGGATTTTTGTGGGATGTTCTGGGAATTGGTGGAGATTTTGTGGGACATTCCTGTGAATTGGTAGGGTTTTGAAATGATTTAGGGAGTTTTGTGGGACTTCTCTGGAATTTTGTGTGTTTTTATGGAATTGTGTGGGATTCTGAGGAGACTTGAAGAATTTTGAGGAATTTGTTTTAGATTTTGTGGGAATTTGTGGAGAATCTGTGGGATTTTACTGGAATTTGGTGGGCCTTTTCAAGGACTTTGTGTGGTTTTGAGGAGACTTGAAGAATTTTGAGGAATTTTTCTTAGATTTTGTGGAAACTTGTGGAGGTTTTGTGGGATTTTTGTGTGATTTTGTGGGATATTGAGGCGATTTCGGGATCTTGAAGGATTTTTCATGTATTTTGTGGGATTTTGTGGAGATTTGGTGGGATATTTTTCTAGAATTTAGTCGTGTTTTGAGAAGATTTAGGGAATTTTGTGTGATTTTTCTGGGATTTTGTTGTATATTGAGGAGATTTTGTGGGATGTTTGTGGAACTTTGAGGGACTTTTCTGGAATTTGGTGAGATTCTGTAGAGAACTGATGAATTATCAGGGGTATTTTTATGTATTCTGTGGTAATTTGTGGAGATTCGGTGGGATTTTTGTGGATTTTGGCCATGTTTTGAGAAGATTTAGGGAATTTTGTGGGATTTTTCCTGGAATTTTATTGGATTCCGGGGAGATTTTGTGGGATGTTTGTGGAACTTTGAGGGACTTTTTAGGAATTTGGTGAGATTCTGTAGAGAACTGACGAATTATCAGGGATTTGTCATGTATTCTGTGGGAATTTGTGGAGATTCGGTGGGATTTTTGTGGATTTTGGCCATGTTTTGAGAAGATTTAGGGAATTTTGTGGGACTTTTCTGGGATTTTGTTGGATATTGAGGACATTTTGTGGGATGTTTCTGGAATTTGGTGGGGCTTTTCAAGAATTTTGTGGTATTTTGAAAAGGTTTAGGGAATTTTGTGGTGTTTTTTCTTGAATTTTGTGGGAAAATGTGCTGATTTTATGGGGCGTTTCTGGAATTTGGTCGAGTTTTCAGAAGATTTAGGGATTTTTGTGAGATTTTTGTGGGATGTTCTGGGAATTGGTGGAGATTTTGTGGGACATTCCTGTGAATTGGTAGGGTTTTGAAATGATTTAGGGAGTTTTGTGGGACTTCTCTGGAATTTTGTGGGGTTTTTCTGGAATTGTGTGGTTTTGAGGAGACTTGAAGAATTTTGAGGAATTTGTTTTAGATTTTGTGGAAACTTGTGAAGGTTTTGTGTGATTTTTGTGTGATTTTGTGGGATATTGAGGCGATTTAGGGATCTTGAGGGATTTCTCATGTATTTTGTGGGAATTTGTGGAGATTTGGTGGGATATTTTTCTAGAATTTGGTTGTGTTTTGAGAAGATTTAGGGAATTTTGTGGTGTTTTTTCTTGAATTTTGTGGGAAACTGTGCTGATTTTATGGGGCGTTTCTGGAATTTGGTCGAGTTTTCAGAAGATTTAGGGATTTTTGTGGGATTTTTGTGGGATGTTCTGGGAATTGGTGGAGATTTTGTGGGACATTCCTGTGAATTGGTAGGGTTTTGAAATGATTTAGGGAGTTTTGTGGGACTTCTCTGGAATTTTGTGTGTTTTTATGGAATTGTGTGGGATTCTGAGGAGACTTGAAGAATTTTGAGGAATTTGTTTTAGATTTTGTGGGAATTTGTGGAGAATCTGTGGGATTTTACTGGAATTTGGTGGGCCTTTTCAAGGACTTTGTGTGGTTTTGAGGAGACTTGAAGAATTTTGAGGAATTTTTCTTAGATTTTGTGGAAACTTGTGGAGGTTTTGTGGGATTTTTGTGTGATTTTGTGGGATATTGAGGCGATTTCGGGATCTTGAAGGATTTTTCATGTATTTTGTGGGATTTTGTGGAGATTTGGTGGGATATTTTTCTAGAATTTAGTCGTGTTTTGAGAAGATTTAGGGAATTTTGTGTGATTTTTCTGGGATTTTGTTGTATATTGAGGAGATTTTGTGGGATGTTTGTGGAACTTTGAGGGACTTTTCTGGAATTTGGTGAGATTCTGTAGAGAACTGATGAATTATCAGGGGTATTTTTATGTATTCTGTGGTAATTTGTGGAGATTCGGTGGGATTTTTGTGGATTTTGGCCATGTTTTGAGAAGATTTAGGGAATTTTGTGGGATTTTTCCTGGAATTTTATTGGATTCCGGGGAGATTTTGTGGGATGTTTGTGGAACTTTGAGGGACTTTTTAGGAATTTGGTGAGATTCTGTAGAGAACTGACGAATTATCAGGGATTTGTCATGTATTCTGTGGGAATTTGTGGAGATTTGGTGGGATTTTTGTGGATTTTGGCCATGTTTTGAGAAGATTTAGGGAATTTTGTGGGACTTTTCTGGGATTTTGTTGGATATTGAGGACATTTTGTGGGATGTTTCTGGAATTTGGTGGGGCTTTTCAAGAATTTTGTGGTATTTTGAAAAGGTTTAGGGAATTTTGTGGTGTTTTTTCTTGAATTTTGTGGGAAAATGTGCTGATTTTATGGGGCGTTTCTGGAATTTGGTCGAGTTTTCAGAAGATTTAGGGATTTTTGTGAGATTTTTGTGGGATGTTCTGGGAATTGGTGGAGATTTTGTGGGACATTCCTGTGAATTGGTAGGGTTTTGAAATGATTTAGGGAGTTTTGTGGGACTTCTCTGGAATTTTGTGGGGTTTTTCTGGAATTGTGTGGTTTTGAGGAGACTTGAAGAATTTTGAGGAATTTTTCTTAGATTTTGTGGAAACTTGTGAAGGTTTTGTGTGATTTTTGTGTGATTTTGTGGGATATTGAGGCGATTTAGGGATCTTGAGGGATTTCTCATGTATTTTGTGGGAATTTGTGGAGATTTGGTGGGATATTTTTCTAGAATTTGGTTGTGTTTTGAGAAGATTTAGGGAATTTTGTGGTGTTTTTTCTTGAATTTTGTGGGAAACTGTGCTGATTTTATGGGGCGTTTCTGGAATTTGGTCGAGTTTTCAGAAGATTTAGGGATTTTTGTGGGATTTTTGTGGGATGTTCTGGGAATTGGTGGAGATTTTGTGGGACATTCCTGTGAATTGGTAGGGTTTTGAAATGATTTAGGGAGTTTTGTGGGACTTCTCTGGAATTTTGTGTGTTTTTTATGGAATTGTGTGGGATTCTGAGGAGACTTGAAGAATTTTGAGGAATTTGTTTTAGATTTTGTGGGAATTTGTGGAGAATCTGTGGGATTTTACTGGAATTTGGTGGGCCTTTTCAAGGACTTTGTGTGGTTTTGAGGAGACTTGAAGAATTTTGAGGAATTTTTCTTAGATTTTGTGGAAACTTGTGGAGGTTTTGTGTGATTTTTGTGGGATTTTGTGGGATATTGAGGCGATTTCGGGATCTTGAGGGATTTTTCATGTATTTTGTGGGATTTTGTGGAGATTTGGTGGGATATTTTTCTAGAATTTAGTCGTGTTTTGAGAAGATTTAGGGAATTTTGTGTGATTTTTCTTGAATTTTGTGGGATATTGAGGAGATTTTGTGGGATGTTTGTGAAACTTTGAGGGACTTTTTAGGAATTTGGTGAGATTCTGTAGAGAACTGACCAATTATCAGGGATTTTTCATGTATTCTGTGGGAATTTGTGGAGATTTGGTGGGATTTTTGTGGATTTTGGCCGTGTTTTGAGAAGATTTAGGGAATTTTGTGTGATTTTTCTGGGATTTTGTTGTGTATTGAGGAAATTTTGTGGGATGTTTCTGGAATTTGGTGGGGCTTTTCAAGAATTTTGTGGTATTTTGAAAAGATTTAGGGAATTTTGTGGTGTTTTTTCTTGAATTTTGTGGGAAACTCTGCTGATTTTATGGGGCGTTTCTGGAATTTGGTCGAGTTTTCAGAAGATTTAGGGATTTTTGTGGGATTTTTGTGGGATGTTCTGGGAATTGGTGGAGATTTTGTGGGACATTCCTGTGAATTGGTAGGGTTTTGAAATGATTTAGGGAGTTTTGTGGGACTTCTCTGGAATTTTGTGTGTTTTTATGGAATTGTGTGGGATTCTGAGGAGACTTGAAGAATTTTGAGGAATTTGTTTTAGATTTTGTGGGAATTTGTGGAGAATCTGTGGGATTTTACTGGAATTTGGTGGGCCTTTTCAAGGACTTTGTGTGGTTTTGAGGAGACTTGAAGAATTTTGAGGAATTTTTCTTAGATTTTGTGGAAACTTGTGGAGGTTTTGTGGGATTTTTGTGTGATTTTGTGGGATATTGAGGCGATTTCGGGATCTTGAAGGATTTTTCATGTATTTTGTGGGATTTTGTGGAGATTTGGTGGGATATTTTTCTAGAATTTAGTCGTGTTTTGAGAAGATTTAGGGAATTTTGTGTGATTTTTCTGGGATTTTGTTGTATATTGAGGAGATTTTGTGGGATGTTTGTGGAACTTTGAGGGACTTTTCTGGAATTTGGTGAGATTCTGTAGAGAACTGACGAATTATCAGGGGTATTTTTATGTATTCTGTGGTAATTTGTGGAGATTCGGTGGGATTTTTGTGGATTTTGGCCATGTTTTGAGAAGATTTAGGGAATTTTGTGGGATTTTTCCTGGAATTTTATTGGATTCCGGGGAGATTTTGTGGGATGTTTGTGGAACTTTGAGGGACTTTTTAGGAATTTGGTGAGATTCTGTAGAGAACTGACGAATTATCAGGGATTTGTCATGTATTCTGTGGGAATTTGTGGAGATTCGGTGGGATTTTTGTGGATTTTGGCCATGTTTTGAGAAGATTTAGGGAATTTTGTGGGACTTTTCTGGGATTTTGTTGGATATTGAGGACATTTTGTGGGATGTTTCTGGAATTTGGTGGGGCTTTTCAAGAATTTTGTGGTATTTTGAAAAGGTTTAGGGAATTTTGTGGTGTTTTTTCTTGAATTTTGTGGGAAAATGTGCTGATTTTATGGGGCGTTTCTGGAATTTGGTCGAGTTTTCAGAAGATTTAGGGATTTTTGTGAGATTTTTGTGGGATGTTCTGGGAATTGGTGGAGATTTTGTGGGACATTCCTGTGAATTGGTAGGGTTTTGAAATGATTTAGGGAGTTTTGTGGGACTTCTCTGGAATTTTGTGGGGTTTTTCTGGAATTGTGTGGTTTTGAGGAGACTTGAAGAATTTTGAGGAATTTTTCTTAGATTTTGTGGAAACTTGTGAAGGTTTTGTGTGATTTTTGTGTGATTTTGTGGGATATTGAGGCGATTTAGGGATCTTGAGGGATTTCTCATGTATTTTGTGGGAATTTGTGGAGATTTGGTGGGATATTTTTCTAGAATTTGGTTGTGTTTTGAGAAGATTTAGGGAATTTTGTGGTGTTTTTTCTTGAATTTTGTGGGAAACTGTGCTGATTTTATGGGGCGTTTCTGGAATTTGGTCGAGTTTTCAGAAGATTTAGGGATTTTTGTGGGATTTTTGTGGGATGTTCTGGGAATTGGTGGAGATTTTGTGGGACATTCCTGTGAATTGGTAGGGTTTTGAAATGATTTAGGGAGTTTTGTGGGACTTCTCTGGAATTTTGTGTGTTTTTATGGAATTGTGTGGGATTCTGAGGAGACTTGAAGAATTATGAGGAATTTGTTTTAGATTTTGTGGGAATTTGTGGAGAATCTGTGGGATTTTACTGGAATTTGGTGGGCCTTTTCAAGGACTTTGTGTGGTTTTGAGGAGACTTGAAGACTTTTGAGGAATTTTTCTTAGATTTTGTGGAAACTTGTGGAGGTTTTGTGGGATTTTTGTGGAATTTTTTGGGATATTGAGGCGATTTAGGGATCTTGAGGGATTTTTCATGTATTTTGTGGGATTTTGTGGAGATTTGGTGGGATATTTTTCTAGAATTTGGTTGTGTTTTGAGAAGATTTAGGGAATTTTGTGTGATTTTTCTTGAATTTTGTGGGATATTGAGGAGATTTTGTGGGATGTTTGTGAAACTTTGAGGGACTTTTTAGGAATTTGGTGAGATTCTGTAGAGAACTGACCAATTATCAGGGATTTTTCATGTATTCTGTGGGAATTTGTGGAGATTTGGTGGGATTTTTGTGGATTTTGGCCGTGTTTTGAGAAGATTTAGGGAATTTTGTGTGATTTTTCTGGGATTTTGTTGTGTATTGAGGAAATTTTGTGGGATGTTTCTGGAATTTGGTGGGGCTTTTCAAGAATTTTGTGGTATTTTGAAAAGGTTTAGGGAATTTTGTGGTGTTTTTTCTTGAATTTTGTGGGAAACTGTGCTGATTTTATGGGGCGTTTCTGGAATTTGGTCGAGTTTTCAGAAGATTTAGGGATTTTTGTGGGATTTTTGTGGGATGTTCTGGGAATTGGTGGAGATTTTGTGGGACATTCCTGTGAATTGGTAGGGTTTTGAAATGATTTAGGGAGTTTTGTGGGACTTCTCTGGAATTTTGTGTGTTTTTTATGGAATTGTGTGGGATTCTGAGGAGACTTGAAGAATTTTGAGGAATTTGTTTTAGATTTTGTGGGAATTTGTGGAGAATCTGTGGGATTTTACTGGAATTTGGTGGGCCTTTTCAAGGACTTTGTGTGGTTTTGAGGAGACTTGAAGAATTTTGAGGAATTTTTCTTAGATTTTGTGGAAACTTGTAGAGGTTTTGTGTGATTTTTGTGGGATTTTGTGGGATATTGAGGCGATTTCGGGATCTTGAGGGATTTTTCATGTATTTTGTGGGATTTTGTGGAGATTTGGTGGGATATTTTTCTAGAATTTAGTCGTGTTTTGAGAAGATTTAGGGAATTTTGTGTGATTTTTCTGGGATTTTGTTGTATATTGAGGAGATTTTGTGGGATGTTTGTGGAACTTTGAGGGACTTTTTAGGAATTTGGTGAGATTCTGTAGAGAACTGACGAATTATCAGGGATTTGTCATGTATTCTGTGGGAATTTGTGGAGATTCTGTGGGATTTTTCTGGAATTTGGTAGAGTTTTGAGAAGATTTAGGGAATTTTGTGGGACTTTTCTGGGATTTTGTTGGATATTGAGGACATTTTGTGGGATGTTTCTGGAATTTGGTGGGGCTTTTCAAGAATTTTGTGGTATTTTGAAAAGGTTTAGGGAATTTTGTGGTGTTTTTTCTTGAATTTTGTGGGAAACTGTGCTGATTTTATGGGGCGTTTCTGGAATTTGGTCGAGTTTTCAGAAGTGTTAGGGATTTTTGTGGGATTTCTGTGAGATGTTCTGGGAATTGGTGGAGATTTTGTGGGACATTCCTGTGAATTGGTAGGGTTTTGAAATGATTTAGGGAGTTTTGTGGGACTTCTCTGGAATTTTGTGTGTTTTTTCTGGAATTGTGTGGGATTCTGAGGAGACTTGAAGAATTTTGAGGAATTTTTCTTAGATTTTGTGGAAACTTGTGGAGGTTTTGTGGGATTTGTGTGGAATTTTGTGGGATATTGAGGCGATTTAGGGATCTTGAGGGATTTCTCATGTATTTTGTGGGAATTTGTGGAGATTTGGTGGGATATTTTTCTAGAATTTGGTTGTGTTTTGAGAAGATTTAGGGAATTTTGTGGTGTTTTTTCTTGAATTTTGTGGGAAACTGTGCTGATTTTATGGGGCGTTTCTGGAATTTGGTCGAGTTTTCAGAAGATTTAGGGATATTTGTCGGATTTTTGTGGGATGTTCTGGGAATTGGTGGAGGTTTTGTGGGACATTCCTGTGAATTGGTAGGGTTTTGAAATGATTTAGGGAGTTTTGTGGGACTTCTCTGGAATTTTGTGTGTTTTTATGGAATTGTGTGGGATTCTGAGGAGACTTGAAGAATTTTGAGGAATTTGTTTTAGATTTTGTGGGAATTTGTGGAGAATCTTTGGGATTTTACTGGAATTTGGTGGGCCTTTTCAAGGACTTTGTGTGGTTTTGAGGAGACTTGAAGAATTTTGAGGAATTTTTCTTAGATTTTGTGGAAACTTGTGGAGGTTTTGTGGGATTTTTGTGTGATTTTGTGGGATATTGAGGCGATTTCGGGATCTTGAAGGATTTTTCATGTATTTTGTGGGATTTTGTGGAGATTTGGTGGGATATTTTTCTAGAATTTAGTCGTGTTTTGAGAAGATTTAGGGAATTTTGTGTGATTTTTCTGGGATTTTGTTGTATATTGAGGAGATTTTGTGGGATGTTTGTGGAACTTTGAGGGACTTTTCTGGAATTTGGTGAGATTCTGTAGAGAACTGACGAATTATCAGGGGTATTTTTATGTATTCTGTGGTAATTTGTGGAGATTCGGTGGGATTTTTGTGGATTTTGGCCATGTTTTGAGAAGATTTAGGGAATTTTGTGGGATTTTTCCTGGAATTTTATTGGATTCCGGGGAGATTTTGTGGGATGTTTGTGGAACTTTGAGGGACTTTTTAGGAATTTGGTGAGATTCTGTAGAGAACTGACGAATTATCAGGGATTTGTCATGTATTCTGTGGGAATTTGTGGAGATTCGGTGGGATTTTTGTGGATTTTGGCCATGTTTTGAGAAGATTTAGGGAATTTTGTGGGACTTTTCTGGGATTTTGTTGGATATTGAGGACATTTTGTGGGATGTTTCTGGAATTTGGTGGGGCTTTTCAAGAATTTTGTGGTATTTTGAAAAGGTTTAGGGAATTTTGTGGTGTTTTTTCTTGAATTTTGTGGGAAAATGTGCTGATTTTATGGGGCGTTTCTGGAATTTGGTCGAGTTTTCAGAAGATTTAGGGATTTTTGTGAGATTTTTGTGGGATGTTCTGGGAATTGGTGGAGATTTTGTGGGACATTCCTGTGAATTGGTAGGGTTTTGAAATGATTTAGGGAGTTTTGTGGGACTTCTCTGGAATTTTGTGGGGTTTTTCTGGAATTGTGTGGTTTTGAGGAGACTTGAAGAATTTTGAGGAATTTTTCTTAGATTTTGTGGAAACTTGTGAAGGTTTTGTGTGATTTTTGTGTGATTTTGTGGGATATTGAGGCGATTTAGGGATCTTGAGGGATTTCTCATGTATTTTGTGGGAATTTGTGGAGATTTGGTGGGATATTTTTCTAGAATTTGGTTGTGTTTTGAGAAGATTTAGGGAATTTTGTGGTGTTTTTTCTTGAATTTTGTGGGAAACTGTGCTGATTTTATGGGGCGTTTCTGGAATTTGGTCGAGTTTTCAGAAGATTTAGGGATTTTTGTGGGATTTTTGTGGGATGTTCTGGGAATTGGTGGAGATTTTGTGGGACATTCCTGTGAATTGGTAGGGTTTTGAAATGATTTAGGGAGTTTTGTGGGACTTCTCTGGAATTTTGTGTGTTTTTTATGGAATTGTGTGGGATTCTGAGGAGACTTGAAGAATTTTGAGGAATTTGTTTTAGATTTTGTGGGAATTTGTGGAGAATCTGTGGGATTTTACTGGAATTTGGTGGGCCTTTTCAAGGACTTTGTGTGGTTTTGAGGAGACTTGAAGAATTTTGAGGAATTTTTCTTAGATTTTGTGGAAACTTGTGGAGGTTTTGTGTGATTTTTGTGGGATTTTGTGGGATATTGAGGCGATTTCGGGATCTTGAGGGATTTTTCATGTATTTTGTGGGATTTTGTGGAGATTTGGTGGGATATTTTTCTAGAATTTAGTCGTGTTTTGAGAAGATTTAGGGAATTTTGTGTGATTTTTCTTGAATTTTGTGGGATATTGAGGAGATTTTGTGGGATGTTTGTGAAACTTTGAGGGACTTTTTAGGAATTTGGTGAGATTCTGTAGAGAACTGACCAATTATCAGGGATTTTTCATGTATTCTGTGGGAATTTGTGGAGATTTGGTGGGATTTTTGTGGATTTTGGCCGTGTTTTGAGAAGATTTAGGGAATTTTGTGTGATTTTTCTGGGATTTTGTTGTGTATTGAGGAAATTTTGTGGGATGTTTCTGGAATTTGGTGGGGATTTTCAAGAATTTTGTGGTATTTTGAAAAGATTTAGGGAATTTTGTGGTGTTTTTTCTTGAATTTTGTGGGAAACTGTGCTGATTTTATGGGGCGTTTCTGGAATTTGGTCGAGTTTTCAGAAGATTTAGGGATTTTTGTGGGATTTTTGTGGGATGTTCTGGGAATTGGTGGAGATTTTGTGGGACATTCCTGTGAATTGGTAGGGTTTTGAAATGATTTAGGGAGTTTTGTGGGACTTCTCTGTAATTTTGTGTGTTTTTATGGAATTGTGTGGGATTCTGAGGAGACTTGAAGAATTTTGAGGAATTTGTTTTAGATTTTGTGGGAATTTGTGGAGAATCTGTGGGATTTTACTGGAATTTGGTGGGCCTTTTCAAGGACTTTGTGTGGTTTTGAGGAGACTTGAAGAATTTTGAGGAATTTTTCTTAGATTTTGTGGAAACTTGTGGAGGTTTTGTGGGATTTTTGTGTGATTTTGTGGGATATTGAGGCGATTTCGGGATCTTGAAGGATTTTTCATGTATTTTGTGGGATTTTGTGGAGATTTGGTGGGATATTTTTCTAGAATTTAGTCGTGTTTTGAGAAGATTTAGGGAATTTTGTGTGATTTTTCTGGGATTTTGTTGTATATTGAGGAGATTTTGTGGGATGTTTGTGGAACTTTGAGGGACTTTTCTGGAATTTGGTGAGATTCTGTAGAGAACTGACGAATTATCAGGGGTATTTTTATGTATTCTGTGGGAATTTGTGGAGATTCGGTGGGATTTTTGTGGATTTTGGCCATGTTTTGAGAAGATTTAGGGAATTTTGTGGGATTTTTCCTGGAATTTTATTGGATTCCGGGGAGATTTTGTGGGATGTTTGTGGAACTTTGAGGGACTTTTTAGGAATTTGGTGAGATTCTGTAGAGAACTGACGAATTATCAGGGATTTGTCATGTATTCTGTGGGAATTTGTGGAGATTCGGTGGGATTTTTGTGGATTTTGGCCATGTTTTGAGAAGATTTAGGGAATTTTGTGGGACTTTTCTGGGATTTTGTTGGATATTGAGGACATTTTGTGGGATGTTTCTGGAATTTGGTGGGGCTTTTCAAGAATTTTGTGGTATTTTGAAAAGGTTTAGGGAATTTTGTGGTGTTTTTTCTTGAATTTTGTGGGAAAATGTGCTGATTTTATGGGGCGTTTCTGGAATTTGGTCGAGTTTTCAGAAGATTTAGGGATTTTTGTGAGATTTTTGTGGGATGTTCTGGGAATTGGTGGAGATTTTGTGGGACATTCCTGTGAATTGGTAGGGTTTTGAAATGATTTAGGGAGTTTTGTGGGACTTCTCTGGAATTTTGTGTGTTTTTTATGGAATTGTGTGGGATTCTGAGGAGACTTGAAGAATTTTGAGGAATTTGTTTTAGATTTTGTGGGAATTTGTGGAGAATCTGTGGGATTTTACTGGAATTTGGTGGGCCTTTTCAAGGACTTTGTGTGGTTTTGAGGAGAGTTGAAGAATTTTGAGGAATTTTTCTTAGATTTTGTGGAAACTTGTGGAGGTTTTGTGGGATTTTTGTGTGATTTTGTGGGATATTGAGGCGATTTCGGGATCTTGAAGGATTTTTCATGTATTTTGTGGGATTTTGTGGAGATTTGGTGGGATATTTTTCTAGAATTTAGTCGTGTTTTGAGAAGATTTAGGGAATTTTGTGTGATTTTTCTGGGATTTTGTTGTATATTGAGGAGATTTTGTGGGATGTTTGTGGAACTTTGAGGGACTTTTCTGGAATTTGGTGAGATTCTGTAGAGAACTGACGAATTATCAGGGGTATTTTTATGTATTCTGTGGTAATTTGTGGAGATTCGGTGGGATTTTTGTGGATTTTGGCCATGTTTTGAGAAGATTTAGGGAATTTTGTGGGATTTTTCCTGGAATTTTATTGGATTCCGGGGAGATTTTGTGGGATGTTTGTGGAACTTTGAGGGACTTTTTAGGAATTTGGTGAGATTCTGTAGAGAACTGACGAATTATCAGGGATTTGTCATGTATTCTGTGGGAATTTGTGGAGATTCGGTGGGATTTTTGTGGATTTTGGCCATGTTTTGAGAAGATTTAGGGAATTTTGTGGGACTTTTCTGGGATTTTGTTGGATATTGAGGACATTTTGTGGGATGTTTCTGGAATTTGGTGGGGCTTTTCAAGAATTTTGTGGTATTTTGAAAAGGTTTAGGGAATTTTGTGGTGTTTTTTCTTGAATTTTGTGGGAAAATGTGCTGATTTTATGGGGCGTTTCTGGAATTTGGTCGAGTTTTCAGAAGATTTAGGGATTTTTGTGAGATTTTTGTGGGATGTTCTGGGAATTGGTGGAGATTTTGTGGGACATTCCTGTGAATTGGTAGGGTTTTGAAATGATTTAGGGAGTTTTGTGGGACTTCTCTGGAATTTTGTGGGGTTTTTCTGGAATTGTGTGGTTTTGAGGAGACTTGAAGAATTTTGAGGAATTTTTCTTAGATTTTGTGGAAACTTGTGAAGGTTTTGTGTGATTTTTGTGGGATTTTGTGGGATATTGAGGCGATTTAGGGATCTTGAGGGATTTCTCATGTATTTTGTGGGAATTTGTGGAGATTTGGTGGGATATTTTTCTAGAATTTGGTTGTGTTTTGAGAAGATTTAGGGAATTTTGTGGTGTTTTTTCTTGAATTTTGTGGGAAACTGTGCTGATTTTATGGGGCGTTTCTGGAATTTGGTCGAGTTTTCAGAAGATTTAGGGATTTTTGTGGGATTTTTGTGGGATGTTCTGGGAATTGGTGGAGATTTTGTGGGACATTCCTGTGAATTGGTAGGGTTTTGAAATGATTTAGGGAGTTTTGTGGGACTTCTCTGGAATTTTGTGTGTTTTTTATGGAATTGTGTGGGATTCTGAGGAGACTTGAAGAATTTTGAGGAATTTGTTTTAGATTTTGTGGGAATTTGTGGAGAATCTGTGGGATTTTACTGGAATTTGGTGGGCCTTTTCAAGGACTTTGTGTGGTTTTGAGGAGACTTGAAGAATTTTGAGGAATTTTTCTTAGATTTTGTGGAAAATTGTGGAGGATTTGTGGGATTTTTGTGGGATTTTGTGGGATATTGAGGCGATTTCGGGATCTTGAAGGATTTTTCATGTATTTTGTGGGATTTTGTGGAGATTTGGTGGGATATTTTTCTAGAATTTAGTCGTGTTTTGAGAAGATTTAGGGAATTTTGTGTGATTTTTCTGGGATTTTGTTGTATATTGAGGAGATTTTGTGGGATGTTTGTGGAACTTTGAGGGACTTTTCTGGAATTTGGTGAGATTCTGTAGAGAACTGACGAATTATCAGGGGTATTTTTATGTATTCTGTGGTAATTTGTGGAGATTCGGTGGGATTTTTGTGGATTTTGGCCATGTTTTGAGAAGATTTAGGGAATTTTGTGGGATTTTTCCTGGAATTTTATTGGATTCCGGGGAGATTTTGTGGGATGTTTGTGGAACTTTGAGGGACTTTTTAGGAATTTGGTGAGATTCTGTAGAGAACTGACGAATTATCAGGGATTTGTCATGTATTCTGTGGGAATTTGTGGAGATTCGGTGGGATTTTTGTGGATTTTGGCCATGTTTTGAGAAGATTTAGGGAATTTTGTGGGACTTTTCTGGGATTTTGTTGGATATTGAGGACATTTTGTGGGATGTTTCTGGAATTTGGTGGGGCTTTTCAAGAATTTTGTGGTATTTTGAAAAGGTTTAGGGAATTTTGTGGTGTTTTTTCTTGAATTTTGTGGGAAAATGTGCTGATTTTATGGGGCGTTTCTGGAATTTGGTCGAGTTTTCAGAAGATTTAGGGATTTTTGTGAGATTTTTGTGGGATGTTCTGGGAATTGGTGGAGATTTTGTGGGACATTCCTGTGAATTGGTAGGGTTTTGAAATGATTTAGGGAGTTTTGTGGGACTTCTCTGGAATTTTGTGGGGTTTTTCTGGAATTGTGTGGTTTTGAGGAGACTTGAAGAATTTTGAGGAATTTTTCTTAGATTTTGTGGAAACTTGTGAAGGTTTTGTGTGATTTTTGTGTGATTTTGTGGGATATTGAGGCGATTTAGGGATCTTGAGGGATTTCTCATGTATTTTGTGGGAATTTGTGGAGATTTGGTGGGATATTTTTCTAGAATTTGGTTGTGTTTTGAGAAGATTTAGGGAATTTTGTGGTGTTTTTTCTTGAATTTTGTGGGAAACTGTGCTGATTTTATGGGGCGTTTCTGGAATTTGGTCGAGTTTTCAGAAGATTTAGGGATTTTTGTGGGATTTTTGTGGGATGTTCTGGGAATTGGTGGAGATTTTGTGGGACATTCCTGTGAATTGGTAGGGTTTTGAAATGATTTAGGGAGTTTTGTGGGACTTCTCTGGAATTTTGTGTGTTTTTATGGAATTGTGTGGGATTCTGAGGAGACTTGAAGAATTTTGAGGAATTTGTTTTAGATTTTGTGGGAATTTGTGGAGAATCTGTGGGATTTTACTGGAATTTGGTGGGCCTTTTCAAGGACTTTGTGTGGTTTTGAGGAGACTTGAAGAATTTTGAGGAATTTTTCTTAGATTTTGTGGAAACTTGTGGAGGTTTTGTGGGATTTTTGTGTGATTTTGTGGGATATTGAGGCGATTTCGGGATCTTGAAGGATTTTTCATGTATTTTGTGGGATTTTGTGGAGATTTGGTGGGATATTTTTCTAGAATTTAGTCGTGTTTTGAGAAGATTTAGGGAATTTTGTGTGATTTTTCTGGGATTTTGTTGTATATTGAGGAGATTTTGTGGGATGTTTGTGGAACTTTGAGGGACTTTTCTGGAATTTGGTGAGATTCTGTAGAGAACTGACGAATTATCAGGGGTATTTTTATGTATTCTGTGGTAATTTGTGGAGATTCGGTGGGATTTTTGTGGATTTTGGCCATGTTTTGAGAAGATTTAGGGAATTTTGTGGGATTTTTCCTGGAATTTTATTGGATTCCGGGGAGATTTTGTGGGATGTTTGTGGAACTTTGAGGGACTTTTTAGGAATTTGGTGAGATTCTGTAGAGAACTGACGAATTATCAGGGATTTGTCATGTATTCTGTGGGAATTTGTGGAGATTCGGTGGGATTTTTGTGGATTTTGGCCATGTTTTGAGAAGATTTAGGGAATTTTGTGGGACTTTTCTGGGATTTTGTTGGATATTGAGGACATTTTGTGGGATGTTTCTGGAATTTGGTGGGGCTTTTCAAGAATTTTGTGGTATTTTGAAAAGGTTTAGGGAATTTTGTGGTGTTTTTTCTTGAATTTTGTGGGAAAATGTGCTGATTTTATGGGGCGTTTCTGGAATTTGGTCGAGTTTTCAGAAGATTTAGGGATTTTTGTGAGATTTTTGTGGGATGTTCTGGGAATTGGTGGAGATTTTGTGGGACATTCCTGTGAATTGGTAGGGTTTTGAAATGATTTAGGGAGTTTTGTGGGACTTCTCTGGAATTTTGTGGGGTTTTTCTGGAATTGTGTGGTTTTGAGGAGACTTGAAGAATTTTGAGGAATTTTTCTTAGATTTTGTGGAAACTTGTGAAGGTTTTGTGTGATTTTTGTGTGATTTTGTGGGATATTGAGGCGATTTAGGGATCTTGAGGGATTTCTCATGTATTTTGTGGGAATTTGTGGAGATTTGGTGGGATATTTTTCTAGAATTTGGTTGTGTTTTGAGAAGATTTAGGGAATTTTGTGGTGTTTTTTCTTGAATTTTGTGGGAAACTGTGCTGATTTTATGGGGCGTTTCTGGAATTTGGTCGAGTTTTCAGAAGATTTAGGGATTTTTGTGGGATTTTTGTGGGATGTTCTGGGAATTGGTGGAGATTTTGTGGGACATTCCTGTGAATTGGTAGGGTTTTGAAATGATTTAGGGAGTTTTGTGGGACTTCTCTGGAATTTTGTGTGTTTTTATGGAATTGTGTGGGATTCTGAGGAGACTTGAAGAATTTTGAGGAATTTGTTTTAGATTTTGTGGGAATTTGTGGAGAATCTGTGGGATTTTACTGGAATTTGGTGGGCCTTTTCAAGGACTTTGTGTGGTTTTGAGGAGACTTGAAGAATTTTGAGGAATTTTTCTTAGATTTTGTGGAAACTTGTGGAGGTTTTGTGGGATTTTTGTGTGATTTTGTGGGATATTGAGGCGATTTCGGGATCTTGAAGGATTTTTCATGTATTTTGTGGGATTTTGTGGAGATTTGGTGGGATATTTTTCTAGAATTTAGTCGTGTTTTGAGAAGATTTAGGGAATTTTGTGTGATTTTTCTGGGATTTTGTTGTATATTGAGGAGATTTTGTGGGATGTTTGTGGAACTTTGAGGGACTTTTCTGGAATTTGGTGAGATTCTGTAGAGAACTGACGAATTATCAGGGGTATTTTTATGTATTCTGTGGTAATTTGTGGAGATTCGGTGGGATTTTTGTGGATTTTGGCCATGTTTTGAGAAGATTTAGGGAATTTTGTGGGATTTTTCCTGGAATTTTATTGGATTCCGGGGAGATTTTGTGGGATGTTTGTGGAACTTTGAGGGACTTTTTAGGAATTTGGTGAGATTCTGTAGAGAACTGACGAATTATCAGGGATTTGTCATGTATTCTGTGGGAATTTGTGGAGATTCGGTGGGATTTTTGTGGATTTTGGCCATGTTTTGAGAAGATTTAGGGAATTTTGTGGGACTTTTCTGGGATTTTGTTGGATATTGAGGACATTTTGTGGGATGTTTCTGGAATTTGGTGGGGCTTTTCAAGAATTTTGTGGTATTTTGAAAAGGTTTAGGGAATTTTGTGGTGTTTTTTCTTGAATTTTGTGGGAAAATGTGCTGATTTTATGGGGCGTTTCTGGAATTTGGTCGAGTTTTCAGAAGATTTAGGGATTTTTGTGAGATTTTTGTGGGATGTTCTGGGAATTGGTGGAGATTTTGTGGGACATTCCTGTGAATTGGTAGGGTTTTGAAATGATTTAGGGAGTTTTGTGGGACTTCTCTGGAATTTTGTGGGGTTTTTCTGGAATTGTGTGGTTTTGAGGAGACTTGAAGAATTTTGAGGAATTTTTCTTAGATTTTGTGGAAACTTGTGAAGGTTTTGTGTGATTTTTGTGTGATTTTGTGGGATATTGAGGCGATTTAGGGATCTTGAGGGATTTCTCATGTATTTTGTGGGAATTTGTGGAGATTTGGTGGGATATTTTTCTAGAATTTGGTTGTGTTTTGAGAAGATTTAGGGAATTTTGTGGTGTTTTTTCTTGAATTTTGTGGGAAACTGTGCTGATTTTATGGGGCGTTTCTGGAATTTGGTCGAGTTTTCAGAAGATTTAGGGATTTTTGTGGGATTTTTGTGGGATGTTCTGGGAATTGGTGGAGATTTTGTGGGACATTCCTGTGAATTGGTAGGGTTTTGAAATGATTTAGGGAGTTTTGTGGGACTTCTCTGGAATTTTGTGTGTTTTTTATGGAATTGTGTGGGATTCTGAGGAGACTTGAAGAATTTTGAGGAATTTGTTTTAGATTTTGTGGGAATTTGTGGAGAATCTGTGGGATTTTACTGGAATTTGGTGGGCCTTTTCAAGGACTTTGTGTGGTTTTGAGGAGACTTTAAGAATTTTGAGGAATTTTTCTTAGATTTTGTGGAAACTTGTGGAGGTTTTGTGTGATTTTTGTGGGATTTTGTGGGATATTGAGGCGATTTCGGGATCTTGAGGGATTTTTCATGTATTTTGTGGGATTTTGTGGAGATTTGGTGGGATATTTTTCTAGAATTTAGTCGTGTTTTGAGAAGATTTAGGGAATTTTGTGTGATTTTTCTTGAATTTTGTGGGATATTGAGGAGATTTTGTGGGATGTTTGTGAAACTTTGAGGGACTTTTTAGGAATTTGGTGAGATTCTGTAGAGAACTGACCAATTATCAGGGATTTTTCATGTATTCTGTGGGAATTTGTGGAGATTTGGTGGGATTTTTGTGGATTTTGGCCGTGTTTTGAGAAGATTTAGGGAATTTTGTGTGATTTTTCTGGGATTTTGTTGTGTATTGAGGAAATTTTGTGGGATGTTTCTGGAATTTGGTGGGGCTTTTCAAGAATTTTGTGGTATTTTGAAAAGATTTAGGGAATTTTGTGGTGTTTTTTCTTGAATTTTGTGGGAAACTCTGCTGATTTTATGGGGCGTTTCTGGAATTTGGTCGAGTTTTCAGAAGATTTAGGGATTTTTGTGGGATTTTTGTGGGATGTTCTGGGAATTGGTGGAGATTTTGTGGGACATTCCTGTGAATTGGTAGGGTTTTGAAATGATTTAGGGAGTTTTGTGGGACTTCTCTGGAATTTTGTGTGTTTTTATGGAATTGTGTGGGATTCTGAGGAGACTTGAAGAATTTTGAGGAATTTGTTTTAGATTTTGTGGGAATTTGTGGAGAGTCTGTGGGATTTTACTGGAATTTGGTGGGCCTTTTCAAGGACTTTGTGTGGTTTTGAGGAGACTTGAAGAATTTTGAGGAATTTTTCTTAGATTTTGTGGAAAATTGTGGAGGATTTGTGGGATTTTTGTGGGATTTTGTGGGATATTGAGGCGATTTCGGGATCTTGAAGGATTTTTCATGTATTTTGTGGGATTTTGTGGAGATTTGGTGGGATATTTTTCTAGAATTTAGTCGTGTTTTGAGAAGATTTAGGGAATTTTGTGTGATTTTTCTGGGATTTTGTTGTATATTGAGGAGATTTTGTGGGATGTTTGTGGAACTTTGAGGGACTTTTCTGGAATTTGGTGAGATTCTGTAGAGAACTGACGAATTATCAGGGGTATTTTTATGTATTCTGTGGTAATTTGTGGAGATTCGGTGGGATTTTTGTGGATTTTGGCCATGTTTTGAGAAGATTTAGGGAATTTTGTGGGATTTTTCCTGGAATTTTATTGGATTCCGGGGAGATTTTGTGGGATGTTTGTGGAACTTTGAGGGACTTTTTAGGAATTTGGTGAGATTCTGTAGAGAACTGACGAATTATCAGGGATTTGTCATGTATTCTGTGGGAATTTGTGGAGATTCGGTGGGATTTTTGTGGATTTTGGCCATGTTTTGAGAAGATTTAGGGAATTTTGTGGGACTTTTCTGGGATTTTGTTGGATATTGAGGACATTTTGTGGGATGTTTCTGGAATTTGGTGGGGCTTTTCAAGAATTTTGTGGTATTTTGAAAAGGTTTAGGGAATTTTGTGGTGTTTTTTCTTGAATTTTGTGGGAAAATGTGCTGATTTTATGGGGCGTTTCTGGAATTTGGTCGAGTTTTCAGAAGATTTAGGGATTTTTGTGAGATTTTTGTGGGATGTTCTGGGAATTGGTGGAGATTTTGTGGGACATTCCTGTGAATTGGTAGGGTTTTGAAATGATTTAGGGAGTTTTGTGGGACTTCTCTGGAATTTTGTGGGGTTTTTCTGGAATTGTGTGGTTTTGAGGAGACTTGAAGAATTTTGAGGAATTTTTCTTAGATTTTGTGGAAACTTGTGGAGGTTTTGTGTGATTTTTGTGTGATTTTGTGGGATATTGAGGCGATTTAGGGATCTTGAGGGATTTCTCATGTATTTTGTGGGAATTTGTGGAGATTTGGTGGGATATTTTTCTAGAATTTGGTTGTGTTTTGAGAAGATTTAGGGAATTTTGTGGTGTTTTTTCTTGAATTTTGTGGGAAACTGTGCTGATTTTATGGGGCGTTTCTGGAATTTGGTCGAGTTTTCAGAAGATTTAGGGATTTTTGTGGGATTTTTGTGGGATGTTCTGGGAATTGGTGGAGATTTTGTGGGACATTCCTGTGAATTGGTAGGGTTTTGAAATGATTTAGGGAGTTTTGTGGGACTTCTCTGGAATTTTGTGTGTTTTTTATGGAATTGTGTGGGATTCTGAGGAGACTTGAAGAATTTTGAGGAATTTGTTTTAGATTTTGTGGGAATTTGTGGAGAATCTGTGGGATTTTACTGGAATTTGGTGGGCCTTTTCAAGGACTTTGTGTGGTTTTGAGGAGACTTGAAGAATTTTGAGGAATTTTTCTTAGATTTTGTGGAAACTTGTGGAGGTTTTGTGTGATTTTTGTGGGATTTTGTGGGATATTGAGGCGATTTCGGGATCTTGAGGGATTTTTCATGTATTTTGTGGGATTTTGTGGAGATTTGGTGGGATATTTTTCTAGAATTTAGTCGTGTTTTGAGAAGATTTAGGGAATTTTGTGTGATTTTTCTTGAATTTTGTGGGATATTGAGGAGATTTTGTGGGATGTTTGTGAAACTTTGAGGGACTTTTTAGGAATTTGGTGAGATTCTGTAGAGAACTGACCAATTATCAGGGATTTTTCATGTATTCTGTGGGAATTTGTGGAGATTTGGTGGGATTTTTGTGGATTTTGGCCGTGTTTTGAGAAGATTTAGGGAATTTTGTGTGATTTTTCTGGGATTTTGTTGTGTATTGAGGAAATTTTGTGGGATGTTTCTGGAATTTGGTGGGGCTTTTCAAGAATTTTGTGGTATTTTGAAAAGATTTAGGGAATTTTGTGGTGTTTTTTCTTGAATTTTGTGGGAAACTCTGCTGATTTTATGGGGCGTTTCTGGAATTTGGTCGAGTTTTCAGAAGATTTAGGGATTTTTGTGGGATTTTTGTGGGATGTTCTGGGAATTGGTGGAGATTTTGTGGGACATTCCTGTGAATTGGTAGGGTTTTGAAATGATTTAGGGAGTTTTGTGGGACTTCTCTGGAATTTTGTGTGTTTTTATGGAATTGTGTGGGATTCTGAGGAGACTTGAAGAATTTTGAGGAATTTGTTTTAGATTTTGTGGGAATTTGTGGAGAATCTGTGGGATTTTACTGGAATTTGGTGGGCCTTTTCAAGGACTTTGTGTGGTTTTGAGGAGACTTGAAGAATTTTGAGGAATTTTTCTTAGATTTTGTGGAAACTTGTGGAGGTTTTGTGTGATTTTTGTGGGATTTTGTGGGATATTGAGGCGATTTCGGGATCTTGAGGGATTTTTCATGTATTTTGTGGGATTTTGTGGAGATTTGGTGGGATATTTTTCTAGAATTTAGTCGTGTTTTGAGAAGATTTAGGGAATTTTGTGTGATTTTTCTGGGATTTTGTTGTATATTGAGGAGATTTTGTGGGATGTTTGTGGAACTTTGAGGGACTTTTCTGGAATTTGGTGAGATTCTGTAGAGAACTGACCAATTATCAGGGGTATTTTCATGTATTCTGTGGGAATTTGTGGAGATTCGGTGGGATTTTTGTGGATTTTGGCCATGTTTTGAGAAGATTTAGGGAATTTTGTGGGATTTTTCCTGGAATTTTATTGGATTCCGGGGAGATTTTGTGGGATGTTTGTGGAACTTTGAGGGACTTTTTAGGAATTTGGTGAGATTCTGTAGAGAACTGACGAATTATCAGGGATTTGTCATGTATTCTGTGGGAATTTGTGGAGATTCGGTGGGATTTTTCTGGAATTTGGTAGAGTTTTGAGAAGATTTAGGGAATTTTGTGTGATTTTTCTGGGATTTTGTTGGGTATTGAGGACATTTTGTGGGATGTTTCTGGAATTTGGTGGGGCTTTTCAAGAATTTTGTGGTATTTTGAAAAGGTTTAGGGAATTTTGTGGTGTTTTTTCTTGAATTTTGTGGGAAAATGTGCTGATTTTATGGGGCGTTTCTGGAATTTGGTCGAGTTTTCAGAAGATTTAGGGATTTTTGTGAGATTTTTGTGGGATGTTCTGGGAATTGGTGGAGATTTTGTGGGACATTCCTGTGAATTGGTAGGGTTTTGAAATGATTTAGGGAGTTTTGTGGGACTTCTCTGGAATTTTGTGGGGTTTTTCTGGAATTGTGTGGTTTTGAGGAGACTTGAAGAATTTTGAGGAATTTTTCTTAGATTTTGTGGAAACTTGTGGAGGTTTTGTGGGATTTTTGTGTGATTTTGTGGGATATTGAGGCGATTTAGGGATCTTGAGGGATTTCTCATGTATTTTGTGGGAATTTGTGGAGATTTGGTGGGATATTTTTCTAGAATTTGGTTGTGTTTTGAGAAGATTTAGGGAATTTTGTGGTGTTTTTTCTTGAATTTTGTGGGAAACTGTGCTGATTTTATGGGGCGTTTCTGGAATTTGGTCGAGTTTTCAGAAGATTTAGGGATTTTTGTGAGATTTTTGTGGGATGTTCTGGGAATTGGTGGAGATTTTGTGGGACATTCCTGTGAATTGGTAGGGTTTTGAAATGATTTAGGGAGTTTTGTGGGACTTCTCTGGAATTTTGTGGGGTTTTTCTGGAATTGTGTGGTTTTGAGGAGACTTGAAGAATTTTGAGGAATTTTTCTTAGATTTTGTGGAAACTTGTGGAGGTTTTGTGGGATTTTTGTGTGATTTTGTGGGATATTGAGGCGATTTAGGGATCTTGAGGGATTTCTCATGTATTTTGTGGGAATTTGTGGAGATTTGGTGGGATATTTTTCTAGAATTTGGTTGTGTTTTGAGAAGATTTAGGGAATTTTGTGGTGTTTTTTCTTGAATTTTGTGGGAAACTGTGCTGATTTTATGGGGCGTTTCTGGAATTTGGTCGAGTTTTCAGAAGATTTAGGGATTTTTGTGAGATTTCTGTGGGATGTTCTGGGAATTGGTGGAGATTTTGTGGGACATTCCTGTGAATTGGTAGGGTTTTGAAATGATTTAGGGAGTTTTGTGGGACTTCTCTGGAATTTTGTGTGTTTTTTATGGAATTGTGTGGGATTCTGAGGAGACTTGAAGAATTTTGAGGAATTTGTTTTAGATTTTGTGGGAATTTGTGGAGAATCTGTGGGATTTTACTGGAATTTGGTGGGCCTTTTCAAGGACTTTGTGTGGTTTTGAGGAGACTTGAAGACTTTTGAGGAATTTTTCTTAGATTTTGTGGAAACTTGTGGAGGTTTTGTGGGATTTTTGTGGAATTTTTTGGGATATTGAGGCGATTTAGGGATCTTGAGGGATTTTTCATGTATTTTGTGGGATTTTGTGGAGATTTGGTGGGATATTTTTCTAGAATTTGGTTGTGTTTTGAGAAGATTTAGGGAATTTTGTGTGATTTTTCTTGAATTTTGTGGGATATTGAGGAGATTTTGTGGGATGTTTGTGAAACTTTGAGGGACTTTTTAGGAATTTGGTGAGATTCTGTAGAGAACTGACCAATTATCAGGGATTTTTCATGTATTCTGTGGGAATTTGTGGAGATTTGGTGGGATTTTTGTGGATTTTGGCCGTGTTTTGAGAAGATTTAGGGAATTTTGTGTGATTTTTCTGGGATTTTGTTGTGTATTGAGGAAATTTTGTGGGATGTTTCTGGAATTTGGTGGGGCTTTTCAAGAATTTTGTGGTATTTTGAAAAGGTTTAGGGAATTTTGTGGTGTTTTTTCTTGAATTTTGTGGGAAACTGTGCTGATTTTATGGGGCGTTTCTGGAATTTGGTCGAGTTTTCAGAAGATTTAGGGATTTTTGTGGGATTTTTGTGGGATGTTCTGGGAATTGGTGGAGATTTTGTGGGACATTCCTGTGAATTGGTAGGGTTTTGAAATGATTTAGGGAGTTTTGTGGGACTTCTCTGGAATTTTGTGTGTTTTTTATGGAATTGTGTGGGATTCTGAGGAGACTTGAAGAATTTTGAGGAATTTGTTTTAGATTTTGTGGGAATTTGTGGAGAATCTGTGGGATTTTACTGGAATTTGGTGGGCCTTTTCAAGGACTTTGTGTGGTTTTGAGGAGACTTGAAGAATTTTGAGGAATTTTTCTTAGATTTTGTGGAAACTTGTAGAGGTTTTGTGTGATTTTTGTGGGATTTTGTGGGATATTGAGGCGATTTCGGGATCTTGAGGGATTTTTCATGTATTTTGTGGGATTTTGTGGAGATTTGGTGGGATATTTTTCTAGAATTTAGTCGTGTTTTGAGAAGATTTAGGGAATTTTGTGTGATTTTTCTGGGATTTTGTTGTATATTGAGGAGATTTTGTGGGATGTTTGTGGAACTTTGAGGGACTTTTTAGGAATTTGGTGAGATTCTGTAGAGAACTGACGAATTATCAGGGATTTGTCATGTATTCTGTGGGAATTTGTGGAGATTCGGTGGGATTTTTGTGGATTTTGGCCATGTTTTGAGAAGATTTAGGGAATTTTGTGGGACTTTTCTGGGATTTTGTTGGATATTGAGGACATTTTGTGGGATGTTTCTGGAATTTGGTGGGGCTTTTCAAGAATTTTGTGGTATTTTGAAAAGGTTTAGGGAATTTTGTGGTGTTTTTTCTTGAATTTTGTGGGAAAATGTGCTGATTTTATGGGGCGTTTCTGGAATTTGGTCGAGTTTTCAGAAGATTTAGGGATTTTTGTGAGATTTTTGTGGGATGTTCTGGGAATTGGTGGAGATTTTGTGGGACATTCCTGTGAATTGGTAGGGTTTTGAAATGATTTAGGGAGTTTTGTGGGACTTCTCTGGAATTTTGTGGGGTTTTTCTGGAATTGTGTGGTTTTGAGGAGACTTGAAGAATTTTGAGGAATTTTTCTTAGATTTTGTGGAAACTTGTGAAGGTTTTGTGTGATTTTTGTGTGATTTTGTGGGATATTGAGGCGATTTAGGGATCTTGAGGGATTTCTCATGTATTTTGTGGGAATTTGTGGAGATTTGGTGGGATATTTTTCTAGAATTTGGTTGTGTTTTGAGAAGATTTAGGGAATTTTGTGGTGTTTTTTCTTGAATTTTGTGGGAAACTGTGCTGATTTTATGGGGCGTTTCTGGAATTTGGTCGAGTTTTCAGAAGATTTAGGGATTTTTGTGGGATTTTTGTGGGATGTTCTGGGAATTGGTGGAGATTTTGTGGGACATTCCTGTGAATTGGTAGGGTTTTGAAATGATTTAGGGAGTTTTGTGGGACTTCTCTGGAATTTTGTGTGTTTTTATGGAATTGTGTGGGATTCTGAGGAGACTTGAAGAATTTTGAGGAATTTGTTTTAGATTTTGTGGGAATTTGTGGAGAATCTGTGGGATTTTACTGGAATTTGGTGGGCCTTTTCAAGGACTTTGTGTGGTTTTGAGGAGACTTGAAGAATTTTGAGGAATTTTTCTTAGATTTTGTGGAAACTTGTGGAGGTTTTGTGGGATTTTTGTGTGATTTTGTGGGATATTGAGGCGATTTCGGGATCTTGAAGGATTTTTCATGTATTTTGTGGGATTTTGTGGAGATTTGGTGGGATATTTTTCTAGAATTTAGTCGTGTTTTGAGAAGATTTAGGGAATTTTGTGTGATTTTTCTGGGATTTTGTTGTATATTGAGGAGATTTTGTGGGATGTTTGTGGAACTTTGAGGGACTTTTCTGGAATTTGGTGAGATTCTGTAGAGAACTGACGAATTATCAGGGGTATTTTCATGTATTCTGTGGGAATTTGTGGAGATTCGGTGGGATTTTTGTGGATTTTGGCCATGTTTTGAGAAGATTTAGGGAATTTTGTGGGATTTTTCCTGGAATTTTATTGGATTCCGGGGAGATTTTGTGGGATGTTTGTGGAACTTTGAGGGACTTTTTAGGAATTTGGTGAGATTCTGTAGAGAACTGACGAATTATCAGGGATTTGTCATGTATTCTGTGGGAATTTGTGGAGATTCGGTGGGATTTTTGTGGATTTTGGCCATGTTTTGAGAAGATTTAGGGAATTTTGTGGGACTTTTCTGGGATTTTGTTGGATATTGAGGACATTTTGTGGGATGTTTCTGGAATTTGGTGGGGCTTTTCAAGAATTTTGTGGTATTTTGAAAAGGTTTAGGGAATTTTGTGGTGTTTTTTCTTGAATTTTGTGGGAAAATGTGCTGATTTTATGGGGCGTTTCTGGAATTTGGTCGAGTTTTCAGAAGATTTAGGGATTTTTGTGAGATTTTTGTGGGATGTTCTGGGAATTGGTGGAGATTTTGTGGGACATTCCTGTGAATTGGTAGGGTTTTGAAATGATTTAGGGAGTTTTGTGGGACTTCTCTGGAATTTTGTGGGGTTTTTCTGGAATTGTGTGGTTTTGAGGAGACTTGAAGAATTTTGAGGAATTTTTCTTAGATTTTGTGGAAACTTGTGAAGGTTTTGTGTGATTTTTGTGTGATTTTGTGGGATATTGAGGCGATTTAGGGATCTTGAGGGATTTCTCATGTATTTTGTGGGAATTTGTGGAGATTTGGTGGGATATTTTTCTAGAATTTGGTTGTGTTTTGAGAAGATTTAGGGAATTTTGTGGTGTTTTTTCTTGAATTTTGTGGGAAACTGTGCTGATTTTATGGGGCGTTTCTGGAATTTGGTCGAGTTTTCAGAAGATTTAGGGATTTTTGTGGGATTTTTGTGGGATGTTCTGGGAATTGGTGGAGATTTTGTGGGACATTCCTGTGAATTGGTAGGGTTTTGAAATGATTTAGGGAGTTTTGTGGGACTTCTCTGGAATTTTGTGTGTTTTTTATGGAATTGTGTGGGATTCTGAGGAGACTTGAAGAATTTTGAGGAATTTGTTTTAGATTTTGTGGGAATTTGTGGAGAATCTGTGGGATTTTACTGGAATTTGGTGGGCCTTTTCAAGGACTTTGTGTGGTTTTGAGGAGACTTGAAGACTTTTGAGGAATTTTTCTTAGATTTTGTGGAAACTTGTGGAGGTTTTGTGGGATTTTTGTGGAATTTTTTGGGATATTGAGGCGATTTAGGGATCTTGAGGGATTTTTCATGTATTTTGTGGGATTTTGTGGAGATTTGGTGGGATATTTTTCTAGAATTTGGTTGTGTTTTGAGAAGATTTAGGGAATTTTGTGTGATTTTTCTTGAATTTTGTGGGATATTGAGGAGATTTTGTGGGATGTTTGTGAAACTTTGAGGGACTTTTTAGGAATTTGGTGAGATTCTGTAGAGAACTGACCAATTATCAGGGATTTTTCATGTATTCTGTGGGAATTTGTGGAGATTTGGTGGGATTTTTGTGGATTTTGGCCGTGTTTTGAGAAGATTTAGGGAATTTTGTGTGATTTTTCTGGGATTTTGTTGTATATTGAGGAGATTTTGTGGGATGTTTGTGGAACTTTGAGGGACTTTTTAGGAATTTGGTGAGATTCTGTAGAGAACTGACGAATTATCAGGGATTTGTCATGTATTCTGTGGGAATTTGTGGAGATTCTGTGGGATTTTTCTGGAATTTGGTAGAGTTTTGAGAAGATTTAGGGAATTTTGTGGGACTTTTCTGGGATTTTGTTGGATATTGAGGACATTTTGTGGGATGTTTCTGGAATTTGGTGGGGCTTTTCAAGAATTTTGTGGTATTTTGAAAAGGTTTAGGGAATTTTGTGGTGTTTTTTCTTGAATTTTGTGGGAAACTGTGCTGATTTTATGGGGCGTTTCTGGAATTTGGTCGAGTTTTCAGAAGTGTTAGGGATTTTTGTGGGATTTTTGTGGGATGTTCTGGGAATTGGTGGAGATTTTGTGGGACATTCCTGTGAATTGGTAGGGTTTTGAAATGATTTAGGGAGTTTTGTGGGACTTCTCTGGAATTTTGTGTGTTTTTTCTGGAATTGTGTGGGATTCTGAGGAGACTTGAAGAATTTTGAGGAATTTTTCTTAGATTTTGTGGAAACTTGTGGAGGTTTTGTGGGATTTGTGTGGAATTTTGTGGGATATTGAGGCGATTTAGGGATCTTGAGGGATTTCTCATGTATTTTGTGGGAATTTGTGGAGATTTGGTGGGATATTTTTCTAGAATTTGGTTGTGTTTTGAGAAGATTTAGGGAATTTTGTGGTGTTTTTTCTTGAATTTTGTGGGAAACTGTGCTGATTTTATGGGGCGTTTCTGGAATTTGGTCGAGTTTTCAGAAGATTTAGGGATATTTGTGGGATTTTTGTGGGATGTTCTGGGAATTGGTGGAGATTTTGTGGGACATTCCTGTGAATTGGTAGGGTTTTGAAATGATTTAGGGAGTTTTGTGGGACTTCTCTGGAATTTTGTGTGTTTTTATGGAATTGTGTGGGATTCTGAGGAGACTTGAAGAATTTTGAGGAATTTGTTTTAGATTTTGTGGGAATTTGTGGAGAATCTGTGGGATTTTACTGGAATTTGGTGGGCCTTTTCAAGGACTTTGTGTGGTTTTGAGGAGACTTGAAGAATTTTGAGGAATTTTTCTTAGATTTTGTGGAAACTTGTGGAGGTTTTGTGGGATTTTTGTGGGATTTTGTGGGATATTGAGGCGATTTCGGGATCTTGAAGGATTTTTCATGTATTTTGTGGGATTTTGTGGAGATTTGGTGGGATATTTTTCTAGAATTTAGTCGTGTTTTGAGAAGATTTAGGGAATTTTGTGTGATTTTTCTGGGATTTTGTTGTATATTGAGGAGATTTTGTGGGATGTTTGTGGAACTTTGAGGGACTTTTCTGGAATTTGGTGAGATTCTGTAGAGAACTGACGAATTATCAGGGGTATTTTTATGTATTCTGTGGTAATTTGTGGAGATTCGGTGGGATTTTTGTGGATTTTGGCCATGTTTTGAGAAGATTTAGGGAATTTTGTGGGATTTTTCCTGGAATTTTATTGGATTCCGGGGAGATTTTGTGGGATGTTTGTGGAACTTTGAGGGACTTTTTAGGAATTTGGTGAGATTCTGTAGAGAACTGACGAATTATCAGGGATTTGTCATGTATTCTGTGGGAATTTGTGGAGATTCGGTGGGATTTTTGTGGATTTTGGCCATGTTTTGAGAAGATTTAGGGAATTTTGTGGGACTTTTCTGGGATTTTGTTGGATATTGAGGACATTTTGTGGGATGTTTCTGGAATTTGGTGGGGCTTTTCAAGAATTTTGTGGTATTTTGAAAAGGTTTAGGGAATTTTGTGGTGTTTTTTCTTGAATTTTGTGGGAAAATGTGCTGATTTTATGGGGCGTTTCTGGAATTTGGTCGAGTTTTCAGAAGATTTAGGGATTTTTGTGAGATTTTTGTGGGATGTTCTGGGAATTGGTGGAGATTTTGTGGGACATTCCTGTGAATTGGTAGGGTTTTGAAATGATTTAGGGAGTTTTGTGGGACTTCTCTGGAATTTTGTGGGGTTTTTCTGGAATTGTGTGGTTTTGAGGAGACTTGAAGAATTTTGAGGAATTTTTCTTAGATTTTGTGGAAACTTGTGAAGGTTTTGTGTGATTTTTGTGTGATTTTGTGGGATATTGAGGCGATTTAGGGATCTTGAGGGATTTCTCATGTATTTTGTGGGAATTTGTGGAGATTTGGTGGGATATTTTTCTAGAATTTGGTTGTGTTTTGAGAAGATTTAGGGAATTTTGTGGTGTTTTTTCTTGAATTTTGTGGGAAACTGTGCTGATTTTATGGGGCGTTTCTGGAATTTGGTCGAGTTTTCAGAAGATTTAGGGATTTTTGTGGGATTTTTGTGGGATGTTCTGGGAATTGGTGGAGATTTTGTGGGACATTCCTGTGAATTGGTAGGGTTTTGAAATGATTTAGGGAGTTTTGTGGGACTTCTCTGGAATTTTGTGTGTTTTTTATGGAATTGTGTGGGATTCTGAGGAGACTTGAAGAATTTTGAGGAATTTGTTTTAGATTTTGTGGGAATTTGTGGAGAATCTGTGGGATTTTACTGGAATTTGGTGGGCCTTTTCAAGGACTTTGTGTGGTTTTGAGGAGACTTGAAGAATTTTGAGGAATTTTTCTTAGATTTTGTGGAAACTTGTGGAGGTTTTGTGTGATTTTTGTGGGATTTTGTGGGATATTGAGGCGATTTCGGGATCTTGAGGGATTTTTCATGTATTTTGTGGGATTTTGTGGAGATTTGGTGGGATATTTTTCTAGAATTTAGTCGTGTTTTGAGAAGATTTAGGGAATTTTGTGTGATTTTTCTTGAATTTTGTGGGATATTGAGGAGATTTTGTGGGATGTTTGTGAAACTTTGAGGGACTTTTTAGGAATTTGGTGAGATTCTGTAGAGAACTGACCAATTATCAGGGATTTTTCATGTATTCTGTGGGAATTTGTGGAGATTTGGTGGGATTTTTGTGGATTTTGGCCGTGTTTTGAGAAGATTTAGGGAATTTTGTGTGATTTTTCTGGGATTTTGTTGTGTATTGAGGAAATTTTGTGGGAAGTTTCTGGAATTTGGTGGGGCTTTTCAAGAATTTTGTGGTATTTTGAAAAGATTTAGGGAATTTTGTGGTGTTTTTTCTTGAATTTTGTGGGAAACTCTGCTGATTTTATGGGGCGTTTCTGGAATTTGGTCGAGTTTTCAGAAGATTTAGGGATTTTTGTGGGATTTTTGTGGGATGTTCTGGGAATTGGTGGAGATTTTGTGGGACATTCCTGTGAATTGGTAGGGTTTTGAAATGATTTAGGGAGTTTTGTGGGACTTCTCTGGAATTTTGTGTGTTTTTTATGGAATTGTGTGGGATTCTGAGGAGACTTGAAGAATTTTGAGGAATTTGTTTTAGATTTTGTGGGAATTTGTGGAGTATCTGTGGGATTTTCTGGAATTTGGTGGGCCTTTTCAAGGACTTTGTGTGGTTTTGAGGAGACTTGAAGAATTTTGAGGAATTTTTCTTAGATTTTGTGGAAACTTGTGGAGGTTTTGTGTGATTTTTGTGGGATTTTGTGGGATATTGAGGCGATTTCGGGATCTTGAGGGATTTTTCATGTATTTTGTGGGATTTTGTGGAGATTTGGTGGGATATTTTTCTAGAATTTAGTCGTGTTTTGAGAAGATTTAGGGAATTTTGTGTGATTTTTCTGGGATTTTGTTGTATATTGAGGAGATTTTGTGGGATGTTTGTGAAACTTTGAGGGACTTTTTAGGAATTTGGTGAGATTCTGTAGAGAACTGACCAATTATCAGGGATTTTTCATGTATTCTGTGGGAATTTGTGGAGATTTGGTGGGATTTTTGTGGATTTTGGCCGTGTTTTGAGAAGATTTAGGGAATTTTGTGTGATTTTTCTGGGATTTTGTTGTGTATTGAGGAAATTTTGTGGGATGTTTCTGGAATTTGGTGGGGATTTTCAAGAATTTTGTGGTATTTTGAAAAGATTTAGGGAATTTTGTGGTGTTTTTTCTTGAATTTTGTGGGAAACTCTGCTGATTTTATGGGGCGTTTCTGGAATTTGGTCGAGTTTTCAGAAGGTTTAGGGATTTTTGTGGGATTTTTGTGGGATGTTCTGGGAATTGGTGGAGATTTTGTGGGACATTCCTGTGAATTGGTAGGGTTTTGAAATGATTTAGGGAGTTTTGTGGGACTTCTCTGGAATTTTGTGTGTTTTTATGGAATTGTGTGGGATTCTGAGGAGACTTGAAGAATTTTGAGGAATTTGTTTTAGATTTTGTGGGAATTTGTGGAGAATCTGTGGGATTTTACTGGAATTTGGTGGGCCTTTTCAAGGACTTTGTGTGGTTTTGAGGAGACTTGAAGAATTTTGAGGAATTTTTCTTAGATTTTGTGGAAACTTGTGGAGGTTTTGTGGGATTTTTGTGTGATTTTGTGGGATATTGAGGCGATTTCGGGATCTTGAAGGATTTTTCATGTATTTTGTGGGATTTTGTGGAGATTTGGTGGGATATTTTTCTAGAATTTAGTCGTGTTTTGAGAAGATTTAGGGAATTTTGTGTGATTTTTCTGGGATTTTGTTGTATATTGAGGAGATTTTGTGGGATGTTTGTGGAACTTTGAGGGACTTTTCTGGAATTTGGTGAGATTCTGTAGAGAACTGACGAATTATCAGGGGTATTTTTATGTATTCTGTGGGAATTTGTGGAGATTCGGTGGGATTTTTGTGGATTTTGGCCATGTTTTGAGAAGATTTAGGGAATTTTGTGGGATTTTTCCTGGAATTTTATTGGATTCCGGGGAGATTTTGTGGGATGTTTGTGGAACTTTGAGGGACTTTTTAGGAATTTGGTGAGATTCTGTAGAGAACTGACGAATTATCAGGGATTTGTCATGTATTCTGTGGGAATTTGTGGAGATTCGGTGGGATTTTTGTGGATTTTGGCCATGTTTTGAGAAGATTTAGGGAATTTTGTGGGACTTTTCTGGGATTTTGTTGGATATTGAGGACATTTTGTGGGATGTTTCTGGAATTTGGTGGGGCTTTTCAAGAATTTTGTGGTATTTTGAAAAGGTTTAGGGAATTTTGTGGTGTTTTTTCTTGAATTTTGTGGGAAAATGTGCTGATTTTATGGGGCGTTTCTGGAATTTGGTCGAGTTTTCAGAAGATTTAGGGATTTTTGTGAGATTTTTGTGGGATGTTCTGGGAATTGGTGGAGATTTTGTGGGACATTCCTGTGAATTGGTAGGGTTTTGAAATGATTTAGGGAGTTTTGTGGGACTTCTCTGGAATTTTGTGGGGTTTTTCTGGAATTGTGTGGTTTTGAGGAGACTTGAAGAATTTTGAGGAATTTTTCTTAGATTTTGTGGAAACTTGTGAAGGTTTTGTGTGATTTTTGTGTGATTTTGTGGGATATTGAGGCGATTTAGGGATCTTGAGGGATTTCTCATGTATTTTGTGGGAATTTGTGGAGATTTGGTGGGATATTTTTCTAGAATTTGGTTGTGTTTTGAGAAGATTTAGGGAATTTTGTGGTGTTTTTTCTTGAATTTTGTGGGAAACTGTGCTGATTTTATGGGGCGTTTCTGGAATTTGGTCGAGTTTTCAGAAGATTTAGGGATTTTTGTGGGATTTTTGTGGGATGTTCTGGGAATTGGTGGAGATTTTGTGGGACATTCCTGTGAATTGGTAGGGTTTTGAAATGATTTAGGGAGTTTTGTGGGACTTCTCTGGAATTTTGTGTGTTTTTTATGGAATTGTGTGGGATTCTGAGGAGACTTGAAGAATTTTGAGGAATTTGTTTTAGATTTTGTGGGAATTTGTGGAGAATCTGTGGGATTTTACTGGAATTTGGTGGGCCTTTTCAAGGACTTTGTGTGGTTTTGAGGAGACTTGAAGAATTTTGAGGAATTTTTCTTAGATTTTGTGGAAACTTGTGGAGGTTTTGTGTGATTTTTGTGGGATTTTGTGGGATATTGAGGCGATTTCGGGATCTTGAGGGATTTTTCATGTATTTTGTGGGATTTTGTGGAGATTTGGTGGGATATTTTTCTAGAATTTAGTCGTGTTTTGAGAAGATTTAGGGAATTTTGTGTGATTTTTCTTGAATTTTGTGGGATATTGAGGAGATTTTGTGGGATGTTTGTGAAACTTTGAGGGACTTTTTAGGAATTTGGTGAGATTCTGTAGAGAACTGACCAATTATCAGGGATTTTTCATGTATTCTGTGGGAATTTGTGGAGATTTGGTGGGATTTTTGTGGATTTTGGCCGTGTTTTGAGAAGATTTAGGGAATTTTGTGTGATTTTTCTGGGATTTTGTTGTGTATTGAGGAAATTTTCTGGGATGTTTCTGGAATTTGGTGGGGCTTTTCAAGAATTTTGTGGTATTTTGAAAAGATTTAGGGAATTTTGTGGTGTTTTTTCTTGAATTTTGTGGGAAACTCTGCTGATTTTATGGGGCGTTTCTGGAATTTGGTCGAGTTTTCAGAAGATTTAGGGATTTTTGTGGGATTTTTGTGGGATGTTCTGGGAATTGGTGGAGATTTTGTGGGACATTCCTGTGAATTGGTAGGGTTTTGAAATGATTTAGGGAGTTTTGTGGGACTTCTCTGGAATTTTGTGTGTTTTTTATGGAATTGTGTGGGATTCTGAGGAGACTTGAAGAATTTTGAGGAATTTGTTTTAGATTTTGTGGGAATTTGTGGAGTATCTGTGGGATTTTCTGGAATTTGGTGGGCCTTTTCAAGGACTTTGTGTGGTTTTGAGGAGACTTGAAGAATTTTGAGGAATTTTTCTTAGATTTTGTGGAAACTTGTGGAGGTTTTGTGTGATTTTTGTGGGATTTTGTGGGATATTGAGGCGATTTCGGGATCTTGAGGGATTTTTCATGTATTTTGTGGGATTTTGTGGAGATTTGGTGGGATATTTTTCTAGAATTTAGTCGTGTTTTGAGAAGATTTAGGGAATTTTGTGTGATTTTTCTGGGATTTTGTTGTATATTGAGGAGATTTTGTGGGATGTTTGTGAAACTTTGAGGGACTTTTTAGGAATTTGGTGAGATTCTGTAGAGAACTGACCAATTATCAGGGATTTTTCATGTATTCTGTGGGAATTTGTGGAGATTTGGTGGGATTTTTGTGGATTTTGGCCGTGTTTTGAGAAGATTTAGGGAATTTTGTGTGATTTTTCTGGGATTTTGTTGTGTATTGAGGAAATTTTGTGGGATGTTTCTGGAATTTGGTGGGGATTTTCAAGAATTTTGTGGTATTTTGAAAAGATTTAGGGAATTTTGTGGTGTTTTTTCTTGAATTTTGTGGGAAACTCTGCTGATTTTATGGGGCGTTTCTGGAATTTGGTCGAGTTTTCAGAAGGTTTAGGGATTTTTGTGGGATTTTTGTGGGATGTTCTGGGAATTGGTGGAGATTTTGTGGGACATTCCTGTGAATTGGTAGGGTTTTGAAATGATTTAGGGAGTTTTGTGGGACTTCTCTGGAATTTTGTGTGTTTTTATGGAATTGTGTGGGATTCTGAGGAGACTTGAAGAATTTTGAGGAATTTGTTTTAGATTTTGTGGGAATTTGTGGAGAATCTGTGGGATTTTACTGGAATTTGGTGGGCCTTTTCAAGGACTTTGTGTGGTTTTGAGGAGACTTGAAGAATTTTGAGGAATTTTTCTTAGATTTTGTGGAAACTTGTGGAGGTTTTGTGGGATTTTTGTGGGATTTTGTGGGATATTGAGGCGATTTCGGGATCTTGAAGGATTTTTCATGTATTTTGTGGGATTTTGTGGAGATTTGGTGGGATATTTTTCTAGAATTTAGTCGTGTTTTGAGAAGATTTAGGGAATTTTGTGTGATTTTTCTGGGATTTTGTTGTATATTGAGGAGATTTTGTGGGATGTTTGTGGAACTTTGAGGGACTTTTCTGGAATTTGGTGAGATTCTGTAGAGAACTGACGAATTATCAGGGGTATTTTTATGTATTCTGTGGTAATTTGTGGAGATTCGGTGGGATTTTTGTGGATTTTGGCCATGTTTTGAGAAGATTTAGGGAATTTTGTGGGATTTTTCCTGGAATTTTATTGGATTCCGGGGAGATTTTGTGGGATGTTTGTGGAACTTTGAGGGACTTTTTAGGAATTTGGTGAGATTCTGTAGAGAACTGACGAATTATCAGGGATTTGTCATGTATTCTGTGGGAATTTGTGGAGATTCGGTGGGATTTTTGTGGATTTTGGCCATGTTTTGAGAAGATTTAGGGAATTTTGTGGGACTTTTCTGGGATTTTGTTGGATATTGAGGACATTTTGTGGGATGTTTCTGGAATTTGGTGGGGCTTTTCAAGAATTTTGTGGTATTTTGAAAAGGTTTAGGGAATTTTGTGGTGTTTTTTCTTGAATTTTGTGGGAAAATGTGCTGATTTTATGGGGCGTTTCTGGAATTTGGTCGAGTTTTCAGAAGATTTAGGGATTTTTGTGAGATTTTTGTGGGATGTTCTGGGAATTGGTGGAGATTTTGTGGGACATTCCTGTGAATTGGTAGGGTTTTGAAATGATTTAGGGAGTTTTGTGGGACTTCTCTGGAATTTTGTGGGGTTTTTCTGGAATTGTGTGGTTTTGAGGAGACTTGAAGAATTTTGAGGAATTTTTCTTAGATTTTGTGGAAACTTGTGAAGGTTTTGTGTGATTTTTGTGTGATTTTGTGGGATATTGAGGCGATTTAGGGATCTTGAGGGATTTCTCATGTATTTTGTGGGAATTTGTGGAGATTTGGTGGGATATTTTTCTAGAATTTGGTTGTGTTTTGAGAAGATTTAGGGAATTTTGTGGTGTTTTTTCTTGAATTTTGTGGGAAACTCTGCTGATTTTATGGGGCGTTTCTGGAATTTGGTCGAGTTTTCAGAAGATTTAGGGATTTTTGTGGGATTTTTGTGGGATGTTCTGGGAATTGGTGGAGATTTTGTGGGACATTCCTGTGAATTGGTAGGGTTTTGAAATGATTTAGGGAGTTTTGTGGGACTTCTCTGGAATTTTGTGTGTTTTTATGGAATTGTGTGGGATTCTGAGGAGACTTGAAGAATTTTGAGGAATTTGTTTTAGATTTTGTGGGAATTTGTGGAGAATCTGTGGGATTTTACTGGAATTTGGTGGGCCTTTTCAAGGACTTTGTGTGGTTTTGAGGAGACTTGAAGAATTTTGAGGAATTTTTCTTAGATTTTGTGGAAACTTGTGGAGGTTTTGTGGGATTTTTGTGTGATTTTGTGGGATATTGAGGCGATTTCGGGATCTTGAAGGATTTTTCATGTATTTTGTGGGATTTTGTGGAGATTTGGTGGGATATTTTTCTAGAATTTAGTCGTGTTTTGAGAAGATTTAGGGAATTTTGTGTGATTTTTCTGGGATTTTGTTGTATATTGAGGAGATTTTGTGGGATGTTTGTGGAACTTTGAGGGACTTTTCTGGAATTTGGTGAGATTCTGTAGAGAACTGACGAATTATCAGGGGTATTTTTATGTATTCTGTGGTAATTTGTGGAGATTCGGTGGGATTTTTGTGGATTTTGGCCATGTTTTGAGAAGATTTAGGGAATTTTGTGGGATTTTTCCTGGAATTTTATTGGATTCCGGGGAGATTTTGTGGGATGTTTGTGGAACTTTGAGGGACTTTTTAGGAATTTGGTGAGATTCTGTAGAGAACTGACGAATTATCAGGGATTTGTCATGTATTCTGTGGGAATTTGTGGAGATTCGGTGGGATTTTTGTGGATTTTGGCCATGTTTTGAGAAGATTTAGGGAATTTTGTGGGACTTTTCTGGGATTTTGTTGGATATTGAGGACATTTTGTGGGATGTTTCTGGAATTTGGTGGGGCTTTTCAAGAATTTTGTGGTATTTTGAAAAGGTTTAGGGAATTTTGTGGTGTTTTTTCTTGAATTTTGTGGGAAAATGTGCTGATTTTATGGGGCGTTTCTGGAATTTGGTCGAGTTTTCAGAAGATTTAGGGATTTTTGTGAGATTTTTGTGGGATGTTCTGGGAATTGGTGGAGATTTTGTGGGACATTCCTGTGAATTGGTAGGGTTTTGAAATGATTTAGGGAGTTTTGTGGGACTTCTCTGGAATTTTGTGGGGTTTTTCTGGAATTGTGTGGTTTTGAGGAGACTTGAAGAATTTTGAGGAATTTTTCTTAGATTTTGTGGAAACTTGTGAAGGTTTTGTGTGATTTTTGTGTGATTTTGTGGGATATTGAGGCGATTTAGGGATCTTGAGGGATTTCTCATGTATTTTGTGGGAATTTGTGGAGATTTGGTGGGATATTTTTCTAGAATTTGGTTGTGTTTTGAGAAGATTTAGGGAATTTTGTGGTGTTTTTTCTTGAATTTTGTGGGAAACTGTGCTGATTTTATGGGGCGTTTCTGGAATTTGGTCGAGTTTTCAGAAGATTTAGGGATTTTTGTGGGATTTTTGTGGGATGTTCTGGGAATTGGTGGAGATTTTGTGGGACATTCCTGTGAATTGGTAGGGTTTTGAAATGATTTAGGGAGTTTTGTGGGACTTCTCTGGAATTTTGTGTGTTTTTTATGGAATTGTGTGGGATTCTGAGGAGACTTGAAGAATTTTGAGGAATTTGTTTTAGATTTTGTGGGAATTTGTGGAGAATCTGTGGGATTTTACTGGAATTTGGTGGGCCTTTTCAAGGACTTTGTGTGGTTTTGAGGAGACTTGAAGAATTTTGAGGAATTTTTCTTAGATTTTGTGGAAACTTGTGGAGGTTTTGTGTGATTTTTGTGGGATTTTGTGGGATATTGAGGCGATTTCGGGATCTTGAGGGATTTTTCATGTATTTTGTGGGATTTTGTGGAGATTTGGTGGGATATTTTTCTAGAATTTAGTCGTGTTTTGAGAAGATTTAGGGAATTTTGTGTGATTTTTCTTGAATTTTGTGGGATATTGAGGAGATTTTGTGGGATGTTTGTGAAACTTTGAGGGACTTTTTAGGAATTTGGTGAGATTCTGTAGAGAACTGACCAATTATCAGGGATTTTTCATGTATTCTGTGGGAATTTGTGGAGATTTGGTGGGATTTTTGTGGATTTTGGCCATGTTTTGAGAAGATTTAGGGAATTTTGTGTGATTTTTCTGGGATTTTGTTGTGTATTGAGGAAATTTTGTGGGATGTTTCTGGAATTTGGTGGGGCTTTTCAAGAATTTTGTGGTATTTTGAAAAGATTTAGGGAATTTTGTGGTGTTTTTTCTTGAATTTTGTGGGAAACTCTGCTGATTTTATGGGGCGTTTCTGGAATTTGGTCGAGTTTTCAGAAGATTTAGGGATTTTTGTGGGATTTTTGTGGGATGTTCTGGGAATTGGTGGAGATTTTGTGGGACATTCCTGTGAATTGGTAGGGTTTTGAAATGATTTAGGGAGTTTTGTGGGACTTCTCTGGAATTTTGTGTGTTTTTTATGGAATTGTGTGGGATTCTGAGGAGACTTGAAGAATTTTGAGGAATTTGTTTTAGATTTTGTGGGAATTTGTGGAGAATCTGTGGGATTTTACTGGAATTTGGTGGGCCTTTTCAAGGACTTTGTGTGGTTTTGAGGAGACTTGAAGAATTTTGAGGAATTTTTCTTAGATTTTGTGGAAACTTGTGGAGGTTTTGTGTGATTTTTGTGGGATTTTGTGGGATATTGAGGCGATTTCGGGATCTTGAGGGATTTTTCATGTATTTTGTGGGATTTTGTGGAGATTTGGTGGGATATTTTTCTAGAATTTAGTCGTGTTTTGAGAAGATTTAGGGAATTTTGTGTGATTTTTCTTGAATTTTGTGGGATATTGAGGAGATTTTGTGGGATGTTTGTGAAACTTTGAGGGACTTTTTAGGAATTTGGTGAGATTCTGTAGAGAACTGACCAATTATCAGGGATTTTTCATGTATTCTGTGGGAATTTGTGGAGATTTGGTGGGATTTTTGTGGATTTTGGCCGTGTTTTGAGAAGATTTAGGGAATTTTGTGTGATTTTTCTGGGATTTTGTTGTGTATTGAGGAAATTTTGTGGGATGTTTCTGGAATTTGGTGGGGATTTTCAAGAATTTTGTGGTATTTTGAAAAGATTTAGGGAATTTTGTGGTGTTTTTTCTTGAATTTTGTGGGAAACTCTGCTGATTTTATGGGGCGTTTCTGGAATTTGGTCGAGTTTTCAGAAGATTTAGGGATTTTTGTGGGATTTTTGTGGGATGTTCTGGGAATTGGTGGAGATTTTGTGGGACATTCCTGTGAATTGGTAGGGTTTTGAAATGATTTAGGGAGTTTTGTGGGACTTCTCTGGAATTTTGTGTGTTTTTATGGAATTGTGTGGGATTCTGAGGAGACTTGAAGAATTTTGAGGAATTTGTTTTAGATTTTGTGGGAATTTGTGGAGAATCTGTGGGATTTTACTGGAATTTGGTGGGCCTTTTCAAGGACTTTGTGTGGTTTTGAGGAGACTTGAAGAATTTTGAGGAATTTTTCTTAGATTTTGTGGAAACTTGTGGAGGTTTTGTGGGATTTTTGTGGGATTTTGTGGGATATTGAGGCGATTTCGGGATCTTGAAGGATTTTTCATGTATTTTGTGGGATTTTGTGGAGATTTGGTGGGATATTTTTCTAGAATTTAGTCGTGTTTTGAGAAGATTTAGGGAATTTTGTGTGATTTTTCTGGGATTTTGTTGTATATTGAGGAGATTTTGTGGGATGTTTGTGGAACTTTGAGGGACTTTTCTGGAATTTGGTGAGATTCTGTAGAGAACTGACGAATTATCAGGGGTATTTTTATGTATTCTGTGGTAATTTGTGGAGATTCGGTGGGATTTTTGTGGATTTTGGCCATGTTTTGAGAAGATTTAGGGAATTTTGTGGGATTTTTCCTGGAATTTTATTGGATTCCGGGGAGATTTTGTGGGATGTTTGTGGAACTTTGAGGGACTTTTCTGGAATTTGGTGAGATTCTGTAGAGAACTGACGAATTATCAGGGATTTGTCATGTATTCTGTGGGAATTTGTGGAGATTCGGTGGGATTTTTGTGGATTTTGGCCATGTTTTGAGAAGATTTAGGGAATTTTGTGGGACTTTTCTGGGATTTTGTTGGATATTGAGGACATTTTGTGGGATGTTTCTGGAATTTGGTGGGGCTTTTCAAGAATTTTGTGGTATTTTGAAAAGGTTTAGGGAATTTTGTGGTGTTTTTTCTTGAATTTTGTGGGAAAATGTGCTGATTTTATGGGGCGTTTCTGGAATTTGGTCGAGTTTTCAGAAGATTTAGGGATTTTTGTGAGATTTTTGTGGGATGTTCTGGGAATTGGTGGAGATTTTGTGGGACATTCCTGTGAATTGGTAGGGTTTTGAAATGATTTAGGGAGTTTTGTGGGACTTCTCTGGAATTTTGTGTGTTTTTTATGGAATTGTGTGGGATTCTGAGGAGACTTGAAGAATTTTGAGGAATTTGTTTTAGATTTTGTGGGAATTTGTGGAGAATCTGTGGGATTTTACTGGAATTTGGTGGGCCTTTTCAAGGACTTTGTGTGGTTTTGAGGAGACTTGAAGAATTTTGAGGAATTTTTCTTAGATTTTGTGGAAACTTGTGGAGGTTTTGTGGGATTTTTGTGGGATTTTGTGGGATATTGAGGCGATTTCGGGATCTTGAAGGATTTTTCATGTATTTTGTGGGATTTTGTGGAGATTTGGTGGGATATTTTTCTAGAATTTAGTCGTGTTTTGAGAAGATTTAGGGAATTTTGTGTGATTTTTCTGGGATTTTGTTGTATATTGAGGAGATTTTGTGGGATGTTTGTGGAACTTTGAGGGACTTTTCTGGAATTTGGTGAGATTCTGTAGAGAACTGACGAATTATCAGGGGTATTTTTATGTATTCTGTGGTAATTTGTGGAGATTCGGTGGGATTTTTGTGGATTTTGGCCATGTTTTGAGAAGATTTAGGGAATTTTGTGGGATTTTTCCTGGAATTTTATTGGATTCCGGGGAGATTTTGTGGGATGTTTGTGGAACTTTGAGGGACTTTTTAGGAATTTGGTGAGATTCTGTAGAGAACTGACGAATTATCAGGGATTTGTCATGTATTCTGTGGGAATTTGTGGAGATTCGGTGGGATTTTTGTGGATTTTGGCCATGTTTTGAGAAGATTTAGGGAATTTTGTGGGACTTTTCTGGGATTTTGTTGGATATTGAGGACATTTTGTGGGATGTTTCTGGAATTTGGTGGGGCTTTTCAAGAATTTTGTGGTATTTTGAAAAGGTTTAGGGAATTTTGTGGTGTTTTTTCTTGAATTTTGTGGGAAACTCTGCTGATTTTATGGGGCGTTTCTGGAATTTGGTCGAGTTTTCAGAAGATTTAGGGATTTTTGTGAGATTTTTGTGGGATGTTCTGGGAATTGGTGGAGATTTTGTGGGACATTCCTGTGAATTGGTAGGGTTTTGAAATGATTTAGGGAGTTTTGTGGGACTTCTCTGGAATTTTGTGGGGTTTTTCTGGAATTGTGTGGTTTTGAGGAGACTTGAAGAATTTTGAGGAATTTTTCTTAGATTTTGTGGAAACTTGTGGAGGTTTTGTGGGATTTTTGTGTGATTTTGTGGGATATTGAGGCGATTTAGGGATCTTGAGGGATTTCTCATGTATTTTGTGGGAATTTGTGGAGATTTGGTGGGATATTTTTCTAGAATTTGGTTGTGTTTTGAGAAGATTTAGGGAATTTTGTGGTGTTTTTTCTTGAATTTTGTGGGAAACTGTGCTGATTTTATGGGGCGTTTCTGGAATTTGGTCGAGTTTTCAGAAGATTTAGGGATTTTTGTGGGATTTTTGTGGGATGTTCTGGGAATTGGTGGAGATTTTGTGGGACATTCCTGTGAATTGGTAGGGTTTTGAAATGATTTAGGGAGTTTTGTGGGACTTCTCTGGAATTTTGTGTGTTTTTATGGAATTGTGTGGGATTCTGAGGAGACTTGAAGAATTTTGAGGAATTTGTTTTAGATTTTGTGGGAATTTGTGGAGAATCTGTGGGATTTTACTGGAATTTGGTGGGCCTTTTCAAGGACTTTGTGTGGTTTTGAGGAGACTTGAAGAATTTTGAGGAATTTTTCTTAGATTTTGTGGAAACTTGTGGAGGTTTTGTGGGATTTTTGTGTGATTTTGTGGGATATTGAGGCGATTTCGGGATCTTGAAGGATTTTTCATGTATTTTGTGGGATTTTGTGGAGATTTGGTGGGATATTTTTCTAGAATTTAGTCGTGTTTTGAGAAGATTTAGGGAATTTTGTGTGATTTTTCTGGGATTTTGTTGTATATTGAGGAGATTTTGTGGGATGTTTGTGGAACTTTGAGGGACTTTTCTGGAATTTGGTGAGATTCTGTAGAGAACTGACGAATTATCAGGGGTATTTTTATGTATTCTGTGGTAATTTGTGGAGATTCGGTGGGATTTTTGTGGATTTTGGCCATGTTTTGAGAAGATTTAGGGAATTTTGTGGGATTTTTCCTGGAATTTTATTGGATTCCGGGGAGATTTTGTGGGATGTTTGTGGAACTTTGAGGGACTTTTTAGGAATTTGGTGAGATTCTGTAGAGAACTGACGAATTATCAGGGATTTGTCATGTATTCTGTGGGAATTTGTGGAGATTCGGTGGGATTTTTGTGGATTTTGGCCATGTTTTGAGAAGATTTAGGGAATTTTGTGGGACTTTTCTGGGATTTTGTTGGATATTGAGGACATTTTGTGGGATGTTTCTGGAATTTGGTGGGGCTTTTCAAGAATTTTGTGGTATTTTGAAAAGGTTTAGGGAATTTTGTGGTGTTTTTTCTTGAATTTTGTGGGAAAATGTGCTGATTTTATGGGGCGTTTCTGGAATTTGGTCGAGTTTTCAGAAGATTTAGGGATTTTTGTGAGATTTTTGTGGGATGTTCTGGGAATTGGTGGAGATTTTGTGGGACATTCCTGTGAATTGGTAGGGTTTTGAAATGATTTAGGGAGTTTTGTGGGACTTCTCTGGAATTTTGTGGGGTTTTTCTGGAATTGTGTGGTTTTGAGGAGACTTGAAGAATTTTGAGGAATTTTTCTTAGATTTTGTGGAAACTTGTGAAGGTTTTGTGTGATTTTTGTGTGATTTTGTGGGATATTGAGGCGATTTAGGGATCTTGAGGGATTTCTCATGTATTTTGTGGGAATTTGTGGAGATTTGGTGGGATATTTTTCTAGAATTTGGTTGTGTTTTGAGAAGATTTAGGGAATTTTGTGGTGTTTTTTCTTGAATTTTGTGGGAAACTGTGCTGATTTTATGGGGCGTTTCTGGAATTTGGTCGAGTTTTCAGAAGATTTAGGGATTTTTGTGGGATTTTTGTGGGATGTTCTGGGAATTGGTGGAGATTTTGTGGGACATTCCTGTGAATTGGTAGGGTTTTGAAATGATTTAGGGAGTTTTGTGGGACTTCTCTGGAATTTTGTGTGTTTTTTATGGAATTGTGTGGGATTCTGAGGAGACTTGAAGAATTTTGAGGAATTTGTTTTAGATTTTGTGGGAATTTGTGGAGAATCTGTGGGATTTTACTGGAATTTGGTGGGCCTTTTCAAGGACTTTGTGTGGTTTTGAGGAGACTTGAAGAATTTTGAGGAATTTTTCTTAGATTTTGTGGAAACTTGTGGAGGTTTTGTGTGATTTTTGTGGGATTTTGTGGGATATTGAGGCGATTTCGGGATCTTGAGGGATTTTTCATGTATTTTGTGGGATTTTGTGGAGATTTGGTGGGATATTTTTCTAGAATTTAGTCGTGTTTTGAGAAGATTTAGGGAATTTTGTGTGATTTTTCTTGAATTTTGTGGGATATTGAGGAGATTTTGTGGGATGTTTGTGAAACTTTGAGGGACTTTTTAGGAATTTGGTGAGATTCTGTAGAGAACTGACCAATTATCAGGGATTTTTCATGTATTCTGTGGGAATTTGTGGAGATTTGGTGGGATTTTTGTGGATTTTGGCCGCGTTTTGAGAAGATTTAGGGAATTTTGTGTGATTTTTCTGGGATTTTGTTGTGTATTGAGGAAATTTTGTGGGATGTTTTTGGAATTTGGTGGGGCTTTTCAAGAATTTTGTGGTATTTTGAAAAGATTTAGGGAATTTTGTGGTGTTTTTTCTTGAATTTTGTGGGAAACTCTGCTGATTTTATGGGGCGTTTCTGGAATTTGGTCGAGTTTTCAGAAGATTTAGGGATTTTTGTGGGATTTTTGTGGGATGTTCTGGGAATTGGTGGAGATTTTGTGGGACATTCCTGTGAATTGGTAGGGTTTTGAAATGATTTAGGGAGTTTTGTGGGACTTCTCTGGAATTTTGTGTGTTTTTATGGAATTGTGTGGGATTCTGAGGAGACTTGAAGAATTTTGAGGAATTTGTTTTAGATTTTGTGGGAATTTGTGGAGAATCTGTGGGATTTTACTGGAATTTGGTGGGCCTTTTCAAGGACTTTGTGTGGTTTTGAGGAGACTTGAAGAATTTTGAGGAATTTTTCTTAGATTTTGTGGAAACTTGTGGAGGTTTTGTGGGATTTTTGTGTGATTTTGTGGGATATTGAGGCGATTTCGGGATCTTGAAGGATTTTTCATGTATTTTGTGGGATTTTGTGGAGATTTGGTGGGATATTTTTCTAGAATTTAGTCGTGTTTTGAGAAGATTTAGGGAATTTTGTGTGATTTTTCTGGGATTTTGTTGTATATTGAGGAGATTTTGTGGGATGTTTGTGGAACTTTGAGGGACTTTTCTGGAATTTGGTGAGATTCTGTAGAGAACTGACGAATTATCAGGGGTATTTTTATGTATTCTGTGGTAATTTGTGGAGATTCGGTGGGATTTTTGTGGATTTTGGCCATGTTTTGAGAAGATTTAGGGAATTTTGTGGGATTTTTCCTGGAATTTTATTGGATTCCGGGGAGATTTTGTGGGATGTTTGTGGAACTTTGAGGGACTTTTTAGGAATTTGGTGAGATTCTGTAGAGAACTGACGAATTATCAGGGATTTGTCATGTATTCTGTGGGAATTTGTGGAGATTCGGTGGGATTTTTGTGGATTTTGGCCATGTTTTGAGAAGATTTAGGGAATTTTGTGGGACTTTTCTGGGATTTTGTTGGATATTGAGGACATTTTGTGGGATGTTTCTGGAATTTGGTGGGGCTTTTCAAGAATTTTGTGGTATTTTGAAAAGGTTTAGGGAATTTTGTGGTGTTTTTTCTTGAATTTTGTGGGAAAATGTGCTGATTTTATGGGGCGTTTCTGGAATTTGGTCGAGTTTTCAGAAGATTTAGGGATTTTTGTGAGATTTTTGTGGGATGTTCTGGGAATTGGTGGAGATTTTGTGGGACATTCCTGTGAATTGGTAGGGTTTTGAAATGATTTAGGGAGTTTTGTGGGACTTCTCTGGAATTTTGTGGGGTTTTTCTGGAATTGTGTGGTTTTGAGGAGACTTGAAGAATTTTGAGGAATTTTTCTTAGATTTTGTGGAAACTTGTGGAGGTTTTGTGTGATTTTTGTGTGATTTTGTGGGATATTGAGGCGATTTAGGGATCTTGAGGGATTTCTCATGTATTTTGTGGGAATTTGTGGAGATTTGGTGGGATATTTTTCTAGAATTTGGTTGTGTTTTGAGAAGATTTAGGGAATTTTGTGGTGTTTTTTCTTGAATTTTGTGGGAAACTGTGCTGATTTTATGGGGCGTTTCTGGAATTTGGTCGAGTTTTCAGAAGATTTAGGGATTTTTGTGGGATTTTTGTGGGATGTTCTGGGAATTGGTGGAGATTTTGTGGGACATTCCTGTGAATTGGTAGGGTTTTGAAATGATTTAGGGAGTTTTGTGGGACTTCTCTGGAATTTTGTGTGTTTTTATGGAATTGTGTGGGATTCTGAGGAGACTTGAAGAATTTTGAGGAATTTGTTTTAGATTTTGTGGGAATTTGTGGAGAATCTGTGGGATTTTACTGGAATTTGGTGGGCCTTTTCAAGGACTTTGTGTGGTTTTGAGGAGACTTGAAGACTTTTGAGGAATTTTTCTTAGATTTTGTGGAAACTTGTGGAGGTTTTGTGGGATTTTTGTGGAATTTTTTGGGATATTGAGGCGATTTAGGGATCTTGAGGGATTTTTCATGTATTTTGTGGGATTTTGTGGAGATTTGGTGGGATATTTTTCTAGAATTTGGTTGTGTTTTGAGAAGATTTAGGGAATTTTGTGTGATTTTTCTTGAATTTTGTGGGATATTGAGGAGATTTTGTGGGATGTTTGTGAAACTTTGAGGGACTTTTTAGGAATTTGGTGAGATTCTGTAGAGAACTGACCAATTATCAGGGATTTTTCATGTATTCTGTGGGAATTTGTGGAGATTTGGTGGGATTTTTGTGGATTTTGGCCGTGTTTTGAGAAGATTTAGGGAATTTTGTGTGATTTTTCTGGGATTTTGTTGTGTATTGAGGAAATTTTGTGGGATGTTTCTGGAATTTGGTGGGGCTTTTCAAGAATTTTGTGGTATTTTGAAAAGGTTTAGGGAATTTTGTGGTGTTTTTTCTTGAATTTTGTGGGAAACTGTGCTGATTTTATGGGGCGTTTCTGGAATTTGGTCGAGTTTTCAGAAGATTTAGGGATTTTTGTGGGATTTTTGTGGGATGTTCTGGGAATTGGTGGAGATTTTGTGGGACATTCCTGTGAATTGGTAGGGTTTTGAAATGATTTAGGGAGTTTTGTGGGACTTCTCTGGAATTTTGTGTGTTTTTTATGGAATTGTGTGGGATTCTGAGGAGACTTGAAGAATTTTGAGGAATTTGTTTTAGATTTTGTGGGAATTTGTGGAGAATCTGTGGGATTTTACTGGAATTTGGTGGGCCTTTTCAAGGACTTTGTGTGGTTTTGAGGAGACTTGAAGAATTTTGAGGAATTTTTCTTAGATTTTGTGGAAACTTGTAGAGGTTTTGTGTGATTTTTGTGGGATTTTGTGGGATATTGAGGCGATTTCGGGATCTTGAGGGATTTTTCATGTATTTTGTGGGATTTTGTGGAGATTTTGTGGGATATTTTTCTAGAATTTAGTCGTGTTTTGAGAAGATTTAGGGAATTTTGTGTGATTTTTCTGGGATTTTGTTGTATATTGAGGAGATTTTGTGGGATGTTTGTGGAACTTTGAGGGACTTTTTAGGAATTTGGTGAGATTCTGTAGAGAACTGACGAATTATCAGGGATTTGTCATGTATTCTGTGGGAATTTGTGGAGATTCTGTGGGATTTTTCTGGAATTTGGTAGAGTTTTGAGAAGATTTAGGGAATTTTGTGGGACTTTTCTGGGATTTTGTTGGATATTGAGGACATTTTGTGGGATGTTTCTGGAATTTGGTGGGGCTTTTCAAGAATTTTGTGGTATTTTGAAAAGGTTTAGGGAATTTTGTGGTGTTTTTTCTTGAATTTTGTGGGAAACTGTGCTGATTTTATGGGGCGTTTCTGGAATTTGGTCGAGTTTTCAGAAGTGTTAGGGATTTTTGTGGGATTTTTGTGGGATGTTCTGGGAATTGGTGGAGATTTTGTGGGACATTCCTGTGAATTGGTAGGGTTTTGAAATGATTTAGGGAGTTTTGTGGGACTTCTCTGGAATTTTGTGTGTTTTTTCTGGAATTGTGTGGGATTCTGAGGAGACTTGAAGAATTTTGAGGAATTTTTCTTAGATTTTGTGGAAACTTGTGGAGGTTTTGTGGGATTTGTGTGGAATTTTGTGGGATATTGAGGCGATTTAGGGATCTTGAGGGATTTCTCATGTATTTTGTGGGAATTTGTGGAGATTTGGTGGGATATTTTTCTAGAATTTGGTTGTGTTTTGAGAAGATTTAGGGAATTTTGTGGTGTTTTTTCTTGAATTTTGTGGGAAACTGTGCTGATTTTATGGGGCGTTTCTGGAATTTGGTCGAGTTTTCAGAAGATTTAGGGATATTTGTGGGATTTTTGTGGGATGTTCTGGGAATTGGTGGAGATTTTGTGGGACATTCCTGTGAATTGGTAGGGTTTTGAAATGATTTAGGGAGTTTTGTGGGACTTCTCTGGAATTTTGTGTGTTTTTATGGAATTGTGTGGGATTCTGAGGAGACTTGAAGAATTTTGAGGAATTTGTTTTAGATTTTGTGGGAATTTGTGGAGAATCTGTGGGATTTTACTGGAATTTGGTGGGCCTTTTCAAGGACTTTGTGTGGTTTTGAGGAGACTTGAAGAATTTTGAGGAATTTTTCTTAGATTTTGTGGAAACTTGTGGAGGTTTTGTGGGATTTTTGTGTGATTTTGTGGGATATTGAGGCGATTTCGGGATCTTGAAGGATTTTTCATGTATTTTGTGGGATTTTGTGGAGATTTGGTGGGATATTTTTCTAGAATTTAGTCGTGTTTTGAGAAGATTTAGGGAATTTTGTGTGATTTTTCTGGGATTTTGTTGTATATTGAGGAGATTTTGTGGGATGTTTGTGGAACTTTGAGGGACTTTTCTGGAATTTGGTGAGATTCTGTAGAGAACTGACGAATTATCAGGGGTATTTTTATGTATTCTGTGGTAATTTGTGGAGATTCGGTGGGATTTTTGTGGATTTTGGCCATGTTTTGAGAAGATTTAGGGAATTTTGTGGGATTTTTCCTGGAATTTTATTGGATTCCGGGGAGATTTTGTGGGATGTTTGTGGAACTTTGAGGGACTTTTTAGGAATTTGGTGAGATTCTGTAGAGAACTGACGAATTATCAGGGATTTGTCATGTATTCTGTGGGAATTTGTGGAGATTCGGTGGGATTTTTGTGGATTTTGGCCATGTTTTGAGAAGATTTAGGGAATTTTGTGGGACTTTTCTGGGATTTTGTTGGATATTGAGGACATTTTGTGGGATGTTTCTGGAATTTGGTGGGGCTTTTCAAGAATTTTGTGGTATTTTGAAAAGGTTTAGGGAATTTTGTGGTGTTTTTTCTTGAATTTTGTGGGAAACTCTGCTGATTTTATGGGGCGTTTCTGGAATTTGGTCGAGTTTTCAGAAGATTTAGGGATTTTTGTGAGATTTTTGTGGGATGTTCTGGGAATTGGTGGAGATTTTGTGGGACATTCCTGTGAATTGGTAGGGTTTTGAAATGATTTAGGGAGTTTTGTGGGACTTCTCTGGAATTTTGTGGGGTTTTTCTGGAATTGTGTGGTTTTGAGGAGACTTGAAGAATTTTGAGGAATTTTTCTTAGATTTTGTGGAAACTTGTGAAGGTTTTGTGTGATTTTTGTGTGATTTTGTGGGATATTGAGGCGATTTAGGGATCTTGAGGGATTTCTCATGTATTTTGTGGGAATTTGTGGAGATTTGGTGGGATATTTTTCTAGAATTTGGTTGTGTTTTGAGAAGATTTAGGGAATTTTGTGGTGTTTTTTCTTGAATTTTGTGGGAAACTCTGCTGATTTTATGGGGCGTTTCTGGAATTTGGTCGAGTTTTCAGAAGATTTAGGGATTTTTGTGGGATTTTTGTGGGATGTTCTGGGAATTGGTGGAGATTTTGTGGGACATTCCTGTGAATTGGTAGGGTTTTGAAATGATTTAGGGAGTTTTGTGGGACTTCTCTGGAATTTTGTGTGTTTTTTATGGAATTGTGTGGGATTCTGAGGAGACTTGAAGAATTTTGAGGAATTTGTTTTAGATTTTGTGGGAATTTGTGGAGAATCTGTGGGATTTTACTGGAATTTGGTGGGCCTTTTCAAGGACTTTGTGTGGTTTTGAGGAGACTTGAAGACTTTTGAGGAATTTTTCTTAGATTTTGTGGAAACTTGTGGAGGTTTTGTGGGATTTTTGTGGAATTTTTTGGGATATTGAGGCGATTTAGGGATCTTGAGGGATTTTTCATGTATTTTGTGGGATTTTGTGGAGATTTGGTGGGATATTTTTCTAGAATTTGGTTGTGTTTTGAGAAGATTTAGGGAATTTTGTGTGATTTTTCTGGGATTTTGTTGTATATTGAGGAGATTTTGTGGGATGTTTGTGGAACTTTGAGGGACTTTTTAGGAATTTGGTGAGATTCTGTAGAGAACTGACGAATTATCAGGGATTTGTCATGTATTCTGTGGGAATTTGTGGAGATTCTGTGGGATTTTTCTGGAATTTGGTAGAGTTTTGAGAAGATTTAGGGAATTTTGTGGGACTTTTCTGGGATTTTGTTGGATATTGAGGACATTTTGTGGGATGTTTCTGGAATTTGGTGGGGCTTTTCAAGAATTTTGTGGTATTTTGAAAAGGTTTAGGGAATTTTGTGGTGTTTTTTCTTGAATTTTGTGGGAAACTGTGCTGATTTTATGGGGCGTTTCTGGAATTTGGTCGAGTTTTCAGAAGTGTTAGGGATTTTTGTGGGATTTTTGTGGGATGTTCTGGGAATTGGTGGAGATTTTGTGGGACATTCCTGTGAATTGGTAGGGTTTTGAAATGATTTAGGGAGTTTTGTGGGACTTCTCTGGAATTTTGTGTGTTTTTTCTGGAATTGTGTGGGATTCTGAGGAGACTTGAAGAATTTTGAGGAATTTTTCTTAGATTTTGTGGAAACTTGTGGAGGTTTTGTGGGATTTGTGTGGAATTTTGTGGGATATTGAGGCGATTTAGGGATCTTGAGGGATTTCTCATGTATTTTGTGGGAATTTGTGGAGATTTGGTGGGATATTTTTCTAGAATTTGGTTGTGTTTTGAGAAGATTTAGGGAATTTTGTGGTGTTTTTTCTTGAATTTTGTGGGAAACTGTGCTGATTTTATGGGGCGTTTCTGGAATTTGGTCGAGTTTTCAGAAGATTTAGGGATATTTGTGGGATTTTTGTGGGATGTTCTGGGAATTGGTGGAGATTTTGTGGGACATTCCTGTGAATTGGTAGGGTTTTGAAATGATTTAGGGAGTTTTGTGGGACTTCTCTGGAATTTTGTGTGTTTTTATGGAATTGTGTGGGATTCTGAGGAGACTTGAAGAATTTTGAGGAATTTGTTTTAGATTTTGTGGGAATTTGTGGAGAATCTGTGGGATTTTACTGGAATTTGGTGGGCCTTTTCAAGGACTTTGTGTGGTTTTGAGGAGACTTGAAGAATTTTGAGGAATTTTTCTTAGATTTTGTGGAAACTTGTGGAGGTTTTGTGGGATTTTTGTGTGATTTTGTGGGATATTGAGGCGATTTCGGGATCTTGAAGGATTTTTCATGTATTTTGTGGGATTTTGTGGAGATTTGGTGGGATATTTTTCTAGAATTTAGTCGTGTTTTGAGAAGATTTAGGGAATTTTGTGTGATTTTTCTGGGATTTTGTTGTATATTGAGGAGATTTTGTGGGATGTTTGTGGAACTTTGAGGGACTTTTCTGGAATTTGGTGAGATTCTGTAGAGAACTGACGAATTATCAGGGGTATTTTTATGTATTCTGTGGTAATTTGTGGAGATTCGGTGGGATTTTTGTGGATTTTGGCCATGTTTTGAGAAGATTTAGGGAATTTTGTGGGATTTTTCCTGGAATTTTATTGGATTCCGGGGAGATTTTGTGGGATGTTTGTGGAACTTTGAGGGACTTTTTAGGAATTTGGTGAGATTCTGTAGAGAACTGACGAATTATCAGGGATTTGTCATGTATTCTGTGGGAATTTGTGGAGATTCGGTGGGATTTTTGTGGATTTTGGCCATGTTTTGAGAAGATTTAGGGAATTTTGTGGGACTTTTCTGGGATTTTGTTGGATATTGAGGACATTTTGTGGGATGTTTCTGGAATTTGGTGGGGCTTTTCAAGAATTTTGTGGTATTTTGAAAAGGTTTAGGGAATTTTGTGGTGTTTTTTCTTGAATTTTGTGGGAAAATGTGCTGATTTTATGGGGCGTTTCTGGAATTTGGTCGAGTTTTCAGAAGATTTAGGGATTTTTGTGGGATTTTTGTGGGATGTTCTGGGAATTGGTGGAGATTTTGTGGGACATTCCTGTGAATTGGTAGGGTTTTGAAATGATTTAGGGAGTTTTGTGGGACTTCTCTGGAATTTTGTGTGTTTTTTATGGAATTGTGTGGGATTCTGAGGAGACTTGAAGAATTTTGAGGAATTTGTTTTAGATTTTGTGGGAATTTGTGGAGAATCTGTGGGATTTTACTGGAATTTGGTGGGCCTTTTCAAGGACTTTGTGTGGTTTTGAGGAGACTTGAAGAATTTTGAGGAATTTTTCTTAGATTTTGTGGAAACTTGTAGAGGTTTTGTGTGATTTTTGTGGGATTTTGTGGGATATTGAGGCGATTTCGGGATCTTGAGGGATTTTTCATGTATTTTGTGGGATTTTGTGGAGATTTGGTGGGATATTTTTCTAGAATTTAGTCGTGTTTTGAGAAGATTTAGGGAATTTTGTGTGATTTTTCTGGGATTTTGTTGTATATTGAGGAGATTTTGTGGGATGTTTGTGGAACTTTGAGGGACTTTTTAGGAATTTGGTGAGATTCTGTAGAGAACTGACGAATTATCAGGGATTTGTCATGTATTCTGTGGGAATTTGTGGAGATTCTGTGGGATTTTTCTGGAATTTGGTAGAGTTTTGAGAAGATTTAGGGAATTTTGTGGGACTTTTCTGGGATTTTGTTGGATATTGAGGACATTTTGTGGGATGTTTCTGGAATTTGGTGGGGCTTTTCAAGAATTTTGTGGTATTTTGAAAAGGTTTAGGGAATTTTGTGGTGTTTTTTCTTGAATTTTGTGGGAAACTGTGCTGATTTTATGGGGCGTTTCTGGAATTTGGTCGAGTTTTCAGAAGTGTTAGGGATTTTTGTGGGATTTTTGTGGGATGTTCTGGGAATTGGTGGAGATTTTGTGGGACATTCCTGTGAATTGGTAGGGTTTTGAAATGATTTAGGGAGTTTTGTGGGACTTCTCTGGAATTTTGTGTGTTTTTTCTGGAATTGTGTGGGATTCTGAGGAGACTTGAAGAATTTTGAGGAATTTTTCTTAGATTTTGTGGAAACTTGTGGAGGTTTTGTGGGATTTGTGTGGAATTTTGTGGGATATTGAGGCGATTTAGGGATCTTGAGGGATTTCTCATGTATTTTGTGGGAATTTGTGGAGATTTGGTGGGATATTTTTCTAGAATTTGGTTGTGTTTTGAGAAGATTTAGGGAATTTTGTGGTGTTTTTTCTTGAATTTTGTGGGAAACTGTGCTGATTTTATGGGGCGTTTCTGGAATTTGGTCGAGTTTTCAGAAGATTTAGGGATATTTGTGGGATTTTTGTGGGATGTTCTGGGAATTGGTGGAGATTTTGTGGGACATTCCTGTGAATTGGTAGGGTTTTGAAATGATTTAGGGAGTTTTGTGGGACTTCTCTGGAATTTTGTGTGTTTTTATGGAATTGTGTGGGATTCTGAGGAGACTTGAAGAATTTTGAGGAATTTGTTTTAGATTTTGTGGGAATTTGTGGAGAATCTGTGGGATTTTACTGGAATTTGGTGGGCCTTTTCAAGGACTTTGTGTGGTTTTGAGGAGACTTGAAGAATTTTGAGGAATTTTTCTTAGATTTTGTGGAAACTTGTGGAGGTTTTGTGGGATTTTTGTGTGATTTTGTGGGATATTGAGGCGATTTCGGGATCTTGAAGGATTTTTCATGTATTTTGTGGGATTTTGTGGAGATTTGGTGGGATATTTTTCTAGAATTTAGTCGTGTTTTGAGAAGATTTAGGGAATTTTGTGTGATTTTTCTGGGATTTTGTTGTATATTGAGGAGATTTTGTGGGATGTTTGTGGAACTTTGAGGGACTTTTCTGGAATTTGGTGAGATTCTGTAGAGAACTGACGAATTATCAGGGGTATTTTTATGTATTCTGTGGTAATTTGTGGAGATTCGGTGGGATTTTTGTGGATTTTGGCCATGTTTTGAGAAGATTTAGGGAATTTTGTGGGATTTTTCCTGGAATTTTATTGGATTCCGGGGAGATTTTGTGGGATGTTTGTGGAACTTTGAGGGACTTTTTAGGAATTTGGTGAGATTCTGTAGAGAACTGACGAATTATCAGGGATTTGTCATGTATTCTGTGGGAATTTGTGGAGATTCGGTGGGATTTTTGTGGATTTTGGCCATGTTTTGAGAAGATTTAGGGAATTTTGTGGGACTTTTCTGGGATTTTGTTGGATATTGAGGACATTTTGTGGGATGTTTCTGGAATTTGGTGGGGCTTTTCAAGAATTTTGTGGTATTTTGAAAAGGTTTAGGGAATTTTGTGGTGTTTTTTCTTGAATTTTGTGGGAAAATGTGCTGATTTTATGGGGCGTTTCTGGAATTTGGTCGAGTTTTCAGAAGATTTAGGGATTTTTGTGAGATTTTTGTGGGATGTTCTGGGAATTGGTGGAGATTTTGTGGGACATTCCTGTGAATTGGTAGGGTTTTGAAATGATTTAGGGAGTTTTGTGGGACTTCTCTGGAATTTTGTGGGGTTTTTCTGGAATTGTGTGGTTTTGAGGAGACTTGAAGAATTTTGAGGAATTTTTCTTAGATTTTGTGGAAACTTGTGAAGGTTTTGTGTGATTTTTGTGTGATTTTGTGGGATATTGAGGCGATTTAGGGATCTTGAGGGATTTCTCATGTATTTTGTGGGAATTTGTGGAGATTTGGTGGGATATTTTTCTAGAATTTGGTTGTGTTTTGAGAAGATTTAGGGAATTTTGTGGTGTTTTTTCTTGAATTTTGTGGGAAACTCTGCTGATTTTATGGGGCGTTTCTGGAATTTGGTCGAGTTTTCAGAAGATTTAGGGATTTTTGTGGGATTTTTGTGGGATGTTCTGGGAATTGGTGGAGATTTTGTGGGACATTCCTGTGAATTGGTAGGGTTTTGAAATGATTTAGGGAGTTTTGTGGGACTTCTCTGGAATTTTGTGTGTTTTTTATGGAATTGTGTGGGATTCTGAGGAGACTTGAAGAATTTTGAGGAATTTGTTTTAGATTTTGTGGGAATTTGTGGAGAATCTGTGGGATTTTACTGGAATTTGGTGGGCCTTTTCAAGGACTTTGTGTGGTTTTGAGGAGACTTGAAGAATTTTGAGGAATTTTTCTTAGATTTTGTGGAAACTTGTAGAGGTTTTGTGTGATTTTTGTGGGATTTTGTGGGATATTGAGGCGATTTCGGGATCTTGAGGGATTTTTCATGTATTTTGTGGGATTTTGTGGAGATTTGGTGGGATATTTTTCTAGAATTTGGCCGTGTTTTGAGAAGATTTAGGGAATTTTGTGTGATTTTTCTGGGATTTTGTTGTATATTGAGGAGATTTTGTGGGATGTTTGTGGAACTTTGAGGGACTTTTTAGGAATTTGGTGAGATTCTGTAGAGAACTGACGAATTATCAGGGATTTGTCATGTATTCTGTGGGAATTTGTGGAGATTCTGTGGGATTTTTCTGGAATTTGGTAGAGTTTTGAGAAGATTTAGGGAATTTTGTGGGACTTTTCTGGGATTTTGTTGGATATTGAGGACATTTTGTGGGATGTTTCTGGAATTTGGTGGGGCTTTTCAAGAATTTTGTGGTATTTTGAAAAGGTTTAGGGAATTTTGTGGTGTTTTTTCTTGAATTTTGTGGGAAACTGTGCTGATTTTATGGGGCGTTTCTGGAATTTGGTCGAGTTTTCAGAAGTGTTAGGGATTTTTGTGGGATTTTTGTGGGATGTTCTGGGAATTGGTGGAGATTTTGTGGGACATTCCTGTGAATTGGTAGGGTTTTGAAATGATTTAGGGAGTTTTGTGGGACTTCTCTGGAATTTTGTGTGTTTTTTCTGGAATTGTGTGGGATTCTGAGGAGACTTGAAGAATTTTGAGGAATTTTTCTTAGATTTTGTGGAAACTTGTGGAGGTTTTGTGGGATTTGTGTGGAATTTTGTGGGATATTGAGGCGATTTAGGGATCTTGAGGGATTTCTCATGTATTTTGTGGGAATTTGTGGAGATTTGGTGGGATATTTTTCTAGAATTTGGTTGTGTTTTGAGAAGATTTAGGGAATTTTGTGGTGTTTTTTCTTGAATTTTGTGGGAAACTGTGCTGATTTTATGGGGCGTTTCTGGAATTTGGTCGAGTTTTCAGAAGATTTAGGGATATTTGTGGGATTTTTGTGGGATGTTCTGGGAATTGGTGGAGATTTTGTGGGACATTCCTGTGAATTGGTAGGGTTTTGAAATGATTTAGGGAGTTTTGTGGGACTTCTCTGGAATTTTGTGTGTTTTTATGGAATTGTGTGGGATTCTGAGGAGACTTGAAGAATTTTGAGGAATTTGTTTTAGATTTTGTGGGAATTTGTGGAGAATCTGTGGGATTTTACTGGAATTTGGTGGGCCTTTTCAAGGACTTTGTGTGGTTTTGAGGAGACTTGAAGAATTTTGAGGAATTTTTCTTAGATTTTGTGGAAACTTGTGGAGGTTTTGTGGGATTTTTGTGTGATTTTGTGGGATATTGAGGCGATTTCGGGATCTTGAAGGATTTTTCATGTATTTTGTGGGATTTTGTGGAGATTTGGTGGGATATTTTTCTAGAATTTAGTCGTGTTTTGAGAAGATTTAGGGAATTTTGTGTGATTTTTCTGGGATTTTGTTGTATATTGAGGAGATTTTGTGGGATGTTTGTGGAACTTTGAGGGACTTTTCTGGAATTTGGTGAGATTCTGTAGAGAACTGACGAATTATCAGGGGTATTTTTATGTATTCTGTGGTAATTTGTGGAGATTCGGTGGGATTTTTGTGGATTTTGGCCATGTTTTGAGAAGATTTAGGGAATTTTGTGGGATTTTTCCTGGAATTTTATTGGATTCCGGGGAGATTTTGTGGGATGTTTGTGGAACTTTGAGGGACTTTTTAGGAATTTGGTGAGATTCTGTAGAGAACTGACGAATTATCAGGGATTTGTCATGTATTCTGTGGGAATTTGTGGAGATTCGGTGGGATTTTTGTGGATTTTGGCCATGTTTTGAGAAGATTTAGGGAATTTTGTGGGACTTTTCTGGGATTTTGTTGGATATTGAGGACATTTTGTGGGATGTTTCTGGAATTTGGTGGGGCTTTTCAAGAATTTTGTGGTATTTTGAAAAGGTTTAGGGAATTTTGTGGTGTTTTTTCTTGAATTTTGTGGGAAAATGTGCTGATTTTATGGGGCGTTTCTGGAATTTGGTCGAGTTTTCAGAAGATTTAGGGATTTTTGTGAGATTTTTGTGGGATGTTCTGGGAATTGGTGGAGATTTTGTGGGACATTCCTGTGAATTGGTAGGGTTTTGAAATGATTTAGGGAGTTTTGTGGGACTTCTCTGGAATTTTGTGGGGTTTTTCTGGAATTGTGTGGTTTTGAGGAGACTTGAAGAATTTTGAGGAATTTTTCTTAGATTTTGTGGAAACTTGTGAAGGTTTTGTGTGATTTTTGTGTGATTTTGTGGGATATTGAGGCGATTTAGGGATCTTGAGGGATTTCTCATGTATTTTGTGGGAATTTGTGGAGATTTGGTGGGATATTTTTCTAGAATTTGGTTGTGTTTTGAGAAGATTTAGGGAATTTTGTGGTGTTTTTTCTTGAATTTTGTGGGAAACTCTGCTGATTTTATGGGGCGTTTCTGGAATTTGGTCGAGTTTTCAGAAGATTTAGGGATTTTTGTGGGATTTTTGTGGGATGTTCTGGGAATTGGTGGAGATTTTGTGGGACATTCCTGTGAATTGGTAGGGTTTTGAAATGATTTAGGGAGTTTTGTGGGACTTCTCTGGAATTTTGTGTGTTTTTATGGAATTGTGTGGGATTCTGAGGAGACTTGAAGAATTTTGAGGAATTTGTTTTAGATTTTGTGGGAATTTGTGGAGAATCTGTGGGATTTTACTGGAATTTGGTGGGCCTTTTCAAGGACTTTGTGTGGTTTTGAGGAGACTTGAAGAATTTTGAGGAATTTTTCTTAGATTTTGTGGAAACTTGTGGAGGTTTTGTGGGATTTTTGTGTGATTTTGTGGGATATTGAGGCGATTTCGGGATCTTGAAGGATTTTTCATGTATTTTGTGGGATTTTGTGGAGATTTGGTGGGATATTTTTCTAGAATTTAGTCGTGTTTTGAGAAGATTTAGGGAATTTTGTGTGATTTTTCTGGGATTTTGTTGTATATTGAGGAGATTTTGTGGGATGTTTGTGGAACTTTGAGGGACTTTTCTGGAATTTGGTGAGATTCTGTAGAGAACTGACGAATTATCAGGGGTATTTTTATGTATTCTGTGGTAATTTGTGGAGATTCGGTGGGATTTTTGTGGATTTTGGCCATGTTTTGAGAAGATTTAGGGAATTTTGTGGGATTTTTCCTGGAATTTTATTGGATTCCGGGGAGATTTTGTGGGATGTTTGTGGAACTTTGAGGGACTTTTTAGGAATTTGGTGAGATTCTGTAGAGAACTGACGAATTATCAGGGATTTGTCATGTATTCTGTGGGAATTTGTGGAGATTCGGTGGGATTTTTGTGGATTTTGGCCATGTTTTGAGAAGATTTAGGGAATTTTGTGGGACTTTTCTGGGATTTTGTTGGATATTGAGGACATTTTGTGGGATGTTTCTGGAATTTGGTGGGGCTTTTCAAGAATTTTGTGGTATTTTGAAAAGGTTTAGGGAATTTTGTGGTGTTTTTTCTTGAATTTTGTGGGAAAATGTGCTGATTTTATGGGGCGTTTCTGGAATTTGGTCGAGTTTTCAGAAGATTTAGGGATTTTTGTGAGATTTTTGTGGGATGTTCTGGGAATTGGTGGAGATTTTGTGGGACATTCCTGTGAATTGGTAGGGTTTTGAAATGATTTAGGGAGTTTTGTGGGACTTCTCTGGAATTTTGTGGGGTTTTTCTGGAATTGTGTGGTTTTGAGGAGACTTGAAGAATTTTGAGGAATTTTTCTTAGATTTTGTGGAAACTTGTGGAGGTTTTGTGTGATTTTTGTGTGATTTTGTGGGATATTGAGGCGATTTAGGGATCTTGAGGGATTTCTCATGTATTTTGTGGGAATTTGTGGAGATTTGGTGGGATATTTTTCTAGAATTTGGTTGTGTTTTGAGAAGATTTAGGGAATTTTGTGGTGTTTTTTCTTGAATTTTGTGGGAAACTGTGCTGATTTTATGGGGCGTTTCTGGAATTTGGTCGAGTTTTCAGAAGATTTAGGGATTTTTGTGGGATTTTTGTGGGATGTTCTGGGAATTGGTGGAGATTTTGTGGGACATTCCTGTGAATTGGTAGGGTTTTGAAATGATTTAGGGAGTTTTGTGGGACTTCTCTGGAATTTTGTGTGTTTTTTATGGAATTGTGTGGGATTCTGAGGAGACTTGAAGAATTTTGAGGAATTTGTTTTAGATTTTGTGGGAATTTGTGGAGAATCTGTGGGATTTTACTGGAATTTGGTGGGCCTTTTCAAGGACTTTGTGTGGTTTTGAGGAGACTTGAAGAATTTTGAGGAATTTTTCTTAGATTTTGTGGAAACTTGTGGAGGTTTTGTGTGATTTTTGTGGGATTTTGTGGGATATTGAGGCGATTTCGGGATCTTGAGGGATTTTTCATGTATTTTGTGGGATTTTGTGGAGATTTGGTGGGATATTTTTCTAGAATTTAGTCGTGTTTTGAGAAGATTTAGGGAATTTTGTGTGATTTTTCTTGAATTTTGTGGGATATTGAGGAGATTTTGTGGGATGTTTGTGAAACTTTGAGGGACTTTTTAGGAATTTGGTGAGATTCTGTAGAGAACTGACCAATTATCAGGGATTTTTCATGTATTCTGTGGGAATTTGTGGAGATTTGGTGGGATTTTTGTGGATTTTGGCCGTGTTTTGAGAAGATTTAGGGAATTTTGTGTGATTTTTCTGGGATTTTGTTGAGTATTGAGGAAATTTTGTGGGATGTTTCTGGAATTTGGTGGGGCTTTTCAAGAATTTTGTGGTATTTTGAAAAGATTTAGGGAATTTTGTGGTGTTTTTTCTTGAATTTTGTGGGAAACTCTGCTGATTTTATGGGGCGTTTCTGGAATTTGGTCGAGTTTTCAGAAGATTTAGGGATTTTTGTGGGATTTTTGTGGGATGTTCTGGGAATTGGTGGAGATTTTGTGGGACATTCCTGTGAATTGGTAGGGTTTTGAAATGATTTAGGGAGTTTTGTGGGACTTCTCTGGAATTTTGTGTGTTTTTTATGGAATTGTGTGGGATTCTGAGGAGACTTGAAGAATTTTGAGGAATTTGTTTTAGATTTTGTGGGAATTTGTGGAGAATCTGTGGGATTTTACTGGAATTTGGTGGGCCTTTTCAAGGACTTTGTGTGGTTTTGAGGAGACTTGAAGAATTTTGAGGAATTTTTCTTAGATTTTGTGGAAACTTGTGGAGGTTTTGTGTGATTTTTGTGGGATTTTGTGGGATATTGAGGCGATTTCGGGATCTTGAGGGATTTTTCATGTATTTTGTGGGATTTTGTGGAGATTTGGTGGGATATTTTTCTAGAATTTAGTCGTGTTTTGAGAAGATTTAGGGAATTTTGTGTGATTTTTCTGGGATTTTGTTGTATATTGAGGAGATTTTGTGGGATGTTTGTGAAACTTTGAGGGACTTTTTAGGAATTTGGTGAGATTCTGTAGAGAACTGACCAATTATCAGGGATTTTTCATGTATTCTGTGGGAATTTGTGGAGATTTGGTGGGATTTTTGTGGATTTTGGCCGTGTTTTGAGAAGATTTAGGGAATTTTGTGTGATTTTTCTGGGATTTTGTTGTGTATTGAGGAAATTTTGTGGGATGTTTCTGGAATTTGGTGGGGATTTTCAAGAATTTTGTGGTATTTTGAAAAGATTTAGGGAATTTTGTGGTGTTTTTTCTTGAATTTTGTGGGAAACTCTGCTGATTTTATGGGGCGTTTCTGGAATTTGGTCGAGTTTTCAGAAGATTTAGGGATTTTTGTGGGATTTTTGTGGGATGTTCTGGGAATTGGTGGAGATTTTCTGGGACATTCCTGTGAATTGGTAGGGTTTTGAAATGATTTAGGGAGTTTTGTGGGACTTCTCTGGAATTTTGTGTGTTTTTATGGAATTGTGTGGGATTCTGAGGAGACTTGAAGAATTTTGAGGAATTTGTTTTAGATTTTGTGGGAATTTGTGGAGAATCTGTGGGATTTTACTGGAATTTGGTGGGCCTTTTCAAGGACTTTGTGTGGTTTTGAGGAGACTTGAAGAATTTTGAGGAATTTTTCTTAGATTTTGTGGAAACTTGTGGAGGTTTTGTGGGATTTTTGTGGGATTTTGTGGGATATTGAGGCGATTTCGGGATCTTGAAGGATTTTTCATGTATTTTGTGGGATTTTGTGGAGATTTGGTGGGATATTTTTCTAGAATTTAGTCGTGTTTTGAGAAGATTTAGGGAATTTTGTGTGATTTTTCTGGGATTTTGTTGTATATTGAGGAGATTTTGTGGGATGTTTGTGGAACTTTGAGGGACTTTTCTGGAATTTGGTGAGATTCTGTAGAGAACTGACGAATTATCAGGGGTATTTTTATGTATTCTGTGGTAATTTGTGGAGATTCGGTGGGATTTTTGTGGATTTTGGCCATGTTTTGAGAAGATTTAGGGAATTTTGTGGGATTTTTCCTGGAATTTTATTGGATTCCGGGGAGATTTTGTGGGATGTTTGTGGAACTTTGAGGGACTTTTTAGGAATTTGGTGAGATTCTGTAGAGAACTGACGAATTATCAGGGATTTGTCATGTATTCTGTGGGAATTTGTGGAGATTCGGTGGGATTTTTGTGGATTTTGGCCATGTTTTGAGAAGATTTAGGGAATTTTGTGGGACTTTTCTGGGATTTTGTTGGATATTGAGGACATTTTGTGGGATGTTTCTGGAATTTGGTGGGGCTTTTCAAGAATTTTGTGGTATTTTGAAAAGATTTAGGGAATTTTGTGGTGTTTTTTCTTGAATTTTGTGGGAAACTATGCTGATTTTATGGGGCGTTTCTGGAATTTGGTCGAGTTTTCAGAAGATTTAGGGATTTTTGTGAGATTTTTGTGGGATGTTCTGGGAATTGGTGGAGATTTTGTGGGACATTCCTGTGAATTGGTAGGGTTTTGAAATGATTTAGGGAGTTTTGTGGGACTTCTCTGGAATTTTGTGTGTTTTTTATGGAATTGTGTGGGATTCTGAGGAGACTTGAAGAATTTTGAGGAATTTGTTTTAGATTTTGTGGGAATTTGTGGAGAATCTGTGGGATTTTACTGGAATTTGGTGGGCCTTTTCAAGGACTTTGTGTGGTTTTGAGGAGACTTGAAGAATTTTGAGGAATTTTTCTTAGATTTTGTGGAAACTTGTGGAGGTTTTGTGGGATTTTTGTGTGATTTTGTGGGATATTGAGGCGATTTCGGGATCTTGAAGGATTTTTCATGTATTTTGTGGGATTTTGTGGAGATTTGGTGGGATATTTTTCTAGAATTTAGTCGTGTTTTGAGAAGATTTAGGGAATTTTGTGTGATTTTTCTGGGATTTTGTTGTATATTGAGGAGATTTTGTGGGATGTTTGTGGAACTTTGAGGGACTTTTCTGGAATTTGGTGAGATTCTGTAGAGAACTGACGAATTATCAGGGGTATTTTTATGTATTCTGTGGTAATTTGTGGAGATTCGGTGGGATTTTTGTGGATTTTGGCCATGTTTTGAGAAGATTTAGGGAATTTTGTGGGATTTTTCCTGGAATTTTATTGGATTCCGGGGAGATTTTGTGGGATGTTTGTGGAACTTTGAGGGACTTTTTAGGAATTTGGTGAGATTCTGTAGAGAACTGACGAATTATCAGGGATTTGTCATGTATTCTGTGGGAATTTGTGGAGATTCGGTGGGATTTTTGTGGATTTTGGCCATGTTTTGAGAAGATTTAGGGAATTTTGTGGGACTTTTCTGGGATTTTGTTGGATATTGAGGACATTTTGTGGGATGTTTCTGGAATTTGGTGGGGCTTTTCAAGAATTTTGTGGTATTTTGAAAAGGTTTAGGGAATTTTGTGGTGTTTTTTCTTGAATTTTGTGGGAAAATGTGCTGATTTTATGGGGCGTTTCTGGAATTTGGTCGAGTTTTCAGAAGATTTAGGGATTTTTGTGAGATTTTTGTGGGATGTTCTGGGAATTGGTGGAGATTTTGTGGGACATTCCTGTGAATTGGTAGGGTTTTGAAATGATTTAGGGAGTTTTGTGGGACTTCTCTGGAATTTTGTGGGGTTTTTCTGGAATTGTGTGGTTTTGAGGAGACTTGAAGAATTTTGAGGAATTTTTCTTAGATTTTGTGGAAACTTGTGGAGGTTTTGTGGGATTTTTGTGTGATTTTGTGGGATATTGAGGCGATTTAGGGATCTTGAGGGATTTCTCATGTATTTTGTGGGAATTTGTGGAGATTTGGTGGGATATTTTTCTAGAATTTGGTTGTGTTTTGAGAAGATTTAGGGAATTTTGTGGTGTTTTTTCTTGAATTTTGTGGGAAACTGTGCTGATTTTATGGGGCGTTTCTGGAATTTGGTCGAGTTTTCAGAAGATTTAGGGATTTTTGTGGGATTTTTGTGGGATGTTCTGGGAATTGGTGGAGATTTTGTGGGACATTCCTGTGAATTGGTAGGGTTTTGAAATGATTTAGGGAGTTTTGTGGGACTTCTCTGGAATTTTGTGTGTTTTTATGGAATTGTGTGGGATTCTGAGGAGACTTGAAGAATTTTGAGGAATTTGTTTTAGATTTTGTGGGAATTTGTGGAGAATCTGTGGGATTTTACTGGAATTTGGTGGGCCTTTTCAAGGACTTTGTGTGGTTTTGAGGAGACTTGAAGAATTTTGAGGAATTTTTCTTAGATTTTGTGGAAACTTGTGGAGGTTTTGTGTGATTTTTGTGGGATTTTGTGGGATATTGAGGCGATTTCGGGATCTTGAAGGATTTTTCATGTATTTTGTGGGATTTTGTGGAGATTTGGTGGGATATTTTTCTAGAATTTAGTCATGTTTTGAGAAGATTTAGGGAATTTTGTGTGATTTTTCTGGGATTTTGTTGTATATTGAGGAGATTTTGTGGGATGTTTGTGGAACTTTGAGGGACTTTTCTGGAATTTGGTGAGATTCTGTAGAGAACTGACGAATTATCAGGGGTATTTTTATGTATTCTGTGGTAATTTGTGGAGATTCGGTGGGATTTTTGTGGATTTTGGCCATGTTTTGAGAAGATTTAGGGAATTTTGTGGGATTTTTCCTGGAATTTTATTGGATTCCGGGGAGATTTTGTGGGATGTTTGTGGAACTTTGAGGGACTTTTTAGGAATTTGGTGAGATTCTGTAGAGAACTGACGAATTATCAGGGATTTGTCATGTATTCTGTGGGAATTTGTGGAGATTCGGTGGGATTTTTGTGGATTTTGGCCATGTTTTGAGAAGATTTAGGGAATTTTGTGGGACTTTTCTGGGATTTTGTTGGATATTGAGGACATTTTGTGGGATGTTTCTGGAATTTGGTGGGGCTTTTCAAGAATTTTGTGGTATTTTGAAAAGGTTTAGGGAATTTTGTGGTGTTTTTTCTTGAATTTTGTGGGAAAATGTGCTGATTTTATGGGGCGTTTCTGGAATTTGGTCGAGTTTTCAGAAGATTTAGGGATTTTTGTGAGATTTTTGTGGGATGTTCTGGGAATTGGTGGAGATTTTGTGGGACATTCCTGTGAATTGGTAGGGTTTTGAAATGATTTAGGGAGTTTTGTGGGACTTCTCTGGAATTTTGTGGGGTTTTTCTGGAATTGTGTGGTTTTGAGGAGACTTGAAGAATTTTGAGGAATTTTTCTTAGATTTTGTGGAAACTTGTGAAGGTTTTGTGTGATTTTTGTGTGATTTTGTGGGATATTGAGGCGATTTAGGGATCTTGAGGGATTTCTCATGTATTTTGTGGGAATTTGTGGAGATTTGGTGGGATATTTTTCTAGAATTTGGTTGTGTTTTGAGAAGATTTAGGGAATTTTGTGGTGTTTTTTCTTGAATTTTGTGGGAAACTCTGCTGATTTTATGGGGCGTTTCTGGAATTTGGTCGAGTTTTCAGAAGATTTAGGGATTTTTGTGGGATTTTTGTGGGATGTTCTGGGAATTGGTGGAGATTTTGTGGGACATTCCTGTGAATTGGTAGGGTTTTGAAATGATTTAGGGAGTTTTGTGGGACTTCTCTGGAATTTTGTGTGTTTTTTATGGAATTGTGTGGGATTCTGAGGAGACTTGAAGAATTTTGAGGAATTTGTTTTAGATTTTGTGGGAATTTGTGGAGAATCTGTGGGATTTTACTGGAATTTGGTGGGCCTTTTCAAGGACTTTGTGTGGTTTTGAGGAGACTTGAAGAATTTTGAGGAATTTTTCTTAGATTTTGTGGAAACTTGTGGAGGTTTTGTGTGATTTTTGTGGGATTTTGTGGGATATTGAGGCGATTTCGGGATCTTGAGGGATTTTTCATGTATTTTGTGGGATTTTGTGGAGATTTGGTGGGATATTTTTCTAGAATTTAGTCGTGTTTTGAGAAGATTTAGGGAATTTTGTGTGATTTTTCTTGAATTTTGTGGGATATTGAGGAGATTTTGTGGGATGTTTGTGAAACTTTGAGGGACTTTTTAGGAATTTGGTGAGATTCTGTAGAGAACTGACCAATTATCAGGGATTTTTCATGTATTCTGTGGGAATTTGTGGAGATTTGGTGGGATTTTTGTGGATTTTGGCCGCGTTTTGAGAAGATTTAGGGAATTTTGTGTGATTTTTCTGGGATTTTGTTGTGTATTGAGGAAATTTTGTGAGATGTTTCTGGAATTTGGTGGGGCTTTTCAAGAATTTTGTGGTATTTTGAAAAGATTTAGGGAATTTTGTGGTGTTTTTTCTTGAATTTTGTGGGAAACTCTGCTGATTTTATGGGGCGTTTCTGGAATTTGGTCGAGTTTTCAGAAGATTTAGGGATTTTTGTGGGATTTTTGTGGGATGTTCTGGGAATTGGTGGAGATTTTGTGGGACATTCCTGTGAATTGGTAGGGTTTTGAAATGATTTAGGGAGTTTTGTGGGACTTCTCTGGAATTTTGTGTGTTTTTATGGAATTGTGTGGGATTCTGAGGAGACTTGAAGAATTTTGAGGAATTTGTTTTAGATTTTGTGGGAATTTGTGGAGAATCTGTGGGATTTTACTGGAATTTGGTGGGCCTTTTCAAGGACTTTGTGTGGTTTTGAGGAGACTTGAAGAATTTTGAGGAATTTTTCTTAGATTTTGTGGAAACTTGTGGAGGTTTTGTGGGATTTTTGTGGGATTTTGTGGGATATTGAGGCGATTTCGGGATCTTGAAGGATTTTTCATGTATTTTGTGGGATTTTGTGGAGATTTGGTGGGATATTTTTCTAGAATTTAGTCGTGTTTTGAGAAGATTTAGGGAATTTTGTGTGATTTTTCTGGGATTTTGTTGTATATTGAGGAGATTTTGTGGGATGTTTGTGGAACTTTGAGGGACTTTTCTGGAATTTGGTGAGATTCTGTAGAGAACTGACGAATTATCAGGGGTATTTTTATGTATTCTGTGGTAATTTGTGGAGATTCGGTGGGATTTTTGTGGATTTTGGCCATGTTTTGAGAAGATTTAGGGAATTTTGTGGGATTTTTCCTGGAATTTTATTGGATTCCGGGGAGATTTTGTGGGATGTTTGTGGAACTTTGAGGGACTTTTTAGGAATTTGGTGAGATTCTGTAGAGAACTGACGAATTATCAGGGATTTGTCATGTATTCTGTGGGAATTTGTGGAGATTCGGTGGGATTTTTGTGGATTTTGGCCATGTTTTGAGAAGATTTAGGGAATTTTGTGGGACTTTTCTGGGATTTTGTTGGATATTGAGGACATTTTGTGGGATGTTTCTGGAATTTGGTGGGGCTTTTCAAGAATTTTGTGGTATTTTGAAAAGGTTTAGGGAATTTTGTGGTGTTTTTTCTTGAATTTTGTGGGAAAATGTGCTGATTTTATGGGGCGTTTCTGGAATTTGGTCGAGTTTTCAGAAGATTTAGGGATTTTTGTGAGATTTTTGTGGGATGTTCTGGGAATTGGTGGAGATTTTGTGGGACATTCCTGTGAATTGGTAGGGTTTTGAAATTATTTAGGGAGTTTTGTGGGACTTCTCTGGAATTTTGTGGGGTTTTTCTGGAATTGTGTGGTTTTGAGGAGACTTGAAGAATTTTGAGGAATTTTTCTTAGATTTTGTGGAAACTTGTGGAGGTTTTGTGTGATTTTTGTGTGATTTTGTGGGATATTGAGGCGATTTAGGGATCTTGAGGGATTTCTCATGTATTTTGTGGGAATTTGTGGAGATTTGGTGGGATATTTTTCTAGAATTTGGTTGTGTTTTGAGAAGATTTAGGGAATTTTGTGGTGTTTTTTCTTGAATTTTGTGGGAAACTCTGCTGATTTTATGGGGCGTTTCTGGAATTTGGTCGAGTTTTCAGAAGATTTAGGGATTTTTGTGGGATTTTTGTGGGATGTTCTGGGAATTGGTGGAGATTTTGTGGGACATTCCTGTGAATTGGTAGGGTTTTGAAATGATTTAGGGAGTTTTGTGGGACTTCTCTGGAATTTTGTGTGTTTTTTATGGAATTGTGTGGGATTCTGAGGAGACTTGAAGAATTTTGAGGAATTTGTTTTAGATTTTGTGGGAATTTGTGGAGAATCTGTGGGATTTTACTGGAATTTGGTGGGCCTTTTCAAGGACTTTGTGTGGTTTTGAGGAGACTTGAAGAATTTTGAGGAATTTTTCTTAGATTTTGTGGAAACTTGTGGAGGTTTTGTGTGATTTTTGTGGGATTTTGTGGGATATTGAGGCGATTTCGGGATCTTGAGGGATTTTTCATGTATTTTGTGGGATTTTGTGGAGATTTGGTGGGATATTTTTCTAGAATTTAGTCGTGTTTTGAGAAGATTTAGGGAATTTTGTGTGATTTTTCTTGAATTTTGTGGGATATTGAGGAGATTTTGTGGGATGTTTGTGAAACTTTGAGGGACTTTTTAGGAATTTGGTGAGATTCTGTAGAGAACTGACCAATTATCAGGGATTTTTCATGTATTCTGTGGTAATTTGTGGAGATTCGGTGGGATTTTTGTGGATTTTGGCCATGTTTTGAGAAGATTTAGGGAATTTTGTGGGATTTTTCCTGGAATTTTATTGGATTCCGGGGAGATTTTGTGGGATGTTTGTGGAACTTTGAGGGACTTTTTAGGAATTTGGTGAGATTCTGTAGAGAACTGACGAATTATCAGGGATTTGTCATGTATTCTGTGGGAATTTGTGGAGATTTGGTGGGATTTTTGTGGATTTTGGCCGCGTTTTGAGAAGATTTAGGGAATTTTGTGTGATTTTTCTGGGATTTTGTTGGATATTGAGGACATTTTGTGGGATGTTTCTGGAATTTGGTGGGGCTTTTCAAGAATTTTGTGGTATTTTGAAAAGGTTTAGGGAATTTTGTGGTGTTTTTTCTTGAATTTTGTGGGAAAATGTGCTGATTTTATGGGGCGTTTCTGGAATTTGGTCGAGTTTTCAGAAGATTTAGGGATTTTTGTGAGATTTTTGTGGGATGTTCTGGGAATTGGTGGAGATTTTGTGGGACATTCCTGTGAATTGGTAGGGTTTTGAAATGATTTAGGGAGTTTTGTGGGACTTCTCTGGAATTTTGTGGGGTTTTTCTGGAATTGTGTGGTTTTGAGGAGACTTGAAGAATTTTGAGGAATTTTTCTTAGATTTTGTGGAAACTTGTGAAGGTTTTGTGTGATTTTTGTGTGATTTTGTGGGATATTGAGGCGATTTAGGGATCTTGAGGGATTTCTCATGTATTTTGTGGGAATTTGTGGAGATTTGGTGGGATATTTTTCTAGAATTTGGTTGTGTTTTGAGAAGATTTAGGGAATTTTGTGGTGTTTTTTCTTGAATTTTGTGGGAAACTCTGCTGATTTTATGGGGCGTTTCTGGAATTTGGTCGAGTTTTCAGAAGATTTAGGGATTTTTGTGGGATTTTTGTGGGATGTTCTGGGAATTGGTGGAGATTTTGTGGGACATTCCTGTGAATTGGTAGGGTTTTGAAATGATTTAGGGAGTTTTGTGGGACTTCTCTGGAATTTTGTGTGTTTTTATGGAATTGTGTGGGATTCTGAGGAGACTTGAAGAATTTTGAGGAATTTGTTTTAGATTTTGTGGGAATTTGTGGAGAATCTGTGGGATTTTACTGGAATTTGGTGGGCCTTTTCAAGGACTTTGTGTGGTTTTGAGGAGACTTGAAGAATTTTGAGGAATTTTTCTTAGATTTTGTGGAAACTTGTGGAGGTTTTGTGGGATTTTTGTGTGATTTTGTGGGATATTGAGGCGATTTCGGGATCTTGAAGGATTTTTCATGTATTTTGTGGGATTTTGTGGAGATTTGGTGGGATATTTTTCTAGAATTTAGTCGTGTTTTGAGAAGATTTAGGGAATTTTGTGTGATTTTTCTGGGATTTTGTTGTATATTGAGGAGATTTTGTGGGATGTTTGTGGAACTTTGAGGGACTTTTCTGGAATTTGGTGAGATTCTGTAGAGAACTGACGAATTATCAGGGGTATTTTTATGTATTCTGTGGTAATTTGTGGAGATTCGGTGGGATTTTTGTGGATTTTGGCCATGTTTTGAGAAGATTTAGGGAATTTTGTGGGATTTTTCCTGGAATTTTATTGGATTCCGGGGAGATTTTGTGGGATGTTTGTGGAACTTTGAGGGACTTTTTAGGAATTTGGTGAGATTCTGTAGAGAACTGACGAATTATCAGGGATTTGTCATGTATTCTGTGGGAATTTGTGGAGATTCGGTGGGATTTTTGTGGATTTTGGCCATGTTTTGAGAAGATTTAGGGAATTTTGTGGGACTTTTCTGGGATTTTGTTGGATATTGAGGACATTTTGTGGGATGTTTCTGGAATTTGGTGGGGCTTTTCAAGAATTTTGTGGTATTTTGAAAAGGTTTAGGGAATTTTGTGGTGTTTTTTCTTGAATTTTGTGGGAAAATGTGCTGATTTTATGGGGCGTTTCTGGAATTTGGTCGAGTTTTCAGAAGATTTAGGGATTTTTGTGAGATTTTTGTGGGATGTTCTGGGAATTGGTGGAGATTTTGTGGGACATTCCTGTGAATTGGTAGGGTTTTGAAATGATTTAGGGAGTTTTGTGGGACTTCTCTGGAATTTTGTGGGGTTTTTCTGGAATTGTGTGGTTTTGAGGAGACTTGAAGAATTTTGAGGAATTTTTCTTAGATTTTGTGGAAACTTGTGAAGGTTTTGTGTGATTTTTGTGTGATTTTGTGGGATATTGAGGCGATTTAGGGATCTTGAGGGATTTCTCATGTATTTTGTGGGAATTTGTGGAGATTTGGTGGGATATTTTTCTAGAATTTGGTTGTGTTTTGAGAAGATTTAGGGAATTTTGTGGTGTTTTTTCTTGAATTTTGTGGGAAACTGTGCTGATTTTATGGGGCGTTTCTGGAATTTGGTCGAGTTTTCAGAAGATTTAGGGATTTTTGTGGGATTTTTGTGGGATGTTCTGGGAATTGGTGGAGATTTTGTGGGACATTCCTGTGAATTGGTAGGGTTTTGAAATGATTTAGGGAGTTTTGTGGGACTTCTCTGGAATTTTGTGTGTTTTTTATGGAATTGTGTGGGATTCTGAGGAGACTTGAAGAATTTTGAGGAATTTGTTTTAGATTTTGTGGGAATTTGTGGAGAATCTGTGGGATTTTACTGGAATTTGGTGGGCCTTTTCAAGGACTTTGTGTGGTTTTGAGGAGACTTGAAGAATTTTGAGGAATTTTTCTTAGATTTTGTGGAAACTTGTGGAGGTTTTGTGTGATTTTTGTGGGATTTTGTGGGATATTGAGGCGATTTCGGGATCTTGAGGGATTTTTCATGTATTTTGTGGGATTTTGTGGAGATTTGGTGGGATATTTTTCTAGAATTTAGTCGTGTTTTGAGAAGATTTAGGGAATTTTGTGTGATTTTTCTTGAATTTTGTGGGATATTGAGGAGATTTTGTGGGATGTTTGTGAAACTTTGAGGGACTTTTTAGGAATTTGGTGAGATTCTGTAGAGAACTGACCAATTATCAGGGATTTTTCATGTATTCTGTGGGAATTTGTGGAGATTTGGTGGGATTTTTGTGGATTTTGGCCGCGTTTTGAGAAGATTTAGGGAATTTTGTGTGATTTTTCTGGGATTTTGTTGTGTATTGAGGAAATTTTGTGGGATGTTTCTGGAATTTGGTGGGGCTTTTCAAGAATTTTGTGGTATTTTGAAAAGATTTAGGGAATTTTGTGGTGTTTTTTCTTGAATTTTGTGGGAAACTCTGCTGATTTTATGGGGCGTTTCTGGAATTTGGTCGAGTTTTCAGAAGATTTAGGGATTTTTGTGGGATTTTTGTGGGATGTTCTGGGAATTGGTGGAGATTTTGTGGGACATTCCTGTGAATTGGTAGGGTTTTGAAATGATTTAGGGAGTTTTGTGGGACTTCTCTGGAATTTTGTGTGTTTTTATGGAATTGTGTGGGATTCTGAGGAGACTTGAAGAATTTTGAGGAATTTGTTTTAGATTTTGTGGGAATTTGTGGAGAATCTGTGGGATTTTACTGGAATTTGGTGGGCCTTTTCAAGGACTTTGTGTGGTTTTGAGGAGACTTGAAGAATTTTGAGGAATTTTTCTTAGATTTTGTGGAAACTTGTGGAGGTTTTGTGGGATTTTTGTGGGATTTTGTGGGATATTGAGGCGATTTCGGGATCTTGAAGGATTTTTCATGTATTTTGTGGGATTTTGTGGAGATTTGGTGGGATATTTTTCTAGAATTTAGTCGTGTTTTGAGAAGATTTAGGGAATTTTGTGTGATTTTTCTGGGATTTTGTTGTATATTGAGGAGATTTTGTGGGATGTTTGTGGAACTTTGAGGGACTTTTCTGGAATTTGGTGAGATTCTGTAGAGAACTGACGAATTATCAGGGGTATTTTTATGTATTCTGTGGTAATTTGTGGAGATTCGGTGGGATTTTTGTGGATTTTGGCCATGTTTTGAGAAGATTTAGGGAATTTTGTGGGATTTTTCCTGGAATTTTATTGGATTCCGGGGAGATTTTGTGGGATGTTTGTGGAACTTTGAGGGACTTTTTAGGAATTTGGTGAGATTCTGTAGAGAACTGACGAATTATCAGGGATTTGTCATGTATTCTGTGGGAATTTGTGGAGATTCGGTGGGATTTTTGTGGATTTTGGCCATGTTTTGAGAAGATTTAGGGAATTTTGTGGGACTTTTCTGGGATTTTGTTGGATATTGAGGACATTTTGTGGGATGTTTCTGGAATTTGGTGGGGCTTTTCAAGAATTTTGTGGTATTTTGAAAAGGTTTAGGGAATTTTGTGGTGTTTTTTCTTGAATTTTGTGGGAAAATGTGCTGATTTTATGGGGCGTTTCTGGAATTTGGTCGAGTTTTCAGAAGATTTAGGGATTTTTGTGAGATTTTTGTGGGATGTTCTGGGAATTGGTGGAGATTTTGTGGGACATTCCTGTGAATTGGTAGGGTTTTGAAATGATTTAGGGAGTTTTGTGGGACTTCTCTGGAATTTTGTGGGGTTTTTCTGGAATTGTGTGGTTTTGAGGAGACTTGAAGAATTTTGAGGAATTTTTCTTAGATTTTGTGGAAACTTGTGGAGGTTTTGTGTGATTTTTGTGTGATTTTGTGGGATATTGAGGCGATTTAGGGATCTTGAGGGATTTCTCATGTATTTTGTGGGAATTTGTGGAGATTTGGTGGGATATTTTTCTAGAATTTGGTTGTGTTTTGAGAAGATTTAGGGAATTTTGTGGTGTTTTTTCTTGAATTTTGTGGGAAACTCTGCTGATTTTATGGGGCGTTTCTGGAATTTGGTCGAGTTTTCAGAAGATTTAGGGATTTTTGTGGGATTTTTGTGGGATGTTCTGGGAATTGGTGGAGATTTTGTGGGACATTCCTGTGAATTGGTAGGGTTTTGAAATGATTTAGGGAGTTTTGTGGGACTTCTCTGGAATTTTGTGTGTTTTTTATGGAATTGTGTGGGATTCTGAGGAGACTTGAAGAATTTTGAGGAATTTGTTTTAGATTTTGTGGGAATTTGTGGAGAATCTGTGGGATTTTACTGGAATTTGGTGGGCCTTTTCAAGGACTTTGTGTGGTTTTGAGGAGACTTGAAGAATTTTGAGGAATTTTTCTTAGATTTTGTGGAAACTTGTGGAGGTTTTGTGTGATTTTTGTGGGATTTTGTGGGATATTGAGGCGATTTCGGGATCTTGAGGGATTTTTCATGTATTTTGTGGGATTTTGTGGAGATTTGGTGGGATATTTTTCTAGAATTTAGTCGTGTTTTGAGAAGATTTAGGGAATTTTGTGTGATTTTTCTTGAATTTTGTGGGATATTGAGGAGATTTTGTGGGATGTTTGTGAAACTTTGAGGGACTTTTTAGGAATTTGGTGAGATTCTGTAGAGAACTGACCAATTATCAGGGATTTTTCATGTATTCTGTGGGAATTTGTGGAGATTTGGTGGGATTTTTGTGGATTTTGGCCGTGTTTTGAGAAGATTTAGGGAATTTTGTGTGATTTTTCTGGGATTTTGTTGTGTATTGAGGAAATTTTGTGGGATGTTTCTGGAATTTGGTGGGGCTTTTCAAGAATTTTGTGGTATTTTGAGAAGATTTAGGGAATTTTGTGGTGTTTTTTCTTGAATTTTGTGGGAAACTGTGCTGATTTTATGGGGCGTTTCTGGAATTTGGTCGAGTTTTCAGAAGATTTAGGGATTTTTGTGGGATTTTTGTGGGATGTTCTGGGAATTGGTGGAGATTTTGTGGGACATTCCTGTGAATTGGTAGGGTTTTGAAATGATTTAGGGAGTTTTGTGGGACTTCTCTGGAATTTTGTGTGTTTTTTCTGGAATTGTGTGGGATTCTGAGGAGACTTGAAGAATTTTGAGGAATTTGTTTTAGATTTTGTGGGAATTTGTGGAGAATCTGTGGGATTTTACTGGAATTTGGTGGGCCTTTTCAAGGACTTTGTGTGGTTTTGAGGAGACTTGAAGAATTTTGAGGAATTTTTCTTAGATTTTGTGGAAACTTGTGGAGGTTTTGTGTGATTTTTGTGGGATTTTGTGGGATATTGAGGCGATTTCGGGATCTTGAGGGATTTTTCATGTATTTTGTGGGATTTTGTGGAGATTTGGTGGGACATTTTTCTAGAATTTAGTCGTGTTTTGAGAAGATTTAGGGAATTTTGTGGGATTTTTCTTGAATTTTGTGGGATATTGAGGAGATTTTGTGGGATGTTTGTGAAACTTTGAGGGACTTTTTAGGAATTTGGTGAGATTCTGTAGAGAACTGACCAATTATCAGGGATTTTTCATGTATTCTGTGGGAATTTGTGGAGATTTGGTGGGATTTTTGTGGATTTTGGCCGTGTTTTGAGAAGATTTAGGGAATTTTGTGTGATTTTTCTGGGATTTTGTTGTGTATTGAGGAAATTTTGTGGGATGTTTCTGGAATTTGGTGGGGCTTTTCAAGAATTTTGTGGTATTTTGAAAAGATTTAGGGAATTTTGTGGTGTTTTTTCTTGAATTTTGTGGGAAACTCTGCTGATTTTATGGGGCGTTTCTGGAATTTGGTCGAGTTTTCAGAAGATTTAGGGATTTTTGTGGGATTTTTGTGGGATGTTCTGGGAATTGGTGGAGATTTTGTGGGACATTCCTGTGAATTGGTAGGGTTTTGAAATGATTTAGGGAGTTTTGTGGGACTTCTCTGGAATTTTGTGTGTTTTTTATGGAATTGTGTGGGATTCTGAGGAGACTTGAAGAATTTTGAGGAATTTGTTTTAGATTTTGTGGGAATTTGTGTAGATTCTGTGGGATTTTACTGGAATTTGGTGGGCCTTTTCAAGGACTTTGTGTGGTTTTGAGGAGACTTGAAGAATTTTGAGGAATTTTTCTTAGATTTTGTGGAAACTTGTGGAGGTTTTGTGGGATTTTTGTGGGATTTTGTGGGATATTGAGGCGATTTCGGGATCTTGAAGGATTTTTCATGTATTTTGTGGGATTTTGTGGAGATTTGGTGGGATATTTTTCTAGAATTTAGTCGTGTTTTGAGAAGATTTAGGGAATTTTGTGTGATTTTTCTGGGATTTTGTTGTATATTGAGGAGATTTTGTGGGATGTTTGTGGAACTTTGAGGGACTTTTCTGGAATTTGGTGAGATTCTGTAGAGAACTGACGAATTATCAGGGGTATTTTTATGTATTCTGTGGTAATTTGTGGAGATTCGGTGGGATTTTTGTGGATTTTGGCCATGTTTTGAGAAGATTTAGGGAATTTTGTGGGATTTTTCCTGGAATTTTATTGGATTCCGGGGAGATTTTGTGGGATGTTTGTGGAACTTTGAGGGACTTTTTAGGAATTTGGTGAGATTCTGTAGAGAACTGACGAATTATCAGGGATTTGTCATGTATTCTGTGGGAATTTGTGGAGATTCGGTGGGATTTTTGTGGATTTTGGCCATGTTTTGAGAAGATTTAGGGAATTTTGTGGGACTTTTCTGGGATTTTGTTGGATATTGAGGACATTTTGTGGGATGTTTCTGGAATTTGGTGGGGCTTTTCAAGAATTTTGTGGTATTTTGAAAAGGTTTAGGGAATTTTGTGGTGTTTTTTCTTGAATTTTGTGGGAAAATGTGCTGATTTTATGGGGCGTTTCTGGAATTTGGTCGAGTTTTCAGAAGATTTAGGGATTTTTGTGAGATTTTTGTGGGATGTTCTGGGAATTGGTGGAGATTTTGTGGGACATTCCTGTGAATTGGTAGGGTTTTGAAATGATTTAGGGAGTTTTGTGGGACTTCTCTGGAATTTTGTGGGGTTTTTCTGGAATTGTGTGGTTTTGAGGAGACTTGAAGAATTTTGAGGAATTTTTCTTAGATTTTGTGGAAACTTGTGGAGGTTTTGTGTGATTTTTGTGTGATTTTGTGGGATATTGAGGCGATTTAGGGATCTTGAGGGATTTCTCATGTATTTTGTGGGAATTTGTGGAGATTTGGTGGGATATTTTTCTAGAATTTGGTTGTGTTTTGAGAAGATTTAGGGAATTTTGTGGTGTTTTTTCTTGAATTTTGTGGGAAACTGCTGATTTTATGGGGCGTTTCTGGAATTTGGTCGAGTTTTCAGAAGATTTAGGGATTTTTGTGGGATTTTTGTGGGATGTTCTGGGAATTGGTGGAGATTTTGTGGGACATTCCTGTGAATTGGTAGGGTTTTGAAATGATTTAGGGAGTTTTGTGGGACTTCTCTGGAATTTTGTGTGTTTTTTATGGAATTGTGTGGGATTCTGAGGAGACTTGAAGAATTTTGAGGAATTTGTTTTAGATTTTGTGGGAATTTGTGGAGAATCTGTGGGATTTTACTGGAATTTGGTGGGCCTTTTCAAGGACTTTGTGTGGTTTTGAGGAGACTTGAAGAATTTTGAGGAATTTTTCTTAGATTTTGTGGAAACTTGTGGAGGTTTTGTGTGATTTTTGTGGGATTTTGTGGGATATTGAGGCGATTTCGGGATCTTGAGGGATTTTTCATGTATTTTGTGGGATTTTGTGGAGATTTGGTGGGATATTTTTCTAGAATTTAGTCGTGTTTTGAGAAGATTTAGGGAATTTTGTGTGATTTTTCTGGGATTTTGTTGTATATTGAGGAGATTTTGTGGGATGTTTGTGGAACTTTGAGGGACTTTTCTGGAATTTGGTGAGATTCTGTAGAGAACTGACGAATTATCAGGGGTATTTTCATGTATTCTGTGGGAATTTGTGGAGATTCGGTGGGATTTTTGTGGATTTTGGCCATGTTTTGAGAAGATTTAGGGAATTTTGTGGGATTTTTCCTGGAATTTTATTGGATTCCGGGGAGATTTTGTGGGATGTTTGTGGAACTTTGAGGGACTTTTTAGGAATTTGGTGAGATTCTGTAGAGAACTGACGAATTATCAGGGATTTGTCATGTATTCTGTGGGAATTTGTGGAGATTCTGTGGGATTTTTGTGGATTTTGGCCGTGTTTTGAGAAGATTTAGGGAATTTTGTGGGACTTTTCTGGGATTTTGTTGGATATTGAGGACATTTTGTGGGATGTTTCTGGAATTTGGTGGGGCTTTTCAAGAATTTTGTGGTATTTTGAAAAGGTTTAGGGAATTTTGTGGTGTTTTTTCTTGAATTTTGTGGGAAACTGTGCTGATTTTATGGGGCGTTTCTGGAATTTGGTCGAGTTTTCAGAAGATTTAGGGATTTTTGTGAGATTTTTGTGGGATGTTCTGGGAATTGGTGGAGATTTTGTGGGACATTCCTGTGAATTGGTAGGGTTTTGAAATGATTTAGGGAGTTTTGTGGGACTTCTCTGGAATTTTGTGGGGTTTTTCTGGAATTGTGTGGTTTTGAGGAGACTTGAAGAATTTTGAGGAATTTTTCTTAGATTTTGTGGAAACTTGTGGAGGTTTTGTGGGATTTTTGTGTGATTTTGTGGGATATTGAGGCGATTTAGGGATCTTGAGGGATTTCTCATGTATTTTGTGGGAATTTGTGGAGATTTGGTGGGATATTTTTCTAGAATTTGGTTGTGTTTTGAGAAGATTTAGGGAATTTTGTGGTGTTTTTTCTTGAATTTTGTGGGAAACTGTGCTGATTTTATGGGGCGTTTCTGGAATTTGGTCGAGTTTTCAGAAGATTTAGGGATTTTTGTGAGATTTTTGTGGGATGTTCTGGGAATTGGTGGAGATTTTGTGGGACATTCCTGTGAATTGGTAGGGTTTTGAAATGATTTAGGTAGTTTTGTGGGACTTCTCTGGAATTTTGTGGGGTTTTTCTGGAATTGTGTGGTTTTGAGGAGACTTGAAGAATTTTGAGGAATTTTTCTTAGATTGTGTGGAAACTTGTGGAGGTTTTGTGTGATTTTTGTGTGATTTTGTGGGATATTGAGGCGATTTAGGGATCTTGAGGGATTTCTCATGTATTTTGTGGGAATTTGTGGAGATTTGGTGGGATATTTTTCTAGAATTTGGTTGTGTTTTGAGAAGATTTAGGGAATTTTGTGGTGTTTTTTCTTGAATTTTGTGGGAAACTGTGCTGATTTTATGGGGCGTTTCTGGAATTTGGTCGAGTTTTCAGAAGATTTAGGGATTTTTGTGGGATTTTTGTGGGATGTTCTGGGAATTGGTGGAGATTTTGTGGGACATTCCTGTGAATTGGTAGGGTTTTGAAATGATTTAGGGAGTTTTGTGGGACTTCTCTGGAATTTTGTGTGTTTTTTCTGGAATTGTGTGGGATTCTGAGGAGACTTGAAGAATTTTGAGGAATTTGTTTTAGATTTTGTGGGAATTTGTGGAGAATCTGTGGGATTTTACTGGAATTTGGTGGGCCTTTTCAAGGACTTTGTGTGGTTTTGAGGAGACTTGAAGAATTTTGAGGAATTTTTCTTAGATTTTGTGGAAACTTGTGGAGGTTTTGTGGGATTTTTGTGGGATTTTGTGGGATATTGAGGCGATTTCGGGATCTTGAGGGATTTTTCATGTATTTTGTGGGATTTTGTGGAGATTTGGTGGGATATTTTTCTAGAATTTAGTCGTGTTTTGAGAAGATTTAGGGAATTTTGTGTGATTTTTCTGGGATTTTGTTGTATATTGAGGAGATTTTGTGGGATGTTTGTGGAACTTTGAGGGACTTTTCTGGAATTTGGTGAGATTCTGTAGAGAACTGACGAATTATCAGGGGTATTTTTATGTATTCTGTGGTAATTTGTGGAGATTCGGTGGGATTTTTGTGGATTTTGGCCATGTTTTGAGAAGATTTAGGGAATTTTGTGGGATTTTTCCTGGAATTTTATTGGATTCCGGGGAGATTTTGTGGGATGTTTGTGGAACTTTGAGGGACTTTTTAGGAATTTGGTGAGATTCTGTAGAGAACTGACGAATTATCAGGGATTTGTCATGTATTCTGTGGGAATTTGTGGAGATTCGGTGGGATTTTTGTGGATTTTGGCCATGTTTTGAGAAGATTTAGGGAATTTTGTGGGACTTTTCTGGGATTTTGTTGGATATTGAGGACATTTTGTGGGATGTTTCTGGAATTTGGTGGGGCTTTTCAAGAATTTTGTGGTATTTTGAAAAGGTTTAGGGAATTTTGTGGTGTTTTTTCTTGAATTTTGTGGGAAACTGTGCTGATTTTATGGGGCGTTTCTGGAATTTGGTCGAGTTTTCAGAAGATTTAGGGATTTTTGTGAGATTTTTGTGGGATGTTCTGGGAATTGGTGGAGATTTTGTGGGACATTCCTGTGAATTGGTAGGGTTTTGAAATGATTTAGGGAGTTTTGTGGGACTTCTCTGGAATTTTGTGGGGTTTTTATGGAATTGTGTGGTTTTGAGGAGACTTGAAGAATTTTGAGGAATTTTTCTTAGATTTTGTGGAAACTTGTGGAGGTTTTGTGGGATTTTTGTGTGATTTTGTGGGATATTGAGGCGATTTAGGGATCTTGAGGGATTTCTCATGTATTTTGTGGGAATTTGTGGAGATTTGGTGGGATATTTTTCTAGAATTTGGTTGTGTTTTGAGAAGATTTAGGGAATTTTGTGGTGTTTTTTCTTGAATTTTGTGGGAAACTGTGCTGATTTTATGGGGCGTTTCTGGAATTTGGTCGAGTTTTCAGAAGATTTAGGGATTTTTGTGGGATTTTTGTGGGATGTTCTGGGAATTGGTGGAGATTTTGTGGGACATTCCTGTGAATTGGTAGGGTTTTGAAATGATTTAGGGAGTTTTGTGGGACTTCTCTGGAATTTTGTGTGTTTTTTCTGGAATTGTGTGGGATTCTGAGGAGACTTGAAGAATTTTGAGGAATTTTTCTTAGATTTTGTGGAAACTTGTGGAGGTTTTGTGGGATTTGTGTGGAATTTTGTGGGATATTGAGGCGATTTAGGGATCTTGAGGGATTTCTCATGTATTTTGTGGGAATTTGTGGAGATTTGGTGGGATATTTTTCTAGAATTTGGTTGTGTTTTGAGAAGATTTAGGGAATTTTGTGGTGTTTTTTCTTGAATTTTGTGGGAAACTGTGCTGATTTTATGGGGCGTTTCTGGAATTTGGTCGAGTTTTCAGAAGATTTAGGGATTTTTGTGGGATTTTTGTGGGATGTTCTGGGAATTGGTGGAGATTTTGTGGGACATTCCTGTGAATTGGTAGGGTTTTGAAATGATTTAGGGAGTTTTGTGGGACTTCTCTGGAATTTTGTGTGTTTTTATGGAATTGTGTGGGATTCTGAGGAGACTTGAAGAATTTTGAGGAATTTGTTTTAGATTTTGTGGGAATTTGTGGAGAATCTGTGGGATTTTACTGGAATTTGGTGGGCCTTTTCAAGGACTTTGTGTGGTTTTGAGGAGACTTGAAGAATTTTGAGGAATTTTTCTTAGATTTTGTGGAAACTTGTGGAGGTTTTGTGGGATTTTTGTGTGATTTTGTGGGATATTGAGGCGATTTCGGGATCTTGAAGGATTTTTCATGTATTTTGTGGGATTTTGTGGAGATTTGGTGGGATATTTTTCTAGAATTTAGTCGTGTTTTGAGAAGATTTAGGGAATTTTGTGTGATTTTTCTGGGATTTTGTTGTATATTGAGGAGATTTTGTGGGATGTTTGTGGAACTTTGAGGGACTTTTCTGGAATTTGGTGAGATTCTGTAGAGAACTGACGAATTATCAGGGGTATTTTTATGTATTCTGTGGTAATTTGTGGAGATTCGGTGGGATTTTTGTGGATTTTGGCCATGTTTTGAGAAGATTTAGGGAATTTTGTGGGATTTTTCCTGGAATTTTATTGGATTCCGGGGAGATTTTGTGGGATGTTTGTGGAACTTTGAGGGACTTTTTAGGAATTTGGTGAGATTCTGTAGAGAACTGACGAATTATCAGGGATTTGTCATGTATTCTGTGGGAATTTGTGGAGATTCGGTGGGATTTTTGTGGATTTTGGCCATGTTTTGAGAAGATTTAGGGAATTTTGTGGGACTTTTCTGGGATTTTGTTGGATATTGAGGACATTTTGTGGGATGTTTCTGGAATTTGGTGGGGCTTTTCAAGAATTTTGTGGTATTTTGAAAAGGTTTAGGGAATTTTGTGGTGTTTTTTCTTGAATTTTGTGGGAAAATGTGCTGATTTTATGGGGCGTTTCTGGAATTTGGTCGAGTTTTCAGAAGTGTTAGGGATTTTTGTGGGATTTTTGTGGGATGTTCTGGGAATTGGTGGAGATT